>NW_028261383.1:23642906-25060406 GCF_051295495.1 Thamnophis sirtalis | reverse complement strand
CACACACAAATTATTTATAATAATACAAATTACAATTACTTACAAATTACAATAATTTTGAATTCCTCCCCCCTCCCTCCGACCCACATACCTTTTCCAGCTGTTTCCCAGAGGATTTCACCTCTGCTCTTGTCTGCCATGATGAAAATGTAAAAAATGTAAAAAGAAAAAGGCAAGAGCTGCTGAGGTCAGGCTGGGTTAGCTGCTGCCAGAGCCACCAATGGATGAGTCTGCTTAACTGTTTAAAAAAAGCCTCTTAAAAAAATGCCCTCTACAGGAGGAGGCGAGAGAACCACGTACCTCATCTACATAAGGAATTTTTCGCCTTTTAACCCTTGCTTAACTCTGCTCAAGTGATCATAAAGCTAGACTAAATGAGGCATGTGGTTCTCTCGCCTCCTCCTGCAGAGGGCACTTTTTAAGAGGCTTTTTTAAACAGTTAAGCACTAAGCAGAGTCATCCACTGTGACTCTGGCAGAAACTACCTCAGCCTTTTTCCTTTTAATTTTCCTTTTCTTTTCATGATGACAGTGGTGAGGCCCTGCCTCCCCTGACTGCACGTCACTGCCCCAGGATCGTGTGGGCCATTAAGCGAGCACCTCACCTGAACATGACATCATAAGAGGCAGGAGTCCCAAGCAAGCAGGCCAGCAGACAACATATAGATGAGAATTATAAGAATTATACTGATGATGTTACCTAGTTTGGGTAATGTAACGTTTGCAAGAAAACAAACAAGTGCATGGAGCACACCACAGAATCCACATTTATGACTGCCCCGCCTATAAAAAAAATTAGCAATAAAATCCTCATCACCAAATATCAAAGAAATTGCACAGGGGAGCAACTCATGTCCAACCTGTGGAAAAAACCTTCAATTTGAAATCAAAAGTTATTACACTCCTGCAGAGGTGAGAAATCATGTCCTTGTCCTCTGAGCATAGTAAATATTTGAGTGACAGGTCTTCTCTTACCAAACATGTCCAAAGCCATACCTGTGAGAAACTGTATAGGTGCTACATTTTTTTTTAAAAAAAGGAGTGACTCTGTATACAATCTTTTGGGCCAGAAATTAAGATGAAACTGCAAGTGGAAAATATGGAAATGGTTGAGATGTCATGCAAGCCATCTTTTTCTTTTGGATTTCAGGCCTGCCACACTTTCTATTGTCTACTTTCTATTGTGGGAAAACGGGAGGGGGGATTATACGGAGTTGGGTGATATGTAGCCATAACAATATTTTTCTTAGAAAGCCAAGGTCATCTTTGTCTCTGCACCTGACCAGAACTGGATGGGTGGAATCTGTTGTCGTGGCAGTGGAAGATTGGACCATGTGATGGACTTGGGAGTGTTGGGGCAGGATCTTGAACTTTCAACTGGGTGGGAAAATCTGGAAGCTTTCAGATTCGGCTTTTCCCAGATGTGCCAACATGACATCTCTAATAAATTGGAATGTTGAGGAAACACAAGCCTCAGAGTTTTACTTTGTTGGGGGGGGGGGTGTCTTTTGGAACCCTGACATTAGAACTTTTAAATATGCTGGCTGGGGAATTCTTGAAATCCTCAAGTCTTAAACCTGCCAAAGTTGGACAACTGTGGCTTAAAAGTATCTAACAAATGTGTTAGGAATATAATCTAACGGTTGGGTTGGCAATATATCAATCATGTAACAATACTGTACCTGTTTCTTTAAATCATACTGTAAAATGTGATTGGTTGCTGTTTTCCTCAATCGGCCATAAGAGGGAGCCAGAATGACTGTTAGCTCTCTGGTTCGTTAGATACTGGGCTGATCTGATCTGAGTGTTTTGGAAGCTGGCTGTTAGAAAGTGCTGTGAGCTAATGTAAGTTTTGCAACTGCTAGCAAATTTTGAGTACTGAACTGATTATATAATACTGGACTATGTTATTTGGATTATCCCTTAACTGAAAGACATTGATGACTGACTGTTTTATCCGTGTATGACTTGGACTGTTTGATGGACTCTGATACCTCTATTTCCACAAAAGTAAAAGCCTATTTAAACTGCAGTGTCTCTGTATGCTGGTTTGTGTGTTCTCCAACACAACTCTAACAACGCTTCTCTGAATGTACTCGCTCTCCCAACGGGGAGCTTACCTAACAAAATGCTGTTGAAAGATTATTTCCAGTTTAAAAATACTCCGAAAGCCTAACCTTACATGTAGAAAATATACTTATTAAACTCATTGTAATTCCTTTAAAAAAAAAATAATCAAAGGGACTTGTCTTTTATTTCCCCAAGGGCCAAAATTTGCCTGGAGGAAAAGTCCCACCAGTTAACAAAAACATTTGAAACACAATTTCCAATTTTAATAATTGTGTGTACAATTATTAAAATAATGTTATAAATTTTAATCCTTTCATCTTTTCCTTGTTCATTAAAACAGCCCTTTTAGTCCCTGCCTGGATTAGATGAGATTTGATGACATGAAAGGTTTAGAATAGATGCATAATCCTTGCAGAGTGAAAATGCATTTGTTTGGTGCTCTGGCCACCGCTTTAACATTGGAGAAGGGGGCAGGGAGGGGGGGTTCACTTTTGCCTTAAATTCCCAGAAATGCCGTCTTGACTCTCCATTCTGATCAGAGGTAGGTTCCTACCAGTTTGCACTTATTCGGTAGAACCGATTCGTCAAATCTACCGAACCGGTTAGAAGAGGTTCCACCAGTGGACCCGGAAAGCAGGCCACACCTACAGAAGAGGTTCCAAAAATTTTTGAAACCCACCACTGGTCCTTGGATATGATTATTCTACACTATCATGCTCATATTTATAAAACTCAGTGCCTCTGTGAAAAGTAAGGAGGACTACTGCGTTTGTGGTGCAATCAGAACATTGTGTGTGTTGAAGTTGTTTTAACGCAAAGCAAAGATGCCTTTTAAAAAACGAGTTTACATCATATTCTTATGCATGCCAGTGCTGTGTGTGAGGTAATTTAAGGGGGTTCTGACAAGTGTCGTCGGCATCTTCATATCCGGTCACATGGGTGGCAAGCCACTCCCACAAAGGAGGTCACACCTGCAGAGTAGGTTCGAACAATTTTTGAAACCCACCACTGATTCTGATTCAACCAGCATGTTACCTCAGAATCTCCCACTCTTAACTTCCCTTTGGCGTTGTGTGCCACGTCTTTGCATTTTCACCTTGCTATTCCACAAAGAAATTGCTCTCGCTTCCAAGCTTTATTATCTAGTATAAACAAAGAGCTCATTTTATTCAAACGCTACCATTGTATAAAGGATCCATTTTTTTAAAACTCATAAACCTGATCGTTCCACCTGTTAGCATCATATAATGGTGTCTCCACACTACAGGAAGCTGCCCAAAGTTTCCATGGCATTCTAGCTCTTTCTTCAAGACCTAAACAACGAAATTCATTTGGATTCGCGGACGGACGTAGATAGGCAAAGCTAACCAAAGCAGCTATTCTATATACATATTTGTGGTGGAATGTAGCCTGGAGTCCCAGGGGGAAGTAACACTACAGGGTGTTAATTCTGAGTAGTTTGCTGGAATTGGCTATGCTTAGTTTAATGAAAAGAAGGACTAGGGGTGACACAGAGGCGGTATGCTGCCCCTTTACACCGGTTCCGGCAAACGGGTAGTGGTGGTGGCGCGAGGCTCTGCCCACCCACCCAGATGTCATCTGCGCACGCCTAGGCCCATGCGCTCCCGCTACCGAACCAGTAGTGAAGTTAATAGGATACCATTACTGGTGTGACATGATAACAGTTTTTCAATATCTCGGGATTGCCATAGAGAAGAGGGAGTGAAGCTATTCTCAAAAGCACCTGAGGGCAGGACAAGAAGCAATGGGTGGAAACCAATCAAGGAGAGAAGCAACTTAGAACTAAGGAGACATTTCCTGACACAATTAATCAGTGGAACAACTTGTGAATGCTCCAACACTGGAAGTTTTTAAGATGTTGGACAAGTATTTGTCTGAAATGGTACATAGGGTTTCCTGCCTAAGCAGAGGGTTGGACCAGAAGACCTCCAAGGCCCCTTCCAACTCTGTTATTCTATTCTATTTTCTTTATTGTTGTTCACCTATGGATAGAATCTTGCTAGATTAAAGTTACTATCTGCATAACTATAGATATGCAGGTAGTCCTCAACTTAACTACTACAATGGAGCCCAAAATTACCATTCCTAAGTTAAGACACTTGTGGAATGAATTCCTCCCCATTTTATAACCTTTCTTGCCAGATTAACTGCAAGTTGGTAAAGTTAGTACCACAGTTGTAAAGTGAAATCTAGCTTCACTGTTGAGTTTGCTTGTCAGAAGTTTGCAAAAGGGCGTGTGTGTGTTTGTGTGTGTGTGTGTGTGAGAGAGAGAGAGAGAGAGAGAGACAAGACCCCGTGAACACTGCAAACATCATAAACATGAGTCAGTTGCCAAGCAGCTGAATTTTGATCACGTGACCACAGGGATGCTGCAATGCTCACAAGAGTGGAAAACTGTCATATACCGCCATTGTAACTTTGAAAAACCACTAAGTGAATGGTTGTAAGTTGAAGAACTATCTATACTCTGGGAACTGCTTGGGAGGGGCCGTCTTAGCCCTCTTCCTGCCTAACAGACATTCCAAGCTCCGCTGACCTTTTTTTGCCCTCTGGGAACTAGCCCCTCCCTCTTGGGACTCCAGACTACATTCCACCACAATGGTGTTTCTAACACATTTCGAATGGTGCTTCCTTATCAAGGAATATTTCTCAATTGTTTCTGAACTTCCTAAGGGGCTACCCAAGCCCCTCCCAATTCCAACCCCTGAAAGGAATCTAGATCCCAACAACTCCACTGTGAAATAAATCCTAACTAGTCCCTATTCAGTGTAATAGACCAGGAGAGACCCAAATCTCTTGGTGGATCATTCAGGTACAACATGAGTGTTAGAAAAAGACACCGAAGTCTTTTGCTGGACTTAATAGAGCCCTGAGTGATTTCTGGGACGTCTGCAACAAATTGCGGGCTTGGTAGAACCCCACTTAATTGTTCTCAAGTAAGCATATGTCCCCCTGAATTGCAGGCTTAGAGACCGAATGCTGCTGCGGCTGTTCCCTTCTGCCGGGGAATTTTTAAATAAAATCTGGAAACGCAGCTGATCGATCCCAGATCAGCGGAGTACATCCTATGCCTGATCTCTCCAGGTAGGACAGCGAATGACACCTGTCCATGAAGGGTTCCTTCCCAGTGACCCTGACTCAATGGGCCAGAACTCTATCGTAGCATAAGGCAGCTTTCCACGTGGCTGTAAGTTTGGCTTTAACATTTTGCCCCGGCTCCAAGCAAGCATCAGGTGGCTTCCCTGGAGTGGATTCTCTTGTGCCTCCGGAGAGAAGCTTTATGACCAAAATTCTGGCCACAATCGGCGCACTGGTACGGCTTTTCTCCTGTGTGAACCCGCCGGTGATTGACCAGGTTCGAGTTCGTGCTGAATTTCTGCCCGCAATCCGAACACTGGTACGGCTTCTCGCCCGTGTGGACCCTCTTGTGGTTGACCAAGTTGGAGCTGGTGCTGAAGCTCTTCCCACAGTCGGCGCACTCGAAGGGTTTCTCCCCCGTGTGGGTCCTCTCGTGGATGAGCAGCTTGGATCGGCTGATGAAGCTCTTCCTGCAGTAGCCGCACTTGTGGCTTTCTTCGCCCGCGGGCGCTTTCTTCCCCGCGTGCAGCCGCTCGTGCTTCCGAAGGTAAGAGCTCGAGATGAAGCTTTTCCCGCATTCGGGACACTTGTACGGCTTCTCCCCGGTGTGGATGCGCCGGTGGATGATGAGATCGGCTTTCTGGTTGAAGCTTTTACCGCACTCGGGACACTCGTACGGCTTTTCTCCGGTGTGTGTCCGGATATGGATCACCAGCTGCGGCCGGTGAACGAAACTCTGCCCGCACTCGGAACACTTGTAGGGCTTCTCCCCGGTGTGCACCCGCTTGTGGGTGATGAGATTGGAGCTGGAGGTGAAGCTTTTCCCACACATGGGGCACTCATAGGGCTTCTCCCCCGTGTGCGTCCTCTCGTGCACGATGAGCGAGGCCTTGTCGCTGAAGCTCCTGCCGCACTCGGGACACTGGTAGGGCTTCTCCCCTGTGTGCACCCGGGTGTGTTTCATCAGGTTGCAGTTTGTGCTGAAGCACTTCCCACATTCCGAGCATTTGTACGGCTTCTCGCCGGTGTGAGTCCTCTCGTGGATGATCATGTGCGCGCTGTTATTAGAGACCTTCCCGCAGTAGCTGCACGTGTAGAGTTTCTGCATTTTCTGGTTCGGAGGAAACTCAAAACCATGGTTCAGAACCGTCCCCCAACTGGGGGGACCCATCTTCTTTCTCTTTCCTTTCTGGAGTCCCGGCGGGAAGGTGTTTTCTCGTAAGCTTTCCTCATGAAAGAAAGCTGGGATCCCCGGTTGGTTTTCCTGTTGGATTTCTTGATGGGGAAGCTCACTTCCTGTCATCTCTTCCAGTCCACAGACCTGATATAACTTCCCATTGAGTCTTGCCAAGGACAGTCCACTGATGCCTACTTGTGAGTGTCTTTCAAAGGGGAAGTCCTCATCCTCGTTTTCATAACCTTGGTCATTGCCTGGAGGGAAAAATAGGAGAATCGTGATTGGGAGAGAGTACAGAAAACGACCTTGATAGAGAAATGCGACAGCAGTTACCTAAGCAAAGGGAGCTAAAACATCTTTAAAAACCCAGATGACATTCAAAAGCTGCTTAGACACCTCTATAATTCGCAAGTGTATAAGAGTGGAGATTATGTACAACATAATCAGACTTGCAGGATGCTGTTATTATAGCCAATCTCAATACATTTAGTCTTATGTCAATGCTGTGGCATTGATTTGCTGATCTGTTCTATCTAGTGGGGCTGACATAAACTGATGTGGTGGAATGTGGTCTGGAGTCCCAGGAGGGAGGGGCTGCTGCTCAGAGGCAGCAGACCTCGGAATGTCTGGTAGGCAGGAAGAGGGCTAAGACAGTCGCTCTCTAGCACTTCATAGGTTATATCTATCGTTATACTGATTGTTGCTTTAGACTGGCAAGATTCTGTCTGTCGGTGAAAAACAATAGAGAAACTACACGGAAGTAACTCTGTGTGTCATTCTTGGTTTTGGGGGCCTGACATCAGGCTGCTTATTCTATAATTCCAGAATAAATACAGCTTGATAACTTAGCTAGAAACACTGCATCCCTAAGGGCCAAACACATTCAATTCTCTAAGGGGGGCACAATCTGAAGGGCAGTTTCTTTCCGGTTACATCAGCCCGCTCCATTAGATCATGCAGAGATGGCATGCTGAGGGTACTGTCGGCAAGGGGTTAAATTTGATAGGCCCCAGGAGGGGTGCCTTCTCTGCTGTAGCACCCGCCTTATGGAACATCCTTTCTCCTGAAGTTAGATTGGTCCTATCCTTTTTGATCATTGACACCTCAAGAACTGGTGTCATGCCCCCATCGAGTCAGATGAACAGCTGACAGAAAGCGGGAGAGCGGCTCTGCTGGCTGTGGAGGAAACTGGGGAAGGGCAAAGTCAGGCTGGGCAGAGCAGGGGAGAGGTAGAACAAGGGAGAGGGGGTTCAGATGGAGCCCACCCCCTCCTCATCCTAGGGCACGCAGGGAAGAACAGAAAAGAGAGCAACGTGGGTTTTGTGGCCTACGAGGTAGGAAAGGCCCCAGATTCCCTTCTCAAGGCACACCTGGGGATGGAGTTTAAAGGAGAGGCAAATGGGAGGGGCAGTTGTCAGGAACAAACACTGAGTTCATCTGGTGTTAACTGCTTATCGGAGTTCTTCGCATCCTCCCAACTGGTTTGATTTGCTGCCATGCTACTTCTGGAACTCCTTTATCTTGCTTGCCCTGCCGCATGCCTTGTTTATTTATTTATTTATTTATTTATTAGACTTATATACCGCTTCATAGGGCTTTCAGCCCTCTCTAAGCGGTTTACAGATTTTTAGCAAATTGAGTCAGCAAATTGCCCCCACAGTCTGGGTCCTCATTTCACCCACCTCGGAAGGATGGAAGGCTGAGTCAACCTTGAGCCGGTGAGATTTGAACTGATAACAGTCAGCTGAAGTGGCCGGGAGTACTGCACCCTAACCACTGCACCACCTCGGCTCTTGTTGGGTTTATAGTTGGAAATTTTCTGCTTACAACATTTGGACTGGAGAATTTTCAGCCAAAGGCTGTTACAGGTTTGTGGAAGAGTTTTTCCTCCAGGCCGGAGAGTTGAAAGGGATGTTGGGGGCACAGTTGGTGTTAATAAAGGGACTCATACCAATTCTCTGGCTGTGTTGCCTTTGTGCCACACCCCGGGTCATCACACCTGGTTATGTTACCAGGCTGGGGCTCCCAAAGCACCAGAGATCACAAGAAGGGGGGGTCACAAAAGGTGATTACATGACCCTCTGCAACCATCATAAATACATGCCAGTTGCCCAGCATTGAATTTTGCTCACGTGACTCTGGGGATGCTGCAATGGTTATAATTGTGAAAAAAATGCACAAGTCACTTTTTTTTTAGTGCCGTTGTAACTTTGAATGGTCATTAAATGAATGTTTTAACTCAAGAACTGTTGTGGCCCACTAGCAGCCAGTGGAGCTGGCAGCAGATTCGGACAGTGAGGAGGTTGGGAGAGAGGAACATGGGTCAGTCCTGGAGTCCGGGGAAGGCTCTGATGAGGGCTCTGTGTCGGAGGCAGAGAGGGGGCCAGAGTCGTATGCCAGTTATCAGCTGCCTTCAAAGTCAGACATCAGTGAGGCTGATGAACAGCTGGAGCCTGTTCCCAGTGTGTGCATGCACAGAGTTTTAGTTTTAGTTTTCCCTTTATTTGTATGCCGCACTTTTCCCTGGGGGGACTCAGGGCGGCTCACAGTTCAAAAAAAAGGGGGGGGAAGACAAACAATATTCCAACATGGAGACAATACAACATATTAAAAAGAGAGCACAACAGTCACACAATTCGGGTGGGGATAGAATCTTAACCCCAGGCCAGCCGGGACAGCCAGATCTTTAAAGCGGCGCGGAAGGACTGGAGGGTGGTGAGAGTCCGAATCTCCACGGGGAGTTCGTTCCAGAGGGTCGGAGCAGCCACCGAGAAGGCTCTCCTCCGGGTAGTTGCCAGTCTGCACTGGCTGGAAGATGGAATTCGGAGGAGGCCTAATCGATGCGATCGTATCGGTCTAGTGGAGGTAATTGGCAGTAGGCGGTCTCTCAAGTACCCAGGCCCACTACCATGAAGGGCTTTGTAGGTGATAAGAAGCACCTTGAAGCGCACCTGGAGATCAACAGGCAGCCAGTGCAGCTCGCGGAGGATAGGTGTTACGTGGGTGAAGCGAGGTGCACCCACAATCGCTCGCGCGGCCGCATTCTGGACTTGCTAGTTGCTAGACGACGGGAACAGCTAAGGAACAGGGGTCGACTTGGAAGTAAAGCCACAAGTGGATGATGAATGGCCCCTCCCAGAGGAAATAAAAGAGGAGCAAAAGAGGAGCAGAGTTCACAGGAGACAATTAGTTCACTTAATTGGTTTGTGACTCTCAGAGGCTCCTTGTCAAGTTTTGAAGATATCGGCCTGTCAGCTCTCCAAGCCAGATAAGGTCTGTGACTGTAAATCCTCCCTTGAAAAACTTTGCTGGATGTCAATGAGCAGAATTCACAGTGAATTAATAAAAGGGTTTTTTGTCGGGACAAGGAGTTTGCTTCATGCTCTTGGGAAGCCTCGGTCAGAACAAGAAATACCTGTAATTTATTTCAATCGTTCTTTGGGGCTGGAAAGAGTAAAAATGGAAGGACATTATCACTTACCTAAATAACTGGCCTCTTCATCACTCTCTTCCTCGGTCTCCGCAGAGAGATGGTTATTCACGGCTTCAGGTGAAACCTGCCCTGATTTAGCAGAATTAATAACAGTGACTTCTTCCGCCGGACAGGAAACCTGCAATAGGAAGAAAGTTTTAATGCAAGCATAATTTGCACAGGCTCCTCTGAGCTAGTTTGTTTTGATCATGGCTGGCTGACTTTACCTCTACAAAACCCATGATTTACAAACCACAGAATCTAAGTTCCCTAAACTCCTTGAATTAACCCAGCTGATCTTCCTGAGAATCGTATTCACTTCCGAGGGAGATCCGTCTGTAAAAAGTTTAAGAATGAATGAAAGAGGAGGTAGGGTAAATGTAACAATAGCACATAGACTTATATACCGCTTTACAGTGCTTTACAGCCCTCTCTAAACTCATCTTGCCCCAAACAAGTAGAAAAGATGTTGAGACTCTGGAAAGAGTGCAGAGAAGAGCGACAAAGATGATTAGGAGACTGGAGACTAAAACATATGAAGAACAGTTGCAGGAACTGGGGATGTCTAGTTTAATGAAAAGAAGGACTAGGGGAGACATGATAGCAGTGTTCCAATATCTCAGGGGTTGCCACAAAGAAGAGGGAGTCAAACTATTTTCCAAGGCACCTGAAGGTAGAACAAGAAGCAATGGGTGGAAACTAATCAAGGAGAGAAGCAACTTAGAGCTGAGGAGAAATTTCCTGACAGAACAATTAATCAGTGGAACAGCTTGCCTCCAGAAGTTGTGAATGCCCCAACACTGGAAGTCTTTAAGAAGATGTTGGATAGCCATTTGTCTGGAATGGTATAGAGTTTCCTGCCTGGGCAGGGGGTTGGACTAGAAGACCGCCAAGGTCCCTTCCAACTCTGCTATTGTATTGTATTGTATTGTAAACAATCTGGCTCATCATTTTACCGACCTCGGAAGGACAGAAGGCTGAATCAACCTTGAGCCGGTGAGAATGGGTGGGAAAGTCCTATGAAAGATTATGGCTTGGAAAGCTGAAAGGCCGATATCTGCAAAACTTGGCAAGGAGCCTCGGAGAGTCACAAGCCAATTAAGTGAACTAATTGTCTCCTGCAAACTCCGCTCTTTTGCTCCTCTTATTTCCTCTGGGAGGGACCATTCATCATCCACCTGTGGCCTTACTCTCAAGTTGACACTTGTTCCTTAGCTGTTCCCTTCGTCTGGCAACTCTGCGCATGCGCACTCTGGGAATAGGCTCAAGCTGTTCATCTGCCTCGCTGAAGTCAGACTCAGAAGGCAGCTGATAACTGGCATACGGCTCTGGCCCCCTCTCTGCCTAGTACTACAGACCTTATGTATCTTGGGAAGCTGCCATGTAAATATTTTCCAAATGAGGTGCTGTGCAAGGAAAGACTGGGCACAGAGTCTCTGAGATTCATGGACAGATCTTCACACTCCTGAAACAAATCTAGCGACCGAACGAACGAATTGTTTCCTGGAAAAGCCCACTCCCCTTTCGTTCCCCTTTGATTTCCTATGGGAGGGGCCAATCACCTTCCACCTGTGACTTTACTCCCAAGTCTACCCTGATTTCTGAGTTGTTATTCTCTTCTGGTAGCTCTGAGCATGCGCACACTGGGAACAGGCTCCAGCTGTTCCTCTGCCTCACTGCTGTCTAGCTCCGAAGGTACCTGATCACTGCTAGACAGCCTCGGCCCCATCTCTGCCTCCGATGCAATATAGCAGTAGACTTATATACCGCTTCATAGGCCTTTCAGGCCTCTCTAAGCGGTTTACAGAGAGTCAGCATATTGCCCCCAACAATCTGGGTCCTCATTTTACCCACCTCGGAAGGATGGAAGGCTGAGTCAACCCTGAGCCGGTGAGATTTGAACTGCTGACCTGCTGATCTAGCAGTAGCCTGCAGTGCTGCTTTTAACCACTGCGCCACCTTGGCAGAGCCCTCGTCCGAGCCTTCCCCAGACTCCAGGACTGGCCCATGCTCCTCCCCAACCTCCTCACTGTCCGACTCTGTTGTCAGCTCCGCTGGCCACTGGCAGGCCACAACACTTCAGGTGAGGAGGAGGGCCGTGCTTACCTTCTCTTGCAGTCCCTCAGCCTCCTGCACCCGCAGAAAGTAATCCTCTGCCAGGGCCACCATCTGGGCACAGCTCCCTGGCTTGCCCTCCTTGACCCAGCCCTGCATCTCTGGGGGCAAAATGGCCAGGAACTGCTCCAGGACTAAGAGGTCCAGAATCTGCTTCTTGGTGCGTCTCTCGGGCTTCAACCACTGCCAGCAGAGTTCCTGCAGCTGGAAAAAGCTCTCCTTGGGTCCTTCGGCCTCCAGGTAGCAGAACTGCCTGAACTGCTGGCGCTCGATATCGGAGGCAAAGGTTTCTTCCATCTCCAAAATTTCTTCCTTCACTCTCACTGTGGAGATGAAATCTCGGCAATCTTTGATGGGGCTTGGCAGAATCTGGGTTAGTCTCTTTCTCCCTGGCCTCTGATTCAAATCAGCCGTTTCCTTAAACGAGGATTGTGAATTGTCCGCGGACCGGGCAGGACTGAGTAGCTGAGCGCGTTTCTGTCCGGAACGAGAGGGCTGCATTGCCTTCAGGAAATCCTGCCACTGAACGTCCCAAGGCTGCTGGAGGTTTTCTTCTGGCTCCTGCTTAATAAACCGGGAATCTAGTGCAACCGAGAAGTCTTGGATGGCTCCGAGCTGAACGGGATGAGAATTTTTCCGTCCCCTTTGAACCTTTCGTACCGGTCCCTGATTCTCCATTTCTATTCCTGCCTGGTGGGAAAAGAAATCAGTTCAAAATAAAACACATACGGGCACACCTACAGGTGGTCCTCGACTTACCACCCACAATTGAGCCCAACATTTCCGTGGCTAAGCAGGACCGTTGTTAAACTGAGTTTTGCCCCATTTTACAATGCCATGGTGGTTAAGTGAATCACTGTGGTAACACAGTCGTTAAGTGAAACTGGCTTTCCCCTTTGACTTTGCTTATCAGAAAGTCGCCAGAGGGGATCTCGCGACCCTGGGACACCACAACCATCATAAACATGAGCCAGTTGCCAAGGGTCCGAATTTTGATCTTGTGACGGCAACGGTTGCAAGTGTGCAAAATGGTCGAAAGTTGCCTTTTTTTAGCTACTGTTGTAACTTAAAAGTCACTAAATGAATGGTTGTAAGTTAAGGACTACCTGTATACACAATACCCCCCCCCCTCTCCCTTTCTCTCCATTACCAGAAAGGTGTAGTACGAAGTGCTGAAATGGTGTAGGAAGATTCAGGACCTAGTTCACCCACCCACCACAGAAACTCTCTGGGGCACTGAGCCAGTCCCTCTCTCTCAATCGAACCTACCTCACAGGGCTGTTGTGGGGGGAAATAGGAAGGAGGGTACAAGGGATATTAATGGCTTTAAGCTCCTGCATGGAAGATGGGATGTAAATCAGAAGCACCTTGGAAGTAAGGAGAAACTTCCTAACAGTGAGGACAATTAACCAGTGGAAGAGCTTCTGCGTGCCTCATCACTGGAGATTTTTTTGTTTTTAAAGAAGAGAGCCCCGTGTTTGAAATGAATCAGAACCAGAGTCAGAATAGAGCTGGAAGGGACCTTGGAGGTCTTCTAGTCCAGCCCCCTGTTCAAGCAGGAGACCCTATATACCATTTCAGACAAGTGGCTGTCCCGTCTTCTCTTCAAAGCTCGTAGGGAGGAAGCACCTACAACTTCTTATGGCAAGCTGTTCCACTGGTTAATTGTCCTCACCTCAACTTAGGAAGTTTCTGTTAGGATGAAGAAACTACTTGGATGAGAAGCAAACCATCTTCACAGAAAAAAAAAAACACCAGAAAGTCCAGTTGCCTCTTAAAAAAAGCACCTTTGAGGCAACCATGACCTGGATGACTGAGAATCTCCACAGACATTTCTGTTAGGAAGTTTCTCCTTCATTTTGGGTTGCTTCTCTCCTTGGTTAGTTTCCATCCATTGCTTCTTGTACTGCCTTCAGGTGTTTTGGAGAGAAGCTTGACTCCCTCTTCTTTGTGGCAGCCTCTCAAATACTGGAATACTGCTATCATGTCCCCCCCAGTCCTTCTTTTCCCTAGATTGGTTGGGGGAGGGCTACTCCTGCTTAAGCAGGGGGCTGGACTAGAAGACCTCCAAGGTCCCTTCCAGCTCTAATTCTGATCAGAAACAAACGGAATCTAATCAACAAAGGATGCCTTAAAGCGCACCCAAAACATGATCCTATCTAGAGGATATTAGCAGCTCATGAAAGAGCTTTTAAACCTTAATTCCAGGTTGCTTCTCTCCTTGATTAGTTTCCATCCATTGTTTCTTGTCTTGCCTTCTGGTGCTTTGGAAAATAAACGGACCCCTTTCTGTTTGTGGCAACCTCTCAGATATTGGAATACTGCTATCATGTCCCCCCCAGTCCTTCTTTTCCCTAGATTGGTTGGGGGAGGGCTACTCCTGCTTAAGCAGGGGGCTGGACTAGAAGACCTCCAAGGTCCCTTCCAGCTCTAATTCTGATCAGAAACAAACGGAATCTAATCAACAAAGGATGCCTTAAAGCGCACCCAAAACATGATCCTATCTAGAGGATATTAGCAGCTCATGAAAGAGCTTTTAAACCTTAATTCCAGGTTGCTTCTCTCCTTGATTAGTTTCCATCCATTGTTTCTTGTCTTGCCTTCTGGTGCTTTGGAAAATAAACGGACCCCTTTCTGTTTGTGGCAACCTCTCAGATATTGGAATACTGCTATAATGTCCTCCCTAGTCCTTCTTTTCTCTAGACTAAAGGGGGCGGGGACTACTTCTGCTTAAGCAGGGGGCTGGACTAGAAGACCTCGAAGGTCCCTTCTAGCTCTATTCTGATCGGAAGCAAACTGGGATCTAGTCAGGATGGCTCAAAACTCACCCGAAGCCTTGTTTAGAGGATATTAGCAGGTCAAAACCACCCTCCTCAATCAAAGATTCCTTCGGTCTCACGCCTTCCTGCCCAATTCGTGCCCCAAAACAAAGCTTATTTACAAGTTTTGTTGGGGTGGGGAGGAGATAAGCCTCGATCTTTGCCACGGGATGGGGCAGCTTTAGTAAAAGAAAGCCAAAGCATTTCCCCTTCCAAGTGGGGGGGGGGAGCTACGTGGGCTAAAGAAAGCAAGAAAGCGGCCGCCCGCCCCCCGGCTTGCAAGCGATCGCCCCCACGCGCAATTGTCTCCGCCCGCCCCCTCGCCGCTTGCGATTTGCGCTCGGAGCGCCTTCCTCGCTCCACGCACCGGGAGCTCAGCGATCCTCCGCTTTTCCCCTTTCTTCCCACGGCCGGTGCCCGACCCCCCGGGGCACGGTGGGACAGGAAAGTACAGCGATTCCCGGGGCCGGCCGGCCGCCTCCCCCGTTTGCTCCACGTTTCCTGTCTCTCTAAGCGACGGAGCTCGCTGGCCCGTTTAACCATTGCGGCGCCGGCGGGAAAGATGCGCGGCAGATCTGGGGGAGCCTTTAAAAGCGTCCTTTTTTTCCCCCCTTGGCGGGAAATCGCCACCCTCGCAGAAGGCGGGGTGGGGGTACGGGTGAGAGTGGGGGTCCAAAAGGCTCCTGTCTGTCTGTCTGTCTGTCTGTCTGTCAAGGCAACAATGTGCCCCCCCTCCTCCCCTCCGCACCGACGCATCTTTGGGTACAAGAAAGCCCACGACTTTACGATCCCAAAATTGAGCTCCACATTTCTGTTGTTAAGTGCGTTTCGCCCCATTTTACCACCTTTCTTGGCCCAGCCCCTTAGGTGAATCACTGCAGTTGATGCAAGGTAGTCCTCGACTTACAACAGTGCATTTAGTGACTGATCAAAGTTGCAATGGCGCAGGAAAAAAAAAAGTGACATGACTTTTCCCTGGGGCAAAGTCGATGGGGAAGCCGGATTCACTTAACATAAGTCACATTTTTCAGTGCCTTTGTAACTGAACAGTCAGTGAATGGACCGTCATAAGTTGGGGTCTACCTGTATTTTGAACTCACTGCCAGGGCCAAAAATTCTCCGAAGCCTTGCATACCCAACTTAAATCAGTGTTTTTCCAACTTGCCAAACTTCTGAGCTATCCAGGTTTCAACTCAAGTTGAAGTTGGATTCCACGCATCTTAAATGTTGAAAGGGGGAGAAATACAAGTAATTCTCCACTTTTGACCCAGTGGAGCTCAGAATTGAGGGTTGCCAAGTGAGAATATTTGTTAAGTGAGTTTTGCCCCATTTTATGACTTTTTTTGGGGGGGCACATTTGTTAAGCGAGTCGCTGCAATTAAATTAGTAACACGGTTGTTAAGTGAATCTGACTTCCCCATTGACTTTGCTTGTCAGAAGGTCGCAAAAGGGGATCACATGGCCTTGGGATGCTGCAGCCGTCATAAATGTGAGTCGGTTGTCAAGCATCTGAATGTAAATCGACTGACCATGAGGATGCTACAATGATGAAAAATGGTCATAAGCCATTATTTTCCGTGCTCTTAAGTTCGATCACTAAACGAACTGTTGTAAGTCGAGGACTGCTTTAGAAACACAGCAGCTGAGTACGGTATGCTGAATTTGGTTAACAGAATAACAGTTAGAAGAGACTCTGGAGATCTTGCAGGAGATTTTGCTCCAGCAGGAGACTCCATACCCATAATGGCGAATCTATGGCAGGCGGGCCACAGGTGGAGAATGGATGAATACAACTTTTGGAAGAAATGTCCTTCTGGGTTGGGCTCCAAGTGGGGAAAAAAGACACTGGAGACATGGAGGCTGCTTGGAAAGATGGTTTTAATGGTGGACAGGACCACATGGCTTGAGTCCTGAACAGAAAAGGTAATTCCATGCTTCAATGTTGGTGGAGAAAAAGAGAAGGGAGCACAGAGATGCTGAGTCCCTGGTTTTATGCCCTCTCTGGCCTTTGATCTTGATCTTGTATTCTGATTGGTTTTCAGACTCCCATGGGGCCATGCAGGGGCAACTCTCTAGGCTGCGCTTTGAATCCAGGTTTGGTTGAGTTCTCAGATGCCATGTGGTGAGTTGGGTAAAGGGCCAATATTATCATGCCTTAATCCCATCACTCTGGAGCTGAAGGGGAGAACTCTTTATTATGTAAAGTGGACTAGCTCAGGCTTTAATGGCTCATTGACAAAGTGGGATGGGCAGGAAGCTGCGGGCAGCTATTCTGTCGTTTGAAACATGTTTCTTTCTTTTCACATCCAGAGAAATATTCTGCCTTTTCAATATTTCCTAGGATATTTCATTTTTTCTGGGAGAGGGCTGGGTGATAACTTCCTACACAACAAATAAAATAAAGGTCAAAATAGACTCTCCTTGCCCGTTCCAGTTGTAGTTCTCTGGTCTCCTGAGGGGCTGTGAGAACTCAGTATGTGTGACTCACGTGGAACAGAGGACACGTATGACTTTGCAAGTTTAGGAAGGGAGATGTGTTAAAAACCAGACCACACTTCAAGAGGGAAGGACACTTTTTTATTTTACCAGTATTAGCATAGTTTCTCCATCTTGGCCACTTTGACATGTGGACTTCAACCCTCAGATTTAATGTGATCAGGGGGAGGTTAACCAGAGAATAATCATACAGTATTAACAATGACGTGCAGTGAGATTTATGGTTGGTGAGACAAGCGGGAAAAGCCGCCCTATGTCAGACACAGCGGCAGGGCGTTCATAGCCGCTCAGGTGGCCCCCGCCACCACCACCAGCAGCTTGGGTATCCCAGTTCTGTCCGAGCTGAAGAAAGCGGAGGATTGTTCATCAGAGGAGGAGGTGGGTGAGGCGGCGGAGGGTGGCGGTGGCGAGAAGCAGCATTCCCTGCCGCTGTGTCTGACAGAGGCGTCTCGCATCTATGTCCGCCATAGGGGCCACCTGAGCAGCCATGATCTCTCCTCCCTAGCCAGCCAGCCCACTCACCCCCCACCCACCCTACTCCCCGCGTGGCCGGCTGGCCGGCAGAAAACCTCACTGCTCTTCTCCTCCTCCTCCGCCTCCCCGCTCAAGCGGCAGCGGGCTCCGCAGGACAACAGTGTCTCATTCCTCCCTCGGCACAGTGAGCTCCAGCAGGCTGGAACTGGGTGCAAGGGGCCTGGCCCCGCGGTGCCTCCTCACTCAGTTGCAGCCAGCGAAGAAAGGAGAGAGGAGGAGGAGAAGGAAAGAGGGAGGGGAGCAGGACGGGGCTCCCGGTGGGGGGAGAGGAGAAAGGGAAGGGGGGGCACAGCGGGCAAAAGAAAGAAAGCGCCAGCCCACCAGCAGAGGCAGGTAAAAGACCCGCCTCTGCTGGCGGGCTGTCCCTCTCTTCTCAAACAAGGCTGCCCCTCTCTTCTCAAACAAACTCTCTCTCAAATTGAGTTTGTTTGAGTGAAGTGAAGAAACAAACACACGCGCGCACACACACACAGACACACATTACTTACAATAAAAAATTACTTGCAAATTACATTAATTTTGAACTCCTCCCCCTCCCTCCGACCCACATACCTTTTACAGCTGTTTCACAATCACAGAGGATTTCACCTCTGCTCTTGTCTGCCATGATGAAAATGTAAAAAACGTAAAAAGAAAAAGACAAGAGCTGCTGAGGTCAGGCTGGGTTAGCTGCTGCCAGAGTCTCCAATGGATGATTCTGTTTAACTGTTTTAAAAAAGCCTCTGAAAAAGCGCCCTCTACAGGAGGAGGCAAGAGAACCATGTGCCTCATCTACATAAGGAATTTTTCGCCTTTTAACCCTTGCTTAACTCTGCTCAAGTGATCATAAAGTCAGACTAAATGAGGCACGTGGTTCTCTCGCCTCCTCCTGTAGAGGGCACTTTTTAGAGGCTTTTTTAAACAGTTAAGCACTAAGCAGAGTCATCCACTGTGACTCTGGCAGCAACTACCTCAGTCTTTTTCCTTTTAATTTTCTTTTCTTTTCATGATGACAGTGGTGAGGCCCTGCCTCCCCTGCCTGCACATCCCTGGTATTGAGTTGCCATGCGTGAATAGGCGGCAATATAAATTTTCCAAATAAATAAAAATCCCTTTATTCCTTATCCTAAATTGTTAAAGAATCAAGGGACAGAATTTTGCCCTGGCTTTAAGGAAGAGGAGAATCAGGACACAACTCTTGGTTGCACTTTGTGTCAGACCTGGAAACCATCTTTTACATTTGGGCCTTCAGGCCTGCCACATTTTCTACTGTGGGAAAATGGGAGGGGGGATTATATGGAGTATGGGAGATATATAGTCAAAATAACATTCTTTTCTCAGAGAGTCATGGACACCTTGCCCAGCAGCTGTGATGAGGTGACTGGGAGGCATCTCCAGTTTTGGATGGTGCCTGATTGGATCAGGTAATGGACATGTGGGTGCTGGGCAGGGACTTGAACATTCATTTGAGTGGGGAAAACCTGGAAACTTTCAGATTCGGGTTTTCCCAGATGTGCCAATATGACATCTCTAATAAAATGGAACTTTGAGGAAACTCAAGTCTCGGAGTCCTATTTTGTTGGGGGTGTTACTTGGAACTCTGCCTGTCTGTGGATAGGAAAGTGTGTATTTTTGCCATGGGGTTAAGGGGCTGCTCTATCATTCTTGTTAGGAATATAATCTAATGGTTGGGTTGGCAATATATAAATCATGTAACAATGTTGTAACTGTTTCTTTAAACCATACTGTAAAATGTGACTGGTTGCTGTTTTTCCTCAATCAGCCATAAAAGAGAGCCAGAATGTCTGTTAGTTCTCTCTCTGGGCTGATCTGATCTGAGTGCCGTGAGCTATTGTAAGTTTTGCAACTGTTAGGAAACCTTGATTACTGGACTGATTATATGTTACTGGATGCTGTTATTTGGATAACCCCTTAACTGAAAGACATTGATGACTGACTGAATTATCCGTGTATGACTTGGACTGTTTGATGGACTCTGATACCTCTATTTCCACGAAAGTAAAAGCCTATTCAAACTGTAGTGTCTCTTTATGCTGGTTTGTATGTTCTCCAACACAACTCTCACAACGCTTCGCTGAACATACTCACTCTCCCAGTGGGGAGCTTACCTAATAATTCTCAACAAACGTGATTTCCAACCCATGGAGGGAAAAAGGGAGGGATAGCGAGCGTGAGATGTTTTAATTTCAGGAAGACACAAAAACCCAAATCAAATTGATGGATGATCTCAAGTCCTGTATTGCTGAACGTCGTACAATTTCCTCCATATGAAAAAAAAAAAAAAAAAACAACAGTCACAAACAGAAACATAACAACAGTTCACCCAACTGATTATACAATTCTTAGCAAAAAAAAGGTTGGAAGTGTGGGATTGACGACCAAGACTAGATTTTGGTGGAGGGGGTGGAGAATTCATTCCTCAACCTAAAGTAAAATGTGTTTTACAGCCCATTTCCTCCATATTCCTCTTTCTGACATTCTGCTGTAAGATCGGCCCTCTGTTCCTACCAAAGAGGTGAATTGATAAAGGTCTTCCTTCGGAATTAAACCATTGGTCTGAAAAACAAGAAGGGGAGAAAAAGAGAGAATTGGTAGAAGAATGGCACTTCAGAGAGAAGGTCACTTCTGAAGTGTGCAATATCAATTTATATTGTTTATAATTTATACAGTGGCTCATGTGGCAAAATACATCTCGGTAAATCACCAAATTAGCAGTCTGTCAGGGTTCCGATTATATATCACCCATACTCCATATAATCCCCCCTTCCCAGTAGAAAATGTGGCAGGCCTTGAAGGCCCAGTGCAAAAGATGGCTTCCAGGTCTGACACAGTGATGTGACATGCATTATAACCCTGCTGCTTAGCCACGGAGTCCTCAGGTCCAATAGATGTCAGTAAATGTGACTATCTGTAATGGCCTTTATGGCTCCTGATTCAGTCTACAGCACAACTTGCTGAGGTGGTATTTAGCCACTTCCGACAGGTTCTGGACGCAGCACATAACTCCTAGATGGCCCTGGCCCCCTCTCTGCCTCTGATGCAGAGCCATCTTAGCCTTCCCCAGACTCCAGGACTGGCCCATGTTCCTCCCCCAACCTCCTTGCTGTCTGACTGCTGCCAGCTCCGCAGTGGACAGTGAAGAAACCATATTAATGGATCATCAAACGAATCAGCCCAGGCTTTTCACTCAAGGCACACAGGATTTGGCTTTCCTGCAATGGTTCTTGATATGTTTTAGGCTCCTTTCCCCAAATTATTTTTGTTGCTCTTCCCTACACTCTCTCTCGAGAGAGTCTCAACATCTTTCAACATCAAATGACACTACAATGTCGCTTTTTTCATTCAACAGTGGCAAAATACTGTGGAACCCCATAGAGTTCTGAATGACTTTGGCTTGGTCTGCCTCTCAAGCCAACAGACCTACCTCACAGGGTTGTGATGAACAGCGTGGGCATGTAAACCCCTGCAGGGGGATGCAAGAGCCCTTGGGGCATTTCCTTCTTCTGCCCATGGATTCTCTGGTGACTAACGAGATGCGATCTCCGACTAAATCTCTTCTCGCAGTCGGGGCAACCGTACGGTCTTTCTCCCGTGTGGACCCTCTGATGGCTGATCAGGTTGGTGCTTCGGTTAAATTTCTTCCCGCAGTCCCCGCATTCGTAGGGTTTCTCCCCCGTGTGGATTTTCTGGTGCATTTTCAAGCCCGACCGACGGGAAAAGTTCTCGCCGCAATCAGAACAGGTGTACAGCTCCCCGGTGGTATGGATTCTCTGGTGCCGGAGAAGGTGTTTGTTCCGGCTGAAGCTTTCCCCACACTCGGAGCACTTGAACATTTTCTCACCCATGTGGTTCTTCTGGTGCCGGATGTACGTGGACCGATCGCAGAAGCTTTTGCTGCACAGCAAGCACACGTAGGGCTTTTCACCCGTGTGGCTCCTCTTGTGAGTGATGAGATGGTGGCTTTGGTTGAAACTCTTGCCGCACTCCGTGCACTTGTAGGGTTTGTCGCCAGTGTGGAGGCGTTCGTGACGCATCAGGCTGTATTTGTCGCAGAACTCCTTGCTGCAGGAGGCACAATGGTAGGGCTTCTCCCCCGTGTGCATGTGCTGATGGGAGACCAAGCTGGAACTACGGCTGAAGGTCTTCCCACAATCCGAGCACTGGAAGGGTTTCACCCCAGCGTGGATTTTGCTGTGGTTGTTGAGGTGCGAGCTGCGGCGAAAATGTTTGCCACACTCCGAGCATTCGTAGGGTTTTTTCTGGCCGTGGACTCGGATGTGCACGATGAAGCCGGCCCTGGAAAAAAAGGCCTTCCCACAATCGGAGCATTCAAAGAGCTCCTTGCCGGTGTGGGCCTGGAGATGCTTGTTGAGGCTATGGAATAATTTGTCACTCGGTTGCTTCCCTTTGGGAATCGGTTGCCTGAGGATGGTTGTGTAGAGATCTCTCCTCTTCATTGCAACAGGATCGGTCTCCGGCTCTTCTGGCTGTTCTTCGGTTGGCTTGTTCGGATTCGAGACAGGTTCTTTTAAGTCCTGAATGTTTTCTCTCCCTGCCATCATCTCCTGGTGGTCTCTTTGCCCTTTGTCATCTGCCAAATACAAGAATACCCCCGCCGATTAGTACCTCTCTCTTTAGGGTTCAGGCAGGGCAAGCAATTCCTTGGGCTGCTCAAACATGCCGAGGAATAAGGATTGGAAGTTTTGCAGAAAAACCCATTTTTTGGGCTGGGGAAGAAAAAATGGGAACCTCAGCAGCAGGCCAGTGAAAATACAGATAGTCCTCAACTTACGACCAATCGCTTAGTGACTGTTTGAAGTTCCAATGGACACCCCACATGTTAATTATGACCCAGTTCCGAAATATTCAATGGCTCCTCCCTTGCCCCCTGCAGTCATGTGACCATATTTTGGGCACTCAGCAACTTTTGTTTACTTCCGGTTTTTGACAAAAATGCCTTAGAGTGAAGAGTGAGCTCACTTAACGACCACTGGAAAAGAGGTCATAAAATGAGTCCAGTTTGATGTAATCACTTTACAACTATTGTGACCTATGACATTAATGAGCAGAGTCTATTACGGTCATTAAGTTGAGGATTACCTCTCCTGCCAATGGTCACCCAACTGCCAAGTAGGGTGAGATATGGAAAGGTGGAGTGTGGAATGTCTCAAATTAGCAGCACCTCCTGCTGCAACTTTTTATTACATTAAGATATACACATAACGAAATATACGTTTTGTCCATTTTAATGTATCCATCTGGTTCTGGCCGAGACTCAGTCTTCTTTTGTCTGACCATTGTTTTGGTCGTGGCTCCTCCTTCTGTCCCTCAAGGTTAGTCCTTCTTCCCATTACTGGTAGTCCTCAACTTACGACTACAATTGAGCCCCAATTTTCCATCGCTAGGCAAGACAGTTAAGAGAGTTTTGCCCTCTTCTATGGCCTTTTTGGCCACAGTTGTTAAGTGAATCACTGCAGTGATCACATTACTTTTCAGAAGGTCACAAAAGGTGATCACATGACCCTGGAACATTGCAATTGTCATCAATACAAGCCAGTTGCCAAATTTCCAAATTAGGATCACGGGACCATGGGGATGCTATAACAGTCGTAAGTGTGAAAAATGGTCATAAGTCACTTTTTCCAGCGCCATTGTAACTTTGATTGGCCATTAAATGAATGCTTATAAGTCGAGGGCTATCTGTACATTCACAGGGAATTAGAGGCCTTTTACATGCTGCTGAACTACAATTCCCAGAGGTCTTCACTCTCAGCCAAGTTGGCTAGGGCAGCTGAGAGAGGTTGAGCAACATTCTGAAGGCTGAAGATTCTTTGCATTCGTAGTCCTCATGTTATGAGGGCAAAGGGGACCGGAATTGCCACTGCTAAACAACAGTGACGTGCGGTGAGGTTTATGGCTGGTGAGGCACTGATACAGGGCTTTCAATTTTTTTTAGACATGTGGACTTCAACTCCCAGAATTCCACAGCCAGGCATGCTCAGTTCCAATTTAAAGCGACAGCATTTGTTTTTCTCCTTTGTGAAAAAGTTTTCCTTCATTCTTTTTCTTCTCCCTCCCCCTCCTTCCTCCCTCCCTCCCCCCTCTCTCAAACAGACACACGCACACAGAGAAGTTGGATCCCTCTCTCACTCACTCACTCTCAAACAAACACAAACACAGAAGTTGGATTAGATATATTTTCCAATGGCTTGAAAGCAGCTCCTCTGCCATAACCCCCACCCCCCATTCTCCTGCTGCCTTCCGATCCGAGCCTTTGATTGCAGGTGGAGCCACGTTGCCTTTTCAAACTTGTAATCAGTGAAGTTGGGCTTATATACTTTTAGCCAGCTGTGTGTGTGCGTGCGTGCGTGTGTGTGTGTGTTTGAAAAGGCAACGTGGCTCTGCATGCAATCAAACTTTTTGAATTTCTCCCCCTCCCTCTGACCCACACATGTATCTTTTCCAGCTGTTTCAGAGAAGATTTCAACTCTGCTCTTGCCTGCCATCATGAAAAGAAAAAAAAATGTAAAAGGAAAAAGGTCAGGCTGAGCTAGTTGCTGCCAGAGCCTCTAAAAAGCCTCTAAAAAATGCCCTCTACAGGAGGCAGGAGAACGACGTACCTCATCTACATCAGGAATTTTTCGGCTTTTAACCCTTGCTTAGCTCTGCTCAAGTGATCATAAAGTCAGACTAGATGAGGCACCTCGTTCTCCTGCCTCCTCCTGTAGAGGGCACTTTTTAGAGGCTTTTTTAAACAGTTAAGCACTAAGCAGAGTCATCCATGGTGATTCTGGCAGCAACTAGCTCAGCCTGACCTCAGTTCTTGCCTTTTTCCTTTTACATTTTTTTTTCTTTTCATGATGACAGTGGTGAGGCTCTGCCTCCCCTGACTGCACGTCCCTGAACAACACGATTGTAAAGCATGATGTCACATCACCACCTGTCTTAGCAATGACAGTTTTGTCAGTCCTGGTTGCAGTCGTTAAATGAGGACTGTGCAGATTCTTAAGGATCTCATGTGATCACAGCCACCAACTTCTCGCTGGCTTCCCCATTGACTCTGCTTGTGGGAAGCCTTTACCTTTCCTGCTATCCTTTATATATGTATATCACCCTGCTTCCACAAATCAAGTTGCATAATTTGAATTCTCCAGTTACAGTATGAAGGCTGATGCTGCAAAGGTCACCCCCTAGTGGTGAAATTCTGCAATGAACAAAATGGAGGGCATAAAGGTTACATGGCTGAGAGCAAAGACAGCTGGGAGTTGTAGTTCGCCAAGAAGGGAACCCTTACCTATCATGCAGGTCGTCCCATCCTCCTCTTGCTTGACCTCCCTGCTCAGCTGCCTGAGGGTAACATTCAAAGAAGTTTCTTTTCCTTCGGGGAAATTCACTGCCCCCTCTTGCTTTATCCCTGTCATCTGGAACAAAAGAGGAATTTTAATCTGTAACAGGAGTAGAGGAAATGGCCATCTTTTTGAGATAGACACTTCCTACACCACTTTTGTCTCTTTGGGGGCAGGTGGGCATGTTTCCCCCACCCCCCCAACCCAACCCATCGTTATTTTCTAAGAAGGCAGGAGGAGATCCAATAAACTGAAATAACAATTGCAATAGTAAGAGCACTTAGACATATATTTCGATTTTGTTAGGGATTTGAACTCAGGACCTTCTGAAGGCAGAAAGGAGCAACAATTCTCCTGTTTCTAAGAAAGAGAGCCTGTAATCTAGTACAAGTAGATCTCAACTTATGACACAACTGAGTCCCAACATTCTGTTGCTAAGCAAGACTCTTAAGCGATTTTTGCTCCATTTTACGACTTTTCTTGCCACATTTCACACGTAAGTGAATAGTAATAGCATGTAGACTTATATATCGCTTCATGAGGCTTTATAGCCTTTTCTGAGAAGTTTACAAAGTCAGCCTATTGCCCCCCGACAAGCTGGGTCCTCATTTTAACGATCTCGGACGGATGGAAGGCTGAGTCAACCTTGAGCCGGTTAGGATTGAGGGAATCAAACTGCTGGCAACTGGCAGAATTAGCCTGCAATTCTGCATTTTAGCCACTGTGCCCCCATGGCTCATGTTGGCAGGGAGGTATAAGTCCAGGTAGTCCTTGACTTTAAACAGTGACCATTCAAAATTACAATGGCACTGAAAAAAAAAGTGATTCCTGACCAATTTTCAGAGTTATGACCAAAGCATCACCATGATCATGTGATCAAAAATCAGATGCTTGGCAACCGATTCATACTTATGACGACTGCTGTGTCCCGAGGTCATATGATCCCCTTTTACAACCTTCCAACAAGCAAAGTCAAGGGGGAAGTCAGATTCACTTAACAACCGGATTGCTAACTTATCAACGACAGTGATTCACTTAACAACAGAGGCAAGAAAGGTTGTAAAATGGGGCAAAATTCACTTAACAAATGTGTCACGTAACACCAGAAATTTTGTATGTCTACAGTATTATGGTCATAAGTCAAGGACTATCTGTAGTTCTCAACTTACGATCACAATTTCTTCTTAACCAAGGCAGTGGTTCATTAAGTTTTGCCCCATTTTACAACCTTTCTTGCCAGTTAAATGAATCACTGCCGTTAAGTTAGAACGCAGTTGTTAAGTGAAGTGTTTGTCAGAAGGTCGCAAAATGTGATCACATGATCCTGGGACACTGCAGCCATCAGAAATACTGTATCAACCAGGGTGGATTTGATTTAAATCAAATCAATTTAAATCACAATTTAAATCACAATTTAAACCACTAGTAAAAAGGATTGATTTAAATCATAATTTTTTAAGAGCAACTATCATGTCTGCTGTGAAATTGTGTGAATGCATCAATGCAGTGCATGTTATCTCAGCTTGCAGAGCTTGGATTCATTGAATGAGTTTATCAAAAATGTAAATATTGCAGAATATAGATTCTCATGCTACATAACTAAGCTCCATTACATGCTGAATCAACTAAATTATGAATGTATTTTAAATTGAAAACTATCTTTAGATTTTTACTTCACAAGCATTTTATTAAAATAAATTTGATAAAAATAAAAAAATGAGATTTAAATAAAAAAAATCCAATTTAAAATTTAAAAAATCTGATTTTTAATTTTTTTAAAAAACATCAATTTTTATCCACCCTTGTATCAACCCATTGCCACGGGTTTGAATTTTGATCATGTGCAGTAGTGCAAAAAATAGCCATGTCATTTTTTCCCCATTACTGTAGTAACTTCAGTCATTGAATGAATGGTTGTAAATTGAGGACTACCTCTAGTTTTCTGTTGGACAGTAGGAAGAATTGTCTAATGGTAAGAAGTACAGGTAGTCCTCAGGTTACGACTACAATTGAGCCCAAAATTGATGTTGCTGAAACATTTGCGGTATTCTGGCAGCCGTTTTGGATGTTCCTTTGATGTATGGCAAGACTTGTTTTTGTGTGGTGGTTGGCTGTGTATTTTGTCGGGGTTTGGATGACAAGGATCGTATTATCAAATTAAATTATGTATTATATTACATATTATGTTTTATTATATTAAGTATTATCAATATAGCACCAAAGACAAATTCCTTGTGTGTCCAATCACACTTGGCCAATAAAGAATTCTCTCTATTCTATTCTATTCTATTCTATTCTATTCTATTCTATTCTATTCTATTCTATTCTATTCTATTCTATTCTATTCTAATGTCTCACACATCAAAGGAATATCCTAAATGGCTTCCAGAATACGGCAACCCCTAGGGATAAAGGATAGCTCACAAACCCACATTTACACTCAGAAAAAAACTCAATCGAAACTCAAAGACAAAATACAGACGGAAGACAACAGCAACACGGTATATACAAAATCAGTTGCAACGATTGTAAGCAATTCTTTTGTGGGACAAACAGGAAGGCAATTGATTACAAAGGTTCATGAACATGAACTAGCAGTTAAAACGGCACCATCAAAAATCCCTGATCTCAAATCACACCGATCATAAACAACACCAGTTTGATTGAGAAGGGGGGAAAATCATTGCTAGCACCCACCACACACACAAATTTATTGAAGCTTGGTATTTCTACCAAAGGAGCAATTAACAAAGAGTTAAAGAGTTTTTGCCCCCCTTCTCGAATGGTATGGTTGTTGTGTGTTTTTAAATTTTGTATTGTTATGTCTCGTCTTTTTTATCCCCCTGTCTGTACCTCCTTCCCTGATTGAATTGTGAGCCGCCCTGAGTCCCCTTTGGGGAAAAGGGCGGCATATAAATGTAATCAATCAATCAATCAATCAATCAACAAGCATACTGATCTAGATCCAGCATATGAATATGTAAGAAACCGGACCATTTGAACGTCCAATCAGCAAGAGAACCAATCAGCTGCTCAGAATTTAAATCGCGCTCCGAATGAACAACCGTTCAAACGACCAACTGACCAAACTGTCACACGAGACATTTATAAGCTAGGACTCATTTATATAAGAATAAGACAAGAAAACCCTGATGATGAAGTTACCTAATCTGGTAACAAACAAACAAAAACACACACACATACAAACACACACACACACAAACACACACACAAAATCCCCCTTTTTTCCAGTCAGGTCAAAGAATTTGAAAGAATACAATGCATTTTGTAAATAAAAATGGTGACAGGTCCCAAAGATGGCTTAGGTCCAAGCAGAAATCCACATTATTTCTATAGCAAGGAAGATAAAGCAGGCGTGGTTACATTCACTATTTTATTCGAAGGGGTACATTTGTTTTCGTTTTGATATCCCTTCTGGAATTTGTGTTTGTGTTGTGAAGGGGGTGGGGGGAATGAAGCTTTGACTTTGCTTTTGTTGATGAGAAAGATTTGAATGGCTAGTGAAACCAAAACTTTTGGTTGGAGTGTGTTCATCTTGTACTGGGCTAAGAAGAGTCGGAGATCAATGCCCCTTTTCTTTTTTCTCTTTCCCCTTGTATCTCACACTCCCTTTTCCCCACCTCCGTCCCTTCCCTTAATTTCCTATTTTTTCTTCTCTTCTTTGTATTTTATATCATAATTAAAAAAAAAAATTGGGGGAAAAACCCTAACTTAAACAAGTTTGGAGAGCCAATAACTATCTATAGACTGTCTGCTCTAGTTCTGCAACCCAACAAGAGAGACAACAACTTCAGAGAATAATCAGAATTGCAGAAATACCCAATTACTGCCAACCTGCCTTCCATTGAGGACCTGTACACGGCACAAGTCAAAAAAGAGGGCCATGAAAATAGTTACAGACCCCTCGCATCCTGGATATAAATTGTTTCAACTCCTACTCTCAAAACAACGCTATAGGGCACTGCACACCAGAACAATTAGACACGAGGACAGTTTTTCCCCCCGAACGCCATCACCCTGCTAAACAACTAATTCCCACAACACTGTCAAACCATTCACTAAGGCTGCATTACTATTATTAGTCTTCTCATTGTTCCTATCATCCATCTCCTCCTCTGCTGGCATGAGTAGGGCAGGCCAATCCCAGTGGGATGAGATGGTCCCTTAAATTTTAACCCATTTTATCACTTTGCCTACCACAGTTGTTAAGTGAATCACCTTGTGGCTTATAATAGATACTGGTTAATGTAAGATGGCTTCTGTCTTCTGAAAATTGCTAATGGGTTGGTGGACTAATTCTGTCAATGGGTTAAAAACCATGTACAGAAAACCTCTCCCTTCTGACGCGAAGGCAAGGACAAATATTGTGTTTGAGTTTGATTGCAAATGTGACTACGGGTAGTCCTTGACTTATGACAGTTTATTTAATGACTGTTCAAAGTTACAATGGCACTGAAAAGAGGGACTGACGAACACTTTTCACATTTGCACATTTGCAGTATCCCTATGGGCCACATGATCAAAATTCAGATGCTTGGCAACTGACTCATATTTATAGCGTTTTGCAGATTCCTGGGGTCATGTGATCCCCTCTTGCAAACTTCCGATGAGCAAAGTCATTGGGAAACCAGATTCACTTAACGCCTGTGTTAGTAATTTTGACAACTGCATTGATTCACTTAATAACTGTGTCCAGAAAGGTCGTAAAATGGAGCAAAATTCACTTAACAAATTTCTCACTTATCCTCATAATTTTCAGGCTGAGTTATGGTCCTAAGTCAAGGACTACCTGTATAAAGTATTTGAAATACCTTTTTGGGCAGCCAATTATGAAATCTCTTTAATGTATTTCTCATCATAACCTTAAAGTTTTGGCCCATTTTATCACTTTTCCTACCACAGTTAAGTGAATCACTGCAGCTGATAAAATTCTAGTTGTTCAGTGAATCTGGCTTCCCCATTGACTCTGCTTGTCGGAAGGATGCAAAAGGGGCTCACATGACCTTGGGACACAGCAACCGTCGTAAGTACGAACCAGTTGCCAAGCATCTGACTTTTGATCAAACGATCATGGGGATGCTTCAAAGGTCGTAACTGTGAAACATGCTCAGAAGTCACTTGGTTCCATGCCGTTGCAATTTTGAACGGTTACTAAATGAACTTGTGAGTCGAGGACTGCCAGTACGCCATCCTTCACCCAGCATCCAACTTCAGTTGGGGGGGGGGTCCCCCAGCCACCCAGCATCTCCAGAAGTAAAGTAACTCTCACCTGCTGATCTGGCTTCTCACGCTGTCTTAGGAGGAAGCTCTCTGCCAAGGCTACTGCATGGAAGCAGCTCTTGGAATCCCGTTCCCGGATCCAGCTCAGCATCTCCAAGGGCAGGATGGCCAGGAACTGCTCTAGGATCACCAGCTCCAGCATCTCCTCCTTGGTGTGCCTCTCGGGCATCAGCCACCGGTGGCAAAGTTTCCGGAGTTGGCAGTAGGTCTCCCACGGACCCTCAGCCTCCCTGTAACTGAATTGCCGGAAATGCTGGCGCTGGCATTCAGAATTGCCGGCTTCGGGGTTTTCGGTTGGCTCCTCGCTTCCTCCACTTGGGATCCTGAAATCTCTGCTGTCCAGTGTAACTTTGGGGACCTTCTCTGCTTTAGCCCAGTCAGACACGGCCTCTGCTCCTTCCGAAATGGATGGGAACGCCTTGGGGCTATGCTGCAGCACCGCCTCCGGCAACTCGGAGAGCCCCTGGCCCAGAGGAAGAGATGAGGCTGTGTCGAGAAAGTTGCGCCATTGTGCTTCCCACTGTTGCGGTTCCGAACTCTCATTGTCTTCCTGTTTAATGTGCTGAAGTGAGGGATACAACCCTCCTGATTCGACTTTGGTATGCCCAGCCAGGTGGGCATGTCTCTCAGGCTCCAAGTCCTGCTTTTCCATTTTGATTTCTGGCTTCACCTCCGGGTCAACGATGACTCTCTGAATCCCTGAGGCTGAAATCTCCACCTCCCGCTCCAAAGACATGATCTTTTTTCCCTGGATGAATCTAGTTTACTTCCGACCTGCCATTTCTTCCTTCAGATGCAGAGGAAAACATCTAGCATTGGGATTCTGCTTCCTTGAGGCAAGGGGGACGACGACGTCCTCATGTGTCTCATCTCCCTCAAGATCAATTCCTTAAAAAAGTAAAAAATAGGAAGATTCATGAGCAGGACAGGAATACTCAAACAGCTGTTCTAAGTTTCAATTCCTATCATCCTCAATCCAGCAAAGCTAATGGCAAGGGATCATGGGAGGTGTAGTCCTCAAAATCGCACAGAATAATATGCTCCTGGTTAAGAGATAGTGTTTGGCCTGTATGTTTCTGGCTAACAGGGCAGAAATATGCTGCATCAGGATGAAGCCTGGCACTCCAAAGACATCATGGAACACTGATGATGTTACTTAGTTGGGTGATAAAATGTCTGCAGGAAAACATCCAAGTCCAGAAAGCACCATGGATTCCACAGTTCAACCTGGAGCTACGTATATTTTTTTCCCCTGGAACAATTCCACATTTTTAAAGTCCCCCAGTTAGATTCACACTTTTTTCTTAAAAGCTATTTTTTCCTTCCTTTTACACCCCTCTCTAGTTGGAAGATGCTTTATGCTTAACTCCCAATCTTCCCCTCCACAGGTAGTCCTTGACTTACAATCATTCATTTAGCGACCATTCAAAGTTATAATGGTCCTGAAAAAAATTATTTCCAATAATCTGGTCACATGATCAAAATTCAGGCATGTTTAGCCACTGGCATGTTTTCAAGGTAGATGCAGCATCCTGGTCATTTGCAACCTTCCCAGCTAGATTCTGACAAGCAAAGATAATGGGGTGGGGAGCGGGATTTGTTTAACAACCATGTGATCACTGTCGGCCAGACAGTGTCAGCTAGCGACCCCCAAGGGGAGAGCCTTCTCTGTGGAAGCGGCTTCTCTCTGGAATGAGCGGCCTGGAGCCTCAACCTCCGGTCCTTCCGACGCGCCCTCAAAAGTTGGCTTTTCCAGCAAGCCGGCCTGGCCTCAACAGAATAAAATAAATGACTAATTTAATTGTTCATTTTAATCTAATTTTTAAATTTTTATTGTTAATATTAATTGGGTTTGTTTTTGGATACTTTATTTAATTTCCTTTTTAACTTTTGTAATATGTTTGTTTTTTAATGTTGTACGCCGCCTTGAGTCCTTTGGGAGAAGGGTGGCATATAAATCCAATAAACAAACAAACAAACAAACTTAAAAATTGCACAAGATAGTCTGACTTGCAGCCATTTGTTTAGTGACTATTCAAAATTACAATAGCAATAGTTACAATACTGAAAAAAGGGACTTATGACCACTTTTCACACTTAACGACCGTTTGCAGCATCCCCGTGGTCATATGATCAAAATTCAGATGCTTGGCAACTGCTATGTGTTTATGACAGTTGCAGTATGCCTGGGGGGGGTGTCTCACATGATCCCCCTTTTGTGACCTTCTGCCAAGCAAAGTCAACAGGGAAGCCAGATTCACTTAACAACTATGTGACTCACTTAACAACTGCAGTGATTCAGTTAAGCGTGTCAGGAAAGATTGTAAAGTGGGTGAAGAACTCATGTAACGGTTGCCTTGCTGAGCAATGGAAATTGTGGGCTCAATTGTGGTGGTTAAGTCGAGGACTACCTGTAATTTTGTTGAACAATTATGGCAAAAAGGTTGTAAAATAGAGCACAACACACACTCAGGCAACCACTTTCTTTACTAACAAAAGATCAGCTTTCACTTGTGGTTGCAACAGAATGAACATAAATGCTATCAATAGCTTCAGATTGTCACTTGCTAGTAGGGCTCCCCGGGTTAAGAGCCCACCAACTCCCCCCCCACATCTGACCTCCCTTGCTGGCCTGTGGTTGTGGTTCATCCCAAATGAACTACGGTATTCTCATTTGGAATGGGATCACTCGCTACGGCCAAGTTGCTATGAGCCAATTCAACACAGCCAACCTGCTGTGGGACAATTTAATAATTCGGTTCCACCACAAAACCGCGGTAGACAAAAGTGCGGTCGACGAAAGCGCATATGTGACGTCATCACAGCGCGACGAAAAAGATCGGAAAATGTAAAAATAAAGCGAAAACCTTACCCTAACCCCCCCAAACCTAACCCTAAACCTAACCCTTAACCTAACCCTAAACCTAACGAAAAACGTAACGCTAACCCTTAACCTAACGCTAAACGTAACGCTAACGCTCTAAACCTAACCCTAACCCTTAACCTAACCCTAACCCTAACCCTTAACCTAACCCTAACCCTAACCCTAACCCTTACCTTTATGTGAATCGGCTTGCTGTAATTTTATTTTTATTTCAATTTTTCGATCTTTTTCGTCGCGCTGTGATGACGTCACATACGCGCTTTCGTGGACCGCGCTTTTGTGGACCGCGCTTTTGACGGGTCACGAATAATTCTATTTAATTATTTAAAATAAATAAAAAAATATTTTAATTTTTGCCATTCACATTTCATTCCGTCCCCCCCTTTTGCATCCTTTAATAATTCTATCCGACTATTTCTTCAATATTAAGTGCAACTCTTTGTCCTGCAGGGAGTCAGCTGTGGCAAGTTGGCCATGGCAAGTTGGCGGTGGAGAATTGTCATAGATCCATTCTCCCTTCCCAGAGGGGGAGGAAACTACACACGTACACAATGTAATTGCAACACAATGCAATTGTAAAGCACTTATATTAAAGAGTGTCGAGAAGAGCAGCAAAGATGTGTAGGAGCCTGGAGGCTAAAACATACGAAGAACAGTTGCAGGAATTGGGTATGTCTAGTGAAGAGAAGGACCAGGGGTGACATGACAGCAGTGGTCCAATACTTGAGAGGCTGTCACAGAGAAGAGGGAAGGGGGTGTCAAGCTATTTTCCAAGGCACCTGAAGGCCAAACAAGGAATAGTGGATGGAAACTGATCAAGAAGAGATTCAATCTAGAAATAAGGAGACATGTTCTGACAGTTAGAACAACCAACCAATGGAACAGCTTCCCTTCGGAAGTTGTGGGAGCTTCATCACTGGAGGCTTTCAAAGAAGAGACTGGACTGCCATCTTTCAGGAATGGTATAGGCAAGGTCTCCTGCTTGAACAGGGGTTGGAGTAGATGACCTGCAGGATCCAGTCCAACTGTTCTGTTCTGCTCTACATCCTATCCTATCCTATCCTATCCTATCCTATCCTATCCTATCCTATCCTATCCTATCCTATCCGGATTTGCATTGGAATTAAAAGTTGCATTTACTTATCTGCTTAGCTTCCATTTCAATACTTCCCCCCCCCCCGACCCTTGATTTATGCAATGAAAAGCAATTCACAGCCCCTCTTCGTCCATTGGCAGTCGTGCACGCAATCAAAGGGTCGTTTGGAGGAGGTGCGGAGTGTGTACCCCTCTTCTTTTGGTGCTTCCCATTGCTCCCGCCTCGCCCCGCTCCTTCACTTACAGATCCCGAGTAAGGCAATGGGAATTCCGGCCGCGAATAAATCCCGGCGAATAAATCCCGGCGCGCTTGTGGAATAAATCCCACTCCAGCCTCCACCCAAAAATTGTATTTCTAATTAATCTGCAATGTAAAGCTTCGCTTGCAAATTTGCCGAAGGACAGAACGGCGGGGTCGACAGAAAGAAGCTCTCCGCCCCGCCCACTTTCCCGAGTCCCCGCCTCTCGAGCAAACTAATCTGAATTTTAACCCTTCAAAAACCGAAGTTCCTACCCCTGATTTTGCCTTAGATGTGGTTTTTCCGAGGATCGGTGGCTCTGAACAGTGGCACGCCTTGCCTATAAAAATATATTTGTTTTTCGATTGTAATAGGGGCGTTCCTGATTTATTTTTTCCTTTTGCTCTTTTTATGCAAGCTGCATCAGTTACTCCAAGGTTAGAATGGAATGGAAAAGAATGGGATTGAATTGGAAGGGAATGGAATAGAATAGAATAGAATAGAATGACTGTTGGCACTTTACATGTACACTAATCAGCATATATTAAAATAACATTTTGGTGCATTTAGCTCTCAAAAGATAACTATTACGCACATATATGTACATATGACAGAGCGAAACATCACAGTCTAGTTTGGATGTATATGTATACATGGCAGGGGAAAAAAGAACCTGAGTTTGCCAGATGGATGGCATAAGGAACAACGCTGTTACAGAATCTAATAGTCCTGTTACAAATACTTTGAAGTGGGCATGAAATCCTCTTATCTTCGCTACCGGTTCGGAAGCAGGACTGCACGTGTGTGCGTGTTTGCGTTGCTCATGCGCAGCACTTCTGCACATGCGCAGAGCGTCCATGATGATGTCTGGGTGGGTTAGGTGGGGTCTCCCGCTGCCTCCGCCACTACCGGTTTGCTCAAACCGGGGCAAACCGGCTGAATACCACTTCTGCTTTGAAACCTCCCCGAGGGGAGTAACCAAAACAAGATTCAAGGTTCAAATCAATGATTCCTGGGCCGATGTGAAAATAGGTTCAGTGGGAGGCTGTGCTTTTTAGTTCCCTCTTGGTGAAAGTAAAAAAGCTGTGGGGGTGGGAGGCAGAGATTTCTATTTTTAAAGAACCCAAATGTGTCAATAAAGATTTAAGATGTGAGGACTTTAACTCCCAGAATTCCCCAGCCAGCCATGCTGGCTGGTGAATTCTGGGCATTGAAGTCGCATCTTAAAATTGCTACGTTTGAAAAACTGGTGTAAGTATTACAGGGGACTACAGATTGTAAACACTTTAGAGAGATAGTTGGGGTGAGAATTGAGGGAAAATAACAAGAGAGGGATAAAAGACTCTTCCTTTTTTGGATTTTTCATATGTCAGTTACAATTATTAAGTAGGTTTGCCCCATTTTATGACCTTTCTTGCCATAGTTGTTCAGTGAATCCCTGCAGTTGAGTTAGTCACAAGGTTGTTAAGTGAATCTGGCTTCCCCATTGACTTTGCATGTTCAAAAGGTCGCAAAAGCTGATCACATCACCCCAGGACACTGCAACCGTCTTAATAGGAGTCAGTTGCCCGGTGTCTGAATTTTTCTGCCTCCTCCCCAGGCACCAACTGTTGCAAAGTCATGCAGCTGGTTGTGCGCCTCAGGTGGGACTAGAACTCACAATCTCCTGGTTTCTAGCCTGGTGCCTTCATTGCTACACTAAACCAGCTCTCTCCGCAGCATCATAGCAATATTAACAATGTGGCCAATTTTAAAGCAAGAAATGGTCCTGCTTTGATGAAATGATGTGTGCCAGAAATATATGTTGGTTTCAGATATGAGTGTGGATGTCTGTGAAGGAAAAACAGTGACATGTAAATCATTTTGCATTGTGCAAAAGACACATATTTTGCAGGGGTGTGCGCCTCGCGGTGTTGCTACTGGTTTGCTTCATGGACAGTTCACTGTAAATTGTTTTGCGCATGTGTGAAGAACATGAAAAACTACTAAAAAACATGCTGGTAATGGCAGCAGCGACTGGGGAGCCAGTTTTGGGGAGGGGGGGGTGGCCAGTCTGGGTTGCTGCAGGTTCTGAGACCAAGGTCAAATTGCCACTATTGGTACACCCGAACCGGTGTGAACCAGTAGAAACCCACCTCTGATATTATATTATTGGCAAATGACACATTTATTTCTGTCATTTGCACAATGGGGTCATAAGACACATGTCGGTTAGACAACCTTGTTGCTTAGAATAGATACTGGTTAATGTAAGATGGCTTCTGTCTTCTGAAAATTGCTAATGGGTTGGTGGACTAATTCTGTCAATGGGTTAAAAACCATGTACAGAAAACCTCTCCCTTCTGACGTGAAGGCAAAGGCAAATATTTGTTTGAGTTTGAACTCTGATTGCAAATATGACTACGGATAGACCTTGACTTATGACCGTTTATTTAATGACTGTTCAAAGTTACAATGGCACTGAAAAGAGGGATTTATGAACACTTTTCACACTTGCACATTTGCAGAATCCCTATGGGCCACATGATCAAAATTCAGATGCTTGGCAACTGATTCATATTTATAGCGTTTTGCAGAGTCCTGGGGTCATGTGATCCCCTCTTGCAAACTTCTGATGAGCAAAATCATTGGGAAACCAGATTCACTTAACGCCCGTGTTAGTAATTTTAACAACTGCATTGATTCACTTAATAACTCTGTCAAGAAAGGTTGTAAAGTGGAACAAAATTCACTTAACAAATTTCTCACTTATCCTCATAATTTTTAGGCTGAGTTATGGTCATAAGTCAAGGACTACCTGTATAAAGTATTTGAAATACCTTTTTGGGCAGCCAATTATGAAATCTCTTTAATTTATTTGTCATCATAACCTTAAAATCTTGGCTGTTATATGATTTTATTAAAATACTACTTCTTAATGCCATCCAGGATCCTATGGCCATCATAGTGCTGACATTTGGGTTAATTGCACTTGTTTTCATATATTTATTTTCAAATTTATATAGACGCCCATCTCACAAACAAGTGAATTCCCATGGGAGATCCCCATGAATGTCAAGAAATGCCAAAAACAAAACAAAATACCTTCCTCATTCTCACAGCATGTAGACCTAAACTGATGATGGCCTCTTGGCCATTTTTCCTGGACCTGTTCAAGAGTCTATTGGAATTGGCAGCTATAACAATTGTGAATAAATGAATGGATGGGTAAACAAATGGATGGATAAATAAATCTCTGATGCTTTCATATGGACTGCCAAATTCAATAGCCTAAATCGCCACTTATCATTTTGATTCCTGGAAGCAAAGCAAGACTCATTGAACAAGCACAGAATGCCTTGTCCTTCAATTGATGAGTGTGCCTGATCATAACCCATACAGACCTGATGAGGAGGCATCCTTAGATATCTTCCCCTAGTGAGTGTGTTCCTGAGCATGGGCCGAGTTCTTAGTGCAAAGCAAACGGTCTCTCAACCTGAGATCAGAAAAGCAACCTAATACAACATTTCACCCGTAAAATTAAAGCGATTTAGGACTCTATATCCGGGAATGTAAAAGAAAATTAAGTGAGTGTCGAGGGGAGCAATAAAAGCAATCCCCCTCTTTCATTCACCAAGAATCAGAAGTTCCAACTGTCTTATTCGGCTGCAAGGTGCCTTCTGAAAGAGTTAAAACCACAATGTGGCTTCGCCTAGAGTAGCCCGGAAGCGCGAGCGGCGTCGCCGGGGCGCATTTCCCTTTCCTGTCCGTGCCTCTCGGCTGGGAGGAAGTGGCAGCCGCCAAAGCCTGTCGGATTGTCTGAAGTCGAACGCTGGGCGGCGGAGGGGGGGGAGGGGCGGCCCGTTTGCGGGTCTTCCGCTTGGCAGACGGTGAGTTTCGGCGGGGCGGCGAAACGGGAGGAGACTGGGTGGGACGGGCCTGCACTGCAGCGAAGGGGCGGGGGTGGGTGGGCTTCCCAACAATTCGGTGCATTCCAATTCTATAGGATGCAGAGCCCATCCTTCCCAGCTGGAGGTGATGGGATTTGTAGTCCAGCTCTCCCCTCCCTCCCCAATCCTGACAGGGCGCCGGTTAAGGTGGGCGTATTGAAAGGAGTGAAGCTCGCCCCACCCCAAAGCAAGAAAGTCCCACCCTAGTGTAACAGTAACAGAGTTTGGAAGGGGCCTTGGAGGCAATCCAGTCCAACCCCCTGCTCACGCAGGAGACGTATACTAGGGATTCGAACCGCCGATCTTTCTGATAGACAAGCTCAGCGCCCCTTCTCCAAATGCCTTGCTGGGAGTGACAACATCCCCCCTCCCCCCAAATTTGTGCTACTGTTACAGCAGTAGACCAGGTTAAGAAACCAATCTCGTGGAATTCAGGACTGCTGTTATTGTAACAGCTACATTAGGACAGAACGTCACTGAAGAATAGAATAGAATAGGGATAGGGAATAGAATGGCAATATAAATACGAATAGAATAGAAATAACATAGCAATAGAATAGCATAACAATAGCAATAGAATAGGAATAGAATAGCAATAGTCAAGGGTGGCACAGTGGTTAGAGTGCACTACCGCAGGCTACTTCAGCTGACTGCTAGCTGCAGCTCTGCAGTTCGACTGCCACCAGGCTCAGCCGTCCATCCTTTTGAGGTGGGTAAAATGAGGAGCCAGATTGTTGGGGTCAATAGGCTGACTCTGTAAACTGCTTAGAGAGGGCTGTGAAAGCACTATGAAGTGGTATATAAGTAAGTGCTCTTGCTAATAGAATAGGAATAGACTGGGAAAGATTGAGGGCAAAAGAAGAAGGGGACGACAGAGAATGAGGTGGCTGGATGACGTCACCGAAGCAGAAGATGTGAGCTTCAATGGACTCCAGAGGATGGTAGAGGACAGGAAGGCCTGGAGGAATGTCGTCCATGGGGTCGCAATGGGTCAGACACGACTTCGCAATTAACAACAACAACAACAGCAGGAATAGACTAGAAATAGCATAGCAATAGATTTAAAAACAATAGAATAGCATAGAAATAGAGTAGCGACAGCAATAGAATAGCAATAGAAGGATCCTAGCAATAGAATACAGGTAGTCTTCAACTTAGGGCCACTCAAATTATATGTTGCTAAGTGAGAGGTTTAAGTGTGATTTTGCCCTGTTTCACGACATTTCTTGCTTGCAATGTTTGTTAAGTGAATCACTGCAGTTGTTAAATCAGTAACACCATTATTAAGTGAAACTAGGGTTTCCCCATTGACTTTGCTTGACAGGTGGTTGCAAAAGAGGATCCTATGACCTCAGGACACTGCAACGGTCGTAAATGTGGATCAGTTGTCAAACATCCGTATATAAATCACGTGACCCAGGGTCGGCTGCAGGGCTCATAAGTGTGAAAAATGGTCATGTCACACTTTTCCGTGCCATTTATCACTAAGGGAACTATTGTAAGTTGAGGACTATCTGTAGCATAACAATAGAATAGAATTAGAATAGATCCTTTATTAGAAGAAATGATGAAGACGATGATAACGATCCTCTTGGCCGTTGTGTATTTTTATTTTTATTTTTGGACTTTATGATGGGAATCGAGTGGCAGATTGTTTACTGCCCAGAGTCCCTTGCAGAGATTGGAGACATGCAAATGGAATGCATGAATAAATAAAGTTGCTTTATAGGGATGCTCATCTCACACATGAAACTCGAGGTGTCTTATAATAAAATAGATAAAATGCAGAATATATCAATAAAAGACATGGCAGCCCGGCCTGCTGTATCTTCGTCTGTCTGTTGGCTAGCCAGTTTTAGCACGCTGTCATATGAGCAATGTAATAAAAGCAGAAGTGGTTGGGTGACAAGAAGAGAGGAAATAATATGCGAGGTACAAAGGAAATATGCGAGGTACAAAGGAAAGGCAAGATAACGTTACCTTTGCCTGCACAGACCAACATCAAGATTATGCAATGATGCTATTGCATAAAGCCAATTAGCAGCCGAATAAGGAGAAATCACTATTTCTTTTCAGTTGATTGTTCGACTTTGCAGAAATACTGCAGGAGTTCTGACCGTTGCTCTTTTTTCCATTTCTGTGAGTAGACAATGGGGTACCCCAGGGTTCTGTCTTAGTCCCAGGACTCTTCAACAGCTTCATAAACGGTTTAGATGAAGCAATAGAAGGGTTATTTATCAAATTTGCAGATATCAAGCTGGGGAGGAAAGAGCCAACATAATTTAGATAGGCTCAAGCTCTAAAAATATATATATTGACAGACTTGAACACGGGTGTCTATCCAACAAAATGCGATTTGGTATTGAGAAAAGGAAGGTTTTACACTTAGGCAAGAAAAAACAAATGATATAGAATAGGAAGTACCTGGCTCAACAGCAGTAACTGAGAGGAGTCGTTGTTGTTGTTGTTAGTTGGGAAGTCATGCCTGACCCATCGTGACCCCATGGACGACATTCCTCCAGGCCTTCCTGCCCTCTACCACCCTCTGGAGTCCATTTAAGCTCATGCTTTCTGCTTTGGTGACTCCATCCAGCCATCTCATTCTCTGTCATCCCCTTCTTCTTTTGCACTCAATCTTTCCCAGCATTAGGCTCTTCTCCAGTGAGTCCTTCCTTCTCATTAGGTGGCCAAAGTATTTGAGTTTCATCTTCAGGATCTGGCCTTCTAAAGAACAGTCAGGGTTGATCTCCTCTAGGACTGACCGGTTGGATCGCCTTGCAGTCCAAGGGACTCGCAGGAATCTTCTCCATAGTTCAAAGGCCTCAGTCCTTTGGTGCTCAGCCTTTCTTATGCTCCAACCTTCACAGCCATACATTGCAACTGGGGAAACCATAGCCTTGACTATACACACTTTTGTTGGGTGATGTCTCTGCTTTTTAGTATTGCCTAGTGGATAGCCACTTAAATATGAGCCAGCAGTGTGTTGCAGTTGCCAAAAAAAGCCGTAGGCTGCATCAACAGACAGAGAGTATTGAGATCATGTGAAGTGTTATAGTACTGTTTTACACTGCTTTGGTAAAGCCACATTTGGAATACTTCATTCAGTTTCGGTCACTATGACACAAAAGATGTTGAATCTCTAGAACAGTGGTAGTCAACCTGGTCCCTATCGCCCACTAGTGGGCATTCCAGCTTTCATGGTGGGCGGTAAGGGTTTGCTATTACTCTGCTTTATAAATTTTATAAAGTAAAGTTACTTCCCTACTTTATAAATCACCGTTACTGTGGAACCGGTGGGCGGTTAGAAAATTTTACTACTAACAGAGATACAAAAGTGGGCATTAGGTATAAAAAGGTTGACTACCCCTGCTCTAGAAAGAGAAGATGATTAGGGGACTGGAGGCTAAAACATAACAATGTGGTCTTCCAATACAGGTAGTGCTCAATTTACGGCCACAAAGGAGGTCAACATTTCTGTTACTAAGCGAGACAGTTAAGTGATTCCCCCCCTCACATTTTATGACCTTTCTTGCCACAGTTGTTAAGTGAATCCCTGCAATTGATGATGACAGTTTTTTTTAAAAGCATCTGACTTCCCCATTGACTTTGCTTATCAAAAGTTTGCACATGACTTTGGGACACCGCAATGGTCATAAGTAGGAAGCAGTTGCCCAGCCTCTGAATTTTGATCACATGATCACGGGGATGCTACAAGTGTGAAAAAATGGTCCCAAGTCACTTTTTTTCAGTGCAGTTTGTAAGTTTGAACAGTCACTAAATGAACTGTGGTAAGACAAGGACTACCCTGTATGTGAGAGATTTATCACAAAGAAGAGGAGGGAAACCTATGTTCTAAACCACCTGAGGGCAAGACAAACACTCATAGATGGAAACATATCAAAGAGAGAACCAACCTAGAATTAAAGAGATATTTCCTATCAGCGAGAACAATTAATCAGTGGCACAGCTTACCTTTAGAAGTTGTGGGTGCTCCATCACTGGAGGCTTTTAAGACAACCATTTTCCTGTAGTGATATATGGTGTCAGCGTTCCAAGTATCGTGTAGAATTAAATCAGAGTCCAAGGCAAAACGATCCTTAAAGTTCCAATTTAATAAAGCAGACATCTTAGCACATCTGTGTTAATCCCAATTCTGGAAATGACATCAGAATTCCACCCAGTTAAAAGTTCGTGATCTTGACCCCACACCCACAATCCATCACATGGTCCAATCTTCTTCTTCCACGCTGGCATCCACACCCAGCTGCTTCCGGTCAGGTGTAAAAGTGCGGAGACAAAAGATGACCTTGGCTTCTAGAAAAGAATGAAAACAATACATTCTACAATCCTACTCCTGTCTATTCCCCCCTCCCATCAACTATACTAATGAAACAGCATAATGAAATAAGAGAAAGTGTGGCAGGGCAGCATTCTAAAAGGAATATAATTGCAGGCCTGACATGGTCTCCTGCTTGAACTAGAAGGTTTGTACTAGAAGGCCTCCATATGTTCTCTTTTGGCACCTATCCCAATAATTCTTTCTTATGAGGTTAACCGCCACCTGGCACACTCTGCTACCCCCCCTTCCTGATACTATCTACTTCCTTTCACAATTTCCTTTTGTTCTTTTATGTCATCTTTGGGTACATACTGTTCTTGTCTCCTTTCCACAAGTTGCTTCTGCAGTTGATCTTCAGTTATGACTCCCCAGGGTGAGAGAAATGCATTTCCTGGGTACACAGTGAAGACTTTTCCCGACCTCAGATAACCACGTGTAGGGTTTTGCTGATCAAGACAAGCCTATATAGTAGAATACAATAGAATAACAGAGTTAGAAGGGACCTCGAGGGTCTTCTAGTCCAACCCCCTGCTTCGGCAGGAAATCCTATACCGTTTCAGACAAATGGTTATCCAGTCTCTTCTTAAAAATTTCCAGTGTTGGGGCATTCACAACTTCTGGAGGCAAACTGTTCCACTGATTAATTGTTCTAACTGTCAGGAAATTTCTCCTCAGTTCTAAGTTGCTCCTCTCCTTGATTAGTTTCCACCCATTGCTTCTTATCCTGCCCTCAGGTGCTTTGGAGATTAGCTTGACTCCCTCTTCTTTGTGGTAACCCCTGAGGTATTGGAACACTGCTATCATGTCTCCCCTAGTCCTTCTTTTTATTAAAGGAAAGGTAAAGGTTCCCCTCGCACATTTGTGCTAGTTATTCCTGACTCTAGGGGGCAGTGCTCATCTCTGTTTCAAAGCTGAAGAGCCAGCGCTGTCTAAAGATGTCTCCGTGGTTATCTGGCCGGCATGATTAAATGCCGAAGGCGCATGGAACACTGTTACCTTCCCACCAAAGGTGGTCCCTATTTTTTTCTACTTGCATTTTTACATGCTTTCGAACCGTTAGGGGCCGCCAAACTGCCGACCTTTCTGATCGACAAACTCAGTGTCTTAGCCACTGAGCCACTGCGTTAAAGTAGACATATCCAATTCCAGCAACTGTTTTTTATATGTTTTAGCCTCCAGTCCTCCTAATCCTCTTTGTTGCTCTTCTCTGCACTCTTTCTACAATCTCAACATCTTATTTACGTTGCGGTGACCAAAACCGGATGCAGTATTCCAAGTGTGGCCTTACCCCAAGGTATTATCAAGTGGTATTCACGTGATCTTGATTCTATCCCTCTGTTAATTCTGTAGCCAACATGGGATTGAAGAATACTATTTTAAACCAAACATGAGTTTAAATCAATATTTTTAAATGTTTAAAGACTGGAGAGTCATTTGTCTGGAACAGTATAGGGTCTCCTGTAGAGCAGGGGGTTGGGTTGGACTAGAAGACCTCCCAAGTTCCCTTCCAGCTCTGTTACTCTCTTATTCCTTCCCTAAGTTTAGGAAGCAGTTACATGGGGCAACCACACAAACATGCTAAAAGTTGCATCTGCTTTAGCTGGTTCCTGCTAAACATTTCAGCCCTCAAGAGTCCAGATGGCTAAACAATCCTCATATCTATCTCTTTCTGGAATGGTGGGATGGAAGCAGCTGAATTAAATCCTGAATTAGTAATAACAGCCTTTTCTCTAACATTTTATGTCTCTTAGGTTTTTAGGGAGCCAGAAATCTCCACGGGCCGCCGCTACTTCTCATGGTGATCATGAGCTCCTGCCTGGGAACGATGCTTTCTGTTTTGACCCAGCCATCGATGCCCTGGCTGCTTCTGTCGTAGGGCAAGCGGCAAGGCTGAAAGGCAGCCCTTGAGTTCGGGGGTCCGATTGCTTTTCCCGCTTTGAGAGGGCGGAGGGGGTGGGTGAGCCTGAGCTGCTCCCCCTCCCCTCCCTTACAGAAGGAACCCATAGGCAAAATCTTCTCCGTGCCCTGCAGTTCTCACTGCACTCCCCGCTGGCCGCCGGGCAGGGCCAGCCATCCTCCCTGCCAGGGCCCCAGGGCCTCACCTCGCTCATCCCGAGGTGAGACGCGGGCCTCCCTTGCGGGGGACAAAATGGCATCGGGGAGAGGGGAAACCACTGCCCTTCACCTCCAGCTGCAGGGGGCTGCCAAGCCGAGCCCACAGCCGGCCTTGAAGAGGGAGGACACCGCCGCGGAAGAGATGGGGCGGGGCGGAGTCACGCGCTTCCTTCAGATCGGCTCCACCCGGGAGTTCTTATCCGGAGAGGCTTCGTGCCATGTCAAACAGGAGCCGGATGAATTATTGCCGCCCCATCACTGGGCTCCCCCCAGGCGGCAGTTTTCTTCATCGGGGTGGAGAAACCCAGCTCTAGCCAAACCCCTGACGTGGGACAATAGCTCTTTCCAGGCCCCATACGAGGCTCTGCCCAACCCGAGCCACTGGCCCTCGGGAGGATGGGGAGGCGAGACTTTGGCCAGCCTGAGCAGGGGGACTCAAACGGTCTATAGCAGCCAGGAGCACCGAGAACAGAGGAGCTACGGGGGCATCAAGGAAGAGCCTCCGAACGAAAGGACGGCCAGTGGGGAGATCCGGCGCCAGCGTTTCCGGCGGCATCGCTACCAAGTGGCCGAGGGCCCCCGCGAAGCCTGCCGGCAGCTGCAGGAGCTTTGCCACGAGTGGCTCCAGCCAGAGAGACACAGCAAAGAGCAGATCCTGGAGTTGCTGATCCTGGAGCAATTCCTGACCATCCTCCCCCAGGAGATGCAGAGTTGGGTCCGGGAACGGGGCCCAGAGACCTGCAGCCAAGCAGTGGCCTTTTCGGAAGAGTTCTTGGTGCGGCACAGAGAGACCCAAAGGAAAGAGCCACAGGTAACCAACATGGCCCTATTGTCTACCTGCTCATAAACCATCATTGTTCCTTGGGTAGATTAACAGAGTTGGAAGGGACCTTGTAGGTCAACTAGTCCAACCGCCCCCGCTCAAGCAGAAGACCCTGCACCATTTTTGACATATGGCAGTCCAATCTCTTCTTCAAAGCTTCCAGTGATGAAGCTCCCACAACGTCTGAAGTTGTGGGAGTTGTTCCATTGGTTGTTCCATCAGGAGTTGTTCCTCCTGTTCCATTGGTTGTTTGTTCTTACAGTCAGAAAATTTCACCTTATTTCCAGGTTGAATCTCTCCTTGTTCAGTTTCCATCCATTGTTCCTTGTGTGGCCTTCAGGTGCTTTGGAAAATAGCTTGACCCCCTCCTCTCTGTGACAGCCCCTCAAATATTGGAAGACTGCTATTTATGCCTCCCCTGGTCCTTCTCTTCACTCTTGAGCCTGCCTTCTAGGGTGTTAGCGATTCCTTCCAGCTTAGTATCATCTGCAAATTTGGTAAATTCCCCTTCTATTCCCTCATCTAAGTCATTTAAGGAGATATTGAAGAGTCCTGGGCCTAAGACAGAACCTTGTGATACCCCACTGCTTGCTTCTCTCCATGTAGAGACTTTAAGGATTACTCATTGAGTACGGTTTGTCAGCCAGTTGCGAATCCATCTGGTGGTGAAGCTATCTTTCCCACTTTTTTTCCTAGCTTACGAACAGAGACCCCTCCCCACCACTCTTTTGGGCACCAGGGACCGCTTCTATGGAGAGAGGTCCTGTTTTTAATATGCTGCCTAAATCCCGTGGACGGGGTTTTGCTTGTTTGTGCGGCCCGGTTTCTAGCATGCCGGTGCCAATCTGTAGACCGGACAGTTAGGGACCCCTGATGTAAAATATGGAAACCACAACAAGCAATGAAACTGTGAACAGAGGATGCCAGGAGTGAAACAGATATAGTGATTAACCATTAGCAAGTCGTCCTTGACTTATGAGCAGTTGCTCGGCAACCATTGAAAGGTATGACAGATACCACAGCGTTCCAAGTATAATGCAGAATTAAATCAGAGTCCAAGGCAAAGCGATCCTTAAAGTTCCAATTTAATAAGTCAGACATCTTGGCACATCTGTGGAATCCCAATTCTGGAAGTTACCTAAGATTCCCACCCAGTTGAAAGTTCATGATCTTGTCCCCATACCCACAAATCCATCACTTTGTCCAATCTTCTTCTTCCACACTGGCATCTCCACCCAGGTGCTTCCGGTCAGGTGCAGAGGTGCGGAGGCAAAAGATGACCTTGGGCTTCTAGAAAAGAATGAAAACAACACATTCCACAATTCTACTCCTTTCTATTCCCCCTCCCAACTACTACACTAATGAAAGAGCATAATGAAATAAGAGAGAGTGTGGCAGGCCAAAGATCCTAAAAGGGATATAACTGCAGGCCTGACAACAGCCTGATTATAAAAGTTCTGATGGCCACGCCCCCTCCCTCCATAACACATGACTGCCTTTTGGACCCTTCGCAACCAGCCTCCCTTATGGCTATTTGCAGCGTCCACAATTTGTGATGGCGTTTGCTTCTGTTTTTCAGCCAAAATGCCCCCATAGCGATCAATGGGTTTGCGTAATGATCATGATGTTCAGTTAATGACCAGAGTCACTTAACGACCATCACAAAAAGCGGTTGTAAATGGCAGGCACCATTACGGTTGCAGGTTCGAGGACTTGCCTGTATCTTAAAGCAGGATCAAACTAATTTGTGGAAGTGAAGATAATTGAAGAGAGAGTGGGTGTATATTTTATTTAGTTATTAACAAGCATCTAGAAGCGTAGCAACGATTAAAAGGCCTGGAGACTAAAACATAGGGAGAATGGTTGCAGGGTTTGGATTTGACTAGTCCAGAGAAAAGAAGAATTAGGGGTGACATGATAACAGTATTTCAGTATTTGAGGGGCTGCCACAACAAAGAGGGGGGGGGGGATCAACCTATTCCACAAAGCATCTGAAAGCAGAACAAGAAACAACGGATGGAAACTAATGGAGGAGACAAGCAACCACGAATTGAGGAGAAAATTCCTGACAGTGAAGACAATAAACTAGTGGAACATCTTGCATCCAGAAGTGGTGGGTGCTTCATCACTGGAGGTTTTAAGAGACTGGACGTGTCACGGCGGCCTCTCAGTAACCAAGAAAGAAACCACTCAACCCAATTTTGCAGAATTAAGAGTATTTTCACTGGTCATGAGTAGATAGCAGCTAAGGAAAGCAAGATCTGAGGCAAAAGCGCATGTAATCATAGATATCAATGTGTGACCCAACTCCCTCCCCTCCCCCTGTTAACCCCATCCCATAGGGAGACAACTTCAAAAAACATCATCAGGTTGGTATGCTGGACAGTTGGCCTTGGTGGCAAATCCTCCATCTGCACATGCACAGTAGATGGTGTGAACACTCCCTTTTCACAGTCAATACTTTCCCACCCAAATACCATGCACTCTGTCCCCATTTCAATGACAGCTGAAAGCAAGCAGCAAAACAGAGGCTGACAGGACGGCTGCTTGTCTTAAATGGTATATTATAGGGTCTCCTAGTCTGAGCAGGGGGTTGGAATAGAAGACCTCCAAGGTCCCTCCCAGCTCGATTCTGATTCTGATTCTGTTTTCCAAAGCATCAGAAAGCAAGACAAGAAGCAACGGGGGGGGGGGGGGGGAACTAATCATGGAGAGAAGCATTCTAGAACCAAGGAGAAACTGCCTAACAGGACAATCAACCAGTAGAACAGTTTTGCCTTCAGAAGTTATGGGTGCTTCATCACTGGAGGCGTTTTAAGAAGAGACTAGGTAGACACTTGTCTCAATTGGTATAGGGTCTCCTGCTTGAGCAGGGGCTGGACTAGAAGACCTCTAAGATTCCTTCTAGCTCTATTCTGATTGATTGATACAAAATCCAGGTCCCTCAGGGCAGATTTCCCCAAGATAGAAACAAGCCAGAATTAACCTCCCTGTTGTCATTTTCAGGTGATGTGGTCTTTCGAGGACTTGATGTTGAACCCTACCCGGCCACCACCTGTCCAGTATTCTGTCATGACACAGGTCCATTACCCCACAGTGGCATTGCCCATGCAGTACTCACCCTTGGCACCACAGTCCCAGTACCCTGCCATCGGACAGCCGGCCCCCCATCCCATTGTGGCGGAGCGAATGCCAACCCACGCTCGGCAGAGGACGCTCGGCAGGAAGTCCGCGGCAGACGATGGCGCCACCCTCCGCCCTTACGGTAAGCTGATCTTCCAAGGGAGACAGAGCTCCCTCTACTGGTGGGATTCCACCTTCCATAGCTTCCCTCAGGTGATGTGTGCCGGCTGTGAGTCTTTGGGTTGGAGCTCCATCTTTCCAAAGAACAGCAGGAATGTCTAAAACAGGAAAATTTATCTTTTGGGGTCTTTGAATGGATCTAGTTCTCATTCGGTCTTTAAAAATTAGCTTTTTAAGAAGTGGTTTTCTATCTTGGCTGTAAAAGGGAAGAAACCACTGCAAGTAGTCTTCGAGTTAACAACAGTTCCGTTTGATGACCATTCAAAATTATAACAGCACTGGGAAAAAAATGATTTCTGACCGGTTTTCACACTTAATGACTGTTGTAGCCTCCCCATGCTCACATGATCAAAATTCAGACACTTGGCAACTGACTCACATTTCTGACAGTTGCAGTGTCCCGGGATCACACCTTCTGACAAGCAGAGTCAATGGGGAAGCCAGATTCATTTCACGACAGTTTGACCAATTGAACAACGGTAGCGATCCACTTCACCACTGAGGCCAGAAAAGTCATAAAATGGGACCAACTCGCTTAACAGATGTTTCACTCAGCACTCAGTTTGGGCTCCACTGCGGTCATTAAGTTGAGAGCTAGCTGTAAGTCCACGTTCAGTAGGAAAGCACCCCTACGAAGATTACTGGTTGCTTTCTGGGAAGAGGTGATTCATGCAATTTTCTTATATCCTCAGGGTGAAATCGTGAAAAATCTTATGCAGGAATGCCATTTTCTCATTTTTGCTGCTTAACATCCTACTCGTGAAGATTCACAGGGTCTTTCCCACCTTTTGACCCCGTTAAAATAATCAGCGGTCAAGTGAGGCGTCTCTCCAATGTACCATTCTTTTTCTGTGTTTCAAGGAAGCTTTTCTCTCCCGCCCTCGCTCATTTTTGGGGGGTGGGTGGGGTCTGTTGGCTATACCTACAACAACATGTCCCAAAGGTGCTTTTTCCAGAGGCAATTCGACCTTCTGGTTTTTCTTTGAAGACGTTTCACTTCTCACCCTCAGAGCTGGCCGGAGTCGTTCGGGAGTGGGCGGCATACAAAACTAATAAACAACAAGAAGCTTCTTGGATGAGAATCGAAACATCTTTAGAGAAAAAGTTGCCTCTTGAAAAAAACAGCACCTTTGGGATATCGACACTAGGTGTTTTTGAGCTCCTTGGAAGGTGAACCACCCCACAGCAGGCATCTCCCAAGGGGTCCCAGTGTTCGGCTTTTGAACTACACAACCCAACATTGCTTTATTTTTTAAATAATTTTTTAGGGTGTGGGACGTGATGGCTCAGTGACTAAGATGCGGAGCTTGTTGATCAGAAAGGTCGGCAGCTGGACGGTTCGAATCCCTCGCGCCGCGTAACGGAATGAGCTCCTGTGACTTGTCCCAGTTTCTGCCAACCTAGCAATTCAAAAGCATGTAAAAATTCAAGTAGAAAAATAGGGACCATCTTTGGTGGGGAAGGTAACAACGTTCCCTGCTCCTCCGGCATTTAGTCATGCCGGCCACATGACCATGGAGATGTCTTTGGACAGTGCTGGCTCTTCGGCTTTGAAACAGAGATGAGCATCAGCCCCCTAGAGTGGGGAATGACTAGCACATACACCATATTGCCAAAAGTATTTGCTCACCTGCCTTTTCTCGCATATGAACTTACTGTAAGTGACATCCCATTCCTAATCCATAGGGTTCAATATGACGTCAGTCCACCCTTTGCAGCTATAACAGCTTCAACTCTTCTGGGAAGGCTGTCCACAAGGTTCAGGAGTGTGTTGATGGGAATTTTTGACCATTCTTCCATTTGTGAGGTCGCACACTGATGTTGGATGAGTTTACGTGGCTTACTACTTGGTGGCTGAGTTGCTGTCGTTCTCAAACACTTCCACGTTCTTATAATACAGCTGATAGTCGACTGTGGAATATTTAGGAGTGAGGAACTTTCACAACTGGATTTGTTGCACAGGTGGCATCCTATCACAGTTCCACGCTAGCTCCTGAGAGCGACCCATTCTTTCACAAATGTTTGTAAAAACAGTCTGCATGCCTAGATACTTGATTTTATACACCTGTGGCCATGGAAGTGATTGGATCACCTGATTCTGATTATTTGGATGGGCAAGCAAATACTTTTGGCAAAGAGAATCTTTGTGTATGTGCAAAGAGAATCTTTACCTTTATTTTTAAGAGAGGAACAATTTCCACGGCTATAAATCTCAGGTCTCCAGCAAAAATCTAATAGTTTCCCTCCCCACTCCCCTTCTGCATCTTCCACCTATCTCTCCCTCCCTCCCTCCCTCCCTCCCTCCCTCCCCCACCCCAATCCCAACCCTTCCCCCCTCAGGCCCCATCCAGGAGTTCCGGAGGCCCCTCACCAACGCCGAACGGATGAGGAACCGGAGGATGAGGAACCGGAAGCAGCGCTTGGAGACCAGCATGCAGCTGGTGGAGTCGGCCTCCCGGGCCCCCTCCATGCTGTTGGACGCCATGCGAGGCCTGCACTGTCACGACCTGAAGGCCTTTGACATGGCCAGGCAGGAGGAAAGGCAGCACCGCAAGCAGGAACGGCGGCAGGATCGAGCCACGGCGCAGCTGATGGTCGACGCCATCAAACGCTCCCACAGCGACCTGGGGGAGTTCCTGGGAAGGCAGACCTCTGCCATGGCTGCCATCGCGGAGGTCTTTGCGGGCCAGAAGTCACCTGCCCAGAGCACCCACGCCAACCACAGCTCTTACACAGCATCCGGCCACCCGCCCTGGGGCCCTCCAGAGCCTGGAGCGCCAGTGCCGTCCGGCCACGTCCCTGGCATGCCTTCCGAGCCGGTAACCGATCCAGTCATTCCCTGCCCGGTGCCTCCAGTGGCCCTGCCTGGTGGCAGCGGTGACCCCGTCCTGGAGCCGTCTCCCACCGATGGACCAAGCGAGGCTGTTGCGCCCGACTCCCCAAAGCCTTCCACTTCTGATGCCACTTCCCGGGGTCTTGAGGCCAGGCCCAGCAGGGGCACCAAAAGGAAGGCGTGGGACTGAAAAAACCGAAACAATCGCATAGTTTTTTTTAGGCCAGTTTCATTTCCAGTGGCCACCCTGGCAAATCCCACTAGGTCTCCCTGCCCCCCTAGTGTGTTAGGAGGACAGCCCATCTTATCTATGCATAAGGAAGCACAAGGCAAAGCTTTAGGCCCATAGGAAGGATTGCTGCCGGGTTCCAAGCCCATGTGGTTGCAGATTATAAAAGAGAGAAAGCAGCAGAGAGCCTGATCTGTCGGAGGTGGATTCGGAGTGCAACTTTGGGGAAAGTTGCCTCTCCCCATCTGCAAAATAGTAATAACCCACGTTTACATAGTCACTTAAAAACAGAAACCCTAAAGGTCATTTTACTTGTCTGGTAATTAAAAGATGGAGGTGGAAATTGTAAGCTCTTCAAATGACCATAAGGGGCGCTATTCGTCTTCCCATTTCTCAAGTTACAATTTATTTATTGTATTTATTGTATATATGTATGCACACACACCAGTGGTGGGTTTCAAATTTTTTTAGAACCTCTTCTGTAGGTGTCGCCTGCTTTGTGGGAGTGGCTTACTGGCCATGTGACTGGGTGGGAGTGGCTTGCCAGCCATGTGACTGGGTGGGCATGGCCAACTTGTAAAATGTGGTGAATCTCAATAACACTCTTGCTTAGCAACCAAAATGTTGGCTCAGAAACTCTGGCATTTGAAGCACACAAGTTGTAAAGCTGTCAAGTTACAAGATCCCTGCACCCCTAACCCTTTAGAAAAAAAACCCCAGGGGTGTTCAAACTTGACAGCTTTAAGATTTGTGGACTTCAACTCCCAGAATTCCTCCTCCAGTCATGTTGGCTCAGGAACTCTGGCATTGAAGTGTGCAAATCTTAAAGCTGTCAAGTTACAAGACCCTTGCACCCCTAACCCTTTGGAAAAAAACCCAGGGGTGTTCAAACTTGACAGCTTTAAGACTTGTGAACTTCAACTCCCAGAATTCCTCCTCTCGCTCTTCATGTTGATGATGTGTGTGGATTGGGGGGGGGGGGGAAGGAGCTGGAACCGGTTCTAAACGGTACTGTAGATTTGTGGAACCTCTTCTATAGAAGAGGTTAGAATTGGCAGGAACCCATCCGTGACACACACACACCAGAGGTGGTGTTCTGCTGGTTCGGACCTATTCGCCTGAACCGGTAGCAGAAATTGCAGGTGGCTCCGCCCACCCGCCCAGCTCTATGGCATCCCATTTAGGCCATTTTTTTTGCCAAAAGTGAGCCTGCATACTCACATGTGCAAATCAGTCAGGGAAGGTAAGCATATATCACCCCTGACACACACACGTATACTGTTTAAGAATAGTGAAGAACCAAGTTGGTTTCAAGAATCAAAACACAGGCTTGAAAAGTTAAAATAGTGATAGAGGGTATGTGTGTATGTGTGTGTGTGTGTGTGGGGGGGGAATATAGTGTTTACCGAGCTGCTGTTTTGAGTAAGATCCCTTTTATACCCATTTTGCAGATGGGAGGGATGGGGCGAGGCTGAGGATATGAGGTGTGCCAAATGTTTTCACATCTGGAACTTAGAAAGGTCCCCTCCTGACCTCAAAAGTGTTGGTTCTGACTTCATGGCGAGATCCTTGTAACCTCTGGAATAATCTCCCACATTTCTGGGAGATCATAAAATCAGGCTGGATTTCTGAAAACATTTAACCTTCTTCTCCCAAGTGTCAGTTGCGTTGGACTGTTTTTTTTTTTTTTTTTCCAAATTCTACTACTTTTTTAAAAAATGTGCACCGTTGTTTGGTTCCCTGCCTTGTTTTTACCGTGCTTTTGCTGAGAAATTAGGATTTTCCCTCCATTTCAAAAAATAAAATAAAAAATCCAGTAAACTGAACATTAACCATAGCACTACCGTGTTTCCCCAAAAATAAGACAGGGTTAGGGTTAGACAGGGTCTTATTTTCTTTTGACCCCTAAAATAAGCTCTTGGCCTTATTTTCGAGGAGGTCTTATTTTTTAGGTGTAGGAGGTGGCGAGCGTGGTCACCTCATGGTGCTGTGTTGCAATATTTTCGGGGAGGACTTATTTTAGCGCCTGCGCTCAAAAGCCCAATTGGGCTTATTATCCGGGGAGGTCTTATTTTCAGGGAAACAGGGTAGCAATAGCATTTACACTTACATACCACTTTATAGTGCTTTTACAGCCCTTTCTAAGCAATTTACAGAGTCAGCATACTGTCCCCAACAGTCGGTCCTCATTTTACCCACCTCGGAAGGATGGAAGGCTGAGTCAACTTTCAGCCTGGTGAAATTCAATCTGCAGCTAGCAGTCAGCTGAAGTGGCCTGCAGTACTGCATTCTAACCACTGCGCCATCTTGTTGCCTTGATTCTGGATATTGTATTTTAGACCTGTTGAAACAGAAGGCCAAAGAACCACAAGCTTCCCTTGTCTGTTTCTTGTTTGTGTGTGTGTGTGTTTTTTTAAAAACCCATTTTGTCCCCAACGCGCTGAGTAGAAAGGCTTAAAATGGAGCTAGAGATTATGGCAAGGCCCATAATTTTCTGCTCTGAAATGACTTTTGGAGTTGCAGGTGAAGTCCCGCTTAGCATAGGAAGCGATTAAGTTGGGGAATGAACAGCTGGGCTGGATCAAGGAGCCCAAATCACAATTCCAGCTGCATCTGAGGGTTATATCCAATTTCCTGCTCTTAGTGCTCTTTAGTTAGCTATCTGTAACACCTGCTGGAGTGTCCATGTTCATATGTGCAAATAAATAAAATTATGGTAGATGTCCGAGGCTGCCCCTTTGCCTCTGTAATGTGGTTGTCCCCTTTGAGGCATCTAAACGCCAACGTTTGCCCTCCCATCCAAGAGAAATGCCGGTCGCCTGTTCTCAAAGCAACGGGGAAAGTGGGAGGAAATTTCATTGGTAGCAGAGGTAGGAAGTTGGATTCTAGTGGCTCGGGCAGGTTGAACTGCCTAAACCTGGATTCATGTTTTCCAAAGCAGCAAATGTCCCATTTTAGCCTTTAAGTGGAAGAGGAGGAGTTACTGAGTTCCATGGAGAACACCAGCATTTGAGGAAGGAAACCACCCGGAGTGGTACATTCCTAAATTAGGTGCAGGGTTATGCAACCTTGGCAGCTTTAAGACTTGTGGACTTCAACTCCCAGAATGCCCCAGCCAGCCATGAATCTGCCATTCTTCAAGGGAAGGGGGGGGGGGAGTCTATACTTCCTCTAGACTTGTCTATCCTTCTTTCCTATATATCCTGTACCATGTAATTAATTGCTTTATAACTTCTAGCCTGGCGCCTAGAGGCCTGCCACTTCCTCACCTTTCGGGCAATGGGTGGGGAGGGCGGGCCACGAAGCAAGCCTGAGAAAATCTTATCATTTTCCTAGAGTGTCCCTTACAAAAAAAATAAAATCTTCACACCTGCGGATTGGCCAAATCCACATCAGATGTTTGGCAGGGGATTCCAACTTCTTGGATTCCTATTGTATTGCCTTAAAGATCCCAGATCCTGGTTTGCTTTCATCCAGCTTTTTTCAATAAAAGGATCCTTTTGAAATGCAAAGTTTCAAAGTTACTCTCTTGATTAAGTGGGAGAGGCCTGGCCTTACACTTTTAAGTCCACAAGCCTCAAAGTTGCCAAGGTTGGACACCCCTGTGCTATTGTTATAAATCGATTGGCAATTCCCAAAATGAGGGCACTTGGATGGCTTCTAGAGATCCAGATAGTTTGCCAACCCTTTTCTGATGCCTTTCACTACAGCGCCAAGCTGTTGCAGGTAGTCCTCGACTTACGACCACAAATGAGCCCAAGATTTTTGTTCAATGAGATGTTCATTTGAGTTTTGCCTCATTTTACGACCTTTCACTTTTCACTTCCCCTTTCTGTCCTTCTATCTTCCTTTTCTTTTTCCTTTCCTTTCTCTTCCTTTCTCCTTTCCTTTTTCCTTTCCTTTTCCATTTCCTTTCCTTTTTCATTTCCTTTCTCTTTTCCTTTCCTTTCTCCTTTCCTTCTTTTCCATTTCCTTTCTTTTCCTTTCCTTTCTCATTTCCTTTCCTTATTTCCTTTCCCCTTTTTTCTTTTCCCTTCTCTTCCCCTTCCTTCCCTTCTTCATCCTTTCCTTCTTTTGCATTTCCTTTCCTTTTTCCTTTCCCATTTCCTTTCCTTTCTTTCCCATTTCCTTTCCTTCTTTTCCTTTTTCCTTTCCTTTTTCCTTTCCTTTCCTTTCTTCTTTCCCATTTGAAGATGCTCTTCAAGGAAAGAGCTGAAGAAGCTTCTTGGATGTGAAGTAAAACGTCTTCAAAGAAAAGCCAAGACAGTCCTGTTGCCTCTTGAAAAAGCACCTTTGGGACAACCCTCACTTGAATGACCGAAAATCTTCTTAGACAATCCAGGTCATGGTTTGTCCTAAAGATTCTTTTTCAAGAGGCAACTGCACTTTCTTGTGTTTTTTTTCTCTTTTGAAAACTGAAGAAGCTTCTTGGATGAGAAGCAAAACATTTTAAAAGGAACCCCCCCCCCCCAAAAAAAAGAAAATCCAGTTGCCTTTTGGAAAAGCACCTCTGGGATCTTATCCCTGCCCAATTTTTTAAACCCTGGCACCAATGTGTCTGCAATTGCTTTGGCACAGAAACATGGACAAGGAGTTTGGGCAGTAAAAGGACAGAAGAGCATCCTCAATTAGAACCGATCAGCCTATAGAAGAGACAGACCAGAGGCTTGCATCTCTCCAGAACTGGGGCTAGAAATGGGGGGGGGGGGAGAGGCCTTGCTTCCAAAAGGCCTGGCATCTACTGGAAGCACCAGACTCTCTTACAATGCAATAGCAGAGTTGGAAGGGACCTTGGAGGTCTTCTAGTCCAACCCCCTGCCTAGGCAGGAAACCCTATACCGTTTCAGACAAATGACTATCCAACATCTTCTTAAAGACTTCCAGTGTTGGGGCATTCACAACTTCTGGAGGGAAGCTGTTCCACTGATTAATTGTTAATTAATTGCCTGAGAAACCCCAGATGGGCAGAGAAACGCAGGCTACAACCAGTGAATCACTTTTTCCCAGGAACCGACAAAGCCCCAGAAGACAAATGGGAATTCTCCCTTCTGCAGCGTCATCGGTCTCCAGACAGTCTTCCTTGATTTCACCAATCACCAGATGGAGGAGAGAGTTCGGTGCAGAAAGAGAACGGAGGGAGGGGGATATTTTCAGTCATATTTTAAGACATTAAAAAACACTGCACGGTAGTTTGAAACTTCTGCACGGTGTTTTCCTGTTACGTGGGCGGCTGCGCAGCTTAGAGGGAACATTGCTTTGGAGAATAGGCTTGTCAACCTAAACTGGATGCAGTTTTCTAGATCGTACCAAACAAGATGAGTTGGAGGGGGGGCATTTTTTTGGCTGCATCTCAATCCTAGCAAACTGCTGGGTTTAATAACTGGGAGATTACTGCCTCCATCCCATCCCTGGCATATTTGTTGGGATGTGACCAGTGGTGGGCTTCAAAATTTTTTAGAACCTCTTCTGTAGGTTTGGCCTGCTTTGTGGGGGTGGCTTGCCAGCCATGTGACCGGGTGGGCATGGCCAACTTGTAAAGTGTGGTGAAACTCACTTAACAACGCTCTTGCTTAGCAACCAAAATGTTGGCTCAGAAACTGGCATTTGAAGAACGCAAGTCTTAAAGCTGTCAAGTTACAAGACCCTTGCGCCCCTAACCCTTTAGAAAAAAAACCCAGGGGTGTTCAAACTTGACAGCTTTACGATTTGTGGACTTCAACTCCCAGAATTCCTCCTCTCGCTCTTCATCTTGATGATGTGTGGACGGGGTGGGGGTGGGGGGCGAGGGAGCTGGAACTGGTTCTAAACGGCACTGTAGATTTATGGAACCTCTTCTATAGAAGAGGTTAGAACTGGCAGGAACCCACCCCTGGATGTGACCTGCTGCTTTCATCCAGTAGATGGCAATCCCCATGCATGTAAAAAGCTGATATTGTAGTAACAACACCATTAGCTCTGCCTTCTCCCTGACATCCGTGCTTTCTATGCCTAGGAACAAGTGTGTTTTGTCCTGTCAGTCTGCAGCCTGAGCTGGTTTAGGGCCTCAAAAGGTTTTCTTGCTGCCCCAAGGTGCACCCCTCAGGAAGGATCCTAGATGAGACCCTGGTGATCTAACAAGGCATTGGCGCATGCTAATGATATGTGCGCGAATTCATTTTCCCAGAATCCTTTGCAGAGGGCCATTTCCCCAAATCCTTTGCAGTGCCCATCAGTTCTGCAAGAGATACTCAGAAGCACCGTTTTTCAACCTCGGCAAGTTTTAAGATGTGAGGACTTCAACTCCCAGAATTCCCCAGCCAGCCATGGGAGTCCACACGCCCTTCAACTTGCTGAGGTTGAGAAACTGCTCAGGGACTTTCTTGCAGACTTTATCTCCGTGAAAATAGTTCACTCGGATGCAAAAAGTTTGAAAGCTAGGATCCTCAGGCGAACATCCTTTCACGCCGCCAAGCAGCCTAAGGAAAAGTAGCTTCTGGGATGTCATCATCATCTCTTTAGCAAGATCCATTTATTTTATTTATTTATTTATTTATTAGACTTATATACCGCTTCATAGCGGTTTACAGATTTTTAGCAAATTGAGTCAGCAAATTGCCCCCACAGTCTGGGTCCTCATTTCACCCACCTCGGAAGGATGGAAGGCTGAGTCAACCTTGAGCCGGTGAGATTTGAACCGCTGAACTGCAGATAACAGTCAACTGAAGTGGCCTGCAGTACTGCACCCTAACCACTGCGCCACCTCGGATCCATCCAAAAGGACGTAGTTTACCTGATCTTGATTATTTTTCTCTTTCATCCAGGGATCAACCCTATATCTTTGCAATATGGGAGGTTGTTGTAACAGGTTTTTTTTTTTAAATCTCTCATGGATTATTTTTCTTTTCTCCTTTAAATTTTGAAAACATCCAATAAAAGTTTGTAAATTTGGGGGCCGTGGCGTTGCTGTCTTCTGTATTATTTGTGCTATTTCTGCTGAAGCTTATTAAGACTGGCCTTTTCAAGGGGATCTCCTTCTTCTCCAGAAGGAGCTGGAGAAATGTTCAAAAATGGGGAAGGTTTGTTATAATCATGGAAGACTAGGCTGAGGAAGACCATTGAGGATGGACTCAAGGTTACCTCATGAGGCCTAGTTTCTTAATATCAAAAGTATTTCTAAGACACCTTTCTTCCCACCAGGACAGTCAGTACAATGTACATCTTCGAAAAGCAACTGAATAAAAGCCATCAAAATGCTCTAAAAGCAAACTCTGTATTTTAACAATATGACTTATTTATTGAAGATGAGAGCCAGTTTAGCGTGGTGGTTGAAGCAGAGGTAGCCTTCGACACAAGAATTCATCTAGTAACTCTTTGAAGTTACAACAGCACTGAAAAAGTGACTTATGACCATTTTTCACACTTATGACCATTGCAGCATCACCATGGTCACGTGATTTGCATTTAGATGCTTGACAACGGGCTCACATTTATGACGGTTGCACAGTGTCCAGGGGTCATGTGATCATATTTCATGATTTCCTGACAAGCAAAATCAACGGGGAAGGACGATTCACTTAACAACCGGGTTACTAACTTAACAATTGCAGTGATTCACTTAACAACTGTCGTACAATGGGGCAAAACTCACATTTCTGACTTGGCAACAAAAAAAATTGGGGTCCATTGTAGTTGTAAGTCGAGGACTACCTGTAACAGGCTATATACTGGATCCTCCAGTGCTTCAAGCTAATCCCGTTTGGAAACCTGGATCAGCCGTATAAGCAATGGAGGAAAAGAGGCCACCCAGTAAAGCTAGGGAGAGACCTGGGGATATTTAAATGCATGCATGGTTGTTATACTGAAAAAAGAGAGGGATAATTATCTTGTACTTTGGTGAGGACTACAACCAAGAGATTAAAATTGCAACGAAGGAAATTAAAATTAGATACCAAGAAGAATTTTCCAGCAATTGAGCCAGGGGAACTGGCTACTCCATGAAGTGGCGTGTCTTCCTCTGCCAGATGTCTCCAAACCAAAACTCACAGCTCATCTGTCAAAGATGTTATACAATACAATACAATAGCAGAGTTGGAAGGGACCTTGGAGGTCTTCTAGTCCAACCCCCTGCCTAGGCAGGAAACCCTATACCGTTTCAGACAGATGGCTATCCAACATCTTCTTAAAGACTTCCAGTGTTGGGGCATTCACAACTTCTGGAGGGAAGCTGTTCCACTGATTAATTGTTCTGTCAGGAAATTTCTCTTCAGTTCCAAGTTGCTTGTCTCCTTGATTAGTTTCCACCCATTGCTTTTTGTCCTGCCCTCAGGTGCTTTGGATAATAGTTTGACTCCCTCTTCTTTGTAGCAACCCCTGAGATATTGGAAGACTGCTATCATGTCTCCCCTAGTCCTCCTTTCTATTAAACTAGACATACCCAGTTCCTGCAACCGTTCTTCATATGTTTTACTCTCCAGTCCCCTAATCATCTTTGTTGCTCTTCTCTGCACACTTTCTAGAGTCTCCACATCTTTTCCACATCGTGGCGACCAAAACTGAATGCAGTATTCCAAGTGGGGCCTTCTCAAGGCATTATAAAGTTATAGTAAAACAGGGCGGGGAGGAGGGAGTAGAAGTAATAGGAGTCAGAATAGCTGTTTTGAACTTTGGAACCTCACAATCAAGATCTTTGTATTCAAGTGAGATTCTGCACTAACAGCTGGATTCTGAATCCTGGTTGTGCCAGACCCCTGATGGGGAACCTATGGCATGCACAGAGCCCTCTGGGTGGGCTTGCTCACAGTCGCCAGCTGCTCTTCTGGTTTTGGCACGCATATGCACGCCGGCCAGCTGTTCTTTGTGAGTGCTGGAGAACACCCTGAAAATGCCCCAGCAAATGGCCAAAAATCCAAGCCATTTTTCCAGCTGTTTGGGGGGTGTTTTCAGGCCCTTTTTTGGACTGTATTTAGCCTGAAAAAGGGGAAAAAATGGCTGAAAAATGATCTGAGCCCTCCCCCCCCAAAAATGTCCTGAAAATGTCCAAAAACTGGCCAAAAAACAGGTATGCACTTGCTGGCCAGGTGGTCTTCAGGTTTCCAGTGCTTTGGCATGCACGAAGACCAGCTGACCGGAAACCCAAAGACTAGCTGGCTGTTTCTGGTGCGTGCACATGCACACGCATGCACATGCGTTCCAGTTTGGACACGATGCCGAAAAGGTTTGCCATCACTGTGCCAGACAAATATTATCTACTTGCAATTTTTTTTTGAACATTTTCTTTCTTTCTCTTTCCTTCCTTCCTTCCTTCCTTCCTTCCTTCCTTCCTTCCTTCCTTCCTTCCTTCCTTCCTTCCTTCCTTCCTTCCTTCCCTCCCTCCCTCCCTCCCTCCCTCCCTCCCTCCCTCTTCCTCCCTTTAGGCAGCTCTCTGTGCAATGATGTTCATCTTCTGACAGCTTATTATCTTCTTTGTGGCTTAAAACAGGGGTGTCCAACTTCGGTGACTCTTTAAGACTTGTGGACTTCAATTCCAGGCAAGAATCAGGGATTCTGGGAGTTGAAGTCCAGAGGTCTTTCATTTGCCAAGATTGGCTACCCCTGGCTTAAAGGCTAATAAGGCCATCTAATCTGTTTTTCATATGCAAATTCAGCCCTTGGCACTTCTGTTTATTCAAAAGAGCGCAAACACATCCTTAACCTTAAAAACTTTGTTCTCAATGGACCTTAATAGCTGACCTCTCTTGCAATTTATTTATTTTTTTAATTTTTTTTTACCCCTGGTCAGAAATATATCAGTGTATCCCCGGTTATAAAACAAATGGTACAGTGGCCTAGAGGTTGAGCTCTCACCTCATAATCAGGAGGCTGGGAGTTTGATCCTAGGTAGTGGCAGGTATATCTCTCTCTCTGGGCGCAATTAATAAATAACTGCTGAGAACTCTGCATTGGCGACAGGAAGGGCATCCGGCCAGTAAACACTCAGCTCTATTCAGCTGCCCCGACTCCACCCCAATGCAAGGGATTAGAGATCATTAAAAGACTACACCCCCCTCCAGTGGTGGGATTCAAATAATTTAACAACTGGTTCTCTGCCCTAATGACCAGGTGGGTAGGTGGGGCTCGGTGGTCATGTGACTGGATGGGAGTGGCCAACTCAACGTCACTCATGTCGATGGGCACTTTGCCTTAGCTGTTACAATCTAATAAGGGTTAACCGGAGAGGCAGTTTCTGTAAGCAGGGCAATAAACATTAGGCTAGAAACAACACCAGAGTGTTTCCTTCCTGCCTTCCTTACAGGATTAGCCCTGTAAAGTGGAAAAAACCAAAATGAGATTTCTTCCAACAACCGGTTCTCTGAACTGCTTAGAAAGTTAACAACCGGTTCTCCTAAATAGGTGTGAACCGGCTGAATCCCACCACTGCCCCCCCAATAATTATCCCTTGTTATAAGACGCGCTCCTGAATTACTCCATTTAAAAAAGAGATCAACATAGAATTCAAAGCATTAATATATTAATTAAGGACACCTTGTGAATGGGACACGAAAAGCAAAAATCATATTCTCCACATTTCTCTTTTTCTCCTGATCATGTTTTTATATTTGTCAGGGAATGAAGCCGAATGTTAAGTACTTTAACTGCTACTAGGCCAAAATTAGGGCACTGCTGGCATGTTTTGTGTCCTTGCTAATTCTGTATATCATAAGCTGGAAATCTGGGGAATGCAGAGACCTGAACAAAAATTTGGAATATATTAGTTTATGCTGGGGAAAAAAAAAAGAGTTTCTCTATGCCCACTGGCTTTTTTTGACAATAACAAAATGATATTATTTTATCTGGTTAAAGGCATCCCCTCTGCCTTCAGAGCTGTATAAATTGGATGAGTAAATAGCCATTAATACTAGAGGAGAAAGTAAAACACTTGTTGTTTTTTGAGTTTGTTTTTACAAATGTTGCATGAGGCCTTGGGACTGTAAGCCTCCTCCCCCCCCCCCCCCCGCCTTTCTCTCCTGGATAAAAAGGTTTTGCACTGGATGCTGTCATCTTTCAGCTGCTGGGCTGTTTGTGCCTGTCATCATCTTCTCCAAAGGCAAAACCAGGAACTGGAGGAATGATTTTATCTGAAGCTGTCTGGAGGAAAAGAGAAAAAAACAGGTAATCCTCAATTTAGGACCATAATGGAGCCTGCCCATCAGGATTGAAAGTTGATGGTTTTTTTTTAAAAAAAGGTGATCCACGGGACTGACCTGATTTTATGGCTTTATGGCAGTCGTTAAGTGAATGTTCCAGTTGCTAAAGTGAACCAATGGTTCATTATGGACCAGTTTGGCCAAAAACCAGAAGTAAACATCCATTTCAAGCGCAGGAGCACTTAAGACTTATATACTACTCCATAGTCCTTTGTAGACCTCTTTGAGTGGCTCATAAAGTCAGCCTACTGCCCCCCCCCCAACAATCTGGGTCCTCACTTTACTGACCTCGGAACGACGGAAGGCTGAGTCAATCCTGAGCTAGTGAGAATCGAGCTGCTGGCAGTGGGCAGAGTTAATCTGCAAGGTCACATTCTAACCACCACGCCACCAAGGCTCCCTAAGGCTATCATAAAATGCGGTCACAGGACTGCAAGACACTACAAGTGAACATAAATTCAGGCTGGTTGCTGGGACCTAAAATGCAGGCACATGCTCATGTGGAATTGATCTGCTGTCTTGCGCATTTTACGCCCACCCACAGGCCACATCTGGCCCTTTGGCTGTCCATGTCTGGCCTGTGTGGATTGTTTTTTTTTTTTAATTTTGAAAGCAACTGCTTTTTTTTTTTTAAAAAAAAGTGTATGTGTATCAGTGGTGGGTTTCAAATTTTTTTAGAACCTCTTCTGTAGGTGTGGCCTGCTTTGTGGGAGTGGCTTGCCGACCATGTGACTGGGTGGGAGTGGCTTGGCAGTCATGTGACTAGGTGGACATGGCCAACTTATAAAATGTGGTGAAACTCACTTAACAACGCTCTTGCTTAACAACCAAAATGTTGTCTCAGAAACTCTGGCATTTGAAGCACGCAAGTCTTAAAGCCGTCAAGTTACAAGACCCTTGCACCCCTAACCGTTTAGGAAAAAAAACCCAGGGGTGTTCAAACTTGACAGCTTTAAGACTTGTGGACTTCAACTCCCAGAATTCCTCCTCTCGCTCTTCATCTTGATGATGTGTGGACAGGTGGGAGGAAGGAGCTGGAACCGGTTCTAAATGGCACTGTAGATTTGTGGAACTTCTTCTATAGAAGAGGTTAGAACTGGCAGGAACCCACCCCTGGTGTGTATCCATGCATATGTACGCACCTTCACAGCCCTATTGGTTTGGCCCTCCACAACAGTCCCAGTTTCGCATGTGGACTCTTAGGAGAATTAATTATCCACCCTGGCTCTCTACCTCATTGCTACATTTCAGTGCAGGGTTATCTTAACCTTGGATTTGCCCAGACTAAAATATACCCATCTACGGAGTGGTGCGGTGGCCTAGAGGTGGAGATCTTGTCTTACAATCAGGAGGCTGTGGGTTCAATCCTAGGTAGGTAGATATTTCTCTCTCTGGGCACTATGACGCTATTATATCTTCTGTGAACTCTGCATTGGCGACAGGAAACACATCCGTTCCATTCAGTTGCCATGACTCCACTCCGCAAGGGATTACGGGGTCATTAAATCTCTCTCTCTCTCTCTCTCTCTCTCTCTCTCTCTCTCTCTCTCTCTCTCTCTCTCTCTCTCTCTCTCTCCCTCCCTCCCTCCCTCCCTCCCTCCCTCCCTCTCTCTCTCTCTCTCTCTCTCTCTCTCTCTCTCTCTCTCTCCCTCTCCCTCTCTCTCTCTCTCTCTCACACACACACACACTATAACCATCTATCCCAAAAATGCTTTTTTTTCAAGAGGCAACTGGACTTTCTGGTTCTTCTTTGAAGACATGTTGCTTCGAGAATTGCAGAATACAGGAACCAGGAGCACTACCCTGGTGGACACAGATAAATCTCCAAGTGCTTCAGCAACCCTCTAAAAGGATGCAGATGACCATCTGTCTCCAAGAAATATTAATCCTTCCATTCCCCACTATCCTGTCAAAGCTTGAGAAGTTTCTTGGATGAGAAGCGAAGCGTCTTCTAAGAAAAAAAACCAGAAAATCCACTTGCCCTTTGAAAAAAAAAACACCTTTGGGATAACCATGACCTGGATGACTGGGAATCTCCATAGACATAAAAGCATCTACGTGCTTCCATCTTTAGCTGTATGAAGGAGCATACAATCAGATGAGTTCCTGCCAGTGTTTTTTTTTTTTAAAGCGATGGCCCAAATAGAGCTTTTAAACACACCTTGCAAATATAGGACTTTGCAACAAAAGAGACAAAACAGCTTGGTAGATGTCTTTTTCCCTTTCCAGCTCGTAAAAAAAACACCACTCCCTAGAATCCCTTGGGATTGTTTCTACAGCCATAAACTAACTTGTTCAACCTGCACATCCATTTGGCTGCCAGAATTCTCCAGCCAGCTGGGCCATTCATGAGAATTCTGAGAATTACAAATAATAATAAACAAATAATTCCCTCACCACTGTCAAACCATTCACTAAGGCTGCATTACTGTTACTATTAGTCTTCCCATCCTTCCTATCCACCCATCTCCCACTTATGACTGCAGGATTATAACTTTGTTGGTTGTATCCTTACATTTATACTGATATTCATTGCTTCCTGATTGCTTATTTGTACCCTGTGACTATCATTAAGTGCTGTACCTTGTGATTCTTGACGAATATAGCTTGTCTTTTTATGTACACTGAGAGCAGAGCACCAAAGACAAATTCCTTGTGTGTCCAAACCAGAGGTGGGTTCCTACCAATTCGCACCTATTCAGTAGAACCGGTTCGTCAAATCTACCAAACCGGTTAGAAGAGGTTCCACCAGTGGACCCGGAAAGCAGGCCACACCTACAGAAGAGGTTCCAAAAATGTTTGAAACCCACAAACTTGACCAATAAACTATTCTATTCTATTCTATTCTATTCTATTCTATTCTATTCTACTCTACTCTACTCTACTCTATGCCATCAAGGTGGAAGCCCGCCATCTTGGAGAAAAAAAGCCACAAAGCCTAAAAGTCACAGAGACTAAAACATATGAAGAACAGTTGCAGGAACTGGGTATGTCTAGTTTAATAGAAAGAAGGACTAGGGGAGACATGATAGCAGTGCTCCAATATCTCAGGGGTTGCCACAAAGAAGAGGGAGTCAAACTATTTTCCAAGGCACCTGAGGGTAGAACAAGAAGCAATGGGTGGAAACTAATCAAGGAGAGAAGCAACTTAGAACTGAGGAGAATTTTCCTGATAGTTAGAACAATTAATCAGTGGAACAGCTTGCCTCCAGAAGTTGTGAATGCCCCATCACAGGAAGTCTTAAAGAAGATGTTGGATAGCCATTTGTCTGAAGTGGTGTAGGGTTTCCTGCCTAGGCAGGGGGTTGGACTAGGAGACCACCAAGGTCCCTTCCAACTCTGCTATTGTATAAATTGTATAAAGCCTAATAGGATGGTTTGGGGTTTTACGTAAAGTCCATCGATCCTACTAACCGGATTCAGTCCTTTTTTTCCTCAAGCATTTCCGCTTTTGAAAACTACCCTGGGCTGTAGGGAACCATCTCTGTCAGAGCTGCGTGGTAACACACCACCGACTTCTCCTGCCCCAAGGTCATTCCATGGTTTATTTTCTGCCAGGCCTTTGGCTGTCACGTGGTCACCTAGCAAGAAAGAACATTCAGATGTTCAAACGTCTTGAAGGGATGGATAGTCTCAACTAAGAACTTATTGTCCATTACAGGTAAGTCCTCGACTTACAACCACAATTGAGCCCAAAATTTACGTGGCTAAGTGAGAAATTTGTTCAGTGGGTCGTGTCCCAAATTTTTCTTGCCATGGTTGTTAAGTGAGTCATTTGCAGTTGTTAAATTAGCAACCCTGGTTGTTAAGAGAACCTGGCTTCCCCATTGACTTTGCTTGACATGTCACAAAAGGCGATCACACGGCCCCAGGACAACAGCCTGAATTTTAATCATGTCACCACGGAAATGCTGCAACACTCATAAGTCTGAAACACGGTCATAAGTCACCTTTTTTTAGTGCCCTTGAATCTTTGAATGGTCATTGTTGTAAGTCAAGGACTGCCTCTACTTAAAAGTCAAGCTTCCTATCTGGACTGATGTAATAGAAGGCATGGTGGGTGGCTTTGAGGAAAGAGGAAAAGAGATGTTGCCTAGGATAAGGGTCCCCAACAGTGGTGGGATTCAATTTTTTTTCTATCGGTTCTGTGGGCGTGGCTTGGTGGGTGTGGCATGGCTTGGTGGGCATGGCAGGGAAAGGTTACTGCAAAATCCTCATTCCCTCCCGATCAGCTGGGACCCAGGAGGCAGGGAATAGATGGGGGCGGGGCCAGCCAGAGGTGGTGTTTCCCGGTTCTCCGAACTACTCAAAATTTCCACTACCAATTCTCCAGAGCCTGCTGAATACCACCTCTGGTCCCCAAAACCCAGTCCGTAGAATGGCAGCGGGCCACAGCGTGCCAGAAACCGGGCTGTGCAAACAAGCGAAGCCCCATCCACGGGATACAGACAGCACATGAAAACACCCCTTTCTGGCCCATGGACAAACTTTTCTCCACAGAACCAGTTCCTGGTGCCCAAAAGGTTGGGGCCTCTGAACTAGGAAGGATTCAGATAAGAGGGGCAAAATCGCTATTGATCTGAGAATAAAATTAAGGAAGGACCCCGTTCGAATGGAACAAGAGGTGGGAAGTTTGTACTTTCAGACTCACAAAATTCTATTAATGTAGCCTCACAGTGAAGTAGATCAGAAGTCCCCAACCCCCCAGTGTGCAGACCGGTTCCAGTCCGCAGCATGCTAGTAACTGGGCCATGCAAACAAGTGAAGGCCCATTCACGGGATGCAGGAAGCACAAAAAACACGACCCCCCCTCCAGTCCACGAAAAGACCTCTCTCCATGGAACCAGTCCCTGGTGCCCAAAAGGTTGGGGGCCTCTGAAGTAGATTTAGCTCATCTGGTTGTGCTTCCTGTCTGGTTTAGCTGGGAAGACCAATAGCTACCTGGAAGGACTAACACAAGGTGGGTGGGTCAAACTGGATTTCTTTGTAGGCTGGATCAGCATTGCAGCTCTCTGCAGGTCAGTAGGGGTAGATGGAGGGGGAGATGGGATGGACACCTCCTGCAGCACTTTAGCAATAGCAATAGCAATAGCAGTAGACTTATATACCGCTTCATAGGCCTTTCAGGCCTCTCTAAGCGGTTTACAGAGAGTCAGCATATTGCCCCCAACAATCTGGGTCCTCATTTTACCCACCTCGGAAGGATGGAAGGCTGAGTCAACCCTGAGCCGGTGAGATTTGAACCGCTGACCTGCTGATCTAGCAGTAGCCTGCAGTGCTGCATTTAACCACTGCGCCACCTTTGGCTTTACCAGCCAAAACGGGGCATTAGGGGGCGCACACGCCCCCCCCCCCCACCTCATTTTCCACCTCCCCGGCCTCCAGCAGTACTCTGCCACCGTGGTGAAATTCAATTTTTTTTCAACCGGTTCTGTGGGCATTGCTTGGTGGGCGTGGCAGGGAAGGATACTGCAAAATTTCCATTTCCACCCCACTCTGGGGCCAGCCAGAGGTGGTATTTGCCGGTTTTATCCGAACTACTCAAAATTTCTGCTACCTGTTTTCCAGAATCTGTCAGATGGACTTCCAAGGCCCCCCCTGTGGCCCGTTTTTGGCCTCCCCAGTCTCCAACAGCACTCTGCAGGCGAAAAGCAAGCTGTACAGAGTCCTCTGGATGCCATTTTAGCCGGCAGGGGCACAGTGGGCCGGTCCTTTGATATTTCCAGGCCAGCCCTGTGTCCCAGATTTAAGCACCCCACTGGCCAGATCTGGCCCACAGGCCTTGAGATTGACATCCCTGGATTAACACCTGCTTACCTGATTGGTTCTCCTCCTGATGCTCTGGGAAGGAAGAGCTGTCATAAAGGGTGTCCCTGCTATCGAAGTATCTGTAGGTGTTCTCTCCCAGGTGGACCCTCTGGTGTTTGGTCAGGTAGGGCCTCCAGCGGAAGCTCTCCCCGCACTGGAGGCACTTGTACGGCTTCTCCCCGGTGTGGATCCTCAGGTGCTCCGTCAGGGTGGAGCGCCGGTTGAAGCTCCGCCCACACCGGGGGCACTCGTAGGGCTTCTCACCCGTGTGGATGCGCAGGTGGGCATTGAGGTGCGTGCTCTGGAAGAACCGCTTCCCGCAGGCCAGGCACTCGAAAGGCTTCTCCCCCGTGTGGGTCCGGCAATGCTTCACCAACTCAAATTTATACTGGAAGGCTTTCCCGCAGTCGTGGCACACGTGCTTCTTCTCGACCTGAATGATCTTGATTTGGCTGATGTCGGTGACGTCGTTCCCACCAAGGAGTGGCTCCGATTCAGTCTTTATGGGCCACCTGAGCGGCTGCCCACCTGAGCCTTGCCTAAGCCCACAGATCTCAGGGTTGGGCTTCACCCCACTGCAGGGTTTCGACAAGATAGAGGCAGTACATAGGGACTCGGCTTCAGGAGCGCCACTCTCAATGGTGTCACCTGCTGGAGGAAAGGGGAAGAATAAGGGGGAGACAGCAGCTGATTTAAATGTATTTATATCACAAGGTATCTATTCCTACCCCAAGGGTTTTTCCTTTAACTCTTTTTAGGTATCTAGAGATGTATATTTTAGCTATTTTTATTTTATTTATCTTATTTATATGGTATTGTATTGTATTGTATTGTATTGTATTGTATTGTATTGTATTGTATTGTATTGTATTGTATTGTATTGTACTGTACTATTTTATTTTATTTTATTTATTTTATTATTTTATTTTATATTTTTATTTTTATTTTATTATTTTATTTCATTTATTATTTGATTTATTTTATATATTTTATTTATTTTATTATTTTATTTTATTATTTTATTTATTTTATTATTTTATTTCATTTCATTTTATTACATTTCATTTCATTTTATTACATTTCATTTCATTTTATTACATTTCATTTCATTTTATTATTTTATTATTACTTTATTTTATTTTATTATTTTATTATTTTATTTATTTTATTTATTTTATTTATTTTATTTATTTTATTTATTTTATTTATTTTATTTATTTTATTTATTTTATTTATTTTATTTATTTTATTTATTTTATTTATTTTTTATTTTATTTTATTTATTTTATTTTTTATTTTATTTTATTATTTTATTTTATTTTATTATTTTATTATTTTATTATTTTATTATTTTATTATTTTATTTATTTTATTTTATTTATTTATTTTATCCACACACACGAATAGTGAATGACACAACCAAGTAGCTGGCATTGAACACTGAGGGCTTATGTACCGGAGACAAATTCCTTGCGTGTCCAATCATACTTGGCCAATAAAAAATCCTGTTATGTACAGGAACTCTGCACTGTGTATGGGCTAGATCCTTGCAAGTCCAGATGGGAGATTCTATAGAAGGTCATGGAGAATAACAACGCCAAGACCCTTTGGGATTTTCAGATGCAGATGGACAAGCAGATGCAAGCAATCAACCTGTCACCGGGTAGTAGCCAAGGAGCAGAAGACAGAGGTGTCAAGGGACAACAACATCAGGCAGAAGAAGCCTAAAAAATTCTATCAGGCCCTGAAGGAGGAACTAGAGAGGATGTGGAAAGTGAAAGCCAAAGTGGTCCCAGTAATGGCAGGAGAAATTGGGGCAGCGACTTCTAAACTGGGAGATCTAACTGATCCCAGAATAACATCAGAGCTGTCTAACCAGTAGAGGGCAGTGTTGAGATAACAGTTGGCATAATAGAAAAACAAACTCATCAGGACAAGATTCAGGAGTCCATCTGCTTTTAAAACACAAAGGCCACTGTTTTGAAGACAGCAAAGTCCACATTTTGGACAGAGAGGACCACTGGTTTGAAAAAGCGGCCAGAGAGCCCATCTATGTCAAAACTGAACAACCCTCTCTCCACAGAGGAGGAGGGATACCACATCATCTATCTCCAGTCTATAACACAGTCCTTTCAACAGTTTCAAGAACCTATTTGCACCAGTCAGGTGTCCCTAAGGACACCCCCAGGCGCTCTCAACGACTCTCTGAAAGGATGCAAATGACCAGCTGTCTGCAAGGAATATAAATCCTTCCATTCCCCACAATCCAGTCAGAGCTGAAGAAGCTGCTTGGATGAGAAGCAAAACGTCTTCAAAGAAAAACCAGAAAGTCCAGTTGCCTCTTGAAAAAACAGCACCTTTGGGACAACCATGACCTGGATGACTGAGAATCTCCACAGATCCTTAGTTCTAGGTTGCTTTTCTCCTTGATTAGTTTCCACCCATTGCTTCTCGTCCTGACTTCAGGTGATTTTGGAGAACAGCTTGACTCCCTCTTCTTTGTGGCGGTTCCACCACAAAACCGCGTTCGACTAAAGGGCGCTCGATGAAACCGCGTAGCTGACGTCATAACAGCGCGACAACAGCGCGGAGAAAAAAGCACGCTGTAAACGCTAAACCTAAACCTAACCCCCCCTAAACCTAATCCTAAACCTAACCCTAACCCTAAACCTAACCCTTAACCTAACCCTAAACCTAACCCTTAACCTAACCCTTAACCTAACCCTAACCCTTAACCTAACCCTAAACCTAACCCTAAACCTAACCCTTAATCTAACGCTAAACCTAACCCTTAACCTAACGCTAAACCTAACCCTAACCCTTAACCTAACCCTAACCCTAACCTTTAACCTTTAACCTAACCCTAAACCTAACCCTAACCCTTAACCTAACCCTTAACCTAACCCTAAACCTAACCCTAAACCTAACCCTTACCTTAACTCGAATCGGCTTGCTTTCAAAGCACTATTTAAAGCGCCCTTCTTTCTCCACACTCGCTGTTGTCGCCCTGTTGATGACGTCAGCGACGCGGTTTAATCGGGCGCGTTTTAGTCGAGCGCGGTTTTGTCGTGCCACGCTTTGTGGCAGCCCCTGAGAAAGATCTAATCTACCTGTTGCTTTTGAATTGTGGTGTTGGAGAAGACTCCCAAGAGTCCCCTTGGACTGCAAGGAGATCAAATCAATCCATTCTAAAGGAAATCAACCTTGAATGTTGTTTAGGAGGACAGATAATGAAGCTGAGGCTCAAATGCTTTGGCCACCTAATGAGGAGAGAGGACACATTGAAAAAAAATATCTAATGTTGGGAAAGATTGAAGGCACAAGGAGAAGGGGACGGCAGAGGATGATATGCTTAGACAGTGTCATCAATGCGATGAACACGAATTTGGGCAGACTCCAGGAGACTGTGGAGGGCAAGGGGGCTGGCAAGCTATGGTCCATGGGGTAGCGAAGAGCCGGACACAATTTAGCTACTGAACCAGGGGTGAAATCTACTTACCTTCGCTACCGGTTTGCAAATGTGAGCGCACGGGCCATCTCCACGCATGCGCGGGACTTTCCGTGCATGCAGAGCATCAGAGATGGACGTGATGATGCCTGCAAAGGTTAAGTAGAACAGCGGGGGGTGGAGGGGAATCCGCTGTGCCACATGACTTAGATAGGATTTCCTGCTTTCTAGTAATGTAAATCGCATGTCACAGCTGATTGTTGGAAATACGGATTCGCCCGAACCGATAGCATTCTTTTTACTACTGGTTCGGGCGAACTGGTCCGAACTGGTAGCATTTCACCCCTGGACTGAACAACAACAAGAAATCTATAAAATCAGAGAATAAAACCAGACTTGCCTGTTAGTCTTCCCAGAGGCTCAGGATGGGCTGAGACATCAAAGATGGCTTCTCTGTTGTTGAGGCCTCTGTAGACCGCATTGCCCAAGTGGACCCTCTGGTGCTTGGTCAGGTAGGGCCTCCAGCGGAAGCTCTCCCCGCACTGGAGGCACTTGTACGGCTTCTCCCCAGTGTGGATCCTCAAGTGCTCCGTCAGGGTGGAGCGCCGGTTGAAGCTCCGCCCACACCGGGGGCACTCGTAGGGCTTTTCGCCCGTGTGGATGCGCCGGTGGGCACTTAGGTGGGAGCTCTGGATGAAGCGCTTGCCGCAAGCCAGGCACTCGTAAGGCTTCTCCCCCGTGTGGGTCCGCCAGTGCAGCAAGAATTCCGATTTGCAGTGAAACCACCGGTCGCATTCCGGGCACATGAGCTTTTTCCGGCCCACGTGGAACATGGAGTGCTTGGAATTGGCTGCCCTTATGTGCCTGGAGGGCTCCCGCCAGATGTGCCCGGCTTGCAGCTCCCACTGTCTCTGCAGGCCACACCGGGCTTCTGAAGCTAAGGAAGGATTCTCTGGGGGTGCCCTCAGCAAAGCCCACGGGGGATCTTCTGGATCCAAGATTTCAGGTTCTGTGATCTCTTCCTTGATCTCCCTCATGATCACCCCACTTGCTGGCATAGTGGGAGAAGTCAAAGCAAAGTTGTTTCCTGAGAAAAAGAAAGGGAATGAGCTAAAGGACAAGGAGGGGAAAAAGTTCTCTCTCTGATTCCCCACTGTAGAGTAATTAGGCTCAATAACGTGTAGTTTTGGGGTACCATCAAGGGGTGGTATACACTTACCTTCCCTCACAAAGGTGAGCACCCATGTGCAGCCTTCCACCACCTCTGTGCATGCTCTTTTGGCGAAAAAAGGGCCTAAATGGGATGCCATAGAACCAGGGTGGGTGGGCGGGGCCATCCGCGATTTCTGCTACCGGTTCGGGCGAACTGGTCTGAACCGGTAGAATACCACCTCTGGTACCATCCCTGAATTACAATTACAAAAGACCTTTGATCACATAACCTTGGCTGCCATCTTGGTCCCCGGCCCCACACCTATACACATTTGTGGACATCCCCGAACAAATGATAAAGGAAAATAGAGAAACGACAGTCTGACCTGAGGGGTCCTTGATATTTTCTCTGAGCTTGGTTGTTTTCTTGCAGACGTTTCATTACCCAAACTAGACAACATCATCAGTGCTAGTAAGGAATGGGGTTTGATCTCAGTTTATTTCCTGACAGCTTGCCTTGTCAGTGTTGGTGCTGGTGGCCTTGGAGTTCATTTGTTTGGGCTGTTTACTCTTAGCTTGTTTTGCAATTCCTTGAATGTGGGTAGTGTTTAGTTCTTGATTATTGTTCTGATGTTTTTGTTCCTTTTTTGTTCATTGATTATCTCTTTTGCACAGCATGTAGATGTTGTTTATGTCTGTCTGTCTATGATGGGCAATTTGTCAGAGTGGCAATCTTCCAGGAATTGTTTAGAGTTTTTGGACTTGGTTTAGTTTAGCATGATTTCAACAGTTTCCACTTTGAAACTATGATTATGTTTGTCCACATGTTGTGAAATTAAAGAGTTTGCATCATGTCTTCTGACTATTAGTTGGCATTGATAGATACACATATGGATGCATTCCTGAAAGGCTGGCACTCTGACAAATTGCCCATCGAGAGACACATAAACATAAACAATATATATAAGGCAAATATTATATATAAGGCAAATACCAATAGCAATAGCAGTAGACTTATATACCGCTTCATAGGCCTTTCAGGCCTCTCTAAGCGGTTTACAGAGAGTCAGCATATTGCCCCCAACAATCTGGGTCCTCATTTTACCCACCTCGGAAGGATGGAAGGCTGAGTCAACCCTGAGCCGGTGAGATTTGAACCGCTGACCTGCTGATCTAGCAGTAGCCTGCAGTGCTGCTTTTAACCACTGCGCCACCTTGGCTCTATACCGCTTGACTTATATACCGCTTCATAGGCCTTCAGGCCTCTCTAAGCGGTTTACAGAGAGTCAGCATATTGCCCCCAACAATCTGGGTCCTCATTTTACCCACCTCGGAAGGATGGAAGGCTGAGTCAACCCAATTTCTTTTATGGTAATTAACACACACTGATGCTAAGGAGTTCTACTCCCCCTCCCCACCTCAAAAGAATTCTGTTCCAACTGCCAGTTGTCTCGCATTCTGTTACCTCAGTTTAAACTGACGGACGTTCCACTTGTTTACTCAGGAGCGGTCTGGGGCTCCTTACAGTACTAAACGTCGGTACCTCACCAAAATGTCTATGCCTTCCACCTATGGAACTGCCTCCAGATTCAAGGCGGCGGGAATGGTATTCCCTTAAGTGTTTCAATCACCAACCACCATTGAGCCAACGGATTGTGTACCAAATTTCTCCTGCATAGCCCGATCACATAGTTTTGTCGTGAAGCACGGGTATTTAGCTAGTATCTACATATGTGCAAAAGAGACCATTAACAATGGACCAAGCTGGAGACAAGGAATCAATCGGGAACCAGTTTTCTTGGACATCTGAGATATGGACCAACCAGAGACCAGCGGGCCAGCTTCATATAAAAGAGCCTAGTCAGCTCAGATCAGTTGTGTATGGGCTGCCAAGCGGCATACCACAAATCAGCTCACTTGGCCTCCGAAGATGCTATCGGTGGAACATCAGGACAACAGAATATTAGACCACAGCCATTTAGCCCCAAAGCTCATCTCTGTTTCACACTCTTTTTCTCTCACCTTCATAAAGGTTAAGGGGGATTTTTTTCTCTTCTGAAGCTGCTTGGGCAGGGATCCATGGCTCTTCTCCCCGTTCCAGACGACAGATCAGCTCGGGCTTGGGGATTGCAACAGCTGCATTGTGTGCACACACACAAGCGTACACAAAAGAGGGAGAAAATGATGACATCAGTTAAATGCATGGTCTCTCCTCGATGTGTTTCTATCCATTGTTTCTTGTCCTGCCTTCTGATGCTTTGAAAAACAAATAGACCCCCTTCCATTTATTTCTGACAGCCTTTCAAACACTGGAATACTATCATGTCCCCCTCTAGTCCTTCTTTCTCTAGACTAGCCAAACCCAAATTTTGCAACCGTTCTTCGTATGTTTTAGTCTCCAAGCCTTTCATCGTCTTAATTTCTCTTTTCTGCACTTTTTCCAACGTCTCAACATCTTTTTTGTAATAAGGTGCAGTGGTGGGTTTCAATGTTTTTTAGAACCTCTTCTGTAGGTGTGACCTGCTTTGTGGGAGTGGCTTGCCAGCCATGTGACCAGGTGGGAGTGGCTTGCCAGCCATGTGACTGGGTGGGCATGGCCAACTTGTAAAATGTGGTGAAACTCACTTAACAACGCTCTTGCTTAGCAACCAAAATGTTGGCTCAGAAACTGTGGTATTTGAAGCACGCAAGCCTTAAAGCTGTCAAGTTACAAGACCCTTGCACCCCTAACCCTTTAGAAAAAAAAAACCCAAGGGTGTTCAAACTTGACAGCTTTAAGACTTATGGACTTCAACTTCCAGAATTCCTCCTCTCGCTCTTCATCTTGATGATGTGCGGACGGGCGGGGCGGGGAGAGGGAGCTGGAACCGGTTCTAAACGGCACTGTAGATTTGTGGAACCTCTTCTATAGAGGAGGCTTTATAAAGCAGTAGTGGGAGACTTAAATCAAGGCTACCTATAAAAGTACAGCTGGCAGGACGATTGCTTCACACCCTTCATTTGCACCACATTAAGTAGAATTAAAAGATGTTTGCTCCTGGGCAGGAAAGCTATGGCAAACCTAGAGAGCATACTAAAAAGCAAAGACATCACCCTGCCAACAAAAGTGCGTAGAGTCAAGGCTCTGGTTTCCACAGTTGCAATGTATGGCTGTAATAGTTGGACCATAAGAAAGGCTGAGCACCGAAGAATTGAGGCCTTTGAACTATGGTGCTGGAGAAGACTCCTGCGAGTCCCTTGGACCGCAAGGCAACCAAACCGGTCAGTCCTAGAGGAGATCAACCCTGACTGCTCTTTAGAAGGCCAGATCCTGAAGAGGAAACTCAAATACTTTGGCCACCTAATGAGAAGGAAGGACTCACTGGAGAAGAGCCTGATGGTGGGAGAGATTGAGGGCAAAAGAAGAAGGGGACCACAGAGAATGTGGTGGCTGGATGGAGTCACTGAAGCAGAAGGCGTAAGCTTAAATGGACTCCAGAGAATGGTAGAGGACAGGAAGGCCTGGAGGAACGTTGTCCATGGGGTCGAGATGGGTCGGACACGATTTCACAACTAACAACAAAGTAAACCGGGGGGTGGGTGGGGGATTTTTACCCAATGAAGCCACAGTCTCATAGTTTTCTTGCATGACATCCCAGTACAGGTCTCTTTGCTCTGCATCCAGGAGTGTCCACTCTACCTCTGTAAAATACACAGCTACCTCTTCAAATGAGAACGGTGGCGCCTGCAAGGAAGACAGAAAAGATCAGGAAAAATGGTTCCCCTTGGGAGCTTCATTTTATTAAGCGCGATGTATTTCGGTTTCCCCCAAGCCCTCGGCTACCTGAAAAGGTTCCGTGGTCACCATCTCTCTTCCTCCTGGAGGAGGGAAAGTTCCAAAGACAAACACACACATCATTTTGCCAAATCTGTCAGGGAGAAAACGGGAGGTGAGATGGGGTGCCATGGTGGAGGGGTCCTCCTATTCTTTGAAAAAACCAGTCAGTTGCTCTCTTCGTTAGATACACAATACAATACAATACAATACAATAGCAGAGTCAGAAGGGACCTTGGAGGTCTTCTAGTCCAACCCCCTGCCTAGGCCGGAAACCCTATACCGTTTCAGATAAATGGCTATCCAGCATCTTCTTAAAGACTTCCAGTGCTGGGGCATTCACACCTTCTGGAGGGAAGCTGTTCCACTGATTAATTGTTCTAACTGTCAGGAAATTTCTCCTCAGTTCTAAGTTGCTTCTCTCCTTCATTAGTTTCCACCCATTGCTTCTTGTTCTGCCCTCAGGTGCCTTGGAGAATAGTTTGACTCCCTCTTCTTTGTGGCAACCCCTGAGATATTGGAAGATTGCTATCATGTCTCCCCTAGTCCTTCTTTTCATTAAACTAGACATACCCAGTTCCTGCAACCGTTTTTCATATGTTTTAGTCTCCACTCCCCTAATAATCTTTGTTGCTCTTCTCTGCACTCTTTCTAGAGTCTCCACATCTTTTCTACATCATGGCAACAAGAACTGAATGCAGTATTCCAAGTGTGGCCTTACCAAGGCATTATAAAGTGGTATTAACTCTTCACGTGATCTTGATTCTATCTCTCTGTTTATGCAGCCTAGAACTGTGTTGGCTTTTTTGGCAGCTGTTAAAAACACACCAACATATATAAATACGATCTGATTCAGACAAATTTCAGCCCACCAACCTTTAGACTCCTATTGCAGTTACAGGGAGGGGGGGGGGGAAACTTTAACCAGGATTAAAGTCTGCTCATGGAGAAGTTGATGAGCGGAAAAAATGTAGGAAATCAGAAAGCAACCAAGATAAACTCTCTTCATTTTACCAAAAACTTCGGAATGGGACCCTGGAATGAAGTGCAGGTAGTCCTCGACTTACCGCAACTTTTTTAGTGACTGTTTGAAGTTACAACGGAATTGAAGCAAGAAGACAAGAAGCAATGGGTGGAAACTAATCAAGGAGAGAAGCAACTTAAAACTGAGGAGAAATTCCCTGACAGTTAGAACAGTTAATCAGTGGAACAGCTTGCCTCCAGAAGTTGTAAATGCCCCAACACTGGAAGTCTTTAAGAAGATGCTGGATAGCCATTTCTCTGAAGTGGTGTATGGCCATTATAGGAAACCTATGGCATGTCTGCCACAGATTGGACATGGAGCCATATTCGCCAGCATGGCAGCCCTAAGGCCAGCTGATTTTTGGCCATCCAGAGGGCCGGAGGAGGCCATTTTCGCCCTCACCAGGCTTCGGGAAAGCCTCTGGAGCCTCGGGAGGGGGGGAAAACAGGCCCAACTGGCCAACCAAGTAGTTTGGGAACTTCCGGTTGAGAGGGAAAGATGAGAGGCTCAAGAGGGTAGCTTTTAATCAGGTAACACAATAGAGTCGGGATGGCGAACCTATGGCACATATGCCAGCTGATAATCGGCCTTCCAGAGGATCGGGAAAGGCCCTTTATTTGCCCTCCCCAGGCTTCAGAAAGGCCTCCAGAGCCTAGGGAGGGCGAAAACTCCCCCCTGCATGTGGGGGAGTCGCGCGCGCGTGTACCGGTGGACTTCAGGGGTGGGTTCCTGCCAGTTCTAGCCTCTTCTATAGAATAGGTTCCACAAATCTACAGGGCCGTTTAGAACCGGTTCCAGCTCCCTCCCCCCACCCGTCCGCACATCATCAACATGAAGAGCGAGAGGAGGAATTCTGGGAGTTGAAGTCCACAAGTCTTAAAGCTGTCAAGTTTGAACACCCCTGGGGTTTTTTTCTCTAAAGGGTTAGGGGTGCAAGGGTCTTGTAATTTGACACCTTTAAGACTTGGGTGCTTCAATGCCAGAGTTCCTGAGCCAACATTTTGGTTGCCAAGCAAGAGCGTTGTTAAGTGAGTTTCATCACATTTTACAAGTTGGCCACGCCCACCCAGTCACATGGCTGGCAAGCCACTCCCACCCGGTCACATGGCCAGCAAGCCACTCCCACCCAGTCACATGGCTGGCAAGCCACTCCCACCCGGTCACATGGCCAGCAAGCCACTCCCAGCCGATCACATGGCCAGCAAGCCACTCCCACCCGGTCACATGGCTGGCAAGCCACTCCCACAAAGCAGGACACACCTACAGAAGAGGTTCTAAAAAAATTTGAAACCCACCACTGGTGGGTGGGCACGCGTGATTGCATGCGCACGTACAATTTTGGCACACCTTTAGAAAAAGATTAGCCATCCCTGGTGTAGCCTCAGCAGGAGGTTGGACTAGAAGACCTCCAAGGTCCCTTCCAACTCTATTCTATTCTGAAGGAAGTGACTTATGATCGCATTTCACGCCGTTGCGGCATCCCCTTGGTCACATGATCAAAACTGAAATGCTTGGCAACTGACTTATATTTATGACGACTGTAGTGTCCTGGGGCCGTGTGATCACTTTTTGCGACCTTCTGACCAGCAAAGTCAACCAGGAAGCCAGATTCACTTAACAACTTAACAACGAGACAGAAAGTTCGTAAAATGGGGCAAAACTCATTTAATAAATGTCTCACTTAGCAACATAAATTTTGCCTCCATTGTGGTCGTAAGTCAAGGTTTACTTGAATAACGGGAGCCATATCAGGGATATAATGGTAGCCTTCTAAATCATTGTTTCCCAACTTGGCAACTTGAAGTGGAGTTCAACCCCCAGAATTCCCTAGGCAGCATGTTGCCTGGGGAATTCTGGGAATTGAAGTCCACACATCTTAAAGTTGTTGAGGTTGACAAACACTGCTTAGATTAGGGATGCCAAACTCGATTTCATTGAGGGCCACATCAGAGTTATGTTTAATCTCGGGGGGGGGGGGGATGGGGTGTGTGTGGCCAGGGTGGCCATGGCCAGCTTGACATCACTCATGTTGGGAGCGCCTGTACTAGCTCGAGCGCTCTGCCAGCGAAAATGGGCTCCTAATCTGTTTTCGGCTGCGACTGTCTCCTGCAAGTCTCTGCCTGAGAAAATGGAGCTTGGGAGGGCCGCGTTCGGCCCTCTTGCGCTCCATTTTTGCTGGCAAGGGCACCGTGGGTCGGCCCTTCGCTGTTTCCAGGGTGGCCCCGCAGGCTAAATCTGGCCCATGGGCCTTAAATTTGACACCCCTGGCTTAGATCAATACTGCCAACTATTTCAGTGATGTCTGTTTCCTGATCTGGCTTACCTTGAAGGGTTGATGAGCAATTTACAGTTTTGATGCTCGCCCCCCACTCTTTGACTGGCCTGAAACCGCATGCTTCACCCGCTTTAAGAACAGTCTGCATTCGTACAAATGTTTGGTGAGTTACATTTCTCAGTCTGCTTTGGCAAACCTGTCCCATTTGCTTAGTTCTATGTATTGTGCAAATCCAGGAAAAGATTTTACACAATTCTGGAGTTACGTCGTTGTTCACTTTTCAGTGTACTTATTTTTTTATTCCCTATCTGTTCAGTATGCAAAGGCAGCAACCCAAACTCTTCCAAACAGGCTGCTTTTTTAACAGAGCTAACAGTAATAGAGTTGGAAGGGTCCTTGGAGGTCATCTAGCCCAACCCCCTGCTCACGCAGGAGACATGTACTTCGCCAAATTGCCGACCTTTCTGATCAACAAGCTCAGTGTCTTAGTCACTGAGCAAGAAACCCCTCCAATTCTACTATGAATTATAGACTAAAACATGTGGTTGAATATCTGAGATACGAGGAGCCCGACAAAGGCAGTATAAGGATGGGAGAGTCTCCAAATTTTAATCACATGACCACAGGGATGCTGCGATGGTCGTAAGTGTGAAAAAATGGTCGTAAGTCACTTTTTTCCAGAGCTGTTTTAACTTCGAACAGTCACCCAATGAACTGGGGACTACCTGTATAAGATGAACTCCAAGGGCATCTAAGGCAGCTTTTCTCAGTCTCAACAATTTAAGTTGTGTGAACTCCCAGAATTCCCCAATGTAGCTCAGATTTACCAGATTTAACAGAGTTGGAAGGGACCTCATAGGTCATCTAGTCCAATCCCTGGCTCAAGCAGGAGACCCTACACCATTTCGGACAAATGGCAGTCTAATCTCTTCTTGAAAGTCTCAGATGAGGAACCCCCCCCCCCCCCAAATTTCCGAAGGCAACTTCTGTTCCATTGGTTGATTGTTCCTACTGTCAAAACATTCCTCCTTGTGAATCTCTCCTTGGTCAGTTTCCATCCATTATTCCTTGTGTGGCCTTCAGGGGCTTTGGGAAATAGTTTGACCACCTTCTCTCCGTGGCAGCCCCTGAAATATTGGAAGACTGCTATTTATGCCTCCCCTGGTCCTTCTCTTCACTAGACTAGCCATGCCCAGGTCTTGCAAACGTTCTTCATATGTTTTAGTCTCCAGTCCTCTAATCATCGTGGTTGCTCTTCTCTGCACTTTTTCTAGAGTCTAAACATCTTTTTTTAATAGTGTGGTGGCTACCGACATCCAGAACTCTCCCCTGGGAGGAAGGATGGGATGCCTTAACCATCTAACCTGCTTTTGTTTATTTTATTGTTAAAATCCATTCTTTCCTTGGAAAAGGCAGGTCGGAAAGAGCATGCAACAGAAGCAAGACCGTCGGTTACCTTTTGTCAGATCCGACGCCTCTTTTCTGCTCCCCTCAAAAGGATGGAGGATGCCTCAGCTGGGTGGATGGAGGGGAAGAATCATAAGATCTCAGAGCTGGAGGGGACCTCAGAGGTCTTCTAGTCCAACCCCCTGCTCCAATTCGAAGAACAGAGGCTGGAGAGGGGGGGTCGCAATTGAACCTCCCACCCGCCACCCCGGCGCTGCTCGGTCGTCTCGTTCAGACCGACCGCCAAAGCCTCCACCGAAGGCGCGGACTCTTCGGCTCCATAGACGCCGCGGACCGGATCTCGCAGCCTCGGCCTCGAGGAAGACCAGCCCCTCTGAGGTCGCCGAGCGGGGGAGCGAGGGAGAAGGAAGAGAGGCGGAAAAGAGGAGCTTCGTTCGGGAGGGCCTCGGCCAGCCGAGGAACCGGAGCCATCTGCTGGCCGCGCCGGTTTGCCGGGAGGGAGAAGCAACCGGCGGGCGCACGGGAGAGCCCCTTACGCGCGCTCCGAAGTGAAGAGGAAGGGATCCCCAAGCCCAGCATCCCCAGCCAGCTGGCCAATCGGGGATGCTGGGAGTTGCGGCTGAACTGCCGGGTCTGGAGGGTGCTAGCTAGCTGAGTCCCGGGGCTGGTGGCTGGCTTACGATCTCCAACCTGGAGCCCTTCCCTTTCCAGCAGAGCCAGGTGGAAGGTGCGGGTTGGCAAGCAGGCATAGAGGTCGGGGATCACGGGAGCGACTCTGATCAGTGGCGGCTTGGAAGAAGGAAGCCATACGGGTGGGTCCTCAAAGCACCGTCGCAACTGAGCGCAACATTTCCGTCCTAAAAGTAAGACAGTTATTAAGTGAGTTTTGCCCCATTTTTACGACCTCTCCTGCCACAGTGAATCGCTGCAGTTGTTAAGTTATCCACACGGGAGTCTGGCTTCCCCGTTGGCTTTGCTTGTCAGAAAGTCACGAATATGGTCACATGACCCTGGAACTCTGCCACCTTCATTAAGTAATGCCAATTTACAAGTGCCCATCACATGACCATGGGGATGCTGCAAAGGTTGTAAGTGTGAAAAATGGCCATAAGTCATTTCTTTGGTCACTAAACCAATGAAGTTGAGGACAGACTGTCTGTCTGTCTGTCTCTTTGTCTCTCTCTCTCTCTCTCTCTCTCATCTATCTGTCTGCCTGCCTATCTGTCTATCTATCCATCTGTTTGTCCGTCTGTCTGTCTGTCTGTCTTTTTGTCTATCATCATCTATCATCTAGCTATCACATGGCACTTTCTTGGTGTTCCTCAACTCCCAGAATTCTCCAGCCAACAAGCCAACTTGAAGTTGGGCGGGAGGGGGGGCAGTTGAAGTTCCTCCATCGTAAGCAAGGGTGGGTTCCTGCCAGTTCTAACCTCTTCTATAGAAGAGGTTCCACAAATCTACAGTGCCGCTTAGAACCGGTTCCAGCTCCCTCCCCACCACCCATCCGCACATCATCAAGATGAAGAGCGAGAGGAGGAACTCTGGGAGTTGAAGTCCACAAGTCTTAAAGCTGTCAAGTTTGAACACCCCTGGGGTTTTTTCTCTCTAAAGGGTTAGCGGTGCAAGGGGCTTGTAACTTGACAGCTTTAAGATTTGCGTGCTTCAAATGCCACAGTTTCTGAGCCAACATTTTGGTTGCTAAGCAAGAGCGTTGTTAAGTGAGTTTCACCACATTTTACAAGTTGCCCACTCCCACCCAGTCACATGGCTGGCAAGCCACTCCCACAAAGCAGGCCACACCTACAGAAGAGGTTCTAAAAAAATTTGAAACCCACCACTGATCGTAAGGTCACCTAAGTTGAGAAACAGTGTAAATGTACCCCAGATTTTATGAACAGCAAGGAGTTGGCGAACCTTTTGAGTGCCCAAACTGGAAAGCGCATGCATGCGTACTGAAGCGCTGGAAACCCGAAGACCAGCTGGCTGGTGCGCATGTGTGCGTTAGCCATCTGGTTTTTGGTTCCCGGCACATGCATGCATACCAGCCAGCTGGTCTTCGCACGTGCATGTCTGTTTTTTGGGTGTTTTCAGGCTGTTTTCCGGTGTTCTGGCGCCTGTGAAGACCAGTTGGTGCACTCTGGAAAACAGAAGAGCAGCTGGCGATGGTGCATGTGCCCACAGAGAGGGCTCTGCGTGCCATCTCTGGCGCATGTGCCATAGGTTTGCTACCATGGAGCTAGAACATCATCTGCCTCCCCCATCTGTCCATGTCAAAGCTTGTCCTGCAATGCTCATCCCTGCTAGCCTGCCCAGCCTTCAGAGCCACAATCTCAAAAGTCGAAAGCTGGATAAACAGGAAGAAAAAAAAAAAAGAACGGTTGCAGGAACTGGGTATGTCTAGTTTAATGAAAAGAAGGACTAGGGGAGACATGATAGCACTGTTCCAATATCTCAGGGGTTGCCACAAAGAAGAGGGAGTCAAACTATTCTCCAAGGCACCTGAGGGTAGAACAAGAAGCAATGGATGGAAACTAATCAAGGAGAGAAGCAACTTAGAACTGAGGAGAAATTTCCTGACAGTTAGAACAATTAATCAGTGGAACAGCTTCCCTCCAGAAGTTGTGAATGCTCCAACACTGGAAGTCTTTTAAGAAAAGATTTGACAACCATTTGTCTGAAGTGGTGTAGGGTTTCCTCCCTGAGCAGTGGGTTGGATTAAAGACCTCCAAGGTCCCTTTCAACTTCTATTCTATTCTATTCTATTCTATTCTATTCTATTCTATTCTATTCTATTCTATTCTATTCGCTCTACTCTGCTCTACTCTTGTACACTCTACACCAGTGGACTCCTGGTGGTCCATGAGAAAAGTTTGGTGGTCCGCAGAAAAAACATTTGCACTTTTTATATTGCACTAAATACTATTTATCTTTAAAAAAAAATCATATTAGTTGATTTAAAATTATGACTCTAGTGATGCCTGGGGTCCGAAAGGTTGGTGACCCCTGCTCTACACACGACTACACTACTCGGGTACCTCCTGCATCCCAGCGCAAAGAGAAAGTCTCTGCTTTGCGCCTGGATTTCGGAGAAGGGCTCAGCGGAGCGAGGTACTCAGTGGGTTAAAGAGAGCGAGAGAGGCTGCTTGCTAGAGAGGCCCCAGGCCTTGGAGAGAAAGAGAGAGGGGTTTAGGGGGGGATTTAAATACTCGATGCACCTTCCTGTGCTGTTTTAATCTGCCCCTGTGTAAGTGGTGGGAAAGGGGGGAAAAAGGGGCGGGGGGGTGACTGGCGTTGGAGAGCTGGACCAGCGAGCGGCGCGTGGCCCGGGGCGAAGCGCGCGCGCCAGTTAGGTGAGCTTCTTTTGCAAAAAGCGAGAGCGTTCAAAGCGGGGGGCGAAGGGCAAAGGGAGAGCGGGCGGTGTTTTCCCCCCGTCCTGTTCTTGAGCGGGGAGGAATCCCGTGGCCGCAAAGTCTTCCAAGTCCGGGCCTGCTTGGCTTTCCCGCCCCCGGGGCTCCGCTGCTAGGATGCACTACAATTCCCATCCTCCTCGTTTGCTGGAGCGCGGAGCAAGGGTAACCTTGCGCCGTGCAAAATTTTGAAGATCGGGCCTGCTGGCTTCCCTGCTCCGAGCTCTGCGGCTAGGAGGATGCACTACAACCCCCATCCCTCTCGTTTGCTGGGGCGGGGAGCATGGGTAACCTTGCGCCGTGCAAAAATCCGTGCAATTGTTGAAGTCCGGGCCTGTTGGCTTCCAGGCTCCAGGGCTAGTATGCAGTAACCACATCTCCCATCTTCTCCCTTCTTGGCCGGGAAGCGAGGGAAGTGTAAATTCTGCGCCCTGCAATTTTTGAGGTTCGGGCCTGTTGGCTTTCCCGTTCCGGGGTTGTGCAGCTAGGATGGACTACAGCACCCATCTTCTCGTTGCGATGTAATCCTGCGCCATGCAAAAAGCCAGGCCACTTAGGAAGGGTGACTTGTACAATGGCAGCGTCCCCTCTTCAATGGCATGAAGGTGTAGGAAGAAGGGGGGGGGGGGAATATCTATGCAGATAGGAAATTGTAATGGTGGGGATGATGGTATTTGTAGTCCTGTGCCTCTTTTCAGGTTAGAAAAGGCAGGTGCCGTTCCTGCAGGTTTGCCAGCTCTTTGAATTGGCTCTGGCAGCTGTTGGTGTGGCTTTGATCTGCCTGGATTAACAGGTGGAAAGCTCTTTAGCTCTATTTGTTTATGTTTATTGCCTGCTTAATGTTTGCATAGCAAAGGTGTGAATAGCAGGCCAGGTTGTGGTAGCCTTGGGGTGAAAGTGCATCCTTTAAAAGTTGTGTTTATAATATGATTGTAAGTGTTTCAAGGGATGCAGTGGCTCAGGGGCTTAAATCGCTGAGCTTGTTGATCAGAAAGGTCGGCAGTTCGAATCCCTAGTGCCATGTAACAGAGTGAGCTTCCGTTACTTGTCCCAGCTTCTGCCAACCGAAACATTTGAAAGCATGTAAAAATGCAAGTAGAAAAATAGGGATCACTTTGGTGGGAAGGTAACAGCGTTCTGTGTGCCTTTGGCGTTTAGTCATGCCAGCCACATGACCACGGAGACGTCTTCGGACAGGGCTGGCTCTTCGGCTTTGAAACGGAGATGAGCACCGGCCCCTAAGAGTTGGGAACGACTAGCACATATGTGCGAGGGGAACCATTACCTATATAAGTGTTTCATTATATAAGAGACCCTTTGAAAGCTGTATGCAACAAAATTTCATTTTAATGTATGCCGATTAGTGTACATTTGAAGTGACAATAAAGTTATTCTAAGTAAGTGTTGCAGGGTTATTACTAATGTAGATACATATCTATACAGCTATATACTCTTTTATTTAATCTTAATAATCAATCTCATCTTCCACTTCCCTCCTGTTTCCTCACCCTGCTGCATGTCTATTGTCTAATATGAACCACTCTTGCACAATTGTGTAACCAGTTGATTATAAACAATGAGCTATAATCTTCCAAAGGGCTTGAATTTCTGTTGACAGTTATAACTTCTGTCCTGTCATGAGGTGGCACCATAATATGGGAGTCTTTATCTTGCTATTTCTCTACAGGTAGAGTCCCAGATGTACAACCACAGTGGAGCCCAACACTTCTGTTGAGAGAGACATTTGCTAAGTGAGTTTTGCTCCAGTTTACAACCTTTCAGTTGTTACCGTATTTTTGGGAGTATAAGACGCACCTTTTCCCCTAAAAAAAGAGTGTCAAAATCTGGGTGCGTCTTATACACTAAATGCAGCATTTTTGGCCTACCAAAACCCCACCCACTTTGCAAAAATGGACATGCAGAGGATTTTGGAGTCTTGCAAAGTGCTCCTGAGGGCTAGGGAGGACCGTTTTTGCTCGTTTTTGCCCCCCCCCCAGCCCCCCAGGAGCACTCTGCCAGCTTCCCAAAGCCTCTGTATGCCCCCCCTTTTTTTTTGCAAAAAATGTCTGTTTTTGTGAAAAACAGGCTGGTTTTTGCTCATTTTTGCCCCCCCCAACCCCCCAGGAACACTCTAAGAGCCTCCCAAAGCTCTGCATGCCCCTCCCCCTTTTTGTGCAAAAAATGAGGCATGCAGAGAATTTGAGAGGCCTGCAGAGGGAAAAAACTTTTTTTTTTAAAAAATGACCTCTTCAAAATCATGGTGTGTCTTATACCCCGGTGCATCTTATAGTCCGAAAAATACGGTAAGTGAACGACTGCGGTTGTTAAATGAGTAACATGGTTGTTAAGTGAATCTGGTTTTTCCCATTGACTTTGCTTGTCAGAAGGTTGCAAAAGGCCATCACTACCACGTGACCCCGGGACACTGCAACGGTCGTAAATGTGAGTCGGTTGCCAAGTCGCTGAACTTCGATCATGTGACCATGAGGATGCTACAAGGGTGGTGTGAAAAAAGGTCATCAGTCACTTTTTTTCAGTGCCGTTGTAACTTCGAATGGTCACTATATGAATTCTAGTCAGTTGAGGACTACCCGTAATCAACTACAGGTAGGTCTTGACTTACAACAGTTTGCTAAGTGACAAAAGTTGCAATGGCACTGAAAAAAAGTGACTTACGACCATTATTCATACTTAGCACCATAGTAGCTTCCCTCTGGACACATGGTCAATGTTTGTGACGGTCACAGTGTCCTGGGGTCACATGGAGAAGCTTTTGCGACCACCTAACCAGCAAAGTCAATGGGGAAGCCCGATTCACTTAAGAGCCATGTTACTCATTTAACAACCGCAGTGATATGCTTAACAACAAGGTGGTAAAATGGGGCAAAACTCACTTTTAACATCCGTCTCGCTTATCAACTGAAGTTTGGGCTCCACTGAGGTTGTACGTCGAGGACTACAAATTCACTGGATGTGCCTGGGCTGAAAAGCCACCTGAGATCATCTGTGTAGCGATTCTTTGGAGCGGGGATGGTGAACCTTTTCGGCACCGAGGGCCCAAACTGGAACGCATGTGCGCACATGCGCATGCCGGAGTGCCAAAAAACCAAAGACCAGGTGGCCAGTGACCCAGTGCGCATGCATGTGCCAGAAACCCAAAGACCAGATGGCCAGTGCGCATACATGCACCCAAAGCCCAAGTGGCCAGTGCGCATGAATGCGCCGGAAAACCAAAGACAGGTCCCAAAGATCAGCTGATCTTTGGGTTCCCGGCACTCCGGCATGTGTTAAGACCAGCTGGCTGATGTGCGCATGCATGTGCCAGAAACCCAAAGACCAGATGGCCAGTGCGCATGCATGCACCCAAAGCCCAAGTGGCTAATGCGCATGCATGCGCCGGAAAACCAAAGACAGGTCCCAAAGATCAGCTGATCTTTGGGTTCCCGGCACTCCGTCATGCGTTAAGACCAGCTGGCTGATGTGCGTGTGCACACAGAAAAGCAGCTGGTGTGGGTGCGCATGCCCACATAGAGACCTCTGTGTGCCATCTCTGGCCCCTGTGCCATAGGTTGGCCATCACGGCTACAGAGAATCAGGAAGTTCCTTAATAAATTTCCATCTTGATCTTGACAGAGATAAAAGCCGGATCTGTTACCAAAGCCAGGAGAAGAAGACAAGGAGAAAACAAGGTGAAAATATGCGGAAAAGGCTCAAAAAGAGCATGGATATAAGAGGTGTGGGGTACGGGGTACGGTACAACCAGACTTGCAACACTCTGGTACAATAGCCATTCCCTATACAGGTATTCCTTGATCTGCGACCACAACTGGGCCCCAAAATGCCTGTTGTTAAGTGAGACATTTGGGAAATGCGTTGTGCCCCCTTTTACGACGTTCCTTGCCAGGCTTGTTAAGGGAATCTCTGCAGTGGTTAAGTTAATAACGTCCTTGTTAAATGAATCTGCCTTCCCCTTTATCTTTGCTTGTCAGAAGGTCGCGGAAGCCGATCACGTGACCCCTGGGACACCAACCGTCGTAAATATGAGTCATTTGCCAAGCGTCCCGAATTTTTGTGGATGATGCTGCCACGTTCGTGGGTGTGAAAAATGGTCCTAAATCACATTCAAGGAAGGCAAATCGCTTCCCCCCTCCCCCCCGGTGCCGTTGTAACTTCAGTCAATGAATGAACTGTTGTAAGTCGAGGACCACCTATAAAAGTAGCTTTAGCTTTCCTGGGGAAGCGATTCTTAGTGTGGTCTTCTTGCTGGCCTGACAATTTCTCAAATTCTTTTCTTTTTTCTCCTCAGAGGGTGCCACTTGGTTGCTGAATTAGGCCGCACGGCCCATCGCTTCTTTAATATCTTCCCCATCCTGGAGGAAACTGCCTTATCTGCCAGCTGTATTAGAGAGAGAAATTCTGGATATTCCTGCAGGCATCCGGCCCAAGATTGACTGAAATTGGCAATAGCAAAAGTACTTAGACTTATATACCTCTTCATAGTGCTTTTACAGCCCCCTCTAAGCAGTTTACAGTCAGCCTATTGCCCCCCAACAATCTGGGTCCTCATTTTGTCCACCTTGGAAGGATGGAAGGCTGAGTCAACCTTGAGCCTGGTGAGATTCGGACTGCCAAACTGCTGGCAGCCGGTGATCCGCAGAAGTATCCTGCAGTACTGCACTCTTAACCACTGCGCCACCGCGGCGCAAATTGCAAATTTTGTGGTCAGCGAGGCCTGCTTTTTGAAAGGCCATGGCGGCTGAACAGAGGGCCAGAAGAGCCGATGGCATCCCAAGACACAGAGGGGTCAAAGCGGAAGAGCGTCAAAGCGTCAGCCCCCAAGGGGCAGAGGGAACGGACCGTGCGGGGAAACTGCCTCGGGTCCTTCAAGTGGGCACCATTCGAGAGCTCCTGAATTGGGCCGCCCCACGGCAAATGAAGCAGGAGCCCAGGGAGGACTTGCCCGAAGCTTGGGAAGCCCAGTGGCAGGAGTTCCTCACTGCGCTCCGGTCCTCTCCTCTAGGGGAGGGACACCAGCAGCTGACCGAGGGACCTGCCCCGTGGGGGGACAACAAAGCCTTCTTTGCCTCCTTTGAACGCCTGGCTGGAACCTGCCAGCTGCCCCGCCGGGAATGGCTGGCTCGCCTGGTGCCCGTGTTGGGCAGGGAAGCCAAGGAGGCCTACAGTAGCCTCAGCCTCCAGGACCGAGGCGAATATGCCAAAGTCAAGGCGGCCATCTTGAAAGGGGACGCCCTCCGGATGGAGGCGCAACGGCAACGCTTCCGGCAGTTCCGCTACCACGAAGCCCGGGGGCCTCGGGAGGTGTGCAGCCAGCTTCGGGAACTCTGCCGAGGGTGGCTGAAGCCGGAGAAGCACACCAAGGAGCAGATGCTAGACCTTCTAGTGCTGGAGCAGTTCCTGATCCTTCTGCCCCAGGAGATCCAGAGCTGGGTGAGAGAACACGGCCCGGAGTCCTGTGCCCAAGCGGTGCCCCTGGCAGAGGCCTTCCTTATCAGGCAGCAAGAGGCCGAAAGGAAGGGGAAGCAGGTATGTCGAAGAGGGTCGAATGGTTGTGTGGGGATGAATTTAAGTGTTGTTTTGTATTTTCCTGAAAGAGATCTTTTTAGAGCCGAGGTGGCGCAGTGGTTAAATGCAGCACTGCAGGCTACTTCAGCTGACTGCAGTTCTGCAGTTCGGCTGTTCAAATCTCACCGGCTCAGGGTTGACTCAGCCTTCCATCCTTCCGAGGTGGGTAAAATGAGGACCCGGATTGTTGTTGGGGGCAATATGCTGATTCTGTAAACCGCTTAGAGAGGGCTGAAAGCCCTATGAAGCGGTATATAAGTTTAACTGCTATTGCTATTGCTATTTTAAAAAAAGTTTTTTATTGAGCACAAATTAAAACATTGGACACAATGTAACCGTCCTGGCAAAATCTATGCCATACATGCTAAGATATAAAGTTATGCATTGTAACCACCCTGCTTTTTAACATTTGATCTATTCCGTATTTACAAATATAGAAACATCGTATTTCCAGCCACGTTGCTTTGAGTTTATCTGATAAATTTTCACTATTATAGTTTCATACATAATTCTAGTCTCCATGCTATGAGTCTTAGCAATTGCCTATTTTGAGTCTTTCCTTTTTGTTCCAACCATCGATAAAATTTATCCCAGATCTTATAATATTCTGATTCGTCTTTATTCTTCAATTCCCACATCAATTTATCCATTTCCACACAAGTCAGAATTTTCCTAATTACTTCCTCTTCTTGTGGAGTTTCCCTTTTTTTCCAGTTTTGGGCAAAGACCATTCTTGCTGCTGTAATAATATGTATTGTTAAGTAAATTACCCCCTTGTTATATTTATTATTTATAATTCCCAAAAGAAATAGTTCTGGTGTGAATTCTATTTCCTCTTCAATTATCTCTATCAGCCACTTTTGGATTTTCTGCCAATATTCTTTTGTTTTTTGGCATGACCACCACATGTGCTAGTACATGCCTGGTTCATGGTTTCATTTCCAACAATTTGGCGCCGAGTTTCTAAACATTTTGGCAATTGTCGCGGGTAGAAGATGCCACCTATAAAACATTTTATATGTTTTCCTTATACGGTATTGACAATGTTATTTTCCTGTTCCTTTTCCTAAAAGAGATCTTGACTACAGATAGTTCTCAGCTTACAACCACAATTGAACCCAAAATTTCTGTGGCTAAGTGGGACATTTGTTTTGTCCTGTCTTACGACAGTTGTTAGGAGAATCATTCCACGTGTTAAGTCAGCAACAGGGTCTTTAAGCGAATCTGGCTTCCCCGTTGACTTTGCTTGTCAGAAGGGTTGCAAAAGGGGATCACGATGACCCTTTTACAACTGTCGTAAATACGGGTCAGTTGCCAAACGGCAGAATTTCGATCATGTGACTGTGGGGACGCTGCAACAGTCGTAAGTGTGAAAAATGATCCCAAGTCACTTTCTTTGATGCCATTGTGGCCTTCGAATGGTCACTAAACAGAACTGTTAGAAGCCAAGGACTACCTGTATATTCATCGCAAGGATTTTGGGGAAGGAGGTGAAAGTGATGTGAATAACTTAGGTGCCCTTATGATCATAATTGACCCTGGAATTACGGCTGTGAGTCAGTCATGTTGGTGTTTAAAAGAGTCCTCAATTGACTGATACAATTTTATGACAATTTTTCTTGCCATTGTTAGGCAAATTGCAATGCTCATTAAACGAACGCTGCAGTAATTAAACAACCCATTGTCCACAATTCACATTTTCGCTGGGAACCGGAAGTCAACACCGCTTTCCAGCAAAAGCTGTCGTGATACAGTCGTAAGGTGGGAGAGGCCAGTTTCTCCTGTGATGCAGCCTGATTGTGGAATTACAGGTGAAAAACTAGGTGACAAGGCCCACTGAATGGAGATGGAGGGAAAAGGATGAAATACAGGTATCATCCTTGACGATTGCAGGAGGGGGGTTGGACTAGATGACCTACCAGATCCCTTCCAACTCTGTTAATATGAACAGGAACTGGACAGAGTGAATAGAGTGAGAAAGAATGCAGAGAAGAGCAACAAAGATGATTAGGGGACTGGAGACTAAAACATTTGAAGAACGGTTGCAGTAACTGGGTATGTCTAGTCTTATGAAAAGAAGGACTAGGGGAGACATGATAGCAGTGTTGTTCCAATGTCTCAGGGGCTGCCACATAGAAGAGGGAGTCAAACTATTCTCCAAGGCACCTGAGGGCAGGAGAAGAAGCAATGGGTGGAAACTAATCAAGGAGAGAAGCAACTTAGAACTGAGAAGAAATTTCTCTATAATATGATAACATTTGTATTAAATATAATTTTAATAGTACAACCAAATAGTTTAAATTGGGTTTTCTTATATCTTGGCCTATTTACATATAGATTATTTATAGATTATCATACTTACAGTTGAAAACCATCTCTATTTTAATACAGGCATTCATAGTCTTTTTCCCTCTTAATTCCTACCCATTGTCTCTAGCCACTCATAGAAACTCTTCCATGTCAGATAATACTCTGAATCTTCTTCATCCTTAATTTTAAAAGTTAACCTATCAATTTCAACGCATTGTAAAATTTTCCGAATTACTTCCGTCTGGCGGAGTGTTTTCATTTTTCAGGGACGGCTTTTTAAGGCCTTGCGTTATGCTCTTCTTTCAGACTCGGGGATCTCAGATGGTGAACTGGGCTGAGGTGAAACCGTCTTCTGTGGGTGCTGGGCTGAAGCGGATTCACCGAGAGATGAAGCAAGATGCCAGAATCCTGGGTAAGAGCCTGCTGCCCCTGGTTCTTTGGACGGCCGCCTGTCTCAATCAGCTGTTCTCCAGGGTTGTGGGGGACGCCAAGACCTAGAATTCCCACCCAAAATTCAGGGGTACTATAATTCTGGGAATTGTAGCCTCAACATTTCTCAATAGAGGTGGGGATAGCATCCATGCATGGGTTGACATTGTCCGCCTTCGGATTGGACTGAGTCTGATTAAACATAGTTAAGCCAAGCCCCCTGTTGCTAGCCTTACTCAGCTTTTCGACTCAGTCCACTTCGAAAGAGGACAGTGTCATCGTTAGCTCCTTGATTAATTAATATTACTGGACTTAATTGGATATCTACTTCCACTTTCTCGGCTCTCTTCGGCTGCCTGGATTGATAGAAAATATTCCTGGTGCTGCCAGGCGGGCTGAAGCTAAAGGGCCTGCGCCCATTGCTCACCCGGTAGAGGCTCTGCTGCCCATTGACATCTGGCAAGGCGGGAGAGAGCTTAGCGCTCTTTATCCGGGCCTCCGAGCAAGGCTAGATCAGATCCCCGCTTAACTCCAGGTCAGCTGGATTTCGCGCTCTAGCAGGGGAAGGTGACCCTGTGAACCTTGTCAGTTTTGGCAGAGCAAGCAGAAATGACTAGATATGCAGTAGATTAGAGGTGCCGGCGTTGTCACCGCGGGGCTGCCATCTTCATCTCCGAGCCCGCCGAGCCGCGCTGAGAATTTCGGACACCAGGGCCATCCAGAGGTATTGGCTCCCCTCGAAATTTGATTGTTGCGTGTCCCTTGGATTTCACTCATCCCAGGGACCTCTTTTAAAGCGGTTCTGTAGCAGGTTCCAAAGGCTCCCAGCGCTTTTTCGCCAGATTGAGCTGGGGCGAAAAAGCCAGGTCGCCATTCCTGTTTCTCGCACATGCGTATGCCCAACCAGAGGTGGTATTCAGCCAGTTCAGAACGGTTTGGGCAAACTGGTAGTGGTGACCTGTGGGTGGTGGTGGTGGTGGGTGGTGGTGGGCCCCGCCCCCAGCTCTATGCAGTCCTGTTTAGCCATGTTTTCGAAGCCGTGCACATGCGTGCAAGCCGCGCATGCAAGCAAAGTTTATCCATAGAAGGCTCGCGTGCTCACTGGTGGTAAAATTCTGTGAAACCCGCCTCTGTCCCCCAAACCCCTGGACCACAGACTGGTACCAGGCTATGGCTTGTTCAGAACTGGGCTGCACAAATAGTGGACAGTCACATGTAACCATCCCCTCTCCACACACACACACACACACACACACACACACACACACACCCCGCCGGCATCAATCCGCAAAGCTGGAAAGATGGGGAGTGCTGCAATGGATGACCCTGAAAGCTTGCTTGATGTTGGGCTTTGTAGATGGCAACCAACCCCTTGAATTGTATTTAAAAGCTGGTGGTCAACCTTCTCAGGTAGAGCAGGCAGGAATCACAACCAGATGAGTTACCTTTGCTTTATTTAAAGGCTATATTAACAGACCCTTGTAAGCCTGAAAGTGCAAATCTCCCACTGTTTCTGTTTATAGGCTGATAAGTTAGGCTGAGGTTCCTTTCTGAGTTTCTTTCTCCACCTGTTTTGCAGCTATGGGCTGTGCCGCCTCTTATCTGATCATTCCCTAGGCAGCACCTCACCCCCCCCCCCACCAACCCCACCCCCCCGCATATGCCAAGGTCATTCCCACAGAATGGGATAGTTTGTTATGGCCAAGCCACGGTCATCTCACGGACAATTCCACATGGGATAACTCAACGCGAGAAGTGTTATCTGCCTCCGTTTCTTTGATACTAAGAGTGACAGACAGACAGAGTGGTGACAGTGCTTAGAATTCAGTACTTACTGCAGGCTACTTCTGCTGACTGCTGGCTGTTGGCAGTTCGATTCTCCCCAGCTCAAGGTTGACTCAGCTTTCCATCCTTCTGAGGTAAAATAGCAATAGCAATAGCAGTAGACTTATATACCGCTTCATAGGGCTTTCAGCCCTCTCTAAGCGGTTTACAGAGAGTCAGCATATTGCCCCCAACAATCTGGGTCCTCATTTTACCCACCTCGGAAGGATGGAAGGCTGAGTCAACCCTGAGCCGGTGAGATTTGAACCGCTGAACTGCTGATCTAGCAGTAGCCTGCAGTGCTGCATTTAACCACTGCGCCACCTTGGCTCTTGGACCCAGATTGTTGGGGGCTTCTGTAAACTTGCTTAGAGGGGGCTGTAAAGCACTGTGAAGCGGTATATAAGTCTAAGTGGCCTTCCTAATGTTATTTTTGTCAATGGAAAGAATGCCAAAGAAACAGTGGTGGATAACGTTTATCATGTTGAGTTACACTGTGTGGAATTGTCCATTTGCAAGTTATTCCGTGGCGAGTTGGTCACAGCAAGATGGCCATGGTGAGTTACCCTACACCTTCATTCCCACATATCATTACACTTGTGTAGTTTGTAGAGGACAGGTGCGACTTGGCCTTAATGTGAATCAGCCAAGGCTGCCCGTAGCACTGCTTTCTGGACCTGCTGCAACTTGCAAACACTCTTCAAGGGCAGCCCCAGGTAGAGCACACTGTAGTAGTCCAGCCGGGAAATGATTGTGTAGTGAGGGTGTGGAGAGATCCCAATTGTTACTGAACCACCGAGTAAAGCTTCTTGTTCTTTTTTTGTCTCAGACTTGGGAAATTCCAACGGGGAGCATGCCGAGAAGGCCCTGAACCGAACTACCGAAAACGGGGTGAAGGCTCCCGGCCGAGCCCAGCTGGGCCAGAGGAGCTTCCAAAGCCCCGAGAGCAGGACCACTTTCCGGCCAAGCCCGGCCTTCTTCAAACACCAGCGGGTCCATGCGGCGGAGAGCCCGCACCAGTGCCCGGATTGCGGGAAGCATTTTACGCAGCGTTCGAGCCTCACTATCCATCGGCGGATCCACACGGGGGAGAAGCCGTACCCCTGTCCCGAGTGCGGGAAATGCTTCCGCCAGAGTTCCAATCTCTTGAAGCACCAGAGAATCCACTCGGGAGAGAAGCCCCACCGGTGCCCGGAGTGCAGCAAATGTTTTGCCCAGCGCTCCAACCTGCTGATCCACCAGAGGACCCACACGGGTGAGATGCCTTACGTGTGCGCCGAGTGTGGGGCCTGCTTCAGCCAGCACCGGGGTCTGGTCACTCACCAGCGGATCCACATGGACGAGATGCCTTACGGCTACAGTTGCCCGGATTGTGGGAAATGCTTCCAGCAGAACTCGGATCTGACGAAGCACTTGCGGGTCCACACGGGTGAGAAACCCTATAGCTGCCCCGAATGTGGGAAGAGCTTCAGCTACAGCTCCAACCTCAGCAAGCACCAGCGGATCCACACGGGCGAGAAGCCGTACCTCTGCAACGTGTGCGGGAAAAGCTTCAGCCACTTGTCGACTCGCAATACCCACCAGCGGGTCCACACGGGAGAGAGGCCGTACGGCTGCACGGAATGCGGGAAAAGGTTCATTTCCAGTTCCAAACTCACCCGGCACATGAGAACACATTCCATAGACACTCCTTACATCTGCAACGAGTGTGGGAGGAGCTTCGGCTCCCATTCGGCCTTGACCACCCATCAGAAGGACCATTCGGCTTCTGAGAGCTACAGTGTGGGCGGCCCGTGGGAGGGAGTCGAGCAGGGCCCTAGCGACTTCATGGGCAGGATGTCCCCTCTGTGAATGTGGTGGAGTTAGCCTATTCCTTATGAGACTTACTAGTCAGGGTGCTAGTCCCTCAGGTATTGGAATATGGCAGCCTGTGAGAATAGAGAGAATGTCGGAGGTATAGAATTTAAATGTGGTGGTTTTGGAAGATAGAATTAGGCTGAAGAAGAAGAAGAAAAAGATAGGGTAGTGCAGAGGATGGAGGCTTAGATTGTCAAGTTAGTTGTAGGGAGAAAGTAAAGCTTTCTTCACAGAAGAGAGAGCTCTGAAGCTGGCTGCTCATTAAACCGGCTTCCCCGAGGCCCCGAGCCAGCATATTTTGAGCCTTCCATTATTGGTGTAATCCCCCCCCTGCTGTAATTTAGCTATCTAATAGCTCCGTAGATCCCTCCCCCCATATTCAAGAGCAAATTATCTGTGATTATTGGGCACTTGTAGGTAATAAGTGAAAACTCTCTGATCTCCGAAAGAGGAAGGCTGAGTTATGATTCTGATTTAGCAGTTGAAAGAGAACCACTATAGTTGTGAAAAATTGGGGGGTGGGGGGGAATCCAGAGGGGGGCAAAATCTCTAGTTTTGAAGAACTAAAATGTATTTTATAGTAGTGGCCCCCAACCTTTTGGGAAACAGGGACCGGTTCTGTGGAGACAGGTTTTTCTATGGACTGGAGAGTGTGTGGTTTCAAGTGCTGCCTGCATTCTGCGGATGGGGCATCCGCTTGTTGGCGCGGCCCAATTTCTGGCATGTTGTGGCCCAGTGCCGGGTCAGGGACCAGAGATTGGGGAGCCCTGTTTTATAGTCTTTTTTCCCCTTCCATTCTCTTCCCTCGTCATCCTTGGTATTGCTAAAATCCAACTTGAAGACACTGTTAAAAGGTTGTTTGAATGGTTCCACCACAAAAGCGCGTAGGACAAAATCGCGCTCGACAAAAGCGCGCTGTGACGTCATCACAGCGCGACGAAAAAGATCGAAAAAATGTAAAAATAAAGCTAAAACCTTCCCCTAACCCCCCCAAACCTAACCCTAAACCTAACCCTAACCCTAACTCTTAACCTAACCCTAAACCTAACCCTAAACCTAACCGTTAAAGTAACGAAAAACGTAACGCTAACCCTTATCCTAACCCTAACGCTAACGCTAACGCTCTAAAGCTAACCCTAACCCTTACCCTTACCCTAACCCTAACCCTAACCCTAACCCTTACCTTTATGTGAATCGGCTTGCTTTAATTTAATTTTTATTAATTTTTATTTGAATTTTTCGATCTTTTTCGTCGCGCTGTGATGACGTCAAAGGCGCGATTTTGTCGATCGCGCTTTTGTCGTCCGCGCTTTTGACGGGTCACGGTTTGAATTGACACACCGAATTAGCACTTGGTTTCGATGGTGCAGTTAGGATGATCATTGCAGATTATGCGCTGTGTCCAGTTTAGGGGTGGTATTCACTTACCTTCCCTACCGATTCGCAAATGTGAGAGCGCTCGGCCTTCCGTGCATGCGCTTTTGCCGAAAAAAGGGCCTAAATGGGATGCCATAGAGCTGGGGCGGGTGGGCAGAGCCACCCGAGATTTCCGCTACCGGTTCTAACAAGCCGGTCTGAACCAGTAGAATACCGCCTCTGGTCTAGTTATCCCCAGTTTAAAATGCCAGTGCATATGGTTTCAGGGGGCTAGTTGGTGTTTTGAATTGGCCTCCCGTTGCCTCCTTTTGCTCGGGCAAAGTTACTCAACCTTGGCAACTTTTAGGAGGTTTGGACTTCAACTCCCAGAATTCCCCTAGCCAGTCATGATTGGGGAATTCTGGGAGTTGAAGTCCACACCTCTTAAAAGTGGCTAAGCTTGAAAAATATGTGCTAGACTTTTCAGAGTGCAGAAGTACCGTATATACTCACGGTATACCGTATACATGGTAAGTATATAAGTACCGTATATACTTACTCACATGTAACAGGCCCTAAATACTGTGAAAGAACCCTGAAAAATGGGCCACTCACAGATAAGCCAACCTGCATTTTTCATGAGAGTCGGGTTAAAAAAATCCAAGGAAGGGTTTGCTTAGCTACAGATCGGCCTCTGTAAGATATATGAGTAATTTTTACAATGTATTACCATATATACTAACAGATAAGCCAAATCTGATTTTGGGTACATTTTGGAGCCTGAAATTCTCGGCTTTTTTCTGTATATATATATGGTAGATTACAAAAGAGAGAAGGTTCTGGAATAGAATATTGTGAGATACAGTCCTTGATTTACAACCATTTTGTTCAGTGGCTCTTCAGAGTTAGAACAGCCCTTTAAAAAAAAAAGATTCACAATCAGTCATCATACTTACGCATTCTTATGGTTGCGTAATCAGAATTTGGGCATTTGGCAACTGGTAAATATTTAGGATGGCTGCAGCGTCCCAGGGTCACTCAATCACAGTGATTTACTTAACAACCCTGCCTAGAAAGGTTGTAAAATTGGGTGTAATTCATTTAACCACCACCTTGTTTAGCAATGGAAATTCTGATCCCAGTGACCTAAATCATAAGTCAAGGGCTATCTGAATTCCACCTAGCCTTCGCCCTCTTCCAGCATACTCCATTCTGTTCTTTCTTATCCTGATGCCCTTCATTTTCCCCCCACAGAAATGGAAGCAGTGTGTTCTGTCCCATAATTGGTTAGACCAGGTTTCCCTGATAAACTGGAGGAAAAACTCCACAGATACTAGCATCCCATCAAGTATGAATAGCTAACTCAATTATCAAGTGAATTTAGGTCTCTCCCTTTGTATTTAGAGGTCTTTTTTTGTGTGAAATCCTGTTTTATTTTTCGCTAGAGCAGAAGTGGGGAAAGATGGCCCCCTTCCTGACTTGAGGACTTCAACTCCAAGAATTCTTGAGTCAGCCTTTCTCCAGAAAACACCCAACTCCCCAAGTTTTTTTTACAAGGTTCCCAACTCAGGGAGCAGAGGGGAGCAGTGCCTTGCGCAGCAAATGGCCCTGGGAGTTGCATTACGCTTTCCCCCCTCCCGTTGATTCCGGGGGTGCTGTGGAAGATTGTGGCAGAGAGGGTGGAGGTAATCCTGGTCACCCCATATTGGCCACGCAGACCGTGGTTCATGGACCTCGTAGGTCTGTCCATTGCCGAACCCTGGAGGATCCCGCAAGAGAGGATCTCCCTTCGCCAGCGAGTCCTGGTTCATCCAGAGCCGCAGTGGCTCCGGTTGACCACCTGGTATTTGAAAGGGAGATCCTGAAGGAGGCGAGGTTCTCATCACGAGTGATTCACACCATTGTAGCCTCTAGGCGCCCTTCCACGACCAGAATTTACAACGCCACATGGTCTACCTTTTGTAGTTGGTGCCGTTCGGGACGGGTGGATCCCAAGCGCCCATCTCTGCCTGCTATCCTGGAATTTCTCCAGGACGGGCTGGAGAGGGGCCTGTCCCATAATATCCTTTGTAGGCAGGTTTCGGCGCTGTCCACCGTCCTGGTGCTGGACGGTCGGGAGGGTCTGAGCCGCCATCCTGTAGTGAAGAGGTTTTGGAAGGGGATGACATCTCCGTCCCCCGGTAGTTCACAGGTTCCCGTCATGGGATTTGTCCACGGTTCTTCTGGCTCTCATGGATCCCCCCTTTGAGTCCCTGAGAACGGTCTCCCTGCAGTTCCTTACCTTGAAAGTGGCCTTCTTGGTCACCATCACATCTGCAAGGAGGATCTCCGAGCTGGGGGCTCTTGTCGGTCAGAGAGGACCGCTGTATTTTCCATCCTAGCACAGTTGTTTTGAGACTCGACCCCGTTTTCATCTCCAAGATTAATTCATACTTTCCTAGGGCTCAGGAGTTAGTTCTCCCGGATTTTTGGCCCAATCCCACACACAAAAAGGAGAAGACCTGGCACAAGTTGGATGTACGGAGGGCTCTCCGGATTTATATTAAGAGGACAGAGCCTTCCACGAAGACTGAAGCCTTGTTTGTCTCATTCCAGCTGTCAGCGAGAGGATCTAGGGTGTCCCCTTCTACCATTGGGCGGTGGTTACGGGCTTGTATTGCCTGGACCTATGAGGCCTGGGATAAGCCGGTGCCTCAAGGGATAACGGCCCATTCCACTAGGAGCGCGGCCACCTAATTAGGTTGAAGCCCCCTTGTGGAGTACTGTGACGCCATTACCATGGCAACTCCACTGTGCTGTACAGTAGACGCCATCTTAAGGCACAACAGCCTGTATCCTAACAGTATCACACTAATGCACACTATCACCATCAAAAGTACTGTGATTTGACACTATAGATAAAATTCATTCCTTTTCATTTCAGCGGCCCAGGCATTCCAGTGTTATGCTGGAAAACACACACACACACACACACACACGCACACGCACACACACGCACACACACACACGCTCCGATTGGGGATTTTTGTAGGGCAGCGACATGGGCTTCCCCATCACCTTTTATCAAGCGCAATCGGCTCGATGCCTTGGTGTCTGCCGAAGCGTTGTTCGGTCGTAGGGTGCTTCAGGGGGTCCATGCTCCCTCAGATGCCACGAACCAATGAGTTCCCGCCCTAGGGACTGCCGCTTTGGTATGTCCCACTTCTGGACTTTCCTGCGCCATCAACTGGAGAAAGAACGTTGGTCCTATCTGAACATTCTTCTCAGCGTGGCGCAGGACGGTCCAGATCCCCCACCTTGTTTGATGTATTAGGTCCATGTCCCCGGAGTTATTAATGCCGCGGGCAGGGCCTGTTCTTCTTGGGATTCCCTAGTTGGAGCTGCGCCTCGTCGGAATTGGAAGTTAGCAGGGGAAACTGGGGGCATGGCTTCAATTCTGACTCAGTCTCTTGGGCAAACTCCCACCTCTGGACCGTCCTGCGCCACGCTGAGAAGAAAGTTCAGGTAGGACCAACGTTCCACTCCCTCTTCTTTGTGGCAGCCCCTGAGATATTGGAACACTGCTATCATGTCTTCCCTAGTCCTTCTTTTCATCAGACTAGACATACCCAATTCCTGCAACCGTTCTTCGTATGTTTTATCCTCGAGTCCCCTAATCATCTTTGTTGCTCTTCCCTGCACTCTTTCTAGAGTCTCCGCATCTTTTCTACATCGTGGCGACCAAAGCTGGATGCAGTATTCCAAGTGTGGCCTTACCAAGGGATCATAAAGTGGTATTAACACTTCACGTGATCTTGATTCCATCCCTCTGCTTAGGCAGCCTAGAACTGTGTTGGCTTTTTTGGCAGCTGCTGCACACTGCTGGCTCATATTTAAATGGTTGTCCACTAGGACTCCAAAATAAAGAGGCATCATTAAGCCGCAGTTGGCTTCATCGGAGGCATGGAGTGATTCCTGAAAGCTTCTGTTGATCGCCCCTTGGCTCAAAGTCAGCAAATTCTGTCATTTGTTGGGAAGTTGAATGAACATTCGGCTAAACCATGATTTGCCGAGCAACCCTCAGATGGCGGAATTTGCAAAATTGCTGAGGCATAAATACAGATAGTCCTTCACTGAACGACTGTTTGTTGAGTGACTGTTCAAAGTCACAACGGCACCGGAAAAAAAAAGATCTGTGACTTGTTACTTTCACACGACCGTTGGAGGTCACATGGTCACCATTGTCAGATGACTGGCAACCGGCATGAATTTATGATGGTTCCACCATCATAATGGGATCTCTTTTTTTGCGACTTTCTGACTCTCAGACAAAGTCAGTGGGGAAGCCAGCTTCACTCAACAACCCTGTTACTAATTTAACGAGTGTTTTCTGCCTAGGCAGGGGGTTGGACTAGAAGACCTTCAAGGTCCCTTCCAACTCTGCTATTGTATTGTACTTAACAACTGTGGTGAGAGAGGTCATAAAATGGGGCAAAACTCGCCAGCTGTCTAGCTTGGCAACCGAAATTTTGGCCTCACTTATGGTTGTAAGTCAAGGACTACGTGTAATTGATTGTGAACCAAGTTGACTGATTCCCACAATCTGGGAAGGTAAATCTGAACAGTCCCCATTATAATGCCAGGGCCTAGGTGTCCCCATTGTGTTAAGAGAAGGCAGAGAGGGGACAGGAGGAAGATTTGATCCCCTTCCATCTTCAATAATTCTAGTCCCCCTTAGTGGGTGTCCTTGACCCAGTGGCTCAGTGGCTACGACGCTGAGCTTGTCGATCAGAAAGATCGGCAGTTCGAATCCCTAGCGTTGCGTAACGGAGTGAGCTCCAGTTACTTGTCCCAGCTACTGCCAACCTAGCAGTTCGAAGTAGAGAAATAGGAACCACCTTTGGTGGGAAGGTAACAGCGTTCCGTGCGCCTTCAGCGTTTAGTCATGCCGGCCACATGACCACGGAGACATCTTCGGACAGCGCTGGCTCTTTGGCTTTGAAACAGAGATGAGCACCGCCCCCTAGAGTCAGGAACGACTAGCACATATGTGCGAGGGGAACCTTTACCTTTACCGTGACAAATTATTTTCAAAAGAACGTGACTTTGGACAAAAGGAGCATCCCTCAGTCAATTAACAGTACATAATAAAGGAGAAAGTAGGTTTGGATGACGGTGGCTGCCTGGTTGCGAAGCATCTAATGGGGAAGAGGCCTGTGTGTTTAAGGAAAGCACGTTTAAAGGAGAAAGAGATTTGGTAGGTTTGTATAAAATGTAGGAATAGAGTAGAGAAAATGAGGAAGGGTGAATGTTTGCTAAGTAGTAAAAGGTGAGGGAAATTGAATGAGAAGAGATTCGGGACAGATAAACAAGCATTCCTTGACTTACAACAGTTCGTTTAGTGACACTTCCAAGTTTGCAACGGCACTATAAAAAGTGACATTGCCTTTTTTCACACAACAGCCACAGCATCCCCGTGGTCACGGGATCAAAATTTGGACACTTGGCAACTGAACTTAGCGACAGTTGCAGTGTCCTGGGGTGTGTGTTTCATGGGGTCCCCTTTTGCGACCTTCTGACAATGGGGACACCAAATTCACTTAACAACCGGGTTACCAACTGAACAAACCTCAGTGATTCACTTAACCACCGTAACGAGAAAGGTCGTAAAACGGGGCAAAACTCACTTAACAAACGTCTCACTTCACAGCATACATTTCGGGCTCGATAGTCGTAATTCGAGGACGACCCGTAACAGAATTAGGAGGAGTGTTCTAGCCCAACCTCCCGCTCAAGCAGGACAAGTGGCTGTCCACTTGAAAGTCTCCCGTGATGGATCACCCACAACTTCTGAAGGCAAAGCTGTCCCACTGGTTAATTGTCCTCACTGTTAGGAAGTTTCTCCTCCATTCCAGGCTGATTCTGTCCTTCATCAGTTTCCATCTGTTGTTTCTTGCCTTGCCTTCTGATTGAAAACAGGGTAACCCCCCTCTTTTTTATGGCAACTCCTCAAATAATGGAACAATATTTGAATAGTGGAGGCCGTAAGCAGGGTAAGCATTCAAAACAAAGGGGGGTGGGCCCTGGAGCACGGATTTTAAAACCATTGCGCCTTCCCCCAATATTAGAGGGAAATATTTAGGGCTTCCTCTTCTTGGTTATATACTACTAGCCGATAACCCAGCATTGCCCAGGGATGTTATGTATTTATCCTAAGTCTCCAACCTAGTTAGGTTGGAGCCCCCTTGTGGAGTACTATGAAGCCGTTACCATGGCAACTCCACTGTGCTGTACAGTAGACGCCATCTTAAGGCACGACAGCCTGTATCCTAACAGTATCACACTAATGCACACTTATCACCATCAAAAGTACTGTGATTTGACACTATAGATAAAATTCATTCCTTTTCATTTCAGCGGCCCAGGCATTCCAGTGTTATGCTGGAAAACACACACACACACACACACACACACGTGTGTTAGGAGTGTCTTACCCAGTGGTGAAATTCAATTTTTTTAAATTACCGGTTCTGTGGGCTTGGCTTGGCTTGGTGGACATGGCAGGGGAAGCATACTGCAAAATCTCCATTCCCAGCCAGAAATGGTATTTACCGGTTTCTCCGGACTACTCAAAATTTCCGCTACCGATTCTCCAGAACCTGTCAGAACCTGCTGAATTTCACCCGTGGTCTTAACCGCTACAGTATTTGTTTCCAGAGAGTAAGTCATCTGTGTACCAAGTTTGGTTTAAATTGCTTGAGGCGTTCCAGAGTAATGCTGGAATGAACGAACAAACGAATGAACAGCCACACAGGCAGATACGTACGTACATACATACATACATACATACATACATATTTATTACAGGTTTTTTTTTCCTTCCCTGTGCTTTCTTCTGCAAATACCATGAATATGAACACCAGTTTTACTGAAGGATTGCAGTTACCAGATTATTGGAAGTCTGAAAACATGGCTTCCCTTCTTTGCCTTCGCTTTCCAAGGAATCGGGGGAAGTCCTTTATGGGTTACTTTCTCTATTCCTGTTCCTTGTGTGGGCTTTTACCTGACTGGTTGTGGCTCTCCTCCTATCTCTCAGGGATACAGGTAGCCCTCAACTTACAGCAGTTCAGTTAGTGACCATTCGAAGTGACAGCGGCATTTAAAAAAACAACGTATGACCATTTTTCGCACTGTAGCATCCCCACGGCCACATGATCAAAATTCAGACGCTTGGCAACTGGCTCATATTTATGACGGTTGCAATGTCCTGGGTATCCTCTTTTATGACCTTTTGACTAGTAGGGAAGCCAGATTCACTTAATCACTATGTGACTAAACCTAACGACTGCAATATTCACTTAATTGTGGCGGGAAAGATCTCACAATGGGGCGAAATCTGCTGAACTGTCTCGCTTAGCAGCAGAAGTTTTGAGCTCAATTGTGGTCCTAAATTAAAGACTACCTATGTTTCCCCTGATTGTTGCATCCCTTCCCAATGTAGCAACTTCCACAGGTTTTTATCCTGAGGCAAGGTAGTCAGGTAGAGTAACAGGCAAAACGAGAGGCAGGCAATTGTGTGTGTTGTTGTTGTTATCTAGGGATTAATCCCCGTGTCTTCCCACTTTTAGCCTGACATGTTAGCCAATAGGTGGGCATAGAGTATCTCTTAGATTTAGTTAGTGTAACCTGGTTTCGTTGGGCGAACTGCAACGGGAAGGCTCACACAACACACTAAGCCAAAGCTAGGCCAACTCCTATTAAGGCTTAGCCGTGTGTGAACTCTGCTTCGTTCTCACACATTCAGGTTGGAGTCCAAATAAAGTTGAAAACCAAAGAAATGTTGTTGTGTCGTTTGATATTATGGGGAACGAGGGGATTTGGTCATCCCAACTGGCTTTGCTCTGGAAGATTTTTGGGGATGACACACAGACAACGAAGATTGGTTTTAGAATGAAGAAGCTGAAAAGAGGTTCTTCATTATTTAGCAGCTAAATATTGGGAAAATACGTCCTTGGGGTAAGGGGTGTTGCATTAGGTTGATTTGGGAAGAAAAAAGGGACAGTATTAAACCCTAATTACTGAGGTCATTGTGAACCCAATTGTCTTCTAATCAGAGTAACCAAGTTGGAAGAGGCCATGGAGATCTTCTAGTGCACCCCTCTGCTGAAGCGGGAGACCTTATACCATTTCAGACAACTGGCTGTCCGGTCTCTTCTTAAAAGGTACATCGCGGCCATCTGAAACAGGACTCCCCAACCCCTGGGCTGCAGCCCACTATTGAGCCTTGCCCCGTTCAGAAGCAGGCGGTGTGATGGTGAGCATGGGTCCGAGGTGGGTTCCTACCAGTTCGCACCTATTCGGTAGAACCGGTTCATCAAATCTACCGAACCGGTTAGAAGAGGTTCCACCAGTGGAACCGGAAAGCAGGCCACACCTACAGAAGAGATTCCAAATTTTTTTGAACCCCACCACTGGCATGGGTGCACCCACAGCTGCACCGCAGACAAGCAAGCGTGTCTTCACCCGAAAAACTCCCATTTGCGTAAGTGGTGGGCGCTTTTACTCTTGCACAAAGATTCATTCGCTCCCACAAATGCAGCGGAGTGAACCTGTGGCTTCCACTTGCATGAAACAACCCCCTCTCCCCCCAACCTTCTGCACCTGGCCGCCAAGCCGAAAAAGTTGAGGACCGCCGATCTGAAGATAGTTAACTGGTTAACCAAACCTTCCCGTCCATCCTTCAGAGTTGCAGAGTGGCTAACAGTATTCGGCACTCCCTTAGGAGCACTTCTCCCCCCCTCTCCAGTCAAGATCTGGCAGTATGAAAGAACCTCCCAAAAATTGATGGTATCTCTGAAGCTGCTTGCTTGGCATAAAACTAGCATTTGTGGGTCTTGGGCATGATTGGAGGAGTGCGTGGAGCTAGTTTATATCCAGGTTAGAGCAGTGGTGGGATGCAACCGGTTGAACAACTGGTTTGGTGAGGGCTCACTTCACGCATGCGCGCAGCATTAAAAAAAAGAACTTTTAAAGCGTCAAAACCTTTATGTCAGCTGAGGTAAAAAATGGAAATATAGACCAGGAAAGCAGTTCGATCCAGCTGAATCCCACTCCTTGGTTAGAGGGATTTGGGCTGATGGAAATGATTTGTAGGGACAGATCAAATAACTAGGACAAGACTAGTGGCTAACTGGGCTAAATGAACCTAGAATGCTCAAAAGCCCTCATAGCGGGCCCATGACCCGGGAAGTGAACATGACGAAGAAGAAGCTAAGGGTGAGGGTACAACATCTTCGAAACTGCTACTCACTCTTAATTAAGTCAAAAGGATTTGGTTTTTTTTTTTTTTTGAATGTTAGGGAATGTCATCTTCCTGAGCTTTTTGGCAGCTGGAATTGAGGTTCCACTTAAGGGATAAGCTACGGATAAGACTCCTTATCTGATGGTGATGTCTGTATCACTTCCCTCCTCCTGTTTTTCCAGTCCCCTTCCCTCCAGTCTTTCGCTCTCATGATTCTATAACCAATTTCTTTGCTTTCATTTCTACATTTTTTTGTCCTCCTGTTAGGAATTTAGAGCAGTGTTCCTCAAGCTTGGCAACTTGAAGATGTGTGGGTTTTTACTCTGGCTGTGGAATTCTGGGAGTTGAAGTCCACATGCCTTAAAGTGGCCAAGAGTAAGAAACACTGATTGATAGGATGTTTCTTCAGATGGGGGAAAGCTTTTGGACAGTGGTGGGATGCAACCGGTTTAATAACCGGCTGGCTCGGTGCCTGTTTTGCAGGTGCTCCTAATGCGCATTTTGCCACCCATTTTAAGCTTAAAAACTTAACTTCTATGTCAGAGTCGGTGAGTAAAACAGCTGATATGCAGATCAGCTGAGCTAAAAAAACAGGGAAATACAGGACAGGAAAGAGCAGGGGCGGGTGGCGGGAACAACTGCTTACCGGAACTACCGGTTCACCTGAATCGGTGCGAACCGGCTGAATCCCACCCCTGTTTTTGGAACATGGAATGGATACAGAGGCATCTCTATACCTTCTTTTTATTATACTATGACATTGGGGAATATGGTCTACAATCCCTTGGCCAATCCCACCTCTCTAAAGTATTTGGGAGGGGCTCCTCCGGATACGGTTATGGGACTGTGATTTTTTATGTGGGTGTAATAGAAGGGGCAAAGTAATCAAATTATATGTATTTAATGACTTCTAAATTAAAACACATTTAGTTTCTGTCCTACCCTTGTCGACTTCTTTTACCTGTGCTGGGGAACGTCCAGATTTCCTGAGCCACTAAAAAGGTGAGTTAAGATTCTTGGCTTGAAAAAAGTTTGGGAAGTCTTATTGATTTCCTTTGATCCAAGATTCAGGCCCACCTGTGGTTGCTGGGTTTGCTGTCTGTTTTATTCCCTGCTTTTATTCTGATGGATTTGGGTTGCATTCTTTAACGATGATCCAACAGTGAGAGCCTGCAGAAGTAATTTGGAATTTTCCAATCCATCTCTCTTTTGGGCATAAACTTCCACTGTTTCTGGCCTATCATCTTCTTTGACTGAATTCAGCCAGCTCTTGCAAGGAGACATTTCTGGCAGTAGCTTGGGCTTTGTGACTATTGATTACTCTGATGAAATAATTTAAATGTTGTGCCAAATTCTGATTTCCCCTTCCAAATATACCAAATATCTCTTAATGTTTCCTCCCAGGATTCATAATAGTGTGTTCTGATTTTGTTTTTCCTCTGCAAATGTGTCTGATCACAACTAACCATCTTTGGGAAGTTACTTACAGTTAACCTATATTGTTTTTCCCCCCCTCTAGCTCAGGGTTGTTAAACTCGTGGCCCGCAGGCCGGATATGTCATGCGCTGGCCACACCCATGATGGTTTAGCAAAGGGGGGGGGAATCCTGATATATCACATGACATGTGACAATGCGAGTTTGACACCCCTGCTCTAGCTCCAACCTTGGCAACTTCTGGGAGTTGAAGTCCAGAAGTCTTAAAAGTTGCCAAGGTTGGACATTTCCTCCTCTAGCTGGAATGGATGCTATTTGCTTAGGTGTATAATTTTGACTTCACAAAGTTGCTTCCTTTAATAGTGGGGTAATCCTGTTCTATGAAATTGGCATTTAGCAATAGGAATAGCAAGTAGACTTAATCTATTGCTTCATAGTGCTTTACAGCCCTCTCTAAGCGCTTTACAAAGTCAGCATATCACCCCACAACAATCTGGGTCCTCATTTTACCAACTTCAGAAGGATGCGAGTCTTTCTTGAGTCAACCTTGAGCCTGGTGAGATTCGATCTGCCAAACTGCTGCCAGACGATCAGCAGAAGTAGCCTGCAGTAGTGTACTCTAACCACTGCACCTCCACCACTTCTCAGAACATTTGCTCACAACATTAAAAAACAAATTGGTTGTTGGCTACAGGAGCCAATGAATCGATCAGTTTAGAACAACAAAACTTAGTTTCATCTAAAGGCAGTGCCTGTGAGATATTCTTCTAAATGATTGGCAGTTGAGCCTTTCCCCCACCCCTCAATTCTAAGTTTTAAGCCCACACATCTTTAAAAAGTTGCTAAGCTTGCTAAGAATTTTCAGAATGTAGAAGTACTGTATACATATATCTCTGTAAGCCCATGTGTGAATACGTTGACCCTCAATTTTTTTCACCAAAATATAGTAGGCCATATGCTGCTTGCAGATAGGCCTACCCACATTCTTAATGGTATTTTGGTTAAGGATTAAACCCTAAGGTCACAGGTAGCTTCTGTTGATGGTAGTATCAGCCCTGACTCGCTTGGCTGCCCAGGGCGGCCATTTCGGCAAGGAAAGGAGAGCCACGTGGCTGTGCCACGGCCACCAAACGCCCTACCTCCCGTCCCACGCACCGACACTGGCACCAGCTGGATGGGCAAGACCAGACCAGGCCCGATTGCCGCCTCTGCGTCCACAGTTGAGAAGTGGGGCAAGGGTCTGCGCATCAGGGGTGCCTCGGCATTTGAAGCGCGTGGCTTGGTGGGGCTGGGGAAACACTTCAATCGTTCGCGAAGAAGCTAAACCATTGCAAACCAGGACTGTATTCTTTGGTGTTTTTTCTCGCGACTTACCGGAACCTGACAGGAAGCTTCTGTTGTGGATGGAGAGTAAGATTATGCATTTCCTCAAGTTACTTAAAAAAAAACCCTAAACCCAGCATTAGGAAGATGGAATTTGTTCGTGATTCTAATGAATATGCAGACACAGGCTTGGCTGTCTGCCACGACTAATGATGGAGATAAAGCTATCCCTTGGCTAGGAGCCTAGAACGCTATCTTCAAAGAAACCAAGATTAGATTTACGGAATGCTTTCTCAACAGCTAGTAAAGTGGACTGTTGTTTCCTGCAAAGATTCCCCTCCCATCGCTCCACCTATAAGCTTTTTGGGAAGGGCCACAACAGTAGCCAGCTGTCCCTATTTCCTTCTATGACGTCTTCTCCACCGCTGCTCCCTTCTCTTCTCAGCTCTTATATCATATCAGGGACAACCTCCCTCTGTTCCTCCTCACTGCTCCCTGACTCAGATGCCACCTGGTGGCCAACAGGCCTCTCTAGTCCCTGCTCTGACTCCAAACATCCTTCAGAGTCTTCTTCATCCTCCAGAGCAGTCCCATAATGGTCATCGTTGTCAGAGTCCACCAACAGCTCAGCTGGCCGCTGCTGCGCCACAACAGAATTACACTAATGCACATATAAACCTTTCCACTGAACAAGCAAGTTGTCAGGCCTGCAGCGGTTCCTTTAAGAATCTTTGGCTTGTCACACACTCATTGGGTGGGTGGGAATAGCAAGGGGTAGAATGTGTTGTTTTCAAAATAAATTCCTTTCTAGAAGCTCAAGGTTATTCTTTGTCTTCGCACTTTTGCACCTGACCGGAACCAGCTGGGTGGAGATGCCCGTGAGGAAGAAGAGGATGGACCATGTGACGGATTTGTGGGTGTGGGGACAAGATCATGAACTTTCAACTGGGTGGAATCCCAGGAAGTTTCAGAATTGGGATTCCAGAGCTCGATGCCAACATGTCTGTTTTATTAAATTGGAACTTTAAGGATAGCTTTGTCTTGGACTCTGATTTAATTCTGCATGATATTTGGAATGCTGCCACCAGTGTTTGTTTCTTTGTTCATAATAATTGACTCCATAGGTGACAAGGAACTGTCCAGGGTGCTGGAATCCAGTTTCCTCCTGAAAAAGCACCTTTGGGACAGCCATGACCTGGATGACTGAGAATCTCTACAAACTTTTAACTATACAATTTAGGATGAACACCCTTTGAATGGTATGGGAATAGGAATGGATAGGCTCACGAAAGAACTAAAAGAGAAAGACGAATCTGAATACTACTCCGTATGGGATTTATTGTACAATTGGCTACAGGAAAGGAGGGGAAAAGCAGGAAAGCCAAAAAGAAAGGAAGAAAGAGCAACAAAACAACAGACAACTACAAAACCGGAAAAGGATGAAAAGACTGAAATATGAGATAGACTATAGCAAATAAATATTACGCAAAATGATGTAAATGTAGTAAAAACTGTTACACATAGAATATATAGAATATTACATATAGAATGAAAAAATGTATGAAATAATGCAAATGCACAAATATATAAGGTCATAGTTTAAAAAGATTGAATATATTATATACTTTACAAAATGACATAAATGTAAAAACTGCTATACGTAGAACATAATACAATATTACATATAGAATGAAAAAAAATGTATGAAATAATGCAAATGCACAAATATATAAAGTCATAGTTAAAAAAGATTTAATATATACTTTACAAAATGACATAAATGTAAAAACTGCTATATGTAGAACATAATAGAATATTGTATATAGAATGAAAAAAAAATGTGTGAAATAATGTAAATGCGTAATGTATATGAAGTCATAGTTAAAAAAGATTTATTGGTATAGATGAAACAGACACAACAGACAGGTAAAAAAATGTAAATGTGCTGCAAAGATGTGAAGTTTGTACAAACAAAATAAAATTTATTAAATTTTTTTAAAGAAAAGGACTGGATTTGCAGAGGAAAAAATGGCAGACTGCAGAAACCAGGAGCCAAATACTCCGGTGACCCTGAAGACACAGATAAACCTCCAAGTCCTTCAACAACCCTCCTTAAGGATGCAAAGGGCCAGCATTCTGCAAGAAATGTAAATCCTTCTATTCTCCACTCTCCTCTCAGAACTGAAGAAGCTCCTTGGGTGAAAAGCGAAATGTCTTCAAAAGAAAAAAAAGAAAAGAAAGTCCAGTTGCCTCCTGAATAAGCACCTTTGGGACAAATCTTTTGAAACCACATTGGACGCAATTTGGGTTCTGGCCACTAGATGGCAGCAAGCGACTCCCATCTTCTGGTTTCCGCTGATGGTTGGAAAAACTCAAGAAGGAAACAAGTTTTAATCTGGTTCAGAATAACAAGAGTTGGAAGGGACCTTAGAGGTCTTCTAGTCCAACCCCTTTGCTCAGGCAGGAGACCCTATACCATTTCAGACAAATGGCTGTCCAATCTCTTCTTAAAAACCTCCAGTGATGGGGAGTACCATCCGTGGTCCATGGACATGGTACTCCCTCATGATTTCCTGATCGGAGAATTCCTGGAATTGAGGTCTGAAGATTCTGGGAGTTGAAGTTCCCACATCTTTTGTACGGCAGAGTATAGAGCAGTGTTTTTCAACCTTTTTTGTGCAAAGGCACACTTTTTTCATGAAAAAAAATCACAAGGCACACCACCATTAGAAAATGTTAAAAAAATTTAACTCTGTGCCTATACTGACTATATATAAAGTAATTCTCCCACGGCACACCTTACACTATGTCACGGCACACTAGTGTGCCGCGGCACAGTGGTTGAAAAACACTGGTATAGAGTACCATTCTTTTCGCTTGTGAAATTGGGAGAGGTTTATAGTATCAGATTCAACCATCAGAGGATGTAGGGCTAGCCTAGAGCCACAAAAACGAAACCCTGAATTGAATGAGTAAATTGTGGTCAAACCTCAAGCTAAAAAGGAAACAAAGAATTCCCTTCTCCCCCGAAGAGTTCTCCTCTCAATTTCAAATCAGCCGTTCAAGTACACAGACAAGAAATTCAGTGTATCTCTTTCTTTCTTTCTTTTTTGCATTTTTTTTTATTTTTAAACATAAAAAACAACATAAAAAAATCTCATCCATTACACACAGCATGTCGTTTGGTTACAAGCATCCATATTCTCAATTACATATACAATCACAGATTTCCCATCTAATATAACTAAATACCTCACTTTCATTGTACAATGTATATTCAATTACAATTAATATTTTTTTCTTTTCAATAAACCTAATTCCCTTACATTCTTGATTGTCTGTTTAATGACAATATACCTTTATGTAATCACTTATCTCATTCTAAATATTTTTACAGTATAATTTTTTTTTACCAACAATTTATATTTGTATATCACTATTTTCAATTATGTATAATCCCATCAATCATCTATCGAGTATGCTTATGTTCATTATTGTCCTTGTACATCATACATTCAAACAAAAATATTATTCCTTCATTTTTCAACAAGGTATTCTAAATAGTCACTTCATATATATACCAATTTTTGATTACTTATTAAAATTATTTGTCAACAACAGGATATCTTTAGTGTGTATCTCTCTTTCCAAGCCCTCCAGTCACCTGATTTCCCTCCAAAATCATGGAAAAATACAGATTTTTATACACCCTTAAGACGGCTGTGGGACAGTGCCAAAATAAGAAGAGAAGAAGCTACTGACAAATTAAGCCTGTCTCTTTACCCTGCTAGGGGAAATGGATGTATATATATATAACCTACAGATGAGTCCACATCTTACAGCAGTCCATTTAGTAACCGTTTGAAGTTACATCACTGAAAAAAAAGTGACGTGAGTATTTTTCACGTGACCATATGCAGCATCCCTAGGGCCACAGGATCAAAATTCAGATGCTTGGCGATGGACTCATATTTTATGACGGTTGCAGTGTCCCGGGGTCATGGGATCACCTTTTGCGACCTTCTGACAAGCAAACTCAATGGCGAAGCCAGCTTAACATCATAGCTGCAGTGGTTCACTTAACAACTGTGGCCAGAAAGGTCGCAAAATGGAGCAAAGTTCACTTAAAAAGGGTCTTGCTTAGCAACTAAAAATGTGGGCTCAATTGTGGTCGTCAATCTAGGGCAGGGGTGTCCAAACTTGGGAACTTTTAAGATTTATGGACTTCAACTCCCAGAAGTCCCCAGCCAGCTCCCCCTCCCCCCTATTCCCGTATCTCCTTGTAGGAACCCCCAATCGCCAGGGGCATTGGATTCCAAATCCCATCGCAGCAGCCCCCAATGGCCAGTGTCTTAGGACTCCAAATCCCATCACAGGAATCCCCACTTACCAAGATCGTAGGACTCCAAGACCCATGCCCCCTGCCCATCCCTGCCAGCGCAGCCCCTGGCGCAATTGGGCTGCAATTGGCAGCCATCCCTGCTGCAATCTGCGCCGCCCACCACATCAGCCAGCTGAGGAGCCGGAGGTGGAGGGAAGGCGGCGCTGCCAGCTGGCCAACCCGCCGCGGCCAGGGTTACATCATCTCTGCGGCTCGGGCAGGAGGTGCGGCGGCGGGGCTTAGACAAAGCTGCCCTGCAGGGTCGGTCGTAATGGTGAGGATGGCCCCCAGCTGCCGCTGAAAACCCCCAGCCCCACCTCTGCCAGGGGTCGCTCCTCGGGGTTGCTCCTCCGGGTGAAGGAAGGCAGAGCAGCCACCCACCCACTGCTGTGGCGCGAAGGTAGGGGCGGCAGGTGAGGGGAAAGCGGGGTGGGGGTCGTGGACTAGCTGTGGTGCTGATGTCGTGGTGGGGGCGGGGGGAAAGCTAAGCTGCAGCAGTTACTGGCAGCCTGCAGCCTCGCTAGGGAAGGCCTTCGCAAGGGAAAGCCTTCCCTTGCGAAAGCTAGGCCGCCTCCGCCCACTCGAAACCTCCTGAGTCCCGCCACCGGAGTTGCTTACCTGAAGCAGCAAGAAGGCGAAGGTGAAATGGAGGTCAGACTCAAGCAGCGCAAAGCTTTTAAACTTAAACTTTTCCTCCCCCAGCCCACTCACTGATTGGCTGGACTCCAGCCAATCAGTGAGCAGCAGGCTGGGCTGGCTTAGTGCGGATGGGTGGGGGAGCGAGAGAGCGAGCTGCAACGCGCCAAAAATGAAAAATTGGGACTTTTTAAGAACGCCGCGGGACGCGGGACAAATTGTGGGAAATTGTAACTGTCCCGCCAAAAGCGGGACGTCTGTTCACCTTACTCCTGGAGCACTTTGTTGGCCAAAATGAGGTGCAGGGATGGGGGCATGTAGGGCCTGTTTCTGGCCTGGACAGCCTCCTGTAACACTTTGCCGGCCAAAATGGGGTGCAAGGGGCCCACAAACTCCCTGTTTTTGGCCTGGATGGTCTCCTGCAGCACTTTGCCAGCCAAAATGGGGCATGCATCCTCCTGTGCCCGTATTGGCTGGCAAAGTGTTGCAGAAGGCCGTCCGGGCCAAAAATGGACCATGTGGGGCCACATGCCCCCCCATGCCTCAGTTGGCTGCCAGAGGCACCATGGGCTATTTGCCTTTGCTATTTCCAGGCTGCCCCGCCCCACAGGTCTTGAGTTTGACATCCCTGTTCTGAGCTATTTCAGACTTGCCAGATCTTTTAAAAAAGAAATAAAGACTTCTGAGCCCTGAGTCCATTACACAAAGATGTCCCCTCAGAATAAGCAACGAAGGTGTCTTGGACCTCATGTAGTGCCGAGAGATTTCCTTTCAGAAGAGAAATGAAATTTCTCTTGGAATCCATTACTCAGAAAATTCCCTTCATAGTTTTTCCATTTCCCAGCCCAGCATTGGCTGATTTTTATCAGCCTTAGTTAAATGTTGGAGCAAAAACTTTATTATTATTGTTGTTGTGGTTGTTGTTGTTATTGTTGTTGTTGTTATTATTATATGCAACAACAGAATTGTATCACAGCGGCCAGTTGTTTCGCCGGATTTGGCATTGATTACTAGTTGGGCCCCACCCAGGGGCCTAGGAGGACGTCGTAATGTATTTTCGTAATATGCATGCAGATCCAAGCGGTGCGGCTTTTGGCATTTGACTGATCGTGATTTTGTCAATTTTTAACTGTTTTAAATGTAATTCCAGTGTTTTTGGAATAGCACCCAGTGTTGTTGTTGTTGTTGTTGTTGTTGTTATTGTTGTTATTGTTATTATTGTTGTTGTTGTTGTTGTTGTTGTTATTATTATTATTATTATTATTATTATTATTATTATTATTCCCGTTCTTCCTTTTTAAATGGGAAGTTACAAGTGTTCAACAACTGAGAATAACACATCCGTTACTGAGTTACAAAGAGATCCAGATATAATACTCGGTGTTCAAAATTGGCCAGAAGTTTCTATTTTCCTTTCAGCCAGGCCAAAAAGGCTCAGTCTGGAGCTCAAAAAAGATATCTGATTACTCCCCCATGCTGTTTAGGTTTAATTGTTTTTAATTCAAATTTGTTTCCATTCTGAAGGAAAGCAAACAAAATTAAGATAAAGGTAAAGGTTCCCCTCACACATATGTGCTAGTCGTTCCCGACTCTAGGGGGTGGTGCTCATCTCCATTTCAAAGCCGAAGAGCCAACGCTGTCCGAAGACGTCTCCGTGGTCATGTGGCCGGCATGATTCAAAGCCGAAGAGCCAACGCTGTCCGAAGACGTCTCCGTGGTCATGTGGCCGGCATGACTAAACGCTGAAGGCGCATGGAACGTTGTTACCTTCCCACCAAAGGTGGTTCCTATTTTTCTACTTGCATTTTTACGTGCTTTCGAACTGCTAGGTTGGCAGAAGCTGGGACAAGTAAAGGGAGCTCACTCCATTGTGCGGTGCTAGCGATTTGAACCGCTGAACTGCCAATCTGTCAGCACTCCTTCATTCGATAATCAGGAAAGAAGACCACAAGACTCCATTGATAGAAATCAAGTGTACTTTTACTAATTATAATTGAACAGAAGCGAAGCAAAGCGAAGTCTGATTATTTAGGCGCGAAAGCGAATAATATATTGTATAATTCATTCCCCTCCCCTTGGCATCCCATGTACAGTCCAATCATAATTCTCCCAAGTGTCAGGTGTGAGATAACTTCGAAAGGCATCACTAGGATGGAATGCTGGTGCCGTTGGCCTTGGCGGGAAACACTCCTCCTCCACATGCGCAGTAAGGTGGACAGTTCAAACTCCAGAATCTTCCTCCAGCACAACAATAATCAGTCCCCTCCCAAATACCATGCTCCCCCCTCCCCGTTTCAATGGCAGCCGAAGCAGCAGCAAAGCAGAGGCTGACACAATCTTTCTGATCAACAGGCTCAGTGACTTAGCCACTGAGCCACCATGGCAAATGAAATTAAGAGGGGGGGAAAAACCATGAAAAACAATTCTACATCAGCAGACATTTGAAACAAGAAGCAGAGCAATATCAATCACAATTTAAATGAAACATGTAGTGGGGCACTTTGCACAAAAAGATGGGTGTTAATTATGAGGTCCTTGGTGATCTCTAAGTTTGGTTGTTTTCTCTCTGACATTTCATTACCCAGCTAGGTAACATCATCAGTTTGAAAGGAGGGTGGGTTTTGCTTTGAAGCAGTGAAGATATTGTGCCTGTTTGGTTAATGAAACATCTGCAAGAAAACTATCATACCGAAGAGCAATAAGGATCCCACAGTTCAACCCAGATCTACACATATTCTCTTAATTGGGTATGTATTAATTAATTTGAAGGAAGAAAATATTGAAATGAAGATGAATATACAGCTCAGCTCTGCCTGTTATCCTGCAAGATTGTTGCTGTGCTTTGAAAAGTACCGCATAGGAACTGTTTGCAGTCATTGCCTTAGAGGTCTTCAAATACTTTGCTTTCTTCAAATATCTTTCATTCAAATCAGGCTACCTATATGTAACCTTCAGTTTTGGGGACAGTGTATCCACAGTAAGGTTCAAAAAAATAATAATAAGGTGGCCACAATGGGGTTTTGCCATTTTGACCTGCTTGGTCCTATCCTGTGGATGCTCCTGTTCTGGTAACTTTGGGTGGCAATCACACCATTCTGCCATTTTTCTTTAAGACGTGTGAACTTCAACACCCAGAATGCCCCAGCCAAAATGGCTGGCTGGGGGATTCTGGGAGTTGAAGTCCGCCCATCTTAAAGCTGCCAAGTTTGTGGAACACTGCTCTGAGGTTATGTTTTCATTGCCTTTTAAGTGCAGTGTCATAACCTTGTTTATTTGCTCAGCAGAAAGGCAGGAGTTTCACCTCATACAGGTCAAGGTCTTGGCACGGGAGATGGGGTTTTAATTCCCTTTTTTGGGGTTATAGACTCAGTGGGGTTCCCTATTCGATGCGTTAGGTCAGGAAATGCCTTCTCAAAAATGTAAGCAACACGGGATCATTGCACCGGCCAGCCAAGGGTGTCCTTCCGTGAAATTTTGCCCCTCACAAGCCCCCTCAAGATACAAGTCAAAAAGGCAGATGTTGGCAGAGCTGCCAACAGCAATGAAGGCCTCAGAGCCTCTCCCTGTGTCCAGACTCATCTGTCTTAAAACCAGCAGGGATTCAGGTGGGACGGCCATCGGTGGTGACTCAGCACTCCAGAAGACCTCGGGCTCCAGATTGGGTGAAGTCATGTTGTGTCAGGATTGGAAGCAGATGTGAGCGGTGAATTTCTGCAGATGTGCAGATCATGATGCAAAGCAGATGTGGAGCCCGGAAGGGACCAGGGATGGAGACGGATGGAGGAGGCCGAGACCTCGAGGGATAGAGGCCGGAAATGTGATCTCTCCTTTTTGCCCCTTCACTCCAAGAGTGAAAGGCCTACAGCCAAACTCATCTGACAGACAGACAAAAAGATCTTCTTCCCTTTCTCTCATACTGTTAGGTCAAGCACAGGACAAGGGTTGGGAGTCTTGATTTTTTGATAATAGAATAAAGTAACAGAGTTGGAAGGGACCTTGAAGGTCTTCTAGTCCAACCCGCTTCTTAGGCAGGAAACCCTACACCACTACAGACAAATGGTTATCCAACATCTTCTTAAAAACTTCCAGTGTTGAAACATTCACAACTTCTGGAGGCAAGTTGTTCCACTGATAAATTGTTCTAACTGTCAGGAAATTTCTCGTAAGTTGCTTCTCTCCATGATTAGTTTCCATCCATTGCTTCTTGTTCTGCCCTCAGGTGCTTTGGAGAATAGTTTAATTTCCTCTTCTTTGTGGCAACCCCTGAGATATTGGAACACTGCTATCATGTCTCCCCTAGTCCTTCTTTTCATTAGACCAGACATACCCAGTTCCTGCAACCGTTCTTCATATGTTTTACTCTCCAGTCCCCTAATCATCTTTGTTGCTCTTCTCTGCACTCTTTCTAGAGTCTCCACATCTTTTCTGCATCGTGGCGACCAAAACTGGGTGCAGTATTCCAAGTGTGGCCTTACCAAGGCATTATAAAGTGGTATGAACACTTCACGTGATCTTGATTCTATCCCTCTGTTTAGGCAGCCTAGAACTGTGTTGGCTTTTTTGGCAGCTGCTGCACACTGCTGGCTCATATTTAAATGGTTGTCCACTAGGACTCCAAGATCCCTTTCACAGTTACTACTATTGAGCAAGGTGCCACCTATACTGTACCTGCGCATTTCGTTTTTCTTGCCTAAATGTAGAACCTTACTTTTTTCACCATTGGGGAAAAATGAATTGTATAGAGAGAAGCATCTAGTGGTTACAGAAGCAGTCAAGAGCTGGTGTGGATGAAAGGTTCCCCAATGAGACGGACACATAGGTTGAGCTGAAGATGAGCTGAAGAAGCTTCTTGGATGAGAAACTAAATGTTTTCAAAGGGGAAAAAAAAAAGGCCAGTTGCTTCTTGAAAAAGCATCTTTGGGATAGGCTGAGATCCATCAACCTTTGCCGCTTTCTGGAGACAGTACTAAGACGGGTTCCAGATGGAAATATTTACTGGGGCCAAAGGCCACTAACCCTGTCATTAAATGAAGAGGCATAACATGAGCCATGCTCAATCAAATCTTTATTACAGTCATGGACCAGCATAAGACGGGTGGAATCCGGAGAATAATTTTAAAAGCTAAAAGCGAAATACATCGAGCAGAAATGGAAGGAATTCAATATTTGTATTTACTTAATACTTTTATCCCTTTCTGTATACATATGAAACCCATAAAAAGGGATAAAAGTATTAAGTAAAAAATAAATATTGAATTCCTTTCATTTCTGCGCCATGCTTTTCCTCCTTTTCTAGTTTAAATGGGATGTTAATTTTACAACCGTACTAGCGTTGTTGTGGTTTGCCAAGCTGATTCTGGCACTTTTGAGGTTTGTACTGCTGGGTGATGATCACAAACATGTTTTCTGCCCTGGGGGTTGTTACATCACTCAAGCCCACTTATGGCACCCAATCTGACAAAAATTGTATGCTCCCTCCTCCCTCCCCGGGGAAGGGTTGAGATTCAGAGCATGTAAACCTAAACCGAGAGTAAATTGAAAGAATGAAAGACACATTCTTTCCCTTTTTTTTCAGTGCTGTTGTAACTTTGAATGGTCACTAAATGGACTGTTGTGAGTCGAGGACTGAGAAAGGACTTTAGAAGAGTCTCTTTTTGAATGCGTTCAAGGCCCTCCGCTGCGAAGATTTGTGCGGTTCTCAGTTCCAAATGGCCGAAAATAAAACTGCTGATTTTCAGTTTTGGTGGCCACGATGTAAAAAAAGATGTTGAGACTCTGGAAAGAGGGCAGAGAATCTGAGCACTGGAGATGATTAGGGAGACTGGAGGCTAAAACATGAAGAACGGTTGCAGGAACTGGATATGTCTAGTTTAATGAAAGGAAGGACTAGGGGAGACATGATAGCACTGTTCCAATATCTCAGGGGTTGCCACAAAGAAGAGGGAGTCAAGCTATTCCCCAAAGCACCTGAGGGCAGAACAAGAAGCCTTAGGAAGGTAGCACCCACCCTACTCCTAGAAAAATGGAATATCCTGGGAAATATTGAAAAGGCAGAATATTTATATTTACCTGGATCAGAAATGGAGAAACATGTTTTTAGGCAGGAAAGAGACTCACTCTTAATAGCCCCCACCTTTTCAATGGGCCATTAGGGGCCCTGAACTAGTTTACATAACAAAGATAGGATTAGCTTTCTACAGAAACTCGCCACATGGCATCTGGGAACTCAACCAAACTTGGACTCAAAACACAGCCTATAGAATTGTCCCTGCATGGCTCCATGGGAGTCTGACAACCAATCAGAATATATTTCTTACACAGGAACAGGAAACAGAGAGGTGGGGCCGAACAGAGGTTATAAAGCCAGGAAAGTTCACCTTCTTCTTGCTCTCTTTCTTCACCCAACATCTGGAAGCATGTGATCCCCCTTTTCTGTTCAGGCTCAAGCCATGTGATCCTGCTCATCATTAAACCATCTTTCCAAGCAGCCTCCATGTTTCCAATGTCTCCCCCCACCCACTTGGAACTGAACCCAGAAGGACATTTCTTCCAAATAAAGCAATGGATGGAAATTAATCAAGGAGAAAGCCAACCTAGAACCAAGGAGAAATTTCCTGACAGTGGGGGAACAATCAGTGGAACATCTTGCCTCCAGAAGTTGTGAATGCTCCAACGATGATGTTTTAAAGAAGAAATTGGACAACCATTTGTCTTGAAATGGTATAAGGTTCCCTGCCTAAGCAGGGGGTTGGACCAGAAGACCTCCAAGGTCCCTTCCAACTCTTGTTATTCTAATTCTAATAATAGGGAATTGCCTGGCTTCTGGGGGTTGAGTCAGGTCACCCCTCCTGCTGAGACAGAGAAACCAAACTTTGAAAGGCGGAGAAGACAGTTTCTCATTTTCCAAACTCCGTTGTCCAGTTCTTGTCCAGCGCAGATGGTTACGAAACGCAGATGGTGTCTATCAAGGAATGTCTAGTGGGTCGATTAATAAGATGAACGGGCACGTTATAAAAGGGGAGAATAGTTTCCTTTCTGACTTGTTTATTCTTGCTTATGCTGGTCATCAGTTATCTCTCCAGTCCCCACCCCGAAAAGGCTCAGAAAGCTCTTAGATTTATGGATTTTTAATAAAGACAAAGAGTTCCCTTACGGAAAAGGATGAATAAATAAGTGTCTGAGGCAAAGCTCCCAGGATTTAAATGAGGGGAAAAAAAGAGAGATACATTTCCAGGCACTGATCTCATCCTTATCAAATAGGAATGAATTGATAGGCACCTGTTCCTCTTCCCTTGCATTATTTTCACCCCAAAAAAAAGGGGGAAAAAAGGTTTCCCATACCAAATGTTGTTCTCTGAGGTCCCTGGTGATTCTGGTAATTGGTAAACTGGTACAGGTAGCCCTCGGCTTACAACAGTTCATTTAGTGACCGTACAAAGTTATGATGGAAAAAAGTGACTTCTGACCGTTTTTTTTACACGCAGCATTTCCACCGTCCTGGGATCAAAATTCAGCTGCTTGGAAACTGACTCATATTGATGATGGATGCAGTGTCTTGGGGTCCCGTGGACACCTTCCTGGATTGGATGAGACGCTGTGGAGCAGTATGGAGATGACGCTGAAGAAGATACTTGTCAGGTGTGCCCCCTTCAATAACCAAGAAAGAAAACCCCCAACTCCATTGGAGTAGAGATAAAGGTACTTTTACTGGATGTGAAATGAAAGCAACAAAAGAAAAGCAAGATCTGAACCAAAAAAGCGTGAATGTGTACACATCAAAGCACCCTCCCTCCAATTACCCCAACCCAATGTCCAATCTGCAACTCCCTATGGTGCCATGTGAGGTGCATCTTCAAACAGCCTCATTCAGTTGGTATGCAGAGACGGTTGACCTTGACCAAACCCCAAACGCGAGCCATCAGCATGCGCAGAAGATGGTGAGAACAAAACTCCCTTCTTGATAACTCCTCCAGTACCAGTAATTCCCCTCCCAAATGCCACAAGCCCCCCACCCTCCCAGTTTCTATGGCAGCCAATAGCAAGCAAGCCAAGTAGAGGCTGACAATATTCAACAACCACTATGAAGGAACTACTCTGGAAATCTATTTGATTGTTACAGAGCAGGGGTGTCAAACTTGTGTCGTCATGGTGGTGTATCAGGACTTTCCCCCCCCCCTCTTCATTAAATTGGGCAGGGGTGGGGCCAGCAAGTGATGCATCTGGCCCGCAGGCTGCGAGTTTGACACCCCTGTTAAAGAGTAATATAACAGAATCTGGGAGGCCTGATAGATTGTTTCTCTCTCATTCTTACACCCAAGATCATCACAAATGAAAGCAAATACAGATGACCCAGGATAATGTTACAGGATCTAATCAAAGTGACAAAATTAGTGGACCAGAGGAATGCTGTCGATATAGTTTACTTGGACTTCAGTAAAGCATTTGATAAGGTAGACCATAACCTACTACTAGATAAAGTAGGAAAAGGTGGGTTGGACAGCATCACCACCAGATTGGTTCATGACTGGCTGACCAACCGCACTCAACGTGTAGTCCTCAATGGAACTGCATCTTCATGGAGGGCGGTATGCAGTGGAGTACCCCAAGGCTCTGTTTTGGGCCCAGTACTCTTCAACATCTTCATCAATGATTTGGATGAGGGAATAAATGGGGAACTCATCAAATTTGCAGATGACAATAGCAATAGCAATAGCAGTAGACTTATATACTGCTTCATAGGCCTTTCAGGCCTCTCTAAGCGGTTTACAGAGAGTCAGCATATTGCCCCCAACAATCTGGGTCCTCATTTTACCCACCTCGGAAGGATGGAAGGCTGAGTCAACCCTGAGCCGGTGAGATTTGAACCGCTGAACTGCTGATCTAGCAGTAGCCTGCAGTGCTGCATTTAACCACTGCGCCACCTTGGCTCCAAGCTGGCAGGAATAGCCAACACTCCAGAAGACAGGCTTAAGATACAGAAGGATCTTGACAAACTTGAACATTGGGCACTATCTAATAAAATGAAATGCAATGGTGAAAAGAGTAAGGTTCTACATTTAGACAAGAAAAACGAAATGCACAGGTACAGTATAGGTGGTACCTTGCTCAATAGTAGTAACTGTGAAAGGGATCTTGGAGTCCTAGTGGACAACCATTTAAATAGGAGCCAGCAGTGTGCAGCAGCTGCCAAAAAAGCCACCAAAGTTCTAGGCTGCATAAACAGAGGGATAGAATCAAGATCACATGAAGTGTTAATACCACTTTATAATGCCTTGGTAAGGCCACACTTGGAGTACTGCATCCAGTTTGCACCTGAGGGCAGGACAAGAAACAATGGGTGAAAACTAATCAAGGAGAGAAGCAACTTAGAACTAAGAAGAAATTTCCTGACCGTTAGAACAATTAATCAGTGGAACAACTTGCCTCCAGAAGTTTTTAAGAAGATGTTGGATAACTATTTGTCTGAAGTGGTGTAGGGTTTCCTGTCTAAGAAGGTGGTTGGACTAGAAGACCTCCAAGGTCCCTTCCAACTCTGTTATTCTATTCTATTCTAATGTGGATTGTTCACTGGGACTAGAGGTTTAGTCTTCTGAGAGGTTCCCTGAGAATGGGCTCTAGCATGAGTCCGAATGCTTGGAAGATTAAACCTCTGGTCCTGGTGACCAACCCAGTTTGGACCCTGTACCAAGACCATCAAAGTGGAGAAAAGTTGAGGTCTCCACGGTTAAGCTGGGGTTTATCTAGTGTCTTCTTCAAGCCCATCTCTGTATTTCTTCCCAGAAAGATTGGAAAGAGGAATTTAACAGGAATGGGCAGATTGTGTGTGTGTGTGTGTGTGTGTGTGTGTGTGTGTGTGTGTTTCTCAACTCTGAGAGGGCCAATATTTGAGAGACCGCCTACTGCCAATTACCTCTACTAGACCGATATGATCGCATCGATTAGGCCTCCTCCGAATTCCGTCTACTAGCCAGTGCAAACTGGCAACTACCCGGAGGAGAGCCTTCTTGGTGGCTGCTCCGACCCTCTGGAACGAACTCCCCGTGGAGATTCGGACCCTCACCACCCTCCAATCCTTCCGCGCCGCTTTGAAGATCTGGCTGTCCCGGCTGGCCTGGGGTTAAGATTCCAACCCCACCTGAATTGTGTGACTGTTGTGCTCTCTTTTAATATGTTGTATTGTTTCCATATTGGAATACTGTTTGTCTTTCCCCCCCTCCCTTTTTGAATTGTGAGCCGCCCTGAGTCCCCCCAGGGAAAAGGGCGGCATACAAATAAAGGAAATTCAAAATTCAATTCAATTCAATGTACAATGGGATGCTAGAGGAGGCCACAGTGTTATACTGCCGGCCGGCTGGGAAATCAGGGAGGTGAAGCCCAACACATCTGGAGGACAGGTGGATCATGCCATTACATAAAGCTATCATATGGCCACTTTTAGAACAGCTTGTGCACTTTCCCCGTCTCCAGAATGACATCATAAACCCAAGAGAGGTCAACAAAGAGCGGGAATGGGGCCATCACCGAAATGGGAGAGCTTCCTGATGAGTCAAGGAGTTGTAGCTTTTTGTAGCTCGGCGTGACTCTTTTTAAAATATAAATAAAGACAGCGAGAATGAGTAAGGGGTGCGATAGATGTTTCCTAAATTAAGAACGAGGAGGGGGGGTTGTTTTTCTCCTTCTCTGCTAATCTGGAATTGGGTGTCACCAGCCGTGACGAAGGATACCGGGAGAAGGAGGCAAGGGGGATGGAAAAAATGCTTGTGGGAGGCACGGGGAAACTGATGGAAGTAATTACGGCAGGAGTGACTGACTCTTACGATGACTGATTTCTTAAAAAGAATGCATGAGTCAACTTCATTTAGGATGGAGTGACTGCTTTGATCCACCACATACGAAAGGGCATTGGGTCTCTGTGGACCAAGCAGGAACGAGGCAGAAGATAAACATTTGAAATATGTGAGTTGGAGCCATCAAAAGAGAGAACTGCAGTGGACTGGAATTGCAACGTGTGTGTGTGTGTGTGTGTGTGTGTGTGTTTGTGTGTGTGTGTGTGTGTTTGTGTTTGCTCACAATCTGGAAGAGGCCAGGGTGTGAAGGAGAAATTAACTCCTTCCCTCCTGTGTCACTTTGCTCCACTATCATTTATTAAATTTTTATTATTTATTAAATTTATATGCCGCCCAATCCCGAAGGACTCCGGGCGGCTTACAGAAGAAGAAAGAAAGAAAAAAAAAGAAAGGAAAATACCTACACCACCAAAGCTGCTATGTTTTTTCCAAGACAATTTTTGCATACAAGTAGCCTTGACTCACAACCATTTCGTTTGGTGACAGTTTGAAATTACAAGTGCCGAAAAAAGTGACTTACAACTGATCCTTGCCCTTATGATTACTGGAGCATCCCCACGATCAAATTCAAATCAGGCACTCAGCAGCTGGCATATATTTATGAGCAATAGCAATAGCAGTTAGACTTATATACCGCTTCATAGGGCTTTCAGCCCTCTCTAAGCGGTTTACAGAGTCAGCAAATTGCCCCCAACAACAATCCGGGTCCTCATTTCACCCACCTCGGAAGGATGGAAGGCTGAGTCAACCTTGAGCCGGTGAGATTTGAACCGCCGAACTGCAGATAGCAGTCAGCTGAAGTGGCCTGCAGTACTGCACCCTAACCACTGCACCACCTCGGCTCTTATGAGGTCAGTTGGGAGAAGCCAGATTCACTTAACAACTATCTGCAGTGATTCATGTAACACAAACACATAGCAATAGAGATTGTAAAATTGGGAGCGACTCATTGAGCAACCAGCTTGCTCAATTGAGCAATGGACATTCTGGTTTCAATTGTGGTTGTAAGTTGAGGACTACCTGTATAATTCTAAAAAAACAATGAGATCCTGTCACCATAAAGACAAATCATCTGAAGAAACCTGGATTTGGAGAGCACACAGTTTAGGCTTGTTGTTGTTAGTTGCGTAGTCATGTTCGACCCATCGCAACCCCATGACAACGTTCCTCCAGGCCTTCCTGTCCTCTACCATCCTCTGGAGTCCATTTAAGCTCATGCCAACTGCTTCAGTGACTCCATCCAGCCACCTCATTCTCTGTCGTCCCTTTCTTCTTTTGCTTTCAGTCTTTCCCAGCATCAGGCTCTTCTCCAGTGAATCCTTCCTTCTCATTAGGTGGCCACAGTATTTGAGTTTCATCTTCAGGATTTGGCCTTCTAAAGAGCAGTCAGGGTTGATCTCCTCTAGGACTGACCGGTTTGATTGCCCTGCAGTCCAAGGGACTCGCAGGAGTCTTCTCCAGCATCATAGTTCAAAGGCCTCCATTCTTTGGCGCTCAGCCTTCCTTATCGTCCAACTTTCACAGCCATACATTGCAACTGGAAAAACCATAGCCTTGACTGTACACACTTTTGTTGGCAGGGCGATGTCTCTGCTTTTTAGGGTGCTGTCTAGGTTTGCCATAGCTTTCCTCCCCAGGAGTAAGCGTCTTTTAATTTCTTGGCTGCAGTCCCCATCTGCGGTGATCTTGGAGCCCAGGAAAATAAAATCTGTCACTACCTCCATTTTTTACCCATCTATTAAGAGCTACTTAGACTCACCTCTGAGACCTGGAATAAAAAGATGCATAAAACCCCAAAGAAAATTTTACCCTGTAGAGAAACCTCTTTTCATCTTGGTGTCTTTAAAGCAAGAGGACTTCAACTCCCAGAATTCTAAGATCTGAAGATGACCTGTATTAAAGCCACCAAGGTTGAGCACCATAGAGAATGATGCATTTCCAGTTCCAGGGCAAAGTATATTTCCTCTAAAGCAATGTTTCTTAAACTTTTTGCTCTCAGGACTGCTTTCTGTTTTTATAAATGATGGAGGACCCCAAAAGAATTTTTATTTGTATGCGGCTTATATTTAGCAATAGCAATAGCAATAGCAGTTAGACTTATATACCGCTTCATAGGGCTTTCAGCCCTCTCTAAGCGGTTTACAGAGTCAGCATATCGTCCCCACAGTCTGGGTCCTCATTTCACCCACCTCGGAAGGATGGAAGGCTGAGTCAACCTTGAGCCGGTGAGATTAGAACTGCTGAACTGCAGATAACAGTCAGCTGAAATGGCCTGCAGTACTGCACCCTAACCACTGCGCCACCTCGGCTCATTTATTGATGAAATATGTTTGAATGTTAAAACAACAGCCCATATTTATTGATATTTACCATATTGACAATGAAAATTGATGTGTTTGTGGAATATTTATGTATTGCATCATATAAAAATAGCAACATTAAAACAGATTTTGAATGATCATTTTTGTTAAAGTTTACAGGAAACCTAATACAAACTACTAAATATAAAAAGAAAAAAATGCAGAGAAAAAAATAGAAAAGAAAGATATAGTAAAGAAAAAAGGAAAGAGATATGTAAAGAAATGACTTCCTTTTTTCATCGTCCAAGTACAAATAATTTCAGTAACTTATCATTTTCTCTGATACAATAGCAAAATATCTCTTCTTCCCATATTTTTGCCCTTTAAGCAAATTTTTAAAGCCTCACCATTCAGTCCTAATTAGCAGAAGTCCATTGGGAGTGACCAGAAATAGTAGCATATATATTTTAACCGTAATCAAATAAACCAACTTTATATTCCTTTCCTTTATTTTTAATACAGTAATTTATCACTTTCTCTGAAAATAGAACAAAAGACTCCTTTATCCCATATTCTTGTCTTTAAACAAATCTTAAAAGTCTCATCAGCCAGTCTTGATCAACAAAAATCCATTTAGAGTTACCAGCAACTACATATTCCTTGAAGTTTACCATTCAGACAAATCAGTCATCAATAGACACACAGAGATCATCCACATTTACACACCATAATAAAAAAAGCTAAGAAAGAAATAAAAAGATAGGAATACACGGTCTCTGGCAGCCTACTCCCAGATAAGCAGGGATTAACACCAGAAAAACAATCAAGCAGAAAACAAAAACCTAATCAAGGAACCACCAAAGAGGAAACTACACCCGCTAATACTGGCAGGCAAGCTAATGTATATAAACAGGGAACATTCACTAGTCCTGAAGATATGACGTAGTGTGATAATGTAAACATTACAAGCAAACAACCACGTTCAAGAGCATCAATTCAATCCTGAGCTTCAGATATTCTCTTTTATGGGATCCTGAGCATTGCTGTCCCATTACTTTTACAGGAGGCATTTCAAGCAGATGGGAATAAAAATTCGTTAACTTGGGGGAAACAGTAGCATTTTATGATGATCTGTCAAAGCCACATTTCAAAGCCAATTTCTAGAGGCGTGTTCGAAGTACGTTGTTTTTTTAAAAATAAATAAAAATCACATGTTGGCCAGTGGTTTTGAAACTGTGGGATGTTTTCGTTTGGCTTGTCGGTCATCAGTTTGGGTTCTTGGGTGGTGGATAAGAAAAGAAACAGGCTGGATATGATATTAAAAAACAGAAATGAGAAAAATATGGTAGTTCAAGATGGGAGGGCAGTTATTTCAGCAACTCAGTTCAGTGATGAAAACCCGCTTTTCATCTTAAAAATGAAAAAAAAATCTTCACGGTAGCAACTTGTCCTGCAGTCAGCTGTTGACCAGGGGCTCTAGGGTTAATTCAGACATGATGTTGTGGAAGACAAGTGGAACATTCTCCCAAGATGTTGGATTTCATGTTAACACAGATGCAAAAACACTTTATGTGAACAATGAGAGGCGTTTCTTCTTACAGTACTACAGTGTGTATGGGTACCAAATAACGGAGTTATGAGGGAGCTTGGAGATATTCTAGTCCAGCCACCTTGTCAAGCAGGGGACCCTTTATCATTTTAAACAAATGTCCAATCTCCTCTTTAAAAAAATCCTATGTTGGAGCACCCACAACTTCTGGAGGCAAGTCATTCCACTGATCAAACTGTCAGGAAATTTCTCGTTAGTTCTAGTTTGATTAGTTTCCATCCGTTGCTTCTTGTTCTGCCCTCAGGTGCTTTGGAGAACAGACTCCCTCTTCTTTGTGGCAACCCCTGAGATATTGGAACACTGCTATCATGTCTCCCATAGTCCTTCTTTCTATTAAACTAGACACAGCCAATTCCTGCAACCGTTCCTCATATGTTGTAGCCTCCAGTCCCCTAATCATCTTTGTTGCTCTTCTCTGCACTCTTTTTAGTGTCTCCACATCTTTTTCACATAGTGGCGACCAAAACTGGATGCAGTATTCCAAGTGTGGTCTTACCAAGGCATTTATAGGTTAGGATTAGGTTTAGGTTTATTGGATTTATATGCCGCCCTTCTCCCAAGGACTCAGGGCGGCATACAACATAGAAGAAAACACATATTACAAAAATTAAAAGGGACATTAAATAAAGTATCCAACCCCCCCCCCCAACTGATATTTACAATAAAAATTTTAAAATTAAATTAAAATTAACAACCAAATTAATCCAATATTTTATTCTATTCAGGCCAGGCCGGCTTGCTGGAAAAGCCCATTTTTTAGGGCGCGGCGGAAGGACCGGAGGTCGGTGATTATACAAAGCTCCGGGGACAGCTCATTCCAGAGGGAAGGTGCTCCCACAGAGAAGGCTCTCCCCCTGGGGGTCACTAGCTGACACTGTCTGGCCGACGGCACCCTTATAAAGTGGTATTCCCGTGATCTGATATGTACAGATAGTCCTCGGCTTACTACTGAGAGTGAAGGTTATAGTTATCAGTTGTTGCTGTTGTAAGTTGAGACATTGTGTGACCTGACCCAGTTTTTCAGCATTTTTTTGTAGCGGTGGTTAAGTGAACACTGCAGCTATTAAGCGAATTCATTTCACCCACTGGGTATATTTTTCCACTAAGTGATTGGTCTGAAGTCAAGGATTACGAGTTTATGTGCACAAGAGAGTCTACAGGTAGCCCTCGACTTATGACCATAATGGAGCCCATCCAACATGACCGTAAGTCACGACAGTCATAAAGTGGATCATCCACACAATCAACCCAATTTTACAACCTTTACCGCAGCGGTCAGAAAGCGAACCTCATGATAGTTAAGCGAACACCATGGTTGTTAAGCAAGCCAAAAGCCCACCATTGTCTAGTTCTGATAAAAATTAGGAAGTAAACATTGATCTTTGGCAAAACCGTTGTAAAATGGAGTCATGTCCCTGCAGGACATTGCAAATGGCTGTAAATGCAGGCTGATGGCTGAGCGCACAGAGTCAGGTCATGTGACATTGGGTGGGTATTGTCAGAACTTCAGTACTAAGTATCCCCAGGAGTTCGGTTGTACCTTTGACTGGTTGCTAAGCAACTGATCGTAATTCATGTGCTACCTGTGTTCCTCCATGATCTGAGGAGTCTCAAAATCCTTCTCCGGGTCATAGCTCTGATCCAGTTTGCTTTCTTCCCAGGAGCAACTCTGTATATCAAAAGCTAGTAACATGAGGAACAGAGGAGCAGAGTTGGAAGGGACCTTGTAGGTCATCTAGTCCACCCGCCCTCCAACAGAAGACCCTACACCAGGGGTTGGCAACCTTAAACACTCAAAGAGCCACAAAAGTCCCAACCGGAAACCCTCCATTCAATTCTGGAGCCGACTGGAAGTCCGGTTCCCCCACCATAGAGTCTCCTCCCAGCATGGCATCCTTTTTCGTCTACCTGTCCTAACCGAAAGCCCTATCAATTGTGGAGCCAATCGGGAACAGTGAGCCCCAGCAGAGGGATGAAAGAGCCACATGTGGCTCTGGGTTCCTGACCCCTGCCCTACACCATTCTGACAAAGTCTCTTCTTGTCTCTTTCAGTCTCTTCTTGAAAGCTTCCAGTGATGAAGCTCCCACAACTTCTGAAGGCAACTCCTGTTCCATGGTTAATCGCTCTCATTGTCAGACAATTTCTCCTTATTTCTAGATTGAATCTCTCCTTGGTCAGTTTCCATCCAGTATTCCTTGTCTGGCCTTTGGATGCTTTGGAAAATAGATTGACCCCTTCCTCTCTGTGGCAGCTCCTCAAATATTGGAAGACTGCTATCATGTCTTCCCTGGTCATTTTCTTCACTACACCAGCCATGCCCAGTTCCTGGAACTGTTCTTCATATGTTTTAGCCTCCAGTCCCCTCATCATCCTGGTTTTTCCTAGAGTCTCAATGTTTTTTTTATACTATGGTGACGAAAACTGGATGTAGTACTCTAAGTATGGTCTTACTAAGGCTTTATATAGTGGTATTAGTACCTCACTTGATCTTGATTGCATCCCTCTGTTAATGCAATTTAGGATTGTATTGGCTTTTTAGGTTGCCGCCAGCCAATCAAATCTTTGTCCCATTGTATGTGCAATTCCCGATCATATCTGGTGGTGAGAGCTGTACGCAACGAAATTTCATTTTAATGTATGCCAATTAGTGTACATTCAAAGTGATAGTAAAATTATTGTTCTATATCTGTATAATGTTGCTTTCATCTGATCTTCTCAACCCACGAGGGAGATGGGCTTAAGTTGTCCTGATGTTAAATAATGGTTCCTCTTTCTTCTGGCTAGACATTAAGACATCTCCAAGTGTTCAGAAACGGTTGCAGGAACTGGGTATGTCTAGTTTAATAGAAAGAAGGACCAGGGGAGACATGATAGCAGTCTTCCAATATCTCAGGGGTTGCCACAAAGAAGAGGGAGTGAAGCTATTCTCCAAGGCACCTGAGGGTAGAACAAGAAGCAATGGGTGGAAAATAATCAAGGAAAGAAGCATCTTAGAACTGAGGAGAAATTTCCTGACAGTTAGAACAATTAATCAGTGGAACAGCTTCCCTCCAGAAGTTGTGAATGCCCCAACACTGGAAGTCTTTAAGAAGATGTTGGATAGCCATTTGTCTGAAATGGTATAGGGTTTCCTGCCTAAGCAGGGGGTTGGACTAGAAGACCTCCAAGGTCCCTTCCAACTCTGCTATTGTTTTATTGCATGGGACCTCTTGAAGAGCCACGGGTAGTCCTCGGCTTACAACCATGATTGAACCCCAAAGTTCTGTTACTAAGTGAAATATTTGCTAAGTGACTTTTGCCCCATTTTACGACTTCTCTTGCCACAGTGGCTAAGCCAATCTGGCTTCCCTATTGACTTTGCCTGTAAGGAGATCATCACACGACCCTGGGGATACTCCAACTGTCTCAAACACGAGTCAGTGGCCCAGCATTTGAATATGGATCAGGTGACCATGGGGATGCTGCAATGGTCGTAAGTGTGGAAAAAAAGGTCACAAGTCCCCAGGGTGGGTTTCTCGCCCCGTTCCAACCGGTTCGGTTGGAACGAGGCCGGTGGCGTCCTCGCGCACACACGCGGCGCACGCATGCGTACTAGCGTCTGTGCAATGCTCCAGCTGCTCCTGGAGGATCGCGCAGGCGCTGTATGCGTCCTGCGCATTCGTGGAAGCGCAGAATTCATCAAAACCGGGTAAGGAGCGGGTGCGGGTGCGGGTGGGCCCTTCGCCGTTCCCGGAAGTTACTTACTTCCGGGTTCGGCGACCAACTGGTTCGCAGGGACCGCCGCGAACCGGTTGAAACCCACCCCTGCAAGTCCCTTGTAACTTGGAATGGTCACTAAATGAACGGTTGCAAGCTGAGGGCTGCTTGTCGTTGCTGACGGTGCCAGAGATTAAGTTTCTCCCTAGCAGTAAACAAAGAAAGGAGCCATTTCTGTTGGCAGCCATTTTGAAGTTCTCCCCATCTTGGAAGAAACCGACTCCAGCTCATGCTTGCTTCAAAACAAAGAAAGAAAAAAGAACTCTAAAGAGAATCCATAGTCCTTTTCCAGCAAAGGCTTTTGCCAGCCACACCTCCTTGAAAGAAGTGTAACAAAAACAAGCTAGCTGTTTTCTTTTTCAAAAGGCGGGGGTCAATTTGATTTGATTGTTATGGAAACCAACCGAGGACAGAGAGTTCTGTGCACAAGACTCGGTCTACCTCCTGAATGATAGACAAGCTGGAACGGATTCAGGGGAATTGCTGCAAAAATGGAAAAAAACAGTCTTCTTCAAAAAAAAGCGGGTGGTAGAATAAATCATTAAGTTCAATAGAGGAAAAACTGACATGAGGGATGATCCTAGCATCAGAGAGTTGGGAAGGCAATTGAGGCCATCCAAGTCCAATTGAGGCCATCAAGTCCGACCCAAGGTTCAGTGGAGAAATCCGAACGAAGGCATCCCAGACAGTGTCCAGCCATGGCTTGAATGCCTCCAACGAAGAGGCCTGCCATCTCTCTGGAAAATTGGCTCTTCGGTTAAAGTTTCCTAGCAGTCACTTGGAAACCTGCAAATTTGGATAATTGTTCTTGGGGTTTTGCCCTGTGAGACAATGGAGAAGAAAGGCATGGCTTTCTTCTCTGTCATACCCCTTCTGAAATTGGACGGATCTTGTCGTAGTCTTGTTATGGTTAACGATATCGAGTTCCCTACAACGCTCCTTCCCGGAATTCATCTCCAATCTCTTAACAATCTTTATTGTCTTTCTTTTCCTGAACCCATTCCAGTTTGTCTCAATCCTACTTAAGATATGGTCTCTCAAATGGAGCACAACACTCAGGCTACTATCTGTAGTGCAGGGATCTCCAAACTTGGCAACTTTAAGACTTGTGGACCTCAACTCCCAGAATTCCTCATGCTGCTGAGGAATTCTGAGAGTTGAAGTCCACAAGTCTTAAAGTTGCCAAGTTTGGAGACCTCTGGTCTAGTGTAGAAGAATAGGAATGTTCATTTTATTTATATCCTGCTTTTATCGTTTTTATAAACAACTCATGGTGGCCTGCCTAATATCCCTTCCTCCGCTTATTTTCCCCCACAACAACAACTGAATGAGGTGTTTTGGGTTGACAGAGAGTGAGTAGCCCAAAGTCACCCAGCCAGCTTTCATACCTAAATCAGAACGAAAACTCACAGTCTCCTGGTTTCTATCCTGCTGCCTTAACCACTAGGCCAAACTGGCTCTTCTTATAATTTGGAAACTATGCTCCTATTGTCTACTTCACATCTATTTCTTAATTCTGCAACCTATTTTCCCCTCAAGCAGTTCAAGCATCCACAATGCTCCCATCAAGATTATGAAGTACAGGTGTTAAAATAGAATGGAATTTTTATTAAGAATAATGACTGTGAAATATAAAAAAGAAATTCAGTATTTAATATTACATATAATTATGGCGGCAAGGATTGCCTTTGCCCAGAAATGGAAAAACAAATTAATTCCAAGCGAAGATGAAATAATAAGAAAGGTTATGGACTCTGTTGAAATGAACGAATTAACAAAAGAAATCCAGGGAAAAGAAGAAGCAGAATACTACCAGATATGGGATAAATGGTATAGATGGATGGAGGAAGGAAACAAGAATCAATGAAGGAAGACAACAAACCCCAAAAATAGTAGTTAAGGAGAATTAACACGTATATATGTATCCAAGTGGTTTAAACTTATTAGAGGTAATCAGCCAATATAGCAGACAGAGGAGTAAGATAAGAGGGTTAAGAATGGTGAAATGCAAATGAAATATAATAGAAGGGGAAACAATATAAGGTGAGCGATATCGATCGGCAATTGCTATTAGAAAGAACAGGAAGTTCCTGTTCGTATTGTATTGTGCAAATGTGGTCTACGTCTAAGTTTTGTATATGTGCATTTTACATGTTTGTAAATAAAATAAAAAATTAAAAAAAAGATTATGAAGTAAAGTTGGACAGAGAGAAAGAACAACTGATCCAAAGGTCTGTGGAGATTCTCAGTCATCCAGTGATGGTTGTCCCAAAGGTGTTTTTGTTTTTTTCATGAGGTAACTGGACTTTCTGGTTTTTCTTTGAAGATGTTTCGCTTCTCATCTGAGAAGCTTCTTCAGCTCTGACTGGATGGTGAGGAATGGAAGGATTTATACTCCTTGCAGATAGCTGGTCATTTGCATTCTTTTAGCAAGTCGTTAAAGTCACTTGGAGGTTTATCTGTGTCCTCAGGGTCACCTGAATACTGCAAATGGATGTGGAGTCTTCTTAGAACTGTTGAAAGGACTGTGCTGTAAACTGGAGATACGACACCTTCTATCTCCAGTCTACAACACAGTCCTTTTAATATTTCTAGGAAGGTTCCACACCCATTTGGACCACTCAGGTGACCTTGATGACCTCCCAATGGCTTAACAACTCGCTAAAAAATGCAAATGACCAACTGTCTGCAAGGAATATAAATCCTTCCATTCCCCACCATCCAGTCAGAGCTGAAGAAACTTCTCAGATGAGAAGCGTCTTCAAAGAAAAACCAAAAACTCCAGTTGCCCCTTGAAAAAGCACCTTTGGGACAACTGACCCAAAGCCACCAAAGGCACCAGTAGATGGTCTTCAACTTGGATCTCGCAGGTGCTAGTCCAATAACTCAATCGTGGTTATTAGGCAGAAGCTAATTGGTTTATTACTGCTGTGTAAGAGACAACTATACACCATAGACTTCGAGAAGGGGGCATTTTAGTTTTAAGATAAATATCTTGTTGTTGACAAACAGTTTCATAGCAGAACCAATTTGAGGGATGGTTATTCAGGCACAAGTTGGAGATCCATTTCTTGGAGATCTTCCAGCACTGAGCAAGAAGATCCTTCCAGTTGAGGATTCTATGATGCCCAGAGGGAATTGGGACGCGTGATGAAGAATGATCCACTAACAAGATTTATACTTCTACATCCCTGACAGAGACTTTTCGATCTTGCCTTAACAGCTCAACTGCTGGGAGAGAAGACTCAAAGTTCCATTCCTGACCTAGAGATGAACCACATGGACTGAAGAATCTAGCAATTCTTCCTTAAAACCGATCCAGATGCTTTCGAAGCCAATGAACCATGAGACATGCTTGTTTTTTTTTTAAAAAGGCAGAAAGGCTTTCCAAGTTATCAGCTAATCTAATCAAAAGAGAGGAGAGTTTGTCTTTTCCTCATTGTTAATTAGCTGGGGATTGTTTTGCCCATTTATGGCTTCCTTAAGTCTTGTTTTTAAAGTCCAGATATAAAACATTATCTAGGTTAAATACATAGCCTCAAAACAAGGGTAAAGACCGGTGTTATTCTAGGGTATCAGTGGCAATTGCAGTAATGTAGTTTCCTGAACCACGCAAGTCACTGGAATTTTTAAAGCTTTCCTTTCTGGAAGCTTCAGAACCCAATTCAAGATGCAAACATTCTTTTACTTATGAACAGGTTATGTTCCATGAGGTTGTTTGGATGTCTATTTTGTTCGTAAGTTTGTTCCGACCTAGGCTTCCTTAAAAAGCATGAAGCAGAGTCTTGGTCCTGGAAAAAACTCTTTTATTTACACGACTGTGAATTCCTTTCATTCACAGTCAGCAAGGCTTGGCAAACAGTCTTTCAGAAGAATATTTATCAACACGAACCTTATCTCGTTTGGAGAACTGCCAGATAACTAGTTTCCAAACGCAGGGCAAGGCAACACTTGGCACAGAGTCTCTTATAGTCACAAATAGAACGTTCCACTCTTGAAACGACCAAAGGAACGAATTGTTTCCTGCAAAAGCCCACTCCCCATTCACTCCTCTTTTGTTTCCTACAAGAGGAGCCAATCACCTCCAAGGTGTAGCTTTACCCCCAAGTCAACCCTGCTTTCTTAGTTGTTTTTGTCTTCTGGCAGCTCTGCGCATGTGCCCACTGGGAACAGGCTCCAGCTGTTCCTCTGCCTCACTGCTGTCTAGCTCCCTCTCTGCCTCCGACTCTGAGCTTTCCTCAACCCCCAGGACTGGCCCATGTTCCTCCCCAACCTCCTCACTGTCCGACTCTGCTGCCAGCTCTGCTGGCCAACGGTGGTCCACAAGATAGTCCAAGCAAGCATAAAAATCACTCTTGAGCTTAATTCCAGACCTTCGCAGCTGTTACCATACACGCTACACACAATCACTACACAATGAAACAAGGAACAGTATGCATGTGGATTACTGAATAGCATGTGAGCAGAAGTTGGGAGAAAGCAGAAAAGGGTTAGTTTACGGTGTGCCTCTATTTACAGGACCTTCTAGGTTGGAACTGTGGACAGGTTTCTTTGTAGTGGTGGAAGTTTGTAACACCAAAATTTGTAAATCAAGTAATGTCTTTATTGCCTGTGCATAAAATTCTCAACAACAGAGATACAAATGAAGGGCCTTTGGTGTTCTCTGTGTGTTTGATCTGTTTCCTTTGTTTTAGATGGATGTGGTTTGTTTTTCTTGTTAGGAATATAATCTAATGGTTGGGTTTGCAATATATAAATCATGTAACAATGTTGTGCCTGTTTCTTTAAATCATGCTGTAAAATGTGATTGGTTGCTGTTTTCCTCAATCCGCCATAAGAGGGAGCCAGAATGACTGTTAGCTCTCTGTTTGTTAGATGCTGGGCTGATCTGATCTGAGTGTTTTGGAAGCTGGCTGTTAGAAAGCCGTGAGCTATTGTAAGTTTTGCAATTGTTAGCAAACTTTGAGTACTGAACTGATTATATGATACTGGACTATGTTATTTGGATTATCCCTTAACTGAAAGACGTTGATTACTGACTGACTTATCCGTGTATGACTTGGACTGTTTGATGGACTCTGATACCTTTATTTCCACGAAAGTAAAAGCCTATTTAAACGGCAGTGTCTCTGTATGCTGGTTTGTGTGTTCTCCAACACAACTCTCACAACGCTTCCCAATGGGGACCTTACCTAACATTTCTGATTGTCATAATGAAATACTTACCCATCGTGCATTGATGATGGTACCTAGTAATGAAACATCTGCAAGAAAGTAACCAAGCTCAGAAAACACCAAGGACTCCTCATTTCAACCCGGAGCTACAAATATTCTACTTCGTGACAGATACAAATATTGAAACAGCAGCTCTGCGACTTCCAAGCTACCTGTGCTCACAGAATGCTATGTTGGTAAAAACCAAATATAGGGAAGCAATAGGAAGAAGATAGATCTGGTTGATTAGATCTCAAATAGGCATTTTAATATCACATGTCAGAGTAATGACAATTTAATAGCTGACCAGCTGCTGTAAGACTGTAAACCGAGATGACGACATGAGGATGAGTCAGCAGGATTACTGCCACTTTAAGAAGCTGTATATATAAGGGAGGCCATGTGAGGGCATCTCTCTCTCCTTGTGTATTTCTCTCCCCGTGTTCTATCTCCATTGTGGTTCCCTGTGTAAAGTTGAAGAGTGATTGCTTGTCAGATTTTTGCCCAACACGTGTATGTATGTATATATAAGTCTTGTATATAAAGCACCGTTTGAAAAACAAAACCTCTGTGTACTGTATTTTGCTCCTGGGTTGTCTCAAAATAGTATTCACGCTGTGTGCACTCTGACATCACAATATCCAGCTTCTAGTGGCCAGGTTAGGCTGCCACACATATGTCCCCCCTGCCTCCTCTGACTATTTTGACAGTGGGAACAGAGAGAGATAGTTAATTTTATTTCCAGCTGGGTCTACTGCAGATCCTCCGGGTGCTGGAGGAGCAGGGGGTTGGACTAGAAGACCTCTAAGGCTTCCGACTCTGTCCTTTTATTGTTATTCTGTTGGTAGAGTGGGGAAGGCTTTTAAAAATGTGCACACTTTCCTGAAGCCATGTTTCAACATATGTTGTTGGTTTGAGGTCCGGGCTTGGCGATTTGGTTGCAAACGTTTCATTCCCAATCGAGGAGACATCTTCAGTGGACTTTGGATTGCGCACTGAAATGTTTGCAAACAAATCGTCAAGCTCGGAGCTCAAACCAACAACATAACTACCAACCCGAGCTACTAATATTCAAAGACAGTTCATGTTTCAACATAGCTTAACAATTGACAGGGGCAGTTGCTTGGTGGAAATCAAATACCAACTGTGACGTATCTTTTCAACTACAGGTAGCCCTTGACTGGCAAAAGTTCATTTAGTGACTGTTCAAAGTTACACTGAAAAAAGTGACTTATGAACATGTTTCACACTTATGACCATTATAGCATCCCCACGGTAACATGATTTACATACATGATTGCAGTGGTGGGTTTCAAAAATTGTTTGAATCTATTCTGTGGGGGTGGCCTCCTTTGTGGGAGTGGCTTGCCACCCATGTGACCGGATGGGAGTGGCTTGCCACCCATGTGACCGGATAAGAAGATGCCGACGACACTTGTCAGAACCACTTTAAATTACCTCACACACAGCACTGGCATTCATAAGAATATGATGTAAACTTGTTTTTTAAAAGGCATCTTTGGTTTGCGTTAAAACAACTTGAACACACACAATGTTCTGATTGCACCACAAATGCAGTAGTCATCCTTACCTTTCACAGAGGCACTGAGTTTTATAAATATGAGCATGATGCTGTAGAATAATCATATCCAAGGACCAGCGGTGGGTTTCAAAAAATTTTGGAACCTCTTCTGTAGGTGTGGCCTGCTTTCCGGGTCCACTGGTGGAACCTCTTCTAACCAGTTCGGTAGATTTGACTAACCGGGTCTACTGAATAGGTGCGAACTGGTAGGAACCCACCTCTGCATGATTGACAACTGACTCACTGCCAGGTAATTGGGATGGATGCCCTAATCAGGCGGCCAGTGTCGACTGGCGACTACCCGGAGGAGGGCCTTCTCTGTGGCTGCTCCGACCCTCTGGAACGAACTCCCCGTGGAGATTCGTACCCTCACCACCCTCCAGGCCTTCCGCATAGCCCTTAAAACCTGGCTGTTCCGACAGGCCTGGGGCTAAAGACTTGCTGCCCCACTTCAAATGGTATGATTGTTGTGCTTTTAACTATGTACGGTTTTTATGTTTTTGTAACTCTGTTTGTATTTCCCCTCCCTTTTTGAGTTGTGAGCCGCCCTGAGTCCCCTTAGGGAAAAGGGTGGCATACAAAATAAATTAAACCTAAACCTAAACCTAATTAAACCATGAGTCTCGAGCCAAGCTTCCGAAGAAATTCAGTTATTTATTAGGAACAACATGTCAACATGTACCCAAGCAAAGCCAACTCTGACCCCATGTAATTTACAACCCAATTATGACCCTGTTTCTCCCCCTCCACTCAGGATGTGTCATAAATCACATTCGCTAATGGGCAGTTTTTTGGGCTGTAGAGATCACGCCGTCCGGCTGCTGCGGGTAACCTGGGAGACAGCCTTGAGAAAGATGTGCCTGGAATGTACTTCTGTTTGTGGCTGCCATGCTGTGTTGTCAGTTTCCCATCTCCCCTTGCCTATGGCAACTTGGGAGCAGGTCAGGGACGCTTTGCGAGTTGACACTCACATTTATGACAGTTGCAGTGTCCCGGAGTCATGTGATCTCCTTTTGCGAACTTCTGACAAGCAAAGTCAATGGGGAAACTAGATTCACAACAACCGTGCTACCAGTTTAACAGCAGCAATGATTCACCTAACACATGTGGCAAGAAAAGTCGTAAAACGCAGCAAAACTCGGGGGGAGGGGGCTGCAAAAGGAGAAATATTACCCCTTTTGCATTTGAGCATGCAAGAAGGGACAGGAAAGGAGAAAGGGAAAGAGGAAAGAAAAAGAAAAAGAATGAAAGAGGGGAAGAGAGCAAGGAAGGAAAAATAAGAAAAGAGGGGACGGAAGAGGAAAGGAGAATGAAAAGGGAAGAAAAAAGAAGAAAAGGAAAGAAGGAAGGTTATAATGAGAGTGAGGGAGGGTCTCAGGGAACTCCTGACTTAGCACTTGGCCACCGCACGTACCCTTGGCACAAGTCACACGTCACGCCCACCATGGCTACGCCCCACATCCCCCCAGGTTCTCCGAGGTCAAACACAACTCTGATGTGGCCCTCACCGAAATCACGTTTGACACCCCTGTTTTAGAAAAATGTGGCTTGTTTTTCTGGTTGTCATAATGAAACACTTACCCATCGTATGAACTCAGCCTTGCAATTAGCAGAACAAACACACTGCCAAGAGGATGAATGGGTGTGGGCTGCCAGTTAATCTGTTTGTTTTACAGATTGCATGGTTTTTCTCAAAAGAAGGAAAATTTGATATAGTTCTGCTTTAGGATAGCTGAGAGGGGAGGTGGGGTTTCCTACCGGTTCGGCTCGGTTCGGCCAAATAGGTAGTAACTTGGTGGCCTGGGTCACTGAAATCCATAGCAACCCAGGCCTGCCACGCCCCCAAACTGGTTCTCCTATGGTGCTACCATCTTGATTTTCTGCAATTTTCAAATGTATTTCCCCCTCTTTTTTAACGTTTTGTGCATGCACAGACAATTTTAGATGCATGCGTGCGGAGTGCGTGTGCAAAACTTTTTGTGCACCAAACTGGCAATAATGCTGGCAGCAACCCAAACCTGGGTGAGAACCATGGATTTCATTAACTCCCAGCATATTAATGGCCAACGGCTAACATTCCATCCTGTTTCCCAACATTCCGTCCCATAGCACAACATTCTATCCCATCTCCCAACATGTCATCCATCACATTTTTCAAGTACCACAAGGACCCAATTAGATATGATAGTGTAAGATCCAGAACTGGTTATCCCAGTTTCCCCTCTTCTCCAAATGGCAAATGAAACCACAAAGCCCCGTTGGATTCAAAATGGCGGTCCTGGCAGTGATGGAAACTTTAAATTTCATCTCACGCTTTTACCCCAAGCTGGACTGCAGACACATTTATTTGGAATAACACAATCAAATGAAAGAATGAAAGTCCTACTAATATGATACAGGTAGTCCTCCAATTGATCCCAAAATTTAGGTTGCTAAGTGAGAAATTTGTTGTTCTGCCCCATTTTACGACTTTTCTTGCCACATGGATTAAGTCAATCACCGCAATTGCTAAATGAGTAATACGGTTGTTAAATGAATATGGTTTCCCCATTGATTTTGCTTGTCAGAAAGTCATAAAAGGCAATTACATGACTCCGGGACTCTGCCACCATCATAAATATGAATCAGTTGCCCATGTAATAATAGGACGTTGCATTGACCTATCAGTAGAGTAACTGAACCTTTTCTTCTTATTCTGGAACTGGTCCTCAAGGTCTGAACAGCCACCATTTTGCATTTTTACTTATAAGGTTAGACGAAAATGACAAAATATGGACAGCGTGGGATGGGAATGTTAGCAATTAACTTCAGTATAGCAAAATAATTAGATTTGTAGAGCAGCTGTATCAGAGCTGTATTCTGCCAAATCATAACTTCTCCGAAGACTGCGGGACATTATCCAATCTGTAAACTAAATTTATTAATTGGCGGTTTACGTCTGCTTGGATTTTTAAAGCTGTCTCACAACCAGAAACCGTGTTTCCGCTCAGCATGTTGTGCCGTTTTCTCAACAGAAGCATTTCCCTTCAAAACCTAAAGTGTGGGGAGGTGATGTGCTTTCTGCAGGCAGAAATCCAACAGGGAAAATGTGTGACTTGGGGTTTTGAGGAACCGACATGATTTGATTCAATGTTTTTCAAATATTGGGCTTATTCACTTTTGACAGTTGATTATGTGTTAGATTAAAATTAGGAGAATAATATAATATTAATAGAATATTAATTTATTTAATATTTTATATATGTGTCTGTGTATATTATTATCTTTGTACAAAAAAAAGTCAAAGTCCTTTTGATTATATATTTGTTTGAAGTATGTTTTTGTCACTTTTAAACTTGTCCTGTTATTCATGTGTTTGTTTTTGAAATTTACTAAAGGTATTGCATAAAAACATCAGCTGCCAAAGCAGTTAAAAAAATAAAAAAATAAAAAGCAGGCAAACAGGTAAAAGGGGGAGAAAAGCCCCTCTTTGAGGAAGAGGGGCAGTTAAAAATAAGAATGAAGATAGATAGATAGATAGATGATAGATAGATAGATAGATAGATAGATGATAGATAGATAGATAGATAGATAGATAGATAGATAGATAGATATAGATAGATAGATAGATAGAGATAGATAGATAGATAGATAGATGATAGATAGATAGATAGATAGATAGATAGATAGATAGATAGATAGATAGATAGATAGATAGATAGATAGATATAGAGAGATAGATATAGAGAGATAGATGATAGATAGTGTTGTAGCCCGCCAGCAGCCAGAAGAGCTAGTGGCAGACTCAGATGGAGCTGAAGAAAAAGAGATTTGAGGTGAGGGAACCAGAAATTCTTTTTTTTTTAAGTTTCATCAACTTCCTCCCTTAGTTAGTCTGGCAAGTAGATTTCTCTACTTCGTGGATTTTACAGGAGGTTGGGGAGGACCATGGACCAGTCCTGGAGTCTGAGGAAGGCTCTGATGAGTGCTCTGCATCGGAGGCAGAGATGGGGCCAGGGCCATCTGACAGTTATCAGCTGCCTTCGGAGTCACATTATCAGTGGGGCAGAACAACAGCTGGAGCCTGTTCCCGATGTGCACATGCCAGGAGAAGGGAACAGCTAAGGAACAAGGGCTGACTCGGGAGTAAAGGCACAGGTGGACAGTGAATCGCCCCTCCCATAGGGAATAAAGAGGAGCGAAAGGGGAGGGGAGTTTGCAGGAGACAATTAGTTCAATTCATTAGGGTGAAGATCTGTTCCTGACTTCTTGCCAAGTAATTGCTGCTACAGCGTGGCGTTTGGGAGATATCGGCCTGGCAACTCTCCAAGCCTGATAAAGGACTGTAGTTGTGAAATATCATGAAGGGCTGTTTCCCGGGACTTTGCTGAAGAGGAATTCCCTTTAACCTAAATAAAAGAGGTTTTATCGGGATGAGGAGTCTGCTTCATGATCTTGGGAAGCCTAGGTCAGAATATGTAGGTAGGTAGGTAGGTAGGTAGCAGGGATGGGTTCCTGCGAGTTCTAACCTCTTCTATAGAAGAGGTTCCACAGTGCCGTTTAGAACCGGTTCCAGCTCCCTCCCCCCGCCAGTCCGCACACCATCAAGATGAAGAGCGAGAGGAGGAATTCTGGGAGCTGAAGTCCACAAGTCTTAAAGCTGTCAAGTTTAAACACCCCTGGGTTTTTTTTTCTAAAGGGTTAGGGGTGCAACGGTCTTGTAACTTGACAACTTTAAGACTTGTGTGCTTCAAATGCCAACATTTTGTTTGGTTGCTAAGCAAGAGCGTTGTTAAGTGAGTTTCACCACATTTTACAAGTTGGCTATGCCCACCCAGTCACATCACTGCCAAGCCACTCCCACTCGGTCACATGGCTGGCAAGCCACTCCCACAAAGCAGGCCACACCTACAGAAGAGATTCTAAAAAATTTGAAACCCACCACTGGTAGGTAGGTAGGTAGGTAGGTAGGTAGGTAGGTAGGTAAGTAGATAGATAGATAGATAGATAGATAGATAGATAGATAGATAGATAGATAGATAGATAGATAGATGATAGATAGATAGATAGATAGATAGATAGATAGATAGATAGATAGATAGATAGATGAAAAATCCATTTTGGTGCTTGGCTGTACCTGTTGGACATTGGCCTGACGTGCCTCTGGAACTGGCCTAAGAGCCTTGGCTGGAGCACTTGTTGCAACAGCTCTCACATGCTGAGATCTGATTCCCTTTGCAGCCATCCTTCATTCCTCAGCCTTGGCCTCACCTTCTCTCATTAGCGAAGGACTTAGGAATCCACTTTTGAATTCAGCCTTCATTTTTTTGGTACAGTCACAACAGCAGCAGCAGCAGCCGCCGAGTTTCAAAGCCTGTGGAATTTGTCTATGTTCTTGGAGGGAAAAAAACAAGCGAGCGAGAACAGGGCACCTTGCCAAGAATGGATTCATGAGTCAAAAGTCCCTCTGCTCCTCGCTTGCATGGCTTCATCGGGGTCACTGTAGAATGAGCAGATAGTACAAGCTGTTCTCCCTTTTCTCTTCTTTCGAAGGCAACATTAGCCCCCGTTTTGGAAGGCCTGGGGCCAAACAGAATCTGAAGGAGTCATCTTAGAGAACCAGCCTGTGTAGAACCAGGTTTATTTGGAGGCTGGGCCTACCCTTTGTCGCAAAGCAGTCATGCCTTCAGACTAAGCAGGCCTCACCTGTGACCTGAGAAATAATGTTTGCCTCTGTGTGTGTGAGAGAGAGAAGGGGTGGAGGGAGAGAGGGAGAGAAGGAGGGAGAGAGGAGGAGAGAGAAAGAGGGAGGGGGAGGGATATTGAATATTGTGAATTCCAGGAGGAAGGAATTGCATTCCGGAGAAATAAGAGGCAACTCAGCCCAGATATTATGTGTGGGAGAAAGAGGCTGAAGACAGCTCCTCCTTAATAGTTCCCAGAGTTATATTGTAGATACGGATAGTAGAGGTTTCCATCTGGCAAGATACTCTCTGTAGGTGTGAAACAATAAAGAAGTCAGCTTGGAAAAATTGCCCCGTGTCATTCTCGGTTTTGTTTTTGAGTGGGGGTGGGGGTGTCTCCAAACTTGGCAACTTTAAGACCTGTGGACTTCAATTCCCAGAATCCCTCAGCCACCATGTTGATGTTCACAAGGATTAAAGTCATCATGTTTAGAGAACTCTAGTCTTGACAATGTGTGCCTTCATGTCAGTGTTGAGTCCAGGACCTGGGCAAAATTGAATGTATTGAGAAGCAAAATGTGAGAAGCAAAACGTCTTCAAAAAATACAACAATATCCATTTGTCTCTTGAAAAAGCACCTTTGGGACTACCTAGCTGGTTCTTTTGCACCAGAGACCTTTCCTCCTATAAGGTGTACATAAAAATCCACAAGGCCGACATTAGATTTATCAATAGCTCACTTGGCAGACAAAGAACCAGAATGAACATAACAAATGAATTTCTCACAAATCACAGGATTAACCCAGGCTCGCTGTGCGGTCCAACAGGTTCTTTTTAAGGATCAAGGGGGAAAAAAGGATGACAGAAATAGCTCCCAGGAGCAAAATCAATATACAAAGGGTGGAAGAAATTGATCAATTTTAGTCCAAAATATGCAAAGTATACTTCTTTCACAAAGTCTGTAATATTCTGCTGTTGCTTCAACACTGCATATTCACCACAGATGAAACAGAAACTGTCTGGCGAATTAATACACTTTCGCAGAGCCATAACATAACGGTTGAAGAATGACGAGCTAACATGAATTGCGATGAAAAAGTGTGAACAGCCTAGAACCAAGAACCTGATGATGATTCGTGCACAAGTTTGGCATGCAGGAGAGAGCAGCTCTGTGTCTGTTCACGAGACGTCACAGTGCTGGCCATGCCCCCTGCACTGACCGGATATGCTGCTATCTGCCCTGTGTCTCCCTCCCACTGGATTCTTCAGGAAAGATTAACCCCTTCTACCATTAGAAGCACAGACTTAAAACTTGCTTAGCTTATGTATTTATTGCTGGCCATCAGATTTACAGTGCTATATTTTTTTTTACATAACTCGGACAAACTCTTTAAGGTTTTTTGGGGCATTTTATATTTTAAATGCACTTATGTGAATTAATTAATAGTAATTTGTGCTTTAAATTTGGTTAAAAACCCATAATATAAAAAAATACCAAAATTTAAAAAAAAATGATACATTTGAAGACAATTTCACATGTTGTGGCAAATCATGACGTCTAGGAGTTTTTTCAATATTTTATTTGTTTTCAGCACACCAAAATACATGGAGAGTAGATGAAAATAATCAAACAACTTTTTAGTCGCAGACCTGTGTAATTTAATCTAAAACTGAAAGCCAGTTTTTTTCTTCAGCTTTTGCATATTTCTCTGATTGCTGCAATACTGTCCTTCTCCATCCTCAAGACTCACATACCAAAATGCATAAGCAAAGGGAGTATGTACATGGTTGGAAGCAACACTGAGAAAAGCTTTCCATTTAAGAATATTATTTGCAAAATCAGAAGGGTGGAGAGGAGTCTCCATGATTCACAGTGAGAATTGTTAAGTAATGAAGCTGCTTGCCTCCTGGACTGGTAGATATTCCATTGCTGGAGGTTTTCAAGAAAACATTGGACAATCATTTTTCCAGGATGGTATAAGAATTGCTTTGGGTAGGGCAATGACGGTGAACCCTTTTCTGATAGTGTGTCACAATTGTGCACACGGATACTATCGCTCACACATGCATGATCACACCATTTCAATCCTCCCCGCCCACTTGCGCATGAGCATACGACTCCTCCCCAGTCTCTGGAGGCTTTCCTGAAGCCTGGGGAGGGTGAAAATGGCCTCCCCCAGCCCCCCCCGGAAGTACTCCGGAAGCTGGAAACGGATCATTTCTGAACTTCCGGTTGGCCCATTGGGGGCCATTTTTCATCCTCCCCAGGCTTCAGGAAAGCCTCTGGAGACTGGGGAGGAGGAAAAACAGGTCCAACGGGCCAACCAGAAGTTTGTTCCGTATACGCATCAGAGCTGATAGCTGGTGTACCGGCGAATATGGCTCCGTGTGTCACCTGTGGCACGCGTGCCGTAGGTTCGCCATCACGGGGGTTGGATTGGAAGACCTCCATTTCCCTTCCAGCCCTATGATTCTATTTTTAATTCTATTTCTATCAGATGGTGAGAATTGAGTAAGTCCCTGGCTCCTTCTAAGCATTTCCAGAGCGGATTTAGTGTTGATATCGCTAAAATAAGCTTCCGTTGTTCTAATCAACTGCAAGGAGTGATAGAACTAAATTGGCAATCCAAGAAATGATCGTCTTTTGTGAAAGCTCCAAAATGTGGTACTAATGATAGACAAACACTGGGAAACAACTGAGATAAAAGAGTCAGCCGAGATACAAAGTTGGAACAGTCGGATGTTTTTAATTTGTGCACAGCACCAGTGCAGAATTGTTGAAAATCATCAGACACCAGAATCAGAACATGTCTATATCAAAACCCTCTTTGGTTTGGCCTGAGTCCCCCAAGTAGCTATATATATATATATATATATATATATATATATATATATATATATATATATATGTGTGTGTGTGTGTGTGTGTGTGTGTGTGTGTGTGTGTGTGTGTGTGTGTGTGTGTGTGTGTGTGTATATGTATGTATATGTGTGTGTGTGTGTATGTATATGTATGTATATGTGTGTGTGTGCATATATATATATGTGTGTGTGTGTGTGTATGTATATGTATGTATATGTGTGTGTGCATATATATATATATATGTGTGTGTGTGTGTGTGTGTGTATGTATATATATGTATATGTGTGTGTGTGCATATATATATATATATGTGTGTGTGTGTGTGTGTGTATACACACACACACACACACACATACATACATGGTTCGCTATCACTGTTCTAATCTTTTGAAACCATCAAAACAAAGGAAAAAAACAATCCAGCTCCCTTTTGAGAAAACACCCTTGAGACAGCTATGACCTGGATGACTGAGAATCTCCATAGACATCAAAACGACAATGATCATTAACCATCTTACAATCCTTGCAGAAAAGCCACACATCTAAACTATCGTATTTTTCCGAGTATAAGACGCACCCTTTTTCCCTCAAAAAAGAGGGTGAAAATCTGGGTGCATCTTATACACTGAATACAGCATTTTTGGCCTACCGAAACCCTGCCCCCTTTGCAAAAATGGACGTGCATAGGCTTTGGGAGGCTTGCAAAGTGCTTCTGAGGGCTGGGGAGGGGAAGAAAGAGCAAAAAAACAGGCCATTTTGCTCCCCCACCCCCCAGGAGCACTCTACAAGCCTCCCAAAGCCTATCCATGCCCTCCCTTTTTTTTTTTTTTTTTGCAAAAAATGAGGTGTGCAGAAGGTTTGGGAGGCCTGCAGAGTGCAAAAGCCTTTTTAAAAAAATGTACCTCTTCAAAATCATGGTGCGTCTTATACTCCAGTGCATCTTATAGTCTAAAAAATACGGTATATCATGAGAATCAGTTTGGTGGTTAAATGCAGCAAAATAATAATAATAATTCTGTTCTCGCCTTGGGCATGAAGTCAGCTGGGAGACTTTAGGCCAGTCCCTCTTTCTCAGCCCTAGGAAGAAGACAGGAGAGGTAAACCATTTCTGAAAATCCTGCCAAGAAAATTGCGTGAATTTCTACATGCAATCGTCAGGAGTCAACGATGACGCACAGTCCCCCCTTCCCAGACCCAAAAAGATGTCATAGTCCTTCAAATATTATTTGAAGGTGGCTGTCATGGAGTAAACATGTCCAGTTCCTTCACCCTTTCTTAAGAACAGCTCAAGAACCTTGCTACATCAGGCTGGAGTCTCTCCTGGCACTAAGCCACACGATTTAACAAATGAGTTTGAACCAGAATGTTCAGAAGGATGAACACAACGCAACTGTTCTTTCCCCACTATTGCTTCCTAGCAACTGGACTTTAAGAAATATTGACTATAGTTCAACAACCACAATTTTATTATTACAATCTTAGACCAGCAACCAGAACAAATAAAAGCATTCAGTATATATAGATTTAAAACTTCTAGTATAAAATAATGAATAGCAACTAAAATCTATAATAAAATCCAGTGTCAATTATACGTGGTTTGACTATATGATAGTTGCAATCAGTGGTGCAATTCAATTTTTTTTACTACCGGTTCTGTGAGCGTGGCTTGGTGGGCATGACAGGGGAAGGATACTGCAAAATCTCCATTCTCATCCCACTCCAGGGGAAGGATACTGCAAAATCCCCATTCTCACTCCACTCCAGGTTTCAGGTTTCGTTTTATTTATATGCCGCCCTATTCCCAACGGGGCTCAGGGCGGCTCACAAACCCAAGAGGGGAAGGGAAACACAAGAACTACAAATGCAAGCATTTAAAATAACCAACAGACACACAATCGAGAGGGGAAGGGAACTCATCAACCCCAGGCCTGCCGACACAGCCAGGTTTTAACGGCTTTTCGGAAGGCCTGGAGAGAGGTGAGGGTCCGAATCTCGGCGGGGAGTTCGTTCCAAAGGGCCAGTGCTGCCACAGAGAAGGCCCTCCCCCGGGTAGTAGCCAGATGGCATTGGCTGGTAGACGGAACCCGGAGGAGGCCAACCCTGTGTGATCTAATGTGTCTTTGGGAGGTAATTGGCAGCAGGCGGTCTCTCAAGTACCCAGGTCCAATACCATGAAGGGGAAGGATACTGCAAAATCTCCATTCCCACCCCATTTTGGGGCCAGTCAGAAGTGGCATTTGCCGGTTCTCTGAACTACTAACTAACTAACTACTAACTCTGAAGGTTGACTCAGCCTTCCATCCTTCCGAGGTGGGTAAAATGAGGACCCAGACTGTGGGGGCAATATGCTGACTCTGTAAACCGCTTAGAGAAGGCTGAAAGCTCTAAGAAGCGGTATATAAGTCTAACTGCTATTGCTATTGCTAACTGCTACTCAAAATTTCCGCTACCAGTTCTCCAGAACCTGTCAGAACCTGCTGACTTTCACCCCTGGTTGCAATCCTTAAACTGTGTGGCCTGTTGTAGTTTCAAGGCTAAAAGGGAAGGGACTAAGCAGTTGTGGGGTTTGCCACAATTGTTATATAGCTATGGTGGAGAAGACACGTGTTTGCGACAAATCTCTCGTCCTGCTGCGCAGAATCTGCCCGCCTGCGCTGTAGTTATGGACTGTTCATCCTTAAGCAGCCCCTGGAGATAGGTAGTGTCGGAATGGCAAGGATAACTAGCAGTTATTGGCAGAAAATATGTTTTTTCCTAATCTCCGTATAAAAGGAACATCTAAGGAGCATGTGCCCCACAGTCTCCACCTCTCCTGAGTCGCAGGGACAGAGTCTTTCTATGAATGGTATCCAGAGGTGGGTTGTTGCCGGTTCGGCCCAGTGCGGCCGAACCGGTAGCGGAATTCATGCCTGGGTCACAGAACTGGCAGTGACCCAGGCCTGACATGCCCCCGAACCAGCTCTCCAGTGTCTTCTGGCATGGTTTTGCCCCCGTGCAGAGCAATTTTTAGTCAAATGCGCATGCGCGAGCAACGCGCGGCCGGCAAAGCATGCACGCAGCGAACCGGTATTAACCGGTTCAGGAAACCACCTCTGACGGTATCCTTTTATACTTGCCATACAGGATGGCCGATGGAAGCGCATGGCACTGTGCGAGTGCAAATGCTTTCCAGTGGTTTGCTGACTCCAACTGATTAAATAGCTGGCAGGGGCAATGACACATCTAATGGGATCTGGAACCAGAAACAGCGGCGCTTTCCCTGAGTACACCTGTCCCTCAATGTCCTCTGTTGGGAGTCTACTCCTAGTGTTGGGTAGGCAATATAGATTCATATATAATAGCAATAGCAGTTAAACTTATATACCGCTTCATAGGGCTTTCAGCCCTCTCTAAGCGGTTTACAGTCAGCATATTGCTCCCAACAATCCGGGTCCTCATTTTACCCACCTCGGAAGGATGGAAGGCTGAGTCAACCTTGAGCCGGTGAGATTTGAACAGCCGAACTGCAGAACTGCAGTCAGCTGAAGTAGCTTGCAGTGCTGCATTTAACCACTGCGCCACCTCGGCTCTTAACAAATAATAACAAATGGTCGATGTTGCTTTAACTGGGTGAATGTACTTATCAGCTGTAATTAACTTTACAATAAGAGGGAGTCAGGAAAGCTCACACTTTCTCTCTCCGTTTGTCCTATGCTTGATGACTACTTGCTCGCTTGATGACTGGAACGTGAACTGCGACTGTAAGCAATTGTTTGTTCTTTGAATTGTGTTTGGATAAATACCTACTATCACTGCTTGTGAAGCTATTGTTAGTAGTAAAGCTACTTGCTTTTACTAGCAGTGTCTGAGACTCTATTTGTGTGTTTTCTTCTACTAGCAACGTTCCTTCTCTCTAGCTGTACATTCCGCTGCGCTACTTTCTGTCTCCCAACGGAGATACCCCTAACATCCTCCATCCTTTGTCACAAGGTTTGTCTTGCTAAATCATAGATTCCCAAGGTTTCCTCAAACTCTGCGGTTCTAGATCTCTGATGGATGGCCTTTCCTTTGCTTGAAAATTTCTAGGGAGCAACTCACTCCTTCACTTGGCAGCCTGTTCTGCTGGGTGACAACTCACACGTTGAGAAAACTCTTTCTGAAGGAGTCGGCAGGAATTGAACGAGCTGCATCCGAGCCAAGGATGCTGCAGGGATGGGCAACATTTTTCCTTTACCTGAAGAATGGGATTGGACACCTGCCTATCGCTGACAGGGAAAATCCACATGTTCCCAACTGTATGGAGATTCATTCTCCTGAAGATAGAAAGTAGGTGGTGGGACTGGTTGAGGAGCCCTGCGGTTATTTGGACGGGAAGCATGAATCTCTGATTTAAAAAAATCCTGCAGGTGGAAGGCCACACCTTTCCAAAGAAAGTAAAGAAAAACAAGATTAAGGTGCCAAGTCGAAGGAGACTTTACATGTGATCCATAATTTCGTGGTACATACAGAAATATGTCTTAAGAGTCAAACCATGATGAGTGTCTGGGTGAATAGTTTTATATTTAAGAGTGCTTCTTATATGATGATGAAATGCAAGAAAGTTTAACTGGACAGGGTTTGTTTTTTTTTAAGGAAAAGGGTAGAAAGCTAAGGAGAGAACAGAAGAGAAAGGAGAGAAAGGAAGGGAGGGAAAGGAAGAAAAGAGAGGAGAGAAGAGAGGAGAGAAAAGAGAAGAGAAAAGAGAAGAGAAGGGAAAAGAGAGGAGAGGAGTGAAGAGAAGAGAAAAGAGAAGAGGAGAGGAGAGGAGAGAAGAGGAGAGAGAGGAGAGAAAAGAGAAGAGAGAAGAGAAAAGAGGAGAGAAGAGCAATGAAAGGAGAAGTGAAGAGAGAAGAGGAGAGGAGAAAAGAGAAGAGAAGCAAAGAGAGAAGAGAAGAGAAGAGGAGAGAAGAGAAGCAAAGAGAAAAGAGAAGAGGAGAGGAGAAAAGAGAAGCAAAGAGAAAAGAGAAGAGGAGAGAAGGGAAGAGAAGCAAAGAGAAGAGAAAAGAGGAGAGAAAAGAGAAGAGAAGCAAAGAGGAGAGAAAAGAGAAGAGAAGAGGAGAGAAGCAAAGAGAAAAGAGGAGAGAAAAGAGGAGAGGAGAGAAGAGAAGCAAAGAGAAAAGAAGAGTGGAGATAAAAGAGAAGAGGAGAGAAGAGAAGCAAAGAGAAGAGAAAAGAGAAGAGAAAAGAGAAGAGGAGAGAAAAGAAAAGAGAAAAAAGAAGAAAGGAGAGAAGAGACGAGAAGAGAGAGAGACGTGCATTGTATTATGGCTGCGGGCATGTGTGCATGCGCTGTTGTGCATGCATGAGCACTTTCAGCATGTGAGGACAAAAAGGTTAATCATCAGTGAACTAGAATGTCGATGGCTTCTCAGACCAAAAATATTATTTTACATTCCTCCCCTTTGATATGACATTGTTTTTAAATACAATTTATTCTTATCATCAACAGATCATCTGAGTAAATGAGACTCAGAATCGAACATCCCTCTCATTTCCCATGGCTAAAAGGCAACGTTTCCAGGAGAAGAATGAGTAAGAGAGGAGATAACTAAAGGATGGAAGTCATTATTTTGAGGTGGTGGTAGCCCTGTCTGAATCAATAAATCTGGAAGAAAGCCGGTCACTTCTGACCAAATAAATCTAGAACATGAGTATAAAATAATTCCTATAAGGTGTCAGGATGCCTGGAAGCCATCTTGGGCATTGGATCTTCAGGCCTGCCACATTTAGTGCTGTGGAAAACTGGGAGGGGGGATTGTATGGAGCTGGAGAAATATACAGCCACAATAACATTCCTTTCTCCGAGAGAGTCAAAGCCACCCTGCCCTGCACCTTGAGGGGTGTGACTGGGGAGTATCTCCAGTTAGGGCGATGCATTGATTGGACCATGTGATGGGTGCTGGGACAGAGGGACCTGGACTTTCTTTTGGCTGGGGAAATCCTGGAAGCTTTCAGATGTGGGTTTTCCCAGATGTGCCAATATGATATTTCTAATGAAGTGGAACTTTGAGGAAAGTTTAACCTTGGAGCCTTGTTCTGTTGGGGGTGTTGGAACCAGGGGTGAAATTTAGCTGGTTTTGACAGGTTCTGGAGAACCGGTAGTGGAAATTTTGAGTGTTTTGGAGAACCGGCAAATGCCATCTCTGGCTGGCCTCAGAGTGGGGTGGGAATGGAGATTTTGCAGTATCCTTCCCCTGCCACGCACACCAAGCCACGCCCACAGAACCGATAGTAAAAAAAAATATTGAATTTTACCACTGCTTCGAACCCTGACATTAGGTGCATTAAAAGGCAAACTTTAGCCATTGAATCCTGGAATTACAGAGTTGGAAGTGACTCCTTATCTTTCAATCCAACTTCCTGTACTGGGCAGGAATTAAGATTAAAGTTACCAGGAGAGATGGCTGTTTAATATCTGCCTGAACACATCTAAGTCGGTATTTCCTCTGTCAAATTGTCTTTACCGTTAGGCCTTTCATTCCTCTCTGCTAACATTCACTTGGGACCCATCTTCCTGAAATTTAATTCCATTATTCTCTGACCTGCTTTCTGGAATGATGAAAAACAGGTCTTGACTTTTTAGCATTGAAATCCCACCCTTCTCAATGCTGCATTCCCTCTTTCTTGGCTTCCATAGGTATCATGAGATGAGAGAGAAGATGTTGGCTTAAGTAGACCACATTTCTTTCCACAGAGCTCTTGAGATTTGATGTAGTCCCAAATGTTGGTTTTAAAAGCATAAACACTTCATTGCAATGACGTCTTCAAATTCTAGTGTTTCTCCACTTGGGCGACTTTTTAAAAATGTGGACTTCAATTCCCAGAATTCCCCAGCCAGCATGGGAATTCAATCCACATATCTTAAAGTTACTCAGGTTGTTGTTGTTGTTGTTGTTGTTGTTGTTGTTGTTGTTGTTCTTCTTCTTCTTCTTCTTCTTCTTCTTCTTCTTCTTCTTCTTCTTCTTCTTCTTCTTCTTCTTCTTCTCCTCCTCCTCCTCCTCCTCCTCCTCCTCCTCCCCCTCCTCCCCTCCTCTTCCTCCTCCTCCTCTCCAGTTACCTATTTTTCAGAGTATAAGACGCACCTTCCCCCCCCAAAAGAGTGAAAATCTAGGTGCGCCTTATACACTGAATACAGCATTTTTGCCAAAAAACTTTGGCCCACCGAAACCCGACCACCTTTGCAAAAATGGATGTGCAGAGGGTTTGAGAGACTTGCAAAGTGCCCCTGGACGCTGGGGAGGACAAAATGAGCAAAACACGGGCTGTTTTTGCTTGTTCCCCCCGCCTCCCCAGCATCCAGGAGCACTCTACATGCTTCCCAAAGCTCTGCATGCCCCCCCTTTTTGCAAAAAATGAGGCGTGCAGCGGGTTTGGGAGTCCTGCAGAGTGCAAAAACTTTTTTTAAAAAATGTACCTCTTCAAAATTATGGTGCGTTTTATACTCCGATGCATTTTACAGCCCGGAAAATACAGTACTTCTACCATCATCTTGTTGGATCACAGAAATGTGCTTTTTCCGGTGGCCGCCTCTGGCCTCTGAGATTCTCACAGTCATAAGGACCTAACTCTGTTGTCTTTTAAGAAATCCCTTAAAACATCTCCCTTTTAACGGGCCCTGAAACTGTTGACCTGTGATCCAATACAATCTGGATTTGGTTCCTTGGCATTTGATGTTTTCTTTCCTGATGGACTAATTATCTTTAGTTTTGTTGTTGTGGTGGATGATGATGATGATGATGATAATGGCCAGTCTCTACTTGCTTCTTTGTTTTAATGGGTTGCAGATTGTCTAGAGTTGCTCAGACTGTTGAGTTGGCTTAGAAACTCAGCAGATGGATAATTAAATAATGCAACACAAAGCGTTTCATGAAGAATACCAGGGTTTAAAAAAAAAAAAGGCCAGAGAAAGACCATTTCTTCTCTGCCTCTGAGAGATAAGCACATCTGATTTAAAGCATTCCCCTCCATGCCTTTTCACTTCTTCTTGACAGGTGACTGGGAGTAAGAGAACACATCAACCGCGCTTGAGAAGATTTTTAATCCCATCCCCAACAAATGCTGCAATCTTCTCCAAGGCATCTTCCAAATCAATTGGGATCACTTCTACAATTTTTAGCCAGGTTTGGAAAAAAACACGAGAACCGTCTTCATAAATTATCTTCTATTTCCTGGGGATAAGGTTGGCCAGAATTTTTTCTTTCTTTCCCTTTTCTAACCCTTGCCTAATCTCTCCACACCAATGTAGCCCCAGTTCACATCTGGAGCAGGGAAAATTTAGTGTCCCACTTTTGTGGTTCTGGGAGGCATCTGCCTAACCAGCTGGTACAAGGAACAGAAAGTTAGGCTAGGGTGTGGCTTGGCTTGATCTGCGTGAATAGATCACTTGGGTGTTTACATTATCCCTGTTGCTTTCCTAACTTGCAGTGTGTATATAGTTCCTCCCCCCTTTCTCGCAAACATAAACGTCTTAAGGAAAAGTATACAGAAGAGGAAATAAGAAATAACTCGTGTAAAAATAGAAAATAAGAAATAGTGGCATGCGGATAAGCAAACCTGGGATTTAAATTGTCGTGAAAATACAATTTTCAGCATATCATTAATGAAGTACAAAATGGTAAGATCACCTTTTGGAGAAAGATCTGAGAACTGAGCTTCAAGCTAATCGAATCTGTTTAATTCTAGCCTTTCGATGTGATTCTCCAGCTCTTTCCTCTTTAAGGTAAAGGTAAAGGTTCCCCTCACACATAGGTGCTAATCATTCCTGAATCTAGGGGGCGGTGCTCTTCTCTGTTTCAAAGCCAAAGAGCCAGCGCTGTCCGAAGACATCTCTGTGGTCATGTGGCTGGCATGACTAAACACCAAATATGTACAGAATCTTGTTACCTTCCCGTCAAGGGTGGTTCCTATTTTTCTACTTGCATTTTTACATGCTTTTGAACTGCTAGGTTGGCAGAACCTGGGACAAGTAACGGGAGCTCACTCTGTTACAGGGCACTAGGGATTCGAACCGCTGAACTGTCCATCTTTCTGATTGACAAGCTCAGTGTCTTAACCACTGAGCCACCATGTCCCTTTCCTCTTTGGAGCTGAACAAACCAGAGTTTGGACACTTAGTCACCCTGTCAGCTTAGGCCCAGGGTACCTGCGAGACCACCTACTGCCACCGGTAGCCTTCCACCGTCCAGTGCGATCCCACAAAGTTTGCCTCCTCACAGGGGTGGGTTTCTCGCCCCGTTCCAACCGGATCGGTTGGAACGAGGCTGGCAGCGTCCTCGCGCACGCACGCGGCGTCCTCGCACACGCATGCGGCATCCTCGTGCACGCACGTGGCGCACGCATGCGTACTAGCATCTGCGCGATGCTCCAGCTGCTCCTGGAGGATTGCGCAGGCGTTCTGCGCATGCGTGGAAAGTGCAAAATTCGAAAAAAACGGGTAAGGAGCGGGCGCGGGTGTGCGGGCGCGCGGGGGCGCGGGGGGGGGGGCTTTGCCGTTCCCGGAAGTTACTTACTTTCGGGTTCGGCGACCAACCAGATCGCAGGGACCGGTGCGAACCGGTCGAAACCCACCCCTGCCTCCTCAGGGTGCCGTCGGCCAGACAGTGTTGGCTAGCGACCCCCAGGGGGAGAGCCTTCTCTGTGGGAGCGCCTTCCCTCTGGAATGAGCTGCCCTCTGAAGCTTCGCATAATCCCTGACCTCTGGCCCTAAAAAGTTGGCTTTTCCAGCAAGCCGGCCTGGCCTGAACAAAATAAAATAAATGATTGATTTAATTGTTAATTGTAATCTAATTTTTAAAATGTTTTGTTAATATTAATTGGGTTTGTTTTTGGATACTCTATCTAATTTCCTTTTTAACTTTTGTAATATGTGGGCTTTTTAAATGTTGTATGCCGCCCTGAGTCCTTTGGGAGAAGGGCGGCATATCAGTCCAATAAACCAACCAACCAACCAACGAACCAACTAACCAACAAACAGGGTGAAGCTTCAGGATGGTAAATTAAATTGCAATTAGGAAGATTTACTGCTTAAGCCCACACACGAAAATGCAGTGAACCAACATCCAATGCTAAATTGGTGCTAGATAAGTGTCAACAGAATTCAAGAGGGGTTGGACTTAGGACTGTTTGTGGGAATGTAACAACTCTAGACTGATGACTTAATTAACTCCACCACCTGGCTCAGCCTAGTTTTTCCCTACACCTTTGGGATCCAATTCAATTTACATATGCTATTTATTTTTATTTTATTTCTCAGATTTTTTTTAAAATTTTTTTTTATTATTTTTATAAATAACTGAAGGCAGGGAACATACCTAATAATTTTTCCTCCTCCTGTTTTCCCCACAACAACCAACCTTTGAGGTGAGTTGGGCTGAGAGAGAGGAGCTGGTCCAAAGTTGTATGCAATTGTTAAGCTGCCCAGAGTTGCTTGGTGGTGAAATGGGTGGCGGATAAATTTAATAAACAAGTGCAATAAGTAAAATAAAATTTGCTCCTCTCTTCCCCATTTCTCTGGACACAGAACCTGTCCTCTCCCTTCAAATATTTTGTTCAGAGTCACCAAACTTGGATCAGAAACATGGCAAATGATGGTGTATAAACATTCTTGGGAAAACAGACTAGTAAAAGAAAAAAAAAGGAGGGTCACAGAGAAAGAAACAGGCAGTGAAATGATCTTCTGGAGTTGTGGGTGCCTTTTTGATGGAGGTCTTCAAGAAAGGATTGGGCAGCCATTTGTTTGGGATGGAATAAAGTCTCCTGCCTTGGGCAAAGGGTTGAACTAGAATAGTGGTGTCAGCTTTCCAAGTAATGCACCAGTGGTGGGTTTCAATTTTTTTTAGCACCTCTTCTGTAGGTGTGGCCTGCTTTGTGGGAGTGGTCTTGCCGGCCATGTGACTGAGTGGGAGTGGCTTGGCAGTCATATGACTGGGTGGGCATGGCCAACTTATAAAATGTGGTGAAACTCACTTAACAACGCTCTTGCTTAACAACCAAAATGTTGGCTCAGAAACTCTGGCATTTGAAGCACGCAAGTCTTAAAGCTGTCAAGTTACAAGACCCTTGCACCCCTAACCCTTTAGAAAAAACCTCCAGGGGTGTTCAAACTCGACAGCTTTAAGACTTGTGGACTTCAACTCCCAAAATTCCTCCTCTGGTTATTCAGTTTGATGATGTGTGCGGACAGGTGGGAAGAGGGAGCTGGAACTGGTTCTGAATGGCACTGTAGATTTGTGGAACCTCTTCTATAGAAGAGGTTAGAACTGGCAGGAACCCACTCCTGTTGTGGGGGCTAGATAGATACCGTAATCTGGACTGAATCCAAAACCGAGTGACGGGTATGAAAAGAAGGCTGTTTGGTTATAAAGAAAGAATGAATGAGGATCACATTGCAAAATAGAAACATGATGGAAGAGGGAACTCGCAAGAACCCACCCCTGTAACGCACCCAAAGAAAGCAGAAATCTGAGGCAGGTAGATTCCTCAAGGAACAATTTATTGGATACTTCATATTGGCACAACTGGTGAAAACCGACTCTGAAGGTTCCCACAGTTTTCACCTAATTAAAAAGTAAAAGTTTCCCCTTCCCCCAAGCCCTCAGTCACATTGTCCAATCAAGGTGTTGACCAGCAGGTTGGTTATTTCACTCCTCCTCTCCTCAGCCACCTGTTGGGATGTCCTTGGTTCCCCCAGGAAAACTTCTTGTTTTGACTACAAACCCCCAGCTAGCTATGTATTTCCCCCTCCCTTTTCCTTCTTCTTCCTTGTGGCAACCCTGAAGCTTCAAAGATGGCCTCAGCCAGCTTCCCTTCAGGTTTGATATACTGCGTCTTTTCAAACAAATCTTGAAGCTGTTGGGTTTTGCAAAACCAGCGGAGGAAGAAGAAGGAATGACGAGCATTTTAAAGATCTGGTGAGCACATGAATATATAATAGCGCTGCTTAATCATGAATCTGTTGCTTCTTTCTCAGATTTTTAACTGAGAAAACTGATTTCACTGTATTTGCCTGGAAATGTTGTGGACTGAATTCTCATAACCCGGCCTTGTGATTCCTTTGTGAGCTGACATTATGCTTTTATGTTGCAGGATCTGAATTTCATTTTTGCTAGAATCTGAACTCCAAATTATTATCAGTACTAAATCATCCCACACCAGGATGTTCCTCCTTTAGAAGCATAGCGTACCTTGTGATTATTCTCCCACCTCCAGCTTTTTTCAGAACTGTGGCAACCAAGGCTACAGACTCAACTTTATTTTTATTTTTTTGAATATATTTTTTATTATTTTTACATTTAAAACAATGCAGTACCGCAAAGTCGAAGTGACCATACCTTCACATTATATACAACTAGCCTCAACCATTAACTATTAGCCTATTTAATACATTGTCTATCCTTCTGTCCAATCACAATATATACAGTTTGTTCCAGTCTTGTCACCTTGTCTTATACCAATCATAAAATCTGTTCCAGACTTCAAAATATTCTGATTCCACTTAATTTTAAGTTCAAGAGTGAGCCTATCTGTTTCCGCATAGGCCAAGACTTTTCTTTTTTTTTTAACCTTTTTTTAAATTAAAAGTTTAATTATTATTTTTTACAAAAATATACCTTCCCCCCAAAACCCAACTCCCCCCCATCTCCCCCCCCCAACCTCCCAGAGCAAATATAGGGTATAAGCATTAACAACCATATTCTAAAATAAACTAACAGACTTCAGCATCAACCCTCACTTGTGTTGTAGTATAAGTGTAGGCATGCATAGCTGTGCTGGAACACGTATACAACAGCAGTAATGATTAACCATATCATAAGATCAGTAGTCACAAACTCTTAACTCTAAGCATTAAGTAGATCAGTAATCACAGACTCTTAACTCTAAGTAGATCAGTAAAACAAACTGTTTACCTCTAAGCATTAAATAGATCAGCAATCACAGACTCTTAACTCTAACCGTTAAGTAGGTCAGAGGTTACAACTGATTAACTCTCAAACATTAATTAAGGATTAGAAGTTTGCATGCTGGTAAAAGATTTATTTGCTGAATATGGGCATTCTTTAGGTCTACATGGAAGTAAATGAGTTACCATATACCATAGACTTGTACAATCATGATTGGTCCACATAGACCATGTGAATCCACCCTTTCCTTGTGTATGCTCAATAAAAGAGGCCTCCGGACTCTGTTCCGGGTCGTCCCATCCCGGAGGAAACTCGTGTCCGTGTCTTCCTTCATCATTGGCCTCATGGGCGACCCGCGGAGAAATCGCACACTTGTACTTTAACTCCCCTTTTATAAAGCTAACTTTAGACAAATTATATCATTCCTTGCTCGTTCACTCATAAGCTATCTGGAGTTTCTTAGTCCCATATTTATTCTGGATATAAAATCAATCCATCTTCTCCATTCCAACTTGCATTTCTCATCAGAGTGGTCCTTAAGGTATGCTGATATTTTAGCCATCTCTGCTAAGTTTGTTACTTTTAATGTCCATTCTTGAATAGTAGGCAATTCTTCCTTCTTCCGGTACTGCGCCACTAACAGTCTTGCTGCCGTTGTAAAATTCAAAATCAGATTAGTCTCTATAACTGTACAGTCTGTAATTATACCTAACAGGAATAACTGAGGAGTAAACTTTATCCTCTTTTTAAGAATATTTTGCATAATCCACCATATTTTTATCCAAAATGCTTTAACCTTTTTACAAGTCCACCATATATGATAATACATAGCATCAGCACAATCCCATTTCCAGCATTTAGGTTGTAAGTTCGGATACATACAAGCTAATTTTTTAGAATCTAAATGCCATCTATAAAACATCTTGTAGAAATTCTCTCTCAGATTCTTGGGCTTGCATAAATTTTACATTTCTTACCCATATCTTTTCCCATGTATCCAACATTGGTTCTTCAAAATTTTGTGCCCATTTTACCATACAGTCTTGAACTAATTCAGTTTCAGAATCTATTTCTATTTCTATTATATTATATAACGTTTTTATATGCATTTGACTTTGGTCCCTAATTTGCCAAGACTTTTCTGATTATATCTAGATCTGATGGTGAATTTTCTTTTTTCCAATATTGTGCATAAGTTATGTACGCCACAGTTAGTACATGTATAATTAGATAAAGTGTATCTTTCTTAACCCCCTCCGGTACTATACCTAGGAGAAAAATTTCTGGTTTAAAGGTACAGACTCAACTTTAGAAACTCAGTGGGAGGTTCTGGAAATCCCTCCTTCCCCATTTTCATTGCAAATAATTCTTCTTCTAAATTAAGGCTAAATCTGCAAAATACGGAGTTTTAATATATTATGACTCCAACTGAGCATCCCTTTGTAGAGCCTTAATTCTGCACAAAAGCTGTCTGGTTTTGGTTATTTTTCCATATTCATATATTTCATAAAGGTCTCACAGGGTTAAATCATTCCCCAGAGAAATGTATCTTCTGTGTGTATGCACATGTGCACATACGTAAGTGGTCCCCAACCTTTCCAGCTTGGCGGTCTGGCACAGCATGGCCTGGCCTGGCGCAGGGGGAGCATGTGAGTAGCAGGCTCACATGCGCGCACCCAGCTCAATTTGTGTGAGTGGCACGCAGGTGCCTCCCACTTACACAAATGGAGCTTCTTATACGAGCCAAGGGTGCTTGCGCTTGAATGCGAAACTCCACTGGTGCAAGCGACAGCCACTTCCACTCGCATACAAAGCTCCACTCATGCGAAGGAGGGTGCTTGAACGGCAAAGCTCCATTTGTGCAAATTGAGCTTCATGGGCAAGCACAAGCACCCTCCACTCACATGATTGGAGTTTCACACACATGCGCTTGCCTATTTCTCCCGCAGCCAAGTTTCAAACAGGGCACGGCCCAGGGCTGTGGACTCCTAGATTAGAAGACATTGGTGAAATGCATTTTTTTTTTTACTACCGGTTCTGTGGCCGTGGCTTGGTGGGCGTGACAGGGGAAGGATACTGCAAAATCCCCATTCCCTCCCCACTCCAGGGGAAGGATACTGCAAAAGCTCCATTCCCTCTCCACTCCAGGGGAAGGATACTGCAAAATCCCCATTCCCATCCCACTCCAGGGGGAAGGATGCTGCAAAATCCCCATTCCCTCCCCACTCCAGGGGAAGGATACTGCAAAATCCCCATTCCCTCCCCACTCCAGGGGAAGGATACTGCAAAAGCTCCATTCCCTCTCCACTCCAGGGGAAGGATACTGCAAAATCCCCATTCCCTCCCCACTCCAGGGGAAGGATACTGCAAAAGCTCCATTCCCTCTCCACTCCAGGGGAAGGATACTGCAAAATCCCCATTCCCTCCCCACTCCAGGGGAAGGATACTGCAAAAGCTCCATTCCCTCTCCACTCCAGGGGAAGGATACTGCAAAATCCCCATTCCCTCTCCACTCCAGGGGAAGGATACTGCAAAATCCCCATTCCCTCCCCACTCCAGGGGAAGGATACTGCAAAAGCTCCATTCCCTCTCCACTCCAGGGGAAGGATACTGCAAAATCCCCATTCCCTCCCCACTCCAGGGGAAGGATACTGCAAAAGCTCCATTCCCTCTCCACTCCAGGGGAAGGATACTGCAAAATCTCCATTCCCTCCCCACTCCTGGGCAAAGGATACTGCAAAATCTCCATTCCCTCCCCACTCCTGGGCAAAGGATACTGCAAAATCCCCATTCCCTCCCCACTCCTGGGGAAGGATATTGCAAAATCTCCATTCCCTCCCCACTCCTGGGCAAAGGATACTGCAAAATCCCCATTCCCTCCCCACTCTGGGGCCACCCAGAGGTGGTATTTGCCAGTTCTCCAAACTACTCAAAATTTCCGCTACAGGTCAGAACCTGCTGAATTTCCCCACTGTTAGAAGACCTCTGAGGTTATTTCCAGCCCTGCCATTCTATGACCTTCTCTGTGGGAAGCTGTTATCAACCATAAATCCTGCTGTAAAAGTTTAGTCTCTTCCATGTAGTTCCTAAGCGGCCTTAGCCAAGTCAGTTCCCATTCAGAATAGGAGGCCATTGTGTCATAAAAGTTACAGAAAATTTGTGCCTCATGAAATATTCTTAAGAATTATTATTCTGGCAGCAGCAGCAGCAGAGTATCCCCTGGTCAGATTTCAGTAGCTCGTTTGGTGTTCCTTAGTAATGGGAAATGTCCTATTTTGGAGCCATAATGGATCCCTTGGTGTGGCCACCATCAAATCTCTTCTTGGTTTGAACTTCTGACTGTTCTAGGAGGTGACTTAATATATTACTATCAGTTGATTATTACAATATGTTATTATGATACATAAAACCCTGGTGACTTGAAAAGTTTCTTTCCTTTTTCTTTTTGTATTCAGGAACATTATAAAAATCTATTTCTAGCAAATTGATGCGCAGAAGATTTTTCCATAATACATATGTATATTTTTGTAGGCTCTTTAATGATTCTTTAATGATATATTATTTTATAACTTGGCTTCGTTTTTACACTATTTTTGAAAGTAGACACGTACAACATAATTTTCTATCTATTGCCCATCCACCAGGAAATCAATTCGTTTGTTTTTTCCTGTTGCACATGAAATAGACACTATCTGAGGGATTAGATTGGACAACTATTTGTCTGGGATGCTATAAGGACTCGTATCTTGGGCAGGGGGTTGGTCTAGAAGACCTCCAAGGTCCCTACCAGCTGTATGATTCTATGATCCTCTTGGTGGCGAGATCTGGCCTTAGATTTTATCTCAGCATTTCTTCCCTCCTCCCCTTCCCTTCCCCCTCCTTCCCCTCCCTCCCCTCTTTCTCCTTCCTTCCTTCCTTCCTTCCTTCCTTCCTTCTGTCTTTCCTTCCTTCCCTCTCTCCTTTCTTCCTTTCTTCCACTCCCTCCCTCCCCTCTTTTTCCTTCCTTCCCTTCTCCCACTCCCTCCCACCCCTCTTTCTCCTTCTTTCCTCCCTTACTCCTTCCATCCCTCCTTCCCTTTCTCCGTTCTTCCCACTCCCTCCCCTCTTTCTCCTTCCTTCCTTCCCTCCCTCCTTCCTTCATTTCTTCCACTCCCTCCCGCCCCTCTTTCTCCTTCTTTCCTTTCACTCCTTCCCCTCTTTCTCTTTCTTTCCTTCCCTTCTCCCACTCTCTCCCTCCCCTCCTTCTCCTTCCTTCCTCCTCCCTCTTTCCCTCCCTCTTTCCTTCCTTCTTTCCTCCCACTCCCTCCCTCCCCTCTTTCTCCTCCCTCCTTCTTCCCACTCCCTCCCCTCTTTCTCCTTCCTTCCCTCTGTCTTTCCTTCCTTCCCTCCCTCCTTCCTTCCTTTCTTCCACTCCCTCCCCCCTCTTTCTTCTCCCTCCTTCTTCCCACTCCCTCCCCTCTTTCTCCTTCCTTCCTTCTGTCTTTCCTTCCTTCCCTCCCTCCCTCCTTCCTTCCTTCCTTCCACTCCCTCCCTCCCCTCTTTCTCCTTCCTTCCTTCCTCCCACTTCCTCCCTCCCCTCTTTTTCCTTCCTTCCTTCCTTCCTTCCTTCCTTCCTTCCTTCCTTCCTTCCTTCCTTCCTTCCTTCCTTCCTTCCTTCCTTCCTTCCTTCCTTCCCATCCAAAGGGTAAAGTGGTAGGAGAATGGTCAACCTTTAAGGAATCCACTAGGTATGATAAATGAAAATGATAAATAAGGAAGAGCTGAAATCTCGAAAGATCAAGCCGTTTCATCCAGCTGGTTTATGCTTATAGCTGCAGGGTGAAAAAAGTTGCATATGTAATAATTCTCTGCAGTGATTCCCAGCAATGAAAACTAAGCCTTTCCTTAATACAATCATTCCAGGATTAATCTCTGGTATCAAAAACAGATCCTTTTGGTATGTGATTAAACTCTAGAGAACAAAATTGAGAAAGAGGCTTATGTTTGTAGCTGATCTAACATTCCACACGGCAAGGCAACAATAGAATTCTGAGGAATTGTTCATCTTGGTGCTTGTTTAATCCGTTTTAATGCTTTCCCAATTTTTTAGCTAAAGGACAACTCGCCATGGGATGACTCCTGACCACAACTGAGCCCAAATGTCTCTTGCTAAGTAAGCCAGTTGTTAAGTGAGTTTTGCCCCATTTTACGACCTTTCTTGCCACAGCTGTTAAGTGAATGACTGCAGTTGTTAAGTTAGTAACACAGTTGTAAAATGAATCTGGCTTTCTCAGTGACGTGGGCTTGCAAAAGGTGATCACATGACTTCGGGACACCGCAACCGTCATAAGTATAATTGCCAAGCGTCCAAATTTTGTTCACGTAACCATGGGGATGCTGCAACAGTTGTTAAGTGTGAAAAATGGTCATAAGTCTCTTTTTTCATTATCTAGCGCAGGGGAGTCACACTCAAGGCTGGTGGGCTGGATGCGGCCCGTGGGGTGCTTAGATCTGGCCCGCAAGTCTCCCTGGAAGCCACGAACGACCGGCCCACGGTGCCTCTGCCAGGAAAAATGTTTTTCTTCTTTCTCTTTCCTATTCTCAATGTTTTAAGCTATTTAAATAGCATGTCATTACCAGCGAAGTATGGAAACAACACAATATTTATAACAAAAAAAGGGGAGGAAAAATCAGCTACACACGGCCAAGTAGAAATAGTCTCCACCATATTTCCAGGGAGCCGGACTGTGCAAAATCCAGATATTTGCCTGCTTCTTGTTGCAAAAATACCTTTAATAAGATGTCACTATTACTGGCATGAATTGCTGCTCTTTGTACTTTGACGCACAGGGTGAATTTCTAATCAGGCAACAAGGAAACACAAGATCATAAACACGATTCGTTACCAGTCCATTGCAAAAGGGCAACGTTATAAAATAGACTCCAGTTGCTATGCTTTAACCACCAAAATCCATTTTGCTAAATGTTAGGCCACAGCTTTGGCTGGTCCAGCTGACCGGACCAATTTTCTCTCGAAGCAGTGTTTCTCAACCTTGGCTACTTTAAGAAGGGTGGACTGCAACTCCCAGAATTCCCCAGCAAGGCCATGGATAGGAATTCTGGGTATTGAAGTCCACCAGTGGTGGGTTTCAAAATTTTTTAGAACCTCTTCTGTAGGTGTGGCCTGCTTTGTGAGAGTGGCTTGCCGGCCATGTGACCAGGTGGGAGTGTCTCTACCCCAAGCCACCCAAACGATGCCCTCGACATGATGTCCCGATGCCTGGAGGCTGTGCGGATCTGGGTGGGGAGGAACAGGCTCAAGCTCAATCCCTCCAAGACTGAGTGTCTGTGGTTTCCGTCATCCCGATTTGTGCATCTTCTTCCATCTTTGATGATAGGGGGAGAAATTTTAGCCCCCTCAGAGAGGGCCCGCAATCTGGGAGTCCTCCTGGATATGTGGCTTAGTTTAGAAGAACATCTGACGGCCATGACCAGGGGGGCCTTTTACTAGGTTCACCTGATACGTCAGTTGCGCCCCTTTCTGGATCGGGATGCTCTGTGCACAGTCACCCATGCCCTCGTCCTTTCTCGCCTGGACTACTGTAACACTCTCTACATGGGGCTGCCCTTGAAGAGCACCCGGAGGCTTCAGCTGGTCCAGAATGTGGCCGCGTGGGTTATCATGGGGGTACCTAGGTGCTCCCATGTTACACCCCTTTTAGGCGGTCTGCACTGGTTGCCGGTTGTCTTCCGGGTGCGATTCAAGGTACTAATTATGACCTTTAAAGGGCTCCATGGCTTAGGCCCAGGGTACCTGCGAGACCACCTACTGCCACCAGTAGCCTCCCACCGCCCAGTGCGATCCCACAGTGTTGGCTTCCTCAGGGTCCTGTCAGCCAGATAGTGTCGGCTAGGGACCCCCAGGGGGACAGCCTTCTTTGTGGGAGCACCTTCCCTCTGGAATGAGCTACCCCCGGAGCACACAGCCCTGAGGGGAGCCTGTGCTGAGCTTCAGCGTGGAAGATGTAAAGGACCCAACCCTTACTGTTTGTGGACGATCTGTCAGGAAGTCTTTGATCCATTCACAAGTGAGGGGAGGGAAATTCAGGTCAGTCAACTTTTCAATGAGAATTCCTGGTAAGATGATGTTAAAGGCCCAGCTATAGTCTATAAAAAGCATTCTGACATAATTCCTAGATTTCTCAAGGTGGCTCAGTGCAATATATAGAGCAGTGGTGATGGCATCCCCTGTTGACCTGTTGCTTCTATAAGCAAACTGGTGTTGATTTAAGGTAAAGGCAAAGGTTTTCCTCTGTCAGGCGTGCCTCCGTCAATAACCAAGAAAGAAAACTCCCAACTCCATTGTTTGTGGAAGTAAAGATACTTTTACTGGTCATGAAAAGATAGCAGCAAAAGAAAAGCAAGAACTGAGCCAAAAAGGCACGAACATGTACATATCAAACGTTTATCCAGCACCCTGCCCCCAATCACCCCAACCGAATGGCCAATCTGCAACTCCCAAAGGTGCCATGTGGGGTGCATCTTTAAAAACCTCATTCAGATGGTATGCAGAGACGGTTGACCTTGACCAAGTCCAAACCCAGGCCATCAGCACGTGCAGAAGATGGTGAGAACCAACCTCCCTTCTGATAACTCCTTCAGCATCATAAGTTTCCCATCCCAAATACCTCAAGCCCCCTCCCTCCCCATTTCTATAGCAGCTGATAACAAGCAAGCGAAGTAGAGGCACATATGTGCTAGTCGTTCCCGACTCTAGGGGGCAGTGCTCATCTCTGTTTCAAAACCGAAGAATCAGCACTGTCCAAAGACGTCTCCGTGGTCATGTGGCCGGCATGACTAAATGCCGAAGGCGCATGGAACGCTGATACCTTCCCACCAAAGGTGGTCCCTATTTTTCTACTTGCATTATTTACATGCTAGGTTGGCAGAAACCGGGACAAGTAATGGGAGCTCCATTACATGGCGCTAGGGATTTGAACCGCCGAACTGCCGACCTTTCTGATCGACGAGCTTAGTGCCTTAGCCACTGAGCCATCGCATCCCCTATAGCCGGGGAGAAAGATGGTGACAAGAGGATGGAAACTCTCTGCCCATCATAACATTAAAAAGCTAAGAGCCCCCAAGTTATTAATAAGGTTAATTAAGGTGACCTTGCAAATTTGAAGTAGCTCATTGTTTCTTTCCCTTCCCTTCCTTGGACTAACGTGTTCACTAGCATCTTCTTTGGTTTTGTTTTAATTTAGAACAGGCGTTCCTCAACTCTTCTTCTCTGCAAAAAAAATAAAAAAATGCATTGCATGTTTAGACAACATTCAGTTAGCGTTATTGAGGAATGTGCCCCAATCTTAGAAAAATTTCAAGGAGGTTTCAGAAATGATGCACATGTTGCAAGATGGAAGCTGGTGGAAAAATCTGAGATTGGTACAGGGAGGAACGATTCAGGCATGGTTTTTTTTGTGGGGGGGTGTCATTCCATCTCCCCCCCATTATCTTTTGTCCCCCTGGCCTGGCCCGTCCTTTTCATGTGCTGCTCTTTAAATGACAACGGCCCCAGGGACTCTGCTAGGCATTGCCTCATCCCATCGCTATGGGGTCTGGATGCTTCAACATCTGGAGGCATAAGGCATATGTTTGGTTGCCCTGGCAACCAGCTCGCTCGTGGATAAATATGGTCAGGAAAAACTTTTCCTTCCTTCCTGACTGTCTTTCCGTCCTTTTGAAGCAAAGCAACCTCCAGCTTCTTCCCCGACAAGTGCTCTTGATTATGAAGAGGTGAGAGGCTCTGTTGAAAGGGCAGCAGATGTGGGCCTCGACTTACAACAACCGTTCATTTAGTGAAAAAGGGGACATAGGGCCATTTTTTACCCTTGTGACCATTGCAGCCTTCCCATGGTCACGTGATCAAAATTGGGAACTGACTCTCACTTGTCGTGTCCCAGAGTGATGTGATCACCTTTTGTGACCTTCTGACGAGCGAAGTCAACGGGGAAACCAGATTCACTGAACAGCCGTTGTACACTTTCTAGGATCTGAACATCTTTCTTGTATTGAGGTGACCAAAACTATAGTTCTATATTTATTTATACTTAGCTATTTATAACAAAATATTGTTTACCTACATTATGCTTTATATTCTTACTATCATTTATTCTCTTACATACAATTATAGGTATACATTCACATAGTTATTCTTTTTTTTGCCATTGTTATACCTTCGTTATTCCATTTTAAATGTTATAATATACAGTTTGGGTTGCTTTGTTTACCATCCCTAGCGCCTGTTGTAACACCACCTTATTTTCCCTTTCACAACACTTAATGATAGTCATAGGGTACAGATAAGCAATCAGGGAATAATATCAATATGGATCCTAAGGATACAAGCAACAAAGTTACAGTCCTGCAGTCATAAGTGGGAGGAGATGGGTGATGATGAGAAGACTAATAGTAATAGTAATGCAGCCTTAGTGAATGATTTGACAGTGGTGAGGGAATTCTTTGTTTAGCAGAGTGATGGCATTAGGGGAAAAAATGTTCTTGTGTCTAGTTGTCTTGGTGTGCAGTGCTCTATAGAGTTGTTTTGAGGGTGGGAGTTGAAACAATTTATGTCCAGGTTGCGAGGGGGGTCTGTAAATATTTTCATGGCCCTCTTTTTGACTCGTGCAGTGTACAGGTCCTCAATGGAAGGCAGGTTGGTAGCAATGGTTTTTTCTGCAGTTGTAATTATCCTCTGAAGTCTCTGTCTGTCTTGTTGGGTTGCAGAACAAAACCAGACAGTTATGGAACTGCAGATGACAGACTCAATAATTCCTCTGTAGAACTGTATCAGCAGCTCCTTTCGACATTGACATAGTTGACATTGTCATCTTAATATTTAATACTAAGCTAAGGTAATCACTTTCACTTTCCTGATGAGCCCTCCTAAGTCTTCACTGTTGGCTAACACAGGGGGGCCTGTACTGTGTATCTCAAATTATTATGATTTTTAGCTCCCGTCTTGACTCCAGCTGTCACTTCTTCTGCCCTTCCGATAAAATATTTGCTGTAAAAGTTAAAGCTACCTGGGGAGCATATGGATCACTCCCTTCCTCATTCTGAACCGCTCTTACAGTAGCTTCCAGTCCATTCTGGTTTCTCAGAAGGATAATTAGGTGTTTTGGCAACCCACCAGCATTAATATCTTCCATGTTCCGACACAAGGCTTAGCAGGACTCAACAACAAAAGTGAACCCTTTCTTCTTTCTTCTTCTTCTTCTTCTTCTTCTTCTTCTTCTTCTTCTTCTTCTTCTTCTTCTTCTTCTTCTTCTTCTTCTTCTTCTTCTTCTTCTTCTTCTTCTTCTCTTAATCTCCATTCTCCCTCTTAGGTTAGTTTTTTTTTTTGCTCACCTTCCCTGTTTTTGAAGCCATCCTGTTCATTTGGCTTTCCTCTTTCCACATGTGACTCTATTCTTCCTAAAAGACCTTCGGCAAAAAAAATCGTTTTTTCACCCTTTTTCTCCTTTCTTAAGTTTATTTAAGGAAATATATGGAGGAAGAAGAGAGACAGTTTGGTGTAATAGTACCAAGCTAGAAAGTGGGAGGTGGGGTTGAGTTCTAGTCCAGGGACAAAGCAGCTGGATGACCTTGGGCCAGGTCATTTCCCCTCAGCCCTAAGAAGGAGGAAAGGATAAACAGATTCTGAAAATGTTGCCATGACAACTGCGGGGATTTGTTCTTGTAACTTCTCTTCCCCCTCCTCGTCGTCATCGTCGTCCTCCTCCTCCTCCTCTTCTTCTTCTCTTCCTCCTTCGTCTCTCCTCTCCTCCACCTCTACTCTTTCCCCCTCCTCCTCCATCTCTCCTCTCTTCTCTCCTCCTCCTCCTCTTCCTCCTCCTCTACTCTTTCCTCCTCCTCCTCTACGTTTTCCTCCTTCTCCTCCTCTCGTCCTCCTTTACTCTTTCCTCTTCCTCTCCTCTCTCCTCCTTTCCTCCCTCCCCCACAGCATTTCTATTTAAAGTCCAGAGTGGTGCAAAAAACCACCAAGTCAAGCTATCATTACTTAACAATTAAAATACCCACGCCAAACAGACGCTCTTACGCGTATAACTGCATTCACAAACGGCAGCCATTTTTATTTTGGTTCCTGCAAAAGTGTTATTCCACGACCACTCACATAAACAGAATTATTTACTGTCTGAACTTCGCAACCAAGAGCCAACTAACCTCTCCTGGGAGATAACTCGGTCCTGGCCAGGCAGACCAAAAGTTTGATGGCTCGCACAGTCAGGAGTGCTGGATATTGAAGAACAAAACACATGTTTTTTTTCCATTCAAGTCTACCTTGTCATCAAGTCTTGCTTGCCAGGTTGCAGGCCTCACTGTGGACCAGCTGCAGATACTTCAGTTGTGATCTAATTTTGTTTTATTTTCATCAGAACTCCTTGGGACTCAGGTGGCCAAAACCCTGTTCTTCCATGATGTCTTGTTGTCTTTCCTCGTCCAGGAAAAGATGGGAACCGTTTGTCATTGGCTAAAAAGTTTCTACTATTCTGGTTGTCCAAAGGCTAAAAGCTCCCCAAAGTCTGAAGAAGTTATCTTGCCATGCATAATTCATCGCCGTGTATCTTGTCCTTATTTGGCCAAGTGCAGGACAAGACAGGGCCCGTATTTCTACAAAAGTTAACTAAATTGTCATCACTATTATTAAGTTGTTCTTCAGGGAGCCAGCCCAGGCTTACAATACAATAGCAGAGTTGGAAAGGACCTTGGAGGTCTTCTAGTTCAACCCCCTGCTTAGGCAGGAAACCTTATACCACTTCAAACAAATGGTTATCCAACATCTTAAAAACTTCCAGTGTTGGAGCATTCAGACAAATGGCTATCCAACATCTCCTTAAAGACTTCCAGTGTTGGGGCATTCACAACTTCTGGAGGGAAGCTGTTCCACTGATTAATTGTTCCAACTGCCAGGAAATTTCTCCTCAGTTCTAAGTTGCTTCTCTGGAATTAGTTGTCATAATACATAAAATGCTCTACTTTCATAAAAAAAGCTGCTTAACCCTTCCAATAAATATTATTCAGAGCTTATAGATTCTTGTGCTTAGAATTTACAGTTTTCCTCTTCTCCCTGCTAGCAGATTGCTATGAATAGAATAGAATAGAATAACAGAGTTGGAAGGGACCTTGGAGGACTTCTAGTCCAACCCCCTGCTTAGGCAGGAAACCTTACACCACTTCAGACAAATGGTTATCCAACATATTCTTAAAAACTTCTAGTGTTGGAGCATTCACAACTTCTAGAGGCAAGTTGTTTCACTGATTGATTGTTCTGTCTGGAAATGTCTCCTTAGTTCTAAGTTCTTCTCTCGTTGATTAATTTCCACTCATTGCTTCTTGTCCTACCCTTAGGTGCCCTGGAGAATAGTTTGACTCCCTCTTCTTTGTGGTAAACCCTGAGATATTGGAACACTGCTATCATGTCTCCCTTAGTCCTTCTTTTCATTAAACTAGACATAGTTCCTGCAACCATTCTTCATATGTTTTAGTCTCCAGTCCCCTAATCATCTTGGTTGCTCTGCACTCTTTCTAGAGTCTCAACATCTTTTTTACATCATGGCGACCAAAACTGAATGCAGTATTCCAAGTGTGGCCTTACCAAGGCATTATAAAGTGGTATTAACACTTCACGTGATCTTGATTCTATCCCTCTGTTTATGTAGCCTAGAACTGTGTTGGCTTTTTTGGCAGCTGCTGCACACGGATGGCTCGTATTTAAATGGTTGTCCACTAGGACTCCAAGATCCCTCTCACAGTTACTACTACTGAGCGAGGTTCCACATATATTGTACCTATGCATTTTGGGGTTTTTTGCCTAAATGTAGAAATACTTAAAACTTATTATTTGTCATCTCTGAGCCTTTGAATTGGTTCTTTTCCCAAATCAGATCCGAAGAAATCAGGTTTAATTCTGTGGCTTAAAAACCGAATTGCTGTGATTTTGATCACCATGACGTTACTATTTTTATTGGTGTAGAAATGTAGAGGGATTTTATTATACAACTGCATTTTGTTTTTATCTTCATCTTATCATTCTCGGCAATGTAATGTATCCTGGATTTTGGATGCCTTCTTTAAGTTAGCCCATTTGAGATAATTTGATTCAAAAACGTTGCTCTATGATGTATAGCTTTACCCAGTTAAAGATTACAGACGTTTTAATATTATATACTGTAGATACATCTGATGAAGGGAGCCATAGTTCAAGAAAACAGGTCTTATAATTAACATGTGTTAGTCTGAAAAAGTGTTACCAGACGCCTTCTGATTTTTGGCTACTACAGACTGAAACCGTTCTCTTCCTGCAATGTATACCCAGAAGGGCAATTTAAAATTAGGCAATAATTCCCGAGCGAAACCTTTGTTTTGTACTTGTTGGTGTACAAGTCTGACATCTGGTATGTGCATAATAATTTGGAAAGCCTGCAAGGACTCTTGAATAGGCTAATTCCGGGCCCTCTTCTATTTTACCAGAAGAAAGTTTAGATCCCAGAATGATCTTATCTGCCCAATGAATATGTTGTTTGAAATGTTCCGTGTTTTCGCTCCGTACATGCTACATGGGAAAGGAGAGAGAGAGCTGGACATATTTTGACCTGGGAGGAAACCAGTGATGTGCGGTGAAGCTTATGGCTGGTGAGGCAAAAAGAAAGAAAGCAGCTTTTGCCTGCCCCGCAGCAGCTATGTCTGAAATAGAGGCGTCCCGTGCCCCGTAGCTATGTCCGACCCAGCTGCAGGGCGCGGGACACCTCTATGTCAGAGAGAAGCAGTGGGGCGCTTTTTTTCGGCTTTTGCCCGCCCCGCAGGGCAAACACTTCCACCTTGCAGGCCCCAGAGCCACAGGCCACCAGGAGTACGTCCCGCCCGCAGTAGAAGAGCGCCGGTTCCTGCTTCAGAGGGACGACTTGCTGCAACCCAAAGGGGTGCAGTTGTAGACCTGCACCATGACTCCAGGTCGCCCAGGCTCCGCACGCAAAATTAACTGTCTCCTGCGCGATCCTTGCCTCGTAGCCGCTGCAAAGGCTACCACTTCTGCAAAGGGCCCCACCTCAGGCCGGTCAGCTGGAAGGAGGCGTCAGTCGCGCCCACAATCCAGCCACTGCTTCCCGTGAAGGCAGCTTCTCTATCGGAGGCTGCTTGAAGCCATTTATACCAGGTGACAGGGCTTAAGGCTGCAGCCTGCAATCGTTTACCTTCTCCCCGAAGGTGATCTAGTTCTAAGCGTGGAACAGGATTGCGCACTTCCGTCTCCACAAGAAAGAAGCGAGGGCTTCTCCCACCTGGCTCTTGCAAGGAAACCCTTGGCTAAGCGCTTTATGGCTGGCTGAAATGCGCGGATGTTTCCAGCCACCCACAGGGTGAACGGCTGCCCAGCTGCCAGAGAGCAGCCCCCGGTGTCATTCTTGGCATGTTTTTCTCCCGGTAAAGTGGAGATGGGAGCAATAGCAATAGCAGTAGACTTATATACCGCTTCATAGGCCTTTCAGGCCTCTCTAAGCGGTTTACAGAGAGTCAGCATATTGCCCCCAACAATCTGGGTCCTCATTTTACCCACCTCGGAAGGATGGAAGGCTGAGTCAACCCTGAGCCGGTGAGATTTGAACCGCTGACCTGCTGATCTAGCAGTAGCCTGCAGTGCTGCATTTAACCACTGCGCCACCTTGACTAGGAGGGAAGGGGTCGCTCCTCGGGAGTCTATCTAGCCAACAGCCCCCGGTGTCATTCTTGGCATGTTTTTCTCCGGGTAAAGTGGAGATGGGAGGGGGACTAGGAGGGAAAGGGTCGCTCCTCGGGAGTCTATCTAGCCAGCAGCCCCAGGACACCCCCCCCGAGAAGAATTGGGGCCACCAAAGCTCCCCCACCCACCTTTGGGATGCAAGAGACGGCAAGGCTTGCAGCGAAGGGAACCTGGACCCCAGGAAGGTTGGGGAGCGGGGGCTTCCACATTAGGGGGACTTGACTTTCATGCGGTTTCTTCTGACAAGAGTGAGCCTCCTCCTTTCCCCCCACTCCTCTGTCCTCTGAAGCGCGCCCTCCGAAATAACCCGCCCAACGTAAGGGTGCTCAACTGCAAGGCATGATTCGCTGCTCCCAGATCAGGAGGCGGGAGAATCACGTGCCTCCTTTGCATATGAAATTTTTCGTTTTTTAACCCGGTCTTAGATAACTTTGTAGGCTGACTGTATCCCAAGCCTGGTTGAATCTGTTGCTGGGCGATGATGTAATGAAAGGGCTTTGGGCAATTCCTAATATGGCTCTGCCTGAAGGAGATGGGTCTTTGTTATGTAGAATAGACTGGCTCAGGCCTTAATAGCCCATTGACTACCTGTAATAGTAGTAACTGTGAGAGGGATCTTGGAGTCTTGGTGGACAACCATTTAAATATGAGCCAGCAGTGTGCAGCAGCTGCCAAAAAAGCCAACACAGTTCTAGGCTGCATAAACAGAGGGATAGAATCAAGATCACGTGAAGTGTTAATACCACTTTATAATGCCTTGGTAAGGTCACACTTGGAATACTGCATTCAGTTTTGGTCGCCACAATGTAGAAAATATGTTGAAACTCTAGAAAGAGTGAAGATAAGAGCAACAAAGTTGATTAGGGACTGGAGGCTAAAATATGAAGAACGGTTGCAGGAACTGGGTATGTCTAGTTTAATGAAAAGAAGGACTAGGGGAGACATGATAGCAGTCTTCCAATATCTCAGGGGTTGCCACAAAGAAGAGGGAGTCAACCTGTTCTCCAAGGCACCTGAGGGCAGAACAAGAAGCAATGGGTGAAAACTAATCAAGGAGAGAAGCAACTTAGAACTGAGGAGAAATTTCCTGACAGAACAATTAATCAGTGGTTGTGAATGCCCCAACACCGGAAGTCTTTAAGAAGATGTTGGATAACCCTTTGTCTGGAACGGTATAGGGTTTCCTGCCTAGGCAGAGGGTTGGATTAGAAAATCTCCAAGGTCCCTTCCAACTCTGCTATTGAATTAAATGATTATTGCTGCAAATCTGCTATATGCACCAAATTGGAAAGCTTCTGAAATACCTACAAGGTAATGAATAATCTATAAAAATCATTCTAAACAATCAATTTAAAATGAGACACTATCTGGTTGTGTGTGTGTCTGTGTCTGTGTCTGTGTGTTTGTTTGTGTGTGTGTGTAAGTCCAGTATAGATGTTTGGGAGAGAAATTTGGGTTCTCCCCAAATTTCTCCCCAATTTGAGCGGGGAGAAACAAGGATATGTGGTCAATAATTGGGGGAGAAACCAACATTGTTAGTTAATAGTCTTTGTATTGTAAAGTGGGAAATCTGAGATAAAAGGAAAATAGGGGATTATTGCTTTGGTGCTAACTTTGTTCGGTTGCCTCCCATCGAACCAGGTTAAGTCAGATGCCACAAAATCTGATCCTATCATTCTTATACTTATTCCTCTATTACAGGTTTTAGTGCTGCATGGACTTCAACTCCCAGAATTCCCCAGCCAGCATGGTGGGAGTTGAAGTCCTCACACCCTAAGGTTGCCAAGGTTGAGAAACACAGTTTAAAAAAAAAACATTTAGTTTGTCAAACATGTAAAAGTTAACAGGTATAAGTATAAACATAAATATGAACACAGTAAATAGGTATGAATAAATGGAGACAGTAGGACAGGGATCTTAGGCATGCTGGTCCGCTTATGCACGCCCCTTACAGACCTCTTAGGAATGGGGTGAGGTCAACAGTAGATAGTCTGAGGTTAAAATTATGGTTTTAGGTGCTGCTCCAGCAAAGTTCAAATAAAAGTCATATATTTTTATCCATTTTCATTCCTTACAAATGGTGCTGATGAAGCACCATCAACAGTTATGTGGAAAAAGTGCCACATGGAAGAGATTCAATAATCACACATTCCTTCCCGCCCCCACCCCCCAACCCCCCCAGATTTATTGCATAACATAAGCTCCATAACTTTGATCAAAATCACCGACATCTTACATCTCCTAGCATGAATGAACCTGGTTCCCTCCAGATGTGCCAAAAATGCTTGTTTTTCTTCCAAGACTGTTAGAGGGCTTCAGGTTCAATCCAGCATTTTGCTTTCACATGAAGCCAAACAGAGATCTTTGGGAAGCCAATGAACTCTTCAATCGTACAATTTAGAACATAAAAGTATAGAATTTACAGCGTTGGAAGGGACCTTGGAGGTCTTCTAGTCCAACCCCCTAATTAACCAGGAGACCCCCCTATACCGTTCCAGACAAGTGGCCGTCCATTCCAGTCTCTTCTTAAGAGCGTCCAGTGAGGGAGCACCCACAACTTCTGAAGGCAAGCTATTACAGTACCTTGATTGGTTGCTCTAACCGCTAGGAATTTTCTCCTTAGTTCTAGTAGGTTGCTTCCCTCCTTGGTCAGTTTCTGTCCATTGTTTCTTGTTTGACTGAAGGTGTTGATTGAAATTTTGATTGAAGCTATTATTCTCCTTGCCAGGACTCAAATCCCACTCAACATGGTGGGACTTATTTCCAAATTTCATGTGAGCAGAGCAAATGACCCAGAAATAGACTACAGCTGTCAACATCTCTCATATCAATGGTGGAAATTCTTTTTTTTTTTTACTACCGGTTCTGTGGGTGTGGCATAGCTTGGTGGGCATGGCAGGGGAAGTTTACTGCAAAATCCCCATTCCCTCCCCACTCCAGGGCAAGTTTACTGCAAAATCCCCATTTCCTCCTAATCAGCTGGGACTTGGGAGGCAGAGAATAGATGGGGGCGGGGCCAGCCAGAGGTGGTATTTACCGGTTCTCCGAATGACTCAAAATTTCTGCTACCGGTTGTCCAGAACTGGTCAGAACCTGCTGAATACCACCTCTGGGTTATTTTCTTATTTATCTTCCATTGTAATCTCTTACTTGTACCTTCACAAGCATTGATTGATTGATTCATTCATTCATTCATTCATTCATTCTTGATGCTGAATCATTTTTCTGTATATACACTTGTTAACACATCACCCTACAGCAGGGGTATCAAACTCGCCTGCGACGCCTCCGCAATTCTCCAGCTGCTTGGCGGAGCGTCGCGCAGGCGCCGTATACGCCATGCACGTGCACGGAAGCACCAAAGGCTTAAAGGACAGGTAAGGAGCTTGGGCAAGCGGGTGAGTCCTCTGGACCACCGTACCAGAACGGTACCCAATGCTCTGGGCAGGCTCCTGTATGGCCATACCGGGGCGTACCGCCTGCAACCCACCACTGATGCAAAGGGGGGAAAATTCTGATACGTCACGTGACGATACCAGTTTGACACCCCTGCCCTAGAGGAAGTGGACTAATCTGGGTTCAAACTGGATAGGGCACTGAGGTAGCATTGATTGCTCTCCTGAATGACCATGACATAAGCGATAAAAATCTAATTCAGGTCACCCTCGACTTACGACCACAATTGAATTCAACACTTCTGTTGTTAACTGAGACATTTGTCAAGGGGTTTTTGCCCCGTTTTACCACCTTTCTTGCCACAGTTGTTAAGCGAACCACTGCAGTTGATAAGTCAGTGACACGGTTGTTAAGTGAATCTGGCTTCCCCATCAATTTTGCTCATCAAAAGGTTGCAAAAGGTGCGACCTTGGGACACTGCAACAGTCATATAAGTATGAACCAGTTGCCAAGCATCTGCATTTTGATCGTGTGATCATGGGGATGCGACAAAGGTCATAAATGTCAGTCACCAGTTACTTTTTTCTATGTTGTTGTAACTTTGAACAGTCAGTAAGTGAAGTGTTATAAGTCGAGGACTACCTGGAACAAATAAATGCAGCTAATCCTCAACTTACGATTACAACTGGGAGTACAATTTGGGTTGCCAGGCAAGGCAGTTGTGAGTTTTATGACCTTTCTCGCCGTGGTTGTTAACCAAATCATTGCAGTTGTGAGGTCAATCATATATGATGGTTAAACGAACCGGCTTCTCCCACTGGCTTTCCTTGTCAGAAGCCAGCAGGTAAAGTCGTAAGTGGAGACCACATGGCCCTGGGATGCTACAGCCATTGTAGATACACTGAGCACTCACATTTTGATCACGTAAGCCTGAGGACCCTGCGATGGTCGTAAGTGTGAGGACGGGTCTTACGTTCCTTTTTTCAGGGCTCTTGTAACTTCAAACGGCCACTAAACAAATAGGTTGTAAGTTGAGGGTTACCTGCAAGCAAACACCCTTAGAGTTTTGTTTTTGACATACGCAACTTTTGCTGCCAATAGAACCAAGGGACAGGAATGCAAAAAGGCGAGGCTGTATCTTTCAACAAATGCTAAATGCATACCTTTCTACAAGCATTTACGTGTCTTAAAATCCCCCCTCCGTTTTCCTCAGAGTCGGTAAACATTCTGCCAAGATACACAAATTCATCTGGTTGCCCCCCGCCCCCCCGCCCGCCTGTGTGTGTGTGTGATTTGCAGATAACGCATAACTTGCATTCTTCCACACTACTTCTCCCTGCCAACATTCCAGCCTTCAACGTATTTCTGTTGTTCCGGTACAAACCTTTAAACACTCCTTCTAGCACTTCAGCCCTTCTGTTACATCCCAAACCATTTCATCACCTTTTGCCTCACAAAAAGAGCGGAGGCAAATCCTTCAAGGGCGGTTCCTTTTTCCGTTTCTCGGGAATTTACGTTCAGTTAGAACGGCTGATGCGCAGCGCGCAGCCCGCTGTTGAAAGTTTTGACCAGATGACACCCTTAGATCCGCTGGTGGGATTTTTCAAGGGAAAGGCAAATTTTGTTAGTTTCGTCCAGGGGTTCACATCTGGCGAGCCTTGTTTTGCAGGACTGAAGGTATTTACTGTAAGTAGAAGTAGAAATAGTTCTCTATTAGGGATTTTATAGAATCACTGGCTGTTAACCTGGTGTTGCCTGGGTATTTGTTTATCCCAATCCTGTATTAGACATCCACAAATGTCTGGACCAAACGTAATTTCTAATGTTGGATTTTCCCTTTTAACAGAGGGAGCCCCCTTGTGGAGGACTGTGAAGCAGTTACCATGGCAACTCCACTGTGCTGTGCAGTAGAAGCACTTTTAAAGCAGTACAGAAGAAGTCATTTTAAGGCACAACAGATTGCATCTTAACAGAACACACACAGAACAAACACAGGGGTGTTAGGGGTTAAGAGCCGAGGTTAAGAGCCGAGGTGGTGCAGTGGTTAGAGTGCAGCACTGCAGGCTACTTCAGATGACTGCAGTTCTGCAGTTCGGCTGTTCAAATCTCACCGGCTCAAGGTTGACTCAGCCTTCCATCCTTCCGAGGTGGGTAAAATGAGGACCCGGATTGTTGTTGGGGGCAATATGCTGACTCTGTAAACCGCTTAGAGAGGGCTGAAAGCCCTATGTAGCGGTATATAAGTCTAAGTCTAACTGCTAAGGGGTGTCTTACCCCCACAGTATTTACAATACAATACAATACAATAGCAGAGTTGGAAGGGACCTTGGAGGTGTTCTACTCCAACTCTCTGCCTAAGCAGGAAACCTTATACCATTTCAGAAAAATGGCTATCCAACATCTTCTTAAAGACTTCCAGTGCTGGGACATTCACAACCTCTGGAGGCAAGCTGTTCCACGGATTAATTGTTCTAACTGTCAGGAAATTTCTCCTCACTTCTAAGTTGCTTCTCTCCTTGATTAGTTTCCACCCATTGCTTTTTGTTCTACCCTCAGGTGCCTTGGAGAATAGTTTGACTCCCTCTTCTTTGTGGCAACCCCTGAGATATTGGAACACTGCTATCATGTCTCCCCTAGTCCTTTTCATTAAACTAGACATACCCAGTTCCTGCAACCGTTCTTTATATGTTTTAGCCTCCAGTCCCCTAATCATCTTTGTTGCTCTTCTCTGCACTCTTTCTAGAGTCTCCACATCTTTTTTACATCGTGACGACCAAAACTGAATGCAGTGTTCCATTTGTTTCCAAAGAGTAAATCATCTGTGTACCAAGTTTGGTTGAAATTGCTCAAGGCGTTCCAGAGTTATGCTGGAACATACGCACACAGAGTCATTTAATATATCCATCCATCCATGGCTGGATGAGATAGATAGATGATAACTAGATAGATAGATAGATAGATAGATAGATAGATAGATAGATAGATAGATAGAGATAGAGATAGAGATAGAGATAGAGATAGAGATAGAGATAGAGATAGAGATAGAGATAGAGATAGAGATAGAGATAGAGATAGAGATAGAGATAGAGATAGAGATAGAGATAGAGATAGAGATAGAGATAGAGATAGAGATAGAGATAGAGATAGAGATAGAAGACATGATAGAGACAGATAGAAAGATAGATATGTACATCCCAAGCAAAGTTTCAAGACAATTTTGAACATTTCGACCACTTGTTTGTGGAGAAATACTTGGAAATATTGAGAGAATAAATCCAGAAACCCAGAGAGCAGCTTGTCTAGAGAAGAATTTCCCATGGAAAGCAGCTGTTGAGGCTTCTGCTGTAAATGGTAGCTCCGTTTGGTCTTGGAAATCTTTGCTTCACAACCTCTTTAGCTTCTCCTTACTCCAAATCAATTGTTTTTCTTGTTGCCCTTTGTAACTTTGGCAACATATCCCACAGCCATCTACAGCCAACTGTGGTCAGAATAAATTATGTATGTGTGTGTATATATATATTCTTTTTGCTTCTTTGTTTCTTTTGGGGGAATGATGTTGTTCCTTGCATAATTGATGACTGACAGCATTTTGGGACTTACCCAGATTCTTCTGAAGTTGCAAAATGCCAAAGGTTTTCTGAACAAATTATACAAGTGAAGATTTTTGTTTTCATTTCATGCTAATCTTGATTTTGTTTTATGATAATGTCCAACTCTGGGAATACTTTAATCCATAGTCTCTGTATCTTACAGGATAAATTGGATGACAGAACAATTATGCCAGAAAAGTCTGGAATTACTCAGAAATAATACTGTATAGCATGACAAGGCGCGCTTGTAAAGCCACTGGGATTCCACCTGGATTTTTTTTTTAAAAAAAGCATTAAATAAATTGCAGGTAGCCCTCGATTTACAGCCATAACCTGCCCATTATGGTCAGTCGTGATAGTTGTAAAGTGGGTAACCCATGTGACTGACCTGATTATACTGCCTTTTCTGTGGCAGTTGTTAAGTGGCCGCTGCTGTCATAAAGAGAATGGTTATGGTTATAAAGCAGTCCCATTGTCGCTAATGGAAATTTTTTTTTTTTGCTGAAAATCGGAAGTAAATGCTGATTTTTGACCAAAATATATTAAAAAATGTGTTCATGTAACTATGGGATGTTACAAAGTCAGTTGCTGAGCACCTCACATGCAGTTACACAACTGATCAAGGGGAGAAGCAACCTGGAATTAAGGAGAAAATTCCCAACAGTGAGGACAATTAACCAGTGGAACAGCTTTGCCTTCATTCATTTCATTTCATTTATTTCATTTATTTTCATTTATTGAATTTCTAGGCCGCCCAATCCCGAAGGACTCCGGAAGTTGTGAGTGCTTCATCAAGAAGTTGTGGGTGCTTCATCACTTGCCTGAAATGTTGTAGGATCTCCTGCTTGAGCAGGGGGTTGGACTAGAAGACCTCCAAGGTCCCTTCCACCTGTATCCTGAAATTGAATTGAATTGAACCATGTTGTAAGTGTCAGCTTCTGCTTTGCTGTCGCTTCAGCTGCCATGAAACGGGGAGGGAGGGCATGGTATTTGGGAGGGGTTACTCATTGTGCTGGAGGAAAGTTCTGGAGTTCACCGACTGTTCGGACTGCGCATGCGTGGGTGTTTCCCGCCTGGACTAACGGCACCGACATTCCATCTTCGTGATGCCTTTTGAAGTTATCTCACACCTGACATTTGAAAGACTTATGATTGGGCTGGGAGTGTGATGCCAAGGGGTGGGGAATGGGCTATTCTATATATCAACTGCTTTCGCGCCTAATTAACCAGACTTCGCTATGCATTGACTTTAACCATTTTTAATTAGTAAAAGTACATTTGATTTCTACGAATGGAGTCTCATGGTCTTTCTTTCCTAATTAATAAATGGAGAGGATCTCACAGTAAGTAACTTTGGGGCTGTCTGTCACAATGTTGAATGATCCCTAAATGACCAGTTTTAAGTTGAGGACTACCCATAATGGAGGCTTTAAAGCACGTGGCCCGTGGGACGGATCTGGCCCGCTATAGTCCCAGAGTTATCCTGCAGGGCCGTTCCAGAGATGGTGAGGGACTGGCCCGTGCCACCCTCGTCCCAGCCCCCCTCCCAACCCTGCTCACCCAGTTGGCCGCAATGATCAGGCCATGCTCCCCCCCCACCCCAAGGCAAACAAAATCCTGATATTGCCCACAATGGGATCACGTTTGACACCCCTACTTTAAAATTGGGTGGTCTTTGAGCCAGTCCCTCTCTCTATCACCTCACAATGACAGGATATAGGGTGACAAACTATCAGGTTAATTCCTGTCGCAACCAATAGATCACCACTTGATTGATGGCAAAAAAGTGGATCTTGCACTTGCAGGAAAATGCTAGGAATTAAAAAATATATATATTAATGGACGAAAGTTGTGTCAAACTTTTTTACTCATTTCCTGACGTTCGGACAAGAAGGCAGGGTCTAATGCAGCTGCAACAGCTTGTCAAAAGAGACCTCTCGGCAATTTTTGTCGAGGGCAACATTTTGCAAGCATTCTAAATCTGAGGAGATTATGTTTTTCTCAGTCCCGATGCCTAATCAACAGACATGCAAGCCATTCCTCTTCTCACGTCCATATACGCCCCTCTCTGTGACCTTTCTGAATTCCTCGGCAGAGAGATTTTTGACATTTGGCCTCTTCCCGTTGGCCTCTTCCACCCGGCCGGCCTCATGTTTATCAGAGAAACTGTGGATCTCTCACCGCACTGAGAAGTGATTTAAAAAGCAGGCAGATTCAGAGAAGTAGGAGCCTTTTTTTGTGTATGTGTTCCTTTCAAACCCAGGCAGCACCGCTGCATTCCAGGGAGGCAGCAAAGATACCGAATTGTTGATCCTTCAAATGCCTGTGAAAATGTCCAGAAAATTTCATTCAGATGTTAGCCTTAAAGGAACCTTCATCCTCAATCAAGAAGTTGCTTGTTCACCTTCGACGCCAGCCAGCCAGGCAAGGAAAAATGATGAGGGGATTAAAAAAAAGAAAGAAAACTCAGATGTAGGGCGGTTTTTGAAATGGGGAATGCTGTTTTTTTTTTAGTTTGTTCTTCTAAAAGGAGTTTAAAAAGGAATTTGTTGTCTAAAAAATATCCAAAGACTTGTGGAGAGTTAATCTCCCCTTTCACTGCTTCCCTGTTTAAAAGGCTCCCTCCAGTTGTTTTTTTTGCAATTTTTTTAAAAAAATTAAACATTAAAAGCAACATTAAAAAATTCTCATCCATTACATACAGCATGTCGTTTGGTTACAAGTGTTTTTGCATTCATATTCTCAATTACATATACAATCACAGATTTTCCGTCTAATATAACTAGATACCTCACTTTCATTGTACAACATATATTCAGTTATGCTTAATATTTCTTTCTTTTCAATAAACCTAATTCCCTTACATTCTTGATTGTCTGTTTAATAACAATATACCTTTATATAATCACTTACAAGTTGTTGTTAGTCTACATAGGGAGTTTCAACCAGTATCAGTGACAGTCCTTGACTTACAACCAAAATTGGGACCAGAATGTCCATTGCTAAGCAAGGCTGTTACTAAGTGAATCGCACGAGTGGTGGGTTGCCAATTTTGTTACTACCGGCTTGGGAGTGCGCACGATTCTGCGCATGGGCAGAAGTGGGTGGCTGGTGGAGCCCCCCCGCCACCACTACTACTGGTTCGCCTAATCCGGGCTGAACCAGCAGCAACCCACCTCTAAATTACACCCAATTTTATGATTTTTTTTGCCACGATCAATAATTTTATATATATATATATATATATATATATATATATATATATATATATATATATATATATATATATATATATATATATATATATATATATATATATATATATATATATATAAATGGCTGTGTGTGTGTATATGTTCCAGCATAACTCTCTAACACCTTGAGCAATTTCAACCAAACTTGGTATACAGATTGCTTACTCTCTGGAAGCAAATACTGTGGTGGTAAAACACCCCTAAAACTCCTCGGGGTATGTGGTCTGTTAAGATACAGTCTGTTGTGCCTTACAATGGCTTCTACCGTACTGCTGTAAAATGGCTTCTGTACAGCATAGTAGAGTTGCCATGGTAACGGCTTCACAGTACTCCACAAAGGCCATAAGGTGATATCACTTTTCTTGATTCTTCGGGGGTGGGGGCACAGGAAAACATTTAGAACTAATTTAATTGTTGCCAAAATCAGGGCTTTTTCTATCTAATACAGTATTAGGATAAATAAATACCCGGGCAAATGCCAGGTTATCAGCTAGTTGTTAATAAAAATGGTGACAATTCACAAGGATTATTAGGTGCAAATAGAGATGCATACTATTTCAAGTTATGTCTTCCCCATTGACTTTGCTTGTCAGAAAGTCACAAAACGTGATCACAAACTTCCAAATGTTGATTATTTTGTTACTACTACACAGGGATTCTGCAATGGTCAGAAGTGTGAAACAGACATAAGTCACTATTTTCAGGGCTCTTGTAACTTCAAATGGTCACTTAAGCGAACTGTTGCAAGTCGAGGACTACCTGTATTGGGTGCACCCAGAAAATGGATTAATGCAGTGACCGAGTTAAACTTCTTGCACAAACTCAGTATTGTGGTATTAGCCTCAAGTGATTCCGAAGACGTTTCCCAGAAGAAGCTCTTCTATCTCACATAAGGAAGTTTATTTATTTAGTTAGTTTGCCAAAAATGTACAAGATAGCAGATATAAGTATGAACATGGAAAATAAATGGGGACAGTAGGACAGGGACAATAGGTACACTGGTGCACTGATGCACACTGTCAGAACCTCTCCATTAGATAATTAGGAAAGAAGACCACGAGACTCCATGAGTAGAAATTAAGTGTACTTTTACTAATTATAAATGATTAAAGGCATAGCGAAGCGAAGACTGATTATTTAGGCACGAAAGCGATTGATATATAGAATAACACATTCCCCTCCCCCTGGCATCACAGTTACAGTCCAATCATAATTCTCCCAAGTGTCAGGTGTGAGATAACTTCAAAAGGCATCACAAAGATGGAATGTCAGTGCCGTTAGTCCTGGCGGGAATCTCCTACACATGCGTAGTCCGACAAGGAAGCTGAGCTCCAGAACCTTCCACTGTAGACAGTTTAAGGGTGAAGCTGTGGGGGTTTGAGGATGTAACAACGGAGTCAGGTAGTGCATTCCAGGCGTTGACCACTCTGTTGCTGAAGTCGTATTTTCTGCAATCGAGTTTGGAGCGATTTACCTTGAGTTTGTATCTATTGTTTGCCTGTGTATTATTGAGGTTGAAGCTGAAGTGATCGTTGACAGGTAGGATGTTGTAGCGAACAATTTTGTGTACTATACTTAGGTCAGAATGTAGGCGGCGTGATTTCAGTTTGTCCAAGCCCAAAATTTGGAGCCTGGTGGTGTAAGGGAGGTGAAGGGTGTAAGGTGAAGGTGTAAGGGAGGTGAAGGTGAAGGGTGTAGGGTGAAGGTGTAAGGGAGGTGAAGGTGAAGGTTGTAAGGTGAAGGTGTAAGGGAGGTGAAGGTGAAGGGTGTAGGGTGAAGGTGTAAGGGAGGTGAAGGTGAAGGGTGTAAGGTGAAGGTGTAAGGGAGGTGAAGGTGAAGGGTGTAAGGTGAAGGTGTAAGATGAAGGTAAAGGGTGTAAGGTGAAGGTGTAAGGGAGGTGAAGGCGAAGGGTGTAAGGTGAAGGTGTAAGGGAGGTGAAGGTAAAGGTTGTAAGGTGAAGGTGTAAGGGAGGTGAAGGAGAAGGGTGTAAGGTGAAGGTGTAAGGGAGGTGAAGGTGGCATAAGGGAGGGAGGTGAAGGAGCTTGTCCACAAACTCCTTCAAAGAGAAAGCGAATGCCCCCCCCCCCAAACTCCCTGATTGTAAAAAACCCACAACCATTCGGGCAACAGCTGCCTTGCAGCTTAAAATGCAGCTTTGTCAGACCGGTTGTGAGTGTGACCCACAGAGGGAGCCTCTCCTGCCTTAGGAAAGCTGTGAACGTGCGTCAGCTCTGCTTCCTCTCTCCTTTCCTTGGGTGTCCGCCAGGCATAGACAGCCTCCTGGGTTGAGTAACAGTCAACATTAGTCCGGCTCCATCAATTCTTGACTCTTCTTGGAAAGACTCACACTGTGACTGCTCCCAAAGGCCCAAGCCAGGAATGCTGGCTTAAAAGTCCATTTTCCCCCCACTGTGGGGGTATCCCCCGAAAGGGGAACACAGAAGCCTCAGACAGTTATCAGACAGCCTGTTGAGACCAATAAAAGATGAGCTTTCCCTTTGGGTTTTCTCAAGACGGAGTCTCTCTGAGGGACACAGTTGGCCTTCCAAGAAGCTGACGATGAGCAAGGTCACTCGGCAACACCCGTCAGGACAAACAGGAAACAGCTTGCTTCCCTGTCACCCGGTGGCCTTGCTGTTGCTATGGAAACAGACTTGAAACTGGTGGGCTTTGGCTGCTGACATTTCAACCCGGGGCCTCCTCGGCCCAAAGCTGTCTTTGTTGAAGGTCCTCTTACATCCTTGATTCTTCTGGATGATATGTATATTTAATCATACCTACATGTAGTCCTCAACTTACAACAGTTCATTTAGACATCCTTCGGAGTTACAGCGGCACTGAAAAAAGCAACTTTGCACCGTTGTTTTTCACACTTAACGACCGTTGTTGTCAGGTGATCAAAATACAGGTGCTTGGCAACTGACTCATATTCATGACAGTCGCAATTTCCTGGGTCATGTGATCCGCTTTTGGGGCCTTTTGACAAACTAAGTCAATGGGGAAGCCAGATTCACGTAACAACCATGTGACTAACTTAACAACTGCAGGGATTCACTTACAACAGCAGAAAAGAAAGGCCATAAAATGGGGCAAAATTATTTAACAAAGGTCCCATTTAGCAACAGAAATTTAATGTTGAGGCTACCACTTGGAGGTTTATCTGTCCCCTCAGGGTCACCTGAGTAGTGCAAATGCACCAGTGGTGGGTTTCAAAATTTTTAGAACCTCTTCTGTAGGTGTGGCCTGCTTTGTGGGAGTGGCTTGCTGGCCATGTGACTGGGTGGGCATGGCTTGCCACCCATGTGACTGAGTGGGAATGGCTTGGCGCTTAGCAACCAAAATGTTGACTCAGAAACTCTGGCATTGAAGTGTGCAAGTCTTAAAGCTGTCAAGTTACAAGACCTTTGCACCCCTAACCCTTTAGAATAGAATAGAATAGAATAGAATAGAATAGAATAGAATAGAATTTTATTATTTGTATGCCGCCCTTCTCCGGGAGGACTCAGGGTGGCGAACAATTCAGGGGGGAAAAAGGGGAACATAAAAAAAACAAAATACAAATAATAAAAGTAAACAACAGTCGCACAACCATACATGTCGAGAGGGGAGGGAACTCATCACCCCCAGGCCTGCCGGCAAAGCCAGGTTTTGACGGCTTTTCGGAAGGCCTGGAGAGAGGTGAGGGTCCGAATCCCTGCGGGGAGTTCATTCCAGAGGGCCGGAGCTGCCACAGAGAAGGCCCTCCCCCGGGTAATAGCCAGGTGGCATTGGCTGGTAGATGGCACCCGGAGGAGGCCAACCCTGTGAGATCTAATGGGTCTGTGGGAGGTAACTGGCAGCAGGCGGTCTCTCAAGTACCCAGATCCAATACCATGAAGGGCTTTATAAGTTACCATAGCACCTTGAAGCGTATCCGGAGACTGATCGGTAACCAGTGCAGCTCGCGGAGGATAGGTGTAACGTGGGTGTACTGAGGTGCACCCACAATCGCTCGCGCGGCTGCGTTCTGGACTAGTTGAAGTCTCCGAATACTCTTCAAGGGCTGCCCCATGTAGAGCGCATTGCAGTAGTAGAAAAAAAACTTCCAGGGCTGTTCAAACTTGACAGCCTTAAGACTTGTGGACTTCAACTCCCAGAATTCCTCCTCTGGCTCTTCATCTTGATGATGTGCGGACGGGCAGGGGGAGGGAGCTAGAACCGGTTCTAAAAGGCACTGTAGATTTGTGAAACTGTAGAAGAGGTTAGAACTGGCAGGAACCTACCCCTGGTGTGGGGGCTAGATAGATACCGTAATCTGGACTGAATCCAAAACCGAGTGACGGGTATGAAAAGAAGGCTGTTTGGTTATAAAGAAAGAATGAATGAGGATCACATTGCAAAATAGAAACATGATGGAAGAGGGAAAGGCTCAGCAGGAATGGAAATAAGCTTGAGAACATTTTGAGTAGATGAAGCAGAAAAAGAGAAAGGAGTACTAATCTTAAAAAGCAAAAGGCAAGTTATGAAGCAACAAATGGAAAGCAGCTGAACTTCAAAGAAGTGATAGGTAGGAAAAGTTGAGTGAATTAAATGAGCATATATTGATTTAATTAGGTTTCTTCTTCTTTATCTTAGCTTTATTTTCTTCAGCTTTAGAATCGGAATAGAGCTGGAAGGGACCTTTGAGGTCTTCTAGACCAGCCCCCTGCTCAAGCAGGAGACCATCTATCTTTTCATACCTGTGGCGGTGTAGGAAGTTAGAACCACCCCTCTCCTAGAAAAATGAAATATTTTAGGAAGTATTAAAAGGACGTATTAAAATGACGGAATATTCTCCCTAAACGGGAGGCAGAAACTCACACACCCCTTTGTCAATGGGCCATTAAAGCCTGAGCCAGTCTATTCTATATAACAAAGATCTACCTCCTACAGGTGGAGCCATAATAGGAATCCCAGAGCCCTTTCATTACATCATCACTCAGCAACAGTTCAACCAAGCTTGGGACTCAAAAGACTGACAGCCTATAAAGTTAGCGTCCTGGGAGTCTGACCACCAATCAGAATACATTTCTTACACAGGAAGCTCCAAGGCGGGGCCCAAGAGAGGGTATAAAACTCGGCTCTCTCAGCATCTTGCCCCCTTTTCCCCAGGACCTCAAACCATGTGGTCCCGTCCACCATTAAAACCATCTTTTCAAGCAGCCACCATGTTTCCAGTGGGGATAGCTTCCCACAGTATTTTCACAACAGTCTTATAAGGTAGACTAGGAGAAAGACAATGACTGTCCCAAGGTCACCAAATGTTAGAAATTCGGTTTATATAAAGCACCACACAGAACAAAGAGTACTGTCACCATGTGCTTTACTGCCCAACTATATAACTAAAAGGAATCTTCCAACTCTGGTATTGTATTGTAAATGTGAGGTTTACAGAGCTTTCAATCGCAAGAGGAACAGTCTATCATATTCTTAAACATTGGCCCAGAGGTGGTATTCAGCCATTTCTGACAGGTTCTGGAGAACCGGTAGTGGAAATTTTGAGAGTGGGGAGGGAATGGGGATTTTGTAGTTTCCTTCCCCTGCCACGGCCACAAATCCACCCACACAGAACCGGTAGTAAAAAATTTTGAATCCCACCGCTGCATTGGCCCCTTCTTAAACTTCAGGTCCCATGCTGCCTTGTCAAGATCCCCACTGCTCCCTTCCCCAATTCTTACGCCTCCCTTCCCTTTCCAGGCTGCAAGTGAACTTTTCCTTTCTCACACTCTTGTTTTCTTGCTCGCCTTTTCCCTGAAGGCCTGTAGACGTATTTTTATCCATGACCTCAGCTCCTGTTGTATATTCCTGGGATCTGGAACAGGAGAAAGTGTTCCGGGTCCAGTTGACAAGATTCCAGTTGGATCCGCGTCCCTGATGAAAAAGGAGAGAACGTCAATGCATCGGCCGAGCGCGAGAACTCTGGAGAGCCTACCCAAAGTTAGATTAGCGTGTGGTTGGAGGCTCCATACGATGTCTTTGGAAACCCCTCGGGGTTTGGAGGGGAGAAATATGGAAAGTTGGGACGCTTGCATTCCCTTGAAGTCAGTAATGAAGAGTTAAGGACATTCAGGAGGGAGAGAAATGCAGAATGAAAGGAGGTTATTATTTAAGATTCTCCCCCCCCCCCCAGAGATTGCTTTTTCTAAATTTGTTTCCTTGGACTTTGCATCACTTCAGCCTCCTCCTTGCTAATAATGATCTCTGGCCCACGAATAGTACCTTCCTTTTCTCCGGTTTATAAGGTGACCGAGTCAGGAGACCGCTGGTTCATAGGCCTCCAAATGTCTGGGATGACCCCTTTCTCTGGCCAAAGCAAACGCCACGTCCTTTAAAAGGGCAATTTTTGGAAAGGCTGCCACTGGGGACAGAGGAACCCTTTCTCCATCCTCACTCGGGCCTTTCTTCTCCTCACCCTATAGAGAGCCAAACTGAAGACTCAGTGGAGCCCACGCCGGCCAGAATGGGCCCATAGCAAAATGCACACTTGGCTTCTGCCAACGCCAGGTGCCCAATTTATTCTCCAAATGGCACAGGGCCAGGATCTTGCAAAGTATTCTGTGTAAGTGAGGGAAACAAGGAAGTAACTTATGGCATCTACTGAGAAAACTGCCTTTAGGGAAATAACTTTAGGTTTTAAAAAAAATTACCAGTAAAAATAATGCTCAATTTACGATCACAATTGGGCCCAAAATTTCTATTGCTAAAGGAGACATTTGTTAAGTGAGTTTTGTCCCATTTTACGACCTTTCTTGACACAGCTGTTAAGGGAATCCCTGCGGTTGTTAGGTTAGCATCACGGTGTCAGGGTTCCAATTAGCATCCAAAATTAAATCAGAGTCCAAGGCAAAGTATTGCTCAAAGTTCCAGTTTATTAAGAGAGCCATGTTGGCATATCTGGGAAAAGCCGAATCTGAAAGCTTCCCGGTTTTCCCCACCAAGTTGAAAGTTCAAGATCTTGCCCCCACACCCACAAGTCCATCACATGGTCCAATCTTCCACTGCCATGCTGGCAGTTCCACCCATCCAGTTCCGGTCAGGTGCAGAGATGCAGAGACAAAGGATGACCTTGGCTTTCTAGAAAGGAATTTTGTTTTGGCTACGTAGCATCTCACTCCGTACAATCTCCCTCCCATTTTCTCACCATAGAGAAGGCATAGTAGAAGAATAGAAAGTGAGGCAGGCCAAAGATCTAAAAGGAATATGGCTGCAGACCTGACACACGGTTGTTAAGTGTATTTGGCTTCCCCATTGACTATATTCATCAGAAGGTTATCACATGACCCCAGGACACTACAACCGTCATAAATATGAACCAGTGCCTAAGCATCTGAATTTGGATCATGTGACCATGGAGATGCTGCAAAGGTTGTAAGTGTGAAAAACGGTCCCTTTTTTCAGTGCCATTGTCACCTCGAATGGCCACTAAATGAACTGTTGTAAGTCGAGGACTACCTGTAGTTTTATTTTGACTGGTGTTCAAGAACATCAATTATCTTTTGTTAATTCATTGAAGCAATGGGGCAGGCTATGGGGCGGGGGCTAGACCCACTAATTGTTCCAACTTAGGCTTCCTTAAAAAGCATGAAGTGAAGTCTTGGTCCAAGAAAAACCTTTTTTATTTACACGACTGTGAATTCCTCTCTTTCACAGTCAGCAAGGCTTGGCAAACAGTCTTTCGGAGGAATATTTATCCACACGAACCTTATCTCGTTTGGAGTGCTGCCAGATAACTAGTTTCCAAACGCAGGGCAAGGCAACACTTGGCACAGAGTGTTATAGTCACAAATAGAATGCTCCACTCTTGAAATGACTGAAGGAATGAATTGTTTCCTGCAAAAGCCCACTCCCCATTCGCTCCTCTTTTGTTTCCTACAAGAGGGGCCAATCACCTCCAAGGTGTAGCTTTACCCCCCAGTCAACTCTGCTTTCTTAGTTCTTCTTGTCTTCTGGTTGCTCTGTGCATGTGTCCACTGGGAACAGGCTCCAGCTGTTCCTCTGCCTCACTGCTGTCTAGCTCCCTCTCTGCCTCTGATGCAGGGCCCTCGTCTGAACTTTCCTCGACCCCAGGACTGGCCCAGCTCCTATGGCCGCCAGCGGGCGACAAAAACGAAGGTCTTTTTCCCCCTAATTATTATTCCAGGGGTCAGCCAATATAGAGGGAAGAGTGAGTAGCCTTGAAGGAGAGGAGAGAGAACCACTACACACCCAACGGTCAGAGAAGAGAGTTTTGACTCAAGAACAGGGGTGTCAAAATTGATTTCATTGATGGCCGCATCAAGGTTGTATTTGACTTTGGGAGGCTGGGGTGGGCGTGGCCAGGATGGGGGTGGCCAACTCAACGTCACTCGTGTCGGGAATGCCGGTAGTGGCCTGAGCACTCTGCTAGTGAAAACAGGTTCCCGAGCTCTGTTTTCAGCTGCAACAGCCTCCTGCAACCCTCTGCCAGCAAAAACAGAGCTTGGGACGGCCGCAAGAGTTTTCCCTGGCAGAGGGTTGCAGAAGGCCAGTCTTTCGCTGTTTCCAGGGCGGCCCCATGGGCCGGATCTAACACCCTGCGGGCTGGATGCGTCACATGCTGGCCATGCCCACCCCCAGTTTAGCAAAGGGGGGGGGAACTTGCAATATGCCACATGACAACAACGTGACGCTGTGAGTTTAACACCCCTGGAGTAGAATCCTTTGCAACTCTGTTGTTCTGTTCTGTTCTGTTCTGTTCTGTTCTGTTCTGTTCTGTTCTGTTCTAGCCTAGCCTAGCCTAGCCTAGCCTAGCCTAGCCCAGCCCATTCCACCCCACCCACCTTATCCTATCCTATCCTAATCAGTGACATTCTATCCTATTCTGTCCTCCGAATTTCATGAGATTGGTTTCTTAACCTGATCTATTGCGGTAGTGGATTTGCGATTTGCAACAGTAACTGCGATTTGCAGCACTAACGGGGTCACTACCAGCAAGGAACTTGGAGAAGGCAGCGATTCCTTTGGCCAATGTGCCTGCCAGGGCATGTCAACTGCCGAAGGCCCCCTGAGGAGAGATGCCAAAAGCTGTATCTTGCCAACATTTCCCCCCAAATTCCTCCCCCGACTCAGGTTGGATAAAAAGCGCCTGCAGTGATTTGGCATACAGAGATGAAATACAGCATCCGCCACGAAGAAAATAGACTTCTACCTCTTCTTTGACCCACGTTCGATGCCAAGCCATGAATTTAAAAAGTAATGCTTCTGTCCTGTCTAATCTTGATCTGGATAGACAGCATTATAAATGAATTAAATGGGCTTTTTTTTTTTAAAGGCTGCTGAAGGCCCCCGTTGGGCTGGGTGGGGAGGAATTGACTGTTTGGCTCATATTATTTACATTGCTATAGTTATTCTGATGTCTGAAAAGTAACCACAACAAATATTCCTAAAATAACCGTTTTTTTCCCCTCACTGCGGTTTAATTTGAAAGATAGCCAAACTTAAATTTTTCGGAACCTTCTTTTAAATCTCTACCATGTAGACAGCTGCAAAAGCAGGGACTTCTACAGGGAGAAGCAATTAAAATTATTTTAATTTCCAGTATTTGAGGGCTGCCCAGGGGTGAAATGCTACAGGTTCAGCCTGGTTCGCCAGAACCGGTAGTAAAAAATGTTACTGTTCTCCCGAAACGGTAGTAAAAAAAATGCTTAACAAAGTAAAAAAAAGTTCCGATGATCACCTATGCTGTGCGATGGTAGGAATTTTTTAAAAACCTTTTTTTTAAGCATTTGGGGTCTGTTTTTGCTCCCAGGCCTGCTAGGCCAAAAATAGGGGGAGGGTGCTGAGAAAGAAAAAAGGAAGGAAGGAAGGAAGGAAGGAAGGAAAGAAAGAAAGAAAGAAAGAAAGAAAGGAGGGAGAGAGGCAAAAAGGGAGAGGGAGGAAGGATCACAAACCTGGCACTAGACGCAGCTTCAGAGGATACCTTGAAAGAGCACAGCAATCCAGGGCTGGGAGGGATCTGGAGGTCATCTAGTCCAACCCCCTGCTCCAGCAGGACGTTGTTAAAGTGAGTTTTTGTCTTTTGACCCCAATCACATGACACCACCACCACTATCAAGCCGCACCCACAGAAACAGTAGGAAAAAATGTTAGATTTCACCATTGGGGCAGCCACAAAGAAGAGCGTGTGTGTGTGTGTGGGTCAACCTATTCTTCAAAACACCCGAAGGCAAGAGAAGAAACAATGGATGGAAACTAATCAAGGAGAGAAACAACCTACAACTAAGGAGAAATTTCCTGACAATTACAATAATTAACCAGTAGAACGGCTTATCTTCATCACGGGAGATTAAGAAGAGACTGGACGTTTCAAATTGTACAGTCTCCTGCTTGAGCAGGGGGTTGGACTAGATGATCTCCAAGGCCCCTTCTAGAACTATTCTGATTGAAATCCCAGGCAGCCTCCCTCAAACCTGGTGCCCTCCCAACATGTTGGACTCCAACTCACATCAGCCTTGACCTTCACAGCTCTTCCTTATGAGAATCGTATCACATTGGTAGTGGCCTCAATTCAATTTATGTGGCTTGAAACGGCACACTAAGCTTTGTAATGAAAAGGAAGGGCATTTAGAGAAAAGATTATGAAATGGCAGGGGAGATTCAATGCTTTCCTTGTAGGAAGGGTCACCCTTAAAAGGGTGCGATTGGCAGGAATTCAGGAGAGAAAAGAAAGCCACAAAACCTCAGGTTTGTGTAAATGTACGAAGGGTCAAAGAGATAGGTTGTCAAAATCTCTGGGGACCCTCAAGTTCTTCTGGATGTATCAGAGCAGCAAAACCAACACTGGGAAAATCTCTCTCTCTCTCCCTCTCCCCCCCTTTCTCTTTCTGTCACACTCTATATCTGCCTCTCTCTGTCTCTCTCTCCCCCCTCCCTCCCTCTGTCTCTCTTTCTGTCTCTCACTCTCTCTCTTTCTCTCTGTCTCTGTCACACTCCATCTCACTCTGTCTCTCTCTGTCTCTCTCTCTCTGTGTGTCACTCTCTCTCTTTCTCTCTGTCTCTGTCACTCTCTCTCTCTCTCTGTCTCTCTCTCCCCCCTCCCACCCTCTGTCTCTCTGTCTCTGTCTTTCTCTGTCTCTGTCTCTCTCTGTGTCTCTGTGTGTGTCACTCTCTCTCTTTTTCTCTGTCACACTCCATCTCTCTCTCTGTCTCTCTCTGTCTCTGTCTCTTTCCCTCCCTTTCTCTCCCTCTCTCTCTGTCTCTGTCCCTCCTTCTCTCTCACCCCCCCATTTCTCTCTCAGTGTTTTAAAAGTGGAAAGGGGAAGTGAAACACCGCTGCCTTTTAAGTCTGGCGAGATAGATCCGACATGAAACACAACCAGATATCAACTAATTCTACTTTCTTGTAAAGCTGTGCTAACAGCTTGCCAAGCTATATTAACAACATTGTCTTCGGGCAATGCTTTGGCCAAGAAACGGAGATGAGAGTTGGATACGACTGAACAGGGGAAATCTTTACTATTTTTTTTTAAAAAAGAAAAAGGTATCATTTCCCAAATATGAGTATATTTGCTAACTGGGAGGGTAGGAATTTTGTTTCAAAAAAGCGTATCTTTCAAAATTCACTCTTCAGCGGTACATAAAGACTGGACTATAATTTTGTGGAACAAACCTCACCAGAACCATTAATGGTCAGTTTCTACACCTCCCCTACTCCTTCCATTAAACAGTATACAGAGCCTCAGTCACAAGGAGGTGTGATTCAGAAATTTGCAATCCGTGTCCGGTATATGTTAACAGACAAGTGGTTATTATGAACGAACTGCAGCATGGATGCCAGTGAATGCGTGAATAGTGAAAGGCGCATATTTCAGCGTGAGAATATTGGTTGGCTTCGATCCCTCTGCTATATTCTGGCAGACGACTTTCACAAATGAAAACAGATCTACGTGTCCCTAAGATAACGACACGAGATCGACTGAAGACTTTCACTTCATTTAGCCTCTCGTATACAGTCCTCAACTTACAACCACAATTGAGTCCAATATTTCTGTTGCTAAGTGAGAAATATGTCAGGGTTCCAAGTAACACCCCCAATGAAAGAAGACTCTGAGGCTTGAAGTTCCTCAAAGTTCCATTTTATTAGAGATGTTATAAGTTTTGAGAATACGTTGAGACCCATAGAAGTTTGAGAACACATTCAAGTCACAATGAGCCAAACATGAGACTTAAACAGAGGCTTGAATAACAATCAGCATTTAATCTTTGATCAAAGTTTAAAGACATGATGGTCAGTTGTTCCCAAGATACCCCAAGGATATGCAGGGGAGAACTACACTTCAGAGAAGGTGTAGCTCCTTTTTATACAGTCAAAAACATCATTACTAGCTTTATCAGTCTTGTCTCTTTGCTTTCTCATGATTGGCCATTTTGCCTCTGTTGTGAAGGGCGCACAGATCAAAGGTGGGATATATTCTTAGGCAGAAGGGGGACAGATCAAAGATGTTAATTTTACAGCTCTTTACAGCTCCATTCAAGGATAGGTTCTATGCCCATAGATTGCAGATTGATAAGAGTTCAAATGGCAAAGATCACACGTTTTGACATTTGCCAGATATTTTACAGAACCTAATATTTCATTTTCATTTCATTTCATTTATTATATTTATATGCTGCCCTTTTCCCCCGAAGGCGACTCAGGGCAGCTAACAAATCAAATCAGGGAAGGGGGGGGGGGTTACAGACAAAAAAATAAAAAATAAACGATACATAACAATACATAATTTAAAAACACACAACAGTCATATCATTCCAGATGGGGGCAACAGCTCTTTAGCCCCAGGCCTGTGGGAACAGCCAGGTTTTAACGGCTTTGCGGAAGGCCTGGAGGGTGGTGAGGGTTCGAATCTCCACGGGGAGTTCGTTCCAAAGGGTCGGAGCAGCCACAGAGAAGGCTCTCCTCCGGGTAGTCGCCAGTCGACACTGGCCGGCAGATGGAATTCGGAGGAGGCCTAATCTGTGGGATCTAATCGGTCTAGCGGAGGTGATTGGCAGCAGGCGGTCTCTCAAGTACCCAGGTCCAATACCATGAAGGGCTTTATAAGTGACGACTAGCGCCTTGAAGCGTATCCAGAGACCAATAGGCAGCCAGTGCAGCTCGCGGAGGATAGGTGTTACGTGGGTGAACCGAGGTGCACCCACGATCGCTCGCACGGCTGCATTCTGGACAAGCTGAAGTCTCCGAATGCTCTTCAAGGGCTGCCCCATGTAGAGCACATTGCAGTAGTCCAGTCTAGAGGTCACAAGGGCACGAGTGACTGTTGTGGGGGCCTCCCGGTTCAGGTAGGGACGCAACTGGTGCACCAGGCGAACCTGGGCAAATGCCCCCCTGGTCACAGCCAACAAGTGGTGTTCAAAAGTCAGCTGTGGGTCCAGGAGGACTCCCAAATTGCGAACCCTGTCTGGGGGGGCGTACTGTTTGACCCCCCCAGCCTTGTATGCCTTGTATTTGTAATACTTTACAAATACAAGGCATAATATATGTGTATTACAGAAAACAAATGTTTCAACTAAAACCAACAAATTTGTATCCTTATTATTATTCCCCTTCAATGGCACATCTGGGAAAACCTGAATCTGAAAGTTTCCAGATGAGCCAAGGTGGCGCAGTGGTTAAATGCAGCACTGCAGGCTGACTGCTAGATCAGCAGTTCAGCAGTTCAAATCTCACCGGCTCAGGGTTGACTCAGCCTTCCATCCTTCCGAGGTGGGTAAAATGAGGACCCGGATTGTTGTTGGGGGCAATATGCTGACTCTGTAAACTGCTTAGAGAGGCCTGAAAGGCCTATGAAGCGGTATATAAGTCTACTGTTATTGCTATTGCTATTGCTATTGCTCCTCACCCAAAGGAAAGTTCAAGTCCCTGCCCAGCACCCACATGTCCATCACACGATCCAATCAGGTACCATCCCAAACTGGAGATGCCTCCCAGCCGCCTCATTGCAGCTTCAGGGCAAGACGGCCTTGACTCTCTGAGAAAAGAATGTCATTTTGGCTATATATCAACACTCTCTGAATAATTCCCCCTTCCGTTTTCCCACATACAGTAGAAAATGTGGCAGGGATGAAGTCCCAAAAGGTAAAAGATGGCTTCCAGGTCTGACAAAATTTGTTAAGTGGGTCGGGTCCAATTGTGTGGCTTTTCTTGCCATGTTTGTTAAGTGAACCCCCGCAGTTGCGGTTGTTAAGCAAAACTGGTTTCCCCCATTGACTTTGTTTGTCAGAAGGTCGTAAGAGGGGATCACGTGACCCCAGGAGATTGCAACCGTCTTAAATGTGAGTCAGTTACCAAGCATCCGCATGTAAATCAGATTGACCAGGGGGATGCTGCAACGGTCATAAGTGCGGGGAAATGGTCATAAGTCACTTTTAAGAGCAGTATCTAGGAAACGTATTCCCCGTCTTTCCTCTTCGGCAGTGGCTCCAGTGATTGTCCAACTATGAACATGTATTCCAGTCTCACAAAGAATGCAGTCTGTCCTGTTGTCTTGAGCAACAGAATGACCTGGGAGGAGATGGAAGTGATAGAACAGACTGGCTCTCCTCCATCCTTCTGCTCATCGTCCTCTTTTCTCTCTGTCCAAAACTTCTCTCTCTCCCCCCCACTTCACCACCCCACGTTCTCTCCCTCTTTCCAGGCGGTGATCTCATTCTTTTTCAGAAGGGGGGACACACATCACGGCCAACACTGTTGGGATTGAAAGAGTCTGTAAATCAGAGGCCAGCAAGGGGTAAAGGGGAGGGCTACCAATGTCTGGGACAAGCCATAAAGAGGTCACGTTGATGGTGTGTGTGTGTGTGTGTGTGTGTGTGTGTGTGTGTGTTTGTTTGTTTGTTTGTTCTAGTCATGCTTTAGGAAAGGAAGGCATGGGATCAATCTGTAGGGGCCAAAGAAGAAAGCTAACTACTCGGTCTACCACGGTGTTGATGTTGTGCGATCTTCAACTCCCAGAATTCCCCAGGCAGCGTGAGAGAGTTTCCCTTAATCCACTGTTTCTGAACCCTGAAAACTTTTAAGATGTTTGGACTTGCATTTGCTGGCTGGGGAATTCTGGGAGTTGGACGGCCACACATCTCCGAGCTGCCAAGATTGGGAAATTGAGAAACCCCTGCTGCAGGAAGACGTATTTTCACAAAAATCTGGCCGTACTAAATCCTTGTGATCCTCTCTCCGCTTCCAAATTTCAGAAATCAAATGCTTCGATGAACAAATCCATGCCCTGTTTGGGTTTGTAACCACACAAACACCTGAAGGCAGAACAAGAAGCAAAGGGTGGAAACTAATCAAGGATAAGAACCAGAGGTGGTATTCAGCGGGTTCTGACCAGTTCTGGAGAACCAGTAGCAGAAATTTGGAGTAGTTCAGAGAATTGGTAAATACCACCTCTGACTGGCCCCGCTCCCATCTATTCTCTGCCTCCCCATTCCCTCCCAGCTGATCGGGAGGGAATGGGGATTTTGCAATAACCTTCCCCTGGAGTGGGGTAGAAATGGAGATTTTACAGTATCCTTTCCCTGCCACACCCACCAAGCCACACCCACCAAGCCACACCCACAGAACCGCTAGTAAAAAATGTTGAATCTCACCACTGATAAGAACCAATGTAGAACTAAGGAGATGTGGTGGCTCAGTGGCTAAGACATTGAGCTTGTCAATCAGAATGTTGGCATTTTGGCAGTTCGAATCCCAAGCACTGCGTAGGAGTGAGCTCCCATTACTTGTCCCAGCTTCTGCCAACCTAGCAGTTCGGAAGCAAGTAAAAATGCAAGTAGAAAAATAAGGACCACCTCTTGTGGGAACCATGCGTCTTCAGCGTTTAGTTATGCCAGACGTCTTCAGACAGCGCTGGCTCTTTGGTTTTGAAACGGAGATGAGCACCACCCCTAGATTTGGGAACAACTAGCACATATGTGCGAGGGGAACCTTTACCTTTACCTAGAACTAAGGAGACATTTCCTGACAGGGAAAACAATTAATCAGTGGAGTAGCTTCTCTCCAGAAGTTATGAATGTTTCAACCTAGGAAGTTTTTCAGAAGAGATTGAACAATCACTTGTCTGAAAGGGTATAGGATCTCTTGCTTGACTAGGGGTTGAACTACAAGATCTCGAAGGTCACTTCTAACTCCTTTATTCCATTAAACAACTGAGCCCGGAATTCATTTAGACTTACAGGATTATTTCTTCTCAATTATTTTTCTGAATGGACCCATCTGTGCATCTCTTCAATGTTCCATGTGTATTTGTGTGTGGGGAGGGGTTTGTTGTTCAATCACTAAATCATGTCCAACTCTTTCTGACCTCATGGACCATAGCACACCTGATCCATTCCCCTCTTATCCCCTGGAGTTCTCTAAATTTGTGTTCATTGCATTAATCTATCTAACTATCTCATCTTCTGCCATCCCTTTCTCCTTTGGCCTTCAATCTTTCCCAACATCAGGGACTTTTCCAATTAAGCCCCCTCTTCTCATTTGATGGCCAAAGCATTTGAGATTCAGCTTTACGATCTGTCCTTCCAAAGAACGGTCAATGTTGATTTTCTTTAGGATTGACTGATTGGATCTCCTTACAATCTAGAGTCTCCTCCAACGCCACAATTTGAAAGCAGTGCAAGGGGACAGAAGCCGCAGAAATCCCCTTAACCCTTCTCAACACTTACCTGCTCCAGGTCTAATCCTGGCCTATCACAGCAATATGGCGGAAATTATCTCTCAATAGCTCATCTGCCGCCTGAAGCAGAGGCTAAGATAAGGTGATCAAAAGAGACAAGAGGCTGCCCTAAAAGCCTCATCCCTATTTTTATACACACATTGTGTGCGCAAAGCATGCAAAACAGGGCAGGGTTTCAATCTCACAGTCGAGGCCAACATCTTGACCTTTCTGAACGTTCTCCCCATGAATTCCTTCTCTCTCGTGACTGATAAAGCATTTGAGTCATTATGTGGTTCTTGGTGGAAGCCATGGAAATGATGATGCAGATAGCATTTTAAGAGACTTTCCTAGATTGATAGCATCACCAGATGGTGATGACTGATCACCAGCTATTTTTCACAGCTAAGAGGAAGGTTGGGCTGCTGGAGGTTCGCAGGGGTTCGGGAGAACCTCTAGCTAAGATTCTGTGCAGTTCAGAGAATACCCCCTCCCCCCAAATCCCACTCCTGGCTGACCCTGCCCACCCCACCCCAATCCTTCCCAGGAGTCCCCGCCCAAGCAGCCCATGTTGGATGCAGGTAAGCGCAGGGCCCATGCGGAGGCTTGGAGAGGGTGAAAAACGGGCCTACTGGAAATTCGGGAAGGCTGGAAACGGGCCCGTTTCCAGCCTCCAGAGGGCCTCTGGAGCCTGGGAAGGCTGTTTACACCCTCCCGGAGGCTCAAGGAAAGCCTCTGGAGCTCGGGCAGGGCAGAAATACCCCCCTTCTGTGGTGCAGGAGGCCGAGTAGGCCACGGCAGAGAACTCCTTGCTAAAATTTTGGAAGCCCATCTCTTAGCCCAGAAGTAGGATTAAAGGATTCAAATGCTGAGAAGCTGCCATAAGAATGTGCCTCTTAATTACTAAATGCCTGTTCTGACCCCCCCCTCGTCCCATACCAAAGCATGCTGAGCCAAAGATACTTTAAGGAATTTATTAAAAGACAGACGGGTCCTTGGCAGCAAACCAGCACAGATGAGCCTTGGCAGCAATCCAGCCTGCCAAGCTAGCCACAAAAGTTCTCCAACTTTTAGTCAATGCGTTGACTCCTGCAACGGGGCGTGTGCACAAGCATTCCTCTTACAGTCTTGAGAGGAGCCTAATTACCACCAGCTGAGTGCAATTACCTCCTGTAACTGCGCAACTGTTCCTTCCGCCTATAAGCTCTTCGGTGCTGGGCATCCAGGAACAACTCCCTTGGCTAAGGTGACCAGATTTTCAGATTGGTAAAGAGGGACACCTTTGACCGGGGGGGGGGGGGCTCCTCCTCACTGGTCCAAGGCTTGGGCGCCTCCTGGTGGCCAATCAGCCTCTCTGTGCCCTGCTCGGAACCAGAACCCTGTCCAGGGTCCTCCACATCCTCCAGAGCCAATTCATAGGACCCCTCACTGTCGGAGTCTGGTGGCAGCTCCAACAGCTCCTGTTGGGCCACAACAAATGCCTACGGAGAATCTCAATCATGCCAATCATGGTTGTCCCCAAGGCCCTTTTTCTAAAAGGCAGCTGTCTGGTTTGGCACAGCAACCAAACAGGACAGGCTCATATTTCAACGGATAGTTAGAACTACAGAAAAAAACAATCGCAACCAGGCTGCCTTTCATTGAGGATCTGCAAAAACCAGAAAGAAGGCTGAGAAAATATCTACAGACCCCTCGAATCCTGGGCATAAACTCTTTCACCTTCTCCCCTCGGGACGCTGCTTATAGGGCATTGGATGCCAAAACAACTAAACACAAAGACAGTCCCCCCCCCCACCCAATGCTAACTCTCTGCGGAACACCTAATTCCCCAAGCACTGTGTTAGGCCTAAAGATATTTACCCATGTAGTAGTAGGCTGTATTGCAATTATCCTTCTCATCTTCTCAACTTTCTCATCTTTCCCAATACCTTCTCCTGTTGTATCTTATTATTAATGATTGTAACTATGATCTGTGGCCTGTCACTTTGTTGTTTGTATGTACACTGAGAGCTTATGCACCGGAGACAAATTCTTTGTGTGTCCATTCACACTTGGCCAATAAAGAATTATATTCTATTCTAAAGGCTCATGGAGATTCTCAATCATCCAAGTCATGGCTGTCTCAAAGTTCTTTTTTCTAAAAGGCAACTGGATTCTCTTGGTTTTTTCCCCCCTTTGAAATGGTTTTGCCGAAATACCCTAAAATACTATGACTCCCCTGACCTAGGACAGAGATAGATACTACTTCAAAGTGTACCCAGGGCTGCTCAAATTATTTTGACATCCGAGGCTGAAAAATGACACATCAACTCTTCCCTCCTCAAGCGTTAAACTAATAATGAAAGTAATAATTGATAAGTAGTATTTAATCAGGCTCCAAATTTGCTCCCTGAGGTTACTGAGTCAGTCTAATTCGGTTTTTCTCAATCACGGCAACTTGAAGATGTGCGGACTTCAATTCCATTCAGCATGGCTGGCTGGGAAATTCTGGGCGTTGAAGTCCGTACTTCTTCAAGGGGCCAAGATTGTGAAACTCTGCTCTCATGCTAGAACCGCCTTTGGGAATTAATGGCTGCAAGATTGAGCGAGGGCCAGAATGGCTGCTGACTCAGACCGAGGCCACTTCAAGTCCATGATCCTTTCAGAGATAAGCAGTATCTCAAACCACTGAGATTGCGTTGAAAGATTCTGGCTGTTGGCTGCAGATAAATCTTCTGTTTGTTAAATAAGATCAAATAAATCTTTAAGCTTCACTACAATTGAAGGCAGTGAATTCTGCAATAGGTTTTATTCAGTCATTGTCTGTGTTAGGTAAGCTCCCCGTTGGGAGAGTGAGTGCGTTCAGAGAAGCGTTGTGAGATTTGTGTTGGAGAACACACAAACCAGCATACAGAGACACTGCAGTTTAAATAGGCTTTTACTTTAGTGTAAATAGAGGTATCAGAGTCCATCAAACAGTCCAAGTCATACATGGATAAGACAGTCAGTCATCAATGTCTTTCAGTTAAGGGATAATCCAAATAACATAGTCCATAAACACTCAAAGTTTGCTAGCAGTAGCAAAACTTACAATAGCTCACGGCACTTTCTAACAGCCAGCTTCCAAAACACTCAGATCAGATCAGCCCAGCATCTAACAAACAGAGAGCTAACAGTCATTCTGGCTCCCTCTTATGGCCGATTGAGGAAACAACAACCAATCACATTTTACAGTATGATTTAAAGAAACAGGTATAGCATTGTTACATGATTTATATATTGCCAACCCAACCGTTAGATTATATTCCTAACAGTCTACATGACATAACCTTATCTACATACAATCGTACTGTCAGGATTCCAAGTAACATGCATACCTGTGTACTTGTTGGCCTACACGTCAAAGAATGTGGGCACACATTTTCATACACAAAATTATCTGCTACAATGTCCTACCTGTCAATGACTACTTCAGCTTCAACCGCAACAATGCACGAGCACACAGATGCAAATTTAAGGTAAACTGCTCCAAACTCGATTGCAGAAAATACGACTTCAGCAACAGAGTGGTCAACACCTGGAATGCACTGCCTGACTCTGTGATTTCTTCCCCAAACACCCAAAACTTTAACCTTAGACTGTCTACTGTTGACCTCACCCCATTCCTAAGAAGTGTGAAAGGAGCATGCATAAGCGCACCAATGTGCCTACCATCCCTGTCCTAATGTTTCTTTTTATTCGTATCCATTTCATGTATCCAAAATCATGTTTATACATATATGTTATCTAATACATGCTTGACGAAATAAATAAGTTTTAAAAAATCTGAGCTCTTTGTTCGGAACTGATGTTCTTTTTCATTGGAATTTTATTATTAATTTTTTTTTTTTGTTCATTGAATAAAATAGTGTTTTTAAATTGCTGTAAATTATAATCTCGACGGGATCTCAGCCAGGCTGGATTTAAAAGCTATGTTGGACCTGGCTTAGTTGGATGAAAATAAGCTTACTTAGATGATTTGTAACCTCTGCTATTTCCTTCCTACTTATATTTTTTTTACAATTTTGACAAAGCAAATCTATTAAAAAGGCAATGATGCAATAGATGCGTACTGCCTCTTTTAATTAATTTGTTGTTTTAATCTGGTGTGTTGACTTAATCTGAGGTTTGCTGAATTAATGCCAAAGCTGGCCATGAAATGTTCATCTCCTCTCTATTTTTTTAAAAAAAAGAAGGATTGTTAGTAGCCAAGATATTATCTGTAAAAGGATGAAATGCTTGGACATATTGGAAGTACATTAGTTATGTTTGGACGCAAAAGCCTTTAGAAGCTGGAGAAGACATGTTATCTTCCATTTCAAAGAATGTAATATCTAGGTGTGTTTGTGTGTGTTTGCATGGGTGTGTGTAGTTGTGAATAAGTGAGAGAATGAGACAGAGCAAGGATTGGCTATTTGAATTAGCCAAAGCAGCCAAAAAAAAACAACCCAGTATCAAATCCATGAGCTCATTTAATTTGTGGCATTTGTATCCCACAAATAGTATACAGCTTACAATAAAACACAATTACATAATTCAAATAAGAGAGGCACACTTAAAACCACAATGAAAAAAGAGAATGTGACTAAATCTTTGATATTCAACATCTGGTCCACATTTCTGGCTGTTTGCAACATCTTGCTGTCATGTGACCAAAACGTATGAGATTTTTGCCCAGAACTGGCTTTTACTTTTCAGTTTTTGGCAAAAATACCCCATATTGAATGGTGGGTTCAATGAAAGTTTTGGCGTTCGCTGAATGACCACAGGGTTTGCTTTACAACTGCTGCATTCTCTTAGCAACAACCCCCCCCCCCCAAAGGTCATAAAATTAGGTTAATCATGTGATAACTTCAGGCTCAATTACAGTTGTCAATTGAGGATCGCCTGCAGTTAATTTCTTATGTTGGAAGTTCAAGTCTCCACAAAGTTAGAGACCAGAGATAAGAGAATAAGAAAGTTGGAAGGGACCTTGGAGGTATTCTAGTCGAGGTGGTGCAGTGGGTAGAGTGCAGTACTGCAGGCCACTTCAGCTGACTGTTAGTTCAGCAGTTCAGCGGTTCAAATCTCACCGGTTCAGGGTTGACTCAGTCTTCCATCCTTCCGAGGTGGGTAAAATGAGGACCCGGATTGTTGGAGGCAATATGCTGACTCTGTAAACCGCTTAGAGAGGGCTGAAAGCCCTATGAAGCGGTATATAAGTCTAACTGCTATTGCTATTGCTAGTCCAACCCTCTGCTCAAGCAGGAGATTCCATACAATTTCAGACAAATGGCTGTTCAGTCTCTTCTTAAAAACCTCTAGGGATGGAGCACTCCCAACTTTTGAAGGCAAACCATTTTGCTTTTGCTGTCCAAAGATGTCTCCATGGTCATGTTAAAGTAGAACAAAATATGGATTAAAAATATAAAAGCAGAGATGTGGCAAAAGGAACAGTTAGAAGCTTGCTTAAAGGGACAGGGAAATGTCACCAGCCTTCAACCACAAAACGTTCCAGTATATGTCCTTATGTCAAAAGCCCCAAACCACAAGGTTCAATTAAAGTTCGCATAAAGACACGTAGTCAGTACCTACGGCCCAAGACAAAAGGAGAAGTAAGCCCCCATCCTCTTATAAGGCTTTTTTCCCTCAAGGTAACCAATAGGAAATGAGTTAAGTGTTTCCGTGTTACGCTGCCTTTGAGAATGTATAAGAATGCATGCTTCAATAATGAAGATTGTTCAGAATTTGCAATGCTAGCCATGGGCTAGCTTTCTGAACCTGGTTGTATCCTGAGAAGTCTAAGCCTGTCATTTTCTGCAACAATTCGGCCGGCGTGACTAAATGCCAAAGGCACACGTGGAGATCCGGACCCTTACTACCCTCCCGGCCTTCCATAAAGCTACTAAGTCCTGGCTGTTCTGGCAGGCTGGGGGCTGTTAAAGCACCCAGCCCCATCTTAATTGTGACTGTTGTGATTTTAAAATTGTTTGTATTGTCTTATTTATTCCCTCCCCTGTTTATTGTGAGCCGCCCGGAGTCCTTCGGGAGTGGGCGGCATACAAAACCAATAAACCTAACCTAACTCTGTTACCTTCCTACTAAAGGTGGTCCCCATTTTTCTACTTGCATTTTTACGTGCGTTTGAACTGCTAGGTTGGCAGAAGTAGTGGGAGCTCACTCCGTTACATGGCTCTAGAAATTCGAACCGCCGAACTGTGACCTTTCTGATCAACAAGCTCAGCGTCTTAGCCACGGGACCACCGTGTCCCTTAGACTGGCCACACCCAATTCCAGCATCCGTTCTTCATAGGTTTCAGTCTCCAGCCCCCTAGTCATCTTTGTTGCTCCTCTCTGCACTCTTTCTAGAGCCTCAAGATCTTTTTACATGGTGGCGACCAAAACTGGATGCCGTATTCCACGTGTGGCCTTACCAAGGTATTATAAAGTGGTATTAACACTTCAGGAGATCTTGATTCTATCCATTGTTAATGCAGCCTAAGATTGCATTGGGGTTGTGTTTTGTTTTTTTTGGCAGCTGTGGTAATGGCTCAGGAGATTTTGAAGGACAAGATAACGTGATTGTGCAATGCTGAAAGGTGTTCAACTATAGTTACCTGCCCATTTCCTTCTCCAATGAAGAGAGTTTTCTTTTTCGACTTCCTTCGTAGGGACTTTAGAATTCACTCGGCATTCGTTGTATTTTTTTAATGCAATCCCATAAATTATCTTTCAGCCCTGTGCTGGAGCAACGTGTGTGTTCCTCTTTTCAATACGTCTTCCTTTCGCTTAAGACTCCCGAGCCACCTGTTCTTTTTAGAGAGCTCCCTTCACGATCTCCTCCTGTTGATTTGAATGGAAACGGAACCGTCTAATCCCTTTTTAAAACCTTCTCAGGCACAAGGGCTGTCATCACATTCTGTAGCAGCAAATCCCATTAACCAAGTCCTTTGTTGTCGGAGGAAAATCCTTTGTTCTAATCAAGTTCATACCAGCCCCACTGAAGATCAAGAGAGGGAGTAAAAGACAACGTACCTCTCCAGTTTGAAGGTAGGCAACTCATGGGACGGCAGAAGGAAGGACCCCAGGAAGCCAAGGAGCAATGCAAATTCAGTCCAATCAGCATTCTTGGGTTTTATTTCCTCCACTGGGCCTTTCCTTTGCTTTAAACTCAGTTAAACTTTAGTGAAGAACTAGCTGATAACCCAGCGTTGCCCAGGTATTTATTTATAGGGGGAAAATAAATACATATTTATTTTCAGACCAAACGTAATTTCTAATATTGGATTTTCCCCCTTACCAGAGGGAGGCCCCTTGTGGAGTACTGTGAAGCCATTACCATGGCAACTCCACTGCACCCTACAGTAGAAGCCATTTTACAGCGGTACAGTAGAAGCCATTTTAAGGCACAACAGACTGCATCTTAACAGAACACACACCCTGAGGGATGTTAGGGATATTAGGGGTGTCTTACTCCCACAATGGTTTTTTTTCGAGAGAGTAAGTCATCTGTGCACCAAATTTGGTTGAAATTGCTCGAGACATTCCAGAGTTATGCTGGAACATACACACATACAGAGCCATTTCTCTCTCTCTCTCCCCTCTCTCTGTGTCTGTCTGTCTGTTGTCTGTCTATCTGTCTGTATGTCTGTCTGTATGTCTGTATGTCTGTATGTCTGTATGTCTGTATCTATCTATCTATCTATCTATCTATCTATCTATCTATCTATCTATCTATCTATCTATCTATCATCTATCTGTACATCTCTCTCTGTGTATCTATCTGTCTGTCTATCTATCTATCATCTATCTATCTATCTATCTATCTATCTATCATCTATCTATCTATCTATCTATCTATCTATCTATCTATCTCTCTCTCTCTCTCTCTCTCTCTCTCCCTCTCCCCCTCCCTCCCTCCCTCCCTCCCTCCCTCTCTCTCTCTCTCATCTTGTTGTATTCGGGTCTTTTCCCATGTAAGATTGACATTGTCTTGGCAATGTTTTGGCGAGGTCTCACTCGCCATCTTCAGGCTGGTGTTTTCGGCTTAAAATGGCAGCTCCGACTACGCTTTTAGCCAAAAACACCAGCCTGAAGATGGCGAATGAGACCTCGCCGAAACGTTGCCAAGACAATCTCAATCTTACACGGGAAAAGACCTGAATGCAACAAAACCAGCATATATATATATATATATATATATGATAGATTATTACATTATCGTTTTCCTGAGGGCTCCTTGCTGCTGTCTGAGGTGGGGTGTTTTTTCCAGACGTTTCATTACCCAAACTATGTAACATCATCTGTGCTGGTGACATCTAGGACATGCTAACACGGAGGTTGTTTCCTAGTTTGGGTAATGAAATGTCTGCAAGGAAACAACCCACCTAAGAGAGCACCAAGGATTCCTCATGTCAACCCTTATTCTCCTTTATTAGTATTATAGTTTTCATACTTCTGGCCCTAAAACAGTTTGAAACTCTGATCCTCATGGTTGAAAGGACCAATGGGGCAAAGGAGGAGCTAAATAATTTCCCCTTCCTTACGATTATGTATAAATATGGCAACCCTATTTTCTTGAAAACATAAAGAAACCTGAAAAAGGAGCAAATCTTGTTAGTAATTCTGTTTATATATAGCACCACAGAGCTAGCAAAGAGTGCAGTCACCATGTGCTTTACTGCTCAACTGTTTTTAACTGTAACAGGAATCAGGAGACTCTACTTAGAACAAAAGAGCATCTATCATAAATCCAAACTTGTAAATACTTCCCTCTACAGAATACTATTATAGTTGTTGCATAAAAATCCATTCCAACAAGAAGTTCCAACAAATCTGAAAGAGGTTCATAAACATTGTTGTTTTTACTGTGTAGATTTACAACTTTGTATACATAGGAAAGTTCAAGAGAAAAATCAGTTAAATAAATAATGAAATTAAATCTATCTAAAGAATAGTTTTGTGAAATAAAGGAGTATCCTTTATAATAAAGGATGTATAGTTACCATACATGTAAGCTGAGTAGATCTACTGAATGCAAGTAATCCTGCCCATTACAGTCCGAAATCAGTCGTAAGTCATATCGGTCATAAAATAGGTCAGCCATGTGATTGACCCAATTTTATGATCTTTTTTGCAGTGGTTATTAAGTGAACGCCACGATCATTAAGTACACTCATCGTTTGCTACGTAGCAATAGCCCTTAGACTTATATACCACTTCATAGTGCTTTACAGCCCTTTTTAAGCAGTTTACAGAGTCAGCCTATTAACTCTCAACAATCTAGGCCCTCATTTTACCCACCTCGGAAGAATGGAAGGCTGAGTCCACCTTGAGCCTGATGAGATTCGAACTGCCAAATTGCAGGCAGCCGGCAGTCAGCAGAAGTAGCCTGCAGTACTGGACTCTGGCCACTGCGCCACCGTGGCTCATGTAGGTTTGCCGAAAAGAAACAAACAAAACTGATGTGAAATTCAATCCTGTGACCACAGGGTTCTAGAAAGGATAATAAGTACGGTTGTGTTTAATGAATGCCCAAAGGGTAGCCATGTGACTGTCGGAGGCATGTCTGCCGGAAGTTCAGATCTGCATCGTAAATCCTCTTTTGGGGTCCTTTGCAACTTCCAACGGTCGCTAAGTGACCTGTCGTAAGTCAAGAACTACCTGTAATCAATCCTAAGTACCGCAGCCATATCAGTTCTGGAAGAGAAGGATGAGGTTTGTAGAGGCTATTCCACTCACCTCCTGCAAAGAGGGAGGATCTGTACTCTTCTCTATAGGACAACATTACAGACATTACATTACAGACCGTAAGTGGCTCGACTTACGACCGCAATTGAGCCCAACATTTCTGTTGTCAAATGAAACATTTTTTTGCCCGATTTTACAACTTTTCTTGCCACATTTGTTAAGTGAATCACTGCACTCATTGATAAGTGAGTAAACCCGGTTGTTAAGTGAATCTGACTTCCCCATTGACTTTGCCGGTCAGAAGGTCGCAAAAAGGGGACCTTGGGACACAGCAACGGCCATAAACATGAACCAGCTGCCAAGACTTTGAATTTGGATCAGATGATCATGAGGATGCTGCCAAGGTCGTAACTGTGAAAAATGGTCATATTTTTCAGTGTCGATGTAACTTTGACCGGTCACTAAATGAACTGTTGTAAGTTGAGGACTACCTGTATTCATGACAGAGAAGAGCTCTTAGACATCACCCAGAGGAAGCCATAGCAAGGCAGAGAGGAAGGAGATGTTTATGTGTCATGTTGAAATGTGGAGACTCTAGAAAGAGTGCAGAGAAGAGCAATAAAGATGATTAGGGGACTGGAGACTAAAACATATGAAGAACGGTTGCATGAAATGGGTATGTCTAGTTTAACGAAAAGAAGGACTAGGGGAGACATGATAGCACTGTTCCAATATCTCAGGGGTTGCCACAAAGAAGAGGGAGTCAAACTATTCTCCAAGGCACCTGAGGGTAGAACAAGAAGCAATGGGTGGAAACTAATCAAGGAGAGAAGCAACTTAGAACTGAGGAGAAATTTCCTGACAGTTAGAACAATTAATCAGTGGAATAATTTGCCTCCAGAAGTTGTGAATGCCCCAACACTGGAAGTCTTTAAGAAGATGTTGGATAGCCATTTGTCTGGAACGGTATAGGGTTTCCTGCTTAAGAAGGGGGTTAGACTAGAAGACCTTCAAGGTCCCTTCCAAGACTGTTACTCTGATCCAAAGTTTTGATAGATATAGGACACCATTCAGAGTCTGGATGCAACCAGTGAAAGAGGATAGAGGAGAACCAAAAGAAAAAGAAAAAGGCCGAGAGTGTTGGAAGAAGAGGCCTTCCCAAGCGTCCTTCTTCCTCGAATGCCAAGATGGTTATCAGCCATTCCCATTTATGATCTCATGGCAATTGTGTCAGACGCTGCTCGATGATTCCAAACCAAGGAGGGAGTGAATGAGTTTTGGGTGTGGGTTTGTATGTGTGCGTTGCACACACACACACACACACTTGTGAGGCACATATGCTTGCTCTCACGCCAGGGCTGCTCTGAGCCAGGAAATCCGATGGCCAGAAGGTTGTCTCCTCCTCTCTCCAGGGCAGAGACGCTGTCAAGAGAGAGAACGGAGGAGTGAAACAGTCGGAGAGGCAGCAGCGAGTGATTAAATGCGGCTATTCTCTGTTCCAGCCTGAGCATCCAACTTTTTTCAAGTAAGTTGGGAAACCTGCAAGGAGTGGATACTGCGGAGGGCAGGGAGGGTGACAGAGGAAATCCCATTTCACTGTAAAGGAGGGAACTTGCAAAGGGTCATTATGGAGATTTTTTATTTTTGGTAAAGCAATGAGTTCCTGGGCACAATGGGACATGGCAACAAAGGAAAAGATACTATAAAGTGTTGATGGGGCAAGATCAAGACCCGGAGGGGGAGATCCAGATGTTTGAGGCACAGATGTTAGCTCTCTTCTTTTCTTTTGTCTAATCAAAGTGACATTTGTGCGAAGAGAGCGAGAGAGAGCGCTAAATTAGGATGATGGATAGAGAAAATGTTTGAATGAGAGGAGGTGAAGAGAGACAGTGAAAATGAGCACAGGGAAAGGAAGTTTGAAGGCTCCCCGAAACAGAATTCAGCCTGGGGTACCCGATCGAGCCCAAAACTAGCCTAAGGAACTGCTAAATTGCAACACATGTTAATCTAGTGAAGATGAGCTTTGAAATGTGAATGGAGAACATTTGATGTACTAAAGCCATCTGCAGTCCCAGCTAAGTGGAACTGGACTGGTCCTATTTGGGAAATGGGGGGACATGGTTGGAGTGTTCCAATATTTGAAGGGCTGCCGCAGAGAGGAGTGGGGGGGGGCATCTATTCTACAAAGCACCTGAAGGCAGGTCGAGAAATAATAAATGGAAACAAATCAAGGAGAGAAGCAGCCTAGAACTAAGGAGAAATTTCCTGACAGTGAGAACAATTAATCAGCGGAATGGCTCACCTCCAGAAGTCGTGGACTCTCCATTAATGGAGGTTTTTAAGAAAAGATTGGACAGCCATTTGTCTGAAATGGCATAGGGTCTCCGGCATGAGCAGGGGGTTGGACTAGAAGACCTCTAAAACCCCTTCCAACTCTGTTATTCTGTCGTTCTGTTATCCTGACTTTCTAGGCACTGTTCTGACGTTAGAACTTCCAGGAGCATCTAATTTGTAGGATGAAGGCAGATCTAATCTCAAAGGTGTTTTTTTTAAAAATGTTCTTTTGATTCAGATTAAGTAGAATAATCTAATTTGTGGGGCAAGAGAGACAGGAAAAAAGAGCAGACACAAAGTGGAAGATATTTTGTAGTAATGAAATGTATTTGTTTATGCGGTAATTGTACTGTATAAATATGAGCAGTTATCAGTTACAAAAATAGCTCAAAATCAGAAGTATGGTAGCATCTTTTCAAATGAACATATTTAATTCAAAGGCATAGGATTTCATGACTTTAGTAAGGAAATGTGCTGTAGCTGGTGGTAGACACTGTCTTTGAATTTTATTCATTTTATTGATAAAATGTATCAATATTTATTGGTCTGAACAATATCAAATCTTTTCTGTGTTATGGCTAAGCCTGGCTTTTCTATAAATATAGATAAAGCAGTAAATTTGCTTGAATGGAGTTAAGTTAGCAGAGTTATAAAAAGGAAAGAGAGGGAATAAAGTGGAATAGAAGGAAGGTCAGTGGCTCAGTGGCTAAGACACTGAGCTTGTCGATCAGAAAATTCGGCAGTTTGGCGGTTCGAATCCCTAGCACCGCATAACGGGGTGAGCTTCTGTTACTTGTCCCAGCTTCTGACAACCTAGCAGTTCAAAAGCATGTAAAAATGCAAGTAGAAAAATAGGAACCATCTTTGGTGGAAAGGTAACAGCATTCTGTGCCCCTTTGGCGTTTAGTCATGCCAGCCACATGACCACGGAGATGTCTTCAGACAGTGCTGGCTCTTTGGCTTTGCAATGGAGATGAGCACCGCACCCTAGAGTTGGGAACGACTAGCACATATGTGCAAGAGGAACCTTACCCTGAGTTTTAAAAAATATTGATAAAAGAATACCAGAAGCTGGAAAGAGAGAAGAGGGAAAACCAATGAAGATAGATAAGTGAATCTGTGTTTTTCAAACATGACAACTTTAAGATATGTGGACTTCAGCCAGAATTCCCCAGTCAGTTCTCACATCCCAGCTGGCTGGCTGGGGAATTCTGGGAGTAGAAGTCTACATATCCTAAAGTTGCAAAATTTGAGAAACATCAAGTTAGGTAGAGCAGCATGTAATAGAGCAGTGAGGAATCCTAGGTGGTCTTTGAGCTTAGTTGTTTTCTTGCCGTTGTCTCATTACCAAACTTGGTTACATCATCAGTGCTACTGACTAAAGGACCAAGGACCCCTCAGATCAACCCTGAGCTACACATATTCTCCTTTATAGATACGGTACTTCCTAAGCCCTTTTCTTCATCAGCCAAAATCACTCATCGAAAAGTCATTGCCTAAATGTCTCTGTTGTGATTGGGCAAAGGATTTGAATGTTGTGACCCAAAGAGAAACTAATCTTACCTCATTTGGGATCATTTACCCTGGTTTGGGAAGCACTGAGGTAGAAGATAGCAGAGGAAAATGACAGGCAACTGTTTAACAGAGCAGAGACGGGAAGAATATGCACAACTCCAAATCCCATCATCCCTGACCACAGGTCAGAGGATCATAAAAAAAAAAATTGAGGAAGAGATAGAGAGCCGCCAGTGAGGAGAAAAAGTGATGAGCGCTAAATAAGATTTGAAAGATATGATATTTTAGAGGCAGAGCTAGGCAGGGGGAGAAAGATTGTAAAATTAATTTTAAAAGGGAGCAGAATAAGTGAGAGTTTCCGCCTGAGGGTGGATCGGCTAATAACGCAAAAAAGATCTTCAAAATCCAGGAAAATGACATATCAGGGAGATGGAGAAGAAATTAATATCTGTATTAATTTGTGGTTTGCAATAAGACTTGACCGGGTCTCACACAGGTGAGTAAACTTCCTCTTAGTAACAATAATAGATCTAGTAGTAATAATCCCCAACTCTTTGTTTTTGAGCTCAGCTCCTGCTGATTGCAAACTTTCCGTAGCAATGACATATTGTAGTTTGCCACTGCTTATACCAGAATGCTTTTTTTGCCTCAGTCTTTGGATTTCCTGGTGGCCCCTCATCCCAGTATTAAACAGGTCTGATCCTCCTGAATTTTTCAAAATCAGTCCACCTAGTTGAATCTCCCATCATTCAGTCAACATGAACATATTGTTTGTCTATGTCCTTTCCCCCCCCTATTTGTATCCCCTATCTCCCCCCCCCCCCTGACTTGGGTTGTGAGCCGCCCTGAGTCCCTTCTGGGAAAAGGGCGGCATAGAAATATAATAAATTCAATTCAATTCAATTCAATGAACTATTGGAAGTGATCTCTGCATTATATGAGAGCTAAGAGTTGGTGTGAAGGGCACTGTGCTTCCTCTGCCAGCACCTGTCGAGTTAAAAAGCATTTTTTTTTTTTTTGTAGTCACTCTTCTAAGTTTAAACTCTTCTAGGCTTTTGCTAGTAATTTTTTGGGATTTAAAGGCTGGGATTTCACTAGTATCTGTCCTTCCTTCATTATTAGGAGGTATTTTGCGTCTAACACAACTCAGCTGGCCAGGGAAATTCTGAGAGTTTAAATCCACACATCTTAAACTTGCTGAGCTTCAGAAACACTGTTCCATGTGTATGTGTGATATCTTTTAACAGATTAACAGAATTAGAAGGGACCTTGTAGGTCATCTAGTCCAACCCCCGCCTAAGCAGGAGACCCTGCACCATTTCTGACAGATGGCAGTCCAGTCACTTTTTGATGAAGCTTCAGTGATGTAGCTCCCACAACTTCTGAAGAAGATTGTTCTCACTGTCAGAAAATTTCTCCTTATTTCTAGGTTGAATCTCTCCTTGGTTAGTTTCCATCCATTATTCCTTGTCTGGCCTTCAGGTGCTTTGGAAAATAAGTTGAACCCCTCCTCTCTGTGGCAGCCCCTCAATTTGGAAAAATGCTGGACCTTCTCTTCACTAGACTAGTTATGCCCATTTCCTGCAACTGTTCATTGTATGTTTTAGCCTCCAGTTTCCTAATCATCTTCGTTGCTCTTCTCTGCACTCTTTCTAGAGTCACAACATCTTTTTTATAGTGTGGTGACCAAAACTGGATGCAGTATTCTAGGTGTGGCCTTACTAAAGTTTTATAGAGTGGTATTAGTACCTCATAGATTGGTATTGGTACCTTACTTATTCTACAATTTAGTCTCAGTGGTTAGAGGTATTTGCAAATGGATGGGGTAGGAGAAGAGGGATTCCTCAGGGAGTAAGTGGTTCAGCTTAACTGTCTGTAAAGGTGTTGCAAAGTTTCCGTGCCTTATTCTCAAATCCATGCCAAATAAACGAATTATTATTAGTTGTCCATCACGATGATTTGTTAAAGGTAAAAGTAAAGGTTCCCCTTGCACATTTGCGCTAGTTGTTCTTGACTCTAGGGGGGGGATGCTCTTCCCCGTTTCAAAGACGAAGAGCCAGTGCTGTCCATAGACGTCTCCGTGATCATGTGGCCGGCACGACTCAACACCAAAGGCGCACGAAACGCTGTTACCCTCCCACCAAAGGTGGTCCCTATTTTTCTACTTGCATTTTTACGTGCTTTCGAACTGCTAGGTTGGCAGAAGCTGGGACAAGTAACGGGAGCTCACTCTGTTACGCAGCACTAGGGATTCGAACCACTGAACTGTCGACCTTTCTGATTGACGAGCTCAGCGTCTTAGCCACTGAGCCACCGTGTCCCTCTTTGATGATTTGTTAGGGTTGCCCCATTCTGGATAGCCCCATGCAGGACCTCTATGTTCAAAGGCAGTAAACATACTTTGCAAATACCATATAGACTTTGAGTCCAGACTGGAAGAGGTCCTCAAGAAATTTGGGCAGGTGGGCAGGTCAATAGGGTACCAAGAGAAGAAAGTCTGTATTAACTTTCAGGGTTGAATTTAGAAATCTTTGGTGCTCTCTGAGCTTGGTTGTTTTCGTGCAGATGTTTCATTACCTTTCAAGGTCACATCTTCAGGGCAAAGGAGGATGGGGTTTGCTCTGAAGCAATGAAGATGTCACTGAATTGGGTAATGAAACATCTGCATCAGTGGTGGGATTCAAATAATTTAACAACTGGTTCTCTGCCCTAATGATCAGCTGGGTAGGCGGGGCTCAGTGGCTCATGTGACCGTGTGGGAGTGGCCAACTCAACATCACTCATGTCGATGGGCGCTTCGCCTTAGCTGTTGCAATGTAATGAGGGTTAACCGGAGAGGCAGTTTCTGTAATCAGGGCAATAAACATTAGGCTAGAAACAACACCCAGAATGTTTCCTTCCTGCATCCTTACAGGATTAGCCGTGTAAAGTGGGAAAAACCAAAATGAGATTTCTTCCAACAACCGGTTCTCTGAACTACTTAGAAAGTTAACAACCGATTCTCCCGAATAGGTGCGAACTGGCTGAATCCCACCACTGATCTGGATGAAAAGAACTAAGCTCAGAGAGCACCAAAGACTCCACAGATCAGTAGGGCTAACAACAGATGAAGCTTCTTGGATGAGAAGCGAAACATTTTCTTCCTCCTCCTCAAGGAATAAAACAGTCCAGTTGCCTTTTGAAAAAGCACCTTTGAGACAACTATGACCTGGATGACTGTGAATCTCCACAGATACCTCAGAATAATCCATATTATCCCCTTTCTATTTATTTATTTATTTATATAATTTATACCTCAGAAGAAACCATATTACCCCCTTTCTATTTATTTATTTATTTATTTATTTATTTATTTATTTATTTATTTATTTATTTATTTATATAATTTATACCTCAGAAGAATCCATATTACCCCCTTTCTATTTATTTATTTATTTATTTATTTATTTATTTATTTATTTATTTATTTATTTATATGATTTATACCTCAGAAGAATCCATATTATCCCCTATCTATCTATCTATCTATCTATTCTATCTATCTATCTATCTATCTATCTATCTATCTATCTATCTATCTATCTATCATCTATCTATCTATCTATCTATCTATCTATCTATCTATCTATCATCTATCTATTTATATAATTTATACCTCAGGAGAATCCATATTATTCCCTTTCTATTTATTTATTTGTTTGTTTGTTTGTTTGTTTATATAATTTATACCTCAGAAGAATCCATATTATCCCCTTTCTATTTATTTATTTATTTATTTATTTATTTATTTATTTATTTATTTATTTATTTATTTATATATATAATTTATACCTCAGAAGAATCCATATTATCCCCTTTCTATTTATTTATTTGTTTGTTTGTTTGTTTATATAATTTATACCTCAGAAGAATCCATATTATCCCCTTTCTATCTATCTGTCTGCCTGTCTATCTGTCTGTCTGTCTGTCTGTCTATCTATCTATCTATCTATCTATCTATCTATCATCTATTTATTTATTTATTTATTTATTTATATAATTTATACCTCAGAAGAATCCATATTATTCCCTTTCTATTTATTTATTTGTTTGTTTGTTTGTTTATATAATTTATACCTCAGAAGAATCCATATTATCCCCTTTCTATTTATTTATTTATTTATTTGTTTGTTTGTTTGTTTAATTTATAGGCAGCCCAATCCCGAAGGACTCCTAGGTATATATTCCTTAGTCCTCCACAGGTCAACCAAATTGAGACCAAGGCACTAAGCCAATTTTTAGCTGTTAGTCCCAAAGGTGTTTTTTTCAAGAGGCAACTGGTGTTTCTGGTTTTTCTTTGAAGACATTTCACTTCTCATCCTAGAAGCTTCTTCAGCTCTGGATTCTTCTTCATGGATGAGAATCAAAACACCTTCAAAGAAAAAAACCAGAAATTCCAGTTGCCTCTTGAAAAAAAGCACCTTTGGGACAACCATGACCTGGATGACTGAGAATCTCCATAGTCTTCCAGCTGGAAAGGCAATTCAGTGCCACAAAGAGACAGCTTCCCACTTCTTTGCTACCACCTAGTGGTCTTCTGGAGTTTTGCATCCCAGCTATGATAACGCAGCCACAATATTTAGATGACTTAAAACTCTCCGTTTTTTTTTCTTGAGCTGACCTGTTGAAAGGTTATTTGAAATTCCTCCCCATTAACAATATTTAGCCCACCAGGATGAGAAGGCATGTTGCAGGTCCTATCCATTAGGGAAGGTCACCTGGCAAGACCAAGAAAAGGGGCCTTCTCGGTGTTGGCTCCTTCCCTATGTAATAACATTCCTGTAGAGATAAGACTGCCCTCCTCCACACACACACCTTGTTACTTTTCTGGAAGACTCTGAAGATATGGCTTTGTCAACTGGCCTGGGGATTACAGGTTGATATAGAGCTAATAAAGTGGCTAGTGTGATTGTATCTGTTGCCCCCATAGGGTTATGGTGAGTAGTGACGTTTTATGGATTTTATATTGTGGATTTTTAAAGCTATATACCACTGGAGTCACTGTATGTGAGTTGGGAGGCCATGACAGATGATGAGATAGATAGATAGATAGATAGATAGATAGATAGATAGATAGATAGATAGATAGATAGATAGATAGCAGTGGTGGGTTGCTTATCCCGTTCCAACCGTTTCGGTTGGAACGGGGCCAGCGGCGTCCTTGTGCACGTGCATAGTTCACGCATGCATCTTAGCGCCTGCGCGATGCTCCAGCTGCTCGCAGAGAATCACGCAGGCGCTGTATGTGCCATGCACCTGCGTGGAAGCGCAGAAGCCTTCAAAGACCGGTAAGGAGTGCAGGCGGGCGGGTGGGCCCTTCGCCGCTCCCGGAAGTTACTTACTTCCGGGTTCGCCGACCAACCAGTTCGCAGGGACCGCCGCGAACCGGTTGAAACCCACCCCTGATAGATAGATAGATGGATGGATGGATGGATGGATGATAGATAGGTGACAGACAGACAGACAAGAGCAAGGAGGAGGGGGAGAGAGGGAGGGAGGGAGGGTGGGAGGGAGGGAGAGAGAGAGAGATGGATAGATTTTAATTGCAGTAATAAAAACTAATACAAACGAAGCTGGCTGGGGAATTCTGTGAGATGCCCACCAATCTCAAAGTTGATAATGTTGATAATGAGAAACCCAGCTCCAGAGTATTCCTTTAAAAATGCTTTTAAAAATGTATATCATGAGTGTGTGCACAAGGGGGCAGATCACCCTTGAAAGCAATTCTGGCTAAATTCATTTGGCCAAATAATGAGACTACAGCTTACAGATGCAATCCTATTCATTTATTCTCTCTCTCTCTCTCTCTCTCTCTCTCTCTCACACACACACACACACACACACACACACACAGAGAGAGAGAGAGAGAGAGAGAGAGAGAGAGAGAGAGAGAGAGAGAGAGAGAGAGAGAGAGAGAGAGACAACAAATACACAATGGAAGGATTTGAACTCGGAAGTGAGGTTTAGCCAGCTAGGTTTCTGATAATAGAGGAAAACGTGCTGGGTGGATCTGCATGGTTTGAATGGGATCAGCCTTCAGGTTATTTGGCACTGATCACCAACATTTCCCAATTGAAATATCAAAACTTTCCTTGCTAAGACCTTGCTCGTAACCACACCCCTTGCTATGAACATTCCTCTTTCAATCTCTGCATAGAGAGGCTAGTAAACTAATAAATCAAATCAAATCAAGAGCAAGTTTGTTCTGATATTTAAAGCACTAGGCTAGAAAGTGGGAGACTGTGAGCGCTAGGCATGTTTGCTTCCTTGAGTTATTTATAAGATTAATAAAAGTGGAATATTAATAAATAAATAAACCCAATCTTTATTAAAGTCATAGGCCAGAGCAGCATGGCGGCCGAGAGGTGGAGCTGTCACCTCACAATCAAGAGACTGTGAGTTTTATCTTACGATAGTGGCAGATATTTCTCTCTCCGGGCGCCATGAGTAATTGCTGTGAATTCTGGGTTGGCATCAGAAAGGGCATCAGGCCAGTAAATGCTCAGCTCCATTCAGTCGCCTAATACAAGGGATTACAGGGTCATTAAATGAAAAAAAAAATAGTCATAGGCCAGCATTTTTAGTAGTGCTGGCTTTTTGAGGAGAGGAAATAACTTGATGGGTGCTCCCTGTCAGTCTTAAAGCTTATTTCTTTAGTCTTAACCTGGTCAGCGAAGATGTTTGCGGTGTTGGGTTTCATGAGACAAAGAGAGATGTGAAATTGGAAGACAGGAGGAAATTAGCAGATGGGTAAATTTTGAGTTGATATGATATTGCACTTGTATGTATGTATGTATGTATGTATGTATGTATGTATGTATGTACGTACGTATGATCTATCTATATTTATCTATCTATCTATCTATCTATCTATCTATCTATCTATCTATCTATCTATCTATCTATCTATCATCTATCTTACAATACAATACAATAGCAGAGTTGGAAGGGACCTTGGAGGTTGTCTAGTCTAACCCCCTGGCCAGGCAGGAAACCCTACATACACCATTTCAGACAGATGGCTATCCAACATCTTCTTAAAGACTTCCAGTGTTGGGGCATTCACAACTTCTGGAGGCAACTTCTGTTCCACTGATTAATTGTTCTAACGGTCAGGAAATTTCTCCTCAGTTCTAAGTTGCTTCTCTCCTTGATTAGTTTCCACCCATTGCTTCTTGTTCTACCCTCAGATGCCTTGGAGAACAGTTTGACTCCCTCTTCTTTGTGGCAACCCCTGAGATATTGGAAGACTGCTATCATGTCTCCCCTAGTCCTCCTTTCTATTAAACTAGACATACCCAGTTCCTGCAACCGTTCTTCATATGATCTGTCTGTCTGTCTGTCTGTCTGTCTGTCTGTCTGTCTGTCTGTCTGTCTGTCTGTCTATCTATCTATCTATCTATCTATCTATCTATCTATCTATCTATCTATCTATCTATCTATCTATCTATCATCTATCTATCTATCTATCTATCTATCTATTATCTATCTATCTATTATCTATCTATCTATCTATCTATCTATCTATCTATTATCTATCTATCTATCTATCTATCTATCTATCTATCTATCTATCTATCTATCTATCTATCTATCTATCTATCTATCTATCTCTACACTGCCCAGAAACTTGATGCTGCTAACTGCCTCCACAGGTGAATCGTTAATACGTAGAAAGAGCAGTCTGTAGCTCTGTATATTGAAGACTGTTGCTGTGTATATTTTATTCCTAAGGAACGGAGCCACTTGGAGATTGCTGGAAAAGTGGTCCAGGAATTCCAGCTCTAACCAATACTGGATGACTACTTTAGTTTGATTTGATTTAGCTTATTTGATTGGATACGGTCACCCTCTCTAGACAGCCCTGCTTCAACAGCGTCGGCTGGGGCGAGTCCGTCTCAGGTCTGGCCTTTTGAATGGGAGCCAGAAAGACAGGAAGGGGGCCTGGGGGAGGGAAAGTCTGTTGGAGGAGAAAGGGGTGAGACAGAAACCTTGTTTGTATGTGCAGGTAGGTGCGGGGCATCGGCCAGGCCTCTCAGCTTTCTACGGAAATGGCACTGAAATAGACATTCTCTGTATAACTTGCTGTGCTTGGGACTTGCTCAGCAGGCAAAGGAGCAGCCTTGGGGGATGGCTAGGATTGGAGAGAAGGAGCTTTCTCATAATCAGCAGCGAGGGAAAGAAGCTTCTTTTGAATGAGAACTAAGCAGCTTTGGTGGAGACTGTTTGGCTGGTGGTGAGGACAGCAGGCTAGAAACCAAGTGACTGTGAAGTCTAGTACCATCTTAGGCATGAAAACTGGCTGGGTGACTTTAGGCCAATCCTTCTCCTTCAGCCCAGCACACTTCATTGGGTTATCATTGGGGGGAACATAAGAAGCGTGACCCGTCAAAAGCGCGGACGGCAAAAGCGCGATCGACAAAATCGCGCCTTTGACGTCATCACAGCGCGACGAAAAAGATCGAAAAATGCAAATAAAAATTAATAAAAATTAAATTAAAGCAAGCCGATTCACATAAAGGTAAGGGTTAGGGTTAGGGTTAGGGTTAGGGTTAGGGTTAGGTTAAGGGTTAGGGTTAGCTTTAGAGCGTTAGCGTTAGCGTTAGGGTTAGGATAAGGGTTAGCGTTAGGTTTTTCGTTACTTTAACGGTTAGGTTTTGGGTTAGGTTTAGGGTTAGGTTAAGAGTTAGGTTTAGGGTTAGGTTTAGGGTTAGGTTTGGGGGGCTTAGGGTAAGGTTTTCGCTTTATTTTTACAATTTTTCGATCTTTTTCGTCGCGCTGTGATGACGTCACAGCGCGCTTTTGTCGAGCGCGATTTTGTCCTACGCGCTTTTGTGGTGGAACCCATAAGAAGGAGTACTATGTAGAACCATTGGGAAACCATAGCCGGTCACAAGCCCGGATAAATGGGGAGTGTTGGTTCCCGTGGCGACGGAACCGTGAAACAAGCTGAGAACCCAATGGCAGGACAACACACAGATAAACAACTCTGTAATCCGTGACGTTCTGCCTTTGGCCTTCACAATGCAATGGTCACTGCCTTGTGGACGTTGACATTTACGAAGATTAAGTCCAAGTAAGTCCATTGAGTTCCTAATAAAGTATTAAAGGCTGGATAAACATTTAACAAGCACACAAACACTGCATGGGTTTTTCTCCAAAGCCACATTTATACGTACTCAAGAAGTGAAATAACAGTAGTAACTTCTTATCATATAGAGTAGATGTCTTTAGCCTTGTGGCTCAATGGCTAAGACGCTGAGCTGGTTGATCAGAAAGGTCGGCAGTTCAGCGGTTCGAATCCCTAGCGCCACATAACGGAGTGAGCTCCCGTTACTTGTCCCAGCTTCTGCCAACCTAGCAGTTTGAAAGCACGTAAAAAATGCAAGTAGAAAAATAGGGACCACCTTTGGTGGGAAGGTAACAGCGTTCCATGAGCCTTCCGTGTTTAGTCATGCCGACCATGTTTCTAAGAGTTGGAATCTAAAGCAGTTAAATGTGGTAAAATGAGAACCCAGATTTTGGGGGGCAAAATGCTGATATTGTGAACCACTCAAAAAGTGCCATAAATTACTATGGGGCAGTATACAGGCAGTCCTCAACTTACGACCACAACTGAGCCCAGAATTCATATTGATACTAAGTGTTGTGGACCACCAGCGGACAGCAGAATTGGCAGCAGATTCGGACAGTGAGGCGGTTGGGGAGGAACATGGGCCAGTCCTGGAGTCTGGGAAAGGCTCTGATGAGGGCGCTGTGTCAGAGGCAGAGAGGGGGCCAGAGCCGTATGCCGGTTATCAGCTGCCTTCAGAGTCAGACATCAGTGAGGCAGACAAACAACTGGAGCCTGTTCCCAGTGTCCGTATGCGCAGAGTTGCCAGCCAAAAAGTACAGCTAAAAAACAGGGATAAGGCAGTGATGGGTTGCTAATTAGTTTACTACCGGTTTGCTCATGCTTGTGCGCATGCGCAGAAACGTCCAGGAGGGTGGGCGGAGCCTGCCGCCACTGCCACTACCAGTTCAACCGAACCGGACCGAACTGGGAGCAACCCACCTCTGGAGTAAAGCCACATGTGAACAATGAATGGCCCCTCCCAGAGGAAATAAATGAGGAGCGAAAGGGGAGTGGAGTTTGCAGGAGACAATTAGTTCACTTAATTGGCTCATGACTCTCCGAGACTCCTTGCCAAGTTTTGCAGATATCAGCCTGGCCAGATAAAGTCTGTGACTGCAAATCCTCCCTTGAAAGACTTTGCTGTTTTTGAGTGAGCAGAATTCACAGTAAATTAATAAAAGGGTTTTTTGTTGGGACCAGGAGTTTGCTTCATGCTCTTGGGAAGCCTCGGTCAGACACTAAGTGAGAAATTAGTTAAGTTTATTTTGTCCCATTTTACCACTTTTCTTGCCCCATTTGTTGAGTGACATCACTGCAGTTGTTAAATTAGTAACACAGTTGTTAAGTGAATCTAGCTTCCCCATTGATTTCGCTTGTGGGGAAGTCGCAAAAGGTGATCTCGTGACTCCGGGACGCTGCAACCGTCATAAATCAGTTGTCATGCATCTGAATGTAAAATCGTGTGACCATGGGGATGCTGCAATGGTCGTAAGTGTGGGGAAATGGTCATAAGTCATTTTTTTCCAGTGCCGTTGTAACTTCGAACTGTCACTAAATGTATTGTTGTAAGTTGAGGAATGCCCGTATACGTTTAAGAGCTATTGCTATTCAGAGGGCACAAAGTTGCCTATCCCTGCTATAGATACTTAAAGTTGGTGGGGATGGATTCTGCCAATGCTATTTATCTCTCCTAACACAATTTTTCCACATCCACATATTTCTTCTCTGAGCCTTTTAAAAAGTCATCTGTCGCAATGACTTTCTGAGCAAATTCCATGCATTAATTTGACATTGGCTCAGTAAATAGTTTACTTTTTTGTCTGTGCAGACTATCATCCCCATCAGTTATGGATAACGAGCCAAGTTTTAATGTTACGCATGACAAAAGATAGATTTTCCCTTTCTTCCACGCTCTTCATAACTCCCCCAAAGCCCAGATCACATCATCCTCTGGTAATGCTGAAAAACAGCAACGATCTTTACAAAGAACGGAATGCACATATTTCATCATTAGAATGAAAGTTGTAATATAAATACAGCTTGTGTGATTTAAAAAAAAAAAAGCTATTTCATGGGCCATCAAAAAAATATCTGTGGCCTTGATAAGTTGGTGATGTGGGGTTTGAAAGATTTAATTTTTCTCAACTCAATGCAGTCCTGGTCAATTTCACTAGGTTATTCCTAATGTTATGAGAAGAGGAAGAAAAAAAAATTATATAGACAAATCCGGATGATTTGTACAATCACATTAATCAGTTTAAGATGCGGTTTTGGAAAATGTTAGCCACACAGGAAGAATTTCCCCCAAGTATGTAATTTTGTGGGTCTAAATTCTCCGCCCCCCTCCACTCCAGTGATCACACATAAACTATTAACATGGGCACACATGTTTCTGGTAAAAGTCGCAACCCCCAGGGAAAAGAGCCTGTGAGGCAGGACTAAAGACAGACATGGTATTCAGCAGATTCTGACCAGTTCTGGAGAACCGGTAGCGGAAATTTTGAGTAGTTCAGGGAACTGGTAAATACCACCTCTGACTGGCCCAGCCTCATCTATTCTCTGCCTCCCGAGTTCCAGCTGATCGGGAGCGTGACCCGACAAATGCGCGCTAGACAAATGCACACCGACAAAACCGCGCCGACAAAACCGCGCCGACAAAACCGCGCTGACAAAAGCACAATTATGGTTATGGTTAGGGTTAGGGTTAGGGTTATAACGTTGTTTTTGCATCCCACTACGTTGTTTGTTGATGGCGCGTTTTTGTTGGCGCACTTTTGTCTAGGGAGCATTTGTCGGTGAACCGATCGGGAGGGAATGAGGATTTTGCAGTATCCTTTCCCCTGGAGTGGGAGGGAATGGGGATTTTAAAGTATCCTTCCCCTGCCATGCCCACCAAGCCACGCCCAGAGAATCAGTAGTAAACATTTTTGAATCCCACCACTGACGAAAGCAGATATCAGAGACAATTCAAAACATTTTTATTTCTGTTTATTTATTTTTATTTATTTATTTGTAAAATTCATTAGCCAAATATTTGGCTAATATTCCAAATATTCTAAATTTGTTACATAAATCTATGTGCGTTAGCTGTCTTGAGCTACCATACTTATAAAGCAATATTATTTATTTATTTATTTATTTATTAGAATTTTATCCTGCCTTTATAAGTAACTCTTTCCTCCTATTTTCTCCACCATAAGCAACCTGTGAGGTGGGTTGTGCTGAGAGAAAGCGACTGGCCCAAATTTACCCAGCCAGCTTTCATGTCTAAGGCAGGGTGAGAACTCACAGGTATCTGGTTTCTAGCCCAGCACCTTAACCTTTAGACCAAACTGGCTCTCTTATTTAAATTATAAATAATTTACATTAAAATAAATAAATAAACGTTTTGCTGCCTTGAGGTATTTATAAAGTAACAAAGATGGGGTAAAAGAAATCTAATACATTTTAAAAATTCCTACTTCTCACCCAAAATAGGGGATCGAGTGCAGTGGTGAGATTCAATTTTTTCTGCTACCGGTTCGGGCGTGGCATGGCTAGGTGGGCGTGGCATGGTGGGCGTGGCAGGAAAAGGATACTGTAAAATCTCCATTCCCTCACGATCGGGAGGCAGAGAATAGATGGGGGCGGGGCCAGTCAGAGGTGGTATTTACCAGTTCTCCGAACTACTCAAAATTTCCACTACCGGTTCTCCAGAACTGGTCAGAAGCTGCTGAATACTATCTCTGATCTAATGCCATCTGAGAGTTTTCAGTACTTTCAAGTTTCTCCACAGACCTCCACTAACTACTAGGCCATTTAATTTAATGGAGAAATGGGGGTGGAGGGGGGAAAGTACTGAATAAACAAGCCTCGGTTATGCTATATTTTATGAGCTTGAACCCATTTATAAATGTATAAAGCTATCCTTGCTAAGGAAAGCTGAGGTCTTTAAAGAGAAAGCTGTAAAGGTGGCTCATTTTCCTCATCCTTTTGGGAGGAATGTCTTAAATACTGCTTGAAACTGAGAGACAGACAGGGAGATATCTGGCTGGAATCCAGATTGAAGCTGGGTTTTCTCTGATCTGAAGAGCCGCATTAGCGTTGGCTGTTTATAAGCTCTTAATCAAGAGAGCTCTGTTTCCTGAGTCAAAGAACTGCTTACAGCCGAATTAAGATGGACGGGCTGTTTAATTTGGATCTGGGACCTATCCTTTTGCGCATTTTGCTTGGATAAACACAAGGTTTTGTTTTGCTTCCAAGTGGGGTGTGGTAGGGCAGGAAGCCCAAGGCAAAAAACGGGGTACTGACAGCGTTGCTGAAAGATTGTAAGATGCAGGCCAGCTACCGCCCGATGTGCGTAAATATGGAGGCAGCATTAATCACAACATTCTGGCCACCATCATGACATTGTCGATCATATTCTGCTAAACAGTCCTGGTCAAAGAATTGGGACCTGCTTTGTTTGGGGTATTTTTTTTTAATTGTGCATTCTTCAAGTTACATTTCAAATATGTGCTTCTTGAATCTCAGGATTGCTAAAACACAGGTAGCCCTGGACTTTCAACAGTTCATTTAGTGACTGACACTGGAAAAAAAATAACCCTGAAAAAAGTGAAACACTGAAAAAAGTGACTTATGAATGTTTTTCACACTTACAACCATTGCAGCCTTTTACTACATGTCATGTGGTCAAAACTCAGATGCTTGGCAACTGGTTCATACTTATGACCGTTGCTTTGTCCCAAGGTCATGTGATCTCATTTTGAGCCCTTCTGACAAGCAAAGTCAATGGGAAAGCCAGATTCACTTAACAACCCTGTTATGAATTTAATAGCTGCAGTGATGCCAGGGGTGAAATGCGACCAGTTCGGACTGGTTCATCTGAATCAATAGTAAAAAAAATATGCTACCGGTTCGGGCGAAACGGTATTTCCGACGATCAGCTGTGACGCGCAATTTATATTAGTTAGAATCGTTGGATTTCCTGCTTTCTAGCTAATCTAAATCGTGTGGCACAGTGGATTCCCCCCCCCCCGCTGTTCTACTAATATTTGCAGACTTGGCTGGCTTCAAAATGTTCCTTTTTTAGCACTGCATGGGCATGCCTCAGGCACGCATGCATGCACAAAGCGGGTGCTCGGTAGCAAACTCACCCGAACCAGTAGCAGGCTTCAGAGGATTTCGCCACTGAGCGATTCACTTAAAAACTGTGGCAAGAAAGATTGCAAAATGGGGCAAAACTCACTCAACAATTGTTTCACTTAGTAACAGAAATTTTGGGGTTAATTGTGGTCGTAAGTGGAGGACTACCTATAAGTGCCTTGAAAAGTTACCCATGGCTCTTCTAGAGCTACTAGCTACAGAATGAAAGGCCTATATCTAGTGGAAGTATTAACTTTGGGCAGGAGAGAGGTATTAACTTTGGGGAGAGAAATACAAACAAGTGTTAGAGTAGAGTAGATGATGGAAGATGAGGTACATGATAGAACAGGTCCACCAATCCCAGACTAACAGAAAGATGGATAGTTACAACTTTGGGAACCTTGAATCTCAATTGACATTCTCACAAAAGTGCGAACTGCAAGTCCCTTCAGAGGTCCTCTAGCCTAGTCACACGCACATGCACGGGGGGGCAGGTGTGGGGTGCGGTGAGGTGTCGTGTGCGCATTGCATTATAAGTGTGGGTGCGTTGTTGCGCTTTCAGCCCATGACGACAAAAAGGGTTAGCCATCATCACTGACACATAGCTTCCAAGGGCCAGCTGCTGCCAGGGAGAAGCTGGTAGTCAAGGGAAAATGTGAATGGAAAGTTTCTGGAAGGATCTGGAAGGCACGCCTGAGAGCCCCAGCAGCACATCCTGCACTGATGCAGAACCTTAACATCCTGTCCACCTCTGTTGGCTTCTCCTGTTTATTTTTGTGAGGAAGATGTTAGAAATTGAAGCCAGCTCAGGCCGGCTTCCATAGACGATAGTCTCCTCCTCCACCAGAGCATTTTTAATTCCCTACCACATGAAAGCCAGATGGGCCTCCCATCATAATCCAATGGCCAGTTTTGGTTTTTTTTGTCAACACTTTTGTCTACAAACTGGGAACAATCTGAGATCTGTGCGCAACGGAGCAGCAATTCATGGATCAAAGAATTGGAAGGCATCCCACATGGAGGACAGGCCTCTTGATTTCAGGGAACTTACTAAATAAAAAGGGATGCTCAGTGGCTCAGTAGCTTAGACGCTGAGAGACATTCTCGGTGTAACTTGTTGTGCTTGGGACTTGCTCAGCAGGCAAAGGAATGGAAGGATGGCTAGGATTGGAGAGAAGGAGCTTTCTCAATATCAGCAGCGAGGGAAAGAAGCTTCTTTTGAATAAGAAGAACTAAGCAGTTTTGGTGGAGCCCGTTTGGCTGGTGGTGAAGGCAGCGGGCTAGAAACGAGGTGACTGTGACTGTTTTCACCTTTGGCGTGAAAACTGGCTGGGTGAATTTGGGCCAATCCCTCTCCTTCAGTCCAGCACACTTCATTGGGTTATCATTGTGTGGGAACATAGGAGTAAGAAGGAGTACTATGTAGAATCATTGAGTTCCTAATAAAGTAATAAAGGCTGGATAAACATCTAATAAGCACACAAACACTGCATGGGTTTTTCTCCAAAGCCACATTTATATGTACTCAAGAAGTGAAATAATAGTAGCAACTTCTTATCATATAGAGTAGATGTCTTTAGCCTTGTGGTTCAGTGGCTACGACGCTGAGCTTGTCAATCAGAAAGGTCAGCAGTTTGAATCCCTAGCGCTGCATAACGGAGCGAGCTCCCGTTACTTGTCCCAGCTTCTGCCAACCTAGCAGTTTGAAAGCACGTAAAAAATGCAAGTAGAAAAATAGGATCTACCTTTGATGCAGTGGTGGGTTTCAAATTTTTTTTGAACCTACTCTGTGGGTGTGGTCTCCTTTTTGGGAGTGGCTTGCCGGCCATGTGACCTGGTGGGAGTGGCTTGCCAGCCATGTGTTTTCTTTCTTTCTTTCTTTCTTTCTTTCCTTTCTTTCTTTCTTTCTTTCTTTCTTTCTTTCTTTCCTTTCTCTCTCTCTCTCTCTCCTTCCTTTTGTCTCTCTGTCCCTTTTTCCTTTTTTTCTTTCATCTCTCTCTCACTTTTTCTTTCTTTTTTCTTTTTTCTTTATTTCTTTCTTCCTTTCTTTCTCTTTCTCTCTCTGTGTGGGTCTGTTTGTCTCTCTGTGTGTGTCTGTGTGTCTGTGTCTGTGTCTGTCTGTGTCTGTCTGTCTGTCTGTCTGTCAGTGGTGGGTTTCAAAAATTTTTGGAACCTCTTCTGTAGGTGTGGCCTGCTTTCCGGGTCCACTGGTGGAACCTCTTCTAACCGGTTCGGTAGATTTGAGGAACCGGTTCTACCAAACTGGTGCGAACTGGTAGGAACCTACCTCTGCTTTGATGGGAAGGTAACAGTGTTCCATGCACCTTCGGCATTTAGTCATGCCGGCCACATGACCATGGAGACGTCTTCGGGCAGTGCTGGCTCTTTGGCTTTGAAATGGAGATGAGCATCAGCCCCTAGAGTTAGGAATGACTAGCACATATGTGCAAGGGAAACCTTCACCTTTACTAAATAAAATAAAATAAAGAAATGAAATAATAAAAAATAAAATAAAGAAATGAAATAATAAAATAAAATACTAAGTTCTGTTGTTCTTACCACCACGCAGTGCATCCCTTAAAAGATAAGATTAAAACCAAAGGCTTACAAAGTATACATTCTAAACCTCTGGTTTTAATCTTCACTTCTATTCCTTGGGGTAAAGACATACATAATGCATTTAAGTGAGGTCAGTGTGGATTTAAAAAAAAGTAAATTCAGACCAATTGCAAAGCCCTGGGGGACACCCAATCACTTTCCCAGCACTTAAAGTGTGACATATGTCTTCCCTGCTGATAATTTAATCACGGCTGCATCATGTATCTGGAAACAACACAGGCATTTAACAAAGCTGTGCGACTAACCAGAAATATTTTTCCCTGCTGCTCTGCAAAGCTTCAACCCATAAACATCTGCATGAGAGATTGCTGAGAAAGCCACAGGAACGAGACCAATAAAATAGATTTAAAGCTGTCCGTTCCCCTGCAACATGCAGTCAGAAAAGGAAACAGGCTCTCCAACAAGAAAAATAAGAAGGGGAAAAATTAGGGAGAACATAGGGGTTTTTTCTTTTTGCAAATCAGAAAGCTGGGGACCCAAGCTTTGTCCAGACTATTTCATTCTGTTAGAAGAAATATCCATCTGGGTTCAGTTCCAAGCTGGGAGAAAGACACTGGAAAACATGGAAAGATGGTTTAATGGTGAAGCAGAACCACCAGGCACATGGTTCTCTGGTGCAGCTGACCACATGGCATTGAGAGTGAGGGCTTTGAACTTGAGATTCCTGTTCCTGTGTAAGAACATGTATTCTATTGGCTCTTGTCAGACTCCCATGGGGCTCTGCAGAGGTCATAGCTGGCTCTGCAGGTTGTCTGGGAAGTTGGTTGAAGGGGCTTGTTGGGCAATTCCTATTGTAAAGGTAAAGGTTCCCTTCGCACATATGTGCTAGTCGTTCCTGACTCTAGGGGGCGGTGCTCATCTCCATTTCAAAGCCAAAGAGCCAGCGCTGTCCGAAGACATCTCTGCATCATGTGTTCGGCATGACTAAACACTGAAGGCACACGGAACATTGGTAATAGTGGTCCCTGTTAGGTAAGCTCTCCGTTGGGAGAGCGAGTGCATTCAGAGAAGCGTTGTGAGAGTTGTGTTGGAGAACACACAAACCAGCATACAGAGACACTGCAATTTAAATAGGCTTTTACTTTTGTGGAAATAGAGGTATCAGAGTCCATCAAACAGTCTAAGTCATACACGGATAAGACAGTCAGTCATCAATGTCTTTCAGTTAAGGGATAATCCAAATAACATAGTCCATAATCATACAAACAGTCTGGTACTCAAAATTTGCTAGCAGTTGCAAAATTTACAATAGCTCACGGCACTTTCTAACAGCCAGCTTCCAAAACACTCAGATCAGATCAGCCCAGCATCTAACAAACAGAGAGCTAACAGTCATTCTGGCTCCCTCTTATGGCCAATTGAGGAAAACAGCAACCAATCACATTTTACAGTATGATTTAAAGAAACAGATATAGCATTATTACATGATTTATATATTGCCAACCCAACAGACTATATTCCTAACAGTCCCTATTTTTCTACTTGCATTTTTTACATGCTTCGAACTACTAGGTTGGCAGAAGCTGGGACAAATAATGAGAGCTCACTCCATTATGTGGTGCTAAGGATTCGAACTGCCAAACTGCCGACCTTTCTGGTCGACAAGCTCAGCGTCTTAGCCACTGAGCCACCACGTCTCAATCCCTATTGTGACTGAGGGCTAATCCTACCTTTGTTCAGACCTTGCTACATGGAATTTTTGCCTATGTATAGAGCTAGCTATCTCTTTATCTCTAAAGTGCTGACATCTGCTGAGGGTTATTAAGAAAAGTGGGGGCTGCTTTCCAAAAGCACGATTCTCTGTTTCTGATATTCTGCCTTTTTAATATTTCTCAAAATATTTCATCCTTCTAGGAGAGGGATGGGTGCTCATTTTCTACAATTCCAATTTGGAGATCTGTTTACTTTCCTTAAGGTTGGGTGTACGTTGTGGTGAGAAAATTCATCCCCTTGGGGCAGGAATTCTGGGATGGTGAGTCAGAAGGGCCACTCCTACACATGGGGTGGGGGTGGAGAAGAATGTATATGATTTGCAGGTAGTCCTCAACATACAACTGTAATGGAACCTGTCCAATTTGATCCTATATCTTGATGGTCATACAACTTTTTTTTTGCCTATGTATAGAGCTAGCTATCTCTTTATCTCTTTATTTTGCAACAGTCATTAAGTATGAACAAGTTGCCAAACCCCTGAACTTTGATCACACAATCATGGGGATGCTGCAAAGGTTATAACTGTGAAAAGGGTTGTAAGTCCTTTTTCAATGCCATTGTAACTTTGAATGGTCACTGAATGAACTGTTGTAAGTTGAGGACTGCCTGCATTTAAAAAGCAATAGGGAGAGATGGAGGGAAGGAAAGAGGAAGGAAGGAAAGAAGAAGGAAGGAAAGAAGGAAGGAAGGAGAAATAGGGAAGGGAGTGTGGAGGAAGGAAAGAAGGAGAAAGAGAGGAGAGAGGAAAGGAGGGAGGGAGGGTGAAAGGAAGGAAGGAAGGAAGGAAGGAGAAAGAGGGGAAGGAGGGAGGGAGGAAGGACAGACGGACAGACGGACCTAGGCCAGGGAGAATTTGATTAGTCTAGCTTAGATTTTATGTGAGAAGCAATTTCCTTAACATAAGGAAAACATAAGGCTAATAAACATTTTATTACTCCCAATTAAAAGTAGAGCAAGTCTCTGAAAGGAATGAAGGAAAAGCCAGAAAAGTGGAATAGTGTTAGGAATGTAATCTAACGGTTGGGTTGGCAATATATAAATCATGTAACAATGCTATACCTGTTTCTTTAAATCATACTGTAAAATGTGATTGGCTGCTGTTTTCCTCAATCAGCCATAAGAGGGAGCCAGAATGACTGTTAGTGCTCTGTTTGTTAGATGCTGGGCTGATCTGATCTGATCTGAGTGTTTTGGAAGCTGGCTGTTAGAAAGTGCCGTGAGCTATTGTAAGTTTTGCAACTGCTAGCAAACTTTGAGTACTGAACTGATTATATGATACTGGGCTATGTTATTTGGATTATCCCTTAACTGAAAAATAATAGAGCAACCCCTGAAAGGAATGAAGGGAAGGCCAGAAAAGTGGATTAGACAATTATTGAGCTTCAAGCCAGCAGCTGGAACAAAGATATAGTGATATAGTACAGGCTTCGCTCCAGAGCTCAGATGTTGGTTTCATAGATTCCAGAAGTGCATTAATCTGAATTTTGTGCATATAAATGGAGAATAGGGAAGGTAATGTCAGTTCTTTATATGACAAAGTTAATTTAGAGTACAGTGCCCCCGAAAGACTCTAGACCTTTGAATACTGTAACTGCAGGACAGGGAGTAATGCTACTACAGGTACTCCTCGGTACTCCTTGGCGTACAACATTCATTTCATGATTCATTTTTCTCGCCATGTACGGTACATATATACACTCAAATTAGACTGTGCTGTTTCTCTGTGTCGTATAATATGTGGGTATGTGGATATATGTATAATATTTGTTTTTTCTTTGTCATGGTTATGTAGTGTAATTTGGAGGTAGCGACCCTTTGAGAGTTATGCAACAAAATTTCATTTTAATGTAGGCCGATCAGTGCACATTTAAAGTGACAATAAAGTTATTCTAAGTCTAAAGACAGTTCAAAGTTACAACGGCACTGAAAAATGTGTCTTTTGTCACATTTAACGACCATTGCGGCATCCCCACAATCACCTGATAAACAAAAATGAAAATGAAACAAAAACGAAAAACGAAATGCACAGGTACAGTATAGGTGGTACCTTGCTCAACAGTAGTAACTGTGAAAGGGATCTTGGAGTTCTAGTGGACAACCATTTAAATGTGAGCCAGCAGTGTGCAGCAGCTGCCAAAAAAACCAACACAGTTCTAGGCTACATAAACAGAGGGATAGAATCAAGATCACATGAAGTGTTAATATCACTTTATAATGCCTTGGTAAGGCCACACTTGGATTACTGCATCCAGTTCTGGTCGCCACAATGTAGAAAAGATGTGAAGACTCTAGAAAGAGTGCAGAGAAGAGCAACAAAGATGATTAGGGGACTGGAGACTAAAACATATAAAAAACGGTTGCAGGAACTGGGTAGGTCTAGTTTAATGAAAAGAAGGACTAGGGGAGACATGATAGCAGTGTTCCGATATCTCAGGAGCTGCCAAAAAGAAGAGGTAGTCAAATTATTCAACAAGGCACCCAAAGATAGAACAAGAAGCAATGGATGGAAACTAATCATGGAGAGAAGCAACTTAGAACTTACAAGAAATTCCCTGACAGTTAGAACAATTAATCAGTGGAACAACTTGCCTCCAGAAGTTGTGAATGCTCCAACACTGGAAATTTTTAAGAAGATGTTGAATAACCATTTGTCGGAAGTGATGTAAGGTTTCCTGCCTAGATAAGGGGTTGGATTAGAAGACCTCTAAGGTCCCTTCCAACTCTGCTATTCTATTTTATTCTTGATCAAAATTTGGATGCTTTGCAACTGAGCATGTGTTTCTGGCATTCACGATATCCCGGGGTTACTTGATTCCCTTTTTGCAACCTTCTGACAAGTGAAGTCAATGGGGAAGCCGGATTCACTTAACAACCATGTTCCTACCTCAACAACTGCAGTGAGGCGCTTAACAACGGTGGCAAGAAAAGTAATAAACTGGAGCAAAACTCATTAAACTGTCTAGCTTAGCAACAGAAATTTTGGACTCCTGAGTATAAGTCAGAAGTGCCTGTAATTAAATTTCTCTTTAGCCACTTAAGGTCTTACTGTCATAGAACATTATCTGGAAAAGAAGAGGCAGAACATGATTCAAATGTAGGGAGATCTCGGCTTACAAGGTCTCTTGGCCCTCAAAAACTGGTCCTCACATTTACAACAGTCAAATGGACAAATGGAAGTAATGTAAACTCTGGTTTATGCAGGTGGTCTCCGACTTACAACCAGTCACTTAGCAACTCTCCAAGTTATGAACACCCCCATCTGCCCGCCCCAAAAGCTACTTTGACCCAATTTCTAAGTCACAACAACAGGGCCCACTTGTGGTCATGTGATCCACATTTTCAGAGTTTGGCCCTCACCTTTGCAAGGTTTTTTTTTAACCAGGATTGTTGACATTCTTTGCAGATTTCTGGTGTTTTTTTTCTGGCAAAAACTTCCCATTGGGTAAAATGGACTCACTTAATGACCATGGTGTTCGCTTAAAGATTCCCACAAAAAATACCTCCCCCCCAAAAAATCAGATCTTGTTATGGGATGCCTGGATTTACAACAACAATGAATTATGACCGTAATTCACCGTAATTATGACAGTTGTAGAGGACTCTTTGTAATGCTTCGATTTACGACCACAATGAATTATGACTGTATTCCAGGCTCAATGACAGTTGTAAGTTGAGGACTATTTGTAATGCCTCAATTTACGACCACAAAGACTCATGACCGCAATTCTGGATTTAATTCCAATTGTAAGTCAAAGAATACCTGTGAGTTGTTGCCATGGAAGATTTTACTCCTAGAAAAAGTGACTCTAGTCTAGGGAATGCAATGGTACAAGATTTCATACGAGACAGTTTGCTTACTGCCTCTGTCATTGGGGCATTTTAAAGATGCTGGTACTCTCCCTCTATCATGTCTAATCCTATATCGTTTCCTCTTCTCTGCTGCCAGCTTCTTGCTTCGTATCTGATTCTCACTGGGCTGGTCTTCAGTTGCATTTCACATCCTGCTGGGTGTGTTTTCATGGCCATTACGTTTTCCTGACCTTCCCGTTTTGGCAGAGGGCTGTGGGATCTGCGTCATGGAATCCGCTCACATTCCTGCTGCCCACATCAATGCCACCGGTGATAGCTGTATCACACTTCCTAATTTCCTTCACAGTGGTAATGAGCCATTGCAAAGTGAAAACTAGGCCTCTAATCTCTTTATTATTAGAAGAGAACAACAGAGTTGGAAGGGACCCTGGAAGTCTTCTAGTCCAACCCTTTGCTTAGGCAGGAAACCCTACCCCACTTCAGACAAATGGTTATCCAACATCTTTTTAAAGACTTCCAGTGTTGGAGCATTCACAACTTCTGGAGGCAAGTTGTTCCACTGATTAATTGTTCTAATTGTCAGGAAATTTCTCCTCAGTTCTAAGTTGCTTCTCTCCTTGATTAGTTTCCACCCATTGCTTCTTGTCCTACCCTCAGGTGCTTTGGATAATAGTTTGACTTCCTCTTCTTTGTGGCAACCCCTGAGATATTGGAACACTGCTATCATATCTCCCCTAGTCCTTCTTTCTCTTAAACTTGACATACACAGTTCCTGCAACCGTTCTTCATATGTTTTAGTCTCCAGTCCCCTAATAATCTTTGTTGCTCTTCTCTGCACTCTTTCCAGAGTCTTCACATCTTTTTTACATCGTGGTGACCAAAACTGAATGCAGTATTCCAAGTGTGGCCTTACCAAGGCATTATAAAGTGGTATTAACTCTTCACGTGATCTTGATTCTATCCCTCTGTTTATGCAGCCTAGAACTGTGCTGGCTTTTTTGGCAGCTGCTGCACATTGCTTTTTATTGAATTTCAAGGGTCCTTGGTGCTCTCTGAGCTTCCTTGTTTTCTTGCAGACGTTTCATTACCCAAACTAGGTAACACCATCAGTACTAGCAAGGAGTGGATTTTGCTCTCAATTTATATTCCAGTGACTTGCCCTGTCAGTGTTAGTGGTTTTGGTGGTTCTTTGGCTGGCCTGTTTATTGTTAGCTTGTTTGCTTGATTGTGTTAGTGTTTACTTCTTGATTGTTGGTCAGATGTTAATCTTGGTGTTTTGGTCTTTTTGATCTTTTTTTGGCTCTGAAACCAAGCTCAGAGAGCACCGAACACCCTTCAATCCTGAGCTATAAATATTCTCCTTTATTTATTGCATTTCTTCAACCTCTATGAAAATGTGAAAGGGCGAGGGGAAAAAGAAAGGACGCATTTTAACGCTTCGTACCAGAAACAAATTTTTGCCTAAAGTACTGTTGGAAGAAATGTCCTTTTGGGTAAAGTTCCAAGTGGGGAAAAAGACACTGGAAACATGGAGGCTGCTTGGAAAGATGGTTTAATGGTGGACAGGATCACATGGCTTGAGCTCCTGAACAGAAAAGGGGGAAACCACATGTTTCAAGATGTTGGGTGAAGAAGAGAGACTGAGATGCTGAAAGTTCCTGGTTTTATGCCCTCTCTGGCCTTTGATCTTGATCTTGTATTCTAATTGGTTGTCAGACTCCCATGGGGTAATGAAGGGGCAACTCTGTAGGCTGTCTTGAGTCCAGATTTGGCTGAACATGGCTTCTTCCCAGGTGCCCTGTGGTGAGATGAGTAAAGGGTTAATACTATCATTCCTTAATCCCATCACCCTGGAGCTCAAGCGGGAGATTTTTGTTATGTAGAATAGACAGGCCCAGGTTTTTTTAAATAGCCTGTTGACAAAGGTGGGGGCTATTAAGTGTGAGTCTGACTCCTGCCTAAAAACGTGTTTCTCCATTTCTGATCCAGGGAAATATAATATTCTGCCTTTTCAATGTTTCCCAGGATATTTCATTTTCCTAGGAGTGGGGTGGGTGCTAACTTCCTACAGTACATATAGTTCAATTATCTCTATTTATCGAGGATAGTCCATTCTGGTATTTGTCCTCAGTAAATAGATTTCTCTGTTATTATGATTTCACAGATTCACAGTCTAAGACTGGTGAAAACATAATAATTCAAGGCGTAACTGAATTCCCACACCCACACCTCTCCTAGGAAAATGAAATATTAAATATTAAATATTAAAAGGGCAGAATATTTTCCCCTAAAAGGGAGACAGAAACTCCCCCCACTCTTTGTCAATGGGCCATTAAGGCCTGAGCCAGTCTATTCTACATAACAAAGATCTACCTCCTTCAGGCAGAGCCATATTAGGAATTGCCCAAAGCCCTTTCATTACATCAGTGGTAGTCAACCTGGTTCCTACCGCCCACTTGTGGGCGTTCCAGCTTTCATGGTAGGCAGTAGGGGTTTTGTCCGATACTGAAGCACTTTCCTTTTTTTAATTTAATTGACTTCCCTACTTTATAAGTCACCATTACTGTGGAACCGGTGGGCGGTTAGAAAATTTTACTACTAACAGAGATACAAAAGTGGGCGGTAGGTATAAAAAGGTTGACTACCCCTGCATTACATCATCGCCCAGCAACAGCTCAACCAAGCTTGGGACTCAAAAGACAACCCGTCAGAGTTGCTCTTTCATGGCCCCATGAGAGTCTGACAACCAATCAGAATGCAAGCTCAAATTCAAAACCTCAGAGAAGGCATAAAACCCAAGGGCACTCAGCATCTCTGCCCTTTTTCTTCAAGATTTTCAAGGCATGTGACCCCCCCTTTTTCCCCCCAGGACCTCAAACCATGCGGTCCTGTCCACCATTAAAACCATCTTTCCAATCAGCCGCCATGTTTCCAGTGTCTCTCCCCCCCACCCCTCTTGGAACTGAACCCAGAAGGACATTTCTTCCAACAATTTCTAAGATATATGCAGTTGCAAGCGAGGTGGGGTGGAGTTTTTGTTTTGGTTTTTTTTTGGTAAAATTGGAATGTTTGGGTCTGATAAATTCAAATATTCCAAATAGTGGAAGTTCTTGGGTATTGCCCCGAGTCCAAGGGGTCCTGACTCCTGGTATAACAATGGATTTCTTTTTCCACAGTTTACTTTCTCTTCTTATCAGCAAGCTCACAAAGATCGAGACAGAGGTTCTGCCTATTCCTTCCTATCTCCAGACTGGGCTAATTGTGTGTAAAAATAAGTGCCTTTGTTGATCAATGGTGTGGCTCTCTTAAAGAATAACAATCAGTGAGTTGAGTTCCTCCTACTTCCAATTCATCAATTCCAATTCTTTCTTTGCAGAAGTCCCTTAGATATTGGAACACTCCTATCATGTCACCGCTAAGATGTCTGGACTTCAACTCCCAGATTTCTTCAGCCAAGAGGGAATTCTAAGAGTTGAAGCCCACACCTCTTAAAGCTGCCAACTTTGTTCTGGCTTCCATGTGTAGAAAGTTAGCACCCACCCCTCTCCTAGAAGAATGAAAAACTTTGAAAAATGTTTTTTAAAAGGCAGGATAAAATATTTCCCCTAAAAGAGAAATAAAAATCTAAAGGGAGATAGAAACTCAGAGCCCCGATTCCCTGCCCCCAAGCAGATACTAAGCTGAGGCCAGTTTTTAGTATAGTAGAGAACCAATTTCATTGTATTTAAGTACAATGACAATAAAGATTATACTTATATTTATAGAATGGGAGTCTGACAACGTGACCCGTCAAAACCGCGGTCCACAAAAGCGCGCTCGACGAAAGCGCGTACGTGACGTCATCACAGCGCGCCGAAAAAAATTAAAAATTGAAATAAAAATAAAATTAAAGCAAGCCGATTCACATAAAGGTAAGGGTTAGGTTTAGGTTTAGGGTTAGGGTTAGGTTAAGGGTTAGGGTTAGGTTTAGAGCGTTAGGGTTACATTTAGCGTTAGGTTAAGGGTTAGCGTTAGGTTTAGCGTTAGGTTAAGGGTTAGGTTTAGGGTTAGGTTTAGGGTTAGGTTAAGGGTTAGGGTTAGGGTTAGGGTAAGGTTTTCGCTTTAATTTTACATTTATCGATCACAGCGCGATGTTTTCATCGCGCTGTGATGACGTCACGTACGTGCTTTCGTCGAGCGCGCTTTTGTCTACCGCGGTTTTGTGGTGGAACCGTCTGACAACACCCAATAGAATGTATGCTCTTGCAGAGGAACAGGAAGCTCAAGTGCAAAGCTCAAGAGAAGGTATAACTACCCTCCCCCCACTCTCAACTCCATGTGGTGAACTGTCCAGAACCCACGTGGTTCTGCTTCATCATTAAAACCATCTTTCCAATTAGCCTCCGCATTTCCAGTGTCTTTCCAGATGGCATATTTTTTCCAACACATGCTAAGAAAAGTGCTTGGCTCTTTGTTTGATTGTTGTCTTCGGCCATTCTAATTCTGTCCTCTTCTTTCCCAAATTTAGCCCTGACTAATTTCTCTTCCTCATCGTCCCCTTCCTTACAGGTCTTGAATGATCATGGAGAGGCCCTCAAAGGGAGTGTATTTCCTTCTGCTCCTCTGCTGGCTGGGGGTTTCCTGGGGGGCACGTCTTCCCCGCCCCCTCATCCCTTCCAATGCAACCATCTTCTCCCATGTCTACACAATTAAGGTGGCCGGAGAAGATACGTCGGATGAGGACGCCTCCTCCCCACTGCCCCAAGAGGCCTTAGGTCCTCCTGGATCTTCTCGAGGAGGGGGCCAGTTTGAACACAACCTGGAAGGGACAGATCAAGAGCATGTGGTCTTCACCCATCGCATCAACCTCCCGCAACAGTCTTGTGGGTGTCCCCCTGGCACCGAAGACACCCAGGAGCTTTGGAGAAGGCTGCAGGCCCTGGAAAACGAAGTGCGGGTCCTACAGGAAACGTGCCAAGCTGGGGGAGGCTGCTGCCCTGCTGCGCCCACCCGTAGTCAAGCCAGCGAAGGTAAGGGGAGAGGAGGAGGGCAGGGCTGAATTCTACCCGGTGGTTGGAATATTTTATACTTTAGGAAGTTCGTTTCGGAGCTGGGATCAAGGAAGCGGGGAATGGCATGAATGAAGTCCTTTGTTCTTTACCAAGGAATGATGACTTAGGTCCCAGAAACCTCACCCCTCTCCATCCAGCACATCTTAGAAACATTACATTCAGCCCCTCCTATAGAATACAAACCCTTTATCTAGTCATTTATTTCCCTCCATACATCATTCCATTTAAATTCCTTCCTTAAATTCCTTCCTTCTCCCTCCCTCCCACCTTTCTTCCCTCCTGCCTTCCATTCCTCCTTTCTTCCCTGCCCTACCTCCCTCCTTTCTTTCTTCTCTCTCTTCCTCCTTCCTTTCTTCCCCCTTCTTCCCTCCTCCTTCCTTTTTTGCTCCTTGCCTTCCTTCTTCTTCTCCCTCCCATCCTCCCCCTTCTTCCCTCCTCCCTCCCTCTTTTTTCCTTTCTTCCATCCTCCATTCCGCTTTCCTTCCTGCCACCCCTCTTTTTCCCTCCTTTCTTCCTTCTCTCTTTCTCCCTCCCTCTCTCCTTCCTATCTTTCTTTCTTGCCCCCTGCCTTCTTCCTTCCTTTTTCTCCTTCTCCCTCCCATCCTCCCCCTCCTTTCTTCCCTCCTCCCTCCTTTCTTCCTTTCTTCTCTCCTCCTTTTCCTCCTTCCATCCTTCCTCCCTTCCTATCTTCTCTCCCATCTTCCCTCCCTCCCTACAAATAACTTTGTGAAAACCAGCCTTTAGAAGACCTGAGTTTTATTTTCATTCATTCTCACATCTGAAGGTAAAACAAGCAGCGGAACTCCCGGGCTTCCTTCCAGGGGCTATAAATACAATAATTACGCGATTTGCAGACCAACAATTCCTCCCTCGGCCTCCTTATGTCTCTCTCTCTCTCTCTCCTCTAGGCCAAACAGACATTCGCACGTTATGTTCGCACCACGGATCCTTCGACCTCTCTCGTTGCCTGTGCGAATGTGAGTCGGGTTGGGGCGGTCCCACCTGCGCCGAGCCGGTCTGCTCCGGAGACTGCGGTGGCCCGGAGCGCGGCAGATGCGTCAATGGGCACTGCCAATGCCAGCCTGGCTACTCGGGGGTCAGCTGCGAAGAGCCGCCCCCTTGCCCCGATGACTGCAATGACCAAGGGCGCTGTGTGGATGGCCGCTGCATCTGCTTCCCAGGATACGTGGGCCCCTCCTGCTCTGACCCAGTTTGTCCCCAGAACTGCCATGGACATGGCCAATGCATCTCAGGACGGTGCGTGTGCAACCCGGGTTACAGTGGTGTGGATTGTGCAACCCGAGCGTGCCCTAGCAACTGCAACAGGCGTGGAGAATGTCGTAATGGACGCTGCGTGTGCGAGCCGGGTTTCATCGGGCCGGCATGTGGCACCAAGACTTGTCCCAATGATTGTAACCAGAGAGGCCACTGTCTGCAGGGAGGGGTGTGTTCCTGCCACCCAGACTACACTGGCGTGGACTGCGGTCAGCTGGCGTGTCCGGAGCACTGCAGTGGCCACGGAGAATGTCAGAATGGAACGTGCCTGTGCGACAGTGGCTATGCGGGCGATGACTGTTCAGTAGGTAGGCACAAAAGTTTAAAACAATCAATCAGAATAGAGCTGGAAGGGACATTGGAGGTCTTCTAGTCCAGCCCCTTGCTCAAGCAGGAGACCTTATACCTTATACCATGAGCGATCATGGGTGCACCCAGGTACACCCACGTCACACCGATCCTCTGTGAGCTGCACTGGTTACCGCTTCAAGGCGCTGGTCGTTACCTATAAAGCCCTTCATGGCATCAGACCTGGGTACCTGAGAGACCGCCTCCTGCCGATTACCTCCCATAGACCGATTAGATCACACAGGTTAGGCCTTCTCCAGATCCCATCTGCCAGCCAGTGTCGGCTGGCGACTCCCCGGGGGAGAGCCTTCTCTGTTGCAGCTCCAGCCCTCTGGAACGATCTCCCCGTGGAGATCCGGACCCTCACTACCCTCCCGGCCTTCCGCAAAGCCGTTAAGTCCTGGCTGCTCCAGCAGGCCGGGGGGCTTTCGAAATATCCAGCCCCTTGGAAATTGTGACTGTTGTATATTTTAATATGTTGTCTTGTGTATTATCCCCCTCCCTTGTTTTATTGTAAGCCGCCCGGAGTCCTTCGGGAGTGGGCGGCATACAAGCTCAATAAAACGAAACAAAATGAAATGATTTCAGCAGGGACGTGCAGTCAGGGGAGGCAGAGCCTCACCACTGTCATCATGAAAAGAAAAAAAAATGTAAAAGGAAAAAGGCAAAAGCTGAGGTCAGGCTGAGCTAGTTGCTGCCAGAATCACAGGGGATGACTCTGCTTAGTGCTTAACTGTTTTAAAAAGCCTCTAAAAAGCGTCCTCTACAGGAGAAGGCAGGAGAACGACGTGCCTCATCTAATCTGACTTTTTATGATCACTCGAGCAGAGTTAAGCAAGGGTTAAAAGCTCAGGCATTCTCTCCTCTCCCGCGACACCCCAGTGACTAAAGCACTGTCTTTCGCCTGCCTGTGCCCGTGGCAGAGCTCAGGCGGGTTGCCGCGAGCACAGGCGGGCGAAAGAAAGTGCTTTAGTCAGTGGGGTGTCGTGGGAGAGGACTGCCTCACCAGCCATAAACCTCACCGCACGTCACTGCATTTCAGATAGGTGGCTTTCTTGAAAACCCCCAGTGATGAAGCACCTACTTCTTGTGGCAAATCATTCCACTGCTTGATTGTTCTCACTGTTCGGAAATTCCTGATTGCTTCCCTCCTTGATTAGTTTCCCTTCGTTGCTTCTTGCCTTGTCTTCCGGTGCTTTGGAAAATGAGTTAAAACTATTTGGATTGGATTTTAAGATTCTTGGAAAACAGCACCTTTTTATGCTATTTTGCTTCAGCTGTTAAATCCCCTTGTTGTGTGTTTTGAGTTGGCTCACATATGCTGGCTGGAGAACTCTGGGAGTTGAAGTCCACAACACCTTAAAAGTTGCCAAGGTTGAGAAACACTGAATGAATAAATGACAAGGTGATTTTTCGCTACCAGAGAGCAATAGCAATAGCAATAGCAGTAGACTTATATACCACTTCATAGGCCTTTCAGGCCTCTCTAAGCGGTTTACAGAGAGTCAGCATATTGCCCCCAACAATCTGGGTCCTCATTTTACCCACCTCGGAAGGATGGAAGGCTGAGTCAACCCTGAGCCGGTGAGATTTGAACCGCTGACCTGCTGATCTAGCAGTAGCCTGCAGTGCTGCATTTAACCACTGCGCCACCTTGGTTGCTAGAGAGAGGAAAAAGGAGCTGTGGATTTTCTTGCACAAATCTATATACTATTAAAAGTATCGTTCCTGTAATCTTTAATTGGCAAAATGGTGCATCATAGGGCAGAGGTCTTCAAACTTGGCAACTTTAAGACTTGTGGACTTCAACTCCCAGAATTCTCCAGCCAATTTGGCTGGAGAATTCTGGGAGTTGAAGTCCACAAGTCTTAAAGTTGCCAAGTTTGGGGACCCCCCCTCATAGGCAACAATTTCTGAACCCATATGCCCCAAATGGGCTAATTTAAAGAATGCATCCAAAAAATCTGGGATCCATAACTCCCAAGGAAATGAAATTTGGGGAAGTTGTCATAAAATCATAGGGACCTTGGAAGGACAAAATGGCTGTCCAATCTTTTTTTGAAAACCTACAGGAATTTAGTTCTGGGAGCTAAACTGTTCCATTGATTAATTGTTCTCTCACTATAAGAAAATTCCTTCTTATGCAGTAGTGGTGAATATCTATAGCACAGGTGTAGGATGAGGTTAAAGGTTCATTCTATGAGCTTGTGGTTTGGTTTCTGAAGATTTCATTCCCAGGCAAGGTAACATCCACCCTGAAGTCCTTAAAAACAGAAGAACAGTGACACTGACATCCCCTAAACTCCGCTGAAGACGTTACCTAGCTAGCCTGGTAACGAAGCATTCGGAAACCAACCCACTAGCTTGGAGAATGAACCTTCTTTCTCATGCCTTCTTATTTTCAGATTGAGCCTTCCTCTGAAGAACTTCAGTGCTGCTGAGCTACTGCTGCAGTCATGTGATGCTCATTTTGAGCATTCTGTGACAGTTTCCCAGCCGCTCTCATAATCCCTTGTTTCCTCCCCCACCCAGCAGCAGCTACTTGCCTGCTTGGAAGGGAGCGGGAGAATAGGGAGATAGGGAAGGCAGAAAGGAAGATTTCTAATGATCCCTGTCAACTTCCTACAAAGAAAATCAATGGGGAAGCCGGGAGGAAATCAGGAGTTCCTTCCATACCAGAGATGGGTTCCTACCAGTTCGCACCTATTCGGTAGAACCGGTTCGTCAAATCGACCGAACCGGTTAGAAGAGGTTCCACCAGTGGACCCGGAAAGCAGGCCACACCTACAGAAGAGGTTCCAAAATTTTTTGAAACCCACCACTGGTCCTTGGATGCGATTATTCTACACTATCATGCTCATATTTATAAAACTCAGTGCCTCTGTGAAAGGTAAGGATGACTACTGCGTTTGTGGTGCAATCAGAACATTGCGTGTGTTGAAGTTGTTTTAACGCAAACCAAAGATGCCTTTTAAAATGTTTACATCATATTCTTATGCATGCCAGTGCTGTGTGTGAGGTAATTTAAGGTGGTTCTGACAAGTGTCGTCGGCATCTTCATATCTGGTCACATGTGCAGCAAGCCACTCCCACAAAGGAGGCCACACCCACAGAGTAGGTTCGAACAATTTTTGAAACCCACCACTGTTCCATACTCATTGCTTTTTTGCCCATTCGTGGTGATTCTGTTTCTCTTCTTAGATAAGGAAATATCTCTGAAACAATGGCTCAACAGGGCACAGGTTATCTAGTGTTTGAGCTATTATGGAATATAGAGGTGTGCACCTTGATTGTTGGTGATGCTCACTATCTCCCCTCAGACAATAAAGGCAATCTTATCTTAGTAAAGTTCTAAAGAGATGACTATAAAATTAGAAAGCAAGCAGTATTGATACTTATATACTTATATACAAACACTATACTTTTTTTCCTTGTCCTAAACAGAGATTCCATCCATTGGTGTCCGTGTTTCAAATCGAGATGAAACTTCTTTCCGCCTGGAGTGGAACTACCCCGAGATTTCTGTGGATGGATATGAAATCCATGTGGCACCCAAGGTAACAAGATACACCCCGGGGACAATGTGCTTGGGCAACAAAAGTGGAGAATCCAACTTGCGCTGCCTTCCAAATGATTGCTAAACTACAACTCCCAGCAGCCCCAGGCAGTGTGATCAGAGAGAATGCTGGTAGTTGTAGTTCTTCAATATCTGGATTCAACCAGAACTCTTTTCTATTCATTGTATCTCCTACTATAAGAAAACAATTGGAATTTTTTTAGGCTGCTAAAGGCCGCTCCACTCAGTCTGGCTATCTATTTCTGGAAGGCACAGATGGCAAATGGGGTCCTTTGTGTGGCCCCCAGTTCACCTCAAACACATTTTCTTTTTGTGTTCTCCTGATCTGCATGAAGATATGATTTTACAGCTTGTGTCCGCTCAAATTGTGCTCTCCACTTTGCTTGCTGCATATAATTTCGTATTGGCAGGAATATCCAGTGTCTATGTGCGTGTGTGTAGGAGAGGGAGGGGGAGGGAGGGAGGGAGGGAGAGGTTGGAGTCAAGATGGTAAGCATTAGTATATGAGCACAGATCTGCCCTTTTAGCAGTTAGCAATAGCAATAGCAGTTAGACTTATATACCGCTTCAAAGGGCTTTCAGCCCTCTCTAAGCGGTTTACAGAGTCAGCATATCGCCCCCACAGTCTGGGTCCTCATTTCACCCACCTCGGAAGGATGGAAGGCTGAGTCAACCTTGAGCCGGTGAGATTAGAACCGCTGAACTTCAGATAACAGTCAGCTGAGGTGGCCAGCAGTACTGCACCCTAACCACTGCGCCACCTCGGCTTTTCAATGTGAATCACCAAGTAATGTACATTAAAAATAGCTACCTACTTTTCCAATGCATTTTTAAAAAAAAATATCAGTGCATAATTGAAATACAGAGGGGGGAGGATTTAGCTCAGTCCCAGGTCCATTGATTGATTGATTGATTGATTCATTCATTCATTCACCAACTGCCTATGGCTACTCACCTTCCAGTGGAATTCTGGACAGTGAATACGGAAATGGCACCAGCATCAACTGAGAGAACTACATTAAGGCTCCACAAAACCTTTTTTCCCCACACCTTATTCGTTTGGCTTCTTTGAAACTGGGGTTAAATCCCTGTTTCTCAAAATGATGAACTACACTGTTTTCCTGAAAATAAGACCTCCCCGGATAATAAACCCAATCGGGCTTTTGAGCACATAATAAGCCCTCCCTGAAAATATTGCGACACAGCAGCAGCCATGAGGTGACCACGATCACCACCTCCTGCACCACAAAAATAATAAGACCTCCCCGAAAATAAGGCCAAGTGCTTATTTCAGGGGGTCAAAAGAGAATAAGACCCTGTCTTATTTTGGGGGAAACATGATAGTGAATCAATAAATTGGAGGGGAGGGGGTAGCGCCAGGAATGAATAAATAGTAATGAAAGCAAAACAAAACATCATTGCCAGTTTTTAAATCAGCAGTTTTGCATCTCAGGCGAAGTCCTTAGCCACTCTGCTACTAAAGCAATAGCAATAAGAATAGCACTTAGACACCACTTCACAGTGCTTTACAGCCTTCTCTAAGCTGTTTATAGAGTCAGCATAAGCCCCAGTGGTGGGTTTCAATTTTTTTTAGAACCTCTTCTGTAGGTGTGGCCTGCTTTGTGGGAGTGGCTTGTCGGCCATGTGACCGGGTGGGGGTGGCTTGGTAATCATGTGACTGGGTGGACGTGGCCAACTTGTAAAATGTGGTGAAACTCACTTAACAACGCTCTTGCTTAGCAACCAAAATGTTGGCTCAGAAACTCTGGCATTTGAAGCACGCAAATCTTAAAGCTGTCAAGTTACAAGACCCTTGCATCCCTAACCCTTTAGAAAAAAATATCCCGGGGTGTTCAAACTTGACAGCTTTAAGACTTGTGGACTTCAACTCCCAGAATTCCTCCTCTGGCTCTTCATCTTGATGATGTGTGGACGGGCGAGGGGAGGGAGCTGGAACTGGTTCTAAACAGCACTGTAGATTTGTGGAACCTCTTCTATAGAAGAGGTTAGAACTGGCAGGAACCCACCCCTGATATGCCCCCACCCAAACAATCTGTGTCCTTATTTTAATCAACCTTGAAAGGATGAAAGAGTCAACCATGAGCCAGTCAGGATCGAACTACTGGCTGCGGGCAGAATTAGCGTGCGATACTGCATTATAATCACCATGGCTCTTCTATTACAGGAAGCCCTCCTGTAATAGCTTCTTGGAAACAATCTTGGGAATATGCAGTAAAGGAACACTTAATTTAAAGCTAGTTGTGGTACCTGGCTATTTGTGCATTTTGAAGATCTAACTTGGTAAACTTTGTTTTAGGTGTGCATATCAGTGGTGGGATTCAGCCGGTTCGCACCTATTCGGGAGAACCAGTTAGTAACTTTCCAAGCAGTTCAGAGAACTGGTTGTTGGAAGAAATCTCATTTTGGTTTTTTTCCCATTTTACAGGGCTAATCCTGTAAGGAAGGCAGGAAGGAAACATTCTGGGTGTTGTTTCTAGCCTAATCTTTATTGCCCTGATTACAAAAACTGCCTCTCCGGTTAACCCTTATTACATTGCAACAGCTAAGGCAAAGTGCCCATCGATGTGAGTGACGTCAAGTTGCCACGCCCATTCAGTCACATGACTACCGAGCCCCGCCTACCCAGTTGGTCATTAGGGCAGAGAACCGGTTGTTAAATTATTTGAATCCCACCACTGGTGCATATGCAGGAAGGCTCACTCCTAGAAAGAAGTAAAAATAGCAGTGGGTTTTTTTCCCCAGACACTCGGTGAAATTGCACTACTCACAGAAACCGTTTTACAGGTAATCCTCGACTTACGATCACCATTGAGTCCAAAATTTCTGTTGCTGTGTAAGAAGGTTGTTAAGTGAATTTTGCCCCATTTTACACCCTTTCTTGCCACCATTGTTAAGTGAATCACTGCAGTTGTTAAGCTACTAACACAGTCATTAAGTTAAACTGGCTTCCCTATTGACTTTGCTTGTCAGAAGGTCCCAAAAAAGGTGATCACAGGACCCCAGGACACTGCAACTGAGATAAAGAGGTGTCAGTTGCCATGCATCTGAATTTTAATCACATGGCCACGGGGATGTTGCAAAAAAGTCACTTTTTTCAAACTGTTGTAACTTTGAACGGTCTCTAAATGAACTGTTGAAAGCGGAGGGCTACTGGCGTTTAGAATGTAGGAGGTTCCATTTTCGCTGGCAGAGAGTTGCAGGAGGCCATCGCAGCTGAAAACGGAGCTTGGGAGCCTGTTTTCACTGGCAGAGTGCTCAGGCCACCACAGGCATCCCCAACATGAGTGATGTTGAGCTGGCCACGGCCACCGTGGCCCCAATTTTTCCATTTTTTCCAATTTTAATAGATTTGTATGCTGCCCAATCCCGAAGGACTCCGGGCGGCTTACATAAAAACAGTTTAAAAGCATTTTTTTAAAAAGTTTAAAATACAGAACAAAGATGAGTTAAAGGAGGACACAACATACCCTCGATCTTAATGGGGCTGAAGATCAATCTAGATCAACAGCCCCAGGCCTGCCCGAACAGCCAGGTCTTAACAGACTTACGGAAGGCCAAGAGAGTGGGGAGGGTCCAGATCTCAGGGGGTAGATCATTCCAAAGGGCCGGGGCAGCTACAGAGAAGGCTCTCCCCCGCAGAGCCGGCAGACGGCACTGCGCAGTCGACGGTACTCGGAGGAGGCCCGCCCTGTGCGATCTTATTGGGCCTGGGAGGTATGTTGCAGGAGGCGGTCACGGCCTCCAGGTCAAACACCACCCTGATGCGGCCCTCAATGAAATTGACTTTGACACCCCTGCTCATGAGCATCTGTGTGTTGTGTGTGGTATCACTCTGTCTCTTTTGTCCCTTTCCGACCTGCAGAAGGATCCTCGGGCGGGCGAATCCATAAACCTGTCTGGCAACGAAAGGAACTTTGAATACAAAGGATTAAAGCCGGGGGAGGAATACACAGTCACCGTTCGGGTAGAAAAAGGGCAACTCTACGGACCCCCTTTCACCCAGACCGTGCGTACGCGTATGTAGTCTGGAGCTGTGGCTCCATTTCTGTCCGCCTCCTGCATTTTCCATTCCCCCCCCTCCCCACAACCCTTCGTTGACCTGTTCCATCTTCATACAATTTCCCTTCTCCTTGTCAAGCAGGAAATCTAGGTCTGGTCTATTCTCTCTAAGTCACACGTTTATTCAGATCTGGTCAAAGATGGGTCCACATTCACAAAGCCTTTTTTTTTTTGCCACGGTGATTAAGTGAATCATGCAGTCATTAAGCAAAGCCAGTTGACCTGTTGATTTAGCCTGTCAGAAGCTGTCCGGGAAGATTGCAAGTGTCAATCACGTGATTCCCCCAGGATGCTGCAACCGTGTGATTTGCATGCCGGTTGCCAAGCGACAGAATCCTGATCACATGACTGCGACAGTCATACGTGCAAGGAATGGACATACACCACTTCTTTCGGTGCCACTTTGTCACTTTGAATGGGTGCTAAACAAATTTGGTTGTAAGTCAAGGATTTTCCTGTAATACTAGAATGCTTTCCGCCCTTCTCATTTCTTGTAAATTCTTTGTGCAATTTTGCCAGATTTCAATGTGTTCTTTTCTCCTCCTCTTTCTTTCTCTTTCTGTTTTTTTTTTGTTTTCATTCTCCAAATATCATTCTAAGTAAATAAAAATAAAGAGTGAATATCTTCATTATGATCCTATCCCACAGAAGAGGGAATCAAACTATTCTCCAAAGCACCTGAGGGCAGAACAAGAAGCAATGGGTGGAAACTAATCAAGGAGAGAAGCAACCTAGAACTAAGGAGAAACTTTCTGACAGTTAGAACAATTAATCAGTGGAACAACTTGCCTCCAGAAGCTGTGAATGCTCCAACATTGGAAGCTTTTAAGAAGATGTTGGACAACCATTTGTCTGAATAGCAGTAGACTTATATACCGCTTCATAGGCCTTTCAGGCCTCTCTAAGCGGTTTACAGAGAGTCAGCATATTGCCCCCAACAATCTGGGTCCTCATTTTACCCACCTCGGAAGGATGGAAGGCTGAGTCAACCCTGAGCCGGTGAGATTTGAACCGCTGAACTGCTGATCTAGCAGTAGCCTGCAGTGCTGCATTTAACCACTGCGCCACCTTGGCTCTGAAGTGGTGTAGGGTTTCCTGCCTAAGCAGGGGGTTGGACTAGAAGACCTCCAAGGTCCCTTCCAACTCTGTTCTTCGATCTATGAAATTAGTAAGAGGAAAAATACATTAAAATGGATTTAATTATGCTAGTTTAAGAGGAGGTAAATCGGCCCGTTATTAAACAATGGTTTATATCTCCCAGTTTGTTATGCTACTTTCTCTGCATTTGATCCTTCCTTGCATTAAATAGCTGCAGCTCCTGTTATTCCTCATTTAGGAATAACTGGCCTGAGATGCAAGAATCTTAATGTCTATATGGAGATTCTCAGGCATCCAAGTCATGTTTGTTCCAAAGGTGTTTTTTTTTTTTCCAAAAGACAACTGGACTTTCTTTGTTTTTCCTTGAAGACGTTTTGCTTCTTATCCAAGAAGCTTCTTCAGTTCTGACTGAATGGTGGGGAATGGAGGACTTTGCAACACAGTCCTTTCAGCAGTTCCAAGAAGGTTCCACAACTTATTTGCACTATATGGGTGACCCTGCGGTAAACCTCCAAGTGGCCTCAATGGCTCTCAGAGAGTGCTAACGATCAGATGACTGCAAGGAGTATCGATCCTTTCATTCTCCATCATTCGGTCAGAACTGAAGGAGCTTCTTGGATGAGAAGCGAAGGATCCTCAAGGAGGAAAAAAAAGTCCAGTTGCCTCTTGAAAAAAGCACCTTTGGGACAAGGATCTTAAGAACCACTAGATGGCAGCAAAGAGTTATACTATTTTTTTTCCTAGCTCTGTGCTGCCATTTTGATGTCATCTGGATTTGACAGACCAGATGTGGTGACTCTTGTTTACTCCTTTCGTTAAGCTCAACCCCATCTCTTTCCACCTCCAGTTGTTCCCCACCCTTATTCCCACTCCCAATGCAACGTTCTGCGTTTCATGTATCTCTTCCTTTCCCCCCAGGAGTGGCTCCTCCCACCGGCCTGCAGTCATCCCAAGTGTCGGGAAACTCCCTGACCTTGCAATGGGAACCACCTGCCTCTCGCCCTGATGGCTACATCCTCAGCTACGTCCCTCTGGTTTCCACTCGACCCGTTAAAGCCATGAAACGTGTAGAGCTGCCCGCAGCCCCTGAGCGTGTCACCCTGGAAGACCTGGAGAGCAGAACGCGATACCGCATCACCTTGGTTGCCCGTCAGAGTGGTGAGAACAGCCGAGCCACCAGCATTGTTGTCAGCACCACAGGTAGATCACTAGTGTCTTGACTGCATTGGTCTAGAACAGTGTTTCTCAACCTTGGCGACTTGAAGATGTCCGGACTTCAACTCCCAGAAGAGTTGAAGTCCGGACATCTTCAAGTTGCCAAGATTGAGAAACATTGGTCTATTTTATTTTGTCTGGAAATGTCTTTGGAGATTCTCAATCACCCAGGTCACGGTTGTCCCAAAGGTGCTTTTTCAGGAAGGCAACTGGACTTTCTTGATTTTTGTTTTTCCTTTGAATACATTTGGCTTCTCATTCAAGAGAAGCTTCTTCAGATTTAGCTGACAGGTGGGGAATGGAAGGATGTATATTCTTTGCAGCTATTTGGTCATTAGCACTTAAAATATCAGCCAGCAGTATGTAGCGGGCAGCCAAAAAAGTCAACACAATCCTAGGTTCAGGGGTGGGTTCCTGCCAGTTCTAACCTCTTCTATAGAAGAGGTTCCATAAATCTACAGTGCCGTTTAAAACCAGTTCCAACTCTCCCTCCCACCCCCCGCCCGTCCGCACATCATCAAGATGAAGACCAAGAGGAGGAATTCTGGGAGTTGAAGTCCACAAGTCTTAAAGCTGTCAAGTTTGAACACCCCTGGGGTTTTTTCTCTCTAAAGGGTTAGGGGTGCAAGGGTCTTGTAACTTGACAGTTTTAAGACGTGAGTGCTTCAAATACCAGAATTTCTGAGCCAACATTTTGATTGCTAAGCAAGAGCGTTATTAAGTGAGTTTCACCACATTTTACAAGTTGGCCACCCAGTCGCCGGCAAGCCACTCCCACCCAGTCATATTTTAGAAGCCATTTTATGGCACTATAGTAGAAGTCATTTTAAGGCACAACAAGCTGTATCGTAACAAAACATGCACCCCGAGGGTATTAGGGCTGTCTTACTCCCACAGTATTTGTATCCAGAGAGTAAGTCCAGAGAGTAAGTTTGGTTGAAATTGCTCAAGGCGTTCCTGAGTTATGCTGGAACACACACACACACACACACACACACACAGAGTGATAGATAGTTAGATGATAGATAGATGATAGATAGATGATAGATAGATAGATAGATAGATAGATAGATAGATAGATAGATAGATAGATAGATAGATAGATAGATAGATAGATAGTTCTGTGAACAAATTAGCAGCTGGGTTGTTCAGCATCCTCAAAAAAACATTCTTCCATAGTTTTGTCAATAATTTAAGCTTTATTTTCAGGGTGTGATGAAATGATCAGAAATAAGTGTGAAAGGATGAGTGAAAAGTGTTTCTGCATTCATTCACTATGGAAGCCTTTCCTCACAGTTACATTACCTTTTTACTACACTTTTTTTCAAGTCTTCATTTTTTCCATTCCTTCAACAGTTATAATTGCAATGCCTTTTCTTTATTTGAACTTCCTCTAATGTAATCCACAGATCTCTGAAAACCAGACCACGGGAGTTTCCTGGATGCAAAGTGTAAAAAGACTGACACTAACTCCATCTGTTTTTATTGCAGCCTTGGGGAAATTCAGGATCAGGAGCAGGGGTGGGTTCCTGCCAGTTCTAGCCTCTTCTATAGAAGAGGTTCCACAAATCTACAGTGCCGTTTAGAACCGGTTCCAGCTCCCTCCCCCCGCCCGTCCGCACATCATCAAGATGAAGAGCGAGAGGAGGAATTCTGGGAGTTGAAGTCCACAGGTCTTAAAGGTGTCAAGTTTGAACACCCCTGGTTTTTTTTTTTTTCTAAAGGGTTAGGGTTGCAAGGGTCTTGTAACTTGACAGCTTTAAGACTTGCATGCTTCAAATGCCAGAGTTTCTGAGCCAACATTTTGGTTGCTAAGCAAGAGCGTTGTTAAGTGAGTTTCACCCATTTTACAATTTGGCCACGCCCACCCAGTCACATTACTGCCAAGCAACTCCCACTTTGTCACATGGCTGGCAAGCCATTCCTACCCGGTCACATGGCCGGCAAGCCACTCCCACAAAACAGGCCACACTTACAGAAGAGGTTCTAAAAAATTTTGAAACCCATCACTGATAGGCAGCATGGATAAGTTGCCAAGTCTAACATTGTAGTGGCATGTGCCAGCTCCAATCTAAACAGTGCATTCAGAAAGTATTCAGAGCCCCTTCGCTTTTGTCAATTTTGCTAGGGCTGCAGCCTGATTCTAGAGTGACGCGGTGGCTCAGTAGCTAAGACGCTGACCGCGTCAATCAGAACGGTTGGCAGTTAGGCGGTTCGAATCCCTAGCGCCGCATAACCGAGTAAACTCCTGCTACTTGTCCCAGCTTCTGCCAACCTAGCAGTTTGAAAGCATGTAAAAATGCAAGTAGAAAAATAGGAACCACCTTTGGTGGGAAGGTAACAGCGTTCTGTGCACCTTTGGCATTTAGTCATGCCGGCCACATGACCATGGAGACGTCTTTGGACAGCGCTGGCTCTTTGGCTTGGAAATGGAGATGAGCACTGCCTCCTAGAGTCGGGAACGACTACCACAAATGTGCGAGGGGAACCTTTACCTTCACCTTTAGCCAAATTCTACAGTTGTTGAACTTTATTTCCCCCCCTCTTTGATCTACAGAGCTGTTTTCCAATGTGAAAACAGCATTTTAAAAATGTCTGTAAATTTATTAAAAAGAAAAAAAATTGAAATGCCTTTCCCAATCATGTCCAATCAATTTAATTTACCACAGGTGGACTCCTTTCAAGGTGTAGGAACATGACAGCTTTGATCAAGAAAAATGGGAGGCATTTGAGTTTCACATGTTGTTGCAAGGTGTCTGAATACTTATGCCGATATAATATTTCAGGTTTTTTTTCCTTTTACTAAATTTACAGACATTTCTAAAATTCGGTTTTCACTTTGTCGTGATGGGGTACTGAATGTAGATTAATAAGAAAAAAAAATGAATTCCAGCAAGTGTAGAATCGGGCTGCAGCACAGCAAAAACTGATAAAAGCTGAATGCAGTGTACAGTGGTGGGGAAATTAAAAAGCTAGGTTAAATAGGGCTCCATACAGGTAGTCCTCGACTTACAACCACAGTTGAGCCCAAAGTTTCTTACTGCGAAATGAGACAGTTGTTAAGTGAATTTTGCCCCATTTTGCAGCCTTTCTTGCCACCGTTGTTAAGTGAATCACCGCAGTTGTTAAGTTGTTAAGCGAATCTGGCATCCCCATTGATTTTGCTCGTTGGAAGGTCACCCCAAAATGATCACATGACCCCAGGTCACTGCAACTGTCATAAATGTGAGTCAGTTGCCAAGTGTCTGCATTTGAATCACATGACCATGGGGATGTTGCAACGATCATAACTGTGAAAAATTGTCCTTTCTTCAGTGCCATGGTAGATTACAGATTGTCGCTAAACGAACTGTCGTAATTCTAGGGCAGGGGTCAGCAAACTGCGGCTCTGGAGCTGCATGTGGCTCTTTCCTCCCTCTGCTGCAGCTCCGTCACCGGTCGGTGCCACAATTTTGAGAGGAACTTCCGGTGGGGTAGTGGGGAGAGAAGCACAGTGCACCAAGAGAAGACTCTATGCCAAGGGGAGGGTTTTCCAGTTGTCTCCACAATTGATAGGGCTTTCGGTTATGACAGGAAGAGGAAAAAGGACACCGCGGTAGGAGGAGACTCTATGGTGTGGGGGAACTGAACTTCCGGTCAGCTCCAGAATTGAACAGGGGGCTTCCAGTTAGGACCTTTGTGGCTCCCGGTGTTTTCTTTTCCGTGGGTCCAAATGGCTCTTTGAGTGTTTAAGCTTGCCGATCCCTGGTCTAGGGCTACCTATATTTCTAGCCAATAGCCATACATCTCACTTCCATGACTTATTCCTGCTGAGTACTTTGCCATAACCTCCTGCATTTTTGATCCCACCAGCACCAGCTCCAATTCAACCAAGTCGCAACTACTTGACACCGCCCCCCTCTTCCCATAAAAAGCCAGACACTCCCTCTTCTGAGTCTGAAGGGAAGAAACCAGGCACTAAACCACATCCGGGTCGCCGCCCCACCAACACCACCTTACTGACTAAGGAGCAATTCCTGAAAAGAATGACCCAGAATATCTCATCCAAACTGTCCCCATACAACGGGACCCTCCTTGAGCGGCTCGAGAGCTACCTCCGGGCCACCAATTTCCCTCTCCGAGGCAACCAGACGATCCAGAGCGTGGCCAGGGACATCTACCTCTACCTCAAACGGATGAAGCCCATTGAATTTCAAGAGAAGGTTGAAGAACGTCTTGTCCAAGAAACGAGCAATATGTCTCTGAAAAGGGAATTTCCAATAACCGAAGCAGATAGTGCCTACTCAGATGGATACCTCCGTCCGGACCATGCCAAGCCAGCGGTGGTGACCAGCTCCCCAGACCACATTGAGGTGTCTTTGGACAGCGTGAGGGGCATTTCTGACCATGTGGTCATCCGCTACCGAAACATGGTGACTGGAGAAAGAAAGGAGTTAATAGTCCCTGGAGATGCTTCCACAGCAACCATCACCGGATTGTCACCTGGAACAACCTACTTGATGGAAATTCATGGTGTCATGAAGGGACATTCCTCTAAGTCCTACTCCTTTATAACTGCCACAGGTACCAGGGTTGGTAGGGCAGCCTTCTACCATGGCAGTTTTCTCTCTCCTTTTGCCTATAATAGTCGCATCACATGCCTTGTTTGTGTTGTTGCAAAGTCGAGCTTCTGTGGCCCCCACACATGGCCAAATATGTAATCACACTTTGCTTTCACGTCCTCCCCCAAAGTTGCTTGGACAATAGGCTGCTGGCTATTTTCCTCCCTTAAAAGAAAGTCCTTCTTCTCTGCCATATTGCTTTCACGCAGACGTCACAATGTCCACCAGCTAATTTCTTCTCCAAGCCAAAATGCGCCTTTACTTGCTGCTCCAAAGTTTGTTGTGATGTGTTTTGATTTTGCTACACGCCACTTCCTGTAGCCAAAGTGCTTCCCGTTCATCTTTTATATGTTGTCCAGAGTTCCTCTGATGTCTATTTGCAAACTATGGGATGTTTTTCCCACACAATCACACAAGGAAGGATTTTATTACAACTGTGGATGATAACGTGTGTAAAGAGCTTAGAGAGCACAGAGAAGTGACTGAAATATATTGAATTATTTCTTAATAATTTAAAACCTGACTTTCTTCTGAAGAAATCACCGTTTTTATCCTTACAGTGAGTCTGAGAAAGAATAATTTCTCCAATATCACCCCACAGCAGCCCCTGTCTCTTCATAAAAATAGCCTGTATATAAATGGATACACGTTTATGTCCAATATTCTCCTGATTTACTGAAAGGTTTTACACAATTTGGTAAAACATTTCTCAATATGTTGGCTCAAATAGATACAAATGAAAGGCAGAGTTTGTCAAAACTGAAGAGATCAAAATCAGACCATCAAAACATTTACGTGTGGGTGTTGAAATCACGCTGAAAATTATCTTTGCGTAGAAACATTGTCCTGGTGCTGACATTCTCCTCTCTTATGTGTTATTTAAATTTTTAACACGCCACTCGCCTTCTTTTCAGCCACAGTCAGGTGCTGATAGTTGTTCAAGAGAAAAGTCTTTTTTGTGTTTAATCACTTTAATTTTCCAGGCTTCAAGTTCTTGCCTTAATGTTGCATTTCTGTGGCTCAAAACTTTCTTTTCAGCTTCCGTTCCAGCAATGTTGGCTTTCAGTGTCGAGCCAGTTTATGTCGTTGCTCTGCTATTATTGCCACTGCTGCTGTTGCCACCACCTTCACACCTCCAAACCACAATTTCTAAGTGTCTTTCTTGCCGTTTAGCTGGGATTTCTAGGTTTTTATTTTCTGAAATGAAGGGAACCTTATTCTAAAGACTTTGCTTGTTCTTCTGGCAATAGTGGGAAGATCAGCTCTGATACATGTCTGGCTAGCATATCTCTCTGTTGAAATGAACCTTAGGCCTGATTCCCACAATATTGTCGGGCAGCTTCAGGGATGCCAGTTCTAACCTCTTCTATAGAAGAGGTTCCACAAATCTACAGTGCTGTTTAGAACCAGTTCCAGCTCCCTCCCCCCGCCCATCGGCACATCATCAAGATTAAGAGCGAGAGGAGGAATTCTGGGAGTTGAAGTCCACAAGTCTTAAAGCTGTCAAGTTTGAACACTCCTGGGTTTTTATTTCTAAAGGGTTAGGGGTGCAAGGGTCTTGTAACTTGACAGCTTTAAGACTTGCGTGCTTCAAATGCCAGAGTTTCTGAGCCAACATTTTGGTTGCTAAGCAAGAGCGTTGTTAAGTGAGTTTCACCACATTTTACAAGTTGGCCACGCCTACCCAGTCACATGGCTGGCAAGTCACTCCCACTTGGTCACATGGCTGGCAATCCACTCCCACAAAGCAGGCCACACTTACAAAAGAGGTTCTAAACAAATTTGAAACCCACCACTGGGCAGCTTCTACCTCCCATTGTGAAAACCAGCCCTTCATGTAGCTGGTGGAGCAAACTATCACTGTGAGCCATAAAATGGAGGAAAGACAGTCCATGATTTGCTACCACAACAGAGTCTGCCTATCACGCTTGTAATTTGCGGCCGTTGTAAAGAGGGTCAGTCATGTGAAAAAACTTTATTCTACTATCATTTGTGCGGTGGCCGTTAAGTGAACATTGGGCACAGTTTTGCCAAAATTGGAAGTAAAATGTCATCTTTGGCTTGGGCAAAACCAACATAAAATAGGGTCACGTGACTGCAGGGTGCTGCAAAGAGCCGTAAATGAGACCTGGTTGCCAAGCAACCAAGGTTGCCAAGGAACCGAGGCTCTGTCATGTGACTGGGGGGGGTAACCATCAGAACTTTCAATCCCGGTTTTAAGTACCCCCAAGATGGGTCCATTGGATCTTCAAAGGGTTACTTGGAGACAGGTCATAAGTCGGGCACTAACCGTACAGGTAGTCCTCGATTTACGACCAATTGAGCCTAAAATTTCTGTTGCTAAGCAGGAAAGCTATTAAGTTAGTTTTGCCCCATTTTACAAACTTTCTTGCCACGGTTGTTAAGTGAACCACAGGAGTTGTTAAGTTAGTGACACGGTTGTTAAGTGAATCTGACTCCTCCATTGATTTTGCTTGTCAGAAGGTCATAAAAGGGGATCACATGACCCTGGGACACTATAATCGTCATAAATACATGCCAATTCCAAGCATTTGAATTTTTTTAAATATTTTTTTTTATTTTTCGAATAACAACAAACAAAATCATCCTCCATTACAAATTGTAAAAAGTGAGTCAGTTGGTTACGAAGAGTTTTTGTGTAACTCTTCCACACTCATCAACTCTGATTCATATCAAATTATCTATTTTACATCACATATACATAGATGTATTGTTATCATCATACCTCATCCTTCATATGACTACAGTTGTTTTAACGTCCCTTTAAAACAAACATTCCAAAATTTAAAACAAAACCACATAGTGGCATTCCCTTATCTACTTTCAATATCATCCAACCACATTATACCTTTATAACACATTCAAAATAAACATTAATTATGTTCAATAACAACATTTTTAAACCTCTTTTCTTAATCATTGTTTACAATTTATTTCCAATTTTCCCTTTTACCCTGTCAATACAAATTATTACATTATTATCATTATCAGTCATTTATTTAACAATAGTTTGACTATATTTAACTTACTTTCCCCCCTTTTTTCACCATTTAAAAATTTATACCAAATTTCCTCTCATCAAACCAATACAAATGTATACGTTGTTATCACTATCAATTATTTACCTACCTTTATCATTATCACAACATTTTTAACATAATGCTCTAATTTTAACTAAATTTAACTAATGTTTTCTTATTAATTTTCATATCTCAACCTGTGTCTTTCCAGTAATAGTGAAGTCCTATTTCTTTTGCCATTTGTGGAATTGGTCTTCTGGTTATTCATCAACTTTGGACTTCGCAACTTGTTGCTTATTACATATCTTGTAAAATCTCGAAACCCTCCATCAGCTTCCTTAATCAGCATTTGAATTTTTGTTCATGTGACCATGGGGATGCTGCAACGGTTGTGTGAAAAATAGTCATAAGTCACTTTTTAGTGCTGTTGCGACTTCAAACAGTCACTAAATGAATGGTTGTAACTCAAGGACTGCTGGTACCGATAGTTGCTTGGACACAGCAGGTTATGTGAATGCAGCAATTATGGTTTTTAAAGCCAAGTTAAGCATGTTGTCTTGATATGATATTTGCATCAATTCCTCACACTTAAAATTATAATAATATGGAATGGAATGGAATGGAATGGAATGGAATAGAATAGAATAGAATAGAATAGAATAGAATAGAATAGAATAGAATAGAATAGAATAGACAGAGTTGGAAGGGATCTTGCAGGTCATCTAGTCCAACCCCCTGCCCAAGCAGGAGACCCTACACTATTTCTGAACAAATTTCCCTTCTTTAAATCTAAGGTAAACAAAGTATACTTATGTAAAAAGGTGGATTAAGAATGATAGAACGGGATGATCTATGAAGATACTCCCACCCTCGGAAAATAGCTAGTTTTTATAATTGAGGAAATGGGCTTGTCTAGATGTCAAAAAGTTTGTGTATTTAGAATTGGGCGTTATGTGATTCAGGAAGCACTGCCCTTGCTCTGAATTGAAGTTCTTTATCTTTAGATAAAGTTTCCATGTCAGGAAAAAAAAAAATTGGCACCAAAACCAATGCTCCTTAAGCTAAGCAAAAAAGGAAGGATAAAAACTTGAAAGCTAAATAACAGAATTCCGTTTCTACCTTCAAAATAATTCACGGATTAGTTTAAAAAGTTTATCTTTTTAAATTAATTTCACTGTCCCACATATTCCCTATAATTGGTTCTGCTGAATACAAATATTTTAGAGAATGCATAATTATTGATTTTGGCATCTTATTTACTGTCATAATGACTCATTATTTTGGCATAATGATGTCTTATGCAGCTTACTTCCTTAGCATGACTATTTATATGGAATACTTGAAACAGAACTGGTCTCTGCTCAAAATAATACACATGTAGTTATGTGTAATTCTACAACATTAACTGCATGAAATGCTTAATTATGAAATTAAGCTTATTTTGAGAGAACATTTGAAGCTTTTCGGTAATGAGCAACTCAGCTTTGGAAATCCAGATAGCAACATTTCTGTGAATTTTTCTTTAATTTAATATAGGATTGGGAACATTATTTATCAAATTTAGAGAGATGTAACATCTCACTCACAGAATGACTCTGGGGTACAGTTCTAAAAATTTCCCGTTTCTGATTCCCATGTCATAATCTGTCACATTTCAAAGGCTCAAAAATTCAAACTGCAATGAAAAGGCACACAGAGAGATACAAGAAGTCCTTGAGTTACAACCATTCCTTTCGTGACTGTTGGAAGTTGTTCGGTGTTGGAAGAACTGAAAAAAGGGACTTATGACCATTTTTCACACTTAACATTGCAGCCTCCCCTTGGTCATGTGAGCAGAATTCGGATGCTAGGCAACTGGCATGTATTTATGACGGTTGTGGTTTCCCGGGGTTATGTGATCATTTTTTATGATCTCCTTACCAGCAAAGTCAATGGGAAAGCCAAATTCACTTAACAACCATATTACTAACTTGAGAAATGTTGTGATTCATTTAACAACTGTGGTTAAAAAAGGTCATAAAATGAGGCACAACTCAACTCACCTGACTAGCCAAGTTAAGCATGTTGTCTAGATATGACACTTGCATCAATTCCTCACACTTAAAATTATAATAATATAGGATGGGATGGGATGGGATAGGATAGGTTCAGTGGCGGGATTCAAATAGTTTAACAATCAGTTCTCTGTCCTAATGACGAGCTGGGTAGGTGTGGCTCAGTGGTCATGTGGCTGGGTGGGCATGGCCAACTCAACATCAATCAGGTAGATGGACGCTTCCCCTTAGCTGTTACAATGCAATGAGGCTTAACTGGAGAAGCAGTGTCTGTAATCATGGCAATAAAGATTAGGCTAGAAACAACGCCAGAATGTTTCCTTCCTGCCTTCCTTACAGGATTAGCCCTGTAAAGTGGGAAAAAACAAAATGAGATTTCTTCCAACAACTGGTTCTCTGAACTGCTTAGAAAATTAACAACCGGTTCTCCCGAATAGGTGCGAACTGGTTGAATCCCACCAATGGATAGGATAGAACATAATAGAGTGAATATTTAGAATAAGTTCTAAATTCTGACTCAGGTGATTTCTGTAAAATCCACGAAGTAGAGAAATATGCTCGCCAGACTAACTAAGAGAGGAAGTTGATGAAACTTTAAAAAAAAAATTTTTTCTGGTTCCCTCACCTCAAATCTCTTTTCCTTCAGCTCCAAGTTCACCAACAAATGACAAGATCCAAACCATCGCCACACCCACCTCAACTCCCGAAGGTCCACTGAAGAACCTACAAGTGACCGAACTCTCTCCAAACCAGCTCCGTGTGACATGGACAGCTCCACCCAATTTCTTCCATAGGTTTTTCCTCTACTATAGGGATCCCAAATCTGGGGCACCTCCCAAAAAAATCAGCATTCCAGGGACAGAGAGAAGTGTCGACTTAACGGATTTGCGCCCTGGGACAGAGTATGAAATAGAGTTGCAGGGAGAGAGACCTGGCGGAAGCTACAGCGCCCCCTTCTCAACAAAAATAATTACAGGTACCCTCACTATATTCTTTGAATTTGTCAAGTTCTAACTGGCATCTTGATTTTTGTTCTATTCCAGATGTCCTTTTTCCAGCAAAGAAGATGATAGAGCAGTGATGGAAAACCTTTTTCGGGTGCCAAAAGCACATGCACGCATGCTATCGTGCTCACTCATGTGCCCACCCCTATAATGTCCCCTGCGCCATGCCCCTTGCGCATGCACATGTCACCACCATCACCCTCGCTTCCCCGCACATGCACGCACAGATTTCTTGGAGCCAGAAGTGGGAATCCTCCAGAGGGCGAAAAATGGTTGAAAATCAAGCCCAAAAATTAGCTGGCCAGCACGCGCATGCACGCTGGAGCTGACAGGGCAACGTCTCGCGTGCCCTCAGAAATGGCTCCGGCTGCCATAGGTTTGCCATCACAGACTTACGTATAAGGTCCCTTCCAACTCTGTTAATCTGCAAGATTCATACACGCAGTCCAGTGATAGGATTCAAATAATTTAACAACCGGTTCTCTGCCTTAATGATTTCTTCCAACAACCAGTTCACCAAACTGCTCAGAAAGTTAACAACCGGTTCTCCCGAAGTGGTGCGAACTGGCTGAATCCCACCACTGACGCAGTCGTATTTTCTCCCATCATCTGTGCTTTCCTCTTCTTCCAAGAAATTCCTAACCATCATCTTCTCTTTCCATTTTTTTTTTAATCAGAAGTAGAACCAGAAAAGCCCAGGCCAGGAGATTTCTCTCTCGTAGAAGTCACAGACACTTCAGTTCACCTTTCTTGGGGTGCCCCTACTGGGCCTTTTGACTCCTTTGTGATCCAATATAAAGATGCTGAGGGGAAGCCCAAGATGCTTAAAATGGACAAGAACTCTCGAGAAGCCACGATTTCCAACTTGGTGCCTTCCCGAAAATACAAATTCAACCTTTATGTTCTCCTGGGCCGTAAGCCCTTTGGGCCCGTGTCCTTGGAAGTCGTCCCAGGTAAGCAATGGCTTCTAGTTGTCATGAACTGCTGCTGTTCTGACCGAGGCTTTCCAAGAACAGGAAGCAAATTCCTTGTCCCTACAAAAACTCCTTTTATTAATTTGCTGTGAATTATGCTCATTCACAGCGGGCAAAGTCTTTCAAAGGAGGATTTATGGTCACAGACCTTATCTGGCTTGGAGAGCTGACATGCTGATATCTGCAAAACGTGGCAAGGAGTCTTGGAGAGTCACAAACCAATTAAGGGAACTAATTTTCTCCTGCAAACTCCCTTCTCCTTTCACTCCTCTTTTATTTCCTCTGGGAGGGCCATTCATCGTCCACGGTGGCCTTACTCCGAAGTCGACCCCTTTTCCTTAGCTGTTCCCTTCGTCTGGCAACTCTCTGCATGCGCACACTGGGAACAGGCTCCAGCTGTTTGTCTGCCTCACTGATGTCTGACTCTGATCAGCTGATAACTGGCATATAGTTCTGGCCCCCTCTCTGCCTCGAACACAGAGCCCACATCAGAGCCTTCCCCAGACTCCAGGACTGGCCCATGTTCCTCCCCAACCTCCTGTAAAATCCACGAAGTAGAGAAATATGCTCGCCAGACTAACTAAGGGAGGAAGTTGATGAAACTTTTTTTTTTTTTAAGAAAAGAATTTCTGGTTCCCTCACCTCAAATCTCTTTTCCTTCAGTTCCAAGTTCACCAACAAATGACAAGATCCAAACCATCGCCACACCCACCTCAACTCCCGAAGCTCCATTGAAGAACCTACAAATGACCAAACTCTCTCCAAACCAGCTCCGTGTGACATGGACAGCTCCACCCAATTTCTTCCATAGGTTCTTCCTCTACTATAGGGATCCCAAATCTGGGGCACCTCCCAAAAAAATCAGCATTCCAGGGACAGAGAGAAGTGTCGACTTAACGGATTTGCACCCTGGGACAGAGTATGAAATAGAGTTGCAGGGAGAGAGACCTGGCGGAAGCTACAGCGCCCCCTTCTCAACAAAAATAATTACAGGTACCCTCACCTCTTTGAATTTGTCAAGTTCTAACTGGCATCTTGATTTTTGTTCTATTCCAGATGTCCTTTTTCCAGCAAAGAAGATGATAGAGCAGTGATGGAAAACCTTTTTTGGGTGCCAAAAGCACAGGCACGCGCGCTATCGTGCTCACTCACGTGCCCACCCCCATAATTTAATGCCCCCGCGCCATGCCCCTTGCATATGCACACGTGACCACCACCACCCACACTTCCCCGCACATGCGCGCACAGCTTTCACGGGAGCTTTTTGGTAATGAGCAACCCAGCTTCGGAAATCCAGATGCCAACATTTTTGTGAATTTTTCTTTCATTTAAAATAGGATTTAGAACATTATTTATCAAATTTAGAGAGATGAAACATCTCACTCACAGAGTCATTCTGGGCTACAGTTCTAGAAATTTCCCATTTCTGATTCCAATGTAATAATCTGTCACATTTCAAAGGCTCAAAAATTCAAACTGCAATGAAAAGGCACACAGAGAGATACAAGAAGTCCTTGAGTTACAACACGAAGTAGAGAAATATGCTCACCAGACTAACTAAGAGAGGAAGTTGATGAAACTTTAAAAAAAAAAAAGAATTTCTGGTTCCCTCACCTCAAATCTCTTCTCCTTCAGCTCCAAGTTCACCAACAAATGACAAGATCCAAACCATCGCCACACCCACCTCAACTCCCGAAGGTCCACTGAAGAACCTACAAGTGACCGAACTCTCTCCAAACCAGCTCCGTGTGACATGGACAGCTCCACCCAATTTCTTCCATAAGTTCTTCCTCTACTATAGGGATCCCAAATCTGGGGCACCTCCCAAAAAAATCAGCATTCCAGGGACAGAGAGAAGTGTCGACTTAACGGATTTGCACCCTGGGGCAGAGTATGAAATAGAGTTGCATGGAGAGAGACCTGGCGGAAGCTACAGCGCCCCCTTCTCAACAAAAATAATTACAGGTACCCTCACTATATTCTTTGAATTAGTCAAGTTCTAACTGGCATCTTGATTTTTGTTCTAATCCAGATGTCCTTTTTCCAGCAAAGTAGATGATAGAGCAGTGATGGAAAAACTTTTTCGGGTGCCAAAAGCACAGGCACGCGCGCTATCGTGCTCACTCACGTGCCCACCCCCATAATTTAATGCCCCTGTGCCATGCCCCTTGCGCATGCACACGTGACCACCACCACTCTCGCTTCCCTGCACATGCATGCACAGCTTTCTTGGGAGCTTTTTGGTAATGAGCAACTCAGCTTCGGAAATCCAGATATCAACATTTTTGTGAATTTTTCTTTCATTTAAAATAGGATTTGGAACATGTTTGGAATGTTTGGAATGTTTATTATAATTTATAGGCCGCCCTTTTCCCTGAGGGGACTCAGGGCGGCTTACAAAGCACGGGGAGGGGGGTACAAAGACAAAAAAAACATAAGACAATACATAATATTAAAAATAGAGCACAACATTCATTCATCATTCGGGAGGGGACAAACTAAGATTTTTATCCCCAGGCCTGACGGGATAGCCAGATCTTAAGGGCCGTGCGGAAGGCCTGGGCGGTGGTGAGGGTGCAGATCTCCACGGGGAGATTGTTCCATAGCGTCGGAGCTGCGACTGAGAAGGCTCTCCTCCGCGTAGTCGCCAGTCGGCACTGACTGGCGGATGGAATTCGGAGGAGGCCTACCCTGTGCGATCTGATGGGACGCAGGGAGGTAATTGGCAGAAGGCGGTCTCTCAAATAGCCAGATCCACTACCATGGAGCGCTTTGTGGGTGGTAAGTAGGACCTTGAAGTGCACCCGGAGATCAACAGGTAGCCAGCGCAGCTCACGGAGGATCGGTGTTATGTGGGCGAACCGTGGTGCGCCCACGATCACTCGCACGGCCGCATTCTGGACTAGCTGAAGTCGCCGGATGCTCTTCAAGGGCAGCCCCATGTAGAGCACATTGCAGTATTCCAGCCTAGAGATCACAAGGGCTCGAGTGACTGTTGTGAGGGCCTCCCGGTTCAGGTAGGGCCGCAACTGGCACATCAGGCGAACCTGGGCAAATGCCCCCCTGGTCACAGCTGACAAATGATGGTCAAAACTCAGCTGTGGGTCCAGGAGGACTCCCAAGTTGCGGACCCTGTCTGAAGGGTATAAATTTTGTCCCCCCAGCCTGATTGATGGAAGATTAGCCGAATTATTGGGAGGAAAACACAACAGCCACTCGGTCTTTTCCGGGTTGAGCACCAGTTTGTTAGCTCTCATCCAGTCTTTAACAGCCTCAAGGCCCCGGTTCATCACTTCCACCGCTTCATTGAGTTGGCACGGGGCGGACAGATACAACTGTGTATCGTCCGCATATTGATGGTATTTTATCCCGTGCCTCCGAATGATCTCGCCCAGCGGTTTCATGCATATGTTAAATAGTAGGGGGGATAAGACCGAGCCCTGTGGCACCCCATAAGTAAGGGGCCTCGGGGACAATCTCTGCCCCCCCACCAACACCGACTGCGACCTGTCCAAAAGGTAGGAGGAGAACCACTGCAAAACAGTGCCGCCCACCCCCCACCTCCCATTATTTATCAAATTTAGAGAGATGAAACATCTCACTCACAGAGTCATTCTGGGGTACAGTTCTAGAAATTTCCCATTTCTGATTCCAATGTCATAATCTGTCACATTTCAAAGGCTCAAAAATTCAAACTGCAATGAAAAGGCACACAGAGAGATACAAGAAGCCCTTGAGAAGCCCTGGAGTTACTACTATCCACAAAGTAGAGAAATATGCTCGCCATACTAACTAAGGGAGGAAGTTGATGAAACTTAAAAAAAAAAAAAGAATTTCTGGTTCCCTCACCTCAAATCTCTTTTCCTTCAGCTCCAAGTTCACCAACAAATGACAAGATCCAAACCATCACCACACCCACCTCAACTCCCGAAGGTCCACTGAAGAACCTACAAGTGACCAAACTCTCTCCAAACCAGCTCCGTGTGACATGGACAGCTCCGCCCAATTTCTTCCATAAGTTTTTCCTCTACTATAGGGATCCCAAATCTGGGGCACCTCCGAAAAAAATCAGCATTCCAGGGACAGAGAGAAGTGTCGACTTAACGGATTTGCACCCTGGGGCAGAGTATGAAATAGAGTTGCATGGAGAGAGACCTGGCGGAAGCTACAGCGCCCCCTTCTCAACAAAAATAATTACAGGTACCCTCACTATATTCTTTGAATATGTCAAGTTCTAACTGGCATCTTGATTTTTGTTCTAATCCAGATGTCCTTTTTCCAGCAAAGAAGATGATAGAGCAGTGATGGAAAACCTTTTTCGGGTGCCAAAAGCACAGGCACACGCACTATCGTGCTCACTCACGTGCCCACCCCCATAATTTAATGCCCCTGTGCCATGTCCGTTGCACATGCACACGTGACCACCACCACCCTACTTCCCTGCACATTCGTGCACAGCTTTCTTGGGAGCCTTTCGATAATGAGCAACTCAGCTTCAGAAATCCAGATGCCAACATTTTTGTGAATTTTTCTTTCATTTAATATAGGATTGGGAACATTATTTATCAAATTTAGAGAGATGAAACATCTCACTCACAGAGTCATTCTGGGGTACAGTTCTAGAAATTTCCCGTTTCTGATTCCAATATAATAATCTGTCACATTTCAAAGGCTCAAAAATTCAAACTGCAATGAAAAGGCACATAGAGAGATACAAGAAACCCTTGAGTTACTACCATCCACGAAGTAGAGAAATATGCTCGCCAGACTAACTAAAGGAGGAAATTGATGAAACTTTAAAAAAAAGAATTTCTGGTTCCCTCACCTCAATTCTCTTTTCCTTCAGCTCCAAGTTCACCAACAAATGACAAGATCCAAACCATCGCCACACTCACCTCAACTCCTGAAGCTCCATTGAAGAACCTACAAGTGACTGAACTCTCTCCAAACCAGCTCCGTGTGACATGGACAGCTCCACCCAATTTCTTCCATAGGTTTTTCCTCTACTATAGGGATCCCAAATCTGGGGCACCTCCCAAAAAAATCAGCATTCCGGGGACAGAGAGAAGTGTCGATTTAACGGATTTGCACCCTGGGACGGAGTATGAAATGGAGTTGCACGGAGAGAGACCTGGTGGAAGCTACAGCGCCCCCTTCTCAACAAAAATAATTACAGGTACCTTCCCTATATTCCTTGAATTTGTCAAGTTCTAACTGGGCATCTTGATTTTTGTTCTATTCCAGATGTCTTTTTTTCCAGCAAAGAAGATGATAGAATGTACATATATTTTTGATGTGATGAAGGACATTGGCTGACCCACTGACCATAGTGTTTCATCTCTGTCCTGATGCACTCTGTGTCATTGCTCATGATTCTGACTCCCACTTAGAACATAGAACAGTGATGACAAACTGTCCGAATCTGCTTCTAGCTCTGCTGGATGCTGGCAGGCCACAACAGGTGGACAAAGCCAAATCAACTAGAGAAGTGTCAATCAATCAATCAATCAGTCAGTCAGTCAGTCAATCAATCAGAATAGAGCTGGAAGGGACCTTGGAAGTCTTCTAGTCCAGCCCCCTGTTCAAGCAGGAGACCCATTTCAGATAGGTGGCTGTTCAGTCTTTTCTTAAAAACCCTGAGAGTTTTTAAGTATTTCTCAACCTTAGCAACTTTAAGATGTGTGGATTTCAATTCCCAACGTTCAGATATGGGTAGTCCAGTGGTGGGATTCAGCCAGTTCGCATCTATTTGGGAGAACCGGTTGTTAATTTTCTAAGCAGTTCGGAGAACTGGTTGTTGGAAGAAATCTCCTTTTGGTCCCCGTTCCCCCCCCCCCACATTACAGGGCTAATCCTGTAAGGAAGGGCAGGAAGGAAACATTCTGGTGTTGCTTCTAGCCTAATATTTATTGCCCTGCTTACAGAAACTGGCTCTCCGGTTAAGCCTTATTACATTGCAACAGCTAAGGCAATGCACCCATCGACGTAAGTGACGTTGAGTTGAACACGCCCACCCAGTCACATGACCACCAAGTCCTGCCTACTCAACTGGTCATTAGGGCACAGAACCGGTTGTTAAATTATTTGAATCCCAGCACTGGGGTAGTCCTTTCTTATCAACTGCCTTGTTTAGCAACTGTTCAAAATAGCAAGAGTCTTTTTAAAATATATATATATATATATATAGCTTTGCAATCAGTTTTGAGAGTTGAAGTTCACCAATCTAAAGTCGCCAAGACTGAGAAACCCTGAAATATTGTAACTGAAATGGGTTTCCAAAGAAATCAAGTTGCTTTATTTGCAGGATTCAGACTGTGGATAATATTGCTGAAGTAGTCCAAACAAAACACCTGTCAGCGTTCCAAGTATCATGTAGAATTAAATCAGAGTCCAAGGCAAAATGATCCTTAAAGTTCCAATTTAATAAATCAGACATCTTAGCACATCTGTGGAATCCCAATTCTGGAAGTTACATCGGATTCCCATCCAGTTGAAAATTCATGATCTTGTCCCCACACCCACAAATCCATCACATGGTTCAATCTTCTTCTTCCACGCTGGCATCTCCACCCAGCTGCTTCCGGTCAGGTGCAGAGGTGCAGAGACAAAATATGACCTTGGGCTTCTAGAAAAGAATGACAACAACACATTCTACCATTCTACTCCTTTCTATTTCCCCCTCCCAACTACTACACTAATGAAACAGCATAACGAAATAAGAGAGAGTGTGGCAGGCCAAAGATCCTAAAAGGGATATAACTGCAGGACTGACAACACCTTCATACAAGACAGACAGCCATCATGCTTCAGAACATCATTAAGCAGGTGTGGGATTCAGCTGGTTCGGGTTGGTTCGGGCCAACCAGTAGCTCCGACAATCAGGCCTTTTTCTGATCTAACAGCCTTGTCTTTCTTTCAGCATTGCTCACTTATTTATATTTTTGTTGTTAGCGATTTGCCAAATGTATACTTCCTCCCTCTCCAAGCATTCTGGAAAGTTTGTACCTGTTGTTATTATTATGAGAGTCAGGCAGCTCACGTTTAATAAATTGTGGCTATTGTTCTAAGCAACATCTTCTATTAAGATGATATTCATTGTTTTCCTTTCTTTTTTTTTCTTTTTTCTTTTGTCACAGAATCTGATAGCACAGGAAAAGCTCCTCCTATTTTTAAAGACATTTCTGCCACTGTGACCAGCAATTCTGCCCACTTGTCCTGGACAATCTCCTCTGGGAACTTTGAATCCTTTTTAATCCAATACAAGGATGCTGAGGGAAGACTCCAAGAGCTTTTCACTGAGGGAGATTCCCATGAAATCACTATCCCCAATCTGGCTCCTTCCCACAGATATACAATAGATCTCTATGGCATCTCCAGCCAGGGACGTCTGGGTCCTGCCTCTATAACTTTCATCACAGGTCAGTGGAATGGTTAAAAGGGAGCCACAGAATTTCCCTGCAACATGTGTGACTTTCCTTCCCTACCCAGTCGCACGTGACCTGACAAATGCGTGCCGACAAAACCGCCGCGACAAAACGGCGACATTGAAAGCACGCCCACTAAAGCGCGCTGACAAAACCGCACTCACAAAAGCACAATTAGGGTTTTTAGGTTAGGGTTGGGATTAGGGTTAGGGTTATGGTTAGGGTTGTTAACGTTGTTACCGTTGTTTTCGTGCTGTTTTCGATGGCGCGCTTTTGTCGCCGCGCATTTGTCGCCACGCTTTAGTGGGCGCGCTTTCAATGTTGCCGTTTTGTCGCGGCGGTTTTGTCGGCGTGCCTTTGTCGGTGAACCCAGTTGCATTATCCCAAAGATAATGCTTGATTTCAGCTCTCTCAGAACCAGCCTCCATGTGATAGTGTCTATTTGCATCTTGATCAAAATCGAAAGAGTCAACCCTGCAGATCGAGTTGGTGACGAATGGCAAAAGGGAAACGTTGTGAGAGATGCATCTGAAAAAGAAGAAATGTTTCCAAGAGGTGGATGCAAAAATGGATGTTTATGTGGAGGAAAAAGACAGACTGGGAAATAAATACCCATTCTAAAAGTCTGCACTATGATGTGTGCATTAAAATGTGCTTTTTTCGTGACATTCTTTGTTCACAGGATGTATAAAAGTTATATAATTTAGGAAAAATTGCCCTTGCGAATGGATATCGATTTTTATCACTTGTTATCCATTTATAGGGACATAGTGGCTCAGTGGTTAAGGCGCTGAGCTTGTCGACCAGAAAGGTCGGCAGTTTGGTGGTTCAAATCCCTAGTGCCGTGTAATAGAGTGGGCAGTTCAAATGTAAAAATGCAAGTAGAAAAAATAAGAACCACCTCTGGTAGGAAAGCAACCTGAGTCTCTTTGAGAGTGGGCGACATACAAATTAAATCAATCAATCAATCAATCAATCAACAGCATTCCATGCGCCTTCGGCTTTTAGTCATGCTGGCCACCTGACCACGGAGATGTTTTTGGACAGCGCTGGCTCTTCAGCTTTGAAATGGAGATGAGTACCGCCCCCTAGAGTCAGGAACAGTTAGCACATATGCGCAAGGGGAACCTTTACCTTTATCTTTACCTTATGTATTTATATTTGTTTATTCGATTTCTATAGCCACACATCTCAATCAATGACTCTGGGCAGCTTAGGATTCCAAAAATATAAAACAATATCAAAACATCCAAAATAAATAGATACAGCAGCTAAGATCCTTGGCCAGTTAATAATAAAATCAGGAAACAAGGCCGTTAACATATTTAGAGCCCTCAGCTTGGGAATACAGCCAGCCAAATATAATCCATTGAAGAAACAGCTCACGAATATATTGCTTTATTACTGTAAAGTAAATAATAAAAGGAATGAAATTTATACAGATCCGCACACAGCTAAACCTAGGACTGCAAACTTAAAAACATAACCGGTGTCTTGAAAGATGGACAGGGTGCTGGAGGTCTGAAAGACGGTGGATCTCTTTTATTTCCACAGGATCAGAGGAGGATGTGTCCGTCCACAAAACTGTCCTCAGGGATCTGGCCGTATCAGAGGTGACCAGCAACTCTGCCCATCTTACATGGAGCGTCCCTTCAGGCCGATTCGATTCCTTTTCGCTCCAGTATCAAGACTCAGAAGGCAACGATCAAGAGTTGCATGTGGACGGCGATTCCCGCAAAGTCATCATTCCCAATTTGGTTCCCTCCCAAAGATACAGATTCAACCTCTACGGCATTTTGGGGACACAGCGCCTTGGGCCTCTCTTTGCAGATGCTGTGACAGGTTAGCAACACCATGATAGCCTGGCGGCTATCTTTCTGTCATTAAAAGCTCCTCTTCCTTCTCTTTTAATATATTAAAAAAATAGGAAAGCATTTCCTAATGTTTTCTTGTAGTCTTGAAGCACATATTCACTTTGTACACAAGAGAAATCAGTGAAAGTTAAACTATTAATAGAACCAGTGGTGGGATTTCTTTTACTACCGGTTCTGTGGGCGTGGCTTGGCGGGTGTGGTGTGGCTTGATGGGAGTGGCTTGGTGGGCGTGGCAGGGGAAGGAGACTTGTAAAATCTCCATTCCCACCCGACTCCAGGGGAAGGTTACTGCAAAATCCCCATTCCCTCCCAATCAGATGGGGACTCGGGAAGGGGTGGGTTGCTGCTGGCATTACTGCCTGTTTGGCGCGCAAAAAAAGTTGCAAATGGGCTCTGCACGCATGCACATTTGAAACGAAAAAGATCTGTGCATGTGCAAAACATTAGAAAAGGAAAAAAAAAACATTTCTGCAGTGATAATTGTTCTGCGCATGCACAGGACCGAAATTCAAGATGGTGGCATCGTAGAAGAACCAGTTCAGGGGCGTGGCAGGCCTGGGTCACTGTCGGTTCCAGAGACCCAAGCCGCCAAGTTACTACCTGTTCTGGACTTGGGGGGAGAGGAACATAGAATAGATGGGGGTGGGACAGTGGTGAGTTGCAGGTAGTACGCCCCAGTACAGGCGTACCAGTGCCTGCCTGGAGTACCGGGTACCATTCTGTTTTAAAACTGTTTATTTCATTTTCATTTTCATTTTATACAATCACTTATATACTGTGCATTTTAAAAAAAAGGAAAATCAATGAACACAACTCATCTTCCACCATAGAAAACCAACATAGCACTTCAATCCCCCATACACCCTTTCTTCTCCCCCTCCAACTTTCATTTCTCCCCTCCAACATTCCCCTCTTCTACTTCCCTTCCCCCTCAAACATTCCTTTCTCCCCTTCCCTCCATCTCACCCTCCTTACATTCCCCTCTCACTCCCTCTTTACTTCTCCCTCTTCTTTCCCTCTACTCCTCACTTTGGTGTATCTCTACAATTCATTAATCTATTCAGTTTATATTAACTGTTACAGTGCTCCGGAATGCCCACCCACCCACCCGTCGTCCTTACCTGTATTTGAACTCTTTGGTGCTTCTGCACACACATAGGGCCCGTATGGCGCCTGCGCAACGCTCCGCCAAGCAGCTGGAGTGTGGCAGAGGCTCGCGGATGTGTCGCTGGAGGGTAGGATGCATGCGCTCACTGCACACATTCATGTGGTGGACACCGTGCCATGTTGCACCATATCGGTTGCACCGGGATCTGGAACCCACCTCTGGGACAGGACCAATCAGAGGTGGTATTTACTGGTTCTCCAAACTACCCAAAATTTCTGCTACCAGTTCTCCAAAACTGGTCAGGGCCTGCTGAATGCCACCTCTGAATAGAACTATTATAAACAGGCAAAACGTCCAGATTTATTTCCTGTATTTTTTTTGGAAAGATTTTTTTTGGAAAGCAACTTACAAGGGAAAGCCGTCCTAGTGAGAAATGGTGCTGACAACAACTCCTTTTTTTATTCTCTGTCCCTTAATAGCTGCAGTTCAGAAGCCAAAAAAGGAGAAACCAGATGAGACCATAGACATTAAGCCCAGCCTGGGGGAGTTCTCAGTCCTGGATGTCACAAGCGATACTGCCCGTCTTTCTTGGACTGTCCCCACTGGGGCCTTTGACTCCTTCCTGATCCAGTACAAGGATGCAGATGGCCAACCCCAAGCATTGCCCATCGAAGGAGGCTCCCGTGAAGTCACCATAACCAACCTGGCTCCGTCTCGCAGATACAAGTTCAATCTCTATGGAGTCTCCGGGCGCAAGCGATCCAGCTCGCTCTCCACCCATGCCACCACAGGTCAGCTTCAGGATCTGGAACTTTTCAAATACTTTAACTTCATAATAACTTTCTTGGTTTCCTTAAGAAGCAGCAATTCTACTGAACGTTGCAGCTTATGAGTTGCATATCCAACATCAAGGCTATTATAACTAATAAAGGAGAATATTCGTAGCTCAGGGTTGAAATGAGGGGGTCCTTGGGGCTCTCTGAGCACGATTGTTTTCTTCCAGACGTTTCATTACCCTAACTAGGTAACATCATCAGTGCTAGTAAGGAGTTCTGTTTGTTGTCGGTTTATATTCTGGTGTCTTGCCTGTCTCTGTGTGTGGGGGCAGTCTTTTTCTTTTTTTAAGATTTTTATTAACAAACATGTCAAATACACACACACAAAAATTAGACGTACACCACATTTATACAATAGATTGTGATCAGGAACTTCCTGTTTTTTATATTAGCAATCATCAATCGATATCGCTCACCTTATATTATTTCCCCTTCTATTGTATTTCATTTAGATTTCACCATTCTTAACCCTCTTATTTTACTCATAACTATTATTTTGAGTGTTGTTATATTCTTTCATTGATTTTTGTTTCTTTCCTCCATCCACCTATACCATTTATCCCATATCTGGTAGAATTCTGATTCTTCCTTTCTCTGGATTTCTTTAGTTAGTTTATCCATTTCAGCACAGTCCATAATCTTTCTTATTATTTCATCTTCATTTGGGATTAATTTGTTTTTCCATTTCTGGGCAAAAGCAATCCTTGCCACCATAATTATATGTAACATTAAATACTGAATTTCTTTTTTTATATTTCACAGTCATTATTCCTAATTAAAAAAACTTCAGGTTTCCATTCTATTTTAACCTCTGTTATTGCCTCCAGCCAATTTTTGATCCTTTTCCCAAAAAAATTTGTCTCCTCACAGGTCCACCATAAAAGATAATATGTTCCGTGTATTGATTCGCATTTCCAGCATTTTGGGGTGGGGGCAGTCTTAGTGATTCTTCGGTTGGGGTGTTTCCTGATGGCTCTTTGATAGTAGTTTCTGGATTACTTACTTGATTGTTGGACTGAAGTTTAACCTTGGAGTTAAGCAAGGCTAATCTGAGTGCTGATCTGAGTACTGGTGGCAAGGTGCTGGAGTCCTTTTCTTTTTTTGGACTGGTTAATTTTCTCCTCTGTATAATCTATAGATGTTGTTAATGTCTATGTGTCTATTCATGGCAATCCGTCAGGCTTTTCGAAATTTCCTGGCATTTTTGAAGTTGGCCTGGTCTAGAATGGTCACAGTTTCCCAGCTGAAACTATGATTAAATCTGCCTATATGTTGTGAACTTTTTATAACTCTTATAACTAAGTCCTTTTTTTTATTTCTCTCCTTTAGCCCACATTAGAGTCTCAGTGGAGCCAATTCCTGTCCAACCCAGTCTAGGAGATTTCTCAGTCCTTGATGTCACGAGTGATTCTGTCCGACTCCATTGGACTGTCCCCACTGGGAACTTTGATTCCTTCCTGATCCAGTACAAGGATGCAGAGGGACAACCCCAAGCATTGCCTGTGGAGGGAGACTCCCGTGAAGTCACAGTGACCAACCTGGCTCCTTCTCGTAGATACAAATTCAACCTCTATGGAGTCTCTGGACACAAGCGCTCCGGGCCCCTTTCCACTGATGCCACAACAGGTCAGCTTCAAGGATTGTGAGATTTTCATACATTGTACCGTCAGATCAGCATGATTGTTTTCCTTATTAAACAGTGTTATTGCTGCAGTAGTTGCCTAACACTTCAATATCTTGTTTCATGCTACCTCTTGCAAGTTGGAGCATTTGTTAATATTGTGCTGGGTTTTTGTTCTTTTGCCTGGCCCCTTTTGGAATATTTCTTCCCATTTTTCAACTGCTCTTTATCCACCTGGTGGGCACAAAACTAATTCAAGTATTAGGGAGCAATATACAGTATATCAGGTATTTTTTGAAGCAGGTCAAGAGAGAATACTGCTGACAGGATGGTAGCCAGTACATAAGTCTCAATAATTCTCATTTTTTAAAGTCTTGATAGAGTCCAAGACCGGGGATGAAACCAGTTACAATAGGATCATTCTGAACATAAAGAAAACACGTGTCATATTATCAACTTCTTGATATTATCTCAAAAGTAACAATAATTGAACAACATCAAATTATACAGAAATATTTCTTACACACAGTACTTAGAAGTATTTTTTACTACCACAAAGATTATTATAACCTTTTTTCTTCTATTTCTTTCTTTTTACACCCCAATTCCAAATATTGAGATTGCAGTTCCTATCCAATCCAGCCTGGGGACTTCTCAGTCCTTGATGCCACAAGTGATTTGGTCCATCTCTACTGAACCATCCACACTGGGAGCTTTGACTCCTTTGTGGTCCAGTACAAAGATGCAAATGGCCAATCCCAAGCCCTGTCTGTAGAGGGAGACCCCAAGGAAATCATTGTAACCAATCTGGCTCCTTCTCACAAGTTCAACCTCTATGGAGACTCTAGACAAAAAACACTCTGACCCCACCCTTGCCTCTACTTATGCCACCACAAGTCAGCTTCAGGAGTCATTGTATTTTTCAGCCCTTGTAACTTCACACACGGTGGCTCAGTGGCTAAGATGCTGAGCTTATCGGTCAGAAAGCTCAGCTGTTCGGCGGTTCGAATCCCTAGCGCCGAATGGAGTGAGCTCCCATCACTTGTCCCAGCTTCTGCCAACCTAGCAGTTCTAAAAATGCAAGTAGAAAAATAGGGACCACCTTTGGTGGGAAGATAACAGCGTTCTGTGCACCTTCGGCATTTAGTCATGCCGGCCACATGATCATGGAGACGTCTTTGGACAGTGTTGGCTCTTCGGCTTTGAAACGGAGATGAACACTGCCCCCTAGAGTCAGGAACGACTAGCACATATGTGCGAGGGGAACTTTACCTTTAACTTTGTGTTAACATTTCTAGTTTCTTTAAAGTAGCGTGGTTATTGAATGTTTCAACTCCAAGGTTATATCGCCAACAGTCAGACATTCTAACCAAGCTTTTCTTCCATATTCCTCTTTAAACTCAAACCACAGAGCCCGGGAAACCAGCTTCTTTCCAACCCCACCTGGGAGAACTGTCAGTGCTTGATGCCACAAGCAATTCTGTCCGACTCCATTGGACTGTTTCTACCGGGAGCTTTGACTCCTTCCTGATCCAGTACAAGGATGCTGATGGCCAGCCCCAAGCCCTGCCTGTGGAGGGAGACTCCCGTGAAGTCACTCTGACCAACCTAGTTCCTTCGCGCAGATACAAATTCAATCTCTATGGAGTCTCAGGGCGCAAACGCTCCAACCCTATCTCTACTTTTGCCACGACAGGTCAGTTTCAGGAAATTCTATGCATGGGAGATTTTAAAACCATATTAGTATTATAGATTTCCTTCACATATAGCATATTTGCTATTTTTCCAAGTATTGGTGTTATCGTTCCAAATATCATCCAGAATTAAATCAGAGTTCAAGGCATAGCTTTCCACAAAGTTCCAATTTAATAAGAAAGACATGTTGGTACAAACTGTGGAAACCCAAATCTGAAACCTTCCTGGGTTTCCACCCAGTTGAAAGTTCAAAACCTTGCCCCCACACCTACAAGTCCATCACATGGTCCAATTTTCCTCTGCCACGCTGGCATTTCCACCCATCTAATTCTGGTCAGGTGCAGAGACAAAATATGACGTTGGGCTGGGCGCAAATGCTCCAGTCCCCTCTTCACCAATGCCAGCACAGGCCAGCTTCAGTATTTAGCATGGCTGAGCACTTTTCAGATATTATACTTACAAATTAACATTTTTAATTTCCTTAACAAGTTAACTTTGTACAGATTGTCTATGGAGATTCTCAGTCATCCAGGTCATGGTTGTCCCAAATGTTACCCTTTTACTGATTGTTGCAGCTCTTGGGTTGCATCTCCAGGATCAGGGATATTATAACTGAGCCTTTTCCTTCTTTCCATGTTTTAGTTCCCTTGGTAGAGGAATCAGTCCCTATCCAACCAAGCCTAGGAGACTTCACAGTCCTTGATGTCACAAGTGATTCTGTCCATCTCCACTGGGTTGTCCCCACCGGGAGCTTTGATTCCTTCCTCATCCAGTACAAGGATGCAGATGGCCAACTCCAAGCATTGCCTGTGGAGGGAGACTCCCGTGAAGTCACTGTGTCCAACCTGACTCCTTCACACAGATACAAGTTCAACCTCTATGGAATCTCTGGGCGGAAGCGTTCCAGCCCTCTCTCCATCGATGCCACCACAGGTCAGGATTTAGCATGACTGGGGACTCTTAACATGTTATTCTTCCATATTAATGTTCTTGGTTTTGATCATTAGCAACCTTTTTATTGGCTATTCCAGCTTTTCATGGCGTCTCCAAGATCAGTGAAATTATAAATAAGCATTTCCTTTCCTTTCCGTGTTTTAGCCCACCTTACAATCACAGAAGATCCAATTCCTGTGCAACCCAGCCTTAGAGAGTTCTCAGTCCTTGATGTCACAAGTGATTCTGTCCATCTCCATTGGGCTGTCCCCACCGGGAGCTTTGATTCCTTCCTCATCCAGTACAAGGATGCAGATGGCCAACCTCAAGCATTGTCTGTGGAGGGAGACTCCCGTGAAGTCACTGTGTCCAACCTGGTTCCTTCACGCAGATACAAGTTCAACCTCTATGGAATTACTGGGCGCAAACGCTCCAGCCCACTCTCCACCGATGCCACCACAGGTCAGCTTCAGGATTTAGCATGACTGGGGACTCTTAACATGTTATTCTTCCATATTAATGTTCTTGGTTTTGAACATTAGCAACCTATTTATTTATTTATTTATTTATTTATTTATTTATTTATTTATTTATTTATTTAAAACTTTTATATGCCGCCCAATCCCAAAGGACTCCAGGAGGCTTACAAACAAAATATAAAAAACATTAAAAAAATACAGTTTAAAACAACAATCATCCATCAAATTCATTCTAGTCGGGGCCGGACCTCAATAGTGAGGTCAACAGCCCCAGGCCTGCCGGAACAGCCAAGTTTTTACGGCTTTCCTGAAGGCCATCAGAGTGGGTATGATCTGGATTTCTGGGGGGAGCTGGTTCCAAAGAGTCGGAGCAGCCACTGAGAAGGCTCTCCTCCAAGGGCCCGCCAGCCAACATTGTATGGCCGACGGCACCCGAAGGAGGCCCAATCTATGGGATCTTACTGGTCACTGGGAGATATGCGTCAGCAGGCGGTCTCGAAGGTATCCTGGCCCTAAGCCATGTAGGGCTTTAAAGGTGATAACCAACACCTTGAATTGAGTCCGGAGACCAATAGGCAGCCAGTACAGCTCACGGAGGATAAGTGTAACGTGGGTGTACCTCGGTGCACCATCACCCACGCAGCTGCATTCTGAACTAACTGCAGTCTCCGAACGCTTTTCAAGGGTAGCCCCATGTAGAGCATGTTACAATAATCCAGCCTCGAGGTGACAAGGGCATGAGTGACCGTTAGAAGCGCATCCCGATCCAAATAGGGCCACAATTGGTGCACTAGGCAAACTTGGGCAAAAGCCCCCCTGGTTACAGCCGACAGATGATGTTCCAATTTCAGCTGCGAATCCAGGAGGGCTCGCAGTTTGGGAGTCCTCTCTGAGGGGCGTAAATTTTCTCCCCCCAGGGTTAAGGATGGACTGTCCAAACAGTCCTTTGGGGGCAACATCCAAAGCCACTCAGTCTTATCGGGATTGAGCACAGGTTTGTTCGCCCCCATCCAGACCCTAACAGCCTCCAGACATCGGCACATTATGTCCACTGCTTCACTGAGATGGCAAGGGGCAGAAAGATATAATTGAGCATCATCAGCATATTGGTGATACTTTACCCCATGCTGTCGCATGATCTTACCCAGCGGCTTCATTTAGATGTTAAATAGAAGGGGTGACAGGACCGAACCCTGCGGCACACCACACTCGAGGGGCCTAGGGGTCGACCTCTGCCCCCCAACCAACACCGGCTGCGACCTGTCAGAGAGGTAAGAGGAGAACCACCGTAATATGGTGCCTCTCACTCCCACCTCCCCCAAGCGTCACAGAAGGATACCATGGTTGATGGTATCGAAAGCCGCTGAGAGGTCAAGAAGCACCAGGATAGAGGAATGTCCTCTATCCCTAGCCCGCCAGAGATCATCAGTCAGGGCGACCAAAGCAGTTTCCATGGTGTATCCGGGCCTGAAACCAGACTGACAGGACTCTAGATAATCCGTTTATTTCAAGGTCCGTCGGAGTTGAAGCGCCACCACCTTCTCAACAACCTTCCCTAAAAAAGGAAGGTTGGAGATGGGACAATAGTTTTTCAAAACAGCTGGGTCCAGGGAAGACTTCTTGAGGAGGGGGTCTCACCACTGCTTCCTTTAATGGTTGCGGGAAAAACCCCTCCTGCAAAGATGCATTGATAATCGTCTGGAGCCAGCCTTGTGTCACCTCTCTGCTGGTCGAAACCAGCCAGGAGGGGCACGGGTCTAATAAACAGGTGGGGGCACTCACCGCTCCCATGGCCTTGTCCACTTCCTCTGGGGTGATAAATTCAAACTCATCCCCAAAAATCTGATTAAGACTAGCCCTCAGCATCTCGACTGGCATTGCCCAAACGGAGTCCAGGTCTGTCCGAACCTGAGTGATTTTATCCGGCAGAAACAAACTCCTCAGCTCTTCCCTGCAAGGGTTCCCACACTTCCTCACCTTTCAGGAGGGAGCGGGTCACCCTAAACAGGGCGGCTGGGTGAGATTCCGCGGACGCAATAAGAGCGGAAAAATGCGCACATTTTGCCGCCCGTATCACCACTAGATAAGTTCTAATAAAGGCTCTTAGTAGTGACCGATCAGACTCAGAGTTACTAGCCCTCCAACGTCGCTCTAGGCGTCTCTTTTGGCGCTTCATCTCCCAGAGTTTCTCGGTAAACCAAGGTGCCCTCCTGGAGCCGCTGCCGCTGAGAGGCCTCAAAGGCGCAATCCAATCCAATGCTCCAGCCACCACACTATTCCAGGCAGCGACAAAAGCCTCGGCCAGATTGCGGACAAGGGAGTCAGGTATCTCTCCAAGCTCCATCTGAAACCCCTCAGGGTCCATCAGGCACCTGGGGCGGAACCACTTAGTCGGCTCTTTTTATTGGCTATTCCAACTTTTCATGGTGTCTCCATGATCACTGAAATTATAAATAAGCATTTCCTTCCCTTTCTGTGTTTTAGCCCATCTTACAATCATAGAAGACCCAATTCCTGTGCAACCCAGCCTTAGAGAGTTCTCAGTCCTTGATGTCACAAGTAATTCTGTCCATCTCCACTGGGTTGTCCCCACCGGGAACTTTGATTCCTTCCTCATCCAGTACAAGGATACAGATGGCCAACTCCAAGCATTGCCTGTGGAGGGAGACTCCCGTGAAGTCACAGTGACCAACCTGACTCCTTCACACAGATACAAGTTCAATCTCTATGGAATTACTGGGCGCAAACGCTCCAGCCCTCTCTCCACAGATGCCACCACAGGTCAGCTTCAGGATTTAGCATGACTGGGGACTCTTAACATGTTATTCTTCCATATTAATGTTCTTGGTTTTGATCATTAGCAACCTTTTTATTGGCTATTCCAGCTTTTCATGGTGTCTCCATGATCACTGAAATTACAAATAAGCATTTCCTTTCCTTTCTGTGTTTTAGCCCACCTTACAATCATAGAAGATGCAATTCCTGTCCAACCCAGTCTAGGAGATTTCTCAGTCCTTGATGTCACAACTGATTCTGTCCATCTCTATTGGACTGTCTCCACTGGGAGTTTTGACTCCTTCCTGGTCCAGTACAAGGATGCAGATGGCCAACCCCAAGCGTTGCCTGTGGAGGGAGACTCCCGTGAAGTCACTGTGACCAACCTGACTCCTTCACGCAGATACAAGTTCAACCTCTATGGAATTTCTGGGCGCAAACGCTCCAGCCCTCTCTCCACGGATGCCACCACAGGTCAGCTTCAGATGACATTCTACCTGGGGAAACTTTAAGATAAATTGTATTAACATTCCTGATTTCCTTAACAAATGCCTTAGTTGCTGAACATTAGAACTGCTGGATTGCATCTACAACATGGGTGTAATTTCACTTAAAGCTTTCCTTTTCTTCCCCCACCCTCCATATTACAGTGTTAAAGGAGGCTATTGGTGTCCAACCCAACCTAGGAGAACTGTCAGTCCTGGATGTCACAAACGATTCTGTTCGTCTCCATTGGACCGTCCTGACTGGGAGCTTTGATTCCTTCCTAGTCCAGTACAAGGATGCAGATGGCCAACCCCAAGCGTTGCCTGTGGAGGGAGACTCCAATGAAGTCACTGTGACCAACCTGGTTCCTTCACGCAGATACAAGTTCAACCTCTATGGAATCTCTGGGCGCAAACGCTCCAGGCCCCTCTCCACTGATGCCACCACAGGTCAGCTTCAGGATACAGTGTGATTGGGGGTTCTTCAGATGTTCACTCTTCCATATTAACATTCTTGACTTCTCTTGACTGAGTGACACTTTCAAGACCAACGAAATTATAAATAAATGTTTTTTTAAATCTTTTTCCTTGTTTTACCCCATCTTATCCATTCAGAGGAGACCATTTCTATCCAACCCAGCCTGGGGGAGTTCTCAATCCTGGATGTCACAAGCAATTCTGTCCATCTCTACTGGACCGTCCCCACAGGAAACTTTGACTCCTTCCTCGTTCAGTACAAGGATGCAGATGGCCAACCCCAAGCCCTGCCTGTGGAGGGAGAATTCAATGAAGTCATAGTGACCAACCTGGTTCCTTCGCGTAGATACAAGTTCAACCTTTATGGAATCTCTGAGGGAAAACGCTCCAGCCCCCTCTCCACCGATGCCACCACAGGTCAGCTTCAGTATTTAGCACAGCTGAGCACTTTTCAGATATTATTCTTACAAATTAACATTCTTGATTTCCTTAACAAGTTAACTTTGTACAATTGTCTATGGAGATTCTCAGTCATCCAGGTCTTGGTTGTCCCAAATGTTACCCTTTTACTGATTGTTGCTGCTCTTGGGTTGCATCTCCAGGATCAGGGACATTATAACTGACTGTTTTCTTTCTTTCCCCGTTTTAGTTCCCTTGGTAGAGGAATCAGTTCCTATTCAACCCAGCCTGGGGGAGTTCTTGGTCCTGGATGTCACAAGTAATTCTGCCCGTCTCCATTGGACTGTCTCCACCGGGAGCTTTGACTCCTTCCTGATCCAGTACAAGGATGCAGATGGCCAACCCCAAGCGTTGCCTGTGGAGGGAGACTCCAATGAAGTCACTGTGACCAACCTGGTTCCTTCTCGCAAATACAAGTTCAACCTCTATGGAATCTCTGGGCGTAAACGCTCCAGGCCCCTCTCCACCGATGCCACCACAGGTCAGTTTCAGGATACAGTGTGACTGGGGGTTCTTCAGATGTTCACTCTTCCATATTAACATTCTTGACTTCCTTAACAAAAATCTTTTTTACCGATTGTTCCAGTTCTTGAGTGACCCTTTCAAGACCAACGAAATTATAACAAAATGTTTTTCTCCCCCTTTTCCTTGTTTTACCCAACCTTATCCATTCAGAGGAGACCATTTCTATCCAACCCAGCCTGGGGGAGTTCTCGGTCCTGGATGTCACAAGCAATTCTGTCCATCTCTACTGGACCGTCCCCACAGGAAACTTCGACTCCTTCCTCATTCAGTACAAGGATGCAGATGGCCAACCCCAAGCCCTGCCTGTGGAGGGAGACTTCAATGAAGTCATAGTGACCAACCTGGTTCCTTCGCGTAGATACAAGTTCAACCTTTATGGAATCTCTGGGCGTAAACGCTCCAGCCCCCTCTCCACCGATGCCACCACAGGTCAGCTTCAGGATTTAGCATGGCTGGAGGCTGTGGGCCCCATCCTATTGGCCTTTGGGTTGCATGAGTAGTTGGTTGGTTTGTGTGTGTGTGTGTGTGTGTGTCCATGTGCATAGCCCTACTCACTCAAACATCATGGGTGATTGCGGCCCCACCCATGGGAGCATTGCTGTGATCATCGTTGGCATTCTGGGCCGCACTCACATGGGCACTTGCAGCCCATTCACCAGAGGTGGTATTCAGCAGTTCTGACCAGTTCTGGAAAACCGGTAGAGGAAGTTTTGAGTAGCTCGGAAAACCAGTAAATACCACCCCTGGCTGGCCCCTCCCCATCTATTCTCTGCCTCCCGAGTCCCAGCTGATCGGGAGGGAATGGGGATTTTGCAGTAACCTTCCCCTGCCACGCCCACCAAGCCAAGCCACGCCCACCAAGCCAAGCCATGCCCACCAAGCCAAGCCACGCCCACCAACCCACGCCCACAGAACTGGTAGTAAAAAAATTGAATCCCACCACTGCCATTCACGTGGCCCCACTTAGGTGAGCAAGACTAATATAAATATGCCTTTTTGTTCATTTTCCAATTTTAGCCCATCCTAGAGATGCAAGGCAGCCAACTACTGTCCAGCCCAGCCTGGGGAACTTCTCAGTTGTGGATGTCACAAGCACTTCTCTCCGTCTCCATTGGATTGTCTCCACCGGGAGCTTTGACTCCTTCCTGATCCAGTACAAGGATGCAGATGGCCAACCCCAAGCGCTGCCTGTAGAGGGAGACTCCAGCGAAGTCACTGTGACCAATCTGGCTCCTTCACACAGATACAAGTTCAACCTCTATGGAATCTCTGGGCACAAACGCTCCACCCCCCTCTCCACCGATGCCACCACAGGTCAGTTTCTAGAGTCTGAGTGGCTGGGACTTTTCCGCTTTTGTACCTTCATATTAACATCCTGTACCTTGACAATAACATTCCTTCGCAGGCAGCATTTTATTGAATCTTTCAGATCCGAGGTTCCATTTTCAACAGCCAGGCATTTGAACCAAGCATTTTTCTTTTCCATCTCCTTCTTTCAGCTCAAACCCCAGAGGAGCCAATTCCTGTCCAACCCGGCCTAGGGGAGTTTTCCATCCTTAATGTCACAACTGATTCTGTCCATCTCTATTGGACTGTCTCCACTGGGAGTTTTGACTCCTTCCTGGTCCAGTACAAGGATGCAGATGGCCAACCTCAAGCGTTGCCTGTGGAGGGAGACTCCCGTGAAGTCACTGTGTCCAACCTGACCCCTTCACGCAGATACAAGTTCAACCTCTATGGAGTCTCTGGACACAAACGCTCCAAGCCACTCTCCATTGATGCCACCACAGGTCAGCTTCAGGATTTAACATGCCTGTGAGCTTTTCAGCGTGTTTGTGTGTGTGTGTGTGTGTCTGTGTGTGTGTGTGTGTGTCTGTGTGTGTGTGTGTAGAACTGCATCTACATGGAGGGAAGTATGCAGTGGAATACCGCAAGGCTCTGTTTTAGGCCCAGTACTCTTCAACATCTTCATCAATGATTTGGATGAGGGAATAAATGGGGAACTCATCAAATTTACAGATGACACCAAGCTGGCAGGAATAGCCAACACTCCAGAAGACAGGCTTAAGATACAGAAGGATCTTGACAGACTTGAGCATTGGGCACTATCTAACAAAATGAAATTCAATGGTGAAAAGAGTAAGGTTCTACATTTAGGCAACAAAAATAAAATGCACAGGTACAGTATAGGTGGTATCTTGCTCAATAGTAGTAACTGTGAGAGGGATCTTGGAGTCCTAGTGGACAACCATTTAAATATGAGCCAGCAGTGTGCAGCAGCTGCCAAAAAAGCCAGCACAGTTCTAGGCTGCATAAACAGAGGGATAGAATCAAGATCACATGAAGTGTTAATACCACTTTATAATGTCTTGGTAAGGCCACACTTGGAATACTGCATTCAGTTTTGGTCGCCACGATGTAGAAAAGATGTGGAGACTCTAGAAAGAGTGCAGAGAAGAGCAACAAAGATGATTAGGGGCCTGGAGGCTAAAACATATGAAGAACGGTTGCAGGAACTGGGTATGTCTAGTTTAATGAAAAGAAGGACTAGGGGAGAGATGATAGCAGTCTTCCAATATCTCAGGGGTTGTCACAAAGAAGAGGGAATCAAACTATTTTCCAAGGCAGCTGAGGGCAGAACAAGAAGCAATGGGTGGAAACTAATCAAGGAGAAAAGCAACTTAGAACTGAGGAGAAATTTCCTGACAGTTAGAACAATTAATCAGTGGAAAAGCTTCCCTCCAGAAGTTGTGAATGCCCCAACACTGGAAGTCTTTAGGAAGATGTTGGATAGCCATTTGTCTGAAACAGTATAAGGTTTCCTGCCTATGCAGGGGGTTGGACTAGAAGACCTCCAAGGTCCCTTCCAACTCTGCAATTGTATTGTATATGTATGTACGAGTTTCAGGTGTTGCTATCAAAGAAGAGGCGGAGATCCCAATCTCCGGAACTTAAAATATATTAGCTTTTGTTAGCCTCTGCTAACATTGTCAGAGTGTAAAAACTACCATTGAGGAGATATTTGCCTTTATACATCATTGAACAATTTGGCCATTGCACGCGTGATAGGCCAACCCACCCACCACCCAACCGTAATTAGCTCTGTCCTTTTTACTTCAGACATGTTAATCGATGGAGGCTTACCTCCTGTTGCTTCCTCCCCTATCACACACTGCTTGGGATGCTCATCCCCAGGGAATGATGCTGAGCTGTCAGATGTTGCTTTGACGGCATTCTCTCTGGCCCCCTCCCACACACTGCTGCTCCTCCATCTCACAGGCACATTTGATATATCAACTGGATTCATTTGTTGTTTTCCCTGTGATCTTATAACCCATTGTCTATGTCTATTATGGCTTCAAGCAGCTCTGCTGGGCTCCTTGGCATTTGGGCCAGGCTGGCTATGCCTCCACAGGACAAATCTGCGTGCCCAAAAGGGGGTGTTGTTGTTGTCGATTTCTACTCCCCAATATGTATAAATACATATAATATATATAAAAACCTTTCTCATTTCCTTACGGGCCCAGAGGATGCCAATAGCATATTTGCTAAATGTTCCATCACCTCCTACATGTAATCTTCAACATCAATGCAACTGTAAATAAGCCTTTTCTTTCTCTCTCTCTTTCTCTCTCCCTCCCTCCCTCCCTCCCTCTCTCTCTCTCTCTCCCTCTTTTAACTCACCTTATGGACACAGAGGAACCAATTCCTGTCCAACCCAGCCTAGGGGAGTTCTCTGTCTTGGATGTCACAAGCGATTCTGTTCGACTTTATTGGACTGTCCCCATTGGGAGATTTGACTCTTTCCTAGTCCAGTACAAGGATGCAGAGGGACAACCCCAAGCGTTGCCTGTGGAGGGAAACTCCCGTGAAGTCACCGTGACCAGCCTGGTTCCTTCCCGCAGATACAAGTTCAACCTCTATGGAGTCTCAGGGCGTAAACGCTCCAGGCCCCTCTCCACTGATGCCACCACAGGTCAGCTTCAGAATATGGCATGGCGGGGGAGTTTTCCAATGATATTCTTCCATAAGATTCATGATGGCGCAGTGGTTAGAATGCAGTAGTGCAGGCTACTTCTGCTGACTGCTGGCTGCCTGCAATTTAGCAGTTTGAATCTCACTAGGCTCAAAGTTGACTCAGCGTTCCATCCTTCTGAGGTCGGTAAAATGAGGATCCAGATTGTTGGGGGAAATATGCTGACTCTGTAAAACTGCTTAGAGAAGGCTGTAAGGCACTGTGAAGCGGTATCTATGTCTAAGTGTTACCGCTTTTGTTATTGCTATATTACCATTCTGGATTTTCCTTAATTAGTAAAGTTTGGATGTTGTCTCAAAGACCAGGGAAATGATAAGTTAGTCTTTTCTTTTGTTTCCTTATTTAAGCCCGCCTTACAGACTCAGGGAAGCCAATTCCTGCCCAACCCAACCTAGGAGAATTCTCAGTACTGGATGTCACAAGTGATTCTGTCCAACTCCATTGGACTGTCCCCACTGGGAGCTTTGACTCCTTCCTGATCCAGTACAAGGATGCAGATGGCCAACCCCAAGCATTGCCCATCGAAGGAGGCTCTCGTGAAGTCACCGTAACCAACCTGGCTCCGTCTCGCAGATACAAGTTCAACCTCTATGGAGTCTCCGGGCGCAAGCGATCCAGCTCGCTCTCCACCGATGCCACCACAGGTCAGCTCCAGGATTTGGAACTTTTCAAATACTTTAACTTCATAATAACTTTCTTGGTTTCCTTAACGAGCAGCAATTTTTACTGAATGTTGCAGGTTATGGATTTCATCCAAGAGCATCAAAGCTCTTATAACTAACCCTTTTAAAAATTCCTCTCCTTTAGCCCACATTAGAGTCTCAGTGGAGCCAACTCCTGTCCAACCTAGCCTAGGAGATTTCTCAGTCCTTGATGTCACGAGTGATTCTGTCCAACTCCATTGGACTGTCCCCACTGGGGTTTTTGACTCCTTCCTGATCCAGTACAAGGATGCAGATGGCCAACCCCAAGCCTTGCCCATAGATGGAGGTTCTCAAGAAGTTACGGTGACCAACCTGGCTCCTTCTCGTGGATACAAGTTCAACCTCTATGGAGTCTCTGGACACAAGCGCTCCGGGCCCCTCTCCACTGATGCCACCACAGGTCAGCTTCCCAAGTCATCTTGACTGTCCCTTTTCAGCTCTTGGGTCATCCTGTAAACATCCCTGGTTCCTTTTATAAGCAGCCTTGTTGATGAATGTTCCTCTTGGTTGGATTGTATCTCCGACAAGCCATTCTAACAAAACCTTTATTTCCATATGCCTGTTTTAGCTCAAATCACAGAAGAGGGAATTGCTGTTCAACCAACCTTGGGAGAGTTATCTATCCTGGACATCACTAGCAATTCTGTTCATCTCTATTGGACTGTCCCCACTGGGACCTTTGACTCCTTCCTGGTCCAGTATGAGGATGCAGATGGCCAACCCCAAGTGTTGCCTGTGGATGGAGGCTCCCGTGAAGTCACCGTAACCAACCTGGCTCCTTCCCACAAATATAGGTTTCTCCTCTATGGGGTCTCTGGGCGCCAGAAGACCAGAGTCCTCTCTGCTGATGCCTTTACAGGTCAGAGACAATAAGAAGTCCATTGGAAGCTTTCTAATCCTATGCTCCATTTTTATTTTTTTTTAAATTCTCGATCCGTTTATGTATTTGTTTCTTCTGCTTCTGCTGCCAAAGTACTGTATTTTTCAGTGTATAAGATGAACTTTTTCCACATATTATATTTCCCACAAATATAGGAAATATAATATGTGTCAGATTTTGAAAGTACATGATTGCACTTGTATACTGTGGCTTTTCAATGTTAGTGTAAAAATAGGACAAGCTGAATATAGTGGCAGACAATAGAGGTACACCGAAGGGAGGAGTAGAGTGAAAGAAGAAGGAGGGGTGGAGAGGGTGGGAGAGAGGATTGGAGGTAGGAGGAGAAGGAAGGGAGGGAATGTAAGAGAGAGGAGTGATAGAGGGGGAGGGGAAGTAGGAAGTAGAGGGGTAGGTAGGAAGGAAGAATGAAAGTTGGAGGGGGGTGAAAGAGGGTGTATGGTGGGTCAAGGTGGTATACTGGGTTTGTATTGTGGGGGGTATTGTCTATAAAAGTGAGGGCTGTGTTTATTATTCAATGTATATGCCCCGGTTATGCACAGTATACATCTGATTGTATGGTATGAAACGGAAATAAAACACTTGTATACAAAAAAAAAAAAAAAGATGAACTTTTTCCCCCTCTAAAAGAGGATGAAAATTTGGGTGCATCTTATACATTGAATGTAGCCCCACCCACCCACCGGCCCCAACCCTTTGGCCTCTGCCTCCCAGCAATTTACCTCTTGGCACCAAATGGGGGCTTGCTGAGGCTTCAATAAGCTATAGCAATCCCTGCAGCCTATAACAGCTGGTGATCGGGAGAAACTGAAAGTGAAACTTGCTGTTTGCGCCAAGTGGGAAGTCGCTAAGAGGCAGATTTTTTTTTTCTTGTGCTAATCAGGCTGTTTGCTGCAAGGAGGTAAGTCAACAACTATGAATGCCTATAGAATGTTTAAATTATTAGACTTATTTTTAAAAGTCTGCTTTATTATTATTCTAGACAACTTAACAAAACGAAGATTTTTAAAATAAAAGCTTGAGCTGAAGAGGCCCAGTGCTATTGTTTTAAAAAGTGCTATTCTTTTAAATAGCAGAGAATAACTATATTTCCAAAAAGCACATCAATTTTAACAGCATCTGTTCAAGCATAGTCTGAAATATAACACTACAAACAGTGTATATTTTCTGTACTGTTCGTTGCAAGGAGGCAAATTGCTGAGAGGCAGAGGCAGATATTTTTCTCCCCAAAATCTAGGTACGTCTTATACTTTGGAGCTTCTTATACTCCGAAAAATACGGAAGTCCCATCACACATGTTTATCATTTCCCCAGTTTTTGACCAAGAATAAGGATTATTTTTTTTATGGTCAACATTTTTTATTGAATTGTAAAGTATTTTAAAATACAAAATACAAAGTAAATAGAAAAGCAGTGGCGGGGAGGGTGAGGGAAGGAACGGAGAAGTGAGGAAAGGTAAAAAAAGAAAGAAAAAGAAGCATTGACTTCCGACTCTCCCTGTAACAGTAAAATAAGGCATTAACATCAGATCACAACTTTTTTTTTGCTTTTTCATAATAATAAACAAGCCATTTCTTTAATGATCTATCGATCTTTTTTTATAAAAAGTTTTTTTTTATTTTTCAACATATAAACATTTCATTAACATATAAACATTTCATCTTTCCTTAAACAGTGTGACCTCTGGGTATAAATATCTCTGTTCAACAGCTTTCAGCATTTACAATTGTCTCTTTCTAAAATCAACCATGATCTCCTTTTTTTTAAATTAACATTCAAAAACCAGGTTATTTTTATTGGACCAGCCCACCAGAGCCAGATGTCAGTGAGGAAGCCAAATTCACTTAACCAGCATGCGACTAACTTAAGAATTGCTAATGATTCACTTAACTTGTGGTGAGAAAGTTGTAAAATGGGGACAAAACTCCCTTTACAACCGTCTCACTTAGCAACAGAAAAATGTTGGAGTCAGTTGGGGCCGTAAATCAAGAGCTTCCTATAACCCTCATATCTACCGTAGTACCAGCCGGGGAATACTTTATTTTCACGGATTTTTCTTTTCCATTGTATCTTTATCCTCCTTTGTTTCTTCTCTCTTTTTCAGCCCCATTAGCCACAACACCACCGGTTCAGCCCAGCTTGGGAGAGCTTTCTGTCTCCAACATTACCCACAATTCAGCACTTCTCTCATGGACGGTCCACATCGGGAGATTTGACTCTTTTATGATCCAATACAAGGACGTGGACGGCAAGCTCCGAGCCGTCCCCGTGGAAGGGAACACTCACCAAGTCGTCCTCCCCCACCTGACTCCTGCCCGCAGATATAAGTTTAATCTTTATGGAGTCTCTGGTCGTAAGCGTTTTGGACCCGTTTCTGTCGATGCCGTCACAGGTCAGCAAGGAAAGCCTCTTTTTTTTTAAAAAAAAAAATAGTTTTTATTAAACATTTTAACCTTTAAAAACAGAAAAAACAAACCACAAATACCTGTTGTTAGATCGGCGAGAAGCAGCAGGCAAGAGGCGCAGTGAGTTTCAGCGCTTTTATTGCAAGAGTAAGTGACTGCGCTCTGCTGGCTGGGCTGCTGGAGTTCGCCTTTTAAGGAGCTCCAGCAGACCAGCCGGCCAATGACAGTAGTTTAAACTTCCTGGGGTTTGGGCAACCAATCCCCTGGTGAGCATGTGAAAACATGTAAATTTAACAACGTCTGTCTGTACCAGGGGTGGGTTTCTGCCAGTTCTAACCTCTTCTATAGAAGAGGTTCCACAAATCTACAGTCCCATTTAGAACCGGTCCAGCTCCCACCCACCCACCCATCCGCATATCATCAAGATGAAGAGCAAGAGGAGGAATTCTGGGAGTTGAAGTCCACAAGTCTTAAAGCTGTGAAGTTTGAACACCCCTGGGGGTTTTTTTTCTAAAGGGTTAGGGGTGGAAGGGTCTTGTAACTTTACAGCTTTAAGACTTGTGTGCTTCAAATGCCAGAGTTTCTGAGCCAACATTTTGGTTGCTAAGCAAGAGCGTTGTTAAGTGAGTTTCACTACATTTTACAAGTTGGCCACACCCACCCAGTCACATGACTGCCAAGCCACTCCTAATCAGTCACATGGCCGGCAAGCCACCCCCACAAAGCAGGGCACACCTACAGAAGAGGTTCTAAAAAAATTGAAACCCACCACTGGCTCTGTCCCAAGATCAGGTGATCTCCTTTTGCGACCATCTGACAAGCAAAATCAATGGGGGAGCCAGATTCACTTAACAGCTGATTTGCTAATTTAACAATGGCAATAATTCACTTAACAACTGAGGCAAAATGTTATAAAATAGAACAAAATTCACTTAACAAATGTCTTGTTTAACAACATAAGTTTTGGGCTCAATTGCGGTTGCAAGTCGAGGACCACCTGTACTGTACTGTGATTCCTTTATAAATGTCGAAATAGTGGCTGCCCCAGAAAGCTGATGATGTCAAGAGTGGGTACTATAGGGTGTTTATGGGAGCCATCACTGTTTCTGCTTCTAATTAATATACAGGTAGTCCTTGACTTACAACAGTTCATTTAATGACTGGTCAAAGTTACAAGGCCCTGCAAAAAGTGACATGACTGTTTTTCACACATGACCTTTATGGCATTGTGGGTCATGTGATTCAAATTCAGACCCTAGGCAACTGACTCATATTTATGACCGTTGCAGTGTCCCAGGGTCATGTGATCCCCTTTTGTGACCTTCTGACAAGCCAAGGCAATGGGGCTTCACTTAGCAACCGTGTTATTAACTGAACAACTGCAGTGATTTACTTAACGACTGTAGCAAGAAAGGTCATAAAACGGGGCAAATTCACTTCACCCGTGTCTCCCTTAGCAACAGAAACATTGGGCTCAATTACAGTTGTAAGCCGAGGACCACCCGTACAACGCGTTTTTTTTTCCAAGCGTGGCAAATTTAACTCATCCAAAAATTCATCAGCCCTTCTTCCTTCCTCTCCCCTAGCAACAGCGGATCTACAGGACCCCGTGATTCCTCCCAGCCTAGGAGAGCTCTCTGCTTCAGAGATCACCAGCAGTTCTGTCCGTCTGTCCTGGACCGTCCTCACGGGGCGCTTTGAGTCTTTTGCAATTCAGTACAAGGATGCTGAGGGCCAGCCCCAGGCGATTCCGGTGGAAGGAGATTTGCGTGAGGTCTCCATCCCTGACCTGGTTCCATCTCGCAAATACAAATTCAACCTTTACGGACACTCTGGTCGCAAGCGCATGGGTCCCGTTTCTGTTGATGCCATCACAGGTCAGCCTTCCTTAGAGCTAGAACCCCTTTTTCGGGTTCCTGTTTTAGTGGGGAAATATCTATTTCCTTTCATGGGCCTGTCAGCATTCCAAGTGAAGCACCCATGGAAAACGAAACTCTTGAGACAAGCAACGTCTTCAAAGAACAATTGATTGGATACATCATATTGGTACAAACTTGTTCTGACCCCTTCCTCCGTCCAGTAACGAAAGCCGAGACATGCTTAATGAGAATGTCCTTTAATAGCAAGTCCAGACTCTCGGTGGCTTAAAGCCAAGTAAACAAACAGATAAGAACCTTGGCAGCAAGTCTGACAAACCTTGGCAGCAATTCAGACAAACTCTGGCAGCAATCCAGCCTGCTAAGTTAGTTTCTCTTTAGTCCAAGCGTTGACTTCTGCAAGAAGGGCATGGCACAAGCAGTCTTTTTTATAGTCTGGAGAGGAGCCTAATGACCATCAGCTGAGTGTAATTACCTCCTGTAATTACGTAGTTGTTCTTGACGCCGAGTAGCTCTTCGATGGCGTGCATCCCGGAACAACTCACTGTTGGTTTCTGGATCACTCTCCCTTGTCTCCTTCCCACTGATCCAAGGCTCAGGCGACACCTGGTGGCCAACCAGTCTCCTCTGCGCCCTGCTCGGAGTTGGAACCCTATCCAGGGTCCTCCACATCCTCCAGGGCTGACTCATAGGGCCCCTTGCTGTCGGAGTCTGGTGGCAGCTCCAACGGCTCCTGCTGGGCTACAACAAAACTGGTGAAAGCTGACTCTGAGTTTTCCTGCGGCTTTCACCTGAATGGAAGTAAAAGTTTTCCTTTTCTCACCCCAGTCACTGGTCACGTTGTCCAATCCAAGTGCTGGCCAGTTGCTGGGGTTACTGTCTCCTCCTCTGGCCAGCCACCTATGCGAATGACCTTGGTTCCCACAGGAAAACTTTATTGTTTTGGCTGCAAACCCCCAATATCTAACTATATCCAAAACAACATATATTCTTGAGTAGTTTTATCCCCTTTGCCTTCCACCAACACTGATTTTATAAATTCCCCCCATATTGCATTATGATTATTTACTTTAATCATCCCTTTTTAAAGTTTAATTTCTGTTGTTAATTTATCATTCGTTGCCATACTCCAAATTTTATTCTACCACTCATTTCTTTGGATGTGTTTCTGGGGCACATCTGCTTTTTTACTCTTAGGGATTGCTTTCTCTTACAACTATAGTGAGTGTGCTTTGTTATAACACGGAAGATATTCATTCTTTGTATTGCTCATGTATGCTGTCCAAAGTTGTTCAGATTGGGGCATCCTATAGTTGGAAGGGAAGGGGGAAGGAAAGAGGAGAACAGAGGTAGGTTTCACATAATCTTACCACTGGTTCGCTGTGCCCCGAAAATATGAGCACATGTGAGCATGCCAGCTTTGCTTGCTTGCGTGACTTCTGCACATGCGCTTTGCTCACACACGTGACCTGCAAACATGTGGATGGCTTAGAAAACGTGGTTAAATAGGTCAGCATAGCGCCAGGGCAGGCCCACCCACAAGTCACTGCTACCAGTTCAGTACGAACCGGCTGAATGCTACCACTGAAGGAGAAGGAGGAGAAGGGCAGACAACAGAAGGGATAAATGTAGATGCACAATGAATATGGGTAATTTCTGCCTTTGAGTCAGCATTGACTCCTAGCAACAGCATCAAAGTCCCTGCAGTCCTCTTGGCAAGATTTCAGAAGTGTTTCTGTGGACTGGCCAAAGGTCACCCAGCTGGCTTTGATTCATATTACTCATCAGACACTATTTTCATTCCTCTTTCCCCTTTCTGCTCCCAGCGTCCACCACAAAGACAGAAGCTACACCAAAGCCATCTTTAGGAGAACTCTCCATCTCTGAGGCCACCAGCAACTCTGTCCGTCTCTCTTGGACTATCTCCACGGGGAGCTTTGACTCCTTCCTGCTCCAATATAAAGATGAGGAGGGCAGAACCCAAACACTGACTGTAGAGGGAGATTCGCACGAAGTCACCGTTTTGAATCTGGCTCCATTCCACAAGTACAAGTTCAACCTTTATGGAATTTCTGGTCCAAAACGTATTGGTCCCATTTCTTCTGAAGCCACCACAGGTTAGCCCTCCTTCTTCTTTTTCTCCTTCTCTGTCTCCTCCTTCTCTTTCTCCTTCTCCTCCTCTTCCTCCTCCTCCTTCTCCTCTTCCTCCTTCTCCTTCTTTTCCTTCTCCTCCTCTTCCTCCTCCTCTTTCTCCTCCTCCTCTTCCTCCTTCTCCTTCTTCTTTTCCTCCTTCTTCTCCTCTTCCTCCTTCTCCTTCTCCTCCTCTTCCTCCTCTTCCTCCTCTTCCTCCTTCTCCTTCTTCTTTTCCTTCTCCTCCTCTTCCTCCTCTTCCTCCTTCTCCTCCTTCTTCTTTTCCTCCTCCTCCTCCTCTTTCTCCTCCTCCTCTTTCTCCTCCTCCTTCTTTTCCTCCTTCTCCTCCTCCTCCTCCTCCTCCTCCTCCTCCTCCTCCTCCTCCTCCTCCTCCTCCTCCTCCTCCTCCTCCTCCGCAACATCTTTTTTGACCATCATGGTGCATTTCCATTATTTTTATTGACCTGGAAAAAAAATCTACAGTATGTGGTCAATAACAGTAGATATCAATTTGATGGCACATGATCAATCCATCAATTGAAAGGAAATGCAACCTTCTGAGATAGGAATTTGGGATCCTGTGGATTTCCGCATGGTGCAGGGCCCTTCAAATACCAAATAACAGTGGTTTCTGGGGGTGCCCGTAAAGAGGAATCACCCTATTCAGCAGGTTAACTGAGATTTGGTGAGCTCAACTTTATTGGAAATTGTCTAGATGGCGATAAAGGTCTCCTTCCCCAGATCTCTGCTTTACTTGAAGCCCTTTCCAATTTTAGGATTCTTACCACAGTCCTTGTTTTTCTTTCATTTTCATTTTCCAACTTTTCTTCCCTTCTAAAATAGATTTTCAAGGTTGGACAGAAGGAGCTGCTATGGTTGTGTTTCCCTTTGTCTTTTCCTCTCAAATATTCATTGGGAGGGGGCTTTCTATACCTTCTTTCCATTAGTGCGTTGTAAAAAAGAATCCAGAGAGGACATTCTTAACAGTGATGGAATCTCTTCTTTCTCTCCCCCATTTTCTCTTTTAGCTGAACCAAAGGAGGAGGGGGAAGAAGAAAAAAAGGAGGAAGATGGGGAGAATCAGCCTAGCTTGGGTGAACTGTCTATCTCTGAAACCACCAGCAATTCTTTTCTCCTTTCCTGGAGTGTCCCAACTGGGAGCTTTGACTCCTTCCTGGTTCAATATGAAGATGGCGGTCTGCAGAGCTTGCCTGTGGATGGGGCTTCCCGTAAAACAATGGTCTCCAGCCTGACTCCATCTCGCAGTTACCAGTTCGACCTCTACGGCATCTCCGGTGGCAAACACCTGGGGCCCATTTCCGCCAAGGCCTTAACAGGTCAGTACAAGCCACTCATCCCTGATTCTCTTCCCTGGGTTAAGGGAAAGTGTAAATCTTTTTGTACAGCAGTGTTTCCCAACTTGGGCTGTGCAAGGATTTTAATGGGCTGAGGAATTCATGCATCATAAAACTGCTGGGTTTGGGAAACGCTGGTAGGGTGTCACCCTTGCAGTAGTTGGGACAAAGCAGGGGTTGGTTTCAAAACTTTTTACTACCTATTCTGTGGGTGTGGCCTATTTTGTAGGTATGGTTTGGTGGTCATGTGACTGAGTGGACATGGCCAATTTGATGTCACTCACCAGGAGATGTCATGGATTGGGTAAAATGTGGTGAAGCTCACTTAACAATGCTCTTGCTTAGCAACCAAATTTTGGGCTCAATTGTAGTCATAAGTCGAATGGCAGCCTTGTCCTAGTAAACTCCTTCTCCTTTCTGGCAATTTTCCTCTCTGTTAGAGGGACCAAAATAATCAAGACAATGTAAGGTTTCCTGCTGCAGCAGGAGGTTGGACTAGATGACCTCCGAGTAGATTTCTAGCCCTGAATTGCTGTGTTGTCTTTCTTTCTTTCTTTCTTTCTTTCTTTCTTTCTTTCTTTCTTTCTTTCTTTCTTTCTTTCTTTCTTTCTTTCTTTCTCCCTTCCCTCTGTGGGAAACAACCCTCCCTGCCCCAAATAACTGTTGAATGTCATTATGCAAACCTCCTTCTGAGCAGCTTTTCAACTTAAAGCAGGACTCCAAAGTTTGCAGCTTTAAGGCTTGTGGACTTCAACTCCCAGAATTCCACAGCCAGGCATGCTCAGTTCTGATTTAAAGTAACAGCATTGTTTTTCTCCTTTACTGAATCTCCTGGCTGAAAAGTGAGTTTCTTTCTTTCTTTCTTTCTTTCTTTCTTTCTTTCTTTTTCTTTCTCTTTCTTTCTCCCTTCCCTCCCTCCCTCTCTCTTACTTTTTAAAAACTTACTTTTTTTCCCCCTTGCCTGAACCAGCAGGGCGGGAAAACTTTTTTTAAAAAGCTTCTGATGAAGTTTCTGATGGGAGAACAGGTTTGGGCGCATGGCCAAGCCACCATTACTATCGGTCCTATCCGGTATGCCAGATTTTCATACCGTTCCATACCGAAAGGAACCCCCTTCTGGGACAAAGCCTTAAATGATCTTACTTCATGACTGAACTCCATTATCTAATCATGTGGGACTTCAATTCTATAAAGCCTTTGTAAGACCAAACCTAGAGTATTGCATCCAACTTTGGTCACCACACTATAAAAAAGATGTTGAGATTCTGGAAAGTGCAGAGAAGAGCAACAAAGACAATTAAGGGACTGGCGGCTAAAACATATGAAGAATGGTTGCAGGAACCAGGCATGGCTAGTTGGTGAAGAATTCTCAGAGTCAGCTTTCACCAGTTGTGCCAATATGATGTATCCAATAAATTGTTCTTTGAGAAACCTACCTGCCTCGGAGTTCTACTTTCAATTGGTGCATTACTTGGAACGCTGACACACTATTTTCAATGAGGGCAAATAAAGATTTTGGCTGGACAAGTGTTTTCCACCCCTTGGCAACTTTAAGATGTGATTGGACTTCAATTAAAGACACTATTAAAGAGTTTCTTTTTGTATCTTTTTTGTATATCAAATTAGAAAAAGAGGTCCAATCTTTAAATGAATTAGAAAAATACCCACAGCAATAAAAGAAGAAAACTTTAGTCTGTAAATTACAGAGAGTCACAAAGAGAAGGTAGAAGAAGAAAACTTAATCCATCCATTTCAAAAGGTTTGCATAGATTCGATCCATGTAAATAACATTTAAAAAGTAAGATAACCACTGTCCAAAACCATTCAAAATTCAATTCCGCCGCTTGATTCTTCTATTCTTTAATTTAAATTGGTTTTTGAGTTTTTATAGGCAGTCTCTTTTTTAAAAACAATAAAAATTTCTCACCAGCTGGAAACACTTTCCGTATCCTTCCATTTTGAAACCGCCCTGACTTTGTCAGCCTTGGCTGGATTTTTTGTCACCAGCTTGAAGAACTTCTCTTGCTTCTTTCGAGGATTTTGCGATATCCCCGAGATCAGCAAGACATATTCTTCCTGTTCACCGTCTCTTCGGGACGGTTTAGGTCCGTTTGGACTACCCAGTGGCAAAACTGTTGGCTGTGGTCTCAGAGCATTGAGACCACACAACCATCTCGTTGTGACATTGGCTCCTCCTCCACTGACACACTATTTTCAATCAGGGCGAATAAAGATTTTGGCTGGACAAGTGATTTCCAACCCTTGGCAACTTTAAGATGTGATTGGACTTCAACTCTCAAAATCCCCCAGCTGGCCATGCCGGCTGGGAAATTCTGGGAGTTGATGTTCACATATTTTAAAGTTGTCAAGTTTGAGAAACCGTAATCTAGGAAGTCCACAGTCTGTATTTTGTGCTGTGATTATCTTTTTCCCCAGCCCTCATTTTTTTTCACTCTTCTTCTTTGTTTCTTCCTTTTTTTCACAGCTCCGCTACCTCCACATCAGGGCACAGAGGAGCGTGGCTCTCCCAGCCCATCTCCAAATCCCAGTTTTGGGGAGCTCTCTGTGTCTGATGTCACCAGCAATTCCGCCCGCCTCTCTTGGAACGTCCCTGCGGAGACCTTTGACTCCTTCCAGATCCAATACAAAGATGCGGAAAACAAACCACAAATGGTCCCTGTGGACAAGGAAACCAACACCTTTGTGATCTATTATCTGGTACCTTCCCATAGGTACAAGTTCAATCTGTACGGCATCTCCGGACGCAGGCGCTTTGGACCACTCACTGCCAGTACCGTCACAGGTGAGGAGCAGGTTTAAACCAGAGGTAGGAAATGATGGCCCCTTTATGACTGGTGGACTTCAACTCCCAGAATTCCTGAGCCAGCATGACTCAGGAATTCTGGGAGTTGAAGTCCACCAGTCATAAAAGGGCCATCGTTCCCCACCTCTGGTTTAAACAATACGATTCTTCCCTTTGCAATTTTTCTTTCCCTTTTTTTTCTCTGCGAAAGATCTTTTTCTTCCTTCCTCACAGCTTTGATTTCCCAGCTTATTTATGTATTTTGTTAGATTTGCGTGTTGGCTAGCTTACCTATTGTGACGTCATTCTCGACCCAATTAAATAATAAATCAGAATATATTAAAATACAGTATATTAAAAGAGTCGAACTATTTTCCAAAGCACCAAAAGGCCAGAAAGAAAGAAAGAATGGAAACTAACCAAGGAGAGAAGCTACTTAGAGCTAAGGAGCAATTTACTGACAGTGAGAACAATTAATCAGTGGAACAACTTGCCTCCAGAAGTTGTGAATGCTCCAACACTGGAAGTTTTAAAGAAGAGATTTGTCATGAATTGGTATAGGGTTTCCTGAGCAGTGGGACAGTAGGTTTGCTGACCAGGGGGTTGGACGAGAAGGCCTCCAGGCATCAGTGGGATTCGCTTACCTTCCCTACTGGTTCGCAAATGCGCTCACACACAGCGTCTGCACATGCACACCACCTTCTTTGCATGCGCAGTGCTTGTGCATTACATCGGAGAGAGTGGGCAGAGCCTCCCGCAGCCGCCACTACTGGTTTGCCCAAACCGGAGAGAACTGGGTCAATATCACCTCTGCCTCCTAGGTCCATTTCCTTTCTGTTATTCTTTTATTCTGTTCTATTAAGTTGCTTCATCCCTGGGGGCTTTCAAAAAGAGATTGGACAACCATGCTTGAGCAGGAGGCTGAACTAAAACACCTCCAAGGTTCCTTCCAAATCTATTATTCTATTTTCTCCCCCCCCCTCCTTTCTTTTTTCTGAGACAGCACAATTATAAAACACCCAAACGTTTGGATCTTTTTTTCAAAGTTGCAGGAATACTCAGATATGGAACAGCAGATTTATGAATCAATGCAACCTGAAAATGGTTATTTTCCGTAATAAACCAGCGAAGAACTTCCTAGCAGTTTTATATTCCTAGAACATATAGGAGCCTTACCAGTGGTGGGTTTTTGGAACCTCTTCTGTAGGTGTGGCCTGCTTTCCAGGTCCATTGGTGGAACCTCTTCTAACCAGTTCGGTAGATTTGACAAACCGGTTCTACCGAACTGGTGCGAACCGGTAGGAACCCACCTCTGATCCTTACATGCACAGTACAACCCTCTTTTCCAAATGTTTGCTGGTTGGGAATTCTGGGTGATGTGTTCAAACCTATCTCCAGACCTGGGAAACAAGGTGCTACTTGTCACCCATAAAGCCCTCCATGGTAGTGGATCTGGGTACTTGAGAGACCGCCTACTGCCAATTACCTCCACACGACCTATTAGATCTCATCGATTAGGCCTCCTCCGAGTTCCATCTGCTGGTCAATGCCGACTGGCAACCACGCGGAGGAGAGCCTTCTCGGTGGTAGCTCCGACCCTATGGAACGATCTCCCCGTGGAGATTTGTACCCTCACCACCCTCCAGACCTTCCGCACAGCCCTCAGAATCTGGCTATCCCGTCAGGCCTGGGGCTAAGATTGTAACCCGCCCGAATGGTATGAATGTTGTGTTTTAATTATGTATTGTCTTATATGTAAAAAGTCTGTTTTCCCCCCTTTCCTTTTGGATTGTGAGCCACCCTGAGTCCCCCCAGGGAAAAGGGCGGCATATAAATAAACTTCCAATTCCAATTCCAATTCCAAACTCCTGATATGAACTTTGTCTCTGAAAAGAAAGTTGAGGCTAATAGAACTTCAGCCTCTCCCTCTCTCACTCACTCAACCGTATTCCTTTCCTCTCTAGCACCAGCAGACAATGAGAAGCCATCAGGTATGCCTGGAGAGGTGGACCAGGAGGTCTCCGCTGGAATAAGCCCCCGATTGGGCATGCTCTCAGTCTCAGAGGTCACCAGTCATTCAGCCCAGTTATCCTGGACTGTCCCAGAGGGAAGCTTCGATTCTTTCTCAGTCCAGTACAAAGATGCTGAAGGAAGACCCCAAGCGCTTCCTTTAAGGGGAGACTTCCGTGATGTCATCGTTTCCAACCTATCTCCTTCTCACAAGTACAAGTTCAATCTTTATGGTATCTTCGGAAAACAGCGCCTGGGACCAGTCTCTGCCCAAGTGATCACAACAGGTTAGCAACACCTGATGGGGGGGGAGAAAGAGTGGGAGGGATACAATCAGTGAGGGGTGCTTGGTGTCCTCTGAGCTTGGCGGTTTCCTTGTAGACATTTCCTCACACAAACCTTTCATTTGAAGAAGAAAAAAAAAGCACAAGTTTCTCATCCTTATGAGCTTAAATTTGAAATTACAGGTAGTCCTCGACCAGTGGTGGGATTCAAATAATGTAACAACCGGTTCTCTGCCCTAAAGACCAGCTGGGTAGGCGTGGCTCGGTAGTCATGTGACCGTGTGGGAGTGGCCAACTCAACATCACTCACATCGATGGGCGCTTCGCCTTAGTTATTACAATGTAATAAGGGTTAACCGGAGAGGCAGTTTTTGTAATCAGGGCAATAAAGATTAGGCTAGAAACAACACCAGAATGTTTCCTTCCTGCCTTCCTTACAAGATTAGCACTGTAATGTGAGAAAAAACAAAATGAGATTTCTTCCAACAACCGGTTCTCTAAACTGCCTAGAAAGTTAACAACCGGTTCTCCCAAATAGGCGCGAACTGGCTGAATCCCACCACTGTCCTCGACCTACAACAGTTCATTTGGTGACCATCCTAAGTTACAAAAGCGTCAGAGTTTGTTGCAGAAATCACATCCAGAAAGCACAGGCAGATAACTGATTCCAGCCGGATTCATTAATTTCTCTTTATATACAAGCATATATATACAATACCAACAGCGGAGAACAGTTTCATTTCACTTCAGATCAACAGACAAGTCCAGACTAGTTTCGTTTCTCAGCACAAACTCAGAGCTATAGCCACGCCCAAACTCCAGTCTGTTTTCCCAACAGCCCTTATTGGCTGATTTAGTTGCTATGCCTATTCATTGGCTGACTTTGTTACTATGCCCTATTCCAGTTCATGAATATTCTGACAAAAAGCACCGAAAAAAAGTGACTTATGACCGTTTTTCACACTTGCCGCATAGTCATGCAATCAAAATTCAAATGCATGGCAACTGGCTCATTCTTATGACAATTGCGTTGTCCTGGGGGGGGGGGTGTCATGTGATCCTCTTTTGTGACATTCTGACCAGAAACGTCAATGGGGAAATCAGATTCACTGAACAAACCATGTAACTTAACGTAAGAACTGAAGTGATTCACTTAACAACTGTGGCAAGAAAGGTTATAGCACGGGGCAAAATTTCTTCTGGGCGGCTATCCTTCATCATCTTCCTCTTTTATTTTTGCAGCTGCCGAAACATTTGGGCAGGTTGAGGAAAAGAAACAACCAGAGGAAAGTACAGGCGAGAGCAAACAGCCCAGCCTTGGGAATGTCACTGTTTCTGAGGTCACCCCTGATTCCCTTCTCCTCTCCTGGAGCGTCCGGGAAGGAAGCTTTGACTCCTTCATTGTCCAGTACAAGGATGCTTCAGGCAATCCCCAGACGGTACCCGTTGACGGAGCCATGCGCTCCCTCCATCTCTACAACCTCACACCTTCCCAGACGTATGATTTTGACATATTTGGAGTTTCTGGCTACAGGCATCTTGGGCCTCACTCAGTTCACACCCTGACAGGTCAGTGATTGACTGATGGATCGAATTATTGATTTAGCCAAACACACTTCTCCATTTCTAACAAATAAAATGGATTTCAGGCCCCTCATCTCAGCTAAGTCTCTCTGAGGCAGCTCACAGTTCTAAAAAATTGTAAATTTTATCCCTTAAAATCCCTGCAGCGTTCTGGCTTTCCAAACCCTGGAATTGTACAATTTCATTGTCTGTGGAGATTCTCAGTCATCCAGGTTACGGTTTTCTCAAAGGTGCTTTTTTTTTTTTTTCAAAAGACAACTGGGTTTTGTTTTTCCTTGAAGATGTTTTGCTTCTCAGCCAAGAAGCTTCTTCAGTTCTGACTGAATGGGGGAGGATGGAAGGATTGATATTACTTGCAGTCATCTGGTCGCTACAACTCTTGCTGAGAGCCGTTGAGGCCCCTTGGCCCATCAGGACAAGATTCAACCATTAATCTGCATTTGTACGACAAAAGTCACCCTTTTGAAGACAGCAAAATCCACAATCTGAGCAAGAGGCCATATATATTAAGGTTGGACATCTCTCTCTCAACAGAGGGACAGGAGGGAATACGACACCACTTATCTCCTGTTTACAACTGTCAAAGTGTGCACAGTGTGATTACTATTTTGAGACAACCCAGGAGCATAATACAGTACACAGAGGTTTTGTCTTTCCAACAGTTGTTTATCTACAAGGCATATAGATATAGAGATAGATATATAGAGATAGGGATAGAGATAGAGATAGAGATTATAGAGATAGAGATAAGATAGAGATAGATAGATAGATAGATAGATAGATAGATAGATAGATAGATAGATGATAGATAGATAGATAGATAGATAGATAGATAGATAGATAGATAGATAGATATAAAGAGATAGAGATAGATAGATATATATATATATAGAGAGAGAGAGCTAGAGCTAGAGATGATAGAGATAAGAGGGAGAGAGAGTTAGAGATAGAGATGAAGATAGATAGAGAGAGAGGGGGGGGGAGAGATAGAGAGGTAGAGATTGATACATAGAGATAGATAGACAGAGATATATAGAGATAGAGATGTATAGATAGATATAGGTATAGGTATAGGCATGCACATACATACATACGTACTTACATACTAGGCAAAACCAGGCAATCAATCAATCTTCAACTATAACACGGAAGCACAGACAAAAAGAGAGATGCCCTCACATGGCCTCCCTTATATAGACAGCTTCTTAAAGTGACAGTAACACTGCTGAATCATTCTCATTTCATCATCTTGGTTTACAGCAGTGGTGGGTTGCAGGCGGTACCGGAGCACTGGGTAACATTCCGGTACAGCGCTCCAGAGGACCCACCCACCCGCCTGAGCTCCTTACCTGTCCTTTAAGCCTTTGGCACTTCCGTGTATGCGCATGGCGCATACAACACCTGCGTGATGCTCCGCCAAGCAGCTGGAGCGTTGCGGAGGCTTGTGGAAGCGTCGCAGGCAAGTATGACGCACATGCATGCCACGCGTGTGTGCACGTGCACTGCACGCGCCCATGTGGGTGATGCCGGGATCCGGAACCCACCACTAGTTTAAAGCCTTATAGTAGCTGGTCAACTATTAAATCATCATTACCTTAAAAGCAACACAGTCCTTTCAGCAGTTCCAAGAAGGCTCCACATCCATTTGCACCACTCAGGTGACCCTGAAGACACAGATAAACCTCCAAGTGGCTTCAGTGGCTCTCAGAAAGAGTGCTAACGACCAGATGACTGCAAGGAATATCATTCCTTCCATCCTCCAGCATTCAGTCAGAACTGAAGAAGCTCCTAGGATGAGAACCGAAATGTCTTCAAAAAAAGTCCAGTTGCCATTTGTAAAAAAAAAAAAAGGACCTCAGGTACAATTTCATTCTACCTCTTCTGCCTTTTCTGCTCCCAGTTTTCTCAGATTGGCCTCTTGCCTGATGTGATGAAGCTGAGGGGGCTATGACAGGCTTAAACATTTATGCAATTTAAAGTTTGACAAGCATCTCTTTCCTGCTTTATCCTTCTCCACTGCAGAGGAATATGAAGGAGGAAGGGCAGTTCAGCCCCAGCTAGGAGATCTCTCCGTCTCTCGGGTGACCAACGACTCCGTGGCTTTGTTCTGGACTGTGGCGGCTGGGAATTTTGATTCTTTCCTGCTCCAATACAAGGACTCGGAGGGCAAGCCCCAAGTCCTGCCCCTAAATGGCACTTCACGGGACGTCACCGTCACCAGCCTGGCTCCTTCTCACAGATACAAGTTCAACCTGTACGGCTTGAATGGGCGCAAACGCCTGGGTCCCGTTTCCACCAATGCCGTCACAGGTCAGAGGGAAACTGGGATTTGGGGACTTGACAACGGTGTTTATTGATTATGTTTTTGTTGATTTATTTTGTGGAAACCAAAGGCCACGATCTGTTACAGTTGTGGCTTACATGGTACAACAGTAATATGTTCAGAAAGACCTGCTAATAAATTGGAAGACTGCGACTTTGGGCCAAGCCCGACCTCTTAGCCCTAGGAAGAAGAAAGCCAAGGCAAACCACTTCCCAAAATCTTAAAGCTGAAAGATATTCCTGATGAGTCAACAATGACAAGGGGGGGAAGGGGAAGAGACAGAGAGGGAGAGAGACAGACAGACAAAGAGAAAGAGCAAGTGAGCGAGGGAGACAGATAGATAGACAGATAGAGAATATAGGGCTGATATGATATGAACTCTTCTTGGAAGCAAGCACCCTTAAATTCAGTGAATGAATTTAGAATATAACAATGTTCATTTACTTCCCGGGTTAATGAAGATCCATATAGCCTTCCACCTAATGATTTAAAAATTGAATTTTAAGGTACAGCCTCAGCTATTGTTTTTTTCAAATAATATTTGCACAGATCTGGACCTATAACCTCACTTTTTTCAATTGTGTTGATTTAGATGTTTTTTCTCTCTCTGTCTCTCTCTTCCTCTCTGTCTCTGTCTCTGTCTCTGTCTCTGTCTCTATCCCTATCCCTATTCCTACCTCTCTACATCCATATCCATATCCATATCCATATCCATATCCATATCCATATCCATATCCATATCCATATCCATATCCATATCCATATCCATCCATCCATCCATCCATCCATCCATCCATCCATCCATCCATCCATCTATCTATCTATCTATCTATCTATCTATCAGTGGTGGGTTCCAGATCCCGTTGCAACCGGTACGGTGCAACAGGACCGGGCGCCCACCACAGGAATGCTCGCAGCATGCGCATGTGTACTTACTGCCCGCGATGCTCTGCAATGCCTCTGTGACATTCCAGCTGCTAGGCGGAGTGTTGCGCAGGCACCGTCTGCTCTGTGCACCTGTGCGGAAGCCCTGAAAACTTCAAATATCGGTAAGGAGCGCAGGCGGATGGGCAGACCCTCCAGAGCACCATACCGGAACGGTACCTGGTGCTCCCAGCAGACACCGGTACGCCCGTACCGGGGCGTACCGGTCATAACCCACCACTGCTGTCTGTCTGTCTGTCTGTCTGTCTGTCTGTCTGTCTGTCTGTCTGTCTATCTATCTATCTATCTATCTATCTCTATCTATATCTATCTGTCATCTATCTATCTATCTATCTATCTATCTATATCTATCTATCATCTATCTATCTATCTATCTATCTATCTATATCTATCTATCTATCATCTATCTATCTATCTATCTATCTATCTATCTATCTATCTATCTATCTATCTATCTATCTATCTATCTAAAATCTGTATATATTTTAAAAAGTGTCAAAACCAACCCACCCAAATCCCAAGCAAGAGTCCTTTGGTATTCCTTAGTACAGGCCTTCACACAAAACCCGGCATCGTCATATTTTCAATCCGGATCGTCTTCTTTCTGTCTTCCAGGCCAAGGCACCCAACCTCTTAAGCTGGGAACCTTGTCAGCTCATAACGTCACGTCGGAATCCCTTCTTCTGTCCTGGACTGTGGAATCTGGGAATTTCGACTCTTTCATTATCCAGTACCGGGACGCCGCAGGCAAATCCCACGCGTTGCCTGTAGATGGAGGTTTGAGATTGCTGCGCTTCCACGACTTGGTGCCTTCACACCGATACAAGTTCAACCTTTACGGGGTCTCCCGTCGCAAGCGTCTGGGCCCCATATCTGTGGAGGCTGTTACAGGTCAGTTGCAGCTTAACAGCCACCCTTGCAACTGTTTATCTTCTTTCTACAATGCTTCTCCTTCCTGAGACAAAACCACATTTGCCATCTCAAAAGCACATTGATCGTTTCTGCTTTAAGTTTCACATTGCTACTAATAGAAGAGCCATGGTGGCGCAGTGGTTAGAATGCAGTACTGCAGCTAATTCTGCTGACTGAGGGCTGCCTACAATTTGGCAGTTCAAATCTCACTAGGCTCAAGGTTGACTCAGCCTTCCATCCTTCCGAGGTGGGTAAAATGAGGACCCAGATTGTTGGGGACAATAGGCTGACTCTGTAAACTGCTTAGCGAGGGCTGTAAAAGCACTGTGAAGTGGTATATAAGTCGAAGAGCGAAGTAAAATTTTCAGGGACAAATTAAAATGAAGGGCAAATATGGCAGTTTCAGGCTCGTGGTATTCAGCAGGTTCTGACCAGTTCTGGAGAATCGGTAGCGGAAATTCTGAATAGTTCGCAGAACTGGTAAATACCACCTCTGACTGGCCCCGCCCCCATCTATTCTCTGCCTCCCGAGTCCCAGCTGTTTGGGAGGAAATGGGGATTTTGCGGTAACCTTCCCCTGCCACGCCCACCAATCCATGCCCACCAAAGCAACACCACTCCCACCAAGCCCACAGAACCAGTAGTAAAAAAATTTTAATCCCACCACTGCTCAGCAAGCATACTTTCCAATGAGACAGTAAGATCATTTTATTATAATTTATCAGAGTATTCAAACAAAAAGGATTCCTCTCATGCAAAGGGGGAACCCCGATCCTTAGTTTACGTCCCCTTTTATAATTAACACAACAAATGAAAAATGAAAGAGGAAAGCTGATTGGACAGAATAATAGTAATATCCCCTTTGCCTAGGAAAGCAGTTACATGTAGTCAAACATGTTACATATCTTCATCCCATAATATCACACATGCTCATTAAAATGGTTTGGAGTTCACGAAAGAGATAAACCAGATTCCAATTTGTAATAATAAACTTTTTCTTATCTGGAGGTAATCCCCAGCCTGTTTATTAGTTTAGGAATGTTAAAACAAATAAACTTGAACATCATTTTAAAAGAGAGGAAGTAAATCAAATTAAAATGCAAAGTAACTATGTAAGTTAGTGTTGTGGTCCGCCAGTGGCCAGTAGAGCTGGCAGCAGATTCGGACAGTGAAGAGGTTGGGGAGGAACGTGGCCCAGTCCTGGAGTCTGGGGAAGGCTCTGATGAGGGCTCTGCGTCAGAGGCAGAGAGGGGGCCAGAGCCGTATGCTAGTTATCAGCTGCCTTCAGAGTCAAACATCAGTGAGACACATGAACAGCTGGAGCCTGTTCCCAGTGTGCATGTGCAGAGTAGCCAGACAAAGGGAACAGCTAAGGAACAAGGGTCGACTTGGGAGGAAGGCCACAGGTGAAGTGAATGGCCCCTCCCAGAGGAAATAAAAGAGGAGTGAAAAGGGAGTGGAGTTTGCAGAAGACAATTACCATATTTTCCAGAGTATAAGATGCTCTGAAGTATATGACACAACTAGCTTTTGCGGAGGAAAACAAGAAAAAAAAATCAGCCTCTGCCTCCCAGCAATTTGCCTCCTTGCAACAAACAGCAAACAGTACAGCTGATGTACGCTGTTTGCGATGTATTTCTGTGCATCTGTGCCTGACCCATAGAAAGAGCAAAGAATTGGAGAAATGTACATTATGGCCAAGGGTGGGTTCCTACCGGCATCAGTACTGGTTTGCTTCACGCCCGCTTTGTGCATGCGGGAGACATGCTGTGGGGATGCAGCACGCCCACCTGGCGGCCTGTTTTTGGTCCCGGGAGGCTGCCGGGAAGCTTACTAGGCCCAAAACGGGGTGCAGCGGGGAGGTCATATGCGCATGCGTGGGGTCGGGGGGAGAATAGGGGTGTCACGTGCACATGCACAGGGATGCAGAGGGTGTTGCGCTCGTATTACATTATGGGTGCAGGCGTGTGCTTTCAGCATGCGACGACAAAAAGGTTAGCCATCACTGGTGTAGGGTCTCCTGCTTGAGTGGGGGGTTGGACTAGATGACCTATAAGATCCCTTCCAACTCTGTTATTCTGTTTATTCCACAAAGGAGTATGATATGATTCCAGTCCCCCTCCCCGCCAATAGATCCAGACAGTCTCATGGGGGCTCTCAGCCTTCCACGAAATAAAAATGGTTTGCCAGAAATTGAATATATTTGGGGAAAAAATGTAAAAACAATGTCACTTTTTCCGTTACTATTTTGGCTGGGGAATTCTGGAACTTGAAACCTACACATGCCAGAAGTTGCCACGGTTAAGAAACATTGATGTAAGCTCTGTTAACAAATACACGAATACTTTCTTGGCAAACGTATCACAAGCCAATGAAGGTCAACCCTCCTTCCTCCCCACAGCTCTTATCCAGTGGTGGGATTCAAATAATTTAACAGCCGGTTCTCTTCCCTAATGACCGGCTGTGTAGGCGTGGCTGAGGGGGAGGGGTCATGTGACTGGGTGGGCGTGGCGAACTCGACATCACTCACATCAAAGGGGCCTTGCTTCATCTCACACAGCTAAGCAAGGCAGACATTAAATGAGTTGTACCCAATATTATGACCTATTTTGTCACAGTTGTTAAGCAAACTGCCATGGTGGTTAAGTGAATCCAGTTTCCTACACGAACTTTGCTTGTTGGAAGCCAGTTGAAGGAGTCCCAAATGGCAATCAATACAATACAATAGCAGAGTTGGAAGGGACCTTGGAGGTCTTCTAGTCCAACCCCCTGCCTAGGCAAGGAACCCTATACCATTTCATACAGATGGCTATCCAACATCTTCTTAAAGACTTCCAGTGTTGGGGCATTCACAAATTCTGGAGGCAAGTTGTTCCACTGATGAATTGTTCTAACTGTCAGGAAATTTCTCCTCAGTTCTAAGTTGCTTCTCTCCTTGATTAGTTTCCACCCATTGCTTTTTTTCCTGCCCTCAGGTGCTTTGGAGAATAGTTTGACTCCCTCTTCTTTGTGGCAAACCCTGAGATATTGGAACACTGCTATCATGTCTCCCCTAGTCCTTCTTTCTCTTGAACTAGACATACCCAATTCCAGCAACCGTTCTTCATATGTTTTAGTCTCCAGTTCCCTAATCATCTTTGTTGCTCTTCTCTGCACTCTTTCTAGAGTCTCCACATCTTTTCTACATTGTGGTGACCATTTGATCCTGGGACACTGTCTTATCTCTGGTCTGGGCTGCCTCTTCTTGATCAACCAAATGTTCTTCTACTTGCTTTCCACGGATCCAGAGCTCAAGTAAATTTGAATTTTCTGTTTTCTTTTGTTTTTCTTTAGCCCCCAAACCTTCAGGGCTGCAAGTTGCTCCTCAACCCAAGCTGGGGAAGCTCTCTGCTTCCAACATCTCTGATACATCTCTCCATCTGGCCTGGCGCGTCTTGACTGGGAAATTCGAATCCTTCAGCATTGAGTACAGAGATGCAGAGGGCAACCCCCAGGTCTTGCCTATAGACACCAACGCCCGGGATGTCGTGATTTCCAACTTGGTGCCTTCCCACAGATATACATTCAACCTCTACGGCGTCTCTCAACAGAAACGATTCGGTCCTGCCTCTACTGAAGCCGTCACAGGTCAGAGATTCCAATTTCTTTAAGAGGGAAAATAAAATCCTTCTCTCTATACCTCATTTTTTCTTTTCAAGGGTTTTTCTAGCTGCCATATATGCAGATATATACCGTATTTTTCGGAATATGAGACGCATCCAAGTATAAGACCCACCAAGGTTTTGAAGAGGCAAATTTTTTTAAAAAAGGTTTTGCACTCTGCAAACCTCCCAAAAATGGCCGTTTTTCATGGAAACGGGCCCGGTTTTTTTTTCAAAAAAAAAAAAAAGCCACTCAAGTGGTTGATCTAATTCTCTGCCATAGGGAGAGGGAAAGATTACGGCTTTTACATTTGTGAGCTACCCGGAATCTCCTGTGTATGAGTGAAATATAAATTTTCTAACTAAATCAATATATAATCATCTTTTAATGAAAATATAATTATAATAATTATTATATTTAATAATAATATATTATATAATTATATAATCCCTTGTCGGGTGGAGTCTGGGGAACTCTTTAGTGGCCAGATGCCCTTCCTGTTGCAAGTGCGGAGTTATATTTAGCAGATGTATTCTCATCATGCCCAGAGAGAGAAATATCAGCCTCTACCTAGGAGCGAACTCACAGCCTCCTGATTGTGAAGCGAAAGATCCACCACTAGGCCACCACACCACTCAAATCAATCAATCAATCTCTGCAAAGGAATATGCCTTTTTTCATTCTGCGAAAAAGTGTCCATCGTTCCCATCCCCTCCTCCCTTGCATTTTGTGGAATCCATTTCAGGAGCCTGGGTTTCCATGGAACCCAATTTAGATACCCTGTGCTAGATCCCTTGGCCCTTTGCCAAAAGCATGGCACCCTTCATAATGTTTTGTATTTTTGTCTTAAAGGTGGTTTTTCAAGAGGCGACTGGACTTTCTGGTTTGTGAAGCCAATAATACAATACAATACAATAGGAGAGTTGTAAGGGACCTTGAGGTCTTCTAGTCCAATCCCCTGCCTAGGCAGGAAACCCTATAACATTTCAGACAAAGGGCTATCCAACATCTTCTTAAAGACTTGCAGTGTTGGAGCATTCACAACTTCTGGAGGCAACTTCTGTTCCACCGATTAATTGTTCTAACTGTCAGGAAATTTCTCCTCAGTTCCAAGTTGCTTCTCTCCTTGATTAGTTTCCACCCATTGCTTTTTGTTCTATCCTCAGGTGCCTTGGAGAATAGTTTGACTCCTTCTTCTTTGTGGCAACCCCTGAGATATTGGAAGACTGCTGTCATGTCTCCCCTAGTCCTTCTTTCTATTAAACGAGACATACCCAGTTCCTGCAACCATTTGTTTTAGCCTCCAGTCCCCTAATCATCTTTGTTGCTCTTCTCTGCACTCTTTCTAGAGTCTCCACATCTTTTCTACATCGTGGCGACCAAAACTGAATGCAGTATTCCACGTGTGGCCTTCCCAAGGCATTATAAAGTGGTATTAACACTTCACGTGATCTTGATTCTATCCCTCTGTTTATGCAGCCTAGAACTGAGTTGGCTTTTTTTGGCAGCTGCTGCACACTGCTGGCTCCTATTTAAATGGTTGTCCACTAGGACTCCAAGATCCCTCTCACAGTTACTACTATCGAGCAAGGTGCCACCTATATTGTACCTGTGCATTTCGTTTTTCTTGCCTAAATATAGAACCTTACTCTTGTCTTTGAAGACGTTTCCCTTCTCATCCAAGAAGCTTCTTCAGCTCTTATGGAAACGTCTCCAAGGAAAAACCAAGAAAGTCCAGGCGTCTCTTGGAGGAAAAAAAAAAACACCTTTGAGACAACCGTGACCCAGATGACTGAGGATCTCCGCAGACATTTCATATTTTTTTATTTCTTCCAGCTCAAGGGAAGGACTCAGAGGCAAATCCCAAGCTGGGTGATCTCTCCATTTCCGATGTCACCAATGTCTCTGTCCGTCTTTCGTGGACTATCTCGTCTGGGAAATTTGACTCTTTTGTCATCCGATACAAAGATGCCCAACGGAACCCTCAAACCGTGCCTGTTGGTGTGGACTCCCGGACAGTTTTCATCTCTGACTTAATACCTTCCCACAAATACAAGTTCAGCCTCTATGGTCTCTCTGGGAAGGAACAGTTTGGACCAGTCTCTATTGATGCTGTCACAGCAGGTGAATCTCTCTCTCTCTTTGAGGGGATCCTTAGTGCTCTATGAGCTTGGCTGTTTCCTTGCAGATGTTTCAGTACTCAATCCCTGAACATCCCACTCAGAAACTCACCTGAACCCTTAAGAACATTTGGGGGATTGGAGGGGTGGGGAAGAAGAGTGAGAATTTAGTCCCTGTGTTCACTTAATGTTGTGATTATGAGCCGTGGTGGCGCAGTGGTTAGAGTGCAGTACTGCAGGCTACTTCTGCTGACTGCCGGCTGCCAGCAGTTCGGCAGTTCAATTCCCACTGGCTCAAGGTTGACTCAGCCTTCCATCCTTCCGAGGTGGGTAAAATGAGGACCAAGGTTGTTGGGGGCAATAGGTTGACTCTGTAAACTGCTTAGAGAGGGCTGTAAAAGCACTGGACAGCGCAGTGGTGCAATTAAGTGGTGTGAGCGTGACTTAGTGGGCGTGGCATGGATTGGTGGGCATGGCTTGGTGGGTGTGGCAGGGTAAGGTTACTGCAAAATCCCCATTTCCTCCCAATCAGCTGGGACTCGGGAGGCAGAGAATAGATGGGGGCGGGGCCAGTCAGAGGTGATATTTCCCAGTTCTCCGAACTACTCAAAATTTTCGCTACCGGTTCTCCAGAACTGGTCAGGACCTGCTGAATACCACCTCTGGTACAGCGGTATATAAGTCTAAGTGCTATTGCTGTTGCTACTCCACCAGCCCCTGGGGCCAAGGTCACAATGACTGGCCCTGGGGTCAAAACAATATGACCTGTCTTAATTTGAACTCATTCCTGGTTTGTGTCCCCCCCCCCTTATCCATTTGTATTCTTTCTCCTGCAGCTTTCTCAGAAAGCACCAGCCTTCCAGCTGCCTTGCTCGATCATCTTATGGTCTCTGAAGTGACCTCCACCACTCTGCAGCTCGGCTGGGATGTCCCGGAGGGGGAGTTTGACTCCTTCCTCGTGAGATGGAAGGACAGTTTGGGAAACAGCCAAAAGCCTGTCCCAGCCAAAGAAGTTAAAGTGCCTGGGGACGAGCGCTCCGTCATCCTCCAGGGACTCGCACCCAGTACCGAATACAGCATTACGGTCTATGGCATAAAGGATGAGTCGGAAGTGGCCGATATCAACACTGAAGCAAGGACGAGCGGGCTAGGTAAAGGGGCAGCATGGGTTACCCCAATGTCAAAAAACCAAACAAAACCAAAACACCCAGGAACAAATACTTCTCAATGAAAGCATTAACGTAGTAAGTGGGTGCCAGTCACAAAAAGAGAGCTAGCTAACCAGATAGATTGACAGATAGAGAAAGGGATGGATGGACGGATGGACAGACAGACAGACAGATATGGTAAAGTGATAGAGAGTGGTGATAGAGATAGATGATAGATAGATAGATGATAGAAAGATAGAGAGAGAGAGAGAGAGAGAGAGAGAGAGAGAGATGGTTAGACAGATAGATAGATAGACAGACAGATAGATAGATAGATAGATAGATAGATAGATAGATAGATAGATAGATAGATAGATAGATAGATAGATAGATAGATAGAAACCATCGCTATCTAGGCAGACAAACAGCATATAGATTCATTCATTCATCCATATATAGATAGAGAGAGAGAGAGAGAGAGGGGTGATAAATATGGCTGAGAGAGGTAGATGATAGATAGATAGATAGATAGATAGATAGATAGATAGATAGATAGATAGATAGATAGATAGATAGAGATAGATAGATAGATAGATAGATAGATAGATAGATAGATAGATAGATAGATAGATAGAGATAGATAGATAGATTCATTCATTCATTCCTAGAGAGAAAGAGTGTGTGAGAGAGAGAGAGATGTAGAGGTGATAAATATGACCAAGAGAGGTAGATGATAGATAGAGATAGATAGATAGATAGATAGATAGATAGATAGATAGATAGATAGATAGATAGATAGATAGATAGATGATATTCATTCATTCATTCAATCAATCATTCATTCCAAGAGAGAGAGAGAGAGAGAGAGAGAGAGAGAGAGAGAGAGAGAGAGAGAGAGATGTAGAGGTGATAAGTATGACCAAGAGAGGTAGATGATAGATAGATAGATAGATAGATAGATAGATAGATAGATAGATAGATAGATAGATAGATAGATAGATAGATAGATAGATAGATGTAGGTAGGTAGGAAGGTAGGTAGGTAGGAAGGTAGGTAGATGATAGAGAGATAGATAGAGAGATAGAGAGATAGAGAGATAGATTCATTCATTCATTCCATTCTATTCCACTCTATTCCATTCCATTGAATTCCTTGGCAAAACTGCAAACATGCCATTTGCTTAAAAGTCTAGTCCCATAATTATTGGTTGGGCTTCTGTGATGTCACAGAAAGATTAGAATAAGGACCTTTCAGGTACATAAAGTAACTGCCTGTACAATTCTTGGAAAGGAAAGAAAAGAGGTGGAATGATGGTGAAAGGGCAAGCTTCCTACCTTGGGCTATCCCTGACAAATATGAAATGAAGGATTGGGAGAACTTGGAAGTTGTGGGTTCTCCATCACTGGAGGCTTTCAAGAAGAGACTGGGCAGCCATTTATCTCACATGGTGTAGGGTCTCCTGCTTGAACAAGGGGTTGGACCAGGAGATCTCCAAGGTCCCTTCCAATTCTATTCCGATTAATTAATTAAATTAAAACTCACAGAACTGGTGGGAAATAAGTTCAGCTTTGCCAGAGAAGTCTGGAGATCTTTGGCTAAAAACCAAAGGAGGAAGAGGGAGCCATTTCTTGGCTGTTTTCATCGTCATTCCAGATTTCACAGGAGAGACCTGTCAAGAACAGCTGTAGCAGCCTATGATGCTCTTCCTGGTTCCCTCCCTCTATTCTGGGAATAAGCTAGGAATTACTAACCATAATAGAGGACTCTTCCTTAGGACTTCTGGAGGAGGTAAAGATGGCTGCCAAGCAGGGGTGGGTTCCGGTTTTTGTTACTGCCAGTTCACTCAGGGATGTGCTGTGCGCATTCTCGGTGCATGCTATGCGCGCATGTGCAGTAGTAAAAAAAAATTGCTTCGGCAGTTTTGGTGGGAAGGTAACAGTGTTCCATGCACCTTTGGCATTTATTCATGCCGGCCACATGACCACAGAGACGTCTTTTGGACAGCGCTGGCTCTTCGGCTTTGAAACGGAGATGGGCACCGCCCCCTAGAGTCAGGAACGACTAGCACGTATGTGCGAGGGGAACCTTTACCTTCTCCTTTACTCTTGACCTCTACCTGCTCATCTGTCCTAGGAAGGCCATTTTGGGTCATCGAGGAAGAGGCCACAATTTTTGAGAGCTCAGAGCTGTTCTTGTGGGAGACCACAAGCAACTCAGCAGCTGTGCATTCCTGGCTTGGTTCGCATCGAGCTGGGCCAGCTTCCAACTGTGGTTTCTTCGTGTAAGACCCGAGTCAATTCATCTTTGGCACTGTGCTGTTTTCTTTGCGGTCGGCCAGATTGGCCACCGTGGATCCCAAGAGGGAGGGAGGGAAGACTATTAAGGGGAAGGGGCGAGCATGTAAGAGGTACATGCCAAACCGCAGGCCTCGTTTCTGTACTCCTCTTTTCTCAGAAGGGCCCAGCTGCAGCCACATCTGATTTCAAATCCACAAGGTCGTTTTTCATTTCTTCCTAAAATTAAAGGGGAGGAGGAAGCAAACCCCCAATTTAAACTTAGGCCTCGGGGCAAAAAGAAAGGGGAATTCAACATTTTGCTGGCTGTAGCCAGCCTCCCAAGGTGGTTTCCCCAATTAAACCCTTGCTGCGTTTTAAGGCGATTATAACATTTACTCTTCCTTTTTGCTTTGGTTCTGTTGTGTTTTATATTAGAGCGAGGCCCTCCAAACTTGGCAGCTTTAAGACTTGTGGAGTTCAACGCCCAGAATTCTCCCAGTTATAGTCCACAAGTCTTGAAGTTGCCAAGTTTAGAGAGCCCTGTTTTAGAGGATTATAATAGAATTAGCAGTGAAATGATAAAATTAAACAAAGGGTGATTAAATAATAAGAGAATATACTTTAATGTAAACATGTCTATTCATAGTAGAATCACATGGATTGGAGGATTGGAAAGAACATGAATAGATGTACTTTAAATGTTTAAAGGGTTGTGATTGGTACTAGAAGCGTACATTAAGACATTGAATAATGAAAGAATGAAGGATGAAATTCTAGCATAAATAGATGTGAAGAGCTAAATAAGGGAAATATGAATAATAAAACAGGTGAAAGATGGGAAATAGAAAAGAAATATTGAATATTATAGTGATATGGGGAAAAATGTTAAAATAGAAATAAGAGGAGAATAATCATATATATATGAGAGTGGAAGTGTGACCTTCCTCCCATACTTGGGCATACCAGGGGTTGTGACTTTAAGTATATACCTCCCACCCTGGCTGGCTGATAAGGAGTCGTTCTCTGTAGCTCAAATGGTTAACTCCCTGCCTGGGAGGCAATGGAGCACAGGTTCGATTCCCAAACTTGGGTATGGCTAGCTGATGAGAGCTAAATAGCTTGAAATAGATCTATACTAGTCTCCCTTTATTTATTTATCAGCATAAATATAACATATATATATATATATATATATATATATATATATATATATATATATATATATATATATATATATATATATATATATATATATATATATATATATATATATAATGTTGTATTTGTGCTGATAAATAAATAAAGGGAGACTTTATAAATAAATAAAGGGAGATATATATATAGTAACACATTAAGATATACGAAAGAACAAGAGGGAGGTTTAGAAACTGAAGGGCGGTAGTAAAAGCTATGTGTAAACAATATGAAACAATGAAAATGAAATGTAATAATTGTGAATAAGAATATTGTGTCTATTTGTATTGAAATGTATGATACCAGGTATCACACCATTCACGCATTGATATGTATAAATAGTATAAAATAAAAAAAACTTGATGGGAAAAGAATAGAATAGAATAGAACCGTGATGGCGAATCTATGCCATGCGGGGACACCAGCCATCGCCCCAGCACAGCTTCACCATGCATGCACGTCAGGGGTTCCTGCCAGTTCTAACCTCTTCTATAGAAGAGGTTCCACAAATCTGCAGTGCCATTTAGAACCGGTTCCAGCTTCCTCCCCCCCGCCCGTCCACACATCATCAAGATGAAGAGCAAGAGGAGGAATTCTGGGAGTTGAAGTCCACAAGTCTTAAAGCTGTCAAGTTTGAACACCCCTGGGTTTTTTTTTCTAAAGGGTTAGAGGTGCAAGGGTCTTTTAATTTGACAGCTTTAGGACTTGCGTGCTTCAAATGCCAGAGTTTCTGAGCCAACAATTTGGTTGCTAAGCGCCAAGCCACTCCCACTTCACCACATGACTGGCAAGCCACTCCCACCCGGTCACATGGTCGGCAAGCCACTCCCACCCGGTCATATGGCTGGCAAGCCACTCCCACCCAGTCACATGGCCGGCAAGCCACTCCCACAAAGCAGGCCACACCTATAGACGAGGTTCTAAAAAATTTTGAAACCTACCACTGATGCACGTGCACCTCCCGCTGGCCAGCTGGTCTTTGCCGCGCATGCGGGGGGCAGGGCGCATGTGCGAGGGCACTCACATTGCATTTTGGTGTTTCGCGCAGCGCCCCATACCCCATTTGGGGCCTGGAAAGCCTCCTGCACCAATCTGGAAGCCATAAATGGGCACGGGGGGGTTGGGGCACATGCGCAGGGGGAACGCAGAGGGTCGCACTTGCATGCGCAGGGTCACACGGCGGTCATACATGGGGAGCGTGGAGCGTTATGGGTATGGGTATGCAACAACAAAAAGGTTAGCTGTCACTGGAATAGAATAAGAGAGTTGGAAGGGACCTTTGAGGTCTTCTAGTCCAATCCCCTGCTCAGGCAGGAAACCCTATACCCGTGATGGCCAACCTAAAGGTGTGCCAAAATTCTGTGCATGCTCTATTGCATGTGTCCGCATGCTCACCCACCTGTGCATGTCTGCACGACCCGCCCATCTGCACATGTGTGAGCACCCGCCCTACCCACTGATCCCATGTGGGGAGGATTTTCACCCTCCCCAGGCTCCGGAGACTTTCCTGAACCCTGGGGAGGGTGAAAATTGCCTTTCCTGGCCCGCCGGAAGGCCGAAAATCATCTACCTTGCACGCACATGTGTGCCAGAGCTGAGGGCTGCCGTGCCAGAAAATATGGCTCCGCATGCCATAGGTTCTCCATCACGGTCCAATACCATTTGAGGCAAATGGTTGTCCAATCTCTTCTTAAAAATTTCCAGTGTTGGAGATTCACAACTTCTGGAGGCAAGTTGTTCCATTGGTTCCATCCATTGTTGGAAACCAATCAAGGAGAGAAGCAACCTAGAACTAAGAAGGTTTTCTTAGTCGGTTGGGTGTTTCCTCTTTCGGTTAGATTGGGTGTCTCCTCTTTCGACTAAGACATTGACTCTTCCTACAATGATGTCTTCCTTGTTTGATTTCCTACAAAAAGACACACGGACTCATCTCTCGATTGTTCTCTTCTCCCTTCTTCCAGAGCTGGATGGGCCCCAGGACTTGCGGTTCAGTGACATTCATGAAACCTCTGTGGTAGCCAACTGGAGACCCCCAACCTCTCGCATTGACGGCTACAAAGTTTCTTTCCAGCCTTCAGATGGCGGTGAGGGTCTTTATCTACTTGTCCCCCAGGATGATCAGTTAACAGCACACAGAACCTCTTAGTGCAGTCCACACTCCACTTTCTACGGCAGAAGGAGCTCAAGGGGAACAGAGCTAGCGTCGGAGAAAAAGCCAACCATTATGAATCAGCTTAGTGTGGTTTATTTGGGTACAGGGTTATTATAGCAATAGCAATAGCAATAGCAATAGCAGTTAGACTTATATACCGCTTCATAGGGCTTTCAGCCCTCTCTAAGCGGTTTACAGAGTCAGCATATCGCCCCCACAGTCTGGGTCCTCATTTCACCCACCTCGGAAGGATGGAAGGCTGAGTCAACCTTGAGCCGGTAAGATTAGAACCGCTGAACTGCAGATAACAGTCAGCTGAAGTGGGCTGCAGTACTGCACCCTAACCACTGCGCCACCTCGGCTCCTTTACTAAGGGTTAGGGTTATGTGAGCATAGTAGAGGTGGGTTCCTACCGGTTTGGAACTGTTCAGCTGAGTAGTAACTCGGCCGGACACGTGCCTGAAACGGTTCTATCCTCGGGGCTGCCATCTTGATTTTCTGTTCTGCGCATGCGCAGAACAATCTTCATTGCAGAAAACGCAAAAGAAATTGTGTGCCAAACCAGCAGTAAGGCCGGCAGGAATCCACCCCAGGAGCATAGCAATTGTATTTTATGAAACTGTGTTTATGGTTTGCCGTGTCACATTAATCAAGTTGGGCCTCCTCAGTGGTCTTAGCATTTTGTAATGGCGAGCCAAGACTCAACTCTAATTTGGTTGTTATGGTAATGTTGACAGCCAGATTGGTCTAGTGATTAAAGTGCAGGCCTAAGAGTTGGGAAAATGAGTTCTATTGGGTGAATTTGAGTCAGTCCATACTTTCGGCTGTTAGAAAGACACGGCAATAGCGAAATCTTATTATTCAGTCGGCCTGTATCTCAGTGAGAGCTTTTCCAGTCTGGGCCTCTCCCAATGATTTGGGTGACAAACCCCATCATGCTCAGCCAAGATGTGCATTTCCCATGCTAGTTCAAGAAGCTTCCTATCATATTGGAGAACACTATATCAAGAAATCAAATAATATCTGTCCAGCACTTCATACAGTGGTGCATTAACCATCAAGCAGACTAAGCACATGCTTAGGGCACCAGGCCCAAGGGGGCACCACAACGCTGAGAAAGAAAGAAAAAAGGCAATGAAGGTTTCTACAGTATGGACAAAGGAGGGTGGCACCAAGATTTGTCAGTGCTTAGGACACCAGTGAGCCTTAATCCACCACTGATATCATAACATTTCAGGCAAAGGTATCAACTCTGGGGTGTTTTTTTCCTGTTTTTAGGGGAGCCTAAAAGCATTCCAGTGGATGGATCTGAACTCAGGACACTCATTGAGGGTCTGACTCCTGGAGCCAGCTATGAGGTCGCTGTAATGTCTATCCGTGGGTTTGAAGAGAGCGAGCCGTTGGTGGGCTACATCACCACAGGTAATTCATGAGGGCAAGAAGCTTAAATGTTGGGTTCCTAGCAGCAGATGTACTTATTCATTGATCGACACCCTTATTGATTCATTTAATGCCAGTCCTTCGAGGTAAGCCAATTCAGGAAATAGACACTACCCCAAAAACCAGGCCTCTATAGTTCACTCATCTAGCTTTGCCCAAGGATTAGGATACACCTCCAGGGGAGGGATGCTGGGGGTTCACAAGGGTTTGGGAGAACCTCTAGTTAAGATTCTGTGCAATTCGGAGAACCCCCAAATCCCACCCCTGGCTGGCCCCACCCACCCCTCCCCTCCCAGGAGTCTCAACGCGGCTCATTTTGGATGCAGGTAAGTGCAGGGCGCATGTGGAGACTCCGGGAGAGCAAAAACGGGCCTATCAGAAGGTCAGGAAGTCCAGAAATGGGCCTATTTCCAGCCTCCAGAGGACCTCCGGAGCTTGGGGAAGCCGTTTTCGCCCTCCTGGAGGCTGGAGGAAAACCTCCGGAGCTTGGGGAGGGTAAAAAGCGCTCCCAACTGCCAATTAGGCCATGCCCACCATGGCCACGCCCACCCAGCAACCAGGCAGAGAACCTCTTGCTAAAGTTTTCGAAGTCCACACCTGTACACATCTATGAAGCTCGCTTATTCCACACTGTCCATGGAGATACTCAGTCATCCAGGTCAACAAAGGTGTTGCTCAAAAGGCAACTGGACTTTCTTGGATTGTTTTTTTTTCCCCCTTGAAAATATTTTGCTTTTCATCCGGGAAACATCTTCAGTTCTGGCAGACAGGTGGGAAATGGAAGGATGTTTATTCTTAGCAGCCATCTGGTCATTAGTACTCTGAAGGTCGGTCATTGGCTCTCTGAGAGTCATTGGAGCCATTGAGGGCAAATGAGTGTGGAACCGTCTTGATACGGCTCAAAGGACTGTATTGGTAACAGTGTTGTTGACAGGAGATAGGTGGTTATGTATCACACTGTGCCCTTCCAGAGGGTCTTCTTCCACAGTGTAGGGAAGGGGTCCCCCAAATTGTAGGCCATGGCCTACGACCGGCCATGGGCTAAATCACCACCGGGCCACATGAGTGGCCAGCTGGTGCACATTCATCCCCACTCCTATGTGCACCACGGGCGGTCGCAGCACGACTCGCACAAGCGTCATCGTGGGCAGCTGTGCCCCCCACTTGCACGAGTGTCATCATAGGCGGGCATGGTCCAACTTATGCAAGTCTCATTGCGGGTGCTTGACATCCCACTCACGAGAGCGTTGCCACGAACATCGTGGGAGCTTACATGTGTACGCATGCCCATGCGAGTGTCCTTCCCAGAAAATTCTCCTCTCTTTCCCCCTACCCGCCCTTACAACTCCGGGCCCCCAATCTGGAAAGGTTGGGGAATTCTGGTGTAGGGACTCCCTACGGGAGAAACACTTAGGCAATCCTCTCCTTCTTTAACTCACAGTGCCAGACGGTCCTTCGGATTTGCGGGCTGTCAATGTAACCGGTACCTCCGCCGTGCTGACATGGCGTCCTGCTGTGGCTGAGATGAACAACTATATTGTCACATACGGACCTATCACCAGCACCGGTAAGCAATCGGAGCTTGTGAAGCCTGGGGGTCAATCAGTTGGCCATCAACCTGCCTTTGGAGCTCATGCCCCCTTCCAAAAAAGGCTAACTCTCCTATGAAGGTAAATGTGGTCTCACACCATGTTGCAACCACTTTAATTTAAAATATGATGTTTTCTTGAGAGTGTGGACAATCTTCAGTTTTTTTTTTCATCCCTTCTTCCGCTTCGCTCCATGCCTTCACGTTCCTCCTGCCAGGTCATCTCTGTGCTTTTCTATATGTGCCAGCTTGAACCTTGAACACAGGCAGTCCTCGCTTAATGACCAGCTACTGAAAGCCAACTCTGAAAGTTTTCCCCGCGGTTGTAGCATAATTAAAAGAGCAATCGTTTCCCTTCCCTAAATGTCACAGGTCACATTGTCCGATTAAGGCGTTTGGCGGGTTCCTCGGTCACACCTCTTCTCCTCCAACTGCCACCTGTTGGGATGACCTTGGTTCCCATGAGAAAGTTTTTTTGTTATGACTGCTAGCCAGCCTATCTACTTTTCTTCCCCCCACACACACCCTGAGTTCGTGGCAACTCTGAGGCAGCAAAAGACGGCTTCAGAGTTGACAGTTGGCTGGAGAATTCTGGGAGCTGAAGTCCACAAGTCTTAAAAGTTTGCCAAGTTTGGAGACCCCTGTCCTAGACTCTTGATCTGGTTTGGCTTAGGCTATTCTTGGAACAGATTTCATCTCTGCATTTTTCCCTACCCAGGCTCACAGGTCTCCGAATCGGTTCCAGGAAATCGTGTCCAGCTTCAGCTGTCAGAGCTGCAAAGGGACATGGAATATTGGGCCAATGTCTATGGGGAAAAGGAAGGAAACCGAAGTTCTCCCACCAGCGCTGCTTTCACCACTGGTGAGTGGATGGGTTCCATTACAGTGGGGGTAGTAGGGAAGACCTGAAGTGCCAGGTAGCGGACAGACCCTCCTGGAAAGATGCACCTTTGTGGTTGCTAAGACTTGATGGTCAATTAACCAGTCAATTCAGGGGTGGGTTGCTGCTGGCGTTACTGCTGGTTCACTTTGCATGTGCGCCCATCACGCATTGCTTGCGCATGCGCAGTTACCTGTACATTGCGGATGCACAGAACATTATAAAATAGCAATAGTAATAGCAGTTAGACTTATATACCGCTTCATAGGGCTTTCAGCCCTCTCTAAGTGGTTTACAGAGTCAGCATATCACCCCCACAGTCTGGGTCCTCATTTCACCCACCTTGGAAGGATGGAAGGCTGAGTCAACCTTGAGCCGGTGAGATTAGAACCGCTAAACTGCAGATAACAGTCAGCTGAAGTGGCCTGCAGTACTGCACTCTAACCACTGCGCCATCTCGGCTCTATAAACATGCCGGCAATGGCATGGACGGATGGAGAACCTGTTCGGGGGCGTGGCCAGCCTGCCATCTCTACCGGTTCAGCGACCCAGTCGCCATTTCCCCTACCAGTTCACCCGAACCAGTGCAAACCGGTAGCAACCCACCTCTGACTCAATCCATCAATCAAAGTGAATAGTGGAGTCAATAGGGATTGAATCTGAAGAGTAAAAAAGATATGTCTACAGGTAGCCCTTGACTTACAACCACAGCTGGGATCAGAAAATTCATTAAGTGGCATGGTCAATAAATGCTGCATCATCTGACCGGAACCAATTTTGCGACCTTTTTGCCACAATTATTACATGTGATGCAGTGATGGGTTCCGGATCCCATTCCAACCGGTACGGTTGGAATGGCCTAGTGGCGTCCACATGCATTTTAGCGTCTCAGCGAGCCTCTGTGATGCTCCAGCTGCTCAGCGGAGCGTTGCGCAGCCGCTGTACATACCGTGCGTGTGCGCGGAAGCACTGAAGACTTAAAAGACAAGTAAGGAGCACGGGAGGGCAGGTGGGCCCTCTGGAGCACCGTACCGGAACGGTATCTGGTGCTCCAGGCAGGCTCCTGTACGCCCGTACTGGGGCGTACCGCCTGCAACCCACCACTGACGTGATGTCACAAAAATACAAATCTCGGTTCCCTAAAAAGAGGCATGGAATCAAAATCACATGAAACATTAGTACTGCTTTATAAATCCTTGGTAAGGCCACACCTGGAATACTGCACCCAGATAGGTCACCAGATTACAAAAAAAGATGTTGAGGAGGGGGGGGTGAGGAAGTGCAGAGAAGAGCAGCTAAGATGATTAAAGGCCTGGAGACTAAAACATAGGAAGAACGGTTGCAGGAATTGAGCATGGCTAGTCTAGAAAAAAGAAGGATTAGGAGTGACATGATAGCAGTATTGCAGCATTTGAGAGGCTGCCACAAAGGAGAGGGGGTCAATTTATTTTCCAAAGGACCAGAGAGAAGGACCAGAAACAATGAATGGAAATTAATCAAGGAGAGAAAGCAAACTGGAATTAAAGAGAAACTTAGTAACAGAACAATTAACCAGTGGAACGGCTTGCCTTCAAAAGTTGTGGGTGCCCCATCACTGAAGGTTCTTAAAGAGGAGAGACTGGGTGGCCAATTGTCTGAAATGGTATAGGCCGGTGTCTCCTGCTTGAGCAGGGGGTTGACTTTGCTATACCTTTGTAACACAATTCAAACCCTCAAGGGGTTCAAAAACCCGATGTTAACATTAGTGAATTTTCAGGCATGACATTTCATGTCTGCTAAAAATTCAGCCATCTTGGAGGGAAACAAGCCACAGGATGCTTGAATTGATGAAAGCAGCAGAGTTCACACACAAAAGGAAGCCAGAGCTAGTTAAAACCAGATTGTCTCGTTTGTCCTACGCTGTCTTAGAATTTCTCAGGATAATTTTTGGAAACATTGGGCAAAATGTCCCTTTGGCTTCTTTTCCTAAAAGAGTTCATAGATTTTTCTCCGCTGCTCTATAGCGCAAGGTAGGGTTAAATTCATAATTGTACAATTTGGTTCATTTTTTTTAAAACTCTCACTTTCCTTCCCCCTCCTGCAGGAGCAGATGGGCCCCGGGACCTGCACGCTACGGAAATTTCCCCCCGTAGTGTGCGTCTCACCTGGTCACCCCCTGGTGCCCCACCTGAGGGATATCTGCTGAGTTATGAGACCCCCGGTGGGCAATCAAAGGTACCTAGCCACAGTTTTTTCAGTTGCCTCTTGAAAAAGCACCCTTTGGGACATTTCTGTTTTGACTGAGGCTTCCCAAGAACATGAAACAGACTCCTTGTCCCGGCAAAAAAAACCTTTTATTAACTTGCTGTGAATTCTGCTCATTCACAGCCGGCAAAGTCTTTCAAAGGAGGATTTATGGTCACAGAACTTATCTGGCTTGGAGAGCTCACACAGGCTGATATCTACAGAACTTGACAAGGAGTCTCGAACTAATTGTCTCCTGCAAATTCCACTCCCCTTTGGCTCCTCTTTTATTTCCTCTGGGAGGGGCCATTCATCGTCTGGCCTTACTCCCATGTCAACCTCTGTTCTTTAGCAGTTTCCTTCATCTGGCAATTCTGAGCATGTGCAGACTGGAACAAGCTTCTGTTGTTTGTCTGCCTCACTGATGTCTGATTCTGAAGCAGGCGTGAAATCCTCTTAGCTTCACTACCGGTTTGCAACCGGGAGCGCTCGCGCACGGCATGCGCAGAGCATCCATGATGACATCTGGGCAGGTGGGCGGAGCCTCCCCCACGGCTACTACCAGTTCGCCCAAACTGGGGTAAACTGGCAGAACACCACCTCTGCTCGGAAGGCAGCTGATAGCTGACATACGGCTCTGGCCCCCTCTTTGCCTCCGACACAGAGTCCTTGAGAGACCGCCTGCTGCCAATTACCTCCCAAAGACCCATTAGATCACACAGGGTTGGCCTCCTCCGGGTGCCGTCTACCAGCCAATGCCACCTGGCTACTACCCGGGGGAGGGCCTTCTCTGTGGCAGCTCCGGCCCTCTGGAACGAACTCCCCGCAGAGATTCGGACCCTCACCTCTCTCCAAGCCTTCCGAAAAGCCGTCAAAACCTGCGGTTGATGAGTTCCCCTCCCCTCTCGACCTGTGTGGTTTGTGTGATTCTTGGCTATTTTAACTACTTGTATTGTGTTCTATGTTCCCCTTTTCCCCTTTTGAGTTGTTCGCCGCCTTGAGTCCCTCCCGGAGAAGGGCGGCATACAAATAAAATAAATCTAAATCTAATCTAAATCCTCATCCGAGCCTTCCCCAGACTCCAGGACTGGCCCATCTTCCTCCCCAACCTCCTCACTGTCCGACTCTTCTGCCAGCTCTGCTGGCCACTGGTGGGCCACAACAATTTCATGCATTGTTCTCCATATAGCTGCAATTCAAAGCATTTATATATTGCTGGCCTAAATTTCCCTGCCTTTATTTTGCTCTCCACAGGAGATCCCTCTGGATGCTTCCGTCACCTCGTATAAACTTCAAGACCTGATTCCTTCAAGTCGGTACCAGGTCCAAGTCCAGGCAGTGAGGAGGGGAACACCAACAGCTCCCATCTCCACGTCCTTCACCACTGGTAATAACATTATAGACTCCCTGATATGTCTACGTTTGAGACAGACTATCTGTGGTCCTTTGGGACTTCCTAAAGACCCAAACCCTGAATGAATGGGTGCAGTGATCACCGTTTCTTTCTTGGACAGGACATCTGACATACCCCTTCCCTCGGGACTGCTCGGAAGAAATCCAGAATGGGCCAGGAGCTTCGCGAGTAACAACAATTTATCTCGGGGGCAACCGGGAACGTCCCTTGAGGGTGTTCTGTGATATGGAGACAGATGGGGGAGGCTGGATTGTGAGTATGAACAGTACGGTTGGGTTGGTGATGGTCAAACTACAGTTTCTTGAAAAAGGATCTGTCAGGTTTCCAAGTAATAATCCCATAGCAAACAAAACTCTACTGAGGCCAGTAGATTCCTCAAAGAATAGTTTTATTAGATATATCACATTGACACAGTTCTGGTGAAAACCGACTCTGAAAGTTCCCACAGGTTTCTCCTAATTAAAAGTAAAAAGTTTTTCCCCTTCCCCAAACAATCAGTCACATTGGTCCAATCAGGTTGCCATCCGGTTGCTTGGTAACGTCACTCCTCCTCTCTCTGGTCAGGTGTGAGAATGTCCTTGTTTCCCAGGAGAAAGTATTTTGTTTCGGCTACAAAACCCCAGTTCCCCGCTCCCAATCCCTCAGCTCTAGTGTGGCAACACTGAAGCTTCAAAATGGCCTCGGTCAGGTCAGCTTCAGGGTTGACAGAATCATTGTTTCCTCCAGCCATGATTTCATGCGTGCTGCTTTTTTTCAGCCGCAGACATTGGCAGTTGAAGAATTTTAAATGGTGGGTGGGGTTAATGAAGGGAAACGAATGGAAGACTTTAAAGCAGCATCCTTCCCCAACTTTCCGGGTACATCAGACAATAGATCCCATCATCCATAGCCAACATGCTATTCTTAGAGAGTGATCATTTTGAGCCAACAGATGTAGAAGATGCCAGGTTAGAGAAGGACATTCTAGTGCAGAACTTTTCCAAGTTTAAGACGTGCAGACTTTCGACTCTCAGAATTGCCCAGCCAGGACAAGTCATTGTGAAGTTGTGAGGCATGGAACCACAATAAGACCAGCTTTCTACTGATCAAATTCAGGAGCAGTGAGAGGATAGTCATCTACCAAGAGCACAAGAGAGACGAAGCAACAAACCAGAAACATGGCACAAGCTCTGCCCCTAACTTATTTGGGTGCAATGTTGTGACACATGTGAAAGGGTCGAACACAGTAGTGGGTTCCTACTAGTTCAGCTTAGGTCAGCTGAACTGGTAGTAGCTTGGCGGCCTGGGTCGCCGGAACCGGCAGTGACCCAGGCCTGCTATGCCCCTGAACTGGTTCTCCTGGTGGCACCGTAGGCGGCGCCATCTTGTTTTTTGCTTCTGCACATACGCAGATCAATTTTAGTTGTACTGCGCATCCATGCTCAGCGCGTCCCTGAGTGAACTGGCAGTAGTCTCCGCCAGAACCCACCCCTGGTCGAACAAGCATACTGATGTTCCACCTGAGGGTAGAACAAGAAGCAATGGGTGGAAACTAATCAAGGAGAGAAGCAACTTAGAACTGAGGAGAAATTTCCTGACAGTTAGAACAATCAACCAGTGGAACAGCTTCCCTCCAGAAGTTGTGAATGCCGCAACATTGGAAGTCTTTAAGAAGATGTTGGATAGCCATCTGTCTGGAACAGTATAGGGTTTCCTGCCTAGGTAAGGGGTTGGACTAGAAGACCTCCAAGGTCCCTTCCAACTCTGCTATTGCATTGTATTATTGTATAATCTGGCATATGTACATCAGTGGTGGGATTCAGCCAGTTCACACCTACTCGGGAGAACCGGTTGTTAACTTTCTAAGCAGTTCGGAGAACCGGTTAATGGAAGAAATCTCCTTTTGTTTTTTTCCGCTTTACAGGGCTGATCCCTGTAAAGGAAAGCAGGAAGGAAACATTCTGGTGTTGTTTCTAGCCTAATCTTTATTGCCCTGCTTACAGAAACTGCCTCTCTAGTTAACCCTTATTATATTGTAACAGTTGATGCGAAGCACCCGTTGACGTGAGTGACGTTGAGTTGGCCACACCCACCCAATCACATGATCACCTAGCCATGCCTACGCAACTGGTCATTAGGGCAGAGAACCGGTTGATAAATTATTTGAATCCCACCACTGATGTACATGTTTATATTGAGAAAAATTGTCACAAAGGTGCTTTTTCAAGAGGACTTTCTGGGGTTTATTTTTTTAAGATGTTTCGCTTCTCATCCAAGAAGTTTCTTCAGCTCTGGCTGAATGCAAATGACCAGCTGTCTGCAAGGAGGATAAATCCTTCCCTTCCCCACCAGCCAGCCAGCGCTGAAGAAGCTTCTTGGATGACAAGTGAAACGCCTTAAAAGAAAAACCAGAAATCCAGTTGCCTCTTGAAAAAGCACCTTTGGGACAACCATGACCTGGATGAGTAAGAATCTCCATAGATATTGAGAAAAATTGCTCTCAAAATCATGTACAGTAGAAGGACATCTACTGGGGTTTTATTGCTTTCTGATATCAATCACTATCAATTTTCTTTCGTTCCTTCTCCAACATGGCATCCTCATTCTCCTCCTCCTCCTCCCCAGGTCTTCCAACGTCGGATGAATGGTGAGATGGATTTCTGGCGGGACTGGCAAAGTTATGCTCTTGGCTTTGGCAACCTAACCCGGGAATTTTGGCTTGGTAAGTCTGCAACTTTACCTGCGTCCCCTTATCTGTGTAGCCAGATATATCTAGCCTTTCATCCTTCCTGTCCTTTTGCAGACTGGAAACTGAGCCCACAGAAGGATAAGGGCTTGTCTCAGCTGAACCCATTTCTGGATTTTATGCTTGAAACATGGGGGAGAAAATGAAACTTTGATTCAGACAATCTTGTTATAGAAATGGTTAGCATTATTAAATACCCTATTTCCTCGAAAATAAGACCTCCCTGGATAATAAGCCCAAGCAGGCTTTTGAGCGCATGCACTAAAATAAGCCCTCCCCTGAAAATAAGCCCTCCCCAAAAATATTGCAACCCTGCAGCAGCCATGAGGTGACAACGCTCACCATCTCCTGAACCTCAAAAATAATAAGACCTCCCCAAAAATAAGGCCAAGTGCTTATTTCGGAGGTCAAAAGAAAATAAGAACCTGTCTTATTTTCGGGGAAATACGGTAACTGTGTGTTCTACTCTGCTGAAGCAAAAAAGTTGATAGTCCCTTTTACCTTTTTTTCTTTCCCTTTTACCTAACCCCCTCTCCCCCTCTTTACTTTTCCTTATTCTCTCATGATCTTTATTTTTTTTTGTATTTTATACAATAATAAACTTTAATATTTTTTTAAAGATGGAAATGATAATAAGGCAATACTAACTTCCTCAGTTGTATACAAGTTCCATAAGGATTCCATTTGTAAGTGTCATTCCTTCTTTAACCTCCTTCAGAAGAATTATTGATTATCAAATTGTTCCTTGGTGAGCACATAGATTGATTCTCTCCAGGATGATGTGTCCCCAACCTGGGGACTCTTTTTTTTTTCCCAAACTTTTTTTTATTTTTAAACATAAAAGACAACATTAAAAAAATCTCATCCGTTACATACAGCATGTTGTTTGGTTACAAGCGTCCATATTCTCAATTACATATACAATCACAGATTTTCCGTCTAATATAATTAGATACCTCACTTTCATTGTACAACATATATTCAATTACGATTAATATTTCTTTCTTTTCAACGAACCTAATTCCCTTGCATTCTTGATTGTCTACTTAATAACAATATACCTTTATGTAATCACTTATCTCATTCTGAATATTTTTATAGTGTAAAAGAATTTACCAACTGTTTATGTTTATACATCACTACTTTCAGTTATGCATAATCCCGCCAATCATCTATCGAATATGCTTATGTTCATTGTTGTCGTACATCATACATTCAAGCAAAAATGTTATTCCTTCATTTTTAAACAAAGTATTCGAAATACTCACTTCATATATATATATACCAATCTTTCATTACTTCCTTATTAAAACTATTTATCAACAAGATATCTTTATAATATACATCACTACTTAGAGTTATGCATAATATCACCGATCCTCTATCAAATGTACATAGATTCATTATTATCCTTATCCTTCATTTTAAAACAAAATATTCTAAATTATTCAATTCATATATATGTCAGTCTTTCATTGTATCGTTATTAATCTATTTAACAACATAATTGTATTATCACTTATCTCCTTCAGTTAAAACATAAGTAAAACATTTTTCATTTCCAGGTTTTTTTCCCCAGCCACTGATAAAATAAATCCCATATCTTATAAAATTGCTCGTCTTCTTGTTCTCTAATTTCAAATGTCAATTTGCTAATTTCAGCACACTCCATTGTCTTTCGAATAACTTCTTCCTGTTTTGGTATTGTTTCATTTTTCCAATTTTTGATCTTTATTTCTTTTTGTATTCTATACAATAATAAACATTAATATTTTTTTAACGATAGAAATGATAATAAGGCTATACTAACTTCCACACAGTTGTATACAAGTTCCATAAGGATTCCATTTGTAGGTGTCACTCCTTCTTTAACCTCCTTCAGAAGAATTATTGATTATTTATTTATTATTAAAATTTATATGCTGCCCAATCCCGAAGGACTCCGGGCAGCTTACAAAAGAAGAAGAAAAAGAAAGAGAGAAAGAAAAATAAGAAAAAAAGACAGTTTAAAATGATCAATCCACATGCATTCATTCTAATCGGGGCTGGACCTCAACAATGAGGTCAACAGCCCCAGGCCTGCTGGAACAGCCAGGTTTTAACAGCTTTCCTGAAGGCCATGAGAGTGGGTGCGGTCCGGATCTCTGGGGGTAGTTGATTCCAGAGAGTCGGAGCAGCCACAGAGAAGGCTCTCCTCCGGGGGCCAGCCAGCCGACACTATAGAGCACGTTGCAATAATCCAGCCTAGAGGTGACAAATTGTTCCTTGGTGACCACATAGACTGATTCTCTCCAGAATGATGTGTCCCCAACCTGGGGATTCTTCCAACAGTGCCCTCATCATTACATGTAGCTTCGGAAGACTCAACCTCTCTTTTCTCTTTGGATTCCAGGAAACAATGCCCTGCACCAGATCACCTCTTCAGGGGACTACGAGCTCCGCGTGGATCTCCGTGCTGGGGAGGAGTCCGTCTATGCCACCTATCAGCACTTCCGTGTGGACCCTCCAGCTGACCATTACCGCCTGCATCTGGGCAGTTACCAGGGCACAGCTGGTGAGCATAGCTGTGGGATTGTGCGTCAGGGTTCCAAGAAATATATCCAGAACAATGAGAACTCCGAGGCCATTTTTTGAACATTTCCATCCCGTTCGGTTTATGTAGCCGCCTCCCAGGACCGCTCGACATTGTTAACCTGTAAAGTGTTTCACTGGGCTTTTTATCTTTGTATGACTTTCAGACAATGTTGATTACCACAATAAGACTGAATTAAGTGCAGCGTAATTCCCACATGACCAGCTTCATGCTGGCACAAGTTGGAAAGAACCACCGCATTTTTAGAAGTGTAAGACACACCTTTTTCCCCCTCAAAAAAGAGGGTGAAAATCTGGGTGCATCTTATACACTGAATGCAGCATTTTTGGCCTCCTGAAACCCCGCCCCCTTTGCAAAAATGACCGTGCATAGCCTTTAGGAGGCTTCCAAAGTGCTGCTGGGGGCTGGGGAGGCAAAAATGAGTGAAAAATGGGACGTTTTCTGCTCATCCCCCCCTCCCCAGCCTTCAGGAGCACTCTACAGCCTCCTAAAGGCTATTCGTGGCCTTTTTTGACACAAACCGGGCTCATTTTCGCAAAAAATGGGCCATTTTTTGCTCATCCCCCCCCCCCTCCCCAGCACCCTGGAGCACTCTATAAGCCTCCTCAAGCTATTCATGCCCTTTTTTGGACAAAAACTGTTTTTGGGAGGTCTGCAGAGTGCAAAAACTTTTTTTTTTAAATTGCCACTTCAAAATCTTGGTGTGTCTTATACTCTGAAAAATATGGTATTTGCAGAGAAGAGCAACAAAGATGATTAGGGGACTGAAGGCTAAAACGTATAAAGAATGGTTGCTGGAATTGGGTGTGCCTAGTTTAATGAACAGAAGGACTAAGGGAGACATGACAGCTGTGTTGCAATATCTGAAAGGTTGGCACGAAGAAGAGGGAGTCAAACTATTCTCCAAAGCACTTAAGGGTAGGACAAGAAGCAATGGAGGGAAACTAATCAAGGAGAGAAGCAACCTAGAACTGAAGAGAAATTTCCTGACAGTGAAAACAATTAATCAGCGGAAAGACTTGTCTCCAGAAGTTGTGAATGCTCCAACATTGGAAATTTTTAAGAAGACACTGGCAACCCTTTGACTGAAATGGTATAGGTTTCCTGTCTGAGCAGGAGGTTGGACTAGAAGACCTCCAAGGTCCCTTCCAACTCTGTTATTCTTTTTTTTTTCTATTCTGGCAGAAAAGCATTGTTTTTGGTGTGCTTCCATGCTGGGGTGTCATCTTTCCAAGTCTTTCCAATAGGACTAATGAAGTGTCCACTGAAGCTGAAGCATTGCCCATGGTTAGGGGGTTGTATGGAAAGGCACTAAGTGAATATATATGTATGCATGGAGAGATGTGAAGTTAGAAAATGGGAAGGACTAGAATCCTCAGGTGTGGGTTTTATGAACTGGGGGATGATGGGAAAAGCATGTCTTGATTTGAGTTACTGTCATTATGAAAGGCAAAGCTTTGGAGATGGACCTTTTTCCCCCCCTCAAAGGTTATTGGCCAAGCACCCAAAATATGATCATGTGACTTGGGGAGTTTCAGCCATAGTTACTCCCAAAATGGGTTGTAAGTAGTTCTTGGGAGGTCCATCCTAACTTCGATCAATCGTAAATCAAGGACTACCTGTAGCAGAAGGGATTCGCGTACACAGGGAAGAAGATAATTCTTAAGAGCAGCCAAAAATTCATCCAAAAATTCAGGAGAGAGGACTGTGGTTGTTTTTCACTTTCCCACTTTCTCTCTCACCCAGGCGATGCCTTCAGCTACCACTCAGGGAGTGTTTTCTCCACTCGGGACCGGGATCCGAATCGGGTCATCATCCCCTGCGCCATCTCTTACCGTGGGGCATGGTGGTATCGCAACTGCCACTACACCAACCTCAATGGGCTCTACGCTAACAACCGTGATCACCAGGTAACAACAGTGGCAAGAAAGGTCGTAAAATGGGGCAAAATTCACTTAACAAAACATTGCTTCACTTAGCAACAGAAATGTTGGGCTCAATTGTGGTCGTAAATGGAGGACTACTTGTATAAAACACTTTCACCTCAATTTCTCTCTCTCTCTTTCTCTGACTTCACTGATCTTCCTTTGGCGGGAAGGGGAGGAGTCTTAATTTTTACAGATTCGGCTTTGCATTTCTCACCCGTCTCCTCTCTCTCCTCCATTCCAGGGCGTCAACTGGTTTAACTGGAAAGGATTCGAGTTTTCCATTCCTTTCACTGAGATGAAACTGCGGCCCAGCAGCTTCCACCTATTGCAGCGGTCCTGAGCGGGATGCGGGGTGGACCAAGGGAGAGAACAGCGGAGGCAAAGCAACAAAAAAAAAACAGCGGGGGAAATCCCAGCAATGGCCCCTTTTGCAACAGGATACCTCACATCTGGCCTTTGTTCTGCTTTTCTGGCCCATCCTGAGGAAAAAGAGGAATGCATCAAAACCAAAAGGAGAGGGGGGAAAAAACCTTTGGAGATTTGAGAAAATCCACTTCAGTCAAAAAGGAGAGAGAACTCAGAAATAGAGTTTGAGAGGATGGAAGCAATTCATCTGAATATAGGTAGTCCTCAATGTACAACTACAATTGGGAGCGGGATTTTTATTGCAATGCAAGGCGATTGTTGAGTCATGGCCAATTTTACCACGGTTGTTAAGTGAGTCAGGGTAGCTGCAAAGCAAATCAAATCTGACCTACCCCTTGGACTTTGCTTGTCGGAATGCCACAAATGGGGATTTCGTGACCCTGCTGCTGTTATAAACACATGCTGGTTAAATCAAGCTCCCCAATTTTGATCCCATAACCCTGGCACAAGGACTGGCTGCCAATCACTTTTTTCAGTGCTGTTGTCCTTTTGAATGGTCCCTAAACAAACAGTTGTAAGTTGAGGACTACCTGTGATTTTTATTTTTGTAAAGGAAAGCTTTTAAGAGAGCCAAGAAATCAGATCGGCCGGCAAAACATCAGCCACCAAAAGTCAATTCCCTTCCCTTAGTTCTGGTTCTGGGAATCAATGACTTCATGCAGCAGTGAAGTCCTGATTCGCACCCAAAATCTCTCCTTCTTGACCCCTTTTGCTTCTCATCAGCTCACCCGCTAAAGACTTTTCCCTTCCTTCTCCAGCCTCATTCCCAACCCAGGCTCCATTTTCTTCCTCCTGCAAATGCCATTCAAAATGGAGTTAAAAGTCATAAGTATGTTGGTGAACACAGCTTGACATAAAAAGCACTTTTAATGTTGGTTTGATTTTTTTCCCCCATTCCTTTTACCCCCTGGGGAAACCTTGTGAACTCAAACAACAGACTGTTCTCCCATCCGTAACCTTTTTGCCTCTCGCTCTGCAAACTTTTACACCGAAAGGTAAATGATTAGTACTGAAAGGCACAGTAGGAATCAAACTGGGCAAGGGGGGAGGGAATTGCAGAGTGGAAAAAGAACTGAAGAAAATGGGAAAGACCTCAGATTCATTCTTGTCCTCATAAATAATAATAAAACACCGAAAAATCAACAGGCCAGTTCCTAAATTGTGTACGCTTTCTCTCATTTATATGAGATTTCAGGGACCAAATTGGGATTAATTCTCACTTAAAAGCTGAGTTTATGATTATATAAACATTTTCAAGAAATTCCAGCACATAGAAACCTAGTATTTTACAGATGGTGAGGGTAAATTCTTTTTTTCCCCTTGCTTTAAACTTTCTCTAAGAGTAAAGGATTTGTTTAAATTCTGGCCCAAATCCAAGTAGATTCTGTCAGAAAAAAAGGAGCGATTTCCTGCCTCTGAGCAGTACATAAGAGCCCTCTGATTGGGCACTTTATAGGAGAATAATTGCATTTTGCAACTTTATAATGGAGAACTTTATGATTGTAAGGTATATATATATATATAATTGTAAGGTATAAAGATATTTGGTATTGCAGTTGTTCTTAAACTGAGGACAGTTACCCCCAAACTGATAATTTGGACCTATTCCTGGGGTTAATGAAATAATACCATATGTAAATTCTGTTTCAGAGTTGTGGGTCCAGTTTGGGACTGCTACTGGTGAGACACTTGTGTAAAACAACAGTCAGGTCTCTTGTGGGGACAATGACATTATTCAATGAAAAGTGTCATTTGGGCCAAACGTTTTAAGAACCACTGTTTCTTTCCTAACCTGATGCCTTTGTGGGTTGGACTAAATCCATCCAGAATTAAGAGAAATATGGGGGATATAACTGGAATTGGAGAAAAAATCTGAGGCGAATGTCAGGATTAGCCAGAATATTCCGTCTAAAATCAAAGAGAGACAAACGCAATCCAGATGTGGGAATGACTTCCCAATTTGATCTTCTAAACATTTTGTCCGTTTCTTGAACCTCTTTAGTGAATCAGACAGACTTCCTTTGAAAGATTAAAGGAGATCCAAATGAGGCATTAGGAGCATACTTTTTAATGATTAATGTATTAATTACTAGTACAAACAACAGACTTCAAAGGCAGAAGTCCCAGATTTGTTTAAAAGTCAAATGCCAATACTCTTGATTGTACTGATAGAAGAGAATATTTGTAACTCAGGATTGAACTGTCCTTGGTGGTCCCTGAGCTTGGTTGTTTTCTGGCAGCGGTTTCATTACCAAATTAGGTAACGTCAACTAGCATTGATTACTTACCTTAGATTACCTATCTGACATTATCTAGTAGATTACCTAATTTGCTAATGAAGCACTACAAGAAAACAACCAAGCATGGAGAGCATCAAGGAACTCAGAGTCCTGATTGTACCCAGACAGTGCTAGGATTATAACTAGGGACAGGGGGAGATGCTAATAAAATCCCAATTTCCTGATTTTTCCCTTTCTCAAATAGTTTTAGCTAATTAAGACTTCTCTACAGCCTTCCCAAACTACTAATTACATCACCGAGTGTTCTTTTTCTTCTCTGGAAATGTGAAAATGTTGCAGTTAGTCCCATAATCAGACATTTAGACTGGATTTGGCATTCTAATCCGCCTATCAAGTCGTAACTCAGGTCAGGGGTGAAATGCTACCAGTTCGGGCCCGTTTGCCTGAACCGGTAGTAAAAATGCTACTGGTTTGCCCGAACCAGTAGTAAAATAAATGAAACTGGTTCGGGCGAACTGGTTTTTCTGACGAACAGCTGTGACACGCGATTTATATTAGCTAGAAAGCAGGATTTCCTGCTTTCTAGCTAATATAAATCGTGTGGCACAACGGATGCCCCCCCACTTCCTGTTCGCTTACCTTACCTTTTTGACGCTCTGTGTATGCACGGGTGGTACTGTGCATCACGGAGGTGGCACATGCGAGTGAAGTGTGTGTGCTCACATTGCTACCGAACCGGTAACAAAGGTAAGTGGATTTCACCCCTGGCTCCGATCCTTGGGAAGGAGTCAATAGGTAGATTGAAAAGCCAGATCGAGTGTAAACATCGGGATGACTGTGCAACCAACCACAATTCCGCTGCCATCTGATCACGAGGCACAATTGAAGACAAATGTTAAAGAGACGATCTCCAAGACAGGAGCAAGCCTGGCTTCGGACAGAAAACTTGGAGAGGAGACCATGGGCTTTGAAGTGGGAGAGAGAGAGAGTTTGACCTGTGACTCAAGCAAGACCTGTAATCTGTCCATCATCCTCCACAAGCCCAGCTTCACATGGCTCATCCAGCACCTATTGGGGTTAATATTTGTGACTTGGGCAAATGTCTTTGTTTGTACTGGGTAAAGATGAGGCCAGCAGATTTGTCGATTTGGTTCAACACGGGAACAAAGTTGTGTTTCTCTGGGACTGTGACACTCGTCAAGACAAGCCACTTGATATTAGAAGCAGGTGGAAGAGCTCACAAGAAGTTTTTTCTTCTTCTTACGGGAACTTTAAGGGAATGTTGAAAGGACGGTCTTTTACAACTTGAGGCAGGGTAGGAAATTTGCACAAATTTGGTGGGAGGGAAAGGCAAGCTGTAAAGTATTGTTTCTTTATAAGAGCAGGGGAGAATAAAACTCTTCTATAAAAGAAGTGCTTGGGGAAAAAAGTTATTTTTAGATCATGGGGAAAATATGTTTAAAATAAAAATCAAATTGAAAAAAGAGGACTAGTGACGTTCTTCACCATTCGTTTTGGGGTTTTTTTGTACAGCCACTTAGTCTGGTGGGAAACAACCTAGAATTGGTAGCAGCTTTGCAACTGAAGAGGGTATTTGCTCTTTTGAATCTCATTGAGTGGAATTGCCCCTAACCTGGATCGGAATTGGTGAGACCACCTACTCTGAAAAGGGTAGATTTGATGTCACCTAGCAAAACATCCCAGAACTGATTGCTTCGGAGTCTTGTCTGATTATCAATAGCAAAAGTGTGTTGACTCCAATGTAGCTGGTTCTCAGTATTATTATCAGCCCATGGCAAATTTGTGTCGACTCAATTGTGTTGATCTTGTTGTTAATTCTTCTTTTCTGTGAGCCCTTCCCCACTTCTGGGTAAATCCTCCCAGGATACCTGGATATCTCAGTGACCGCCTCCTGCAACATACCTCCCAGCGCCCAATAAGATCTCACAGGGCGGGCCTTCTCCGGGTACCGTCGACCACACAATGTCATCTGGCGGCCCCTCGGGGAAGAGCCTTCTCTGTAGCTGCCCCGGCCCTCTGGAACGATCTACCCCCTGAGATCCGGACCCTCCCCACTCTCTCAGCCTTCCGAAAGTCTGTTAAGACCTGGCTGTTCTGGCAGGCCTGGGGCTGTTGATCTTGATTGGACTTCAGCCCCATTAAAAATCGAGTGTATGTTGTGTCTCTTTTAATTTGTTTCTGTCTTGTATTTTAAACTCTTTTTAATATTTTTAAACTGCTTTTTTGTGTGAGCCGCCCGGAGTCCTCCGGGATTGGGCAGCATACAAATTTATTAAAATTGACAAATTAAATGTGCTCTCCCCCCCCACACACACACATCTGTTCCTTGAGCAGAAACTATCTTGGCATAAGATAGCCTGTCTCCAGTGCAGATCCCTCTTCTAAGTATTATATCTGTTTAGGTGGGGCTGGCTAGATGGTTTACCACCATGAGATCTTATTAAGCAAAGCAGTTGGTTAAACCTCTGGATTTGCTGCCCTTCCCTTTCTGACCGTCATTAGCCGGTGGAAAGCCATCCTCCAATTGCAACAGGAATGGAGCAGAAGCTGATTCAGGATCCAAATTTTGGGAGAGCGTGCATTTCAGCACTGCAGATCTCCACTAGTCTGCCAGGAGGACTTACAGAGACCTGAATATCTGGTATAGTGCCTCCTGCTTATGTAGAGGGTTGGAGTAGAAGACTTCCAAAGTGCTTCCAACTCTGTTGTCCTTCACCAGGGCTTTATACCATAATTAGCAGTGAGCATTAAAAGGCATGAAATGGGCATCAATTGGAAATTCCAATAGGTGGCGCAGTGGTTAGGGTGCAGTACTGCAGGCCACTTCAGCTGACTGTTATCTGCAGTTCAGCGGTTCAAATCTCACCAGCTCAAGGTTGACTCAGCCTTCCATCCTTCCGAGGTGGGTGAAATGAGGACCCAGACTGTGGGGGCAATTTGCTGACTCAATTTGCTAAAAATCTGTAAACCGCTTAGAGAGGGCTGAAAGCTCTATGAAGTGGTATAAAAGTCGAATAAATAATATTCAGAACAGTGATGGGTTGCAGGCGGTATGCCCCGGTACAGGCATACCAGATCCTGCCCGGAGCACCGGGTACCGTTCCAGTACGGCGCTCCGTAGGGCCCACCCACCTGCCTGCGCTACTTACCGTGTTTTAAAGCTGTTGGAGCTTCCACGCATACGCATGGTGCGTACAGCGCCTGTGCAATGCTCCGCTGAGCAGCTGGAGTGTCACGGAGGCTTCCGGAAGCATCATTTGATGCTACAATGCATGCACGCAGTGCGCACGTGCACATGGGTTACACCGGGGCCGTTCCAACCATACCTGTTGGACAGAATCCGGAACCCACCACTGCTTCAGAAGCATCTCATGTTCCTCTTTGGATTGTTTTTAATTTATTTTATTTACAGAACATCTAATTCTCAAACAACTCTACAGGAGATGACCTAAAAAATAGGAGCAATCTAAAATCAAACATATCAAGCAAGAACAATAACCCAACAGAAGCTCAACATCACACTGTGGCAAAGCTTGGGACAATAGAGTAGAATGGAATGGAGTGGAAAGGAATGGCATAGAATAGAATAGAATAGAATAGAATAGAATAGAATAGAATAGAATAGAATAGAATAGAATAGAATAGAATAGAATAGAATAGAATAGAATAGAATTTATTGGCCAAGTGTGATTGGGCACACAAGGAATTTGTCTTTGGTGCAAATGCTCTCAGTATACATAAAGAAAAATAAAATACCTTCATCAAGATCATAAGATACAACATTTAATGATAGTCATAGATTACTAATAACCAATCAAATCATACTAGGAAACAAATAAAACAATATAAATTGTAAAGATATAAACAACATAGTTATAGTCATGTGGGAATAGAAAGCTGCTAGGAAGGATGAGGAGAAGAATAGTAATACAGTCTAAGTAAATAATTTGACAGTGTTGTCGGAATTGGTTGTTAAGCAGAGTGATGGCATTTGGGGAAAAAACGTCCTTGTGTCTGATTATTCTGGTGTGCAGTGCTCTATAGCATCATTTTGAGGGTAGGAGTCGAAACAATTTATGTCCAGGATGTGAGGGGTCTGTATATATTTTCACAGCCCTCTTTTTTGACTCGTGCAGTGTACAGGTCCTGAATGGAAGGCAGGTTGGTAGCAATTGTTTTTTCTGCAGTTCTAATTATCCTCTGAAGTCTGTGTCTCTCTTGTTGGGTTGCAGAGCCAAACCAAACAGCAATAACCAGATCTTTAATAGCTTCCAGAATGTCATCAGGTGGAAGTCATATGGATCATTTTTTCCTTACCATGACAACTGTAAATTATTATTAAATGAGGCTATTGGGAGAGTGCTTTCTCTCTCTTTTTTTTCCCACTTGTGTCAGAAGCACCAAAGTGCTTCAGGGTTGAAAAGCGTAGCCGGTGACATTGGCGTTGTCCAGGGGCTGTCCGGTTGAGGACTCCTTCCATGTTCCCAGGAGGAGCTGGAGCGAATGATGGGAGTTCAGGTCTGCCATACAGCAGCACTTGGGTCTCGAACACAGGCTTGCTAACCTCCATCCTAGCATCCTAATCACTTAAGCCACCATGTTCCTATCAGGACATTGCTAAATGAAGACCTCCTGTAGTTTAAACTATCCTAAAATCCATGCATGATTGGCTACATCGGTGAAAGTTGAGAACTGCCAAGAGAAATAAGGGAGGGCGAATAAAGACCTTGATGGCAATAGCAGAGGGGTGACTCTTTCAGTAATGTCTTCAGGAACTAGGAGTTCCTTTGATTAATGTTTCTTGTTCTTTGAAGTGACAAAGCAAGTTCTCCATGAGGAATGTAGAGTCCAATAAGAACTGGTTCAAAGCTACCGAGGATAACGATTGCGCATAGATTTAAACTTTAGTTACTGGTAAACCCATTATAATAATGTGGGAAACAGGGCCTCCATAATATGACAAAACGCAAGATCAAACTAACAAGGTGGCGCAGTGGTTAAATGCAGCACTGCAAGCTACTTCAGCTGACTGCAGTTCTGCAGTTCTGCTATTCAAATCTCACCGGCTCAAGGTTGACTCAGCCTTCCATCCTTCCGAGGTGGGTAAAATGAGGACCCAGACTGTGGGGGCGATATGCTGACTCTGTAAACCGCTTAGAGAGGGCTGAAAGGCCTATGAAGCGGTATATAACTCTAACTGCTATTGCTATTGCTATTGCTAAAAAGCAGGTGGATGATTTCCATTTCCCACCCAGCAGGAAGGGTGGGAAAGGCTTCACTTTTCGGGCTTTGGTGTTCTCACCCGGGGTACCAGCCGCACCAGGAAGGGCTTGCAATGAATAAGGAATCGAAATGATCCCCTGAGGTCAGGAAGGCATCCGGCTGAGGCAGGCAAGAGCTGGAAATCTCGCAGGATGTAAGCAAGGAAGAGAAACGACTCCATGCGGGCTAAGGCTTCCCCCAGGCATACCCGCGCCCCACAGCTGAATGGCACCAGATTCCGCCGGGCCTCGTCAGAGGCTTCACCCTCCAGGAATCTCTCTGGACAAAAGAAAGAGACCGGTCATATTAACAAGGACAGCCAGTTTGGGTCTAGTACCAAAGGCCCCAGACTGGAAACCAGGAGATTGCGAGTTCTAATCCGGCTTTTTGGTACGAAAACCGACCGGGCAACTTTAAGCTTGTCATTCTCTCTAAGCCAAAACCCACTTTACAGAGGAGTTGTTGCGTAGAAAATTAGAGGAGGAAGGAATATTGAATGTGTTCACCCCCTTGAGTTATGTATAAAAAATAATAAAGGCAGGCTAAAATAAATATAACAAACAAATAACAAATAATAAATAAATAAAGGGAAGGGAGGGAAGGGAGGGAAGGGATGGAGGGAGGGAGGGAGGGAGGGAGGGAGGAAGGAAGGAAGGAAGGAAGGAAGGAAGGAAGGAAGGAAGGAAGGAAGGAAGGATGGATGGATGGATGGATGGATGGATGGAAATAAATCCTTTCCCACATCTTAAAGTTTTCATGGTTGGGGAACACTGGGTTAAAGATTTGGGTGGGGCTAAATAAATAAATAAATAAATAAGCCAGAAATAAAATACACACACACACACACACACACACACACACACACACACACACACACACACACCACAAGTGCTTAGCTGAAATCAATAGATCGATATAAATATAAATTCAATATAAAATCCTAGCTTCCAGCAACTTGGGACTTTACTCCTGTAACCTAACTAGGTAAAGTTAAAGGAGGCCCTGTGGACTTTACTCTGCTAGTCGCTACTGTTTATAGGGTTGGCTCCAGTGGTAGGATTAATTTTTTTTTACTACCGGTTCTGTGGGTGAGGTTTGGTGGGCATGGCGTGGCTTGGTGGGAATGGCTTAGTGGGCATAACAGGCAAAAGATACTGCAAAATCCTCATTCCCTCCCGATCAGCTGGGACTCGGGAGGCAGAGAATAGATGGGGGTGGGGCCAGTCAGAGGTGGTATTTACCGGTTCTCTGAACTACTCAAAATTTCCACTACCGGTTCTCCAGAACTGGTCAGAACCTGCTGAATACCACCTCTGGTTGGCTCATCTCTGTTTCAAGGCCATTGAGCCAGCGCTGTCTGAAGCAATTTCCGTGTTCATGTGGCTCACATGATGTCACAGATCCCTATTACGTTCTCACTGAAGTGGTGCCTATTTATCTACTTGCATTTGCACGCTTTCAAACTGCTAGGTTTGGCAGGAGCTGGAGCAAGGACAGGAGCTCATCCTGTCTTGTTGCCGCTTGGGTCTCGAACGTGGGCTGCCAGCTTTCCAGTTAACAAGCCCATTGTCTTAACCGCTGAGCCACAGCACCAGCCCATTTTTGATCTCGCTAGCTGAAAAACAAATCATACATGGCTTAGTATGATGGGTAAATCCCAACTTTTCTTTCTTTGATCTGGGTCTCACCATTTACACATCTAAAACATCATAAAATCCACACAGATTTCTTCCCCAAGCTACCTCTTTTAGTTGCCCTAAGCTATGGTTTTCTGAAATGTACTTTATTGATTAGTGCACAATAAGCTGCACTGACACAACACACTAAGCTGGTGTGTCCCAAACTTGGTAACTTTAAGACAGGTGGTCTTCAACATGCTGGCTGGGTAATTCTGGGAAAGTCCATCTATCTTAAAATTGCCAATGTTGAGGGATACTGCACTGTTGTGGCCCAGCAGGAGCCGTTGGAGCTGCCACCAGACTCCGACAGCGAGGGACTCTATGAGTTGGCTCTGGAGGATGTGGAGGACCCTGGACAGGGTTCCGACTCCAAGCAGGGCGCAGAGAGGCTGGTTGGCCACCAGGAGGCACCTGAGCCTTGGACCAGTGAGGAGAAGACAAGGAAGAGTGAACCGGACGCCAGCAGTGAGTTGTTCCTGGATGCACAGCACTGAAGAGCTAATAGGCATCAGGAACAGTTGCGCAGTTACAGGAGGTAATTGCACTCAGCTGGTGGTCATTAGGCTCCTCTCCAGACTATAAAAAGATTGCTTGTGCACACGCCCCTCTTGCAGAAGTCAACACAGGAATCAATGTCAGAGAACATTATGGTGAGCTTGGCAGGCTGGATTGCTGCCAAGCCTTATCTGTGCTGGATTGCTGCCCAAGCTTGTCTGTGCCGGTTTGCTGCCAAGGACCTGTCTGTCTGTTAATTAAACGCCGTAACTTATCTTTGGCTCGGAGTGTGTGTTGGTGTGGGACAAGTGGGGTCAGAATACTGCACTAAGCCAAAGCCAAGCAAACTTCATGGTGGCTTAATGTGATGTAGGAACTCAGTCTCTCTCTCTCTCTCTCACACACACACACTTGCAAATAAGAATACCTGGCCTAAACTCCAGAGGACGGTGCCACTTGTTCTCATCGTGATGGGCCCCATAGAGGTTGGGAATGACCGTTGTGCCCTTAGGGATGGAGAAACCAGACAGACTTGGGAGAAGGGATGAGAGGGAGAGGCAAAAAGAAGACAACAATTATATCAACAAGGCTTCAGCAATGTAATTTGTTCCTCTTGCTTGCCCTGAGATTATGGGTCTCATGGGCATCTGAAAACATCCCAGACCCAGTTTGGTCTAGCAGTTAAGGCATCAGGCTAGAACCCCGGTGTTCTGACCTAGGCTTCCCAAGATCATGAAACAGACTCCTCGTCCCGATAAAATCTCTTTTATCAGGATGAGGGAATTCCTCTTCAGCAAACTCCTGGCAAACAGTCTTTCATGAGATTTCACAACTACAGAGCTTTATCAGGCTTGTAGAGTTGTCAGGAGGCAGTGGTGAGGCCCCTCCTTAAGAAGCCTTCCCTGGACCCAGCTTCTTTAGCCAACTATCATCTGGTCTCAAACCTCCGCTTTGTAGCGAAGGCTGTCGAGAGTGTGGTAGCACGTCAGCTTCCCCAGTACCTGGATGAAGCTGCCTACCTGGATCCGTTTCAGTCAGGTTTCAGGCCCGGGTACAGCATGGAAACGGCATTGGTCGCATTGGTTGATGATCTCTGGTGGGCCCTGGACAGGGGTTGCTCCTCTGTTCTGGTCTTATTAGAACTCTCAGCAGCTTTCGATACCTCGACCATGGTATCCTATTGCGACGACTCAGGGGGTTGGGAGTGGGGGCACCATTTTGCGGTGGTTCTCCTCCTACCTCTCAGATGGATCGCAATTCGTGTTGACTGGAGGACAGAGATCGACCCTGAGGTGCCTCACTTGTGGGGTGCCCCAGGGGTTGGTTCTCTCACCCCTCCTGTTCAATATATATATGAAACCGCTGGGAGAGGTCATTCGTGGTTTTGGGGTACGGTATCATCAATACGCTGATGATACCCAACTTTTCATCTCTACCCCAAGCCACCCCAACGATGCCCTCGACATGAGGTTCCGGTGCTTGGAGGCTATGCAGACCTGGGTGGGGACGAACAGGCTCAAGCTTAATCCCTCCAAGACTGAGTGGCTGTGGTTCCAGTCAGCCCGATTTGTGCATCATGTACCATCTTTGATGATAGGGGGAGAAATTTTAGCCCCCTTAGAGAGGGCCCACAATCTAGAAGTCCTCCTGGATATGCGGCTTAGTTTAGAAGAACATCTTACAGCCGAGACCAGGGGGGCCTTCTACCAGTTACGCCCCTTCCTGGATCGGGATGCCCTGTGCACAGTCACTAACGCCCTCGTCCTTTTTCGCCTGGACTACTGTAATGCTCTCTACATGGGTCTGCCCTTGAAGAGCACCCGGAGACTCCAGTTGGTCCAGAATGCGGCTGCGCGGGTTGTCATGGGTGCTCCCATATTACACCCCTTTTAGGCTGCCTGCACTGGTTGCCGGTTGTTTTCCGGGTGTGATTGAAGGTGTTAATTATGATCTTTAAAGCACTCCATGGCTTAGGCCCAGGGTACTTGCGAGACCGCCTACTGCCACCGGTAGCTCCCACCGTTCAGTACGATCCCACAGAGTCGGCCTCCTCAGGGTGCCGTCGGCCAGGCAGTGTCAGTTGGCGACCCCCAGGGGGAGAGCCTTCTCTGCGGGAGCACCTTCCCTTTGGAATGAGCTACCCCCGGAGCTTCACCTAATCCCTGACCGCCAGTCCTTCCGGCGCGCCCTAAAAAGTTGGCTTTTTCAGCAAGCCAGCCTGGCCTGAATAGAATAAATTAAATTATTAATTTTAAATTGTTAATTTTAATTTAATCCTAAATGTGATTTAAATTGTCAATGGAAGGTTATTGGATTGCCTATTTAATCTTTTTAAACTTTTGTTATAGGTGTTTTTATGTTGTACGTCGCCCTGAGTCCCTTGGGAGAAGGGCGGCATATAAGTGCAATAAAACCAAAACCAAACCAAACTAATCTTCCAAACACCATGCTGTAGCAACAATTACTCAGGAACAGATCTTCACCCTAATGAATTGAACTAATTGTCTCCTGCAAACTCCCCTCCCCTTTCGCTCCTCTTTATTCCCTATGGGAGGGGCCATTCACCCTCCAGCTCTGCCTTTATTCCAGAGTTGGCCCTTGTTCCTTAGCTGTTCCTGACAGCCTCTGTTTTGCTGCTTGCTTTCGGCTGCCATTGAAACGGGGAGGGGGGGCATGGTGTTTGGGTGGGGAAGTATTCAGTGCAGGAGTAACTGGAAAAAGGGAGTTGTTCTCACCATCTACTGCGCATGTGCAGATGGAGGATTTGCCGCCAAGGCCACCTGTCCGGCATTCCAACCTGATGATGCTTTTTGAAGATGTCTCCCACATGACACCTGAGAGGTATGCGGATTAGACTATGGGTTGGGGTTACCAAGCGGAGGGGGTTGGGTCACATATTGATATCTATGATTACGCGCGCTTTTGCCTCAGATCTTGCTTTGCTTAGCTGCTATCTACTCATGACCAGTAAAAGTAGATCTTAATTCTGCAAAATGGAGTTGAGTGGTTTCTTTCTTGGTTACTGAGGGAGGCCGCCGTGACAGTCCCCTTCTCCTGGCAGCTCTGCGCATGTGCACATTCCATGCGCACACCTGCGCTCAGGCCTGTTTGGTTCACATTTTCTCACTTTCCCCACATTCTGTCTAAAGGGACTCAAGGTTTATATGGTGTTTTTTTTAAAAAAAGAACTTGATGCCACAAGCTTGATGCCTTTAACTGTTTGGTGCCCAGGAGGGTCATGGGTGTTCAGAAGGCAGGGTAGAAAGAGCACTTGGCAGTATGCAGGAGGAGATAGGGGGAGGCAACCTGGATACCCTTCCGTCAAGGACAAATTTAGGTGGGAGGAAAGTCTTTTGAAACCTGTTACCTAGTGTTACGGATAGTCATGTGGGGCAGAGCCAGGGGTGCTGATGGACGCAGGCGCAAAGTCTCCCAGATGGTGGCTCGGAGGTAAGGCAGCTGCTCCTGATCGCTGTAGGTCAGATCACGGTGAAATCCGACGACAGTGGTTAATTCTTGGTGGATCTGCTCCTGAATCTAGAGTGGCAGAGAAAGAAGAAGAAGAAAAAAAAACATGGTGAGAAGAAAGAAGACACTACAGGTTGCCCTGGATAAATGACCATTTGCTCAGCGACATAATTTATGACCGAGTTGAAGTTACAATCTTTGCAACAACACCCTCCCCCCAAGTCGTATGATCAAAGTTCAGGTGCTTGGCATCTCACCCACATTTACAACAGCAATGTATGCTTCATTGCCCACCGCCACCCCCAAGCTGGATTATCTCCTCACCCAATCCTACCCTTTTGACCACCTGCCCTCCGTCACTTACCTCCTTGCCAATCTGTGTTCCCTACCGCTGCCTCCCACTGGACCTTCACCATCTGATGACCCAGTGGTTAAAGTTCAGTATTGCAGGCTAACTCTGCCCTCAGCCTGGCAGTTCGATCCTAACTGGCTCATGGTTGACTCAGCCTTCCATCCTTCTGAGGTGGGTGAAATGAGGATTTGTTGGGAGCGAATATGCGGAGAACAGATTGACTGAGAACAGATGGGGCTTTGTGGAGCAGGAACTGAAATTCTCCCCCACCCCTAGCAGCAGTGGCACCAAGGCCAAAACAGAAGAGGGCTGAGACTCCTTGACAGGTAGTTCTTGACTTACCACCACAATTGAGCCCAAAATTTATTTTGGTAAGCAAGAAGTTGTAATAAAGCTTTGGAGAGGTTGGCTTTTGCAGGAAGCCCTCCATTTATGAAGAGTGAGATATAGGCAGTCCTCGACTTATGACCCCCACCCCCACCCCCAATTGAGCCCGAAATTTCTGACAGGACTACAGGCTGCTTACAAGGGAAACACACTAATCATTCTGTGAGACAGTTGTTCGGAGAATGTTGCCCCATTTTACAACCTTTCTTGCCACCGTTTGTAAGGGAATCCCTGCAGTTGTTAAGTTAGTAACATGGTTTGTAAGTGAACCTGGCTTCCCCCTTGACTTTGCTTGTGAGAAGGTCGCAAAACACAGCAACTGTTGTTAATATGTGCCGGTTGCCAAGCGTCTGAATTTTGATCACCGATCAATTTTGATCGACCGATCAGATCGCACAGATTAGGCCTCCTCCGAGTTCCATCCGCCAGTCAGTGCCGACTGGCGACTACGCGGAGGAGAGCCTTCTCAGTAGCAGCTCCGACCCTTTGGAACGATCTCCCCGTGGAGATTCGCACCCTCACCACCGTCCAGACCTTCCGCACAGCCCTTAAGATCTGGCTATCCCATCAGGCCTGGGGATAAGATTCTAATCCGCCCCACCCAAATGCTGAATGAAAGTTGTGTTTTATTGTTTTATTTTTTTATTTACGCACTGTCTTATGTTTTATCTTGCACCCGCCTTCCCATGAACTGTAAGCCGCCCTGAGTCCCCTCAGGGAAAAGGGCGGCCTATAAATAACAAATAAATTCTAAATTCTAAAATCACGGGAATGCTTCAACAGTCCTAAGGGTGAAAAACAGTCATAAATCACATTTTTTCCCCAGTGCCATTGTACAGTAACCTCAAATGAATGGTTGTAGGTCAAGGATTATCTCTAATGGTATGTGAGAAAGACCTTGAGAGACACAGGACAAAGAAATACTGCCTAGGGCAGGGACGTCAAACTTGATTTCATTTGTGTTTGATCTTGGGGGGCATGGCTAGGGTGTGTGTGGCCAGCTCAACGTCTCTGATGTCGGGGGCGCCTGTGGGGGCCCGAGCTCTCTGCCAGCAAAAATGGACTCCTGAGCTCCATTTTCAGCTGTGACGGCCTCCGGCAACCCTCTGCCACTGAAAATGGAGTTGGGGGTGCCGCCTGTGGCCCTTGCGAGCTTGGCACCAGCAAACCGTTCACCCTACCTCAGGACGATGCACCAGGAAGGCAATAGCCCAAGTGAGCAGGGTTGCTGTGGTCTCCGTGCCTCCAATAAGCAGGTCAACAATGGCCATATGGATGTGATCCAACAAAAGGCCGGTCTCCCCCCATTTTTCAGTGCCATAGTCATGCAGAAGCTGCAGCATGTCATCCAGCATGTCCTGGATCTCTGAAGGGCTACGTGACTCCTAAGAAAGAGAAGAAGGTGTGCAATCAATCAATCAAGATGTCAGGGTTCCAAATAGCATCCAGAATTAAATCAGAGTCCAAGGTAAAGTAGCAATAGCAATAGCAGTAGACTTATATACCGCTTCATAGGGCTTTCAGCCCTCTCTAAGCGGTTTACAGAGAGTCAGCATATTGCCCCCAACAATCTGGGTCCTCATTTTACCCACCTCGGAAGGATGGAAGGCTGAGTCAACCCTGAGCCGGTGAGATTTGAACCGCTGAACTGCTGATCTAGCAGTAGCCTGCAGTGCTGCATTTAACCACTGCGCCACCTTGAGTATTGCTCAAAGTTCCAATTTATTAGGAGAGCCATGTTGGCACATCTGGGAAAACCCGAATCTGAAAGCTTCCTGGTTCCTCCCACCCAGTTTAAAGTTCAAGATACTACCCCCACACCCACAAGTCCATCACATGGTCCAATCTCCCATTGCCATGATGGCAGTTCCACCCATCCAATTCCAAATCAGGGGCAGAGGCACAGAGACAAAGGATGACCTTGGCTTTCTAGAAAGAAATTTTGTTTTGGCTACATAGCATTTAACTCCGTACCACCACCCCCTCCCATTTTCCCACCATGGAAACGGCATAGTAGAATAACAGAAAGTGTGGCAGGCCAAAGATCCAAAAGGGATATGACTGCAGGCCTGACACAAGACAAACTAATTTCATCCATCTATTCATCCTATCAGGGAACAATTTGTTCAGTAAACAATCAACACACTATCTTGTGATTATAAGAAATGGACAGGACTACAGGCTGCTTACAAGGGAAACACACTAATCATATATCTGGGAAGGATGACACAGACTCATTCATTGACCTTTTCAATAATTTCTGTTTTGTACTAGTGAAGAGAATTTATTTTTATTTCTTTTCCAGACTATTATTTCTTTTGCAGACTGTCTTACAAGGATTTTTTTTTAATACAATACAATAGCAGAGTTGGATGGGACCTTGGAGGTCTTCTAGTCCAACCCCCTGCCTAGGCAGAAAACCCTATACCATTTCAGACAAATGGCTATTCAACATCTTCCTAAAGACTTCCAGTGTTGGGGCATTCACAACTTCTGCAGGCAAGCTGTTCCACTGATTAATTGTTCTGTCAGGAAATTTCTCCTCAGTTCTAAGTTGCTTCTCTCCTTGATTAGTTTCCACCCATTGCTTCTTGTTCTACCCTCAGGTGCCTTGGAGAATAGTTTGACTCCCTCTTCTTTGTGGCAACCCCTGAGATATTGGAAGACTGCTAACATGTCTCCCCTAGTCCTTCTTTTCATTCAACTAAACATAGCCAGTTCCTGCAATCGTTCTTCATATGTTTTAGCCTCCAGTCACTTAATCATCTTTGTTGCTCTTCTCTGCACACTTTCTAGAGTCTCCACATCTTTTCTACATTGTGTCGACCAGAACTGAATGCAGTATTCCAAGTGTGGCCTTACCAAGGCATTATAAAACGGTATTCACACTTCACGTGATCTTGAGTCTATCCCTCTGTTTATGCAGCCTAGAACTGAGTTGGCTTTTTTGGCAGCTGCTGCACACAGCTGGCTCATATTTAAATGGTTGTCCACTAGGACTCCAAGATCCCTCTCACAGTTACTACTATTGAGCAAGATACCACCTATACTGTACCTGTGCATTTCATTTTTGTTTCCTAAATGTAGAACCTTACTTTTTTCACCATTGAATTTCATTTTATTAGATAGTGCCCAATGTTCAAGTTTGTCAAGATCCTTCTGTATCTTAAGCCTGTCTTCTGGAGTGTTGGCTATTCCTGCCAGCTTGGTGTCATCTGCAAATTTGATGAGTTCCCCATTTATTCCCTCATCCAAATCACTGATGAAGACGTTGAAGAGTACTGGGCCTAAAACAGAGCCTTGGGGTACTCCACTGCATACTTCCCTCCATGTAGATGCAGTTCCATTGAGGACTACACGTTGAGTGCGGTTGGTCAGCCAGTTACGAATCCATCTGGATTTCATTGGAAGTAAATTAAATTCTGTTTTACTTTATTGTGTTACAAAATGCCTCAAGTGCCCTCAAACGGAGGCAAACCTTGTAACCTTTTAGAAGCAATAGATACTCTGTCAAATTAATAGGTTTGTGTTCACATACTTCTTAAAGCTTAAGTATACTATGACAAAAATAGAGACTTTTTGGCTACTAAAAAAAAAGCAATTTTTTAAATTGAAATTTTGGAAGCCCATCCCTGCTCTCCAGTAACTTTCAATGAGATATTGCTTCCCCATCTCTGTGGTAAGCACTGGCCCAATTTACTATGGTGATAGATCCGGAAGATCTTCTCATCATTCCTGTTCTCAAATTAGTAGATTCTTTCCTCATGTCCTCCTCTGGTCTATGAAAAAAAGGTTAACCTTATGCAGGTAGTCTTCAACTTACAACCACAAAAGGGACCAGAAGATTTGTCATTACACAGTGGGGTCGTTCAGCGACCGCACACAATTTTACAACCTTTTCTGCCACAGCTGTTAAGCTAATTGCCACTGTTGTTAAATGAGGCATTACTTGCGACTTCCTGCCGGCTTTCCCATCGATTTTGCTTTCCATCCGGAATGGTCACCAATGGTGATCATGTGACTGCAGGATGCTGCAAGCATCGTAAATGTGTGGCCATTGCCAAGCACCTGAATCGTAATCGTGTGACTGTGGGGCCCCTGTCATGGTCATAAGTATGAGGACCGGGGTGGGTTCCTGCCAGTTCTAACCCCTTCTATAGAAGAGGTTCCACAAATCTATCGTGCCGTTTAGAACTGGTTCCAGCCACTTGCCCCACCCATCACTCACTGATTGGCTGGCTCACCAATTGCCCCACCCACCTCTAAGAGTCCTATCTAAACTCATAAAACTGTCAAGTTTGAACACCCCTGGGGCGTTTTTTTTCTAAAGGGTTAGGGGTGCAAGGGTTTTGTAACTTGACAGCTTTAAGACTTGCACACTTCAATGCCAGAGTTTCTGAGCCAACATGACTGGAGGAGGAATTCTGGGAGTTGAAGTCCACAAGTCTCAAAGCTGTCAAGTTTGAACATCCCTGGGTTTTTTTTCTAAAGGGTTAGGGGTGCAAGGGTCTTGTAACTTGACAGCTTTAAGACTTGCGTGCTTCAAATGCCAGAGTTCCTGAGCCAACATTTTGGTTGCTAAGCAAAAGCATTGAGTTTCACCACATTTTACAAGTTGGTCATGCCCACCCAATCACATGACTGCCAAGCCACTCCCACCCAGTCACATGGCTGGCAAGCCACTCCTACCTGGTCACATGGCCGGCAAGCCACTCCCACAAAGCAGGCCACACCCACGGAAGAGGTTCTAAAGAATTTTGAAACCCACCACTGATAAGGACAGGTGGTAAGTCACTTTTTAAAATGCCATCGCAACTTTGAACAATTGCTAAACGAATGGTTGTAAGTCGAGGATTACTTGTATAGCCCTAATGTAGCAGCCATTCTCCACATTCTCACCTGGTGTTTCTTCATCTGGCTTTGGATCAAGACATCCCGTTTTTTGACACAGGAAAGCAGATGTCGCAGAGTAGGGTTGGGGAACACCTACGACGCAGCAAGGGATCTGAATGAAGTTGGTTTTAGTACAAACACTCAGGACACCCACATTTCTTCCTTGACCATTCCCTTTTCACATTTTAGAAATATTGTATCTCCGTCAACACCCAAAGTAGTAAAAGAGGGAGAGGAGAGAGAAAGAGGAGAGGGGAGGAGAGGGGAGGAAAAGAGAGGAGAGGAGGGAAGGGGAGGGAAGGGAAGGTGAAGGGAGGAAAGCAATGGGTGAGCGGAGGAAAGGGGAAGGAGGGGAGCAGGGGAGGGGAGGGTGGGAGGAAGGGGGTGGGGAAGGGGAAGGGAGAGGAGTGGAGAGGAAGGGGGTGGGGAGGAAAGAGGGAGAGGAGGAGAGCGGACGAATGGGGGGATGGGGAGGAGGAGAAGGGGAAGAAGAAGAAGAAGAAGAAGAAGAAGAAGAAGAAGAAGAAGAAGAAGAAGAAGAAGAAGAAGAAGAAGAAGAAGAAGAAGAAGAAGAAGAAGAAGAAGACGATGACGACTACTCTTCTTCCCCAAATTTTCTGTGTGCAGAGAACTGGACTGTTTTCCAACATTCAGTGGTTGCTCATTGTCCTTCAGCAGTTGGAATGTGCATGAACAATCTATGACATTCTAGCAAGCCACACGATATACTAACCACAGAAGTACAATCTAAAAAGATATCCTTCCCAGTCTTTCTTTCACGTAGGATGGAAACTTATGAAACATTTAACTTTCTGCCAGCCCGTGTTTGCTAAAGATAATAGAGGCCTGTGGTATCAAAAAGTGGAATATTTATCTAAACCCCCTTGAAGAAAACCTCTATTAATCTGTGCACGCACGTATTCATTTAGACAGAGACAGAGAGGAAAACATTATGAGCGGGCTATCTGTCCTGATAGTGTGTCCGAAAATTAAGGGGGCACAACTCTGAAAAACATCAGCAATCTAACATTTGTTGACTATCCTCGACACATAGGGCTGAATGCAAATCTGCCCAAGGCCAGCCTAATATATTAATTCTCTCTTTCTCAACCTTGGCCACTTCAAATTGTTTGGATTTCAACCTTCAGATTTCCCCAGCCATCTTAAAGTGGCTAAAGTTGAAAAATACTGTACTAAGCTTGATTAGGCCAAGATTATTACTTGCAAATATGAAAAAAGGTGATATTTTTTATATCTGTCTCAGTCACATCATCCATGGGAAGGTCACTAATGTACATAGTGGTTGGGACTTCATGATTACAACCCATCCCCTTTTTATATGGGGATGTAAATGTGGCAGGCTTCATGTGCTGGAGGTGCCACGTTGACTTTTTTTGACCCAGGAAATGCCTCTCTAAGATGTCAGTTTTAGATCTGCAACTCTGACCCTGAAGGCACCCAAAAAACAAAAAGCCCTCTAACCAGGTCTCACCCTGAGGATGGGAAGAAAATCAAGCATCTGGATGGAAGCAGAGCTCCAATTTTCAACCAGCTCAATCATGCAGTTATGCATTTCTTCGACGGTGGAAATATCCTGCGATGGAGGAAAAGGCAGAGGTAGCTTGGAGAAGACAATCCATGGGAAAGCAGAGCAATGACACAGCAGCTCATAAGACTCACCGCTGCCCCAAATATCAAGTTGGAGATGACTGCACAAGCATGCAGGGAAAAGGCGTGTGCCACATCCACAGGTTGCCCATCGTAACTGTGGAAAACCTGTTGAAGAATTACAAGAGAGAAATACACCTCGGATCAGGGGTCCACAACCTGTGGGCAGTGAGGGGTGTGCAACCGGGCTGCGGAAATGGCCAGCTCGCATGTCCAGTCACGTGTGTGAGCAGCGGACAAGTGTGCATACCTGCGCTCCATTTAAGCAAGTGGCAGGCGCTTGTGCGTGCAGCTCATGCAAATGAAGTTGTGGGTGCTTACTGTCCACTTGGAAGGAACCATCTCATTCTCCACACTTCACCACCCAATACAATACAATACAATACCATACCATACCATACCATACCATACCATACCATACCATACCATACAATACAATACAATACAATAGCAGAGTTGGAAGGGACCTTGGAGGTCTCCTATTCCAACCCCCTGCCTAGGCAGGAAACCCTATACAGTTCCAGACAAAGGGCTATCCAACATCTTCTTAAAGACTTCCCGTGTTGGGGCATTCACAACTTCTGGAGGGAAGCTGTTCCACTGATTAATTATTATAACTGTCGGAAAATTTCTCCTCAGTTCTATGTTGCTTCTCTCGTTGATTAGTTTCCCCCCATTGCCTCTTGTTCTACCCTCAGGTGCCTTGGAGAATAGTTTGACTCCCTCTTCTTTGTGGCAACCCCTGAGATATTTGAACATGGCTCTCCTGAGCTCTGTTTTTTTTTCTGGCAGGGGCACTGCGGGCCAGTCCTTCACAATTTCCAGGCCAACCCTCACGGGCCAGATCTAAGCACCCACTGGCCAGATCCGGCCCACGGGCTTTGAGTTTGACACCTCTGTTTTAAAACAATTGGTTGTTAAGCGAGGGCTGCCTGCATAATTAAGGATGTATGACCACCGTAGGCACATTACATGCAAAAAAATAAGAACGCATGGATTTTTACACCCTTTCCCCATTTTTAAAAATATTAAAAAGTAGATTCTACATCAGCATCTTCAGCCTCAGCTCTTTTAAGAGCCAAGGTGGCGCAGTGGTTAAAAGCAGCACTGCAGGCTACTGCTAGATCAGCAGGTCAGCGGTTCAAATCTCACCGGCTCAGGGTTGACTCAGCCTTCCATCCTTCCAAGGTGGGTAAAATGAGGACCCAGATTGTTGGGGGCAATATGCTGACTCTCTGTAAACCGCTTAGAGAGGCCTGAAAGGCCTATGAAGCGGTATATAAGTCTACTGCTATTGCTAGATGCATGGACTTCCTCTTTCCTTGTCAAGGTCACCTTGGAGAGGTGTTGAGCCTGGTCCTGCACGATCTTCTCCATGTTTCCTCGCAGGCAACGCTGGAAGGCCACGTGGGCGAGTTTGCGTTGCAAGCGCCACGTCGGCGTGTAGTTCCCCAGCGAGAGATCTTTGCCACCCTTGGAAATCAAGTGGGCTGGAGAAGAAAGATAGGAAGGAGAGGTTAGAAATAGCCTTCAAGGAGAAGGATGTAGGGAAATGGCAAAAGTCTTCGCTCTGGCTTCAGAAGGTAACAGATTCCTAAAACTTGGGAAACAAATCCTGCTCTCAAACTCTACTGATATTGATTGGGCATCCTCAAGAGATGGCGGTAAAAATAGTATGTTCCCCACCCCCAGGGGTGGGTTCCTGCCAGTTCTAATCTCTTCTATAGAAGAGGTTCCACAAATCTGCAGTACCATTTAGAACCGGTTCCAGCTCCCTCCCACCACCCGTCCGCACATCATCCAGATGAAGAGCGAGAGGAGAAATTCTGAGAATTGAAGTCCACAAGTCTTAAAGCTGTCAAGTTTGAACACCCCTGGGTTTTTTTTTCTAAAGGGTTAGGGGTACAAGGGTCTTGTAACTTGACAGCTTTAAGACTTGCGTGCTTCAAATGCCAGAGTTTCTGAGCCAACGTTTTGGTTGCTAAGCAAGAGCGTTGTTAAGTGAGTTTCACCACATTTTACAAGTTGGCCACGCCCACCCAGTCACATGGCCGACAAACCACTCCCATCTAGGTTTTTTTCCACAATCAAGCAAATCCCATGTCTGTGCAATGTGTGATCCTTCCTCCCACTGGAGATAGCTTACAAAATGGCTCTCAAGCTATGATTTGATCTCAGTTCATTACCAGAATTATCAACAATCCACAAAATTATTACCCAGAAAGTTATGAGGTCGTCCAGCGAAATCAGACCATTTTCGCATCAAAGCCTCCCGAATTAATTCGGAGCTGTTCAGCACAATCACAACTGAGCAAGGGGAAGACAGGAAAAAAAGAGCAACTTAAAAAAACAATATATTTTCAAAGGTAGTCCCCAAAACTCCCAAACAGCAATTAGCTTAGTCTTAGAACAGACTTTTCCCATTAGTACATGTATAACCATCCGCTCAGTTACAACAGCACTGGAAAAAAGTGAGTTATGACTCTTTTTCACACAACTATTGCAGCATCCCTGTGGTCACATGATTAAAATTCAGACGCATGGTAATTGGCATGTGTTTATGGTAGCTGCAGTGTCCCGGGGTCATGTGATCACATTTTGCAACCTTCTGACAAGCAAAGTCAACGGGGGAAGCCAGTTAACAACAGAAGAAAAGAAAAGAAAAGAAAAGAAGGAGGGAGGGAGGAAAGGAAGAAAGAAAGAAAGGAAGGAAGGAAGGAAGGAAGGAAGGAAGGAAGGAAGGAAGGAAGGAAGGAAAAGCAAGCAAGCAAGCAAGCAAGAAAGAGGGGGGCAGGGAAGAAGGAAGGAGGGAGGGAGGAAGGAAGGAAGGAAAAGCAAGCAAGGAAGAAAGAGGGGGCAGGGAAGAAGGAAGGAGGGAGGAAGGAAGGAAGGAAGGAAGGAAGGAAAAGCAAGCAAGGAAGAAAGAGGGGGGCAGGGAAGAAGGAAGGAGGGAGGAAGGAAGGAAGGAAAAGCAAGCAAGGAAGAAAGAGGGGGGCAGGGAAGAAGGAAGGAGGGAGGGAGGGAGGGAGGGAGGAAGGAAGGAAGGAAAAGCAAGCAAGCAAGAAAGAGGGGGGCAGGGAAGAAGGAAGGAGGGAGGGAGGAAGGAAGGAAGGAAAAGCAAGCAAGGAAGAAAGAGTGGGGCAGGGAAGAAGGAAGGAGGGAGGGAGGGAGGGAGGGAGGAAGGAAGGAAGGAAGGAAGGAAGGAAGGAAGGAAGGAAGGAAAAGCAAGAAAGAAAGAAAGAGGGGGCAGGGAAGAAGGAAGGAAGGAGGGAGGGAGGGAGGGAGGAAGGAAGGAAGGAAGGAAGGAAGGAAGGAAGGAAGGAAGGAAGGAAGGAAGGAAGGAAGGAAAATGAATTTGCAAGTTATTAAAGTTCAAATCCATAAACATAACTGTTCTCACCAGAACCCCCATATTTTTGGAAGGCTAAAAACTCCACAAATACATAGGTTTTAAATTAATTTCCCCCCAGTGCCTCCTCATTTACCCCTAGCATCCCCCCAAATCACAGTTCTCCCCACCCACCCACCCATCCGAACACACTCAAGAACTACCTTTCTTCCCACATTGGAGGCGGTAGATGGGTCCATAATGCTGGGCTAACTGGAGGAAGTGGACTGGCAGATCGGCATGCAGCAAGTGGTGGAGATTCCCCACTAAGGGCCAAGGTGAAGGCCCCGGGAGCTCCCACAGTTCCTTCCTCCATCTCAGCCACCCCTGAAACCACCACAGAAGGGCCACAGCCAGGAAGACCAATACCCAAAGGGAAGTCCAGAGCATTGTTAAATCAGCCAAGTGAGGCTCCTTGCATTTAAGGGCAAGCCTATTCAACGTGCGTGTAGGAGAGGAGGAGGAGGAGGAGGAGGAGGAGGAGGAGGAGGGGAGGAGGAGGAGGAGAAAGAGGAGAAAGAGGAGAAAAGAGGAGGAGGAGAGACTGCCCCTCCTCAAAGCCACCCATCATCCTTCCTTAACCTATCTCTCCCCCAACCGCAGGGCAGAGCCACATCATATCTCTGCCAGGAAAATCGCGGAGGTTTTTTCTCTCCTCCCCCTGACCTCATATAACTGTCAACATGGAGGCCATCCCCATCCCCATCCTTGAGATAGGACATATTTATGGTTTGAGAACCTCTCTTTTCCCTTGACTCAGCCGACAATAAAGAATAACACAGATGGAAGGCACCTTGGAGATCTTCTAGTCCAACCAAAGAGAACATGTTTTGTGAAACCTCCGAAGGATAATATCCACGTTGTCATAAAGGACGATTGTGTGTTCTTTTTCGCTTATTTTTCCTCTCATTTTTCAATTTCTCTCTGTCCGTGCCCCCCCCTCAAAATAAACACAGGTCCTGTGCAATGAATCATCCTCCACATTGCAAGCCAGGGGCTATTAAGATTAAACACATCCCTCTCCATTAGGCATACTGGATGGACTGCCAGTTCTAACCTCTTCTATTGAAGAGGTTCCACAAATCTACAGTGCCATTCAGAACCGGTTCCAACTCTCCCTCAGCCCGTCCGCATATCATCAAGACGAAGAGCAAGAGGAGGAATTCTGGGAGTTGAAGTCCACAAGTCTTAAAGCTGTCAAGTTTAAAACACCCCTGGGTTATTTTTTACTAAAGGGTTAGGGGTAGAAGGGTCTTGTAATTTGACAGCTTTAAGACTTGTGTGCTTCAATGCCAGAGTTCCTGAGCCAACATTTTGGTTGCTAAGCAAGAGCGTTGTTAAGTGAGTTTCACCACATTTTACAAGTTGGCCATGCCCACCCAGTCACATGGCTGGCAAGCCACTCCCACCTGGTCACATGGCCATCAAGCCACTCCCACCCAGTCACATGGCTGGCAAGCCACTCCCACAAAGCAGGCCACATCTACAGAAGAGGTTCTAAAAAAATTTGAAACCCACCACTGGTAGGCAGATGGTATTGCCACCCATCTGGAAAAGTCCCAAAAGGGGCTTTTTCCCTCAAAAGGCAACTGGACTTTTGCTTTTCCTTGTTTCGCTTCTATATCCAAGAAACTTCAAGGAAACAGCAAAAGTCCAGTTGCCTTTTGAAAAAAAAAAAAGAACATTTGGGACAGCCACGACTGAGAATCTCCAGAGACTTCTGGAAAAGAAGGTATTTGCACCTGTTGTATTTCTAGTATAGGTAGTCCTCAACTTACAACCACAGTGGAGTTCAACATTTCTGGTGATAAGCAAAACACTCGTTGTTTAGCCCCATTTTACCATCTTTCTTCGCACAGTAGTTAAGCGAATCACTGCAATTGTTAAGTTAGCAGCCCAGCAATAAAATGGATATCGCATCCTCTAGTGGAAAGGAAGACATCTCTTGTGTATGGGTAGTCTCCGAGTTACGCCTAAAATTGAGCCCAACATTTCCATGGCGAAGTCAAACATTTGAGTTTTGCCTCATTTTGCAACCTTTCTTGCCACCGTTCTTAAGTGAACCACTGCAGTTATGAGTAACTTGGTTTTTAAGTGAATCTGACTTCCGCATTGACTTTGCTTGTCAGGTCACAAAAAAATAGATCATATGATCCCAGATAGTGAAACTATCATAAATATGAGCCTGTTGCCAGGTCAGTGGTCATTTGAACTTTGATCCCATGACCCCTGGGATTCTGCAACCATTGCAAATGTAAAAAAAAAATCATAAAATACTTTTTTCAATGCCACTGTAACTTTTTAAAATTTTTTTTTATTTGTAATTTTCAAAACAAACATCTTTCTTTACATGCTGTAGAAAGTGTATCAGTTGGTTACAAAAAGACTTCCGTGCATCTCTTCCCCAGTCAACAAACATAATTCATATGAAGTCAAGTATTCTAACTCAGATATTTATACATCTTACCATCATCATACCTCCATTTTCATTTGACTATAATTGTTTAAACGTCCTTCATCATAAAACATACCAAGATTTAATACATAACCACATACTGGCCTTTCCATTTACTATTTCTAAACTCCTCCATTGACACTGAATCCTTATGTCCTATTCTAGCTAAACATCGATAATATTTAATAACAAAATTTTCTAATCCTCCTTTCCAAATCACTGTTTTGGATTTACATCCAGTTTCCTTGTGTTATACCCATATCTATATGTACGTTGTTATCCTTATCCCTGTAACTTTGAACAGACACTAAATGAATGGTTGTAAATCAAGGACCACCTGTGGAAGAGCTGAGTGACGGGAATCCTTAGCTGTACTCCTCAACTTTTCCAATTCATTCCACTTGGTTTTCTATTTTATTTGTTCCTGGTTTTTGATACTGATTGATGCGTTCCAGAATTTCGCCTTGTACTTATCAGACTCAGTATTTCCACACCGTAATTTATTGTTTTGCAGAAATTCTCCACATTGGGGTAGTGAGAGGTTGGTGTCCAAGGTCCTTCTTGACGACTCTGTTTAACTCTGTCCTTTCTGAGCCTTTCTTGACAGGTGGTGGTCCTCTCCCTAAACAATTCACTCGGAAAGGGAGGGCTGGACTGATCAATTGAATGTCTTTTAATTATAGTAATGATGGCAGATTTGGAAAGGACTTGGAGATCTTCTAGTGACTAGTCTAATACCCTGCTCAGACAGGAGACCCTATACCATTTCAGACAAATGGCTGTCCAATCTCTTCTTAAAAACCTCCAGTGATGGAGCATTCACAAATTCTGGAAACAAGCTGTTCCACTTGTTTAATTGTTCTCGATGTTAGAAAATTTCTCCTTAGTTCTAGGCTGCTTCTCTCCTTGACTAGTTTCCATTTATTGTTTCTTGACCTGCCTTCAGGTGCTTTGGATAATAGGTTGACCCCCTCTTCTCTTTGGCAGCCCCTTAGATTTTGGAAGACTGCTATCACGTCTCGCCTAATCCTTCTTTTCATTAAACTAGGCATACCCAGTTCCAGCAACCATTCATGCTTTAGCCTTCAGCCTTCCAACTATCTTTCTTGTACTTCTCTGCACGCTTTCTAGAGTCTCAACAACTTTTTTAATCCTGCCACAGCCCAAACAGTCTCATGGCAACTTAAAGAAAACAAATAATGCAATTTAAATATCCATGGTACTATCTCAATGGCTGACCTTTACAACCAAAAAAAACAACAACAACAATTGCAATATGCATCCTCAGTGCAAACTACAAGAATGCCATAAAAGTGTAAAATAAAAATGCAGATGTCAAACCCAGATCATTGGAAGGTTGTCTGAAACATATTGGGCAGTTTTCAAAAAAACGTTGATTTCTTTCCATTGTTGCTATCTCTCCTATTCTCCCTGAACGTGGTGACACAGTGGTTAGAATGTAATATTTCAGGCTAACTCTGACCTCAGCCTGCAGTTTCAATCCTGATGGGCTCAAGATTAACTCAGCCTTCCATCCTTCTGAGATCATTACAGTGAGGAGCCAGATTGTTGGGGGCAATAAGCTGACATTGTAAGCATATTGTAAACACTATAGAGAGTGTTGCAAAGCACTATGGGGAGGCATATATGCCTAAGTGCTATTGCTATTTCTCCTAATGTGAACATGCTGGTTCTTGTTTTATGCTCTAGCCATGTTGTATAAAATAAATACTACTTAAGACTATATATATATATATTAGATTTGGCAAAGATGTCTGCCTGGTATGTAATATAACCCAGGTTCAAATCCCAGTAAGGGTATGGCTAGCTGATGAGAGCTAAATAGAAATCTAATAGATACCTTTCACCCTGGCTTCGCTGATAATGGATAAGAGCCTGTGGCCTAATGGCTAAGATGTCTGCCTAGTATGCAATATAGCCCAAGTTCAAATCCCAGTAAGGGTATGGCTAGCTGATGAGAGCTAAATAGCTTGAAATAGATCTATACTAGTCTCCCTTTATTTATTTATCAGCACAAATACAACAAAATGTAACAAAAATGCTACTTTTATTGCAAAGTTACAGTATTAGAGAAAGGGACCTTGGAGGTCTTCTAGTCCGACCCCATGCTCTAGCAAGAGACTTTCGAGGAGTTGTCCAGACTGAGGAGGAGGATGAATGAATGGGCAATAAACCTATGTTAGTATGTGATGGGAAATTGGGAGGGGGGAAATGACAGTTGAGGAAGGCCAGGTGTTAGGAATATAATCTAACAGTCGGGTTGGCAATATATAAATCATGTAACAATACTGTACCTGTTTCTTTAAATCATACTGTAAAATGTGATTGGCTGCTGTTTTCCTCATTCAGCCATAAGAGCCAGAATGACTGTTAGCTCTCTGTTCTTATGCTGGGCTGATCTGATCTGAGTGCCGTGAGCTATTGTAAGTTTTGCAACCGTTAGCAAACTTTGAGTACTGAACTGATTATATGATACTGGACTATGTTATTTGGATTATCCCTTAACTGAAAGACGTTGATGACTGACTATCTTATCCTTGTATGACTTGGACTGTTTGATGGACTCTGATACCTCTATTTCCACAAAAGTAAAAGGCTATTTAAACTGCAGTGTCTCTTTATCCTGGCTTGTGTGTTCTCCAACAACACTCTCACAACACTTCTTTGAACGTACTTGCTCTCCCAACGGGGAGCTTGCCTAACACCAGGGATGCTTTGAAGCAGTTCGTGCCAGCTTTCAAGGACATCGAGATGCCGTAGACAGGGGGAAAGAAATGTCAATTGCTCTAAACACCGGATACTCTAGATGCCAACACATTGGATGGCATTGGACTGGCATGGACGTTGGGTGGGATGGATCAATGGGAAAAGTCTCTATGCTTTTGCGCAGGAAATTCAGTTCTAAGTATACTGCAGCCAGCAACTTTTAGTAAAAGAACTTATCACTTCAAGTAACTGGAGTCGAGGGTCTTTCTTTCCTAGGGCTTCGGGCTGGGGCAGGTCTTCTGCTCCAACGTTTGGTGCTATGATTCCTCTTTGAATACCTAGTTATGCTTCCATTCCTAAATGGTTATTTGACATCAGTCACAGCATGGTAGATTTCAGTTGGTCTGCTAAAACTCGGACTCCATTTAGCACCGGGAAAAGCTGATTGGACTAGAATCGTGATGGCAAACCCATGGCACACATGCCACAGGTGGCACACGGAGCCCTCTCTGCAGGCATGCGAGCCGTCGCCCAGCTCGGCTCCACTGTGCATGGCCGTGCACCTCCCACCGGCCAGCTGATTTTTGGGCATCTGCCGTGCATGCAGGAGGTGCGCACATGTGGACGGGGACGCTGGGCGGGCGCGCATGTGCAAAGGGTAGAGGGGACCGCGTGGGGAGTGGTGTGCCCCTCCCTGTGGTGCATTTTTGGTCCCAGGCGGCTTCAGGAAGGCCTGCTAGCCCCAAAACTGGGCGCGGGAGGGGGTTGCATGCGCACGAGGGGTTGTGCATGCATTGCATTATGGATGTGGGCACGCACACACACTGTCGCGCGTGAGGACAAAAAGGTTAGCCCTCACTGGATTAGAAGATCTCCAAGGTGCCTTCCAACTGTGTTATCCTGTTATTCAGAGAGACTGATCTCCTGGTGCTACTTGGGTTAACCAAGAGAGCTTTTCCTGATCTATTAAAGGCACGTTTACTGCACTCGTATTTCCCCCCCAATCTCTTTCAAGCCCTTCTCCATACACGCAACCACAATACAAAAGGGATTGTTGTGATGACTCCCTAGGCGAGGGCATAAGGAAGATTGGGCATATCAAGGACCAGATAAGATTCTGAAAAACAATAGCCTCATCAAATAAGCAAGTTGAAATCAGACATCAGGGGCATTATATTAAACTGGGGATGCTAACAGATCAGTGGCATTAGAATCAGGGCATAAAGCAGCAAAGCTCAGGAAAAACAATGTTAGCCTTCGAGGGAGTGGGGCAAAAATCAATAGCATTTATACCAAAAGGGAGTATATGACTACTTTTGCAGAGGGGAGGGATGAATGAAAGATATTTTAGAACAGCGCTTGCCCTAAATGGAGGAAAGTAGAGAGAGAAAAAGGGCAGCCATAAATAAAATCAAGGATTGTTCAGTTCTTGAGGGAAGCGGTGCAGATTTGACCAGGAGCAACCACAGGTAGTCCTCAACTTAGGACTGGTTGCAACACCCCAAAGGATACTTACGACCTTCTTCCAAAGTTCCAACAGCCAAGTCTATCCCCACCTCTCCCCAATGATCACTTGACTGCATTTTGGATGCTTGGCAACCAGCCCATGTTTACAGTTCTTTGCAGCATCCTGCAGTCACATGATGAGTGACATTTCTTGCCAAAAACTGCCATTCATTTCAAGTTTTCCCCAGAAACGCCCTATCGGCAAACAATGGATCCACTTAACAATAATGAATCCACTTCAGTGATCATGGTTTGCTTAATGACTGCTACAAAAAAAAAATCGTAAAATCGCATCAGTCACACGATGGCCTGCTTCAGGACTGTCACAATTTATGACTGCAATGGGCAGGCTCCATTATGGCCATAAGTGGAGGATTATCTGTAAAAAGCAGGATTGGGGACCATTTTAACTGAAGGAAGGAGCTGAAGCAAGACACTTGGGGACAAACACGTGTTTGCAAATGGCAATAGCAATAGCAATAGCAGTTAAACTTATATACCGCTTCATAGGGCTTTCAGCACATCGCCCCCACAGTCTGGGTCCTCATTTCACCCACCTCGGAAGGATGGAAGGCTGAGTCAACCCTGAGCCGGTAAGATTAGAACCGCTGAACTGCAGATAACAGTCAGCTGAAGTACTGCACTCTAACCACTGCGCCACCTCGGCTCGGCAGCATTGTGGTGGGAAAATAACAAAGAAAACAGAGTGTTTATGTGTGAAGCATAAAAAGTAGGAATTAATTCAGAAGTGTTTCTGTTCAGCTGCCGGTTTGGGTACGATGGAAGTTTGTTGGATTAGATTATTTCATTAAAAAATATGGATAGAGAAAGTATATATGGTAAAGCCCATAATTCCCAGGCAGCAGGGAATCATGGGAATCGGGCATTCCCGGAAAGGGTCTGGCAAGCATCAAACAATGGACTGAAGAAGGGGAGGGAAAGGATGACCCAGTGAGCAGGATACCGAAGAACAATTAAGGTAAAAGATTTTATTTTAAAGGTGGAAGTGCAAAAATACAGGGCAAACTTTAAAACGGAAAGCGACTTTTCAGTCCCCCGTCGTTGGCACGAGGCTCCATTCAAAGCACAGACCGCAGAAGTACTTTAAACACGGGTGGCTGGCGGGTTCTTCTCCTTCTTCCTGGCAATTAGGCCGTTCATTTCTCCTCTCGTCTTTTAGATCCATCTCTGCTCACCTTCCGAGCAGGGCGGTGGGGAGAGGGAAGAAGAGGTCAACCAATGAAGCTCTTTGGAAATCCCAGGAAGAGGCCAGGCTGCGACTCGCAATCCGTGGAATGTTGAGGACTGGTGTGTGTAAATTTGGTTGTCCCCCTCCTCCAAAGCAGTTGTGGGGTCGCTCCCCTGCAGCTCTGGGGCCCCCAAAAGGCGCCTCTTCATCCAGGACGGCTCAGGGAAGGGAACTAACCCAAACCCTGATCGATGCCACGGATCCGGCGAGCCAACTGGATGTCTCTTGGATGGAGGGTGACCCGTTTAGCATGGAGGGTGCACAGGTAGGCGTCTTCCATGAGATGCACCAAAAAGGCTTCAGCTGCCTTGGGAGGGAGAAACACAAGAGACAGAGAGATGTAAGAGACAGAGAGAGAAAGGAAGAGGGGAAGAAAGAGAGAGAGGGGGCACACACATAAGGTTAATTTGGGGGCCACCACCGCCCCCTTCCTGGCAGGGTACCATTTGTGCCCTCTCTCAAGCTGGCAGAAAGCTTTCCTAGCTTTACCTTTGCTGCCTCCATTACCAATCCATGCCCTGCCCCTGGGGTCGTATGATGTTCCTCCAAAATAACAGGCAGGGTCATACAAAGCCCTCGGCACCCAAATTGCCCTGGGCAGAGAATGGCCAGTTTCAGGTGGTTTGTGCTCAATGACAACTCGTAAAGTTGTCATGGTGAGGGAATGGGGGAAGGAGAGCATTCCACGAATACTTTCAGCTAGAGTCGGATCTCAGATGACTGCAGCAGGCTTGGGAGGGGTGCACCTCATTGGGGAATGTGATTTGTGACACAGACTGAGGGGAGGGAGGGAACAGGGGCAAAGTTCGGCTATAATTCAAACAAAGCTCAAATCTGACTGCAAAATGGCCTTGCCTAATGGTGCTGCTAATGAATGACTAGTTTTGTACTGAAACTTGGCTTGATACTCATGAATCAATTAGGGTATTTTTAAGAATACGCCTTCAGGATTGGGCGGCATATAAATGTGTCTAATAAATAAATAAACAAATAAACAAATAAATAAATAAGAAACCTGACACTCAAACGGGTACAAAATATGACATAGATCCAGGAGGAGTTTTGGGCAGAAGGGTTTGGGGAAAGGGGGAGGAGTGGAAGAGAGAGAGGGAGGGAGGGTGGGAGGGAGAGTGGGAGAAGGAAGTTGTTGAGGAAAAAAGAGAGGATAGAATGAGGAGGAGTTATATTAGATAAATATCTAAGATTGAACAGAGTGGAGTGGAGGCATGGCATGAATAGGAATGAGCACATCACAGCACAGCACAGCAGGCAGCTTAGTCCAAAGAAGCAATGGGGACTTGGCAAATGTCTCAGAAAGTTTGAACATTGTCTACACTAAACCTCCTTCTCCTTCTGTCTCTCAAGGACTTTCTCACAGGGAAAAGAATAAGAATGAAAGGTCGGGGGGGGGGGGGATGTCGCCCATCGCTGTTCTTGAGATCAGCCTTCTTGCGACCCCACTCAGCCCTGCCCGAACTCTTACCTCCTGCAAGGCAAGCAGTGCCATAGACTGCCACAACATGTCAAGCCCTCGGGTATATTCCAGGCAGATCTCTCGTACCTGTGGAGGGGTGGAAAAGACACAGGGGAGTTGACAAGAAACCCTGGGGAGAGCTTCCTTTGTTCCAGGTTGCTGAGTAGCTTCGTTAAATTCTGTAGCCTGCTGAGAACTTATTCTCCACCACCCCCTCCGTAAATACAGGTGGTCCTTAACTTATGACCACAAATGAGCCCCAAATTTATGCTGCTGAGTAATTTGTCAAGTGGGTTTTTGCCCTGTTTTACGACTTTTCTTGCCACATTGGTTAAGTGAATTACTGCAGTTGTTAAAAGTAGTGACACAGTTGGTTTCTGGGTTTCCCCATGAACGTTGCTCATTAGGTGGTCGCAAAAAGGGATCACGTGACCCCGGGACACTGCAACCGTCACGAATGTGAGTCAGTTTTCAAGCATCCGAATTTTGATCACGAGCATGGGGATGCTGCAACCGTCGTAAGTGTGAAAAACAGTCGCAAGTCACTTTTTTTCAGTGTTGTTGTAACTTCGAATGGTCGAACTGTTGTTAAGTTGAGGACTAGCTGCATGAGTAGCAGTCCAGGCAGCTAACCTCTCAATGTGTACTGCAAATTCCGTCCTCCCCAGCCAATGTGAGACTGTGTTGAGCTTTGATTCCTGGCAGAAGGAAAAGGTTTGCCATTATCTTCCTCTGATTTTGTTTCTTTCTAATTTCACATCCGAGTTTCCACGTTTAGGAATTCTCATATAGGCTTCAACTGGTCCAGAATGCGGCTGTGCGGGTTATCATGGGGGCACCTAGGTGCTCCCATGTTGCACCCCTTTTAGGCGGCCTGAACTGGTTGCCAGTTGTCTTCCGGGTACGATTCAAGGTACTAATTAGGACTTTTAAAGCGCTCCATGGCTTAGGCCCAGGATACCTACGAGACCATCTACTGCCACCAGTAGCCTCCCACTGTCCAGTGCGATCCCACATAGTTGGCCCGTGGCACGACAAAACTGCGCTCGACTAAAGCGCGCCCGATTAAACTGCGTTGCTGACGTCATCAACAGGGCGACAACAGCGAGCGCAGAGAAAAAAGGGCGCTTTAAATAGCGCTTTGAAAGCAAGCCGATTCAAGTTAAGGTAAGGGTTAGGTTTAGGTTTAGGGTTAGGTTTAGGTTAAGGGTTAGGATTAGGTTTAGCGTTAGGTTAAGGGTTACGTTTAGGGTTAGATTTAGGGTTAGGTTAAGGGTTAGGTTTAGGGGGGGTTAGGTTTAGGTTTAGGGGTTAATTTTAGGTTTAGCGTTTACAGCGTGCTTTTTTCTCCGCACTGTTGTCGCGCTGTGATGATGTCAGCTACGCGGTTTCGTCGAGCGCCCTTTAGTCGAACGTGGTTTTGTGGTGGAACCAGTTGGCCTCCTTAGGGTGCCGTCAACCAGTGTCAGCTAGCGACCTCCAGGGGGAGCCCCTTCCCTCTAGAATGAGCTGCCCCCGGAGCTTCGTATAATCCCTGACCTCCGATCCTTCTGACGCGCCCTAAAAAGTTGGCTTTTCCAGCAAGCCAGCCTGGCCTGAACAAAACAAAATAAATTATTGTTGTTTATTTTAATTGAATTCTTTTTTTTTTAATGTTATTGTTAATCTTAATTGGGTTTGTTTTTTGGATATTGACCTGGCTACCTGAGAGACTGCCTCCTGCCATTCACCTCCCAATGACCAATAAGATCACACAGGTTGGGCGTCCTCCGGGTGCCGTCGACCGGACAATGCCGGCTGGCGGCTCCCTGAGGGAGGGCCTTCTCTGTAGCTGCACCAGCCTTGTGGAACGAGCTACCCGCAGAGATCCGGACCCTCACCACTCTCCCGGCCTTCCGTAAAGCGACCAAGACCTGGCTGTTCCGGCAGGTCTGGGGCTGTTGATTAATTTCCAGCCCCACCTGATGGAATGGATGTTGTATTAATTTTTAACATTGTATTTTTTAAATGTTTTTACTTTGCTGTGAGCCGCCCAGAGTCCCAAGGGAGTGGGTGGCATACAAATCTTATTAAAGTTCAAAGTTCAAATATTCTATCTAATTTTTTAAATTTTTGTAATATGTGTTTTTTTTAATGTTGTACGCTGCCCTGAGTCCTTGGGAGAAGGGCGGCATATAAATCCAATAAATCCAATCCAATCCAACAATAATTATGATCTTAATCTATTTTATTTTTATTTTTCATCAGCCAAAGTTGGTAGGTGCTGCCATCTGCTGGGAGGCGTTGGCACTTGTGTGGGTTTTAAACCAAAATGCAGATAGTCCTCAACTTACAGCAGTTTCTGTTTCTTGGATTTATATGCTGCCCTTCTCCCAAAGGACTCAGGGTGGCGTACAACATTAAAAAAACACATATTACAAAAGTTAAAGAGGACATTAAATAAAGTATCCAAAAAACAAACCCAATTAATATTAATAAAATTTTAAAAATTTAGATTAAAATTAACAATTAAATTAATCATTTATTTTATTCTGTTCAGGCCAGGCCGGCTTGCTGGAAAAGCCAACTTTTTATTTAGTTCATTTAGTATCCATTCAAAGTTATGACCATTTTCACATTTATGACCTTTGCAGCATCCCCATGGTCACACCATCAAAATTCAGATGTGTGTGTGGATGCTTATATTCAGCGCAGGCACAAATAACACAATAGGGCCTATTTTGGGGAAAACACGGTATATGTGTGTGTGTCCAAAGACGTCTCTGTGGTCATGTGGCCAACATGACTAAACACTGAAGGCGCATGGAACGCTGTTACCTTCCCACCAAAGTGGTCCCTATTTTTCTACTTGCATTTTTACATGCTTTCAAATGTTAGGTTGGCAGAAGCTGGGACAAGTAACAGGAGCTCACTCTGTTATGTGGCGCTAGGGATTCTAAACGCTGAACTGCTGACCTTTCTCATCAACAAGCTCAGTGTCTTAGCGTTGTGGGAGTGGCTTGCCAGCCATGTGACCAGGTGGGAGTGGCTTGATGGGCAGGTGACTGGGTGTGAGTGGTTTACCAGCCATGTGACCAGGTGGGAGTGGCTTGATGGGCAGGTGACTGGGTGTGAGTGGTTTACCAGCCATGTGACCAGGTAGGAGTGGCTTGGTGGCCATGTGACTGGGTGGGCATGGCCAACTTGTAAAATGTGGTGAAACTCACTTAACAACGCTCTTGCTTAGCAACCAAAATGTTGGCTCAGAAACTCTGGCATTTGAAGCACGCAAGTCTTAAAGCTGTCAAATTACAAGACCCTTGCACCCCTAACCCTTTAGAAAAAAAAAACCCAGGGGTGTTCAAACTTGACAGCTTTATGACTTGTGGACTTCAACTCCCAGAATCCTCCTCTGGCTCTTTGTCTTGATGATATGCCGAAAGGGGGGGAGGGAGCTGGAACCAGTTCTAAAAGGCACTGTAGATTTGTGGAACCTCTTCTATAGAAGAGGTTAGAACTGGCAGGAACCCACACACACACATTCAGTATGTATATTGGTGCTTTTATTTTAACTTTTTTTCAAATAACGTGATATGAAGAATGTAGAGATCATCAGGCAGAATGTATAAGCCACAGAAAGAGAGAAGGGGCAAGCAAGTGACCTCCACAGGCACACACTGCTTCCATCATGACAGAAATGGAGCACCCCTTTCCGCTGCCCCCTCCCACCCATACATGCTGCTGAATGGGGCATCCTGGGACATCCGCACCGTGAATGGGACCGACAAACAGTGAATCTGACAATCTGTAGCACAGATGGGAAAAATGGGTGGCCTCTGAATCATTATGAAATTTTACAGGGTGTGTGTTAAAGGAGCCTATGGGTATCTTACAGAGAATCATGAAATGCATAATAACCTTCTGAAGGGTCCTTGGTGCTCTCTGAGCTTGGTGGTTTTCTTGCAGACATTCTACAGGTAACATCACCAGTGCAAAGAAAAATCTTAGATAAATAACAGTTTCATTTTGGACACTGTGGGAACTAAGGAGGCCACATGTAGAAGGAAAACAAAATAAAACAAAATAGGGTGCACAATCAACTTACCAAACGAGAAAAGGGCGCCTTGGCAATAAGTAGACTAGTACTTTTTTGATACTTTCTGATCTCCAGCATGGCTCGCTGGCCAGGCCTGTATCTCCGCCTTCTCCGTGGAGCTGCTGATAGGACATAAAGGGGGTGGGGTGTTTAACAAAGAGAGGATGATCCCCCAAGAGGAAGAGAGGTTTCAGTTCAGTAGTTCCCAACTTTGATGGCTTGAAATTCTGGGAATTGAAGTCCGTGCATTTTTAAAGTCGCCATGATGGAGAACAGCTGCCTTAGCAGCCCAAAATTGCCAGATATTTATATGGATCAGCTTCCCCCTATGCCATCATAATCTCCAGGCAGTACAGGTAGTCCTTGCCTTATAACAGTTCATTTCGTAACTGTTCAAAGTTGCAACAGCTCTGAAAAAGGGACCCATTACAACAATGAATCCGTAGAACAACTTGCCTCCAGAAGTTGTGAATGCTCCAACAGTGGAAGTTTTTAAGAGATTGGATAATCAACCATGTGTCTGAAGTGGTGTAGGGTTTCCTGCCTAGGCAGGGGGTCGGACTAGAAGACTTCCAAGGTCCCTTCCAACTCTTGTTATTCTATTCTATTCTATTCCATTCCATTTCATTCCATTCTTCACTTACAACCTTTGTAGCAGCCTTCTGATCGTGTGATCAAAATTCAGAAGTTTGGCCAACTGGTTCATACTTATGACCCTTGCAGTATCCCTGAGTCATGTGATCCCCTTTTGCGAATTTCTGACAAGTAATTTCTGAAAATGGGTGTGGGAAGTTATCATCCAGCCCTCTCCCAGAAAAATGAAATATCCTAGGAAATATTGAAAAGGCAGAATATTTCTCTAGATATGAAAAGAAAGAAACATGTTTTTAAAAGACAGAATAGTTGCCTGTAGCTTCCTGCCCATCCCCACTGTTAATGGGCCAAGCTAGTCCACTTTACATAATAAAGACTTCTCCACTGCAGCCCCAGGGGGGGATGGGAGTAAAGGCATGATAATGTTGGAACTTTACTCAACTGACCACAAGGCATCTGAGAACTCATCACAGCCTAGAGAGTAGCCCCTGCATGGCCCCATGGGAGTCTGACAACCAATCAGAATACAGTTCTTACACAGGAACAGGAAACAGAGAGGTGGGACTAAACAGAGTATAAAAAGCCTAGCAAGCCCATCCTTCAGCCCTTCTCTTCTTCTCCACCAACATTGAAGCATGTGATCATATTTTCTGTTCAGGGCTCAAGCCATGTGGCCCTGTCCAACAATAAACCATCTTTCCAAACAGCCTCCATGACTCCAGTGTCTTTTTCCCCACTTGGAGCTGAACCCAGAAGGACATTTCTTTCATCATGGGGAAGCCAGATTCACTTACAAACTGGGTTACTAGCCACAATTGCAGCGATTCCCTTAACAATTAAGGCAAAAAAGGTGGCAAAATGGGGCAATAGTCACATAACAACTGTCTTGCTTAACAACAGACATTTTGGGCTCAACCTCTATATCACTGCTCCTAAATTGAGGGATTCCGATAAATCTCCAAAGCTTCAGAAGGGGTAATTTGCCCAGATTAGCTACAGCTGAAAAAAAAAATCCTCTTTCTTTCAACTGCAGGAAAACAGTTGGAAGGGACCTTGTAGCTCTTCTATTGCAGTGTTTCTCAACCTTGGCAACTTGAAGATGTCTGGACTTCAACTCCCAGAATTCCCCAGCCAACATTCGCTGGCTGGGGAATTCTGGGAGTTGAAGTCCAGACATCTTCAAGTTGCCAAGGTTGAGAAACACTGTTCTATTGCATACAACTTCCCCAGAATCACCAATAAGTTTACGTCTGAGCCCTTGTGTTTGGGGGAAGAGCCTGCGGTAGCGGTTAACCTTAATCCTAATTATCCTAGTTTATTTCGTTATTAAGAAATAGAATAAAAGAATTGAAAGGGACCTTGGAGGTCTTCGAGTCCAACTCCCTGCTCAGGCAGGAACCCTACACTAGTGATGGCTAATCACATGCCCACGCCCATAATACAATGCATGCACCGCGACTGCCCCCATCCTGTTTTGGGCTAGAAGGCCTTCCTGAAGCCTCCTGGGACCAAAAAAGGGCCGCGGGGGGTGCCACTCCCCCACATGCCTAAGCTGTTATAGGTGTTATGTCAGACTTGTATGCAGTTTTATTCCTCTCTAGCATTCATCTCCATTGTTCAGGGATGCATTTCCTGCCTCTCTAGGATTTATCTCTGTCTGTTCCTGTGAGGCACTTCCTGTTCCTGTTGGATGTATATAGTTATAGTCTTGATGGCTTGTATAGTGTTTTGCAGAGACCTGAAAATCAGCTGGCTGTGGCGGGGCGGGTGCACATGCTTGGTGGAGCTCAGCTGGGCGGCGGCTCTCGTGCCAGCAGAGAGGCCTCTATGTGCCACATGGGTTTACCATCATGGTCCTATAGCATTTCAGACACCTGATTGTCCAATCTCCTCTTTAAAAGTTCAATTGTTGGAGCATCCACATCATCTGGGAGCAAGTTGTTCCACTGATTGTTCTCACTGTCAGGAAATGTCTCCTTAGTTCTAGGTTTCTTCTCTCCTTGATTAGTTTCCCACCCATTGTTTCTTGTCATGCCTTCAGGTGTTTTGGAGTATAGGTTGTCCCCCGCTTCTTTGGGGCGGCCCCTGAGATATTGGAACACTCACTGCTGTCGTCACCCCAGTTCTTCTTTTCATTAGGCTTTTTGTTCCAGTCAATGATCCAAATTTCGTACCTTCTCCTTGCGGTGGGGGTTGCCTCGGTCCAGGACGAGAGGGAGAGGGTTGCCCTCGGCGTGGCGATCGGCGGCGGTGCATCCCTAATCATTTGGACGGGTAGATTCCAACATTAGCATCTGTGCTTGCAAACATGGGTAGAAATGCTGAGACTCTTTCAAGAAGTTTTTTTTTTTAATGATAAGGGGGGTATTTCTGTTAATGATCACCCGCATGAGTTTGCTGAATACAGTTAGTAAACCTAATAGCTGAGTTGCAGGGATTAAAGGAGGGGGAGTTCAACAATTAAGGGGCTTGCATAAGCGCACCATGTGCTTACCGTCCCTGTCCTAATGTCCCCATTTATTCATATCCATTTCATGTAATCATAATTATGTTTATACTTATGTTATCTTATACATGCTTGACAAATAGATAATAATAATAATAATAATAATAATAATAATAATAATAATAATAATAATAATATGTGATAAAATCAAGAATGGAGAGTTGGCAGAACAAAGCACTGCATGGTCAATTTCTGGAAAAAATAAAAGATAAAGTGGACAGTGAACAAACTTGGTTATGGTTAAAAACAGGTACATTAAAGAAAGAAACAGAGTCACTAATCCTGGCTGCGCAAGAACAAGCTATCCGCACAAATGCCATTAAGGCCAAAATCGAAAAATCCTCTGATGATGCCAAATGCAGACTTTGCAAAGAAGCTGATGAAACTGTTGATCACATACTCAGCTGCTGTAAAAAAATCGCGCAGACTGATTATAAATTGCGACACAATTCAGTAGCACAAATGATCCATTGGAATTTGTGCAAAAATTATAATATTAAAACAGCAACAAACTGGTGGGAACATCAGCCTGAAAAAGTCACCGAAAATCAGATGGTCAAGATCTTGTGGGATTTCCGTATACAAACCGACAAAATACTGGCGCATAATACACCAGACATCACACTGGTTGAGAAAAATAAGGTCACAATCATAGACATCGCAATACCAGGTGATAGCAGGGTCGCCGAGAAGGAACATGAAAAAATCGCAAAATACCAGGACTTAAAAATTGAAATTCAACGACTATGGCACAAACCAGCAGTGATAATTCCAGTGGTAATTGGCACACTGGGTGCTATTCCAAAAGCACTGGAATTACATTTAAAACAGTTAAAAATTGACAAAATCACCATCAGTCAAATGCAAAAAGCCGCACTGCTTGGATCTGCACGCATATTACTTTACGACGTCCTAGGCCCCTGGGTGGGGCCCGACTAGTAACCAATGCCAAATCCGGCGAAACAACTGGCCGCTGTGATACAATTGTATAATAATAATAAGAAGAACAACAACAACAAAAAAAAAAAACCTGTCTCCAGTCCTAAAGGTCCCAGAAAAGAAACAGTTACGTGCAATTCATTAATCGATGCAATTAATTTGTTCATACCTAAAAGCCGGGTAGCAAATGCCGACACAGCCAAACCGCTGCCTGAGCCCCAAAGTGGATTTTTGTTTCTACGGGAGCGATCCTAATTCAGACCTCAGCTGGCCAAGAATGCTGAATAGATTTCGGCCAGGGATCCGCTACCATTCCCGCAAATACTCCAGAAACTTGGGGTTTTTAAACTGTGACGTCACCACCGATGGGAGCAATCCCGTGCCTCTCGTGACATCACAATGGCACGGATTCCTGGCGGTGACATCACAATGCTCGGAAATTCTCACCTGGGGCGGGGGCGGGAGTGGGGGAGGGCAGCGGCAACGGGTCCCCGAACGAGCCCCTTTCTTGTTCCCGTCCGCTACATTCAACCTTCGCGCCACGCTTTCCGAGCCCCGCCCCTCGCTAGAGAGCCAATCCGCTCTTTTAGAATCTTCGAATCTTCACCGGGGAAGGAGGCGGGCCACTGCTGACCGAATCTCCCAATGAAGAGGCGGGGCTGGGACACCTGGGCGGGGCCGAGACCTGGGCTCGGGATGAGAGGGATGAGAGCCTCCTTCTGGGAGGTCGATTGATTGACGCTTGGCGCAAGAGGGACTCTTGGCCAATAGACGAGCCAGAATATCTTCTACTCCCCGCCCCGCTGACGCGACCCATCGAATCCATCGTTTTCAATTGGGGCGTTTGAATGTCGCTGTTATCCAATCAGACGGAGAGAAGGAGAAAAACGCACCGTTGATATTCGTGGATGCACGAGCAGTCGGTTGGTCATTTCTCAAGTTGGCGTCTTCCAAGCGCCGTCTAATCAGTGGCTGCGGATAAGGGGCGCTGTAGTCTTAACACAGGGATCCCCCAACCTCTGGGCCGAGGCCCAGTACTGGGCCCGAGGCCTCACAAGGAATAGTTTCCTTTTAAATTGAATACCCCTGGAGATCAGAACTGGCTGCCCAGAGGTGGATAACTTCGCTTTAGAGGCAGCGATGACCATGAAATAATTTAGCTATTTGGGATTGTTCTCATAGGCTTGTGGTGAAGATAAAACGGAGAAAAGTCCTGTAGGGTAGTAGTTTTTGACTTGGGGCTACAATTGAACCCCAAAAAATTATGTTGCTAAGTGAAAAATGTTTGCCGTTGTTTTACGATTTTTGTTGCCGCAGTTGTTAAGTGAATCACTGCAGTTAAATTTGGCCACATGATTTAAGTGAATCACTTAAACACACTTTGCGGTGTCAGAAAAAAGTGGATCTTGTGTCCTGGAGATACTGCAACCATCCTAAAGGTAAATAAGCTATCAAGCATCTGACTGATTAAATCAGGTGACCATGGGGATGCTGCAACCGTTGTAAGTCTGAAAAATGGTCATAAATCGCTTTCAGTGCCGTTGTAACTTTGAACAGTCACTAAGCGAAACAAGTTTAAGTCAAGGACTACCTGTAAAAGGAAACAAAACCTGCACCTCGTGCCTGGTGTTTGTTGGCTTCGGCACCTGGCTCAGATCCGAATCGGGGACAACACTTGCTTAGTGTTTCTCAACCTTAGCAAGGGTTATAATGTGTGGACTTCAAACACCAGAATTTTCCACCCACCTATGCTGGATCCCAGGAGCTGAAGTCAGAATCAGAATGGAGCTGAAGGGACCTTGGAGGTCTTCTAGTCCAACTCCCTGCTCAAGCAGGAGACCCCATACCATTTCAGACAACTGACTGTTCAGTCTCTTCTTAAAAACCTCCAGTGATGAATCAGAATCAGAATAGAGCTGGAAGTCACCTTGGAGGTCATCTAGTCCAGTCCCCTGCTCAAGCAGGAGATCCTATACCAGTGACAGCTAACCTTTTTGGCACCAAGTGCCGAAACGGGAGTGCGTGTGATCCTTTTCGGCACTGAGTGCTGAAGCGCTTTTGTGCACGAACCAGAAAAGCAGACGATCTTCCCGTTTCTGGTGTGCTTGCACGCATGAACACCAGCTGTCCAGTTGTGCATGTGTTGGTTCTGCCTACCCTTTCGGGGATCCTTTATCTCATCTCCCATGAAAGTTTCTGTTTTGATCTTTTTCAATTCTTTGAGTTCGGGGTAATAAGGACTGAAGATGATTTTTTTGAATGTAACATCACTGATATAAATGTATGACAATAAAATAATTATACTATGTAACAAAGCTCTGGATGTGCAAAATAATACAGGTAGTCCTAGGCTTACAACAGTTCATTTAGTGACCATTACAAAGGCACTTTAAAAAGCGACTTATGACCATTTTGCACAGTTACAATCTTTCTAGCATCCCCATGATCGTGTGAGGAAATAAGAGTCACAGCTCCCTTGCTTATGGTTCTTTTATCAGGTACTAGCTGGATACCCGTGCTTCACGACCAAACTATGTGATTGGGCTATTCACAAAAGGTTTCCTCCTGTTATGCACCTTGCCATACATCTCGAAAACGGCCAGAGAGTTTATTTTACCGAGGACAATGTTGTTGAAAGGATCAATAACCCTCCAAAAACAACACTTCTGGGCTTTTTTGAGCTGTGCAAAGTCGATGCTTTCACAAGGACCCTTTTATATTGCGAACTTCCAACTTACTACATATGGAAAGGCAACCAGTTCTGCAGGAGGAAAAAAAAGAGAGGCCTGAAACACATAAGGGAATATCGCTCCCACCGCCTCGAGTCCGGAAGCAGTTCCATAGGTGGAAGGCGTAGTCATTTTGGTGAGGTACCGAAGTTTACTACTGTAAGGAGCCCCAGACAGCTCATGAGTGACTGCCAGTTTGAACTGAGGTAATGGAATGTGAGACTTCTTTTCAGGTGGGGCGGGGGAGTAGAACTCCTTAGCATTCAAGCCTGTTAATTACTGTACAAGAAATACTAATGATCTGATGGTCCTTTTGAAAAATCCTTTCTTAGCGAGCACCTAGACCCCAAGAGGAACTTTGATGCCAAATTTCAAGTGTGCAGGCTTTATGATTACAGGCCAAGGGCCCAAAGTTACAATCAAGGTGATTGCAGGAGGGAGTGACAACCATCATCTCAAATCTGGGTCATAAGTACCCCTAGGGAGGTTCATCATAAGAGACAGTTGGTAAGTGACCAGTCCTAAGTCCAGCACTGCCTGAGTAAATTGGGAACTGACACAAAGTTGGAACCAATCAGGTTCCTTGCAATGATTTAGAGATGAAGAAAGTTAGCATCTACCCCTCTCCTAGAAGAATGAAATATTTTGAGGAATATTAAAAAGGCAGAATATTATATTTCCCTGGATGAGACATGGGGAAACATGTTTTTTTTAAGCAACCCCCACTTTCTTAATAGCCCCAGGAGATATTTTGGGCCCATTAGGAAGGACTGTATCTACAAAACAAAAGACCTTCAGCTCCAGGATGATAGAATTATCCTTCAGGGCAAAGCCATTCAGCCACAATAGGAATTGCCCAACAAGCCCCTTCATTGCATCAGCCAAACTTCAACCAAGCTTACTTCAGACAAATTCCTAGGATTTATACATGGCCCCATGGAAGTCTGACATCAGCCAATATATGTTCTTGCCCAGGAACTGGAAGCTCAAGTGCAAAGCCCTCCCCTCAATCTCAACTCCATGTGGTCAGCTGCCAGAACCCATGTGGTTCTGCTTCATTAAACCATCTTTCCAATCAGACTCCACGTTTCCAGTGTCTTTTTCCCAGCTTGGAACTGAAGCAGATGGATATTTATTTCAACAAAGATGAACTTTCAGTCAATGAGCAAATGTATAGGCCACATTTGCAAACTACGTACTGAAGTATTGGGGCTTTCCAAGAATGATCTTTGTCTTCTATGCGTGTGTAATAAATTCACACAATACTTGGGTCAACCAGAAGTAAGATTAAGAAAAGCTGTTTGCAAAGAGCTGGTGACACATTTGCTTGACACAACAACAGAAGCCCACACCAAGTTATAGATCTCAGCATATTTTATACATCCCTCTCACCGGCCGCAGGTCCTTTCTATCCTAGCTACGCCCTGTTGATAAGTCTGGTTCAGTCACATACTTTCCCACCACCTATAATCTACTAATCACTAAATGTATAAAGTTAGTTAAGCCATTATTGTCACCCAAACTTGCTAAGCAATCCCCTCCTATCCAATCCCTTTGATAGTTCCATATCAATTACCTTGTTAGACAAAAATAAAAACATAGCCATAAAACAGGATATTAACTGAGTAGAAACAAGGGAGGAGGATGTCAAAGTGAGCTTGAATTAGATACATTCTTACCCCAGTCAAGGCTGAGCTTGACTATTTCCCTTATTTATGGAGACTTGTTAACAGATTAATTGCTTTCCCTGTCAGTTCTGGTCACAAGCAGGGAGTGAGAGAGGGAAGCAGTCCCCTTTCAGGTTAACAGGAAATTATCTGTAAGCAACATTAAAACATGCCTGTAATGTGGCTATATGTTAAGATACTAACTGAAATAGTTTAAACATAGGATATATCTTTTATACTGTAAATGCATCAGCCTTTCATAAGCTATGTGGTACTATGTGGTACAACTTCGGCATTCTTTGCAGTGTCTTAGTATATATCCAAGCATGAGAATATGAGGTCTGGCAATCTCATTTCCTTGCAGATTAGGGAGCAGAGAGGAGACACTTCTGGTTTAATTTCTCCCACTAGCAGGTGAAGCTGAATGGGGAATAAGGTCATTCCCAAGAAACAAGGTCATTCTCAGCAAACCAGATCTTTACAGCAATCTGGTTTAGCAGCTAACTAGAAACAACTTGGTTCCTTTCTATGTTCTTTCTTGACCTACACCTACTACACCCACTACAAGCCGTTTTGACATAAAAATAGCAATAGCGCTTAGACATATACCGCTTCACAGTGCTTTTACAGCCCACTCTAAGCAGTTTACAGAGCCAGCATATTCCCCCCAACAATCTGGGTCCTCATTTAACAACCTTGGAAGGATGGAAGGCCAAGTCAATCTTGAGCCTGGTGAAATTTGAACTGCTGAATTGCAGGCAGCCTTCAGGCAGCAAAAGTAGCCTGCTGTATTGCATTAACCATTGCGCCACCAGGCTCAGAGCCTGCCCGTTACAATCATGTCACAACAGTCATAGAAGATGACCAACCCGATGTTACGAACCCATTCATGGCAGTTGTTAAGTAAATCACCGCATTTATTAAGCGAAACCTGCCATCATTAAGTAAACATTGTGGTTCTTAAGCAAACTGATGGTTTGCTATGGGACCGTGGAGGGGGCACGTCTGTCAGAACTCTGAATCTAGGTTGCAACCCCCTTCTTCATGTTGATTGTCACTTCGAGCAAGGACTATCTGTATCTAGCTACTCCGATCGCCCTACTGTCTTTTGTCTAGAGTGCCTCATTATAGCTTCTCCCGGGCATGGATTTTCTGATGCCTGGACAGATTAAAGGAACTAGAGAACATTTTCTTGCATTCGGGGCAACCGTACGACTTCTCGCTAGTGTGAGTCCGCATGTGCTTTTTAAGCCCTTGGCTCTGCGGGAAGCTCTTCCCGCATTCAGGACAGATGAAGGGCTTCTCTCCCGTGTGCAACCTCTCATGTTTGGCAAGCTGCAATCGCTGAATGAAACTGTTCCCACAGAAGGTACACTGGTAGGGCTTCTCGACAGTATGCGTCCTTTTATGGGTGGCGAAGTGAGAACTAGAAATGAAACATTTCCCACAATCCGGGCACTGGTAAGGTTTCTCGCCCGTGTGTATCCGCTTGTGTGTTGTGAAATGATAACTGTAAGTGAAGCATTTCCCGCACTCTGTGCACTGGTACGGTTTCTCCCCGGTGTGAATTCTCTCGTGCTTCCTCAGCTGGCAACTTGAAATGAAACTCTTCCCACAATCGGAGCAGACATACGGTTTTTCCCCAGTGTGGGTCCTGGTGTGCACAACAAGATCTGACCTTTGATTGAAACTTTTGCTGCAGAAGGCACATTGGTGAGGCCTCTCTCCTGTGTGAGTCCATTTATGTATCACCAGATGCCGCATCTGACTGAAGGTTTCTCCACAGTCTGCACATTTATAAGCCTTCTCCCCTTTGTGGGTTCCCTCGTGGATCACTAACTGCGGTCTGTATCGGAAACTCTGGCCGCAGTCTGAGCAACGGTACGGTTTCTCGCCCGTGTGAACTCTCCGGTGCCTCAGGAGGTTGCAGCGAGTGCCAAAGCTCTTCCCGCACTCGGAGCACTTGTAAGGCTTCTCCCTGGTGTGAATTCTCTCGTGGATGAGGTGCCTGATTTTATCACTGAAGGTTTTGCCACACAATGAGCATTTGTAGGGCTTCTCCCCCATATGACACCTCTCGTGGATAATCAGAGATTCCTTCTGGATGAAGCTTTTCCCACACTCTGAGCATCTGTGGGGTTTCTCCCCTGTGTGGGTTCGCTCGTGAATAATCAGGTGGGAGCTGAAGTCGAAGAGCTTCCCACAATACTGGCATTTGTGCAGTTTTTCCTTCAGTGGGACTTTCTGGCTCCTTGGAGGAGAGTCAAAAGTGGCCTCCATCCTCCTGTTGCTGTACATTCCCTTGGGCAAGTCTGTCACTTCTCCGAGGAAGTACTCTTGGCGGTCGGAGCTTCCTAGAAGAACAAGCAAGTTAGGAGGACATCAATTATACTGCACAAAAATTCAACTCAAATCTCTTCAGAGTGGCACTCAATGCCTGCTAATTTCATGGATTAGTCGATACAGGCATCTTGACAGCAACACAGAAAGGACAGTTAGTACTCGACTTAAATAATTCATTTAGTGACTATTCAAAGTTACAGCAGCACTGGAAAAAGTGTCTTATGACCATTTTTCTTACTTATGACTGAATATGCAAGCACCCTCATGGTCGCATTCACTTAACAACCGTATGACTAACAAGTGCAGTTATTCAGTTAACAAGTGTGATGAGAAAAGTTGTAAAATGGGGCAAAGCTCATTTAAGTTCTCGCTTAGCAACATAAATTTGGGGCTCAATTGTGGTCGTAAGTCAAGAACTGCCTCCAATTGTCATTTTCTTTTTTCGGAGCACTTTTTATCTCCTTTCACAATCTAGCTTTCAGACTTTTTCAGGCTGTTTTGGGCCCTAATTTCGGGCCATTTTTGGCTGGCAGTGTGTGGAGGCAGGGGACCATGGAGGGTGAAAACAAAGCGCGGGGCAGAGGTGGAATTCAGCTGGTTGGCCCAGTTCGGATGAACCGGTTATTAAAATTATACCCAGTTCGACAAACCGGCTGGCCCTACCAATTTTCCGGGCTGTTTTTCAGTTATTTTCAGGCAGTTTTTCGGGCTGTTTTGGGGGCATTTTCAGGCCATTTTTCAGGGTGTTTTGGATGTTCAGTAGTAGCAAATAAATAGAGATGGAACCCTGTACATTGTTGAGGCCTTTGACTTAATTTCCCTCTCTATTTATTTACTAATAGTGAACATCCAAAACTGGACGAAAACGGCCCGAAAAAGAAAATTTCAAATCTTCAATTACCTCACTTGAAGCTATATAACAATCTGGATTTGAAAGGTAAAGAGGAATTCATAGCTTGTGTGGGCACACACTTCAGACCTCTCAATACATCATATTTATTGTGCTTTTTCCTGCCCCGCTGAACTAAACTTTTAAACATTTTCTGGCAAACAGAAAGTGAGCCTTCAATTCTAATAGGGGAACAAATGAAAACTGGTATATATAGGCAGCGATGCCTTGTTGAACAATGAAGGAATAAGATCTCTGTTTGAAGGTATGAAATGCAAGATTAACAATGAATAGAAGTATATTCTTTGGGGGGAAACAATGCTAATGTTAACTGAATATATATTGTAGAAGGAAAATGAGACCTTTAGTTACATTAGAGGAAATATCTGAGATGGTAAACATTATTTGAAGATGTAGGTGTTAAAACAACCGTAATCAAACGACATGCTGCATGTGATGATGGGTTTTTTTTTGTCTTTTTTTTTTCCTTTCCTTCTTGGACCTTTTTTTGTCCTTTTTGGCCTCCCCCCCCCTCTCCCTACCCTTTTTTTTTCTCTCTCTCTCTTGTTTTATTTTGTTGTTTTTTGTTTTTTAAACCCTAGCTTATTGTGGTGCTTATTAAATATATAATAGAGAGATACGGGATGTATAAACTTAGTAGGGATGCACCTGTGATTAAACGACATATTCTATGTGAAGATGGGTTTCCCCTCCCCCCCCTTTTTTCCCATCCTCTCCCTTTCCCATTGTTGTCTGTGTAATAAAAAATAAAAATAATTAATTAAAAAAAAAAAGAAAGTGAGCCTTCACCCCATATTCCCCCTTTGGAATTTGGATTATTACACAACCATATGAAATAGTATAAAATCACACTGCTAAACACAGTAACACCTGGACTGTAGCAAAACTTTGTGAAAATAATTGATATAATTTCCCATATCCCATATATAGATTATGTTGAACAAATGTAATGTCTTTTGGTTGATTTAAAGCCAAGATATGAAAATAAAGAAAACAAGAAAAGTTCATCAACACCATAATGTTGTATTCCTAAAGACCCTGCTTCCTCTTCTTTGCTCCAATTATAATTTCTGTGCTAATAAACTTTATGTACAGTTTTAGATTAGAACCAATTCTGAGAAAATAAGCTTAAAGAGGGTCAAAAATCCTTCCTAGATATGCTGCTCAAGATAGTCTGTAATGTTTTTTTTTAAAGAGTCCAAAGGACAGATCCTTAAAAAGGATATTAATTTGCCCATTTTTGACAGGGTTTTTCAAACTTGCAATCGTAAAATGTGTGGACTTCCAGAATTGCCCACACAGCATTCTGGAAGTTGAAGTCTACACATCTTAAAAGTTGCCAAATGTGAAAAACACTGATCTATCAGAACATCTAGCTCAGAGGTATCCAACCTTGGCAACTTTAAAACTTGTAGACTTCAAAACAGGCCAAAAAATGGATGCAGGCGGGGCCAGCCAGTGGTGGGTTTAGCCTGAACCAGTCAGAACCAGTTGAATCTCACCTTTGCCTTTGAGGCGAGTGGCCAGGAGGCAGGGCTTGGTGTGGTGAGTGACGTCAAGTTGGCAACGCCTACCCAGTCACATGACCACCCGGCTAGGCCTACCCAGCCAGTCATTAGGTCAGATAACCTGCTGTTAAATTATTTGAATACCACCATTGCACAGGAGGGGGGGTGTACATAGCCTGTTTTGGCCGCCAGAGGCATCAGCAGCTGGTCCTTTGATATTTCCAGGCCGGCCCCAGTGCAGACCTGCTGAATCCCAACCCAACCCTGGGACTGAGCCTGAGGGACCTTTCATGGTTGTGGAGAGACTGGAACTTGGGTGTCCCCGCTCCTAGTCCAGCAATAGCATCTTCCCCCTGCAGCAACCAGCTTTCTAATAGGAAAGCCATTCACAGAGACTCACAATGTGCAGTAGGACTGCACAATGGTGTCCTCCCCATCAACTGCAGGAGGATAAGACTGCAGGGTGGTGGTGAATGAATGTGGGTAGTCCTCATTTAGTGACAATTAGAACCAATAATTCTGTCACTAAGATTTGTAGTAAGAAGTCCTCGGAAAATATATTGTATGGGACTTAAAAAAGACTTGATAGATAACTTTGAATTTTTATTTAAATTGTTTATGATTTATTTTCTAGGGTGAGGAGGGCGGAGATCGTGATGTTTTTGGATTGTGGTTTAGGATGAATGGAGTTGGGAAGTGTGGGGTAGATGGGAGGGTAGTGAAGGTTCAATTAGAGCTTATTTTGAGCTAGAAAGTAAGCTGATTTTTGTATAAACTGTTATTTGAATATAATGTCTGGAAGGATATACCCAAAGAGTCCGCAGGAAGGCGGAGCAAATATGAGAGGAGTACGGATGAAAATAAAACATATATATGGACACGGGTAGAGGCAGGATGAGAGGAGTTGGAAAAGGAAACCGAGAGAAGCATTTGAATGTTTAAATTGCTTTATAGAGAAGGAGGTAAAAGGGATAAATTAAAGGTTTAGATATTTAGATAAAGAGACAAGGCCCCTAGCTAGAGAATTTCATTTGATTAACTTACTTGGTTTCAACATAGTTTGAAATCCTGCAAGTAATAAATTAACTGAAATTAGGAATGATGTACATTGTTTAAGTTTTAATAATGATGGGAAGCTGAGCCCAATGTAGAGAGTTTATTGATTTTTCCCGTTTTTCTTTTTTTTCTTTTTTTTTATTTCCTTTTTTTTTCCTTTATCTTTTATCTTTTAATTTCTAATCTATTTGGTTTTAATATACTCCAGACTGTGCTTGATAAAGAGTTATGCCGGGTATGGGACCTGGGAAGTCGGAAGGGGATTAGGGAGGGGGTTTACGGGGGGGAGGGGGGGAGGGTGGAAATATAGTTTCAATTTTCAGAACAATAAGAACACACTTGTATACTGTTGCTCTTTTTTCTTTTTTTTCTCTCTTCCTTTTTTTTTCCTTTTTTTAAATTTTAGTGTAAAATATAAATTGAATAGATTAATGAATGGTAGAAATACACCAAAGTGAGGAGTAGAGGGAAAGAAGAGGGAGAAGTAAAGAGGGAGTGAGAGGGGAATGTAAGGAGGGTGAGATGGAGGGAAGGGGAGAAAGAAATGTCTGAGCGGGAAGGGAAGTAGAAGAGGGGAATGTTGGAGGGGAGAAATGAAAGTTGGAGGGGGAAAAGAAAGGGTGTATGGAGGATTGAAGTGCTATGTTGGTTTTCCATGGTGGAAGATGAGTTGTGTTTATTGCTTTTTTTAAAATGCACAGTATATAAGTGATTGTATAAATGAAAATGAAAATGAAATAAAACAGTTTTCAACAAAAGATTTGTAGTAAGAAGCACCTTGAAATACCCCAAGGGGCATAATCAAGATGTAATTTCAGATTGATCAACCACATTCTACCTACGCTTCCCAGATTTCATCCCCAGGTATTTCAAAGCATTTTGGTCTACTCACTGTCTCCATCCATGAGGACCTCAACTTTCACAATATCCAACAGTTCCAGTTCAGAATGGGAAGGCTCATCAGGCAAGTCTGCCAGATCTTCCTGTGTGTGAGAAACATGAAGATAAGAAACATAAGGAGATGATTGGGACACCTCTTCTCAGTCTCAGCCAACAGCTGGTATACACAAATCAGGATAAATCAGATTCATTTCAGCCATTCTCAAACTGGCAAAATAATTTTCAAAGGCTACAAACCCACTGGGGTTCAGGAAGCAATGATGTGACACAACTAGGCTGCTTTTAAGATTGATAAAGTTATAAGGAAAAGCAAAGCTTAGTTGTCCAGAACAAGTTTAAAATGTCCTAATTTGAATCAGATTGGCAATGATGGAGAAGACCATCTTTGAATCTGAGAAGAATGCCAATCAAAATGGATCCCGTTTAGCTATTCCAATTTCTCAACTGTGCATAAAAAATATTGTATTTTCATTGAATTTAGCACTGGGGGAAGATTTTAATGCAGCAAATAAATTTAAAGGATGAAGCTCAATGGGTCAGTGTCTTCTTCTGCCATTAGTTTTCTTTTTCCAGGTCTCAGCATACACACTGGGTTTATAACCCATTACAGTTGCTGTTTGAGAAGAGGCTTTTAACCAGTTTCTCATGGCTCTGCTTCCCCAAATCTGCATCCCCAAGTCTGTCTCTCAAACTAATTAAAATGGAGTCATGCAGAGCATCAGATTATGAGCCACAAAAGCTGATGTCTTTCAATAAGCCTTTCCTACTGATTTTAGGCTGCTTATTCCATCATTCAAAACACTCCTATGGTGGGCTAAAGATAGTCCTCAACTTACAACAGTTCATTTACTGACCGTTTGAAGGCACAACAGCACTGAAAAAGTGACTTATGACCATTATATACACAGATGACCATTGTGTCATTCCAACAGTCACATGATAAAATTCAATAACCTTGGCTATTTATGACAGTTGTAATGTCCTGGAGTCATGTGATCCCCTTTTGCCACATTCTGACAAGCAAAGTCAATGGGGAAGCCAGATTCACTTAACAAACATGTTACTAACTTAACAACCACAAGGACTTGCTTAACAACAAGTCACAAAATGGGACAAAACTCACTTAACAAATGTCTCACTTAATTTGGGGTTCAATTGTGGCCGTAGGCTGAGCTCTACAAGGGTGCCCAACATGACGAGGTTCCATGCTCACCCTCTGCTCATCTCCTTGTGGCAGCCTCCGAAGGAAGTCCTCGGCCAAAGCTACCACCTGGCTCCCCTTCTCTGGACACTGTTCCCGAACCCAGTTCTGCATTTCCAGCGGCAGGATCATCAGGAACTGCTCCAAGATCACCAGCTCCAGGATTTGCTCCTTAGAGTGACACTCCGGCTTCAGCCACTGGCAGCAGAGGTCCCAGAGTTGACCAAACACTTTCTGAGGCCCTTCAGCTTCCTCATAGCGAAACTGCCGGAAGCGTTGGCATCTTAACGCCACGCTGAGCTTGCCCTCCTCCACCAGCTCTTCCTTCACTTCCACTGGGGAATCCAGGCCTTTATAAAATTCAGGAACTTCCATGCAGCCCAGGCCTGGCAAGATTTCGGATGCAGCTTTTCCTCCAAAGGACTGTTGATGGAGATCGGCCTTTCTGCTACAAGTCGGCCTAGTGTTATTCTCTGGTGAGGACTGAGAAGATGGAGAGTTTCTTCCATCCAAATATGGAGCACTCAGAGTTTCTCTTTTCTGGATCTCACACAACAGGTCCACCCCCTCTTCTGGTTCTTGCTTAATCTGAGATGTAGTGAAACCCTTCAGATATTCCCGTGTTGCCACAGTTACACTTTCCCTCACTGGCGCTCTCTTTCCTGCCTGGGATCCAGGCGAGTCCCGTACCTCCATCTTTCTTCCTGGCAAGGATAGAATTTATCATAATTACTCACTTAACAAATGTCTCACTTAGCAACATAAATCTTGGGCTCAATTGTTATCATGAGTGGAGAACTACTTGGTAGAAGTAAAATTGAAAACTTCCACACAGTTAGTGGGGCAGAGATGAAGAGGGAGGCAGCAGTCACCAGAAAGGGAACCTGGGCATGTAAAAGAGAGGCAGATTCAGGGGCTCCATCTCAAAACAAACCCACCTGGACGCCTTTCAGGTCTCTGTCACCTGCTTTTAAGATGCCACTGGCCTCCTCCTAGCAGGGTTCATAACCTCGGAGGGAGCCCCTTCAGCCACCTTCCCTCTGAACTCAGTTCTTCCACCTCTTCTATCCCTCCAGACTTACTTTGGGGACCCGATCCTCCCCCCGTCAGCAGCTGGGGAACAGCAACACCAGGAAGCTACACGCTAGGAGCTGTGCTGCACCAAGATGTTGTGTTGATGGGAAGGAAGGAGTCTTGAAGAAAGAATGCCAAGGGGAATCACTCTAGCAGAGGTGCAGTGGCTGCAAGTAAAAGACAGGAGAATTCAGAAAGGAAGAGGACCCGCTGTAAAAAGACCATCTCCACGCTTCTCTCCCACCACCACCACCACCCCAGGATTCTCCCCTTCTTTTCCTGCATGTGGGGATTTCCTCTCCTCTGCCTCCTCTCCCCTCCCCATCCTCCCTCTCCGGGTTCCCCCTTGGGCAACCCTCGCCGGCGCGCAGCAGCCAGCAGGGAGCAGAAAACATTGCAAGCAAAGGCGGGGACTCAGAAGGGAAGGGGACCAGCTGTAAAAAGATCACCTCCACGCTTTTCCCCCTCCCTTCCTGCACCTGGGGATGCCGATTCCGCCTCCCTCCTCTTGCAGCGTCCTTGCCCACCTGGCCCCCTTGCGCGCCCCTCCCCACGAAGAGATCTCAGCAGCCCTGGCAGAAGAGATGTCTGGAGATGGGCAGGAAACTGGGCTCCCACCCACCCCCTTTCCTGCCTCCTCTCTAGGCGCAAGAGGAAAGCTCTCTGTATTTAACCCCTTCACCGAAGCCACTGCGGCGAGGGGGGCGGGACTGGGACGCTTCCGAGCAACGCCAGAGAGACTCACCCATTTCATCCCCCTCCCCCCAGAAAAGCCTAAGGATTGAAACTAAGCACCAGGATTCTTTTTTTTTAAATAAGAGACCGAAAATCATTGCAATAGTAAAAGAAACTTGCATGCGCTAATCCGCAGCTACAATAGCTGCAAATTAGGAAGGCACTGATGCTGAAGAGGGGTGTGGCCTACCTCCTGATGTCATTGGACTACAAGGCCCACCATCCTTCAGCCATGCAATTCTTCTTTGGTGATGCCGCCTTTTCCTCAATATCTAACCTTATAAAGCCTGTCAGGAGGAGCTCCTCCTGCAAGACTTTTCACAAAGTTTCTTAGTCTGCAAAGGACCAGATTAACGACCCTACACCATTTCTGACAAATGGCAGCCCAATCTCTTCTTGAAAGTCTCCAGTGATGAAGCCCCCACAACTTCTGAGGGCAAGCTGTTCCACTGGTTAATTGTCCTCACTGTCAGGAAGTTTCTCCTTATTTCTAGGTTGAATCTCTCTGTAGGAAGTTATCACCCAGCCCTCTCCCAGAAAAATGAAATATCCTAGGATATATTGAAAAGGCAGAATATTTCTCTGGATGTGAAAAGGAGAAACATTTTAAAGAGAAACTATAGCAGTTAGACTTATATACCGCTTCATAGGGCTTTCAGACCTCTCTAAGCGGTTTTACAGAGTCAGCATATTGCCCCCAACAACAATCCGGGTCCTCATTTTACCCACCTCGAAAGGATGGAAGGCTGAGTCAACCCTGAGCCAGTGAGATTTGAACAGCCAACCTGCTGAACTGCAGTCAGCTGAAGTAGCCGGCAGTGCTGCATTTAACCACTGCGCCACCTCGGCTCTTCCTGCAGCTTCCTGCTTCCCCCCCCCCTTTTGCCAATGGGCCACTAAGGCATCCTAGCTAGTCCCTTTACATAATAAAGAGTTCTCCACTTCAGATCCAGAGTGATGGGATTAACTAAGGCATGATAATATTGGCCCTTTACCCAACTCACCACATGGCATCTGAAAACTCAACCAAACCTGGATTCAAAACGCAGCCTAGAGAGTTGCCCCTGCATGGCCCCATGAGAGTCTGACAAGCAATCAGAATACAAGCTCAAGATCAAAGGCCAGAGAGGGCATAAAACCAGGGACTCAGCTTCTCTTCCTTTCCTTCTCTTCTCTTCTCCACCAACATTGAAGCATGGATCACCTTTTCTGTTCAGGACTCAAGCCATGTGGTCCTGTCCACCATTAAAACCATCTTTCCAAGCAGCCTCCATGTCTCTAGTATCTTTTTCCCCACTTGGAGCCGAACCCAGAAGGATATTTCTTTCAACAATCTTGAGCAATTCGAGGCCTTTTGATTTTTTGGCCATTGTAAACTCCCAGAGTCTCTTGTCCTGAGTAGGAGGATCCATTTCCTAGCTTGCTGCTTCTGCTTTAAGGGTTTTCATCTTTCAACATGTTGTGCCCAAAATCAAGCTGATTCCCTTTTCTACTGGTGGAATTGTGTATCCCCAAAGATGAAAGAAAACTAGGCACAGGTATGATAGGACTACACAATAGTGCTGCATCACATTGCCAATCTAACTGAGGAAACTTCATACAGCCCACCCACCCCCTTCACCAACTGAGATCAGGAATAAGGGGGGGAAAACTTCATGTGGGAACATTTTCTCTTCTCTAATTGCACTAATTTTCAGACATTTCAGATGGGACGAAGAGGCAAAAATTAAGAGGAGGAGATTCAGAACAATGCTTAGTTTTGGTTTGATTGACAACAACATATTTAGCATTGAAGGAGATTTGAAACAGCCATCATTACTTGAGAGACCGCCTCCTGCCAATTACCTCCCTGCGACCAATTAGATCGCATAGATTAGGCCTCCTCCGAGTTCCATCTGCCAGTCAGTGCCGACTGGCAACTACACGGAGGAGAGCCTTTTCAGTAGTAGCTCTGACCCTTTGGAACGATCTCCCCGTGGAGATTCGTACCCTCACCACCGTCCAGACCTTCCGCACAGCCCTTAAGACCTGGCTAGCCCGTCAGGCCTGGGGATAAAGCTAATTTGTCCCCAATGTTGCTTACTATTTTACTCTATGTATTGTTTGTGCCTATTGTCTGTACCCTCCCTTCCTTATTTTATGTAAGCCGCCCTGAGTCCCCTCAGGGAAAAGGGCGGCCTATAAATACTAATAAAATCCAAAATCCAAATCAAATCATTTGATTTTTATTTTTTTTTAGCATCTCTCTTTGGTTACTAATGTAGTCTACATTAAAGCTCCTGTTTATAGTTCATTGTATAGTTCATTGTGTCACAAACACAAACTTTTGGAGAATCACCCCCTCCCTCAAGATGCCCATAACTTTGTAATTCTTCCATTGCAAAATATGGCTTTAAAGAAATATATATTTGTGTGTGCGCGCAGATAGATAGATGATGGACAGATAGAAGGGGGGAGAGAGAGAGAGAGAGAGAGCATCCATGAAACAGTTCTAAAACAAGATGGATAGACATCATCAGCAAGTATTGCAGGCTCAATTGGTAAAACCTCCGGGATTGGGCAGCCTATAAATTTAATAAACAGTTAAAACAAAGCTCAGGATTGTATTGTTGGAAACACGCAGAAGAGGCTATCATCCTGCAGTGGATAGACAATGGATAAAATAATGATTGATAGACAGACAAATAGACAGACAGACAATAGATTGATTGATAGATAGACGGGAGGTATGTGGAATGTTTACAAAGAAAAGGAATAAACTCCATTAAATAAATCGGAAGAAGGGAATGCATGATATGATGAAGACTATTTTGAATCTAATTGATGTACCCTCTGTGAACAGTACAGAGCCAACAGCTAAATACATAAATTCAAGAATGGGATAGAAGGAAAAGCTACACGGCCATTTTTGATGCAATTTTGGTGCAGAGTTTTTGCCTCTCAATTGGCATCTCAATATCCCATATTTTTTATGTCCCATCAGCTTGTGAGGAAATTGCACAGCAAGTATCCAAATGGGGTACCAAATGACACAAACTTGTAGTCTTATATAAACAATTATATTTAGAGCAAACAAGATAGTCGGCCAAACAAGAGCATCGTGAGGTAAATCAACATAGCAGGAACATCATGAGGTAAATTACAGAGCACACAGAGGAAAAAAAGGCGGGAAACAAGGAAACTCCCCCTTTACACTCACAGCAACCAATCACAGCTTAGATTACATCATGCAGGATAATGTCCTCACAACCTATCTTTGGAAACTCCCCCTTTACACTCACAGCAACCAATCACAGCTTAGATTACATCATGCAGGATAATGTCCTCACAACCTATCTTTGCAACTGAGCAAAGCTTGAAGAGTAAAGCTTGATCCTACTTAGCTTCTCAAGATTAGGAAGGAGTTGTGCTTCGTAAAGGTTTATGAAGGACTTCTTTGTGTGTGCACAGCCCCAAAAGGATTGAGAGCATCATCCAATATCAGAGTAATGCAATGTAGAACAATACCTCCAAATGTTACAGAATTGTATGGCTGGAAGGCACCTTGGAGGACTTCTAGCTCAACCCCCTGCCCAAGACAGGAGTCCTTAATTCCGGATAAATGGTTGTCTAATCTTTTCTTGAAAACCTCCAGCGAAAGAGAACTTGCAACTCCATGAAGCAAGATGTTTTATTTATGAACCAGTAATGCTTCCGAATCGGATCTCGATAGGAGATATTATCTTTCCATCTTCATTCTTGCCAAGTCTAGAGCGTGGTAGAGGGTAGAATTGCTAGCGGTAGGAATAGCACTTAAGACTTATATACCGCTTTACAGACCTCTCTAAGCTGTTTACAGAGTCAGCATATTACCCCCAACAATCTTGGTCCTCATTTTACCGACCTCAGAAGAATGGAAGATTGAGTCAACCTTGAACAAGTGAGAATCGAATTGCCTAACTGCAGTCAGCAGGCAATCAGCAGGTAACCTGTAGTACTGCATTCTAACCACTGTGCCACCATGGCTCAGAGCCTGTCGGTTACAGTCATGGCACAACAGTCACAGAACTTTACCAACCCAATATTATGAACCCTTTCACGGTGGTCATTAAGAGAATAACCACATTTATTAAGCAAAATCTGCCGTTGTTATGTAAACACCATGGTTCTTAAGCAAACTGATTGTTTACGATGGGTGCAGTTTTGCCAAGTGCTGGTTTTCTGCAACAACCATTACAAAATGGCCAGGTAACCATTGGATACTGCAAATAGCTCTGTTGCCAAATACCCGAAATTTCTGTTACATGACTGTGCAAATCCAGTTTATAAATCCCCTTTTTCGATTGTCACTTCGAATGAGGACTACCTGTATCAAGCTATTCCCATCTCCCTACCATCTTTTGTCTAAAAGTGCCCTATTATAGCTTCTTCTTCGCATGGATTTTCTGATGCCTGGACAGGTTAAAGGAACTTGAGAACGTTTTCTCGCACACGGAGCACCCATATGGCTTCTCACCAGTGTGAGTCCGCATGTGCTTTTTGAGCCCTTGGCTCCACCGGAAGCTCTGCCCACACTCGGAACAGATGAAGGGCTTCTCTCCCGTATGCGACCTCTCATGTTTGGCAAGCTGCGATCGCTGAATGAAACTGTTCCCGCAGAAGGTACACTGGTGGGGCTTCTCACCAGTATGTGTCCTTTTATGGGTGGCGAAGTGAGAACTAGAAATGAAACATTTCCCACAATCCAGGCACTGGTACGGTTTCTCGCCCGTGTGTATCCGTTTGTGTGTGGTGAGATGTGAACTGTAAGAGAAGCATTTCCCGCACTCTGTGCATTGGTATGGTTTCTCCCCGGTGTGAACTCTCTCGTGCTTCCTCAGCTGGCAACTTGAAATGAAACTCTTCCCACAATCGGAGCAGACATACGGCTTTTCCCCAGTGTGGGTCCTGGTGTGCACAACAAGATCTGACTTTTGATTGAAACTTTTGCTGCAGACGGCACATTGGTGAGGCCTCTCTCCTGTGTGAGTCCATTTATGTATCACCAGATGCCGCATCTGACTGAAGGTTTCTCCACAGTCTGCACATTTATAAGCCTTCTCCCCTTTGTGGGTTCCCTCGTGGATCACTAATTGCGGTCTGTATCGGAAACTCTGGCCGCAGTCTGAGCAACGGTACGGTTTCTCGCCTGTGTGAACTCTCCGGTGCCTCAGGAGGTTGCAGTGAGTGCCAAAGCTCTTCCCGCACTCGGAGCACTTGTAAGGCTTCTCCCCAGTGTGAGTTCTCTCATGGATGAGGCGCCCGATTTTATCACTGAAGGTTTTGCCACACAATGAGCATTTGTAGGGCTTCTCTCCTGTATGGAACCTCTCATGGATAATCAGAGACTCCTTCCGGGTGAAGCTTTTCCCACACTCTGAGCATCTGTGGGGTTTCTCCCCTGTGTGGGTTCGCTCGTGAATAATCAAGTGGGCACGGCAGTCGGAGAGCTTCCCACAATATTGGCATTTGTGCAGTTTTTCCTTCAGTGAGACTTTCTGGCTCCTTGGAGGAGAGTCAAAAGTGTCCTTCATCCTCCTGTTGCTGTATATTCCCTTGGGCAAGTCTGTCACTTCTCCGAGGAAGTACTCTTGGCGGTCGGAGCTTCCTAGAAGAACAAGCAATTTAGTGCTTATATTGCACAAAAATTCAACTCAAATCTCTTCAGAGATGCCTGCTAATTTCATGGATTAGTCGATACAGGTGTTTTGACAGCAACACAGAAATTACAGGTAGACCTCAACCTACAGCAGTTCATTTAGTGACTGTTCACAGCATTGAAAAAGTGGAATATTCAGAGTCGGTTTTCACCTGTGTCAATAAGGCATATCAAATAAAACTATTCTTTGAGAAAATTAACTGCCTCGGAAGTTTGTTCGCTAAGGGTATGTTACTTGGAACCTGACATTAGAACTCTTCTAAACTTCCCACTCCAACCGGAGCCGCTATCCTAGGTCCTGTGCCCTGGCCACTTACCCAATGTATCTGGGCAAGGGGAAGACTCAGGGAAGATAAAGAAGGGGATTGAAGGCGCGGCGGCAGCCTACGAGTTTTGCGGGGGTCCTGTTGAGAGTCTGCCAACACGCTTGGAGACACAGCAAGTAGCAGAAGCATGGTGGAGATCGTGCCCTAGGTGGGTGCCCGACCCAAAATCTGCACCGGGGTCGGCCACCAAGGAGGTCTATCAGGTGGAGGGAGACATCAACCACCAACCTGCATTCCAGGAGCAAGTGAGATACCGGCCCCTGACTTGGACAAAAGAATCACGGACCACAATCCTTGACTGTAGGTTGATGGTGCCTGTAGACCTTAGCAAATCTGGGGATTGGAGATATCAAACCGCAGCGCCTAGCCAGATCCTAGAGCCAGGATGGTGAACCTATGCCACGTGTGCCACAGGTGGCACGTGGAGCCATTTGTCAGGGCAAAAAAATCTGATTCTTCCCTGACAATCTAGGGAGATGCATAAAGGAGCAGATGGAGACTGTTATGCCCTGCCTCACCTAAAGCAACTGAATCACTTGGATGATTGCAACGTACAATTATTAAGCATGCGAAATGTTATGGTGCATATTGGATTCTCAACAATACATTGGCACCTTACTCAGCAGCTCTGAACTAAAACTGAACCACAGTTGATATACAGTTGGCTAACTATGCTACAAAGGTACAGAAAGAGCAAGTCAACATGTGAATTTCAGTATGTTAAAATATTTTTGATAATCCCATCTGGATGACCTCATCATTTATCCCTGTCTACTAGATTACAATGGCAGCTATGTTCTCTGCTCCATCGCTAGAGAATTTTAAGAAGAGACTGGACAGACCCTTGTCTGAAATAGTATAGGATCATCTGCTTGAGCACGGGGTTGGACTAGAAGACCTCCCAACTCTGTTATTCTGTATCTTGGAATTCCTGTCTGATTCTTCCCCCTTTGGCCACTCAGGGTAAATTTAGTTTTGTGAATGTCTTATAATCATTCACTTATTAACTGTTTGAATTTACAACAGCACTGAAAAAGTGACTTACAATTGGTCCTTGCACTTACAATTGTGTTAGAGTCTTCCTGTGATGTTGATTTCTTTGGTCTGGTCTATCAAGTGGGGCTGAGCCTGAGGGACCTTTTATGGCTGAGGAGGTGCTGGAACGTGGGTGTCAGCATTCCTAGTCGACCAATAGCACCTTCACTACTGCAGCACCCTAGCTCTCTAATAGGAAAGCCATCCAGACTCCAGAGAGACTCCCTACTGCACATTGGTGTCCTCCCCATCAACTACAGGGAGAATAAGATGGCAGGGTGGTGATGAATGAACATGGATAGTCCTCACTTAGTGACCACAATTAGGACAGGCAATTCTGTCAGTAAGATTTGTAGTGACAAGTACTTTCAAATACCCCAAGGGGCATGATCAGGATGTAGTTTCAGATTGATCAACCTAGTTCTACCTACGCTTAGCAGATTTCATCCCCAGATATTTCAAAGCATTTTGGTCTACTCACTGTATCCATCCATGAGGACCTCAACTTTCACAATCTCCAACGGTTCCAGTTCAGAATTGGAAGGCTCATCAGGCAAGTTCTGCAGATCCTGTGTGTGAGAAATGGAGACAATTGGAACACATCTTCTCAATATCAGCCAACAGCTGGTACACAAACCAGGATCGATTGGGGATTCATTTCAGCCCTTCTTGATCTCTGGCAACATAATTTTCAAAGGCTACAAACCCACTGGGGTTCCGGAAGCAATGATGTGACACAACTAGGCTGCTTTAAAGATTGTTAAAGTCTTTAGGGAAACTACAGCTTAGTTGTCCAGAACAAGTTTAAAACATCCTAATTTTAATGTCTCAAACTGGCAATATATGGAGAAGACCATCCCTAAATCTGAGAAGAATGCCAATCAAAATAGATCCCGTTTAGCCATTCCAATTTCTTAACTGCATAAAGAAATGTTGTACTTTCATCGAATTTAGCACTGCGGGCAGATATTAATGCAGCAAATTAATTAGAAAGAGGAAACTTTTGTGAACTGCAATTGATGTCGTCAGAGTCATAGAGTGGTTTGAATCCTGTAGGATTGAAAATGAAAATTTAATTTTATGATGAGAAGAAGCTAAGGAATTCAGGAATTGTTTATACAGTCCAGGTTATGGTATGTCTTAGCAATTGTAATGTGTTAGAAACTGACTCTATGCATTCAGACCTCTCTTGAACAGTACCACAGACCGAGATTTTGCTGAACTCACAGCAAAAGATTCCAGCCATCTCCAAAAGGACTCACTTTAAACAAAGATATTGATAAGATTAAGCGAGTTCAGAAACAGGCAAATCCTGGTGCAGGATTTGAGGGTCAAAACATATTGGGAGGACCTGACTATGTACTGTCTGAAGAGAGGTGGTGGCTCAGTGGTTAGAATGGAATACTGTAGGCCAGTGTTGGCGAAGCTTTTCAGCACCGAGTGCCGAAACAGGAGCGGCCATGCGGAGGAGCACCGGAAACTTAAAGAACAGCTCCCTAGCACATATGCATCTCCTAGTCTTTTGGTTTCTGACACAAATGTGCATACAAAGACTAGCTGGCTGGCGTCCATGTGCGCACCGGAAACCAGAAGCTCAGCTTCACAACATGCACATGGATGCCAGGGAGTTACTCTTCCTGTTTCCAGCACTCCTGTGCTTGTGAAGACCAGTTAGCACACTAGAACCCAGAAGGGCAATGGGCAACAGCTGGCATGCCCAGAGAGATAGCTCTGCATGCCACTTCCGGCATGTGTGCCATAGGCCCGCCATCATGGCTATAGGCTAATCCTGCCAACTGCAGGCTGTCAGGAGTTCAGCAGTTCAAGTCACACCAGCTGAAGGTTGACTCAGTCTTCCATCCTTCCGAGGTCAGTAAGATGAGGAGCCAGATTGTTTGGGTGGTGGTGGTGGAATATGCTGACACTGTAAACCACTTAGAGAGGGCAGTAAAGCCCCGTGTATATAAGTCTAAGTGCTATTGCTATTGCCCGAAAGACAGAAGAAAAAAGGACACGATTGAAATCCTGAAACATTGTAAGGGTACGAATAAGATTCTAGAAGGCAGTGTTTTCAATTTTAAGCAAAAATCAAGAACACAGTGGCATAATCTCAAACCGACAGAAGGGAAGTTCAAAAGTATTGTTAGAAAGTATTACTTCCCAGAAAGATTATTGCCAGAGGAGGTAGTGGGTAAAAGAGTTTAAACGTACTTGAGATAAACACATGCCTGTCATCCAACAAAAATTAAAAAAATAACTCAAAGGAAAGACCCAAATGGCTCACTAATCTCTTCTTCTGCCATCGGTTTTCTATGTTTCCATGTCTCAACATATTCACTAGGTTTATAACCCATTACAATTGCTGTTTGATAAGAGCCTTTTAACCAGTTTCTCATGGCATCCCCACATCTGTCTCTCAAACTAATTAAAATTTAGCCATGATGAGCATCCGGTGATGAGCTGCTGTTCACAAAAGCTGATGTCTTTCAATAAAAAGTGTTACGTGGAAACACATCATCATATTCCTCCTGAGTTTTTCATCATTAAAAACATTCCCTTGGCAGGCTATAGGTAGTCCTCAACATACAACAGTTCATTTAGTGACCGTTTGAAGTTACAACAGCACGGAAAAAAGCGACTTATGACCATTTTTTACACTTATGACAGTTGCGCCATTCCAACAGTCACATGATCAAATTCAGAAACCTTGGCAACTGACTCATATTTATGAGAGTTGCAGTGTCCTGGGGCTATGTGATCTTCTTTATGAGGTTACAAGGAAAACCACAGCTTAGTTGTCCAGAACAAGTTTAAAATGTCCTAATTTTAAAATGTCTGACTGGCAATGATGGAGGAGACCATCTCTGAATCTGAGATGTCCTGGGGCCATGTGATCTTCTTCTGCCACCTTCTGACAAGAAAGTTCAACGGGGAAGCCAAATTCACTTAAGAAATGTGTTACTAACTTAACTGCCACAATGATTTACAAGAAGAAAAGTTGCAAAATGGAGCAAAACTCACTTAACAAATGTCTCATTTAGCAACAGAAACTTGGCGCTCAATTCTGAGCTTTACAAGGGTGCCCAACATGACGAGGTTCCATGCTCACCCTCTGCTCATCTCCTTGTGGCAGCCTCCGAAGGAAGTCCTCGGCCAAAGCCACCGCCTGGCTCCCCTTCTCCGGACACTGTTCCCGAACCCAGTTCTGCATTTCCACCGGCAGGATCATCAGGAACTGCTCCAAGATCACCAGCTCCAGGATTTGCTCCTTAGAGTGACGCTCCGGCTTCAGCCACTGGCAGCAGAGGTCCCAGAGTTGACCAAACACTTTCTGAGGCCCTTCAGCTTCCTCATAGCGAAACTGCCGGAAGCGTTGGCATCTTAACGCCACGCTGAGCTTGCCCTCCTCCACCAGCTCTTCCTTCACTTCCACTGGGGAATCCAGGCCTTTATAAAATTCAGGAACTTCCATGCAGCCCAGGCCTGGCAAGGTTTCGGATGCAGCTTTTCCTACAAAGGACCGTTGATGGAGATCGGCCTTTCTGCTAAAAGTCGGCCAAGTGTTATTCTGTGGTGAGGACTGAGAAGACGGAGAGTTTCTTCCATCCAAATATGGAGCACTCAGAGTTTCTCTTTTCTGGATCTCACACAACTGGTCCAGCCCCTCTTCTGGTTCTTGCTTAATCTGAGATGTAGTGAAACCCTTCAGATATTCCCGTGTTGCCACAGTTTGAACAGTTCCCCTTTCTGGTGCTTCCTTTCTTGCCTGTGACCCGGACGAGTCCTGTAGCTCCATCTTTCTTCCTGGCAGGAATAGAAATTATCATAATTACTAATGCACAAAAGGGAAGCCAAGGATCCAAAAAAGGTCTGTTTCTCCGCAGTGCTTCTTGATGATCTGAATCCAGTTGATTTTCTACAAGAATAATTTTTTAGGGCGAAATCAACATTCACCATTCAAGCTACTGTGATGCCCTGTGTGTACAAAACAGGAATATAAATCAAACTAACAAAGACATAATGTTAAGGCAAACTGACGCCCTTTTGGGATAAAGTCAGCTTTTAATATTTGAAATAGGAGATTTTTGCCTCTGCATGCTGAAAGCCCCACCGATTCTGAGAATTCTCTCCTGAAACAGTCCTGGCTGTACAGATGATTTAATTTGATCACTGCTTTTAAATTTACCCTGTTAAAATACTGCTTGACATTTCACAGATCTTGGGAAATTAAACAGGGGCGCACATGTTTACCTGATATATATACATAGGTGACCATGAAATCTTGGAATTGAACATTAAATCATGAAGTCAAACAAATTTCAGAAGAGGACACCGGCTAGAAAGCAATCCAAATGCCATTCGGAGTAAAATCTGGCTCCAGGAGTCCGTTCTTTCTAAATTGTTGGAAAGTTCTCCATATTTTAGCAGTTGTAAAAATAGCAGGTTTTTTTCTCCAGTCCAAACAAACCACCCATAAAAGAAATACAGGTAGTCCTTGATTTACAACTGTTCATTTAGTGACTGTTCGAAGTTACAATAGCACTGAAAAAAGGGACTTATGACCGTTTTTCACACTTACGACCATTGCCGCATTGATCATTGGTCACATGATCAAAATTCAGCTCCTTGGCAACTGACTCATATTAATGATAGTTGCAATATCCTGCAGTCATGTCTTCTGCACCCTTCTGACAAGCAAGGTCAATGGGGGAGCCCAGATTTACTTGGTTCCACCACAAAACCGCGGTAGACAAAAGCACGCTCGACGAAAGCGCGTACGTGACGTCATCACAGCACGACGAAAACATCACGCTGTGAGCGGTAAATTTAAAATTAAAGCAAAAACCTTACCCTAACCCCCCCAAACCTAACCCTAAACCTAACCCTAACCCTTAACCTAACCCTAAACCTAACCCTAAACCTAACCCTTAACCTAACGCTAACCCTTAACCTAACCCTAACCCTTAACGTAACCCTAAACCTAACCCTAACCCTTAACCTAACCCTAACCCTAACCCTTACCTTTATGTGAATCGGCTTGCTTTAATTTTATTTTAATTTTAATTTAATTTATTTTAAAAAAATTTTCGTCGCGCTGCTGATGACGTCAGGTACGCGCTTTTGTTGAGCGCGCTTTTGTCGACCGCGGTTTTGACGGGTCACGGATTTACTTAACAACAGTGTTACTAAGCTTAACAACTGCAGTGATTCGCTTAACAACAGGAGCAAGAAAAATTGTAAAATGGGTCAAAATTCACTTAACAATTGTCTGTGGTGGTAAGTCGAGAACTACCTGGTAGAAGTAAAATTGAAAACTTCCACACAGTTAGTGGGGCAGAGATGAAGAGGGAGGCAGCAAGTTATCAGAAAGTTTATCTGGGCATGTAAAAGAGAAGCAGATTTAGGGGCTGCATCTCAAAACAAACCCACCTGGACGCCTCTCAAGTCTCTGTCACCTGCCTTTCAGATGCCACTGGCCCCCTCCTAGCAGGGTTCATAACCTCGGAGGGAGCCCCTTCAGCCACCTTCCCTCTGAACTCAGATCTCCCCAGTTCTTCCACCTCTTCTATCCCTCCAGACTTACTTTGGGGACCCGATCCTCCACCATCTGCAGCCCGGGAACGTGGGAAACGTCAACGCCGGGAAGCCACACGCTGGGAGCTGTGCTGCACCAAAATGTTGGGCTGAGGGGAAGGAAGGAGCCTTGGAGGAAGAATTTCAAGGGGAATCAGAGTCAAGCGGAGGCGCAGCGCCCGGCAGGGAGCAGAAAACTTTGCAAGCCAAGGCGGGGACTCAGAAGGGGACCAGCTGTAAAAAGATCACCTCCACGCGCGCACACAAGCGTTTTCCCTTCCTGCACCTGGGGATGCCGATTCCTCCTCCCTCCTCTTGCAGCGTCCTTGCCCACCTGGCGCCCCCTACGCGCCCCTCCCCAGGAGGGGATCTCCGCAGCCCTGGCGTAAAGGATTTCTGGAGACCAGGAAGGGGTGGGTGGGCAGGAAACTGCGCTCCCCCCACTTTCGTTCCTCCTCTCTAGGCGCAAGAGGAAACCTCTCTGCGTTTAACCCCTTCGCTGAAGCCGCTGCGGGGAGGGGGCGACTGGGGTGCCGACGAGCAATGGCAAAGTCCGGATTTAAACGAGAGAGGGGGGGGAGGGGGGGAGGGGGAGAGAGAGAGAGAGAGAGAATCACTCCAACAGTAATTTGCATGGCCTAATCCAGTGGTCTCCAACCTTGGCAACTTTAAGACTTGTGAACTTCAACTCCCAGAGTTCCTCAGCCAGCTTTTCAACTCTGGGAGTTGAAGCCCACAGGTCTTAAAGTTGCCAAGGTTGGAGACCACTGGTCTAGTCCATTAGGAAGGCATTCGTGCTGAAGAGGGGTTAGGCAGACCTGCCGAAGTCGCTGGACTATAACGCCCTTCAGCCCTGCAATTCTTGGCTGGAGATGCTGCCATTTCTTCAATCACTAACCACCTTCATAATGTCAGAAGGAATCTGCTAGCACCTTTTCTAACCCCTTGTATTAATAGGCACAGTTCCTGCAAGGCTTTTCACAAAATTTCTTAGTCTGCAAAAGAAGGCAATTAGATGCCTTCTGATTTTTTGACCACTGTAGTCTCCCAGGTTCTCTTATTCTGAATAGGAGGATCCATTTCCTATCTTTTTTTCTCTCTCCCGTGTAAAAGGGTTTCCATCTTTCAACATGTTGTGCCCAAAACACAAGTTTTCTACCGGTGGAATTGGGTATCCCCAAAGACGAAAGAACCTAGGCACAGGTGTGATAAGACTACACAATAGTGCTGCATCACTTTGCCAATCTAACTGAGGGAACTTCATACGATGCCCTTCACAAACTGAGATCCGGAATAAGGGGGGGACAGGACTTCAGATGGGAACATTTTCTTTTCTCTAATTGCACTAATTTTCAGAGATTTCAGATGGGAAGAAGAGGCAAAAATTAAGAGGAGGTTCAGAACAATGTTTGTTTTTGGTTTGATCAACAGCAACATATTTAGCACTGAAGGAGATTTGAAACAGCCATTATCTTATTTCTTACCATCTTTCTTCTGCTACTAATGTAACCTACAGCAGGGCTGTCAAATTCGCAGTGCTGTGCTGGTCAGCCCACGCCCAGTTTAGCGAAGGGGGGAAGTCACGACACGTGACGACGCCGTGATGACATGGGTTTTACACCCCTGGTCTACATTAAAGCTCCCATTTATAGTCCATTGTATCACCAACGTTAGCATTTGGAGAAACACCCCTGCATCAAGTTGCTCATAACTTTGTAATTCTACTATTGCAAAATATGACCTTCAACTTAGAGAATTATAAATTTGGGCAGGGAAGAAGGAGAGAGAGCAGATGCTAAAGAGAAACATGCAGAAGAGGCCTTCATCCTGCAATGGATAAACAATGGCTAAATGATTATATATATATCCATCAATCGATACAGATTAACAGAGTTGGAAGGCAGCAGACCTTACATCATTTCTGACAGATGGCAGTCCAGTCTCTTCTTGAAAGCTTCCAGTGATGAAGCTCCCACAATTTCCAAAGGCAAACTGTTCCATTAGTTGATTGCTCTCTCAGTCAGAAAAGTTCTCCTTATTTCCAGGTTGAATCTCTTCTTGTTCAGTTTCCATCCATTATTCCTTGTCTGACCTTTAGGTGCTTTGGAAAATAAGTTGATGTCCCTCCTCTTTGTGACATCTTCTCAAGTATTGGAAGACTTGGTCCTTCTCTTCAATAAGCTAGCCATGTCCAGTTCCTGCAACCGTTAATCGTCCAGTCCCCTAATCATCTTAGTTGCTCCTCTCTGCACACTTTGTAGAGCGTCAACATCTTTTTTTATGTATGGTTAGGGTTATATCAGTGGTGAAATTCAAATTTTTTTACTACCGGTTTTGTGGGCGTGGCAGGGGAAGAATACTGCAAAATCCCCATTCCCACTTCACTCCAGGGGAAGGATAGTGCAAAATCTCCATTCCCACTCCACTCTGGGGAAAGGATACTGCAAAATCCCCATTCCCACTCCACTCCAAGGGAAGGATACTGCAAAATCTCCATTCCCACTCCATTCTGGGGAAAGGATACTGCAAAAATCTCCATTCTCACTCCACTCCAAGGGAAGGATACTGCAAAATCTCCATTCCCACTCCACTCCAGGGGAAGGATACTGCAAAATCTCCATTTCCACCCCAGTCTGGGGCCAACCAGATGCAGTAGTTGCCGGTTTGCTGAACTCAAAATGTCCGCTACCGGTTCTCCAGAACCTGTCAGAACCTGCTGAATTTCACCCCTGGGTTATATGTCTTAATGCTGATGTTCCCAACAAGCCAGATTTGCTCCTGGAGGAGATTTTCAGTCTGCTAAATGCTAAATGTCATGTGCATCTATAAATTCCCTTGAAAAAGAAGTATTTCTGAAGTCAATCTGAGAGAGAGACACATACTCAGCAAAGCCAAGAGAAAGGCAAAGATAGTGTTCTAAAATGTTTCCAAAAAGCACTTTCAAAACATTGTAAAAGGGTTGGCAATATAGAAGTGCATGCAAAACTGTATAAAAGTCGCCCCACTCTTTGATGGATACATTCCTTTTTTCATAAAAATTAGAATTTTAAAATCTAATATAAATACAAAACAGAGAGAAAACAGCATCTGTCGCTAGAGGGCGTTATATCGCTCAGCAATGCTCGGGATGAGGGAACTGTGTCGGCGGACACAGTTACGGTGGTAAACTGAAAGGAATGGAAAGTGTAGAGTATTAATTTGATAGAGAGGACGTCGGAGAAGACGAGAAAGAGGGTAGAAGGACTCCTTCCGGCTCAGCAATGTGAGTATGGTGGCGGTGTAGTAGGCTCTCGTGCTCTTCCCAGGGTCGAAGCGGCTGCTGGAAGGTGAGTCGAAGAATCGGAGCAGAAATCAGAAAGCGAGTAGGGCTGTTTGGCTCCCTCCACGGTGTAGAAGCAGGAAAGCAACTGGGCTGAAACGCGTCGGCTGCTGCATATTTTTATAAACCAAATAAATTCTACTCCACTGGGGCTGCACGCTTTAAAAGCGCCGCCTGCAATTTTCTGGTGGTTGGAAGATTTACCAAGTCTCCTTCAAGTTAGGTTTGACTCCTGGTGGTTTTAGGGTGGGGTTTGTTTTCCTGGCAACAATGCGAGGCTGATCTACTTATTGCCCTCTTCTGGGATTTTTCTTCTTCTTACTTTCATGTCTAATTAACAAACACTGGATTTCCCAGGGGTGCCCCATCTGTGTATTCACCAGGTTCAAATGTGCTTAACTCCGCACTTGTTTAAAAATAGCTTTCGAACATCATTTGGAATTTTCAGTTGTATACATAGTCCTACTTTCCTCCCCCCCCCCCCCAATTCAGAAATAACAGCGGCGCTGAACAAGGGAGATTTACACCTCGTCCTCAAAAGTTGTGGCCATTGCAGTTATTGGGGTGCTGGCACCGGCTTGGAGTTGCGACAGTTGTGGTGTCCCACAGTCATGGAATCGCCACAACTGGGACCTTCACAGTTGGCTTCCTACAAACAAAGCCAATTGGGAAACTTGCGAGTTATGTTACGTTGCACCTAACAACCCACCGTGATTTGCTTAATGATTATGATTGCAGCTAGAACGGCTGTTGTAAATTGGCACTGTCATGTGACATCACACTTAAGGACTGTTTAGAAGTTGCCTGTCAGTAGTTGTGGTGGTCAGTAAGTGAGGGCAATGTATGTTGTGATGTCATCGGAGAGCTTAAAGCCTTTCTAAAATTAGACCAAATATATTTTGAAAGAAACCATTGCATGTCTAGAAATGAGCGACTGACGGTAGTCAACAAATGAATCTCTTGACTCAGTGGACATTTGAACTTGGATATCACTAGATTATAGACTTATACAAACAGAAAATGAACCTTAAATAATGTAAGAGATTTTATTAACATTTTGTAATGTTTGCTTATTAATTGTAATTTATCCTTTTTGGTTTTATTATGTTGACTAACCATTTTATAAACCATAATTAAACTAACCCTCTTATGTGAATCTTATAGACAAAGAGAATGCCAGTCAGAGCACTTTGGACAACTGAGAATAACAAGCAGCATTGAAAAGCAAAGCAAATGAAGCCAACAATCAAAATAATTTCTATTTTCTCCAGAAAACCAGAGCCTTTTCTTCACTAGTTTCCAAATTCAAAAAACACGGGATGTCAGCAGGAAGGGAAAAAATCACTTGGATAGCCATGTAGGGCGGAGAACACTGCAGGCCTCACCTGTGTGGAAGGAAACACTAGCTTGAGTCAAAACTCCATCCAACAAGAGATCCAATGAATTTTTAACTTCCTTGAGAATCCAAGAATGTCAATGGTGGAAAAACACCATAGATGTACATATTGTGGAGAAAGCATGGATAGTAAATCACAGTTGATAATACACCATGTATGAGTGTCCAGTTTGTGGAAAAACTTTCAGTCAGAATTCCAGCCTGATAATACACCAGTGGACACATACAGGAGACAAACCATATGAATGTCCTGAATGTGGGAAAGGTTTCCGTCAGAATTCCCACCTGGTGATACATCAGAAGATTCACACAGGCGAGAAACCATATGAGTGTCCAGATTGTTCGAAATGTTTCATTCGGAATTGCGACCTGGTGATACACCAGAGGACACACACAGGAGAGAAACCATATGAGTGTTTGGATTGTGGAAAATGTTTCAGTCAGAATTTTGACCTAGTGATACATCAGAGGACTCACACAGGAGAGAAACCATATGAGTGCCCAGTTTGTGGGAAAAGTTTCAATTGGAATTCACACTTGGTGGTACACCAGCGGACTCACACAGGAGTGAAACCATATGTGTGTCCAGATTGTGGGAAAAGTTTCAATTGGAATTCGCACTTGGTGGTACACCAACGGACTCATACGGGAGAGAAGCCATATGAGTGTCCAGATTGTGAAAAAAGTTTCATTCGGAATTCTGACCTGGTGAGACACCATGCAACACACACAGGAGAGAAACCATATGAGTGCCTGATTTGTGGGAAAAGTTTCAGTCGGAATTCTTACCTGCTAATACACCAGAAGATTCACACAGGAGAGAAACCATATAAGTGTCTGGAGTGTGGGAAAGGTTTCAGTCAGAATTCCTCCCTGGTGATACATCAGAGAACTCACTCAGGAGAGAAACCTTATGAGTGTCTGGACTGTGGGAAATGTTTTAGTCAAAATTCCAGCCTGGTGAGACACCAGAGGAGTCACACAGCAGACAAAGTATATGAATGCCCAGATTGTGGAGAAGGTTTCTGTCTGAATTCCCACCTGGTGATACACCAGAAGATTCACACAGGGAAGAAACTCTATGAGTGTCCAGATTGTTGGAAATGTTTCCTTCGGAATTCTGAGCTGGTGATACACCAGAGGACTCACACAGGAGAAAAACCGTATGAATGTCCAGACTGTGGGAAAGATTTCAGTACTAGGTCTAACCTTATAAATCATGTGCGTATACACACAGGGGAGAAACCATTTAAGTGCCCCGACTGTGGACAGTGCTTCAGGAAACATTCCACCCTTATCGCACACAAGAAAATCCACATGAAGCCCAAAGTGCTGAATATAGAGAAGGCTTGAATTTCCTTTCTAAAGTCCCATTCTTTTTAGTCAAATACATCATGGTTTTAGATGTGAAGAAGGGGAGAAATTTAATAATGGCTACCTAGCCATTAGCAGCAGACGTTGCTGGATATTTATTGTTGCAGAGATGTAGAATTCTGCAAAAAAAAAAATAGCGCCGTTCTATACATTTTTATCATGATAGAATAAAATATCACTTGAGGAGTCCCAGCTCTTTGGGGTTTTGAGCCACAGAATTCCCCAACCAGCATATCTTCAGGGTCAGAACACTCTTACCACAGACTGCAGTTAAGAGATTGTAGGTCCTCATGTATTGAGAAAGAGAGAGAAGAAACAGCGGTTTCAAAGTTCATCCTTTTCTAACTGTTCCAGGAATTCAGTGCACCAAACATTTTTGTTCAGATTATGTCAAGAATGAGGTACATAAGTCGAAGAAACCATATGAATAGCAAATATATTGGGGGAATTTGGGGGCGTGACAAAACCAGTGTAAAATTTCAGCTATAAAGGCTATTCTGCCCTACAGGTGATTTCAGTGGAGAAGAGCTGAGTGAATGTTGAGGAGAAAAGGGATCGTGGTTTTGTGCACAAGATCTCCAGGTTTATTCACATCTCCTATGATCTTTGTTTGCAAGTGCCTCCTTGTTAGCCTTTGATGGCTGGTGGGCGAGAGCAGAACCAAGGAGATGATACTTTTGTGGTCTCCCCTTCTTGAGGAAATATGAGGGGAAAATTGTACAGTAGATGCTTCATTGCTAAAAGAGCATTGTGTAAGAATCATGAATAGCTTCCGAGGAAGATAAATAAAGGCAGGTGTCAGCATTTCTGTAAACATTGGGACAAATGTGTTCCCAACACATGGGAGATATTTCCTGTTCTTTCACTTTTCTTAATATTTTTTTCAAAATTTCAATCAAATAAAGAGAGGAACTTTTTTTTTGTAGCGGCAAAAGTGATTTTAGCAATGCAGACGAATGATCCTGATTTTGCTGGGATCAGAAGGCACCAAAGAATTCCACATTTGTTCATTTCTGTAACACAGTTCAAAAGGACAGGTTACAATTTGCAGGAGGACAGACACACAGTGACCAGAAGCAGATCAAGACTGGTGTCTGGAGGAACTAAGAGGCTCTCTCGGCCCGAGTCTCAACCTCCAAGTGACTTTGGATTTCATGTGCAAAATTTCTAAACTTTAAAATAGTAAAATTACATGCAATCAATTTTCCTTCCTCTCTCTTTCTTTGGTGTCATATTTTAGTGCACATCTTTATCGTGTCTCATTATGATCATTGCAAACCCTTGCAATGATCTCAAAGCCTCTGAATCTCTTGCAGGGCTATTTCAAAATATCAGGTAAAATTAAATAAAGCCTACTTGAAGAATCAGAGGGGGTTGGTCTACAGGGCAGGCCCACAGGCCTGATGCATCATGTGCTGCCCACGCCCCGTTTAGTGAAGGGGGGGAGTCACGATATGTCATGTAACGCCACCGTGACAACGTGAGTTGGTCTACAGGGTGAGTTCAAAAGCCATAAGTTCCCCATCAGGAACAGTCCATTTCCTCAGAATCTAACTTTGAAGCTCAGACTGAAATACTCTATACAACAGGAGCAGACACACATACACTAGTTGATAGGGACCCACCAAGCCACTTGGAGGGGAGTCAAAAGTTGTTCTCCTCCTGCTGTACGTTCCCTCGGGGAAGGTCTGTGACTTCTCTGAGGAAACAGTTGATGTCGGGAGCCTCCCAAAACAACAAGCAAGTTAGAAGGACAACAAAGATGAATAGGGGACTGGAGACTAAAACATGAAGAACGATTACAGGAACTGGGTAAGTCTTGTTTAATGAAAAGAAGGACTAGGGGAGACATGATAGCAGTCTTCCAATATCTCAGGGGCTGCCACAAAGAAGAGGGAGTCAAACTATTTTCCAAGGCACCTGAGGGTAGAACAAGAAGCAATGGGTGACAACTAATCAAGGAGTGAAGCAACTGAGGAGAAATTTCCTGACAGAACAATTAATCAGTGGAACAGCTTGCCTCCAGAAGTTGTGAATGCTCCAACACTGGAAGTTTTTAAGAAGATGTTGGATGACCATTTGTCTGTAGTGGTGTAGGGTTTCCTGCCTAAGAAGCGGGTTGGACTAGAAGACCTCCAATATCACTTCTAACTCTCCTATTCTAATTATGCTGCAGAAAAGGTTGACCCAAGTCTCTTTGGAGCAGTTTGGTGATTTCAAGGATTAATCATTGCTGGTTTCTTGACAGCAATACACAAATTGTCATTTCCTTCTTCAGGGTGTTTTCTGTCTCACACAATAGCAATAGCAATTAGACTTATATACCGCTTCATAGGGCTTTCAGCCCTCTCTAAGCGGTTTACAGAGTCAGCATATCGCCCCCACAGTCTGGGTCCTCATTTCACCCACCTCGGAAGGATGGAAGGCTGAGTCAACCTTGAGCCGGTGAGATTAGAACCGCTGAACTGCAGATAACAGTCAGCTGAAGTGGCCTGCAGTATTGCACCCTAACCACTGCGCCACCTCGGCTCTTATAAACACAAACAGCCCTGGGGACCTTACAAACATTTCAGCAAGAGCAACCTGACTATCCCCTGGCAGTCAAAGGGGGAGGAAGAGAGAGAAAAGGGAAGAAGCATAAAGGAAGACAATATTGGGGCCAAAACCTGCCTCATGTAAAGCAACCAATCCACTTGCAAGATTTAGCATATATTAAATATTGAAACGATCTCTGTGCACACTGGATTCCAGCAAAGCATTGGCAGCTTTCTGAGCAGCCCCCACCTAAAGCAGAACTGCGGCTTATATACCGTTGGCCCACTATATTAGATATAGAAACAGACAGGAACCCTATAGAGTACAGCATAATGTTGGAATATTTTTGATAATCCTACTTGAGAGACCTCATTATTTATCCTTTCCTACAAGATATGCATGGCAACTATGCTCTCTGTGAAATATGGTCAGGGAATGTAAATAGTTTGACTCCCTGGTCCAGAAATTCCTGTCTGATTCTTCCTCCTGTGTCCACTCAGGCCCAATTCAGCTTGTTCTCAATGTTTACTTACAAAGACTTTTAAGCACTCTATACAAGTATGGGATTCAAAAATGTTTACTACCTGTTCTGTGGATGTGGCTTGGTGTGCGTGGCAATAGCAATAGCAATAGTAGCAATAGCAATAGCAGTTAGACTTATATACCGCTTCATAGGGCTTTCAGCCCTCTCTAAGCGGTTTACAGAGTCAGCATATTGCCCCCAACAACAATCCGGGTCCTCATTTTACCCACCTCGGAAGGATGGAAGGTTGAGTCAACCCTGAGCCGGTGAGATTTGAACAGCCAAACTGCAGAACTGCAGTCAGCTGAAGTAGCCTGCAGTGCTGCATTTAACCACTGCGCCACCTCGGCTCTATACAGGGAAAGGATACTGTAAAATCTCCATTCCCACCCCACTCCAGGGGAAGCTTACTGCAAAATCCCCATTTCCTCCTGATCAGCTGGGACTCAGGAGGCAGAGAATAGATGGGGGTGGGGCCAGTCAGAGGTGGCATTTACTGGTTCTCCGAACTACTCAAAATTTCCACTACCGGTTCTCCAGAACTAGTCAGCACCTGCTGAATACCACCTCTGCACATCTCAGAGGGTTGATAGTGAATGTAACTCTATGATCTGTATGAATAATCAATAGGCACTTGACTGGGTGGCAAACACACTGTATCTCTCACATTTCTCACTGCTGCTAGCCCAGCACTGTCACCCACACTTTTCCTATGCCCAGAAGCCTCCAGTGCAGAGAATAAAGCAGGGGTGTCCAAACTTGGGAACTTTAAGATTCGTGGACTTCAACTCCCAGAATCCCCCAGCCAGCATGGCTGGCTGGCTGGGGAATTCTGGAAGTTGAAGTCCACAAGTCTTAAAGTTCCCAGGTTTGGACACCCTTGGAATAAAGAAAATGGCATTGAAAGATATGCAAACTCCAGTACTAAAGAGAAGGGGCGTGGGGAAACACCTCCCAAGTCTGCAGCACACATATTTTACACAGAAGAGACTCAGATTGACACCTCTTTAATTCACAGAAGTAGAAGTGGGTGGGGGAGAAGATACAGCCCAATGAAAATTGCAAGGTTTTCTCATTACATCTAGTTTCAACGAGGAAAAAAAGTGATGTGTTCTTCTGCAGTTGATCCCTTGGTCTGCTCTCCCACGCTGCAGTCTTCAATTCTTCAATTTTGGACATGAGATTGAACTAGAGAAGTGGCAGAAATTGTGGTCTCAAAATTATAAAATGACAATGTCAACAGCATATAAGGAAAATTTGTATAAGATGTTTTACAGGTGGCATTTACCCCCAATGTTCAAGAACAAATTGGAAAAGTGTTGGAAATGTCATCAGACACCGGGTTCATACTACTGTATGTTGTGGACTTGCACAGAAGTGAAAAGATATTGGACTAAAATCCACACGTGGTTGGAGAAAATGATACTAAAACAAAGATTTTTTTTATTGGGAATTATACCGGAAATATACAAGAGACCTGAAATATTTGAATGTAAATGTTTTAATGGCAGCTAAAATTGTATTTGCAAAAAATTGGAAAAATGAGAAAATACCAACGCAGGAGGAAGTTATTCGAAAAATAATGGAATGTGCTGAAATAAGCAAATTGACATTTGAAATTAGAGAACAAGAAGATGAACAATTATATAAGGTATGGGATTTGTTCTATTAGTGATTAGATTAAAAAAACATGGAAATGAAAAATGTTGGAGAATTGTTTATACTGTTAAGAATAATAGAACGATATAGGTGATATCATAAAGGCATATTATTATTACATAGACTAAGAATGATGCAATGGAATGTTGGTATATATACAAATCCAATACCTAGAATATTTTGATGGGAGCACCCACAACCTCTGGAGGGAAGCCATTCCCAAAGAATCCTCCTTAATTTAAAAGGGGTTTTAAAAATCTTCCCACCAGGAGGAAAATTGCAGCCACCAGTTTCACAGCGTGCAGCCCCAGTGGGCTTAAATTCGGGAAGGAACCTGCAGCAGCAGCAGCTGAGATGCTTCAGCCCAGTTGCTTCTCTGCTTCCAGGACTCTCCTCCCACCCGCCCTCCACTCACCTTCCAGCTGCTGCTTCGACCCTGGGAAGAGCACAAAAGCCGCTCTGCACACCACTCTCCTCCCATGAGCGATCCGAAAGAGGAAGTTGCTCTGCGCTTCTCCTCTTCTCCTATCCTTTCTAGCAATGAAGAACTCAATGGTTTAAAAACTCCTTTTTAAAGCTCAAGCTCGGATGGCATTACTGAATCGATGCCTTTCTAGGCCCAGATGTTTCCTGACCGCCATCTAGCGACGGGAGGTGGGAAAACCACGCTTGTCCAATCTCCACCAAGGCGTTTGGGAGAGATGTTTTCACTCATTACATGGCATCAAGTCCTTTTTATTTCCTTGCAACCGACCTGTGCAACTGAGCCAAGTGAAATAGTGAAACGTGACTCTACTTAGCCCCCCTTTTACTGCCTTTGGGTCAGTCTTGATGTCTGGCCTTGTAGTTTCCTTGGCAAGGGTTTTTGGAAGTGGTTTTCCCCCTTTCCTTCACCATTTCACTAAACTAGACCTTCTTCCTCCCCACAAAATCTACTCGTTGACCTTTTCCTGCTGCTCCCAGAACAAATTCAAGGCTCCAGCTTTCAAGATCAACCAATCAATCAAAGACAATAGAGCTGGAAGGGACTGTTGGAAGAAACGTCCTTCTGGGTTCGGCTTCAAGTGGGGAAAAAAGACACTGGAGACATGGAGGCTGATTGGAAAGATGGTTTTAATGGTGGACAGGACCACATGGCTTGAGTCCTGAACAGAAAAGGTGATCACATGCTTCAATGTTGGTGGAGAAGAGAAGCGGGGACTGAGATGCTGAGTCCCTGGTTTTATGCCATTTCTGGCCTTTGATCTTGAGCTTGTATTCTGATTGGTTGTCAGACTCCCATGGAGCCATGCAGGGGCAACTCTCTAGGCTGCGGTTTGAATCCAGGTTGGTTAAGTTCTCAGATGCCTTGTGGTGAGTTGGGTAAAGGGCCAATATTATTTCACCAAAAATAGGCCTGTTTTCACCAAAAATGGGGACGTTGATGAGCTCCCAAGTCCTCCGTGCATTGCAGTTTCGCCCTCCCAGGCCCCCAGAAGCACACTGCAGGCCAAGAACGGATGTGTTTTGGGTGAAAACAGGTGCGTTTTTGGCAAAAATGGGCCATGCGGTATACTTTAGAGTGTTTCTGGGGGCCTGGAAGGGCAAAAACGTGTTGCACAGAGAGCTTGGGAGCCCATACCGGTCCTGCTTTTGGCGAAAATGGGCCCATTTCTGATTAAAACGCGCCGTGCGGAGCACTGCAGAGTGCTTCTGGGGGCCAGGGAAGGCGTAACCACGATGCATGGAGGGCTTGGCAATGCACGGAAGCCAAAAAATATTTTTTCATGTTTTCCCTCTGTAAATTTAGGTGTGTCTTATAGTCCAGTGCATCTTATAGTCTGAAAAACACACTAAGTGTGATGGCCGCAACTTTGAGGAACAATTGTAAGACTACTTTTTCAGCACCATTGTAAGTGGTAGGCGAGGACTGTCTATAAAACTGAACATGCCAAAAGGTACTCGATAACTATTATTTAGAAAATCTTAGGTTAAGCACAGTTGTGTCGGGATAATAAATGGATTGTGCACCACTAGAAAATCCTGCGTTTGTTTGTTAGGTATGGAAGTTTTAAAAAAGCACAGAAGGCAGCATTGGCATTATCAGTTCCATATTGTTTCCAAGTGAAGAAACTTAGCACATGCGCGCGCGCGCACACACACACACACACGCTCTTAGAAGAATGAAATATGTTAGAAAATATAAAAAAGGCAGAATATTATATTTTCCCTAAAGGAGAAACATGTTTATAAAGACAGATTCTCAAAGCCTCAGCTCTCTGCCCCAAGGAGAAACAAAGGGGCCAACTTTTAGAAATGCATATTTGGTAATCCATTCAAGACAGGAATAAAACCCCAAGGAAATCAGAATCTAGGATTAATTACATTTGGTAAACAAGATTAAAAGCCCCAACTCATTGCCGGCCTTTGGGAGACAAACTACCATATTTTTCGAAGTATAAGAAGCACCTTTTTCCCCCTCAAAAAAGAGGGTGAAAATCTGGGTGCATCATACACTGAATACAGCATTTTTTGGCCTCTGGAAACCCCGCTCCTTTTGCAAAAATGGCCATGCATAGTCTTTAGGAGGCTTCCAGAGTGGGGGACTGGAGAGAGCAAAAATGAGCGACAAATGGGCTGTTTTTTGCTTGTTTTTGTCCCCCCAGCCCCCAGGAGCACTCTATAAGCCTCCTAAAGGCTATTTTGTCTCCCATAGTTGAGGTCTACCTATGATGTCAATTACAAGCCTCTCTCATCTTTTTAAGTGGGAGAACTTGCACAATTGGTGGCTGTCTAAATTCTTTTTTGCCCCACTGTAGGTTAAAAGTTGTGCAATGTGTGCAGCCAGGAAACAAAGACCAGGGGAACCTCCCAGGGTGCTGCAGCAAATGGCAGACCTGCTCGGGCCCTGGGAGGAGATTGCTATGGATTTTATCGTTGAGCTCCCTGAGAGCAGTGAAATGGGGTTAGTAGACCTGTTCTCCAAGCCGTTTTCTGCCTTTGTTAAGATTTTTTTTCTCCATTTCTCCTTTGTGGAAATATACTATTCTGCCTCTTTTTAATATTCCCCAAAATATTTCATATTCTGGTGTGTGTGTGGGGGGGTGCGCGTACGTTTGTGCATGTGTATTTACCGTATTTTTTGGAGTATGACGCACCAAGATTTTGAAGAGGCAAATTTTAAAAAAAGTTTTTGCACTCTGCAGACCTCCCAAAAACAACCCATTTTTCATGAAAACAGGCTCGTTTCTTCTCAAAAAAAGGGGAAGAATAGCCTTTAGGAGGCTTGTAGAGTGCTCCTGGGGAGTGGGCCCCCCACAAACCAAGCAAAAATTGGACTCATATTTTGTCACAAAAGGGGGGCATGTATAGCCTTTAGGAGGCTTATAGAGTGCTCCTGGGGGATGGGGGGCAAAAATGAGCAAAAAATGGCCCATTTTTCGCTCATTTCTGCCCTCCCCAGGCCCCAGGATGACTCTATAAGCCTCCTAAAGGCTTTGCATGGCCATTTTGGTGAAGGGGGTGGGATTTCGGGAGGCAAAAAGTGCTGAATTGAGTGTATAAGACGCACCCAGGTTTTCAGCCTCTTTTTTCAGGGAAAAAGATGTGTCTTAGCCTCCCAAAAATACAGTACTCCTTACAGCACACTCATACTTTTTGATCTAACTTTAGAGGAAGGGGGGGATGTTCATTGATGAAATGATCCCAAGAGATTCAGCGAGATTAAAGGACCGGATTTGCCCACAGAAGTCGACTGGAGGTTTTCAAGAAGAGACTGTGTGAAATGGAACCGGGTCCCCTGCCTTGAGCAGGAGGGTTTGGACTAGAAAACATGTAATGTCCAACTCTGATACTTTGTGTAAATACAGGCAGTCCTTGATTTAGAACAATTGATCCCAAAATTTCACTTGCTAAGTGAGACATCTGTTAAGCAAGTTTTGCTCCATTTTAACCACTTTTCTTGCTACAGCTAAGTGAATCATTGCTGTTGTTAGTTACGTGGTTGTTAAGCTAATCTGGCTTCCATATTGAATTTGCTGGTCAAAAGGACATAGAAGAGAATCACACGACTCTGGTTCACTGCGACCTGTATTTGGCATTTCTATCATCTATCACCATAAGAATGCATATAACACTCCAAAATAGATTTCTGCATAATTGCAGAGTTTCTGCAAAAAAAAAAAAAAAAAAATCAGCAACTTCTTATGCTGAAGGTGTAAGGGTGGAATGTTTTCTGAAGCAAAGGTGACACTCAGGGCACTCAAATGATTTCTCCCCTCTGTGTATAAGGACATAATTTATAAGGTTAACCCTAGTACGAGATCTTCCCCACTGTCTGGACACTCATAAGGTATCTCACCTGTGTGAGTCCTCTGGTGACTCACCAGGCTGGAATTCTGACTGTAACGTTTCCCACAATCAGGACACTCAAAGGGTTTCTCTCCTGTGTGACTCCTCCTGTGCATCATCAGGTTAGAACTGTTACTGAAGCTTTTCCCACAATCAGGACATTCAAAGGGTTTCTCTCCTGTGTGAGTCCTCTGGTGTTTAACCAGACTAGAATTCTGACTGAAACTTTTCCCACAATCAGGACACTCAAAGGGTTTCTCTCCTGTGTGAGTCCTCTGGTGTTTAACCAGACTAGAATTCTGACTGAAACTTTTCCCACAATCAGGACACTCAAAGGGTTTCTCTCCTGTGTGAGTCCTCTGGTGTCTAACCAGACTGGAATTCTCACTGAAACATTTCTCACAATCAGGACACTCAAAGGGTTTCTCTCCTGTGTGAGTCCTCTGGTGTCTAACCAGACTGGAATTCTCACTGAAACATTTCTCACAATCAGGACACTCAAAGGATTTTTGTCCTGTGTGAACCCTCTGGTGTATCACCAGCCAGGAATTGGTATTGAAACTTTTCCCACAATCAAGACATTCAAAGGGTTTCTCTCTTGTGTGAGTCCTCTGGTGTTTAACAAGATTGGAATTCTGACTGAAACATTTCTCACAATCAGGACACCCAAAGGGTTTGTCTCCTGTGTGAATGCTCTGGTGTGAAACGAGATGAGAATTTTGACTGAAGCTTTTCCCACAATCAGGACACTCAAAGGGCTTCTCTCCTGTGTGAGTCCTCTGGTGTCTAACCAGACTGGAATTCTCACTGAAACATTTCTCACAATCAGGACACTCAAAGGGTTTCTCTCCTGTGTGAATGCTCTGGTGTCTAACCAGATTAGAATTCTGACTGAAACTTTTCCCACAATCAGGACACTCAAAGGGTTTCTCTCCTGTGTGAGTCCTCTGGTGTCTAACCAGACTGGAATTCTCACTGAAACATTTCTCACAATCAGGACACTCAAAGGGTTTCTGTCCTGTGTGAACCCACTGGTGTATCACCAGCCAGGAATTGGTATTGAAACTTTTCCCACAATCAGGACATTCAAAGGGTTTCTCTCCTGTGTGAGTCCTCTGATGTGTCACCAGGCTGGAATTGTTACTGAAGCTTTTCCCACAATCAGGACATTCAAACGGTTTTTCTCCTGTGTGAGTCCTCTGGTGTTTAACAAGACTAGAATTCTCACTGAAACATTTCTCACAATCAGGACACCCAAATGGTTTCTCTCCTGTGTGAATGCTCTGGTGTGAAACGAGATGAGAATTTTGACTGAAGCTTTTCCCACAATCAGGACACTCAAAGGGTTTCTCTCCTGTGTGAGTCCTCTGACGTGTCACCAGGCTGGAATTATTACTGAAGCTTTTCCCACAATCAGGACATTCAAAGGGTTTCTCTTTGGTGTGAGTCCATGATGCCATGCTAAAGCATTTACCGCAATGGGAGCACTTGTATGGCTTTTCTCCAGTCTGGATCCTCTCAGGCATAATCAGCTATGAGTTGCAAGTGATATCTTTCTCACAACAGGCACGTCTACGGAGCTTTTCCACAACTCATGTTCCCGAGGAGATCAAAAATATAGATAATTCCTTGTTCAGTGGTGCTTTGATTTAGTGGTGATTTTCTTCTTCCAAGAACAAGGCCTACCACACCAGTAACTTCAAGATATTTCCCTTTTTTGCTCAATGGAAAAATAATCTCCCTTGACTTTTCATGTAACGTATGCTTGAGTTTTGCATACTCTTCTTTATCCAGATAGAAATCTCTTCTTAGTTTTCTTTTTTTTATTCTCCCTCATCTGCTTAGGAAGATTGTATAGTTTTCAGAAGGAAAAGGGAAATATTTTGATTTCTGGCCTGACTTGCTTTGCTGTTCAGTGTTGCTTGTTATACTCAGTTGCCCAGAGTGCTCTTATTGCCATCTTCTTTGTCTATAAGATTCAAATAAAAATGTATCTTTAATTGTGTATAGAATAGTTGCAGAAGATGAGAAAAAAAGAGAAAAGCTTATGTTACAATGAAATAGCAAACATGCCACAATCCTATAATAATTTTACATTAATCACGATTCATTTGACACATGAAAAACTACCCAGATCCAAGTTCAAATATCCATTCAATGAAGAAATTGGTTGTGGACTTGGTCAATCAATGAATTCTTAGCAGTGCAAAGGGTTGTTTTCAAACACAGGTGTTATAAAATTTTAAAACACTAAAATAGAAATGCAAACATGCAACCACAATTTTGCTTTGAATCAAAACTTTATTTTTTCATGGCTAGCTGAAACATGAAAAATGCCAGAGATTTGCATTAGTACTTCAGTCAGACTGCATTTACTTGATTCACGTTGCAACACGGGTCAGAGATAGAGACTACATCTATAAAAGCCAAAGTGTAGGAGTTTCCTAATCTCTGACATTGAGGTGTGTGTTAAGACAATGCCAAAGATTAAAGACCTCAGCTATGATCTTAGAGAAGCAATTGTTGCTGTACATCAATCTGGGAAGGTTTAAAAGGCCATTTCCAGATACCATATTTTTTGGAGTATAAGATGAACCCTTTTCCCTCAAAAAAAAGGGTGAATATCTGGGTGCATCTTATACAGTAAATACAACATTTTTGGCCTGCTGAAACCCCGCCCTCTTCACCAAAATGGCTGTGCATAGCCCTTAGGAGGCTTCCAAAGTGCTCCTGGGGGCAGGTGAGGGCAGATATGAGCTAAAACGGGCCGTTTTTCGCTCATTTTTGCTCCCCCAGCCCCCAGGAGCACTCTATAAGCCCCTTAAAGGCTGTGCATGCCCTTTTTGGGGGGATACAAAAATGGGCAAGTTTTTGAGAGAAACGGGCCGTTTTTGGGTGGTCTGCAGACTGCAAAAACTTTTTGGAATTGGAATTGGAATTGATTTTATTTGTAGGCCGCCCTTTTCCCTGAGGGGACTCAGGGCGGCTCACAGAAACCAGGGAGAGGGGAATACAATACAATACAATACTACGACAACAACACATAATAAAATAATACGCAACATGCATACAACATTCGGGCGGGGTAGTGGTCCTTATCCCCAGGCCTGACGGGCGAGCCAGTTCTTCAAGGCTGTGCGGAAGGCCTGGACGGTGGAGAGGGTACGAATCTCTACGGGGAGCTCGTTCCAAAGGGTCGGGGCCGCTACTGAGAAGGCCCTCCTCCTTGTGGTTGCCAGCCGACATTGGCTGGCCGATGGGATGCGGAGGAGGCCTAACCTATGAGATCTTATAGGCCGTAGGGAGGTAATTGGCAGAAGGCGGTCTCTCAAGTATCCAGATCCACTGCCATGTAGGGCTTTATGGGTGGTCAATAGCACCTTGAAGCGCATCCGGAGATCAACAGGTAGCCAGCGCAGCTCGCGGAGGATAGGTGTAATGCGGGTGAATCGGGGTGCACCCGCAATCACTCGCGCGGCGAGTGATTTTTTTTTTTAAAAAAAATTTGTCTCTTCAAAGTCTCGGTGCATCTTATACTCTGGTGCATCTTATACTCAAAAAAATACCGCAATTTAAAATCCATCATTCTACACTGAGGAAGATTATTCAGAAGAGGAAACATTCAAGACAGTTGCCAATCTTCCCAGGACTGGACATTCAAGAAAATTAACAACGCCAGACAGTTCAATGCCCAGAGATATTGGTAAAAAAAGGGGGTTATATCTCAGACTCTATGTCAGCCTGTGCTTCACTTACTTGCTTTCGGCTGCCATGGCAACGGGGGGGGCATGGTATTTGGGTTGGGAATAAATGGTGCAGGAGTGATAGTCAAAAAGGCAGTTTTGTTCTCACCTTCTTCCTAGCATGTTATTGGCCGATGTTTGGACCTGGTCAAGGCCAACCGTCCTGCATACCAACCTGATGATGGTTCTAGGAGATGCAACCCCCATGACACATAAGGGAGTTGCAGATTGGGCAATGGGGTGCGGGTTGTTGGAGGGAGGGGGCTGGGCAATGTTTGATACGTATGATTTTGCGCTTTTCTGACTCAGACCTTGTTTTACTTTCGCAGCTATCTTTTCATAACCAGTAAAAGTATTTTAATTCCACAAACAATGGAGTTAGGAGTTTTCTTTCTTGGTTATTGAGGGAGGCATGCCTGACATTAAGCAAGGTCTCAGCTCGCACCCATCCTGGAGTTAAAAGTTTCCGTGGGGGGAGCACCCAAATGTCTAACCCCTGCAGCAAGCAGGAGAAGAAAATGGCAAGGGTCACAACCAGCGGAAAACCAGAAGATGACTGGCAGGCAGCTGAAAGAGAGGCTCTCATGATGACCCATGCTTCACACCTTCTTCAGGAGGCTTGGGAGCGACGACACGTCCGTGTAAGTCTTGATAAAAGGGAAAGTGGATTAGCCAAGCAGGCGGAGGGAGGAGCAGAAGACCTGGTTAGCTCTGAAATGTCCCTGAGAACAGCTACCGGAGCTGGGCAAGAGGGAGGGGCCCCAGCCACAGCAGCAGCAGCAGGTCATGCTCCCCCAAGGAGGAGGGAAACCCCCAAAGGCACCAAATGCTCAGATCTTCCACATGGAGTGAAGTACAGAGGGGATCCCAAAGAACTGGGTTTTTTTTTACTGCAAGTTTGGAATTACCTGCAGGAGTTTGGGGAGGTTTTCTCATCGGAAGTTGCCAAAGTGAGAAGTGTTGCTATGGCTTTGGAAGGAAAAGCGGCTGCCTGGATGGTAGCCTTGCATAATGATGTTTCCCCCCTGCTGTGGGGTTACAAGGAGTTTATGACTGCCTTGAGGAAACGTTTTGATGACCACCACCCCTAAATCAAGGCGAAAAGCAGAATGAACCCCTTAACCCAGGATGGGAGGCCTGAGGCTGAGTACACACAGGAGTTTCGTGAGCTGTTGGTGCGCATGCGGGGGAGGTCCGAGGAGGCACCAAAAGCAGGAATGGAGGGGCATTGGGAACCCAACTGCTATGCTAGACATGTCCCAAAACTGACCCCGGCTGTTAGGGAGGAACCTGACTGGAAATTAGAGAGACGCTGTGAAACTGCCCTGGAAAGCGTGGAAGGTGCTGATGTCCTTTAGGAACCTTCCTCTTCTGTGAAACTGATTCAGATGAGGACCACTCAGTGAATCCCCAATCGGGCCCCATGACCATTCCAGTAGGACTTAAAGTGCCCTCTATTGGATCCATAAAGAACTCTCTGACAAATTGAAAGACAAAGAAGATAAGAATAAAATGTGGAAAGGGGAGGACTTAACTAAGGCATTATGCAAACACAAATAGTAGAACAAATATCAGCAAATAGCCCGAGCATGTAAAGAAGAAGCGCGGAAAGCTAAGGCTCACAATGAAGAAAGGCTTGCTACAAAAGTAAAAAATAACAAAAAAGCTTCTTCAACATGTTAAAAACAAGAAAAAGATTAAGGAAATAATTGGTCCATTGCTGGGAAAAAGTGGCAAGAAGGTGACAAGCAACAGGAAGAAAGCAGAACTATTTAACTCATGTTTTCCATCTGTCTTTACACAAAGGGATAAAACAGTCCAACCTATCAAAAACAGCACCACAAAAATCAGATTAGGAACACAAGTTGAAATTGGGAACAAAATGGCAAGTGAGCACCTGTCTACCGTAGATGAGTTCAAATCGCCAGGACCAGATGGATTACACCCCAGGGTTCTGAAGGAACTGGCAGACGAGATCTCAGAACCACTGAAGTATATCTTTCAGAGATCCTGGAGCACCGGGGAACTACCAGAGGACTGGAAAAGAGCTTATGTGGTTCCCATCTTCAAAAATGGGGAAATAAACAGATCCAGGAAACTACAGACCTATCAGCCTGACCTCAATACCAGGAAAGATTCTGGAAAAGATAATCAAACAATGAATTAGCAAACACCTAGAAGCAAACAAAGTAATAGCCAAAAGCCAACATGTGTTTCTCAAAAACAGATCATGCCAGACTAATCTTATTGCATTCTTTGATAATGTGACAAAATTAGTGGACCAGAGGAATGCCGTCGATATAGTTTACTTGGACTTCAGTAAGGCATTTGATAAGGTAGACCATAACCTACTACTAGATAAAGTAGAAGAATGTGGGTTAGACAGCATCACCACCAGATGGATTTGTAACTGGCTGACCAACCACACTCAACATGTAGTCCTCAATGGAACTGCATCTACATGGAGGGAAGTATGCAGTGGAGTACCCCAAGGCTCTGTTTTAGGCCCAGTACTCTTCAACATCTTCATCAGTGATTTGGATGAGGGAATAAACGGGGAACTCATCAAATTTGCAGATGACACCAAGCTGGCAGGAATAGACAACACTCCAGAAGATAGGCTAAAGATACAGAAGGATCTTGACAGACTTGAACATTGGGCACTATCTAATAAAATGAAATTCAATGGTGAAAAGAGTAAGGTTCTACATTTAGACAACAAAAACGAAATGCATAGGTGCAGTATAGCTGGTACCTTGCTCAACAGTAGTAACTGTGAGAGGGATCTTGGAGTCCTAGTGGACAACCATTTAAATATGAGCCAGCAGTGTGCAGCAGCTGCCAAAAAAACCCAACACAGTTCTAGGCTCCATAAACAGAGGGATAGAATCAAGATCATGTGAAGTGTTAATACCACTTTATAATCCCTTGGTAAGGCCACACTTGGAATACTGCATTCAGTTTTGGTCACCACGATGTAGAAAAGATGTGGAGACTCTAGAAAGAGTGCAGAGAAGAGCAACAAAGATGATTAGGGGACTGGAGACTAAAACATATGAAGAACAGTTGCAGGAACTGGGTATTCTAGTTTAATAAAAAAGAAGGACTAGGGGAGACATGATAGCAGTGTTCCAAAATCTCAGGGGTTGTCACAAAGAAGAGGGAGTCAAACTATTTTCCAAGGCACCTGAGGGTAGAAGAAGAAGCAATGGGTGGAAACTAATCAAGGAGGGAAGCAACTTAGAACTGAGGAGAAATTTTCTGACAGTTAGAACAATTAATCATTGGAACAGCTTCCCTCCAGAAGTTGTGAATGCCCCAACACTGGAAGTCTTTAAGAAGATGTTGGATAGCCATTTGTGTGAAATGGTATAGGGTTTCCTGCCTAGGCAGGGGGTTGGACTACAAGACCTCCAAGGTCCCTTCCAACTCTGCTATTGTATTGTATTGTATTAAATGCCGAGGGTAAATTGCAACCATGCGCTTACATCTCACGTAAGCTTACAGAGATAGAAAGGAGATGGGCCCTATGGGAAAAGGAAGCTTTTGCTGTCAGGTGGGCTTTGATGACCTAGCAACACTTCCTAGAGGGAACGAAACACCCTTTAGAAGTATGGACTGATCATAAAAATTTAGAAGTGTTGAAGACCCCGCGTAAGCTGTCACCTAAACAAGTGCATTGGGCACAGCACTTCAACCATTTCAACTTTACCCTCAAGTATATCCCCTGGGGGGGGGAAGAACTTTATCGCTGATGCCTTGTCCAGGCTTCCCCAGTACAACAGCTCTAGTTAAATGTGGTTCATCCAGTCATTCCAGCTTAATATCTGGCTGTCCCAATGGTTACTAGGAGCCAAAGCCCAGTGGACTTAGATGTGACTATGGACCTAATGAACAAACTCAAAGAGGGCCTTGACTCCGATGACTGGTTCAAGAAACATTCTGATGAATGCACCATGAAAGATGGACTGGCTTAGGTAGGAGCTAAACTATATGTTCCTGCCAATCTGAAACCTGTCATACTTCAACGGGCCAATGATTCAAAAATGGCAGGCCATTTTGGATTTGTAAAGACTTTGCATTTGATTAAAAGGCAATTTTAGTGGCCTTCATTGAAAAAAAAACATGGAGTCCTACATAGCCAGTTGTCCTGTCTGTGCGGCCACAAAAAGGCCACCAGGGAAGCCCCAAGTTCTTCTTCAAAATGTTGCCTGTCCTGGGACCCCATGAAAAGAGATATTGATGGACTTTATTGTCGAGTTATCAGAAAGTCTGGGGAATATCATTATTTGGGTTATCACCTATCTGTTTTCCAAACAGGTTCATTTTGTGCCTCTCTCCAAGATCCCATCAGTAAAGTCATTGGCTAAATTGTTTATTTTACATGTATATAGGTTACATGGAGTGCCTGAACACATTATTTTGGACAGGGGGTTCCAATTCCCCTTCCTCTTTTGGAAGGAATTCCTGAAATTGATTGGCTCCACCCAGGGGCTAAGCTCTACCCACCATCCTCAAACTAATGGAGCTTGCGAACAGAATAACTTGGTTTTGGAACAGTACATCTGATGTTTCATCAATTATCAACAGGATAATTGGGCTGAACTGTTACCATATGCAGAGGTGGCATACAATAATTCTGTACACAGCAGTACCGGCATGACCCCTTTTAAAGTTGTGTTTGGACAGGACTTTGTGACAATTCCTGAATTGCCTCAAAAGAAACTGCAAATTTAATCCTTGTCTGAATGGAGTGATCAACTTCAGCAATTTTGGCCCATAACCCGCAAAGCATTAGATGCGGCTCACCAGACTCACAAAAAACAGGCAGATAAGGGTTAAACGTAAAGAGTACCATGTTGGGGATAGAGTGTTTTTGTCCACCAAGTTCCTACAAACCACCCAAAAATCGAAGAAGCTGGGGCCAAAGTACTTAGGTCCGTTACCCATTGTAAAAATCATAAATTCTGTGTTGAAGTTGGAGCTGCTGAACAACCTTAGAAGAATTTATCCTGTATTTCATGTGAACCTGTTGAAACCAGAGCACACTTATTCCTTATTCCTGGCTAGGTCAATCTTCACATCTGCTGCCAGCTTGTACCAGTGTTGCAGGTTGCATGGGGCCCCTCTGTTAACACAGTTGTGGTATATATCTTGGTTCAGGCCATCCGTAAAACTGTCCATTAAAGCAGTGTTTTTCAACCACTGTGCCGTGGCACACTAGTGTGCCGTGACATAGTGTAAGGTGTGCCGTGGGAGAATTACTTTATATATAGTCAATATAGGCACAGAGTTAAATTTTTTTAACATTTTCTAATGGTGGTGTGCCTCGTGATTTTTTTCATGAAAAAAGTGTGTCTTTGCACAAAAAAGGTTGAAAAATACTGCATTAAAGCCTCCTCGGACCACTCCCACATAAGCAATGACAGCTCACGAAAGTCTTGGATGTACTCAACTACTGGACTTCTTCCCTGAGTAAGAGTTTTCATCTTGGCTTTCGCCTTACGCTCGACTAGCGGATCATCAAAGTGCTTCCTCAGGGCGGCCATAAACACATTGTAATTCCTCAGCAGGAGGGAATTATCATTATGCAAGGCGACCATCCAAGCTGCCGCCTATTCTCCAATGCTATCGTCACAGCTTTCACCTTTCTTTCCTTGTTGGGGAAATCTTCTCCAAACTGTTGCATGAAATTCCAGACCTGGACCAGGAATAATCCCAGTTCTGTGTGGTCCCCTCCAAATTTCACACCAAGAGGAGGAACTTTTGCCATTCGGCGTCTTCAGGGGGCTCCCCCCCTTGGAGGGGCTCGTGTGGCTGCTGCTGCTGCTGCTGCTGGGGCTCTCCGATCCTGATCAGCTCTGCTGTCTGCCCCCAGGGTCCCCCCTCCCCGCAGGGTGAGACAGGTCCTCTGCACGTTTCTCTTCTTGATCAGGAAAATCAGCTTCCCTCTCAGCCTGGCGCTTACAAAAACAACATTTCTCCCAATTGGAAGAATTTCATAGTGTGGGACATCATGAGATCCTCTTCTTCAGCTTCCTGCCAGGCAGCTGCAGGTCGCCAGTGTCGGCTGGTGGTAACTCCAGCAGGGATTTCCTCAGGATCATATCTCTGCCCCACTCCCAACGACCACTTAGGGAGAACGGATCTTTCCTCCAAATCCAGTTCCTCTGTCTGCTCTGTTTCCAAGGGGCATGAGGATCTGGCAGCCCCCATGTTCTCCTCCTGGTCACTGCCTGGGTTGGACATTTCTATGAAAGTTTTGTTTTAATTGCATTCCCCTCGGAAGGTGTTAGCTCCGGGATGAGCACGATCCGAGACCTTGCTTATTGTCAGGTGTGCCTCCTTCAGTAACCAAGAAAGAAATCTCTCAACTCCATTGTTTGTGGAATTAAAAGTACTTTTATTCCCACCCCAAATACCATGCCACCCTCCCTGTTTCCATGGCAGCTGAAAGCAAGCAAGCAAGCGAAGCAGAGGCTGACATTTGCAAGGGATTGATAAAGTCATACAGAAAAGAATTATTTCTAGTTATTGCTGCTAAGAGTGGCTCTGCATATTATTGAGTCATACTTTTTTCACACACTTCTCCATTTTTTAAAATAAAATAAATGATGACCTGATGTAATATGTCACGTGTTGTTGTGGTTGTATTTACCTACTTTTAAGAACTTCTAAGTTCTTAACTATGTCATGATTTCTACTATGTCCTGATAAGTAACATCATAAAAGTCAAGGAGAGTGTACTTCCTTTTTTACATGACTGTGTATCTGGAAGTCCTGGGGATAGAGTATACATTTCCAGATACACTCAGAGAGAAATACAAATACACACACCTACAACATGGAGAAAATCCATGTCTTTCAAGCCTGAAAAATATCTCTGGCTAGTCAAACCTTTTGTGCTAATGTTAATCACACTTTTGATGAATTTGATGATTGCTCATATGTTGAGATGGCAAGGCTGAAGTTTAGGCCTCAACAGGTTTCTGCTAGTCTGAAATGAAAGTAAAGAAATGTATAAATATTTGTCTTGCACTATGCTCAGGGTTCCTTCCTCCATAGGAGGGACCCGTCACTTCTTACGCTGAAGGCCCATCTAATAACACAACACATTTGCCTACAAAAAAATCAGGCAAAGTCTTCAAATCAGTCAGTTTCTCAGCTGGACACAAAATGGGACATTAGAAATGAAATTCAAACCATCTCTACACTCATCACTTTGGGTCACGTGGGTTTTCTCATGTGCAATAAGGGTGGAACATTTCCTGAAGCACTGATCACATTCAGGGCACATAAATGGTTTCTCCCCTGATTTGTATAAGGACATGATTTCCCACAGAGCTCTTTCCCACAGTCATAAGGGAAAGTCTCATAAGGTGTCTCATAAGATGGGAACGGTGATTGAAATTTTTCCCCACAATCAGGACATCCAAAGTGTGACAGGAAAATTCCAACAGGGAAACAAACGCAACAACACAAGCAAAAATTCTTACTTTAAGATAAGAGGTTTATTGTTTCTAATAATTTGGAACATTAGAAATGAATAGATAATAGCAATAATACACTGCATTAATATATTAATGCAGAGGGCCAATGAGAAATAGCAAGTCCTACAAGCACTGCTATAAATCAAAGAATCCCGAGCCGATCTTGAACCTTATCGTTTATACTATTCTTCTAACCACATCCTTGCTTCACAACCTCACAAACTGTCACTCTCTGTGAACATCAGTGTAACATTACTTTCAATTCTTTATTTCCAACAGTTTCATTCTTCCTATTTTAAACGAATCCATACAAGTGCATATTTTGCAAAAACATATTTCAGAGTTAGCAACGGTTCAGCAGGATTACAAATATTTCTGGTAAATTTTGAAATCATCCGAGCTGAAAACTTTGGTTCATATCACTTTCTTCTGGGGCCTTCTATTATCCATAGGACTTATTGAATCTAATACATCAATAGGCTATATTTCTTGATTCTCACAAAATAGCAATAACAATAGCAGTTAGACTTATATAGGATTTCTTTCCTCTGTGAACCTTGTGTGTCACCAGTCTAGAATTGTTATTGAAATTTTCCTCACAATCAAGACATTTAAACAGTTTCTTTCTTGTGTGTGTCCTCAGGTGTTTCAGAAGTCTGGAATTTTGACTGAAACATTTCACATTCAGGACATTCAAAGGGTTTGTCTCCAGTGTGTATAAACATATGATTTAGAAGGCTAGTCATACTACTGACATATTTCCCACAGACACTCATATGGTTTCTCTCCTGTGTGAGTTCTCTGGTGTGCCAACAGGCTGGAGTTCTGACTGAAACTTTTTCTGCAATTAGGACATTCAAAGGGTTTCTCTCTGGTGTGACACCAGGCTGGAATTGGTACTGAAACGTTTCCGAAAATCGGAACATTCAAAGGGTTTTTCTCCTGTGTGAGTTCTCTGGTGTGTCACCAGGTTTGAATTCTGACTGTAACCTTTCCCACAATCAGGACATTCAAAGGGTTTCTCTCCAGTGTGTATAAGCATATGATTTAGAAGGCTAGTCATACTGCTGAGCTCTTTCCCACAGTCTGGACACTCATATGGTTTCTCTCCTGTGTGAGTTCTCTGGTGTGTCACCAGGGTGGAATTCTGACTGAAACTTTTCCCGCAATCAGAACATTCAAAGGGTTTTTCTCCTGTGTGAGTTCTCTGGTGTGCCACCAGGCTGGAGTTCTGACTGAAACTTTTTCCACAATCAGGACATTCAAAGGGTTTTTCTCCTGTGTGAGTTCTCTGGTGTTTCACCAGGGTGGAATTCTGACTGAAACTTTTCCCGCAATCAGAACATTCAAAGGGTTTTTCTCCTATGTGAGTTCTCTGGTGTGCCACCAGGCTGGAGTTCCGACTGAAACTTTTTCTGCAATTAGTACATTCAAAGGGTTTTTCTCCTGTGTGAATCCACTGGTGTGTCACCAGGCTGGAATTCTGAGTGAAGCTTTTCCCACAATTAGGACATTCAAACGGTTTCTCTCTTGTGTGAGCACTCTGATGTTTAATCAGTTGGGAATTCTGACTGAAACATTTCCCACAGTCAGGACACTCAAATGGTTTCTCCCCTGTGTGTATAAGCATATGATTTAGAAGGCTAGTCATACTACTGAGATCTTTCCCACAGTCTGGACACTCATATGGTTTCTCTCCTGTATGAGTTCTCTGGTGTGTCACCAGGTTGGAATTCTGACTGAAACTTTTTCCGCAATCAGAACATTCAAAGGGTTTTTCTCCTGTGTGAGTTCTCTGGTGTGCCACCAGGCTGGAGTTCTGACTGAAACTTTTTCTGCAATTAGGGCATTCAAAGGGTTTTTCTCCTGTGTGAGTTCTCTGGTGTTTCACCAGGGTGGAGTTCTGACTGAAACTTTTCCCGCAATCAGAACATTCAAAGGGTTTTTCTCCTGTGTGAGTTCTCTGGTGTTTCACCAGGCTGGAATTCTGACTGAAACTTTTTCCGCAATCAGAACATTCAAAGGGTTTTTCTCCTGTGTGAGTTCTCCTGTGCGTCACCAGGGTGATATTCTGACTGAAACTTTTCCCGCAATCAGAACATTCAAAGGGTTTTTCTCCTGTGTGAGTTCTCTGGTGTGCCACCAGGCTAGAGTTCCGACTGAAACTTTTTCCGCAATGATGACATTCAAAGGGTTTTTCTCCTGTGTGAGTTCTCTGGTGTCTCACGAATTTGGAATTTTGACTGAAACATTTCCCACAATCAGGACATTGAAACAGTTTCTCTCCCGTGTGAATCCTCCGGTGTTGAACCAGGGTCGAATTGGTACTGAAACTTTTCTCACAATCAGGACATTCAAACGGTTTCTTCTTGGTATGAGTCCATGTTGCCATGCTTGCTAAAGAATTTACTGCATTGGGAGCACTTGAAGGGCTTTTTTTCTTGTGTGGATCCTTCCCTGAATCACAACAGAGTTGTTCTGACCAAAGGTTTTGCCACATTCTCCAGTTTTCTCCAGTTTGGATTCCTCTCAGGCATAAACAGCTATGAGTTGCAAGTTGTATCTTTCGCACAACAGGCACGTCTATGGAGCTTTTCCACAACTCATATTCCTGAGGAGATCAAAATTATGGAAGATCCCTTGTTTAGTGGTGCTTTGATTTAGTGGTGATATTCTTCCTCCCAGAGTGAGGCTTGCCCCACTTTCTGCCCAGTAACTTCTAGATATTTCCCTTTTTTGCTCAATAGAACAATAATCGCCCTTGAGTTTTCATGTAACATATACTTGAGTTTTGCATAATCTACTTTCTCCAGGTAGAAATCTCTTCTTTATTTTCTCTTTTTTCTTTCTTACCTGCCTAGGAAGGTGAAGAATTGTGTGTTTTTCTGGAGGAAGTGGAAAACATTTTGATTTCTGGACTGATTTGTTTTCCTTTTCAATGTTGCTTGTTTTCCTCAATTGTTCAGCGTGCTCATATTGCCATCCTCTTTGTCTATAGGATTCAAATAAAAGTGTATAATTGTGCATAAAATGGTTGCAGAAGATGAGAAAAAAAGAAAAAAAGCTTATGTTACAATGAAAAAACAAACATGCCACAAAGCTGGAGGCTTTTCAAAAGACACAAGAGAGTGACTTCTCTGAAACGGTATAGGGCAGTGATGGCTAACCTTTTTTGGCTCCCGTGCCAAAAGTGGGAGTAGAGCAGTGGGGATCATGTGCGGGCATGCACACACCCATAATTCAATGCGCGGAACATCCCCGTGAAAAGGTTAGCCATCACTGCCCTATACCGTTTCAGAGAAGTCACTCTCTTGTGTCTTTTGAAAAGCCTCCAGTGATGGAGCACCACAGTGACAGCCAAGCCCTGCTAATAAAGTGCCCTCAATCTATTGATGTGATTGCTGCTGCAAACTCTGACCTATCAATTGATCATTAGCATAGCAATAGCAATAGCAATAGCAGTAGACTTATATACCGCTTCATAGGCCTTTCAGGCCTCTCTAAGCGGTTTACAGAGAGTCAGCATATTGCCCCCAACAATCTGGGTCCTCATTTTACCCACCTCGGAAGGATGGAAGGCTGAGTCAACCCTGAGCCGGTGAGATTTGAACCGCTGACCTGCTGATCTAGCAGTAGCCTGCAGTGCTGCATTTAACCACTGCGCCACCTTGGCTCTAACGAACCTTTTTTCCTCAAAAAAGAGGCTGAAAATCTGGGTGCATCTTATACACCGAATATAGCACTTTTTTGCCTTCTGAAGCCCCACCCCTTCACCAAAATGGCCATGCATACCCTTGTGGAAGCTTTCAGAGAGCTCCTGGGGGCTGGGGAGGGCAGAAATAAGCCAAAAATGGCCCATTTTTGCTCCCCCACCAGCAGCACTCTAGAAGGCTATGTATGCAGGTTTTTTTTGACGAAAACCTTTTGTGAAAAACAAGCCATTTTTTACTCGTTTTTGCCACCCCCGGAGCACTCTGCAAGCCCCCCCCCCCCCCCCCCAGGCTGTCCTTGCCTTTTGTTTGAAAAAAAAGGGCTCATTTTCGCGAAAAAAGAACTGTTTTGGGGAGGTTTGCAGAGTGCAAAAACTTTTTTTTTCCTTTTCAAAAGCTCTTTAACTGATTGATGAGAATTACATTGATCAAGTGCTGTGCCAGCAGAAACAAGGTGCTTCAGATTGTCAGCTGTTTCCTTCTCGGGCACATGGATAAATACACCTGGAAACATCTACGTACCTTTCTCCCTACCTACCTACTGTATTTCTCTCTTTCTCCCTATCTCTCGATCTACCTACCTACCTACTCTCCCTACCGATCTATTGTATTTTTCTCTTTCTATTTCTCTCTATCCGTCTACCCACCCACCTACCTACCTACCTACCTACCTATACACACTCTCTCCCTACCTATCTACTTTATTTCTCTCTCTTTATTCCTCTACCTACCTACCTACCTACCTACCCTCTCTCTCCCCACCTATCTACTGTATTTCGCTTTCTATTTCTCTCTCTCTATCCCTCCACCTACCTACCCACTCTCTCTCTCCCTACCTACTGTATTTCTCTCTCTTTCTCTCCCTCTCTATAACTCTATCTACCTACCTACTTTTTTTAATTTGCCCCTTCAAAACCTTGGTGTGTCTTATACTCCGGTGTGTCTTATTCTCCAAAAAATACGGTAGTTGCCAATCTTCCCAGGAGTCAACATCCAAGAAAATTCACCCCAAGGCCAGACGGTGCAATGGCCAGAGCAATTTTTTTTTAAAGGTTATATATCAGGCTCTACTGGCTTCAGTGAGCATGTTAAATATCAAAATTCATGACAGTGCAATTAGAAAAAACTGAACAACTATGGTTCGTTTGGAAGGGTTGCTCTTCTCTCTAAAAAGGTCATAGCAACATGGCTGAGGTTTGCAAAGTTGCACCTGGACAAACCACAGGACTTCTGCAACACTGTCCTTTGCACAGACCAGACCAAAGTGGAGATGTTCGGCCGTAATGTAGTGACATGTTTGACAAAAATCAAACACAACATATTAGTACAAGGAACAAACGGCTGTTCAATCTCCCCTGAAAACCCTCCAGTGATGGCAGCACCAACAACCTCCGGAGGGAAGCCATTCCCAAAGAATCAACCTTAATTAATACAATAATATAATAGCAGAGTTGGAAGGGACCTTGGAGGTCTCCTAGTCCAACCCCCTGCCTAGGCAGGAAACCCTATACCATTTCAGACAAATGGCTATCCTACGTCTTCCTAAAGACTTCCGGTGTTGGGACATTCACAACTTCTGGAGGGAAGCTGTTCCACTGATTAATTGTTCTGTTAGGAAATTTCTCCACAGTTCTAGGTTGCTTCTCTCCTTGATTAGTTTCCACCCATTGCTTCTTGTTCTACCCTCAGGTGCCTTGCAAAACAGTTGAACTCCCTCTTCTTTGTGGCAACCCCTAAGATATTGGAAGACTGCTGTCATGTCTCCCCTTGTCCTTCTTTCTATTAAACTAGACATACCCAGTTCCTGCAACCCTTCTTCATATGTTTTAGTCTCCAGTCCCCTAATTTAAAAGGTTTTCTCAATCTTCCCACCAGAAGGAAAATTGCAGCCACCAGTTTCACAGCTTGCAGCACCAGTGGGCTTAAATTCGGGGAGGGAAGGAACCTGCAGCAGCAGCAGCTGAGATGCTTCAGCCCAGTTGCTTCTCTGCTTCCAGGCCGTGGAGGGAACTGAACAGCCCGACTTGCTCCAGGACTCTCCTCCCACCTGCCCTCCACTCACCTTCCAGTTGCTGCTTCGAGCATGGGAAGAGCAGAAGAGCCACCCTGCACACCTCCTTCTTCCCATAAGTCATCCGGAAGAGGAAGTTCCTCTGCGCTTCTCTCCTCCTATCCTTTCTAGCAATGGTTTAAAACTCCTTTTTTAAGCGAAAGGATGGTGTAGATGGCTTTCTAGGCACAGATGTTGCCTGACCGCCATCTAGCGACAGGAGATGGAAACACACACTTGTCCAATCTCCATCAAGGTGTTTGGAAAATGTTTTCAGCGATTCCATGGCAGCAGGTCCTTTTCGATTCCTCGAATCTCTCTTTGATCAGTTTCCATCCATTGTATCCTAAAAGGTCCTTAAAAATCCTGTCCTTAGAATTTGGGTGGGGGAAGGCAAATTTTAATCCCATCAACTAGAGCTGAAGGTTTTTTCTTTGTGAATAGGCTGGCCTGGATTTCTTAATGGGCACAAAATCTCTAAAGATACTTTTCTCCATTTCTCCTTTGGGTAAATATAATATTCTGCCTCTCTTTAATATTCCCCAAAACATTTCATTCTCAGGGTGGGTGGGTTTGTGATTACTTCTCACAGTACACCGACACACATAACCATGCCAACTTACAATATCTGTTGTAGCTGTGGTCATTGAGCAAATCACCATGTTCCGTTCAGTGCAATGTACCATGACTGTGACTTACAACTTCCTGTCATTTTTGTTTCTTGGAGGCCAATTGTGAAGCTTCCAAATGGCGATTCCATGACTGTGGGACACAGCAACTATCGTAATTGCAAGCCAGGGCTGCCCCCAAATAACTGTGATGGCCACAACTTTGAGAAACACTTGTAAGTCTACTTTTTCAGTACCAGTGTAATTGTGAAGGCTGAGTAGTATGTGGTAAGCAAGGATGGTCTATAAAACTGAACAACCCAAAAAGTGCTTGATAGCTATTATTTAAAAAATCCTAGTTTAAACACAGTTGTGTCAGGATTATAAATGGATAGTGCACCACTACAAAATCCTATGGTTTTTTTGCTAGGTATGGAAGTTAAAAAAATCACAGAAGACAGCAGTGGCATTATCAGCTCCATATTGTTTCCAAGAAAAGAACATATATACAAAATCACAAGTTAACCCTAATATGAAGGAGAACCAGTTTTAAAGCATGTACCACCAATGGAATGAAATCTCGGGAGTGGAGAAATATGTAGTGTAGAAAGTTAGCACCGACTCCTCTCCTAGAATAATGAGGTCTCTCAAATGAGATAATCAAAAAAATTCCAACATCAAGTTGATTCCTACCCGTTTTATATCTTTGTAATGTAGAACACCCACGATATGTAAGCTGCAGTTCTGCTTTAGGTCAGGGCTGCTCAGTGGACTGGCAATTCTTTTGTGGAATCCAGTGTGCAGCGTGTATCAAGCTTCAAATGGTGTTTTTGCTGTTGCAAGTATTATCATGCACATCTGTATTAACAATCTTTCTTCCAACCCTTTGAAATGCCTTTTGGAAACATTTCTCTCAGCATATATAGACAATAATCTCCTCTTCCCAAGCCCCCCTTTTCTAGCCCTGCTGGTTACATGATTTCCTCTCTTTGACCTAATGAAAACTTCTGTGTATGCAAAGTTACAGACGCACAAGACATTTAGCATGGGTGCCCTTGGAAGCATCTCTGGCCAGCACGAATGAAGTTGGCTTCCTTTAGTCTCTCACCCATTGAAACTCTTCGATCCTAAATCCTTGGCAGCGACCACTCCAAAAAGATTTTTACAATTTCTACAAATATAAATACAGGTAATCCTTGGGTTACAAGCGTTCTCTTAGCAAATATTCAAAGTTACACGATAAGCCCCCCCCTTCCCCCCAGCATTTACAAACAAATCCCGAAATTATGAATACTGGAGCACCACGGCTGTTGTTCATCCTTACGAACGACCGCAGAGGCTCTGTTATATTCACCCCTATTCTCCCAACCCCAGCTGAGTCTTCACAGGCATTTTGCCTGTGGAGAGTGACTTACCTTGCAAAGATCTCTCTGTTGTGCTTTATTTGCCTGCATTACAGAAGACAGAGGCCTAACGTACTGCGAGATCACGCAAGGTCAGTAGTCTTGAGTAATCTCACACTTTAGACATCTATTCTCTGTGAATTGAGGCATGGACGTTTGCAAATGGAGGGAAGACTTCAGTCTTTCAGGCCTTCCCTCCATTTGCCGTTTCCTTGCCAATGACTGCTGGAAGATTGCATTTGTCACTGGCTTAAAAACTTCTCTTGTTTCTTTTGAGGATTTTGTGATATCCCCGAGATCAGCAAGACGTATTCTTAGGTTTAGGTTTATTCGATTTATATGCCGCCCTTCTCACAAGGACTCAGGGCGGCGTACAACATTAAACACATAATACAAAAGTTAAAAAAAAACTTTAAAAAAAACTTTAAAAAAATACTGAAATTCTTCCTGTTCACCATCTCTTCAGGACAGTTTAGGTCCATTTGGACCACCCAGTGGCAAAAGTATTGGCTATGGTCTCAGATCATTGAGACCACACAACCATCTCGTCGCGACATTGGCTCCTCCCTGGAAGATTGCATTCCTATAGGGTGTCAGCAGCCCTTTCCAAACTGCCTTTGTTGGCACCAACTGAGCTTGGGAGGAGTGGGGTGTGTCCCTACGAAGTACCTGTTCCTACAGGCAAAGGCTTTTTCCAAAGGGCTGCCAAAACCTACAGGAACGCAATCCTCAAGTGATTTGCCAATGAGAAAGCAACCCTAAGAAGTCGCGTACAGCCTCTCAGGGCTGCTTTATTGGCGCCAGATGCCTTGTCAAGCTGATCTGAACCAGGAAAACAATGAACGTGTGGGCGAAAGCAGGGAGTGATGTCGTTCAATGTACAAGATTCAATCCCACAACTTCTCAAGTTTCGGATGGAAAGGGCAGGATCCACTACATTTGTAACCCGAGAACTACCCATATCAAGCAAGTTCTGCTGCTAATGACAAGATAGGCATTATCACACTTAACATGTTGCCATTTTTTCCTTCCTCCTTCCCGTTTAATACCATTACATATTTGCCTACAAAAAATTAGGCAAATTCTTTGTAGTCAAATTAAATAGTCAGTTTCTCAGTTGGATTTAGAGAGGGACTTTAGAAATGAAATTCAAACCTTTTCTACACTCATCACTTGGGGCCTCATGTGGATTTTCTTGTGTGCAATAAGGGTGGATTTTCTCCTGAAGCACCATCCACATTCGGGGCACTCAAATGGTTTCTCCCCTATGTGTATAAGCATATGATTTAGAAGGCCAGTCCTAATAGTGAAATCTTTCCCACATTCTGGACACTCATATGGTTTCTCTCCTGTGTGAGTTCTCTGGTGTTTCACCAGGCTGGAATTCTGACTGAAACTTTTTCCGCAATGAGGACATTCAAAGGGTTTTTCTCCTGTGTGAGTTCTCTGGTGTGTCACCAGGTTGGAATTGTTACTGAAACTTTTCCCACAATCAGGACATTCAAAGGGTTTCTCTCCTGTGTGAGTCCTCTGGTGTCTCATCAGGCTGGAATTCCAACTGAAACTTTTCCCACAATCAGGACATTGAAAGGGTTTCTCTCCTGTGTGAGTCCTCTGGTGTGTCATCAGGATGGAATTCTGACTAAAACTTTTACCACAATCAGGACATTTAAAGGGTTTCTCTCCTGTGTGAGTCCTCTGGTGTCTCACCAGGCTGGATTTATCACATAAACATTTCCCGCATTCAGGACATTCAAACAGTTTCTCCTTGGTGTGAGTCCACATTGCCATACTTGCTAAAGCATTTATTGCATTGGGAGCACTTTTAGGGCTTCTGTCCTGTGTGGGTCCTTCCATGAAACAAAACGGAGTTGTTGTGACCAAAGGTTTTGCTACATTCAGAGTATTCGTATGGCTTTTCTCCAGTCTGGATCCTCTCATGCATAATCAACTGTGATTAGCAAGTTGTATCTTTCCCACAACTGGCATGGCTAAGGAGCTTTTCCACAACTCATATTCCTGAAGAGATCAAAAATATGGATGGTCCCTTGTTTGGTGGTGTTTTGTTTCAAGCCGTTTTCTTAATCCATGTCTTTCAAACCTGAAAAAATAATTAAAATTGTTACAGTCAAACCTTCTGCACTAATGTTAATTGGGAACTTAATGAATTTGATGATTGCTCATGTTTTCAGATGGCAAGGCTGAAGTTCAGGCCTCAACAGGCTTCTGGGGCCATGGAAACTTTCATTGGAAAGTTTTTGTTCAGATAAATAAAAGCATTGGCTTCTCAACAGACACACTTGGACTCTTGTCTTTTATTTTACTGAGCCACACCTGTCAATCTACATGACACTAACTTTATAGATTTGGGGGCTTTAATGGATGAAATGATGCTGAAAGCCTCTGCAAGATTTGAAGCAACAGCTGAAGCCATGAGCTCAAAGTAAGGTGAGTAAATACTTTCCACAACCCCTTTGGTGACATCCCAATTGAAGTAGTCTTCACTTACTGACTGCAGCTGGGCCTGGAATCTGTGTCACTAAGCGACCCAATCATGAAGCATGATGTCACAGGACAGAGCCAAGTTACATCTACACCTTTAATGTATTTTAATATGTATGTATCTTTTATGTCTCTAAGCCTCTCCATAGTTATGTCATGGTAAGGTTTGTGGCCAATACATTTTATAAATGAATACAGCTGAATAATAAAAACATTCCAAACGTTCATTTTTTTAAAAAAGTGCTGTGTTAAGCACAGTTGAAGCTGGTGAATACAGGGAGGGGAGCACCAATAGGAAACACGGTGCTTGTTAGTTAGAAATGGAAGTAAAACAAAACAACCCAGAAAAGACCAGAGGAACACTAGTCCGATCTTGTTACCCAGAAAACATCAGGTCCATAACAGAATAATTGAGTTTGGGGGAACCTTGGAGGTCTTCTAGTCCATCCTCTGTTCAGGCAGGAGACCCCATTCGATTGTGAACAATTGGCTGTCCAATCTCTCTTAAAACCCTCCAGTGAAGGGAGCACCCACAACCTCTGGAGGGAAGCCATTCCCAAAGAATCCTCCTAAATCTAAAAGAGACTTTTTCAATCTTTTCACCAGAAGGAAAATCACAGCCACCAGTTTCACAGCTGCAGCCCCAGTGGGCTTAAATTCGGGGAGGGAAGGAACCTGCAGCAGCAGCAGCTGAGATGCTTCAGCCCAGTTGCTTCTCTGCTTCCAGGCCGTGGAGGGAACCGAACAGCCCGACTTGCTCCAGGACTCTCCTCCCACCGGCCCTCCACTCACCCTCCAGCTGCTGCTTCGATCCTGGGAAGAGCACAAAAGCCGCTCTGCACACCTCCTTCCTCCCATAAGCGATCCAAGAGGAAATTCCCCTGAGCTTCTTCTCTACTCTCATTCTTTCTAGCAATGATGTACTCGATGGTTGAAAACTCTTTTTTTTAAAGCTGAAGCACGGCTGACACTACTGAATTGATGCCTTTCTAGGCACAGGTGTTGCTTGACCGCCCTCAAGCGACAGGAGGTGGGAAAACATGCTTGTCCAATCTCCACCAAGGCGTTTTGGAAGATGTTTTAGTGATTATATGGCAGCCGGGCTTTTTCGATTCCTAGCGACCGACCTTTGCAACTGAGCCCCGTGAAGTAGTGATACCTGACGCTATTTAGCTTTGTTTTTAGTGCCTTTGGGTCAGTCTGTAATGTCTGGCCTTGCAGTTTCCCTGGAAAGGGTTTTTGGAGTGGTTTCCCCCCTTTTCTGCTTCCTAAACTTAAGAGGACTGGCTAAAGTTCAACAGATGGTTTTGCTCTTCAGGTGGGACTGGAACTGAGTGTTTCTCTGTCTCTAACCTGGTGCCTTCACCACTACACTCTTTTTTCTACGTGTTTCACTTTTCTTCTTTATAACTGCTATTCTAATAGAAAATCCTTCATAAAAGTTATTGCAGTACATTTTTGATTAAAATATCTTTTCATTGATATATAATTTTATGGTATTAACCATAAAATAAAAACCATAACCCCAAAAAATGTTATTAGCCATCAAACCTCAAAAATACACTTTTCCCAAAAGGTTTCCATAATTTTGGCCACTACTGTAGGTTGTGATCTACATTATCAAATGCTTTACTGAAATCTAAGTATATGATATCCACAGCATTTTGCTGGTCCACTAATTAGTCATTTTGTCAAACAATTAAATAAGGTTTGTTTGGCATAATGTTTTAAATCAACCCTGCTGATTACTGGTTATAATTTTGTTTCCTTCTAGGTGTTCAGAGATTTATTGTCTGGATATGTTTTCCAAGATGTTACCAGGTATTAATGTCAGGCTGATCTGTCTGTAAGTTCCTGGATTTGTTTTTTCCCTCTTTTTTTGAAGATGGTGTTAAATGGAAAAAGTTTCCTCTGCGGGTTCGGATTTCCCGGCTGGGAGAGCGTCACTGGCTGAGTGAATGAATTTAGGATCGAAGCAAGCTGCATTTGAAAACAGGTTGTCTTTATTATTTCAGGAAAGCAAGACTGACAGTGATGTAGATCAGCATTCCTAGTTGAGCTGACCCCGTCAAACAATAAGTGTATATTTTTAATACCATTTTCCTCCTTGATGTCCTTTTGTTTTCTTTGTACTATTATTTGTGTCCCTATCTTGCGTTTTGTTATTCCTCTGCCCTAAAATACTTCCCATGGGGCAGGGATGAGCTCTAGTGTCTTCTACTGTATTTCCTATTTTTACATCTTTGCCCTGAGCTAATCAGTCTTTGTTGTCACTCTGACCTTTTCCTCTCTTAACGGTAACTTCTTCCTGCACTTCCTAGGTATTTTGTATTATTTTGTACTCTGCAGCTATTTCTAATTGTCCTGATATCCTGGTAATTATTCTCAGGAGGTTTGTTAATGTATCCTGGCTTTGTTATTCTAGTGACTTCCAGTTTGGTTATGGGCTGTACTGGTCTTCCTAATGGAACACTGTCTTGGTGAAGTTCCCTTCCCACAGAGGTTAAAAAAATCACAGAAGACAGCAGTGGCATTATCAGTTCCATATTGTTTCCAATTGAAGAAAGTTAGCACCCCCCCCCTTTAGAAGAATGAAATATGTTAGGAAATATTAAAAAGGCAGAATATTATATTTTCCCTAAAGGAGAAACATGTTTATAAAGAAAGATTCTCAAAGCCTCAGCTCTCTGCCCCAAGGAGAAACAAAGGGCCAACTTTTAGAAATGCATATTTGGTAATCCATTCAAGACAGGAATAAAACCCCAAGGAAGTCAGCATCTAGGATTAATTACTATTTTTTTTAAAAAAAATTATTTTATCAATTTCATATATACATTCACAATTATATGAACTCATAACTATTATTAATAATATGTACTTATAACAATTTTTTTCCCTACAGTTGAAATTGTCCTGACCATCCCATAAATCCATCTTATCTTACAACGGTCCTACTTCTTCTTCCCTCCCTCCCTCTTTCCTTCCCTCGTTTCTTCTCTCCTACTCTCCTTCCTTCCCTCCCTCCTTCCCCCTTCCCTCCCTCCTTTCTTCTCTCCTTCTCTCCTTCCCTCCTTCCTTTCCTCCTTCCTTCCCCCCTTCCTTCTCTCCTACATTCCCTCCTTCCTTCCCTCCTTCTCTCCTTCCTTCCCTCCTTCCTTCCCTCCTTCCTTCCCTCCTTTCTTCTCTCCTTCTCTCCTTCCATCCTTCCTTCCCTCCTTGCTTTGTATTTGAAAATATGGCCACCAATCAATATTTATTTCCATTTCAGCCAAATTTTCCCTGGAATTTAGTCTATTTTGGTCATCTAACAGTTGTTTGTAAATAACATTTTTGTCAAAATTTATCAGATTTGGGTATATCAGGGCTTCCGTCGGGGATATCCATTTGGGTAGTTGGATATAGAATTTGCTTCTAATTTCCAGCCAATCCTTAATCAGTACCCCTCTTAAATGGTGTCTTTTAAAATAATTGTGGACTTTGTTTCCCTCACACCATAAGTAATTGTGCCACCCCCATTGCAAGTCGTGGCCCTCTATCGTTAGGATTCTTTTGTTGGTTAACATTACCCACTCCTTTATCCACATTGTTGTTGCTGCTTGATGATATGCTTTCCATTCCAGTAGGCCCATTCCACCTTGCACTCTTTTATCTTGAAGATGCTTATATTTTATTCTAGGCTTTTTGCCTAGGATTAATTACATTTACTAAACAAGATTAAAACCCCCAAATCATTGCCGGCCTTTGGGAGACCAACTACCGTATTTTTCAAAGTATAAGAAGCACTTTTTTCCCCTCAAAAAAGAGGGTGAAAATCTGGGTGCGTCATACACTGAATACAGCCTCTGGAAACCCCACCCCTTTTGCAAAAATGGCCATGCATAGTCTTTAGGAGGCTTCCAGAGTGCTGCTGGGGGCTGGAGAGAGGAAAAATGAGCAAAAACGGGCCTTTTTTGCTTATTTCCCCCCCCCAAGCCCTCAGGAGCACTCAATAATAAGGTGACCAGACGTCCCGCTTTTGGCAGGACAGTCACGATTTTTAAAAATTTGTCCCGTGTCCCACGGCATGTTTAAAAAGTCCCGATTTTCCAAAAGAAAGAAAAGACGCCGAATCATCAATTTTGAAAAGGACGCCGTTAAAAAAAAGTTTTTATTTCTCTGAAGTGTCGTTCCCGATGTGGCCTTAGAGGGCAGTGGTTTCCCTCCCTCCGCTCGGCTTGCTCGCAGCGCCCGATGAGGGGCAAGGCTCCCTCCCCTCCTGCACGTTTTTGCAACAGCTATACGGCGGCCTCAGGCCAGGGGGGGGGCTTTCCAGCGGTGGCATCGCGGCGAGGAGGAGACTCTTCCAAACACGATCATATCTCCCTTCCTTTCAATCTGATTGCTTTTCTCTGGTCTCCTTTTGGCGAGGGGGGGCGGCGGGAGGGGGGAGATCTGTCATTTTCCTTCGTTTAAAAAAAAGGGGGGGACCCAGGATTTATTGCAAATAAAGAAATCCACCCCAAATGGATCGTGAGGTGGGATGGGGGGGGTGGGAATTAGGGGAAAGAGGGATTTTCCTCCCACGCCTTGGATTTCATTTATTTATTTATTTTTTTAAAAGCTGCTTTTCTTGTATTTCCTTTGCTCGTTTGTTTGGTTGAGGGGGGGGATGAGTGGAGAAAAAAAGAGAGAGATCTGGGAGCTTGAATTGGTGCGGCTGGAATTGGGGCTGCAGGATGGGGAGGGCAGTGTCTATGTGTATAATTTGGAAGAGGCAGGGGGATGGAGATTTCCTTCTCTCCGCTACTCTTCTCTCGTCTCCTTCTGTTGGATGGGGTTGGGAGTGGGGGGGGGGCATATGATCCCCTCTTATTTTTTTAATCTATCCCTTTCCTACCTTGTGATCTCCGATCCCAGCCCCAGTTGCAGCTGTTGTGGGCGGCAGCTATCCTGGGGCTGGGATCGGAGGTGTGTTTGCTCAGGAGGAAGCCTGGCACGGTGGGACCGGGTAGCCTAGGTAGGGAGTGGCAAAAGGGAAGCTGGGTTTTAAGATGGGGGGTTAATATTGGAGTTGGCTCAACCAGCCCCCGCAGGATCGGTCAAAGCCGAGCTGGGGAGATTCCCCTCCCTCCCCCACGCCACCTCCCCAGGTTCCCCCATTCCTCCTGAGATCTCGTAATTGCTGTAACCGAGCACTTAACAGCTGCAAATAAAAGACCCTGCTAGCAATTCCCCTTTTGTTGCTGGTAAAAATCGTATACGCACACACACACATTTTGACTGCTCTTTTTGTGCATCCAGTGTGAAGTGAGCAGGAATGAAGGCTAGGACACACACACACACAGAGAGAGATTAATAACCCCCGTTTTGCAGCCCCAGACTCTTAAAAACTCATCCATCCTCCCCCATTTTCATCCATCCATCCCTCTTCATTCTTTACATTTCTCTACACATTTCTCTATTTATCGTACTAAGTCTATCTCTTTTTTAAAATTATTATTCTGCTGGTCTTCCTGGGCAGCCTTGACGCCCCCCCTCCCCCCCCAAAAAGAGGCAAGTTAGAAATTTGTGCTTTATCCAATTTTCTCCTCTTGATCTTCTGTGGGCAAGGGCAGTCTACCTGCCAGCATCAGGAGTCCTGGAAAAGGAGCAATAGGGGGATTTGCAAACTATATTCGTGTAGACTTTCTAAAGAGATTTAGCGATGATGGCATAATAAGATGTGACAAGGCTTGCGTGATGCCATATAATGAACTTGGCTGCATTGAGTCATTAAAAAAAAACTTACTTTTTTTAAAGGGGGCATTCTATTTAGGAACCGTCTCCCTCCTTCCCCTCAGCAGATTCTGCTTTATGCTCCCCAACCAGTGGTCCGTGGTGGACCACTGGTGGTCTGTGAGAAAATTTTGGTGGTCCGCAGAAAAATGATTTGCATTTTTTATTTTATTATTTGCACTATTTATCTTTTTAAAAAAATCATATTAGTGGTCCGCGGGATTTTAAAGTATGAATTTAGTGGTCCCTGAGGTCCAAAAGGTTGTTGACCCCTGCTTTAAAGGACCCTCTTCTCCCCACACCCTTGCCTCCAGGAGAGCTAGCTGTCCCTTTAACTACTTGGGTTCCCACAACCTTTGCAAACCCTCTTTACTGTGTTTAGACCCCAAGGATAAACACTTCCAGCTGTCGCACACGGTCCTGCTTCATGGAGTGTGCTGGATCCAGACCCCTGCCTCTCCAAGGGAGTTGTGGGAATTGACGAGCAGAAGACCTCCTGGAGCAGCAGAGACTCGGCTATCACTGCCATAGCCACCTCTCTGCTGCCATTTTTTTTATCTTCCCTGGAGAGAGACGGAATCCACTCCGTGGGAAACAGAGGTGTTAGAATCCCGTGTTTCTCTCCCATGGGTGAAGACCAGTCTCTCCTGCTTTTCCCTCGGACGTCACCATGGAGATGAAATTCTTCCATCATCATCATCATCATCGTCGTCACGGGAAGGTGGTCTGCTCGTCACCTGGACAAGGCTGGGGTGGCGAGGAGAGGAATTCCTACCCTACTGGCACTTGCAAATCCCGTTCAAAAAAATGCTCCGATTCCCATGGCAGGAAGTCCCGTGTATTTTGGAATAGACAGAGGGGTGTGTGCAAAGTGGATAAATTCAATCAATAAAATAAAGCTATCCCTGTGTGCAGTTGCCTTGCATAGAATCCCTGAATGAGGAGGGACCTCTGAGGTCATCCAGTCTAGCCCCATCCTCGGCATAGGAAAGCATTCCCTAGCCATCAAAATCTTCATATATTTGAACCATGAATATTTTTGCAGGGTACTTCGGTTAATTCCTGTTTTTGTGACAGCTGTCCGGCGGCCTCGAGCAGGAGGGACTTTCCAGCAGTGGCAGCGCGGCGAGGAGGAGGCTTGGTTCCGGGCAAAGCGGCTCAGCTGTCACAAGGTTTTTTTTTTTTTTGGCCCACTTCTCTCGGGCGCCGCTCTCTCTGCAGCCATGCCGTGCAAGCCGCTGTCAGCAACCTGGTCTGGGTGAGCCGAGGGGAGGCAGGCGGGGATCCGGTTGGGAGAGGCTGGCGATGGGGGTGGCTTTTGAAAGGTTTTTTTCCAGAGAGGGCTGTAAAGAGAGGGCTGTAAATAAAAGCACCATGAAGCGATACCCCTGCCGCTGCCGCCGCTGCTGCCATGCTTTTGAGGAGCCATGAGGCCACGGGAGCCAGTAGGAAGGCGGCGGAGGGGACGGGAGCAGGAAAAAAAAGGCCCCAGGTTCCTCAAAAGCACGGCGGAGGAGGCGGCAGCGGCAGCAGGGTTAACGCTTCATGGGTTTACAGCCCTCTTTTTTTTTTTAAACAGCTCAGGTACTCCGAGCCCCCTCCTCCCCCCCCGGTCAATGGTGTCCCGCTTTACCCATCTTAAAATCTGATCACTTTACTCTATAAGCCTCCTAAAGGCTATGAATGCTTCCCACTTTTTTTTTTTTTTTTTTTACAAAAAATGGGCCTGTTTTCATAATTCCCCTTTTCCTCTCAGCCCTACAAAACCAGAAATCTCTGGTTTCAGTCTGCAGCCATCACCACCCTCAGCACGGTCGATAACCTAGAGGGTGAAGAAGCAAAGTGGGTGACCCAGCTCCATGACAAGGGGGCCCCAGAGCTCGAAGACATAGATGACTTCCTGCAGGAACTAAGGTTGAGATTTGTGGACTCGGCCCACAGTCATGAAGCAGAAGCGGAGATGAAGGTGATTAAGAAAAAGAGCCACCCAGCTAAAGAGTATGTTGTGGAGTTTTGGAGGCTTGCGGTACTGGCCCAAACACTTCCTGGTCCACTACTTCAAGGACGGTCTGGACCAGGAGCTGCGCAATGCCAGTGTCAACTTCTAAAGCGTTGCCATGACTATTATCAGGCTGGCATGAAAGGGGAAATTCCATGCATGCCTTCGGCCAGAGTCAGGTCTCATGTCTACAGCCTAGTTGGAGAATATGAATTATGATGCAGGACAGAAGGGAGGAGATACAGGGGGTAAAGTTCAAACGCAATTAAGCGAAAGCAATTTTGGCTCCACAGGAGTCCACGCCAGAATGTCGATCCTAATAAATGATTGGATTTCTTTTGAACTTTGTCTGGAGGCTCATAAATGATTAGGTCGTCTTCTGGGAACTTCACAGAGGGCCAAAACTGACTTTTAAAAAATCTATTATGATTTCCGGGTTTCCTGAATCCCAGGCTCTCCGAGCACTCTCCCAATATTTGGGGTGCTTGGAGGGAAAATCAGGCAACAGGAGGCTGGAGAACAAGACTGATTACAGCTAGAGGTATGCAGCAATGCCAAGCAGCGATGTCTTTCCCAGCAACAGAAGCAAGAAAAGATGAGTACTTTTGAAAATCAACCCCTAAAGCAGCTGAGCTGGAATTCCCTTGCGGTAGTCCCCAGATACAGGGAAGGGTCTCAAGCAAGGTGGCAAGGATGGACTGGGGTGGGACTGGAAACAAGCCAGGCTGATGGAATCCCTAGGGAGTGCAATAGAGCAACTGAAGGAGGGTCTTGACCAGGCCACCCTTGCTGATGAGGGGCCATCATGCTGCCCAAAAGAGAGGGGAGGGACATCTGATCCTGTTGGGGGGAAGAGATGCAGACTGGAGTGCAGCCCCCCTCCCCCTCCTGATAGGAGAAAGAGCCCAAAACGGCAACCAGTGCCTCTCCCACGCAGCAGGCAGGCTGCCAAGAGCAGGCAATCCTCTCCCTCTCTCCGAACTAGGGGTGAAGAAGATGACCAGCCATATCAGGCGCAAGCATACCAAGGGCGACAGGAGGCTGGGGGATTAGGGCTGAATGACCCATCCCAATTCATGGGAAAGTTTGACGGAGACTCAGATAGCCCTATTCCTTGATTCAGCTGATATCCACCTAGAACGCTATGGGCACTTCTACCCATCCCCCAGAACCATGGTGAATTCCATCGCAGAGGGTCTAGAGGGAGAAGCAAAGGAATGGCTAGCCGTCCTCCACAAGAGGAGAGTCCCCCAACTGCAAGACATAGATGACTTCCTGCAACTACTAGAGGCCAGATTTGAGGAGGTGGAGGAGGACTCATATGCGGAAGAGGAACTCAGCAACCTAAAGCAGAGAGGCCGCTCCATCAGAGAGCACATCCGTGCATTTAGGAGGGTCATAGGAAGGCTACCCACTTTACCAGAGCGGCTGCTGGTGTATTTTTTCAGAACAAGCCTGGACAAGCAAATTGCCCAGATAACTGCATACTGCGACATCCCAAATCAACTCTCTGAGTGGTTCTGAGTAGCAAAAGTCGACAGCGGGCTGTGCACCAATGAAATGAGAAAGCAACTGGACACACAATAGAGTGGTCAACCCAACCTGAAACCACCCAGCCAGCAGGGAACCACAGCACCACAGCAGGCCCGGAGACCAGCCCACCCTTGAATTCCGCTAAAATGCTACAGATGCAGGAGGATGGGCCACATGGCAGCTGCATGCCCAACCCCAGCCCCAAAACCAAGGCCAGACCCACCACGCAAGGCACGACCAGAATGAGACCCCAAATGGACCACCAACAGGTTTGGGAAAGCCCTCCAGGCTGCAGACGCCCCTTCCACCATCACCCCGGCGAAAGTGGTAGAACCCCAGGCAACGACAACCAGTCGCCCGAAACATACAACAGCGAGGACGAGGGAGAAAATGACCCAATGGTGAGTGAATCAATTCACCCTTTCCTTTTTCCAATACACCTCAGAGCCCCAAAACAGGAAGCCAGGGGAATTTTCAAGCCCTAATAGACTCAGGCTGCACAAGGTCCTTGATCGACCTAACCACAGTCCTGAAATTGGGGATCAGAGCAAAAAAACTGGCCCACCCAATCTGGTTCGAGCAGGTCGACGAGTCCCTAATGGGAGGAGCCTATGCCACCCACCTAACTGAATCAGTGAGGCTAGAACTAGGGGATCACTGGGAAGTAATTCGATTCATAATAGCCCCCAACATGACAGACACAGTCATACTGGGACTTTCCTGGCTAAACAAGTGGGGACCAACCATCTGGTAGCAAGGGGGTACCCAGAGAGTTAGGAGATCAAGGGCCCCCAACCCCTCCCACACCAGCAAGCAAAAACACCACTCACGCTGGAAACCCCCAAGAGAGCCCACGAGAACAACTGGCAACCACATCTGACAAAATCCCAGAGGCCAAACTGATTCCAATAGAATATCAGGACCTCGGAGAAGTATTCAGTGAGGCCGAGTGCGATGTTCTGCCTCCCCCGCCAGGAGACAGACTGTGCCATCAAAATCATCCCCGGGGCAAAACTGCCCAGGCCCAAACTGTATGCCATGACGCCCCCGGAAATGCAAGAGATGCGCAAATACATAGACAAAAACCTAGCAACGGGATTCATTGAAAAAAGATGGAACCATGAGATTGTGTGTTGAATTTCGAGGGATAAATGGGGTGTCCGTACACAACCTATACCTACTCCCCCTCATGAAGGACATGCTGTCTCATCTGGCCAAGGGTAAAGTCTTCACCAAACTAGACATCAGAGAAGCATATTACTGAGTACATATCAGAGAGGGAGTTGAGTGGAAAACAGCGTTCAACTGCCCCCTAGGCAGCTTTCAATTCAAAGTGATGCCTTTGGGACTGCAGGGGGCCCCAGCGATATTCATGCAATTGATAAACGAGGTGTTGCATGAGCACCTCTACAATGGGGTCCTCATCTACCTAGATAACATCCTTATCTACACTGAGACCATGAATGACCACGTACCCCTGGTCCGCCAAGTACTGAAAAAACTTCTGGCAGCCAACCTGTACGTCAAGGTATCAAAATGTGAATTCCACCGTGCATGGTTAGACTACCTGGGTTACCGAGTGTCAAATGAGGGAATAGAGATGTGCCAAAGTGCAAATCGTCTTAGGCTGGCAACCCCCTCGCACACCCAGACAACTACAAAGTTTCCTAGGTTTCGCAAACTTCTACAGGCAATTCATCCGCTCCTTTGGGAAGATTGCCAAACCCCTGGCAGACCTCCTGAAGATAGGGAGCCCAGGAACGAAACCTCGTCCGGGACAACCCCTACCATGGGACCTAATCTGCCAAGAGGCGTTCGAGACACTAAAAGAAATTTTTGCAAAGGAGCCAGTGCTGAAGCAACCTTTCGTGATCCAGGTAGATGCCAGCGACATGGCAGTGGGAGTGCTACTCCAAAGAAACAACCAAAGAAACTTACAACCCTGAGCCTACACCTCCCGCAAGCTCACAGACACAGAGAGACAATGGGTCGCATGGGACAAGGAGGCTTTTACAGTGAGATGGGCACTGCTAACCTGGAGACACCTGTTGGAAGGGGGCCAGAAACCGTCTGGACTGACCACAAAAATCTAGAGGTGCTTAGGACCCCACAGAAGCTATCACCCAAACAAGTCCCATGGGCTCAATACTTCAACCCTTTTGATTTTGTTTTAAAGCACATTCCAGGCAGGAGGAACTTTCTAGCTAGCACCCTCTCCTGCATGCCTCAGTACAAATGAGAACGGGAGCATGTAGTGGACACCATCATTTCCTCTACTCAAACAGCTGCCCAAGTAACCATCAGGCGGCAATGCCGTGACCAGCAAGACCAACCCGCAACCAACCTAACTACGAGACTCAAAACTGAACTGCTAGCAGACCCCTAGTACCAAAACAACCAACACATCTTGATGAAAGGAGATGACCTTGAATGGAAGGGGACAAAACTCTAAGTCCCAGAATCCCTACATACCCTAGTTCTCCAGAGGAGTCATGATGCCAAACCGGCAGGCCACTTTGGGTTCCTAAAGACTTTACACTTAGCCTGGAGGCAATTCTGCTGGCCAAGCATAAAGAAAGATGTGGATAGTTATGTGAAAAGTTGCACCGTCTGCACAATGAAGAGATGACCAGGAAACCCCCCTGGACTGCTGCAAACAGTAGCAGAAACAACGAGGCCATGGGAGGAGATAGCAATGGACTTTATAGTAGAGTTGCCAAAAGTGGGGGAAACACGGTGATTTGGACTGTAATAGGTCTCTTCTCCAAACAGGCACACTTCATACCTTATAGAGGACTACCCTTGGCTCACAAGCTGGCTAAACTGTTCATGAAGCATATCTACCAACTGCATGGAGTACCTCGAAGAATTATCTCAGACAGAGGGGTCCAGTTCATGGCTAAGTTCTGGAGGGAGTTCTTGCAGTCCATTGGGTCATCTCAGGGTCTTAGTTCAGCTTTTCATCCGAGCACCAATGGGGTAGCAGAGAGACTGAACACCATGATAGAGCAGTACCTGAGGTGTTACGTGAACTATTAGCAGTCCAATTGGGCAGACCTTTTAACTTTTGCTGAGGTCGCGTACAATAATGCTGTTCACAGTAGCACGGGACTCACACCGTTCAAAATAGTGAGCGGTATGGACTTCGGCCCAATGCCTGAGTATCCAAGGGATCCCCCCTCCTCAGTCAGCTTGACTGATTGGATGTCGATGCTGAAATCAACCTGGGAAAATGTCAAAAAGGCACTGGCTAAAGCGGCACAAACCTATAAGAAACAAGCAGACAAACACCAAGTTCCGCAATGGCCATTCTGGGTGGGAGAGAAGGTTTACCTCTCCACAAAATATTTGAGATTAAAACTGCCTAGCAAGAAACTGGGGCCGAAGTTTATGGGACCATTCCCTATAGTAAAGATCATCAACCCAGTCACAGTGCAATTGAAACTACCTTGATTGTTGGGGAAGATACACCCAGCGTTTCATAGTAGCCTCTTAAAACCTGTGATCGGATCCACTCTGAGACCACTACTCCAGGAGCACCCGGGCCCTATGGTCATAGGGAGCCAAACCCATTATGAAGTTCAACGAATCCTCGATTCAAGGTGGCACAGGAGACAACTCCAATACTTAATCAAGTGGAAGGGCTACCCATTATCGGAGACATCTTGGGTGAAAAGTAGAAATATCCAGGCTGATCGCCTCATAGCAAAATTCCATGCAGAAAATCCAAGCAAGCCTGCGGCAGGGATACATCCCTAAGTTATATACCTGTACTCAAATTGTCTTTGTCACACAGGTCGCTTTCGGGAAGTGAGGGGAGCCGGATGTCAACTTCTGAAGCATTGCCATGACTATTATCAGGCTGGCATGGAAGGGGAAATTCCATGCATGCCTTTGGCCGGAGTCAGATCTCATGTCTACAGCCTAGTTGGAGAATATGAATTACGACGCAGGACAGAAAGAAGGAGATGCAGGGGGTAAACTTCAAACACAATTAAGCAAATGCAGTTTCGGCTCTACAGGAGTCCATGCCAGAATGTCAATCCTAATAAATGATTGGATTTCTTTTGAACTTTGTCTGGAGGCTCGTAAATTAATTAGGTCGTCTTCTGGGAACTTCCCAGCCAGCATCTTCTAGGGAGTCCCTGACTGCATCCATGACTGGTACTCAATGGTTGTGGCCATGGACCTTGAAGCCCACCCGCACCACAAAGAAATGTCAGAGAGAAAACGCAAGAGAACTTTCCAGGTGACACACTTTCCGCCACCCTGGAGGACCTTAATGGTCCCGATCAAGTACTTTCGATGTGGGCAGCAAGGTCACCATGTGTTAGAGTGCCTGACACTGGTGTCCCCCCAGCCAAACATTCCTGGACCGGCAAAGCATAAGAAGCCACCATGGAGGTTGGCAGAAGAGGGGAGGATAGCCAACCAAGCCATCGAGGTCTCCCATCTCCCGCAAAGAGAGGGGGAAACTCTGGCAAAAGGAACATCGCCACTGATGGCCAATGACAGCACTGACAGTAGCAAGGATGACCCGATGGTGAGTCACTCAATCCGTCCCTTCACTATAAAATCGAGACTGGTAGTGCCACTCTGATCACCGAGTCAATATGCTTGTAAATGGGCCGCAACTGGGAACTGATCGATTTGTAGTGGCTACAAAAATGCCTGAGTCGATCATCCTTGGACTGGCATGGCTAAAGAAATGGTGCCCCACCATCTCCTGGGAGGACAGCTATCAAAAAATAAAGCTGGGGATACCCCCCCCCAATGCAGAGGGGGAAAATGTAGAAAAGTCACCAAGTGGCAAAAAAAGCCACCACCACAGAGCCACACCCAGAAAGCCCACAATTCCCAAGGAATATCAGGAACTAGCAGAAACGTTTAGTAAGGAAGAATGCAATGCACTCTCACCTCATCCACTGCGCCATAGAATTCATACCAGGGGCTAAACTACCTAAACCAAGATGTACTCCATGCCCCCAAAAGAGATGACTGAATTAAGGGAGTACATTGACACCAATCTAGCCCAAGGGTCCATCCAACCTGCTAAGTTCCGGGTAGCTGCCCCATCCTCTTTAAGGAAAAGAAAGATGTGTCGATGAGATTGTGTATGGACTTTAGGAGTATTAATGTGGTATGCATGGAAGTTCTATTTGAGGTGTGGATCCACCACAAACACCTAGAAGCACTAAAACCCCACAAAGGCTCACCAGGTAAACAGGTTCACTGGTTGCAGTACTTCAAAAGGTTCAACTTTGACCTAAAATACATCCCTGGGGTGGGGAGAACCTCCTGGTAGGTCCCTGTCATGCAAGCCACAATAAGACAGCAAAAGAGAAGTTGTTCACGCCCTAATTCTCCTCCCCAAACAACTTCTCAAGTCATGATCCGTGATCAAGCTAGACGGGATGGAGCTACAAGCAGGGGGGGGGGGGGAAAATGACTGATAAGTTAAAAAGTGAGCTGTTTGCTGACACATGGTACAAAGAGGCACTAAAAGATGGACTTGCCTGGAAAGGCTCAACGCTGTATGTGCCTGCCATCTTGCGGCTTCAAGTTCTCCAGCAGAGCCATGACTCCAAACAGGTAGGGCATTTTGGCTACTTAGAAACCCTGCACCTGGCCAGGAGACAATTCAGGTGGCAAAAATGAAAAAAAGAAGTTGAGGACTATGCTAAAAGCTGTGCAATGTGTGTGGGCAGGAAATAAAGACCAGGGGGACCTCCCGGGCTACTGCAACAAATGGCAGACCTGCTCCGGCCCTGGGAAGAGACTGCTATGGATTTTATCATTGAGCTCCCTGAGAGCAGTGAAATGGGGTTAGTAGACCTGTTCTCCAAGCCGTTTTCTGCCTTTGTTAAAGATTTTTTTCCCCTCCATTTCTCCTTTGTGGAAATATACTATTCTGCCTCTTTTTAATATTTCCCAAAATATTTCATACTCTGGTGGGTGTGGGCGTGTGCATGCGTGCGTCTGCATTTGTGCGTGTGTATTTACCGTATTTTTTGGAGCATAAGACGCACCAAGATTTTGAAGAGGCAAATTTTTAAAAAAAAGTTTTTGCACTCTGCAGACCTCCCAAAAACAACCCATTTTTCATGAAAACTGGCTCGGTTCTTCTCAAAAAAAGGGGATGTATAGTCTTTAGGAGGCTTGTAGAGTGCTCCTGGGGAGTGCCCCCCCCCACAAAACAAGCAAAAAATGGGCCCATTTTTTGTCAAAAAAGGCCTTTAGAAGGCTTATAAAGTGTTCCTGGGGGATGGGGGGGGCAAATTTGAGCAAAAAAATGGCCCATTTTTCGCTCATTTCTGCCCTCCCCAGGCCCCAGGATGACTCTATAAGCCTCCTAAAGGCTTTGCATGGCCATTTTGGTGATGGGGGTGGGATTTCGGGAGGCAAAAAGTGCTGAATTGAGTGTATAGGATGCACCCAGATTTTCAGCCTCTTTTTTCAGGGAAAAAGGTGTGTCTTATCCTCCAAAAAATACAGTACTCCTTACAGTACACTCATACTTTTTGATCTTAACTTTAGAGCAAGGGGGGGGGGGATGTTCATTGATGAAATGATCCCAAGAGATTCAGCAAGATTAAAGGACCGGATTTGCCCACAGAAGTCGACTGGAGGTTTTCAAGAAGAGACTGTGTGAAATGGAACCGGGTCCCCTGCCTTGAACAGGAGGGTTTGGACTAGAAAACATGTAATGTCCAACTCTGATACTTTGTGTAAATACAGGCAGTCCTTGATTTGCAACAATTGACCCCAAAATTTCACTTGCTAAGTGAGACATTTGTTAAGTAAGTTTTGCTCCATTTTAACCACTTTTCTTGCTACAGCTAAGTGAATCATTGCTGTTATTAGTTACGTGGTTGTTAAGCTAATCTGGCTTCCATATTGAATTTGCTGGTCAAAAGGACATAGAAGAGAATCACACAACTCTGGTTCACTGCAACCTGTATTTGGCATTTCTATCATCTATCACCATAAGAATGCATATAACACTCCAAAAAAGATTTTTGCATAATTACAGAATTTCTACAAAAATAATAACAATTCAGCAACTTCTTATGCTGAAAGTGTACGGGTGGAATGTTTTCTAAAGCAAAGGTCACACTCAGGGCAATCAAATGGTTTCTCCCCTCTGTGTATAAGGACATAATTTATAAGGTTAACCCTAGTATGAGATCTCCACCACGGTCTGGACACTCATAACCCCCTGTGTGAGTACTCCGGTGCATCAAAAGGTTGGAATTGGTACTGAAGCTTTTCCCACAATCAGGACACTCAAAGGGTTTCTCTCCTGTGTGAGTTCTCTTGTGTGACACCAGGCTGGAAAACTGACTAAAACTTTCCCCACAATCAGAACATTTAAAAGGTTTCTCTCCTGTGTGAGTCCTCTGGTGTTTCACCAGGGTGAAATTATGACTAAAACTTTTACCACAATCAGGACACTCAAAGGGTTTCTCTCCTGTGTGAGTCCTCTGGTGTCTCACCAGGATGCCTCTCTGACTAAAAGAGTTCCCACAATCAGGACATTCAAATGGTTTCTCTCCACTGTGAGTTCTCTGGTGTCTAACCAGTTTGGATTTATCACAGAAACATTTCCCACATTCAGGACATTCAAAGGGTTTCTCTCCTTTGTGAGTCATCTGGTGTCTCACCAGGATGGAATTCCAACTGAAACTTTTCCCACAATCAGGACACTCAAAGGGTTTCTCTCCTGTGTGAGTCCTCTGGTGTATCACCAGGTTAGAATTGTCACTAAAACTTTTCCCACAATCAGGACACTCAAAGGGTTTCTCTCCTGTGTGAACCCTCTGGTGTCTAACCAGACTGGAATTGGTATTGAAACTTTTCCCACAATCAGGACACTCAAAGGGTTTCTCTCCTGTGTGAACCCTCTGGTGTGTCACCAGCATGGAATTGGTATTGAAACTTTTCCCACAATCAGGACACTTAAAGGGTTTCTCTCCTGTGTGAGTCCTTTGGTGTTTCACCAGGGCGGAATTGTCACTAAAACTTTTACCACAATCAGGACACTCAAAGGGTTTCTCTCCTGTGTGAGTCCTTTGGTGTTTCAACAGGGCAGAATTGTCACTAAAACTTTTACCACAATCAGGACACTCAAAGGGTTTCTCTCCTGTGTGAACCCTCTGGTGTCTAACCAAACTGTAATTGGTATTGAAACTTTTCCCACAATCAGGACACTCAAAGGGTTTCTCTCCTGTGTGAACCCTCTGGTGTGTCACCAGCATGGAATTGGTGTTGAAACATTTCCCACAAACAGGACACTCAAAGGGTTTCTCTCCTGTGTGAACCCTCTGGTGTCTAACCAGACTGTAATTGGTATCGAAACTTTTCCCACAATCAGGACACTCAAAGGGTTTCTCTCCTGTGTGAGTACTTTGGTGTGTCACCATGCTGGAATAGTGACTAAAACTTTTACCACAATCAGGATATTCAAAAGGTTTCTCTCCTGTGTGAGTCCTCTGGTGTGTCACCAGACTGGAATTGGTACTGAAACTTTTCCCACAATCAGGATATTCAAAGGATTTCTCTCCTGTGTGAGTCCTCTGGTGTGTCACCAGACTGGAATTGGTACTGAAACTTTTCCCACAATCAGGACACTCAAAGGGTTTCTCTCCTGTGTGAGTCCTCTGGTGTGTCACCAGCCTGAATTTGGTACTGAAACATTTCCCACAATCAGGACACTCAAAGGGTTTCTCTCCTGTGTGAATGCTCTGGTGTGTCACCAGACTGGATTTCATACTGAAACTTTTCCCACAATGCGGACATTCAAAGGGTTTCTCTCCTGTGTGAGTCCTCTGGTGTGTCACCAGACTGGAATTGGTACTGAAACTTTTCCCACAATCAGGACACTCAAAAGGTTTCTCTCCTGTGTGAGTCCTCTGGTGTGTCACCAGACTGGGTTTGGTACTGAAATGTTTCCCACAATCAGGACACTCAAAGGGTTTCTCTCCTGTGTGAATGCTCTGGTGTGTCACCAGACTGGATTTCATACTGAAACTTTTCCCACAATCAGGACACTCAAAGGGTTTCTCTCCTGTGTGAGTCCTCTGGTGTGTCACCAGACTGGCTTTGGTACTGAAACATTTCCCACAATCAGGACACTCAAAGGGTTTCTCTCCTGTGTGAGTCCTCTGGTGTGTCACCAGACTGGAATTGATACTGAAACGTTTCCCACAATCAGGACACTCAAAGGGTTTCTCTCCTGTGTGAGTCCTTTGGTGTGTCACCATGCTGGAATAGTGACTAAAACTTTTACCACAATCAGGATATTCAAAGGGTTTCTTTCCTGTGTGAACCTTCTGGTGTCCAACCAGACTGGAATTGGTATTGAAACTTTTCCCACAATCAGGACACTCAAAGGGTTTCTCTCCTGTGTGAGTCCTTTGGTGTGTCACCAGGCTGGAAATCCGACTAAAACTTTTCCCACAATCAGGACACTCAAAGGGCTTCTCTCCTGTGTGACTCCTCCTGTGTACCACCAGGTTAGAATTGTTAGTGAAGCTTTTCCCACAATCAGGACATTTAAAGGGTTTCTCTCCTGTGTGAGTCCTCCTGTGTATCACCAGGCTGAAATTGGTACTGAAACCTTTCCCACAATCAGAACATTTAAAGGGTTTCTCTCCTGTGTGAGTCCTCTGGTGTTTCTCCAGGGTGAAATTGTGAGTAAAACTTTTACCACAATCAGGACACTCAAAGGGTTTCTCTCCTGTGTGAGTCCTCTGGTGTGTCACCAGACTGAATTTGGTACTGAAACATTTCCCACAATCCTGACATTCAAAGAGTTTGTCTCCTGTGTGAAATCTCTGGTGTGTCACCAGCCTGAATTTGGTACTGAAACGTTTCCCACAATCATGACATTCAAAGGGTTTCTCTCCTGTGTGAGTCCTCTGGTGTGTCACCAGACTGGAATTGGTACTGAAACTTTTCCCACAATCAGGACACTCAAAGGGTTTCTCTCCTGTGTGAGTCCTCTGGTGTGTCACCAGACTGGGTTTGGTACTGAAACGTTTCCCACAATCAGGACACTCAAAGTGTTTCTCTCCTGTGTGAATGCTCTGGTGTGTCACCAGACTGGATTTCATACTGAAACTTTTCCCACAATCAGGACACTCAAAGGGTTTCTCTCCTGTGTGAGTCCTCTGGTGTGTCACCAGACTGGATTTGATACTGAAATGTTTCCCACAATCAGGACACTCAAAGGGTTTCTCTCCTGTGTGAATGCTCTGGTGTATCACCAGACTGTATTTGGTACTGAAACGTTTCCCACAATCAGGACATTCAAATGGTTTCTCTCCTGTGTGAGTCCTCTGGTGTGTCACCAAGTTGGAATTCTTGCTGAAGCTTTTCCCACAATCAGGACATTCAAAAGGTTTCTCTTTGGTGTGAGTCCATGTTGCCATGCTCGCTAAAGCATTTACCGCAATGGGAGCACTTGTATGGCTTTTCTCCAGTCTGGATCCTCTCAGGCATAATCAGCTATGAGTTGCAAGTTGTATCTTTCCCACAACAGGCACGTCTATGGAGCTTTTTCACAACTCATGTTCTTGAGGAGATCAAAAATATAGATGATACCTTGTTTAATGGTACTTTGATTTAGTGGTGATTTTCTTCCTCCCAGAGCGAGGCCTGCAACACTGTCTGCCCTGCATGGCTTTCCAATTCACCTTTTTCTTCCCACTGACTTCGAGATATTTCCCTCCTTTGCTCAATGGAAAAATAATCTCCCTTGACTTTTCATGTAACGTATGCTTGAGTTTTGCATACTCTGCTTTCTCTTCTTCGTTTTCTTTTTTTTCCTCCCTCATCTGCTTAGGAAGATTGTATAGTTTTCAGAAGGAAAAGGAAAATATTTTGATTTCTGGACTGACTTGCTTTGCTGTTCAGTGTTGCTTGTTATCCTCAGTTGTCCAGAGTGCTCTTATTGCCATCTTCTTTGTCTATAAGATTCAAATAAAAATGTATCTTTAATTGTGTATAGAATAGTTGCAGAAGATGAGGAAAAAAAAGAAAAAAGCTTATGTTACAATGAAATAGCAAACATGCCACAATCCTATAATAATTTTACATTAATCACTATTCATTTGACACATGAAAAACTACCCAGATCCTAGTTCAAATATCCAATCAATGAAGAAATTGGTTGTGGACTTGGTCAATCAATGAATTCTTAGCAGTGCAAAGGGTTGTTTTCAAACACAGGTGTTATAAAATTTAAAAACACTAAAAATATAAATGCAAACATGCAACTACAATTTTGCTTTGAATCAAAACTTAATTTTTTCATGCTTAGCTGAAACATGAAAAATGCCAGAGATTTGCATTAGTTCTTCAGTAAGACTGCATTTACTTGATTCACGTTGCAACACGGGTCAGAGATAGAGACTACATCTATAAAAGCCAAAGTGTAGGAGTTTCCTAATCTCTGACATTGAGGTTTGTGTTAAGACAATGCCAAAGAGTAAAGACCTCAGCTATGATCTTAGAGAAGCAATTGTTGCTGCACATCAATTTGTGAAGGTTTAAAAGGCCATTTTCAGATACCATATTTTTCGGAGTATAAGATGCACCCTTTTCCCTCAAAAAAGGGTGAAAATCTGGGTACATCTTATACATTAAATACAACATTTTTGTATTTGCCCGCTTCACCAAAATGGTTGTGCATAGCCTTTAGGAGGCTTCCAAAGTGCTCCTGGGAGCAGGCGGAGGCTGATATGAACTAAAATGGGCCGTTTTCCCCTCATTTTTGCTCCCCTTGTCCCCAGGAGGACTCTATAAGCCCCTTAAAGTCTGGGCATACCCTTTTTTTTAAATACAAAAATGGCCCAGTTTTTGCAAGAAAAGGGCCATTTTTTGGTGATCTGCAGAGTGCAAAAACTTTTTTAAATATTTGCCTCTTCAAAGTCTTGGTGCATCTTATACTCTGGTGCATCTTACACTAAAAAAAAATACGGTAATTTAAAATCCATCATTCTACAATGAGGAAGATTATTCAGAAGAGGAAACATTCAAGACAGTTGCCAAACTTCCCAGGACTGGACATTCAAGAAAATTCACCCCAAGGCCAGACAGTTCAAAGCCCAGAGATATTGGTAAAAAAGGGGGGTTATATTTCAGACTCTATGTCAGCCTGTGCTTCGCTTACTTGCTTTCGGCTCCATGGCAACGGGGGCGGGGGCGGGGGCATGGTATTTGGGTTGGGAATAAATGGTGCAGGAGTGATAGTCAAAAAGGGAGTTTTGTTCTCACCATCTTCTGATCATGTTATTGGCCGATGTTTGGACCTGGTCAAGGCCAACCGTCCTGCATACCAACCTGATGATGGTTCTTGGAGATGCAACTCACATGACACCTAAGGGATTTGCAGTGGGCAATGGGGTGGGGGTTGTTGGAGGGAGGGGGCTGGGCAATGTTTGATATGTATGATTTTGCGCTTTTCTGACTCAGACCTTGCTTTGCTTTCGCAGCTATCTTTTCATAACCAGTAAAAGTATTTTAATTCCACAAACAATGGAGTTAGGAGTTTTCTTTCTTGGTTATTGAGGGAGGCATGCCTGACATTAAGCAAGGTCTCAGCTCGCACCCATCCCGGAGTTAAAAGTTTCCGTGGGGGGAGCACCCAAATCTCTAACCCCTGCAGCAAGCAGAAGATAATGGCAAGGGTCACAACCAGCCGAAAACCAGAGGATGACTGGCAGGCAGCTGAAAGAGAGGCTTTCATGATGACCCATGCTTTACACCTTCTTCAGGAGGCTTGCGAGCGACGATGCATCTGTATAAGTCTTGATGAAAGGGAAAGTGGATTAGCCGAGCAGGCGGAGGGAGGAGCTGAAGACCTGGTTAGCCCTAAAACATCTACCGGAGCTGGGCAAGAGGGAGGAGCCAGAGCCACAGCAGCAGCAGCACTTCATGCTCCCGCAAGGAGGGGGGAAACTCCCGAAGGAACCAAATGCCTCAGATTCCTGAAGAATTACACACCTTCTTCAGGAGGCTTGGGAGCGACGACACGTCCGTGTAAGTTTTGATAAAAGGGAAAGTGAATTAGCTGAGCAGGCGGCGGGAGGAGCAGAAGACCTGGTTAGCCCTGAAATGTCCCTGAGAACAGCTACCGGAGCTGGGCAAGAGGGAGGGGCCACAGCCACAGCAGCAGTTCATGTTCCCCCAAGGTGGGGGGAAACCTTTGAAGACACCAAATGCTCAGATCCTCCACATGGAGTGAAGTACAGAGGAGATCCCAAAGAACTGGATTTTTTTTTATACTGCAAATTTGGAATTACCTGCAGGAGTTTGGGGAGGTTTTCTCATCGGAAGTTGCCAAAGTGAGAAGTGCTGCTATGGCTTTGGAAGGAAAAGCGGCTGCCTGGATGGTAGCCTTGCATAATGATCATTCCCTCCTGCTGAGGGATTACAAGGGGTTTATGACTGCCTTGAGGAAACGTTTTGATGACAGCCCCCCCGCCTAAATCACGGCGAAAAGCAGGACGAACCCCTTAACCCAGGAGGGGAGGCCTGAGGCTGAGTACACAGAGTTTCGTGAGCTGTTGGTGCGCATGCGGGGGAGGTCCGAGGAGGCACCAAAAGCAGGAAAGGAGGGGCATTGGGAACCCAACTGCTATGCTAGACATGTCCCAAAACTGACCCCGGCTGTTAGGGAGGAACCTGACTGGAAATTAGGGAGACGCTGTGAAACTGCCCTGGAAGGCATAGAAGGTGGTGATGTCCTTCCTCCAGGCCAGGAGGAGAAGGAACCCTCCTCTTCAGTGGGAGAAAGTGAAACTGATTCAGATGATCACCACTCAGTGAATCCCCGATCGGGCCCCATGACAATTCCAGTAGGACTTAACGTGCCCTCTACTGGATCCCAAGGAAAAATGCTAGCCCTCTTGGACTCTGGATGAACGCGTTGCGTAGTTAGCCCGGAAGTGGTGGAGAAAATGGGATTGAGACTGAGAATTTTGAAAGTGCCCATTGCTTTTTGCCAGTTGGACGGGTCTGTGGCTGGGGGCTGCCCACTTTGTAACTGAACCAATAGAAATGTGGATGGGGGGTCACCAAGAGACTTTGAGTTTCATCATTGCACCAGAGATGGATCCGCCCCTCATACTGGGATTACCCAGGCTACGTAAATGGAACCCATACATGAATTGGAGAAAAGGATGGTTGCGTATCTGTTCCGCTAAACCCCTGGAGGGGAAGAGGAGGGTCTCCTACATAGCTAAGGCTGAACCAAACTTAGCGGCTGCAGTGCAGGGAAAAATTGAAGGGGAAGAGAAAATCCCAAGGAATATTGGGACCTCAAGGAAGATTTCAGTGAAAAGGCTTCACATTGCCCCCTCCCCACCGTGCTTCTGGTTGCAGCAGTTTTGAGATCATCCCAGGGGAAAAACTCCCTAAGCCCCAGATTTACTCGATGACCCCACGTGAAATGGAGAAATTATGGAAGTTTATTGACAAAAACTTTAAAAGGGGTTTCATAGAACCTGCTAGGCCATGGGTGGCTGCACTTGTATTGTTCAGAGTAAAGAAAGATGGCTCCTTTGTTTATGTGTTGATTACAAAAACCTTAAGGGAATTTGCGTGGAAAATGTATACCCCCTGCCATTCATGAAGGATATGTTGGCCCACTTGGGGAAGGGGAAGATTTTGATGAATTTGGACCTAAGGGAGGCCTGCTACAGAGAAAGAATCAAAGAGGGGGATGAGTGGAAAACTGATTTCAATTGCCCTTTGGGATGCTTCCAATTCAGAGTACTCCCGTTTGGACTGCAGGGGGCGCCAGCAGTTTTCATGCAATTGATAAATGAAGTTTTGCATGAGCACCTGTACAAGGGCATGTTAGTCTACCTTGACGACATCCTTATCTACATGGAAACACGCGATGAACATGTGACTTTGGGGCGCTCAGTCCTCAAAAAACTCTGGGCCGCTGAACTTTAACAAAATTATCTAAATGTGAATTTCATCAGAAGATCGATTACCTAGGATAACGCATCTCCCACAAAGGCATTGAGATGGACCCAGCAAAAGTCCAAGCTTTCACGGATTGGGCACCTCCTCGCACCCGCAAGCAATTGCAAAGTTTTCTGGAATTTGCAAATTTTTATCGTCAATTTATTCCCTTGTTCGCTAGCATTGCACTGCCCATTACTTTTTTTTCTTTTTTTTATAATTTTTTTTTTACATAAACAACACATACCCACAATAGTGGGGGGGGGGGTCAAAACAAAAAAGAACAAAAAACAAAACAGAGAGAAAAAAAACACAAGTATATGTTATAAAAAAGTATATCAGCTGGTTACAACAAGTTTTTGTGCATCTCTTCCATTAATTCATATTAATTCAAATATCTTAACTCAAATGTTTACCATATTAACATCATCATACCTCCACTTTCAATTGACTACAGTTGTTTAAACATTCTTCATCCTTACCTATACCAAAGATTTAATCCATAACCACATACTGGCATTTCATTTACTTGTTTATAAAATCCTCCATTAACATCAAATCCTCATATCCTGTTTTAGCTAAACATCCATAATATTTAATACTAAAAATTTCATCCTCCATGTATATAATTTATTATCATTCTCCTTTCTTTATTTAATTATATCATATATCATAGCATTTTCCCATATAGTTAAGATTTAACTATATATAGTTTTATTTTATCTTTTATAATAATTATTATTGTGATTAATAACCTTTATATATAGTCCAAAGATATTTCTAACCTTCCCTTCTCATATCCAATTATTATTTATCAGAGCAACTCAACATTATATACATTACTATCATTATCAATTATTATTCAACTATATCTATTACAAATGAATTTAACTAGGTTTAGCTAGTTTTAAATTATACTCTTCCATCTATCAGCCTGTGTCTCTCCAGTAACAGAACCGCCTTAAATCTGTTGCCATTCGTGGGTCCAATTCTCCAAACATCTTTATGAGCAAGTCCATACAAAGAAATCTTTTCACCTTTTTGCTTATGGTGCCTCTCATATAATGCTGACATCCTCCTTTTATTTCCTTTATCAGCTTGTCTTTAATTCTCAGTGGTGGTATCAAAAGTTTTACAAATGGTATTTCATAAAGTATAAATTCTTTAATGCTTCTCACTCCTCCTGCGCCCTGTCTTTCGAAGTAAATCTTCTGCGTGGCTGCTCCCCCTTCAGACATTCCATCTTTTTCTCCCTCAGAGATAAACCAGTTGCCCCGAATATCAGCAAATTGAGAATCTTTATCTCTGACATCCTTAGTTTGTATTTGAAGAACATTCAAACGTTCAACATTCTCATTTTTTTCCTCATATTTTGTTGCTAGAAACACCAGATAATCCAGTTTCCTCTCAATTCTATCATGTGTGGTAGATAATTTCTGTAGTGCCAAAAAAATCATTTGAATAGAGGCTTGAATAGACGCCATATTTGTACGCAGTTAGTATTTTTTCTTGAGAGCTCTGAAGTATTTGCAAATAAAAACAAGCTGGGAACTGTGCAATCTTATCAGATCTTAGACCAATCCAGCCAAGCAATAAAAGTGTCAAGTTGTAAGCAGCCAAATTATAGTGAATTGGTTTACAGCCTGCTTGCAGAGGATCAGAGGAGATGTTGGAGTAATCTATCCTTTGTCCGTGTGAATAGCATTTAAAACATTTAAAAAGTAGGATAACCACCGTCCATAAACCAATAAAGAGATCAAAATCGCCGCTAGATTCTTCTGTTCTTTAATTTAAATTAGCTTGAATTTTTAGGCGGACTGTCTTTCTCTGAGTAATAAAATCATCTTACCAGCTGGAAATACTTTTGCCATTCTTTGGGGCTATCTGCAGTTTCAGTTAGCCTTATGGCTAATCCGGAAGTCACTGGCAAAGGAGGTTAATTTCCAAGTCCCCAGAGACTTTGCGAACGTCTCTGGGGCCACTGGATCTCCTCCTACCTTTCACTGTCTCTCCGGGACAGCTTGGGTCCAAAAAGGGACCGTCCATATGCTTCGGAATAGAGGAATTTCAGGAATAGCCTGAAAATCCGTCTTCTCACTGCTAAGCCCCGCCTTCTTCCGCACTGCCCATTACTAATCTCCTAAAATCAAAGGGAGAAACCAAACCTAGGCCGGGCAAGCCTTTGAACTGGACTATGGAGTGTCTAGCCACTTTCGATAAATTAAAGTGACTCTTTGCAGCGGAACCAGTTTTGAAACACCCTAATATAGATGCACCATTCATGGTACAAGCTGATGCTAGTGACATAGCGGTGGGGCAGTATTACTTCAAACACTTTTTGGGAAACAAAGTTGTCTGCTAGGTTTGTTAGGAACCTGTTGGAACAAACTCTGCACCAAGTGGAAGAAAGGCTTGCCACAAAAGTAAAAAATAACAAAAAAGCTTCTTCTAACATGTTAAAAACAAGAAACAAAGGAAACAATTGGTCCATTGCTGGGAAAAAGTGGCAAGAAGGTGACAAGCAACAGGAAGAAAGCAGAACTATTTAACTCATGTTTTGCATCTGTCTTTACAGAAAGGAATAAAACACTCCAACCTATCAAAAACAGCACCACAAAAATCAGATTAGGAACACAAGTTGAAATAGGAAGGAAAATGGTGAGCACCTGTCTACCCTAGACAAGTTCAAATCGCCAGGACCGGATGGATTACACCCCAGGGTTCTGAAGGAACTGGCAGACGAGATCTCAGAACCACTGAAGTATATCTTTCAGAGATCCTGGAGCACCGGGGAACTACCAGAGGACTGGAAAAGAGCTGATGTGGTTCCCATCTTCAAAAAATGGGGGGGGGCGGGGGGAGGAAACCACAGACCAATCAGCCTGACCTCAATACCAGGAAAGATTCTGGAAAAGATAATCAAACAACGAATTAGCAAACACCTAGAAGCAAACAAAGTAATAGCCAAATGCCAACATGGGTTTGTCAAAAACAGATCATGCCAGACTAATCTTATTGCATTTTTTGATAATGTGACAAAATTAGTGGACCAGAGGAATGTAGTTGATATAGTTTACTTGGACTTCCGTAAGGCATTTGATAAGGTAGACCATAACCTACTACTAGATAAAGTAGAAGAACGTGGGTTAGATAGCATCACCAGCAGATGGATTTGTAACTGGCTGACCAACCACACTCAACATGTAGTCCTCAATGGAACTGCATCTTCATGGAGGGAAGTATGCAGTGGAGTACCCCAAGGCTCTATTTTGGACCCAGTAGTCTTCAACATCTTCATCAATGATTTGGATGAGGGAATAAATGGGGAACTCATCAAATTTGCAGATGACACCAAGCTGGCAGGAATAGACAACACTCCAGAAGAGAGGCTAAAGATACAGAAGGATCTTGACAAACTTGAACATTGGGCACTATCTAATAAAATGAAATTCAATGGTGAAAAGAGTAAGGTTCTACATTTAGGCAAAAAACCCGAAATGCACAGGTACAGTATAGGTGGTACCTTGCTCAACAGTAGTAACTGTGAGAGGGATCTTGGAGTCCTAGTGGACAACCATTTAAATATGAGCCAGCAGCGTGCAACAGCTGCCAAAAAAAACCCAACACACTTCTAGGCTGCATAAACAGAGGGATAGAATCAAGATCACGTGAAGTGTTAATACCACTTTAAAATGCCTTGGTAAGGCCACACTTGGAATACTGCATTCAGTTTTGGTCACCACAATGTAGTAAAGATATAGAGACTCTAGAAAGAGAGCAGAGAAGAGCAACAATGATGATTAGGGGACTGGAGACTAAAATATATGAAGAACGGGTGCAGGAACTGGGTATATCTAGTTTAATAGAAAGAAGGACTAAGGGAGACATGATAGCAGTGTTCCAAAATCTCAGGGGTTGCCACAAAGAAGAGGGAGTCAAATTATTTTCCCAGGCACCTGAGGGTAGAACAAGAAGCAATGGGTGGAAACTAATCACGGAGAGAAGCAACTTAGAACTAAGGAGAAATTTCCTGACAGTTAGAACAATTAATCAGTGGAACAACTTGCCTCCAGAAGTTGTGAATGCCCCAACTTTGAAGTCTTTAAGAAGAAGTTGGATAGCCATTTGTCTGAAACGGTATAGGGTTTCCTGCCTAGGCAAGGGGTTGGACTAGAAGACTTCCAAGGTCCCTTCCAACTCTGCTATTGTATTGTAATGGTGAGGGTAAATTGCAACCATGCTCTTACACCTCACGTAAGCTTACAGATATAGAAAGGAGATGGGCCATATGGGAAAAGGAAGCTTTTGCTGCTAGATGGGCTGTGATGACCTGGCGACACTTCCTAGAGGGAAATGATCAAATTCAGCAATTTTGGCCCATGAACGGCAAAGCATTAGATGCGGCTCACCAGACTCACAAAAAGCAGGCGGATAAGAAAAGGGTTAAACCTAAAGAGTACCAAGTTGGGGATAGAGTGTTTTTGTCCACCAAGTTCCTACAAACCGCCCAAAAATCGAAGAAGCCGGGGCCAAAGTACTTAGGTCCGTTCCCCATTGTAAAAATCATAAATTCTGTGTCGGTGAAGTTGGAGCTGCTGAAGAACCTTAGAAGAATTTATCCTGTATTTCATGTGAACCTGTTGAAACCAGGACACTTCTTACTTTCGTCCGCCTCAACCTTCACCTCCGGTCCCTCTTCTTATTGAGGGAGAGCAACATTTTGAAGTTAAAGAAATCGTAGACTCCAGAAAACATAGAGGTCGCTTTCAGTATTTGGTCTCCTGGAAACATTTCCCAGATTTTTACCTTTATCACTGTCTCCCCAGTATTTATTCCTGGCTAGGTCAATCTCCACATCTGCTGCCAGCTCGTACCAACGTTGCAGGTTGTGTGGGGCCCTTCTGTTAACACAGTTGTGGTATATATCTTGGTTCAGGCCATCCATAAAACTGTCCATTAAAGCCTCCTCGGACCACTCCCGCATACGCACCGACAGCTCACGAAACTCTTGGATGTACTCAGCCACTGGACTTCTTCCCTGAGTAAGAGTTGACAGCCACGAAACTCTTGGATGTACTCAGCCACTGGACTTCTTCCCTGAGTAAGAGTTTTCATCTTGGGCGCCTTATGCTTGGCTGAGGGCATCAGAGCAGTGACCATAACATAATCAGGGAAGTCATCATTATGCAAGGCGACCATCCAAGCTGCCGCCTTATTCTCCAAGCCATGTCACATGTTGGGATCAAACTGTTGCATGAAATTCCAGATCTGGACCAGGAAGATTCCCAGTTCTGTGGGATTCCCTCCGAATTTCACACGAAGAGGAGGAACGTTTGTCATTCGATGTCTTCGCCCCCCCCCCTCTTGGAGGGGCTCCTGTGGCTCCTGCTGCTGGGGCTCTCCCATCCTGACCAGCTCTGTTGTCTGCCCACCCCCCACCCCAGAGTGAGACAGGTCATCTGTAGGTTTCTCTTCTTGATCAGGAAAATCAGCTTCCCTCTCAGCGCGGCGCTCATAAAAACGACGTTTCTCCCAAGCCTCTTGGAAGAGTTTCATAACTTGGGACATCATGAGATCCTCCTCTTCGGCTTCCTGCCAGGTAGCTGCAGGTCGCTTTTGTTGGCTGGTGATAACTCGGGCAGGGATTTCCTCAGGATCATATCTCCTTCAGTAACCAAGAAAGAAATCTCTCAACTCCATTGTTTATGGAATTAAAAGTACTTTTACTGGTTATGAATAGATAGCAGCAAAGTAAAGCAAAGTCTGAGTCAGAAAAGCACAAAATCATACATATCAAACATTTGCCCAGCCCCCTCCCTCCAACAACCCCCACCCCATTGCCCAGTCTGCAACTCCCTTAGGTGTCATGTGGTTGCATCTCCAAGAACCATCATCAGGTTGGTATGCAGAACGTTTGGCCTTGACCAGGTCCAAACATCGGCCGATACCATGCTCAGAAGATGGTGAGAACAAAACTTCCTTTTTGACTATCAGTCCTGCACTATTTATTCCCATCTCAAATATCATGCCCCCCCTCCCCATTTCCATGGCAGCCGAAAGCAAGCAAGCGAAGCAGAGGCCGACATCTGCAAGGGATTGATAAAGTCATACAGAAAAGAATTATTTCTAGTTATTGCTGCTAAGGCTGACTCTGCATATTATTGAGTCATACTTTTTTCACACACTTCTCCATTTTTTAAAATAAAATAATTGATGACCTGATGTAATATGTCACGTGTTGTTGTTGTTCATCAATGGTTGTATTTACCTACTTTTAAGAACTTCTAAGTTCTTAGCTATGTCATGATTTCTACTATGTCCTGATAAGTAAAATCATAAAAGTCAAGGAGAGTGTACTTCCTTTTTTACATGACTGTATATCTGGAAGTCCTGGGGATAGAGTATACATTTCCAGATACACTCAGAGAGAAATACAAATACACACACTTACAACATGGAGAAAATCCATATCTTTCAAGCCTGAAAAATATCTCTAGCTAGTCAAACCTTTTGTGCTAATGTTAATCACACATTTGATGAATTTGATGATTGCTCATATGTTGAGATGGCAAGGCTGAAGTTTAGGCCTCAACAGGTTTCTGCTAGTCTGAAGTGAAAGCAAAGAAATGTATAAATATCTGTCTTCCACTATGCTCAGGGTTCCTTCCTCCATAGGAGGGACCCGTCACTTCTTACGCTGAAGGCCCATCTAATACCACAACATATTTGCCTATAAAAAAATCAGAAAAAAAAAAAAAAAAAAAAAATCAGGAAAGTCTTCAAATCAGTCAGTTTCTCAGCTGGACACAAAATGGGACATTAGAAATGAAATTCAAACCATCTCTACACTTATCACTTTGGGTCACGTGGGTTTTCTCGTGTGCAATAAGGGTGGAACATTTCCTGAAGCACTGATCACACTCAGGGCACATAAATTATTTCATCTCTGATGTGTATAAAGACATGATTTATACCATTAAACCTACTACTGAGATCTTTCCCACAGTCATAAGGTTTCATAAGGTTTCTCTCCTGTGGTGTCTCATAAGATGGGAACGGTGATTGAAATTTCCCCACAATCGGGACATCCAAAGTGTGATAGGAAAATTCCAACAGGAAAACAAAGGCAACAACACAAGCAAAAGTTCTTACTTTAAGATCAGAGGTTTATTCTTTCTAATAATTTGGAACATTAGAAATGAATAGATAATAGCAATAATACACTGCATTGACATATTAATGCAGAGGGCCAATGAGAAATAGCAAGTCCTACAAGGATTGCTATAAATCAAAGAGTCACAAGCCGATCTTGAACCTTATCTTTTATACTATTCTTCTAACCACATACTTGCTTCCAGTGCCATGCAATGAGATTTATGGCTGGTGAGGCAGTCCTCTCCCCCGACACCCCACTTTCTAAATTGCTTTCTTTCTTTCGCCCGCCTGAGCTGACAGTAGATAGGTAGGTAGAGTGAATAGGTAGGTAGGTAGATAGAGGGATAGAGAGAAAGAGAGAAATACAGTAGGTAGGTAGAAAGAGAGAGAGTAGGTAGGTAGGTAGGTAGAGGGATAGAGAGAAAGAGGGAGAAATACAGTAGACAATGGGGTGTCGGGGGAGAGGAGAGAAGGCCTAAGCACTTTCTTTCTTTCACCCACCTCATCTCTGACTGTAGGCAAAAGAAAGCGGCAGCCCGCCAGCACAGGCCAGTGAGAGACTTTCTTCCACCAACCTGCATCCGCGGCAGCCCACCAGCAGAAATGGGCGAAAGACGTGCCTCTGCTGGTGGGCTGCTGCAGACGCAGGTCAGCGAAAGAAAGCGGTAGTCCACCAGCACAGGCCGGTGAACAAGACTTTTTTTGCCGACCTGCGTCCGTGGCAGCCCGTCATCAGAGGCAGGTCTTTCGCCCGCCTCTGCTGGCTTTTCTCTTGTGTGGATCCTTCCATGAATCACAAGAGAGTTGTTCTGGCCAAAGTTTTTGCCGCATTCAGAGTATTAGTATGGCTTTTCTCCACTTTGGATTCCTCCCAGGCATAATCAGCTATGAGTTGCACGTTGTATCTTTCACACAACAGGCACGTCTATGGAGCTTTTCCACGAGTCATATTCCTGGGGAGATCAAAAATATGGACGATCCCTTGTTTAATGCTGCTTTGATTTAGTGGTGATATTCTTCCTCCCAGAGTGAGGCTTGCCCCACTTTCTGCCCAGTAACTTCTAGATATTTCCCATTTTTGCTCAATAGAACAATAATCCCCCTTGACTTTTCATGTAACATATGCTTGAGTTTTGCATACTCTACTTTCTCCAGGTAGAAATCTCTTCTTTATTTTCTCTTTTTCCTCTCTTACCTGCCTAGGAAGGTGAAGAATTGTGTGTTTTTCTGGAGGAAGTGGAAAACATTTTGATTTCTGGACTGATTTGTTTTCCTTTTCAACGTTGCTTGTTATCCACAATTGTTCAGAGTGCTCATATTGCCATCCTCTTTGTCTATAGGATTCAAATAAAAGTGTATCTTTAATTGTGCATAAAATGGTTGCAGAAGATGAGAAAAAAAGAAAAAAAGCTTATGTTACAATGAAAAAGCAAGCATGCCACAATGCTACAATAATTTTACATTAATCATGATTCATTTGATACATGGAAAACTACCCAGATCCAAGTTCAGATATCCTTTAAAGATGAAATTCGCTTGTTGCCTGGATCAATCAATGAATTCTTAGCAGGACAAAGGGTTGTTTTCAAATACAGTCCAGTGAAAAAGAAACTACACCCTCTTTGATTTCTATGGTTTTACTTATCAAGATATAATAAATATCATTGCAACAGAAGAGAAGAGAATAACAGAATTGGAAGGGACCTTGGAGGTCTTCTAATCCAAGACCTGCTCAAGCAGGAGACCATATACATGGTCACTTCTGGTTTACTTGTAGGGCTGGTTTTTGTCCTCCCAAGGCTTCAGGGAAGTCTCGCGGAGGCTCCTGAATGTTCTGGAGATTGAAAATCGAAGTTACGGATAAATTAGAAGGTCCCATTCCCTAAACTTCCAAGTTCCCCATAGGTCCATTTTTCACCCTCTGGAGCCTTCAGAAACCTTCTGGAGACTTCCCTGAAGGCTCCAGAGGACAAAAACTGCCCCTATGAGCAAAGCGGAAGTGACTTCCGGTTTGTCCGTAGATCCATTTTTTGCCCTCTGGAGGCTTCATCAGCCCCATGGGGAACCCGGAAGTCACCAATCCCAAACTTCCGGGTTCCCCATAGTTCCTTTTTCACCTTCCAGAGGCTTCAAGGAAGCTCCTGAAGCCTCCGGAGGGCCTCCGGGGAGGGGGGGAGGCTGTTTTCACCCTCCCCAGGCTCCTAGAAAGCCTCTGGAGCCTGGGGAGGGCAAAAAAACTGTGCCAAAAGCGATGGGTGGTGTGCTGATTGCACGTGCATGCACGGGGGTGTTGCACACATTGAATTATGGGTGTGGGCATGCCCGCACACAACCTCCCCTGCTCTCCCCCAGCTTTTGGCACGGGGGCCAAAAAAGATTAGCCATCACTGCCCTATACCGTTTCAGAGAAGTCACTCTCTTGTGTCTTTTGAAAAGCCTCCAGTGATGGAGCGCCACAGTGACAGCCAAGCACTGCTAATAAAGTTCCCTTGATCAATTGATGTGATTGTTGCTGCAAACTTTGACCTGATCAATTGATCATCAGCAAGTATGACTACATCTATAAAAGCCGAAGTTGTAGGAGTTTCCTGGTCTCTGGCATTGAGGTGTGTGTTAAAACAGTGCCAAAGAATAAAGACATCAGCAAGGATCTTAGAGAAGCAATTGTTACTGCCCATCAATTTGGGAAGGTTTAAAAGGCCATTTTATTCATGTTATAACAGCAGCTAGGATTGCATTTGCACAAAATTGGAAAAGTGAAGAGATCCCTAAAGAGGAGAATGTGATTAAGAAAATATTAGAATGTGCAGAAATGGAACAGTTTGACACTGGCTATCAAAGAGAAAGAACAAACTGATTATTATTCAATTTGGGAATCTTTTTACAGGATAGACATATTTTTGGGGAATGTTTACAAGGCCATTTGGAAACAATTTAAAATCCATCTTTCTACACTGAGGAAGATTATTCATAAGTGGGAAACATTCCAGATACCATATTTTTCGGAGTATAAGATGCACTTTTCCCCCGCAAAAAAGAGGCTGAAAATCTAGGTGCGTCTTATACACCGAATATAGCACTTTTTTGCCTTCTGAAGCCCTGCCCCTTCACCAAAATGGCCATGCATACCCTTGTGAAAGCTTTCAGAGAGCTCCTGGGGGTTGGGGGGGGCAGAAATAAGCAAAAAACGGCCAGTCCCCCCCCCCCCAGCAACACTCTATAAGGCTTTGTATGCAGGGGTTTTTTTGACAAAAAAAGGGCTCTTTTTCGTGAAAAATGAGCAATTTTTTGCTCGTTTTTGCCACCCTCGGAGCACTCTGCAAGCCCCCCAAGGCTGTTCTTGCTTCTACTGTATTTTTCTTTCTATTTCTCTCTATCCCTCTACCTACCTACTCTCTCTACCTACTGTATTTCTCTCTTTCTCTCTATCCCTCTATCTACCTACCTACCTACCTACTCATTCTACCTACCTATCTACTGTATTTTTCTTTCTATTTCTCTCTATCCATCTACCTACCTACTCTCTCTCCCTACCTACCTACTGCATTTCTCTCTTTCTATCCCTCTATCTACCTATCTACCTACTCTCTCCCCCTACCTAACTACTGTATTTCTCTCTTTCTCTCTATCCCTCTACCTACCTACTTACATACCAACTATCTCTCCCTACCTATCTACTGTATTTTTCTTTCTATTCCTCTCTATCCATCTAGCTACCTACTCTCTCTCCCTACCTATCTACTGTATTTCTCTCTCACTTTCTATTTCTCTCTCTCTATCCCTCTACCTACCAACGCATACAATCTCTCTCCCTACCTTCCTATTGTATTTCTCTCTCTTTCTCTCCCTCTCTATCCTTCTCTCTACCTACCTACTTTGTTTTAATTTGCCCCTTCAAAACCTTCGTGGGTCTTATACTCCAAAAAATACGGGAGTTGCCAATCTTCCCAGGAGTCGACATCCAAGAAAATTCACCCCAAGGCCAGACGATGCAATGGCCAGAGCAATTTTTTTTTTAAAAAAGGTTATATATCAGGCTCTACTGGCTTCAGTTAGCATGTTAAATATCAAGATTCATGACAGTGCAATTAGAAAAAACGGAACAACTATGGTTCGTTTGGAAGGGTTGCTCTTCTCTCTAAAAAGGTCATAGCAACATGGCTGAGGTTTGCAAAGTTGCACCTGAACAAATCACAGGACTTCTGCAACACTGTCCTTTGCACAGACCAGACCATAATGCACAGTGACATGTTTGACAAAAATCAAGCACAGCATATAAGTACAAGCAGCAAATGGCTGTTCAATCTCCCCTGAAAACCGTCCAGTGATGGCAGCACCCACAACTTCTGGAGGGAAGCCATTCCCAAAGAATCAACCTTAATTAATACAATAATATAATAGCAGAGTTGGAAGGGACCTTGGAGGTCTCCTAGTCCAACCCCCTGCCTAGGCAGGAAACCCTATACCGTTCGAGATAAATGGCTATCCAACGTCTTAAAGACTTCCAGTGTTGGGGCATTCACAACTTCTGGAGGGAAGCTGTTCCACTGATTAATTGTTCTAACTGTCAGAAATTTCTCCTCAGTTCTTTCCTTGATTAGTTTCCACCCATTGCTTCTTGTTCTGCCCTCAGGTGCCTTGCAAAATAGTTGAACTCCCTCTTCTTTGTGGCAGCCCCTGAGATATTGGAAGACTGCTATCATGTCTCCCCTAGTCCTTCTTTCTATTAAACTAGACATACCCAGTTCCTGCAACCGTTCTTCACATGTTTTAGTCTCCAGTCCCCTAATTTAAAAGGTTTTCTCAATCTTCCCACCAGAAGGAAAATTGCAGCCACCAGTTTCACAGCGGGCAGCACCAGTGGGCTTAAATTCGGGGAGGGAAGGAACCTGCAGCAGCAGCAGCTGAGATGCTTCAGCCCAGTTGCTTCTCTGCTTCCAGGCCGTGGAGGGAACTGAACAGCCCGACTTGCTCCAGGACTCTCCTCCCACCTGCCCTCCACTCACCTTCCAGCTGCTGGCTTCGATCCTTGGAGGAGCAGAAGAGCCGCCCTGCACACCTCCTTCCTCCCATGAGTCATCCGGAAGAGGAAGTTCCTCTACGCTTCTCTCCTCCTATCCTTTCTAGCAATGGTTTAAAACTCCTTTTTTAAACGCAAGCATGGTGTAGATGGCTTTCTAAGCACAGATGTTACCTGACCGCCATCTAGCGACAGGAGGTGGAAACACATACTTGTCTAATCTCCATCAAGGTGTTTGGAAGATATTTTCAGTGATTCCATGGCAGTAGGTCCTTTTCGACTCCTCGAATCTCTCTTTGATCAGTTTCCATCCATTGTATCCTAAAAGGTCCTTAAAAATCCTGTCCTTAGAATTTGGGTGGGGGAAGGCAAATTTTAATCCCATCAACTGGAGCTGAAGGTTTTCTGTTTGTGAATAGGCTGCCCTGGATTTCTTAATGGGCACAAAATCTCTGAAGATACTTTCTTCCTTTGTTAAGATTTTTTTTCTCCATTTCTCCTTTGGGTAAATATAATATTCTGCCCCTCTTTAATATTCCCCAAAACATTTCATTCTCAGGGTGGGTGGGTTTGTGATTGCTTCTCACAGTACACTGACCACATAACCATGCCAACTTACAATATCTGTTGTAGCTGTGGTCATTAAGCAAATCACCATGTTCCGTTCAGTGCAATGTACCATGACTGTGACTTACAACTTCCTGTCATTTTTGGTTCTTGGAAGCCAATTGTGAAGGTCCCAAATGGCGATTCCATGACTTCAGTGGCATTATCAGTTCTATATTGTTTCCAAGAAAAGAACATGTCTACAAATTCACACAAGTTAACCCTAATATGAAGGAGAACCAGTTTTAAACCATGTACCACCAATGGAATGAAATCTCGGGAGTGAAGAAATATGTAGTGTAGAAAGTTAGCACCTATTCCTCTCCTAGACTAATGAGGTCCCTTAAATGAGATTATCAAAAAAATTCCAACATCAAGTTGATTCCTACCCGTTTTATATCTTTGTAATGTAGAACACCCAAGATATATAAGCTGCAGTTCTGCTTTAGGTCAGGGCTTCCAATGCTTTTGTGGAATCCAGTGTGCAGAGTGTGTCAAGCTTCAAATGGTGTTTTTGCTGTTGCAACTATTATCGTTTCTCAGTTTGCAAAAAAACTATGGGGAGACAGAAGGGGGGAGATAGAACAAAGCTCCAGACATCGATGCCAGCCATGGGAACCAAGGACGTTTCGGCAGGTTTACCAGAGCCAAAAAAGACTTTCTCACAACAATACTAGAAGTCTCCATTGGACAATGTGACCAGGCCTAATAGCAGGGAGGGAAAACTTGAACGTTAACTATCTGCATTTACACGGGAAATAGTCAGACCTTCTTTTGCCCTCATCTTTGCCGATATGATGTATTCATTAAAGCTTGGCTGCTTGCTACCTGTCCAGAGAGAAAATCTCCCTGTTCCTATGAGCAATGTGAAAGAGAAATGTTGGACTGGATTACTGTGAGGAATGGACTTCAGGACAGGATCTATTTCCAAGGAAGATTTTATTCTGGTAAACTGAGCAGAGGTAATTTCCAAAGAGGAATGGGTGATGACAATTTCTCAACGGAGAAAAAGGCGGAAGGTGCATTATATTATTTTTTCTTTTTTTGACTCCTTTCCTGCTTCCCTGTATCAATTGTTTTTCTTTGTTTTGCATACTTTGTTAATTAAAATTTTGACTTAAAAAAAGGAATGTGTATCAAACAAAGAGTGGGGCAACTTTGATACATTTTTGTAGGCACATCTGTATTAACAATCTTTCTTCCAACCTTTTGAAATGCCTTTTGGAAACATTTCTCTCAGCATATATAGACAATAATCTCCTCTTCCCAAGCCCCCCTTTTCAAGTCCTGCTGGTTATCTGATTTTCTCTCTTTGACCTAATGAAAACTTCTGTGTATGCAAAGTTACAGACGCACAAGACATTTAGCATGGGTGTCCTTGGAAGCATCTCTGGCCAGCACCAATGAAGTTGGCTTCCTTTAGTTTCTCACCCATTGAAAATATTTGATCCTAAATCGTTGGCAGCAACCACCCCAAAAAGATTTTTACTATTTCTACAAATATAAATACAGGTAATCCTTGGATTACAAGTGTTCTCTTAGCAAATGTTCAAAGTTACACGATAAGCCCCCCCTTCCCCCCAGCATTTACAAACAAATCCTGAAATTATGAATACTGGAGCACCACGGCTGTTGTTCATCCTTACGAACAACTGCAGAGGCTCTGTTATATTCACCCCTATTCTCCCAACCCCAGCTGAGTCTTCACAGGCATTTTGCCTGTGGAGAGTGACTTAACTTGCAAAGATCTCTCTGCTGTGCTTTATTTGTCAGCATTCACAGAGGACAGAGGCCTAACGTACTGCGAGATCACGCAAGGTCAGTAGTCTTGAGTAATCTGACACTTTAGGCATCTATTCTCTGTGAATTGAGGTGTGGACGTTTGCAAATGGTGAGAAGACTTCATTCTTTCAGTCCTTCCCTCCATTTGCCATTTCCTTGCCAAGGCCTGCTGGGAGATTGCATTCCTATAGGGCCTCAGCAGCCCTTTGCAAACTGACTTTGTTGCCACCAACTGAGCTTGGGAGGAGTGGGTGTGTCCCTCCAAAGTCCTGTTCCTACAGGCAAAGGCTTTTTGCAAAGGGCTGCCAAAGGTTTCAGGAACGCAATCCTCAAATGATTTGCCAATGAGAAAGCAACCCCAAGAAGTCGCGCACAGCCTCTCAGGGCTGCTTTCTTGGCGCCAGATGCCATGTCAAGCTGATCTGAAGCAGGAAAACAATGAACGTGTGGGCGAAAGCAGGGAGTGATGTTGTTCAATGTACGAGATTCACTCCCACAACGTCTCAAGTTTCAGATGCAATGGGCAGGATCCACTACATTCGTAACCCAAGAACTACCCATATCCAGCAAGTTCTGCTGCTAATGACCAGATAGCATTATCACACTAATATGTTGCCATTTTTTCCTTCCTCCTTCCCGTTTAACACCACTACATATTTGCCAACAAAAAATTAGGCAAATTCTTTGTAGTCAAATTAAATAGTCAATTTCTCAGTTGGATTTACAGAGGGACTTTAGAAATGAAATTCAAACCTTTTCTACACTCATCACTTGGGGCCACATGTGGATTTTCTTGTGTACAATAAGGGTGGAATTTTTCCTGAAGCACCATCCACATTTGGGACACTCAAATGGTTTCTCCCCTGTGTCTATAAGCATATGATTTAGAAGGCTAGTGCTAATACTGAAATCTTTCCCACAGTCTGGACACTCATATGGTTTCTCTCCTGTGTGAGTTCTCTGCTGTGCCAACAGGTTGGAATTCTTACTAAAACTTTTACCACAATCAGGACACTCAAAGGATTTCTCTCATGTATGAGTCCTCTGGTGTTTCACCAGGTTGGAATAGTGACTAAAACTTTTACCACAATCAGGACACTCAAAGGGTTTCTCTCCTGTGTGAGTCCTTTGGTGTGTCACTAGGCTGGAATTGGTACTGAAACTTTTACCACAATCAGGACACTCAAAGGGTTTCTCTCCTGTGTGAGTCCTTTGGTGTGTCACCAGTATGGAATTGGTACTGAAACTTTTCCCACAATCAGGACACTCAAAGGGTTTCTCTCCTGTGTGAGTCCTTTGGTGTGTCACCAGGCTGGAATTCCGAGTAAATCTTTTCCCACAAGCAGGACATTCAAATGGTTTCTCTCCTGTGTGAGTTCTCTGGTGTGTCACTAGGCTGGAATTGGTACTGAAACTTTTACCACAATCAGGACACTCAAAGGGTTTCTCTCCTGTGTGAGTCCTTTGGTGTGTCACTAGGCTGGAATTGGTACTGAAACTTTTCCCACAATCAGGACACTCAAAGGGTTTCTCTCCTGTGTGAGTCCTCTGGTGTGTCACCAGGTTGGAATAGTGACTAAAACTTTTACCACAATCAGGACACTCAAAGGGTTTCTCTCCTGTGTGAGTCCTCTGGTGTTTCACCAGGCTGGAAAGCTGACTAAAACGTTTACCACAATCAGGACATTTAAAGGGTTTCTCTCCTGTGTGAGTCCTTTGGTGTGTCACCAGGATGGAATTCTGTCTAAAACTATTCCCGCAATCGGGACATTCAAACGGTTTCTCTCCTGTGTGAGTTCTCTGGTGTGCAACAAGGTGTGATTTATCACAGAAACATTTCCCACAATCAGGACACTCAAATGGTTTCTCTCCTGCGTGAGTTCTCTGGTGTGTAACCAGGCTGGATTTATCACATAAACATTTCCCGCATTCAGGACATTCAAACAATTTCTCCTTGGTGTGAGTCCACATTCCCATACTTGCTAAAGCATTTATCGCATTGGGAGCACTTTTAGGGCTTCTGTCCTGTGTGGGTCCTTCCATGAAACAAAACGGAGTTGTTGTGACCAAAGGTTTTGCTACATTCAGAGTATTCATATGGCTTTTCTCCAGTCTGGGTCTTCTCATGCATAATCAACTGTGATTTGCAAGTTGTATCTTTACCACAACTGGCACGTCTATGGAGCTTTTCCATAACTCATATTCCTGAGGAAATCAAAAATATGGATGGTCCCTTGTTTGGTGGTGTTTTGTTTCAAGCAGTTTTCTTCTTCCCAGAGCAATGCCTGTCACACAGTCTGCTCTACGTGGTTTTCCAATTCTCCTTTTCCTCCCCAGTAACTTCCAGATATTTCCCTCTTTTGCTGAATGGAAAAATAATCTCCCTTGACCATTCATGTAATATATGCTTGAATTCACACGCTCCGTTTCCCAGCTAGAAACCTTTTCTTGATTTTCTCTCGTTTCTCTCTCACCTACTGAGGAAGTTGGAGAATTGTGTGGCTCTCTGAAGGGAATGGAAAATATTTTGATTTCTGGACTAATTTGTTTTCCTTTTCAATGTTGCTTTTATCCTCAGTGTCCAGAGTGCTCCTATTGCCATCTTCTGTGTCTATCAGATTCAAATAAAAGTGTATCTTTAATTGTGCATAAAATGGTTGCAGAAGATGAGAAAAAAGAAAAAAGCTTATGTTACAATGAAAAAGCAAGCATGCCACAAGCCTACAATAATTTTACATTAATCATGATTCATTTGACACATGGAAAACTACCCAGATCCAAGTTCAAATATCCATTCAATGAAGAAATTGGTTGTTGACTGAGTCAATCAATGAATACTTAGCAGTGCAAAGGGTTGTTTTCAAACACAGGTGTTATAGAACTTAAAAACACTAAAAATAAAAATGCAAACATGCAACCACAATTTTGTTTTGAATCAAAACTTTATTTTTTCATGGTTAGCTGAAACATGAAAAATGCCAGAGATTTGCATTAGTACTTCAGTAAGACTGCATTTACTTGATTCACGTTGCAACACGGGTCAGAGATAGAGACTACATCTATAAAAGCCAAAGTGTAGGAGTTGCCCAACCCACTCGCCCCAACCCACTCGGCGGGTCACATGCTCGACCTCGTATTTCTCTCGGAGCAGTGGACTTGTGATCTTGGTCTGAGGGGTAGTGAGATCGTACCCCTGTCGTGGTCAGACCACTACCTACTGAGGCTTGACTTTCGGAGACCAAACCCCCACTGTAGGGAGGAGAAACCGACCAGGTGGTTTCGCCCGAGGCGACTTATGGACCCTTTGGGGTTCCAAACGGAGCTTGGGGTTATTCCTGATACCCTCGCCCGCAGTCCGGCGGAGACTCTGGTTGCTGCTTGGAACTCGGCAGCGACGGAGTCTCTTAACCGGATTGCGCCTCTACGGCCGCTCTGAGGCAGTGGATCCAGGAGGGCTCCTTGGTTTACTGAGGAACTCCGGGAGATGAAGCGCCGAAAGAGACGCCTAGAGCACCATTGGAGATCCAGTAAATCCGAATTGAACCGAGCACTTTTAACATCCTGCATCAGAGAGTACATCCGGGCAATCAGGACGTCAAAAAGAACTTACATTGCCACTCTGATTGCTTCCGCTGAGTCGCGCCCAGCCGCCCTGTTCAGGATAACCCGTTCCCTCCTAAATAGCTGGGTTATCACCGATCTGTTTTCCAAACTGGTTCATTTTGTGCCTTGCTCCAAGATCCCATCAGCAAAGTTAATTATTTTTTACTGTATTGTATTTTTAACGACTACTGTGGGGTGTGTCTGTGCAGAATGTTTGTTGAGTGAATATGATAGGTCTGGGAGTGCGAACTGGAGCCCCCTCCACTGAGTGCAGAAGCAGAAGTGGATGGGGGCCCGGATCCGCCCCTCGCCCCAGAGTGAATGGCGTGTGTGGCCTGCCGGCAAGAATGGGGGCCATGAGAGGGGGGGGTCTACAGGGGGGGAGAGGGTCAGAGCATCTTGGTTACAACTGGGGGGGGCAGATACGATGGGAGCTGTAGGGCTAGCCATTACCGGGGAAGAAGGACTCACTACATTACAGCGATTCCTTGTTTCGGCCCTTCAGGCTCACCTCAAGAACCTGGAAGCAGGGGAGATCACGGCCCTGGTCTCAGGTTGCTGCTGCTAAATGCCAGGTTTGTTGTGAATAAGGCTCCCCTCGTCCAGGATTTAATATTAGACGGGGGGGCAGACTGGCTGGGCCAAGAGGGAGGAGTCCCCCTCTCAGAAATGTGCCCAGATGGGTTCCAGATGCTCCACCAACCGCGACACCAGAGAAAGGGGTGGGGGAGTAGCAGTGGTTATCCGGGAGTCATTAGTTCCCCGCAGGAGCCCTGCCCCGGAGATTGTGGGGTGTGAGTCTCTTCCCTTGAAGTTGGACCTAGGGGTTCAAGTGGGCTTGTTCTTGACGTACCTACCTCCCAGCTGCGTCACGGCAGCCCTGCCTGTGCTGCTAGAGGCAGTAGCCGGGTTGGCGGTAGAGTTCCCCAGACTAATGGTGCTGGGGGACTTTAATCTACTGTCTCTTGGCGAACACTCTGAAGGGGCACAGGAGTTCATGGCCTCCATGACAACCATGGACTTGACCCAAATAGTTCATGGCCCAACTCATAGAGCAGAACACACACTCGACCTTGTATTTCTCTCGGGGCAGTGGAGATGTGATCTGGAATTAAGGGGAATAGAGACCTCCCTCTTGTCATGGTCAGATCAGTCCTTGCTGAGGCTTGACTTCAGGACACTACTCCCCCACTGCAGGGAGGTGGAACCAATTAAGTGGTTCCGCCCCAGGTGCCTGATGGACTCGATGGGATTTCAGAGTGAGCTTGGAGATATACCTGACTCCCTTGCCCGCAATCCGACCGAATCCTTAGTCGCTGCCTGGAATGTTGCGGCGACTGAGGCACTGGATCAGATTGCGCCTTTGAGGCCTCTCTGCGGCAGTGGATCCAGGAGAGCACCTTGGTTCACCGAGGAACTCCGGAAGATGAAGCGCCAAAAGAGACGCCTAGAGTGACGTTGGAGGACTAGTAACTCTGAATCTGATCAAACACTACTAAGAGTCTTCATTAGGACTTATCTAGTGGCGATATGGGCGGCAAAATGCACACATTTTTCCGCTCTTATTGCGTCCGTGGAATCCCACCCAGCCGCCCTGTTTAGGGTGACCCGCTCCTTCCTGAAAGGTGAGGGGTGGGGGAATCCCTGCAGGGAAGAGCTGAGGAATTTGTTCAGTTTCTGTCAGATAAAATCACTCAGCTTCGGACAGACCTTGACTCCGCTTGGGTAATACCAGCCGAGATGCCAAGGGTAAATCTAAGTCAGATTTCCTGGGATGAGTTCGAATTTGTCACCCCTGAGGAAGTGGACAAGGCCATGGGAGCGATGAGCGCCTCCACCTGTTTACTGGACCCATGCCCCTCCTGGCTGGTTTCGACCAGCAGGGAGGTGATACGCGGCTGGCTCCAGGCGATTACCAATGCTTATTTGCAGGAGGGGTCTTTCCCGCAACCACTAAAGGAAGCAGTGATGAGACCCCTCCTCAAGAAGCCTTCCTTGGATCCAGCCGTCTTGAAAAACTACCGTCCTGTTTCCAACCTTCCTTTTTTGGGGAAGGTTGTTGAGAAGGTGGTGACGGTTCAACTCCGACGGACCTTGAATGAAGCGGATTATCTGGATTCCTTTCAGTCTGGTTTCAGGCCTGGGTACAGCACAGAAACCGCTTTGGTCGCACTGATCGATGATCTCTGGCGGGCCAGGGATAGAGGACATTCCTCTATCCTGGTGCTTCTTGACCTCTCAGCGGCTTTCGATACCATTGACCATGGTATCCATCTGCGACGTCTAGAGGAGGTGGGAGTGGGAGGCACCGTTTTACGGTGGTTCTCCTCTTACCTCTCCGGTAGGTCGCAGTCGGTGTTGGTCAGGGGACAGAGGTCGACCCCTAGGCCCCTCAAGTGTAGGGTGCCGCAGGATTCGGTCCTGTCTCCCCTCCTATTTAACATCTACATGAAACCGCTGGGTGAGATCATACAACGGCACTGGATAAAGTACCATCATATGCAGATGATACGCAATTGTATCTATCTGTCCCGTGCTAGCTCAGTATAGCGGCGGACGTGATGTGCCGATGCCTGGAAGCTGTCAGGATCTGGATGGGGATGAACAAATTGGTGCTCAATCCCGATAAGACCGAGTGGCTATGGATGTTACCCCCGAAAGACAGTTCAGACAGTCCGTCCTTGATCCTGGGGGGTGAAGACTTACACCTTTCAGAGAGGGCTCGCAATTTGGGGGTCCTCCTGGATTCACAGCTGACACTGGAACACCATCTGTCGGCTGTGACCAGGGGGGCCTTTGGCCAGGTTCACCTGGTACAACAATTGCGGCCCTACTTGGACCGGGGGGGCACTTCAAATGGTCACTCACGCCATTGTCACCTCAAGGCTGGATTATTGCAATGCGCTCTACATGGGACTACCCTTCAAAAGCGTTCAGAGACTACAGCTAGTCCAGAATGCAGCCGCGCGAGCGATTTTGGGTGTACCAAGATACACGCATATTACACCTGTCCTCCGCGAGCTGCACTGGCTGCCAATTGGTCTCCGGACGCAATTCAAGGTGTTGGTTATCACCTTTAAAGCCCTACATGGCTCAGGACCAGCGTATCTGCGAGACCGCCTACTGCCACACACCTCCCAACGGCTGATAAGATTCCACAGGGTTGGCCTCCTTTGGATGCCGTCAGCCGGACAGTGTCAGCCGGCAGGCCCCCGGAGGAGAGCCTTCTCTGTGGCTGCTCTGACCCTGTGGAACCAGCTACCCCCAGAGGTCCGGACCTTACCCACTCTCATGGCCTTCAGAAAAGCTGTTAAAACCTGACTGTTCCGGCAGGCCTGGGGCTGTTGACCTTATTGTAAAGGTCCAGCCCCGATTAGAAATGTATGTGTGTTGGGAATTTTAAATTATTCTTTTTTTGCTTTTCTTTTTTTCTTTCTTTGTAAGCCGCCCGGAGTCCTCCAGGATTGGGCGGCCTAGAAATTTAACAAACAAACAAACAAACAAATAAATATTAGAACAAATGACCAGAAATATTTGATGAATGCAAGACTGGCCCAACATTTTGTGACCTCTGCTTCGGAGAAGAAAAATGGTATAGTTATATACCTAAGAAAGGATATAAAGGCTGAACTAATTGAAGCAGACTCTCAAGGAAGATATATTGCAATAGAACTATTATTAGAAGGAAAAAAGATACTCTTAATGTGAGTATATGCCCCTAATCAACAAGAAGAAAAATTCTACAAGACGCTCCATACCAAGTTAATACAATGGGACTACAGATCCTGCATACTAATGGGTGACTGGAATGGAGTTTTGGATACCAAGAAAGATAAGAAGGATGTTTTGTAAAATACTCAAACACGTGCAAAACTACCTAAGTCCTTTTTCGATATGATGGATGATTTGGAGCTAAGAGATATTTGGCGAGAAAGGAATGCTAAAGAACAGGACTTTACATTTTTTTCTGATAAACATCAATCTTTTTCCAGGATTGACTTTATACTAACTACAAATGATTTGCTTTCTAAGGCAAAGAAGACGAAGATATGTTCCAAAGTCTTAACAGATCATAACCCGGTTTGGATGGAATTGGAAAATGGGAAGGAATCTAGAAGGTGTTGGAGGCTAAATGAAAATTTATTTAGATATGTGAAAAATGTCAATGAATGTAAAAAACTGTTGAGAGAATATTTTGTTTTCAATATGAACAAGGGTACATCTATGGAAATGGTTTGGGATGCAAGCAAAGCGTATGTGAGAGGAGTTCTAATAAATTTAAATAAGCTACATAGACATAGACGGGGGGGGGGAGGAAGGAACTAGAGGAAGAGATAAAGAAGAAAGAGCAGGAGTTAATATTCAACCCAGGTGATAAGAAGACAAAAGAGGCAACCACCTTATTACGAGCGCAATTTAATATATTGATGTCAGACCAGGTGGCTACTAATCTGTTATATGCTAAACATAATACTTTTTGCAATGCAAATAAACCAGGCAGATGGTTAGCATATATGACGAAGAAAAAACAAAAATCTCGTACCATACAAAAAATAGACCATAAAGGTAAAGAAGTTCATCAACAGGATATGATCAAAAAGGTCTTCTTAGAATTTTACACAAAACTGTACACTGGTGATTAAATACAAGGCTTAGATATAGATAGATACTTGGAGAAAGAAAAAATATCTATAGTTAAAGATGAGCAAAGGGAGAGATTGAACCAACCAATAACTTCGGAGGAAATCCTCCAGGTAATTAAACAGTTAAAAGTTGGGAAAGCACCTGGTACAGATGGTTTGACAGTGGTTTATTATAAACATTTACAATTAGAAATGGTAGAACCCCCTAAGGAATTATTTAACATTATCCAAATGGAAGGAAAGGTATCTCCATCTTAGAGAACAGCTTTTATATCCTTGATCCCCAAAGAAGATCAAGATCTTAGTCAGCCAAAAAATTATAGGCCTATATCATTACTCAATACAGATTACAAAATTTTTGCCAAAATACTAGCAAACAGGTTGATGTTAGCTACTCAGCAACTGATTCACAATGATCAAACTGGTTTTATACAAGGAAGATAAATGAGAAGTAATGTAAGACAAATTGTTAATATATTGGAGTATCTGGGAAAGAATAACCAAGTCCCCACAGTGCTTATATTTCTGGACGCGGATAAAGCATTTGATCGAGTGAATTGGCAATTTTTAATGAAAACAATGCAAAAGATGCAAATTGGAGAGTATTTTCTACAATCAATCAATGCAATATATCAGGAACAAAAAGCAAAAATTATAGTTAATGAAAGTTTAACAGAATCTTTTAAAACCGAGAAAGGTACAAGACAGGGTTGCCCCCTATTGCCATTATTGTTTATTATAACCTTGGAGTTATTGCTGAATAAAATACGGGGGTCAGATGATTTACAGGGAATTAAGATTAGGCATCACGAATATAGATTACGAGCATTTGCGGACGACTTGGTTATAACTTTAACCCAACCAGGGAAATCTACTAAGATCTTAATGAATATGATTAATCAATATGGCCAAGTATCTGGGTTTAAAATAAATCTAGGGAAAACAAAGATGTTAGTTAAAAATATGAACACTAATCAAAGGGAAGAATTAGAAAGAATAACAGGATGTGAGATAGTTAAAAAGGTTAAATATTTAGGAGTTTATATTACAACTTCAAATGGGAAACTATATAAGTATAATTATGAACCATTATGGCATAGAATACAGGTAGAGATGAAAAATTGGTTAGAGCCTTCTTCGTATTCTCCCATTCCTTCTTTAATGTGTCCATCCATTCATTCAGAGACAAGGAGGAGGGAGGTTCTTTTGGCAGCTCAGGCATGGGAACGAACTCCATGCCACTGGTAATCTGGAACAGAGTTAAACCGGTACTGCTGTGGACCGCATTGTTGTATGCCACTTCAGCAAAGGGTAGTTAGTTTGACCAGTTGTCTTGCTGATAGTCATAACACTGGAGGTATTGTTCCACCATCACATTGGCCCTCTCTGCTGCGCCATTTGTGCTAGGATGAAATGCCAAGCTGAGTCCCTGTGTGGATCCAATTGATTTGAGGAACTCTCTCCAGAACTTAATGGTGAACTGAACTCCGTGATCTGAAATGACCCTTTTTGGCACCCTGTGCAGGCAATAAATGTGTTTCACAAACATTTCCGATAATTTCTTTGCAGATGGCAACCCTGAGCAAGCGAAGAAATGCGCTTGCTTGGAAAACAAATCAATAACTGTCCAGATTACTCTATTACCGTCGCTGTTTGGAAGCTCGATGATGAAATCCTTGGCGATCTCTTCCCATGGTCGGCTGAGGCTGGCCACTCATTGTAGTAGTCCAGGGGGTTTTCCCGCCGGGTTTTCATTGTGGCACAAGTAGCACAGCTTTTTACATAATCTTCCACCTCTGATTTCATCTTTGGCCACCAAAATTGATGTCTGGTAAGGTGGAGTATTTTTAGGAATCCGAAGTGGCCTCCTAGTTTCGCATCATGCCTCCACTGTAGCACTTGCAGCCTCATCTCTGCAGGAACGTATAGCTTGGACCCCTTCCAGGCTAAACCATCGCTCACCGTTAGGATGTCCTTGTTGTGGTTGAACCATGGGTTCGTCCGGAGAGCTGCCTTCAGCTTGGTCATCAACTTATCTTGGCTCCGAGTGATGACTTGAGCTGCTTTTTGGTGAGAGGGAGATATGATGGGGTAGTCGATTTCTTCCTTCTTACTGTCATATTGCGGTTTTCTCGACAGAGCATCTGCTAACAAGATGGGATGTGTTTAATTTCGAATTTGAACTTTGGAAGTATTGTGCCCAGTGAACTTGCTTAGGGGATAACCTCCGATGAGCTAAAAGTGCTACGAGGTTTTTATGATCAGTCCAGATCTCGAATGGTATGTCCCCCCCCCTTCTAGGAGATGTCTCCAGATGAGCATGCTCCACCTGATTGTGAATTCCTCTTTCTCCCAAATGGGCCACCTTCTTTCAGTAGGGGTGAGTTTCTTGGAGGTATAAGCGCAAGGCAAGAGGTAGCCTTCTTTACTTTTTTGCAGTAGTACTGCAGCTATTGCTACATCACTGGCATCCGTCTGGATTATAAATGGTTGTTCTGGGTCGGGATGCTGCAAGATGGGATGCTGCATTTTAATTTTTCAAAGGCTTTTTGATAGTCCATCATCCACTTAGTGGTTGGTTTGCTTTTGGCTTTGTTGGAGAAGGACCCGTCTTTAGTAGCTCAGTTAATGGTAGGGCAATTTCAGTGAAAGTTGGGATGAACTGCCTATAAAAATTCACAAATCCAAGGAAGCTTTGTAGTTGTTTGCGAGTACTGGGAGGTTTCCAATCCAACACTGCTTTTACTTTTCCTGGATCCATTTCTACTCCTTCGTTGGAGATACCCCAGGTAATCTAGCGAGGTCTTGTGGAACTCACACTTTGACAATTTGACGTACAGCTTGGCAGCTAGAATTTTTTTCAGAACTTGACGCACCAGTTTTACATGTTCTTCTAGGGTCTCAGAGAAAATCAAGATGTCATCTAAATAAATGAGTACTCCGCAGTATAGGTGGTCATGTAATACCTCATTTATGTACTGCATGAGGACTGTGGGTGTCCTTGTAGTCCAAAAGGCATGACTTTGTACTGGAAGCTTTTCAGGGGACTGTTAAATGCAGTTTTCCACTCATCCCCCTTTTGGATTCGTATGCGATAATATGCCTCTCTCAAGTCCAGCTTGGTGAAGATTTTGCCTTTAGCCAAGTGGTTCAACATATCCTTCATGAGGGAGAGAGGAGAGAGGATGGGTGTTCTTCTCGCATACTGCATTCAAGGCTTGCAGATCTACACAGAGGCGAACTCCGCCATCTTTCTTTTCTCTGAAGAGCACTGGGGCCGCTACTTTCGACTTTGCTGGTTCAATAAAACCCCTTTTTAAATTGGTATCGATGTACTTCCTCAATTCAGTCATCTCCTTGGGAGTCATAGAGTACATTTTTGGTTTTGGTAAGGCTACCCCTGGTTTGAAGTCATTCGCACAGTCTGTGGGGCGGTGAGGTGGAAGGTAGTCTCCGTCTTCCTCACCAAACACCCCTCCCAAGTCTCAGTAGACCTTTGGCACTCGTTGGATCCCTGGAGGTTTGGTGTCTGCTGCGGGGGCTGCAGGTTCTAGATGGTTTGGGCTGTTGGTTCTAATTGTTCCTGGGTGGCCACGGTTGGTTCTAAGAGCCAAGGTGGCGCAGTGGTTAAATGCAGCACTGCAGGCTACTGCTAGATCAGCAGTTCAGCAGTTCAAATCTCACCGGCTCAGGGTTGACTCAGCCTTCCATCCTTCCGAGGTGGGTAAAATGAGGACCCAGATTGTTGGGGGCAATATGCTGACTCTCTGTAAACCGCTTAGAGAGGGCTGAAAGCCCTATGAAGCGGTATATAAGTCTACTGCTAAGTCTACTGCTATTGGTAATGGCCCAAAATCAATTATCAATTTTCTAACACCGTCCTCCCACTTGATAGTAGGTGCCCACTTGTCCAACCATGAAAGTCCCAAGATAATTGACTCCTGCATTTTGGAGGCTACAATAAATCTGATGAACTCATTGTGGCGGCCTATCTTCAACTTTACTAATTCAGTGATTTTTGTGGCCGGGGCGCCTCCAATTAGGGTTCCATCTACTTGCTTGAATCGAATAGGGGGGTTTATGGGTCTTGTGCGTATACCTAGCTGCTCCACTATTGACATGCTGATTAAACATCTGGTGCATCTGGTGTCTATGATCGCCCCAACTTCCCCTTCTACCCCCATTCTGGGTACTTGGAGTTGGGATTTTATGTTAAAGGAGGGAATAGGTGCACTCACCATTGGGTTGCCTTCGGCATTTTCATCCTCCGAGGCCCCAGGGGCTTCTTCAAAAGCAGGGCTCTCTACCTCCATTGGCTGCTGTAGTAAACGGCTCTTTTCAGGTGGCTTTTTGGGTTTTTTCTTCATTGCGCTGGCAGGTGGTTGGCGCTGTTGTGGAACAGGAGCTGGAGCCAGGCATTCTGTTGCTCTGTGCCCCATCTGACCGCATCGGTAGCACTTTATAAAGGCCCCACGAGGGGTTGGTAGAACCCTCTCAGCTCGCTGCCTCTGTGTACGTTGGCCTAAAGGCTTTTTGGCAGGGGAACCGGTACCAGGCTTTCGATAGGTGTTAATCTTGTGGTCTAGTATGATTGCAGTGGTATACCAATCTTGGAGACGTTCCGGGATCCCCCTTACGGCACAAGCTTCTTTCAGTTTGGGATCTAAGGCTTTTTTGAATGTATAGACCATGTATAGTCCTTCTGGCCAATAGTATAGTCTCCCAGCTATTCTCCGGAACTCCCAACTAATTCCTTCATGGGATGACCAGCCTGTCACAATTCGTGGATCTGGTCTTCCGCATCCACATTTTGGGTCACATCGCTAAACCTGGCATGCATCACTTGGATGAACCCATTTATATCATCCAGGTCAGGAGCCGCTTCCTCGTGGAGCTCCGCTATCCACTGTGCAGCCTCCTTTTCATTCATCCCCTCTGCTATCTCTTGGATCAACCCTCGATCAGATGGGTATTGTGGGCCCACTTGATCAAAGTACGCCCATACTCGATTCAGGAAATAAGCCAGCTTATCTGGGGACCCATCAAATGTTGGACGGAACTGTGGGGGTGTGGGGGGAGGGGCGGTGGTGGTTGAACAGGAGCAGCTTGTTGGTCTGCTGCTGGGGGTGGTAAGCCCCTCTGCTGACCCACACCCATCGGTTGGGCAAAAGCCTGTGGAGGCATTGCCGGGGTGGGGCTGGACCTGGTGGCGGTCCCATTCTCTGGGTTTGTCCAGGAGCAGTTATCTGGGAAGGCGCCATCTGCTGGAAGAGGGCAGGCGTCCATTGGCATTGAGACCATCCATGACCCAGGTTTGTTTGATTCATGGGTTCGGAGTCACCCCTTTGCAGCTGTGGGGAGGTGCATGTGTTCTAGGCCTCTTTCTGCCGGCTGGATTGACCTCCCTTAATTGGAGGGGGGTCTGGTTGCACTCCAGTAGGAGGGAGGGGTGCTGATGTGACTGCTCAAGGCATTAATCCAGCAGCAAGGGTGTGGGTTGATTCATTAGCTACTGTATGGAAGGAGCCCATGTCTCCGCTCCACTTGGCAGAAATTTCTCTTCGAGGAAAGGAGAATGTGGGTGGTGCCAGGTTCCACTGAGGGGTTTCTGAAGAGGGGAGGGTTTTTATTTCACTCATAGTTAGCTGTAGGAAATGGTCTGGAAGGCCCATTAGAGAAGGGCTGCGGGAGGGCAGCTGAGTTCTCCATTCATCAGATCTTCTGGTAATCATCCAGTCATCTGTCGAAGTTTCCCTGGCAACCCCCTCTTCTTCTAGCAGGCATTCCTTAGAAGTCATAAATCTTGAGGTCTCCTCACGGAACTCCTTTTGCCGGTCCCCCAATTCCCTAATCTCTGCAGTTTCTATTAATTCCTTAAGAGGCACATCTTGAGCCTCGGCCAAATTAATTGAGCCGTAAATTTTAGCTTTCTCAGAGCATGTTTTTCTTCCTCCATTTTCACTGAATTTTCGTACTGCCCAGGGTTGGGTCAGAACTGGGATTCAGTACCCCCTGACAGCTTCCCAGCTTGGTATGCTGATAACTTATCTTAGTGGAGAGTTGGAATAGTGTCAGCGTTCCAAATATCATGCAGAATTAAATCAGAGTCAAAGGCAAATCTATGCTTAAAGTTCCAATTTAATAAGGCAGGCATATTGGCATCGTGCTGTGGGATTCCAACTCTGGAAGTTACATCAGAATCCCACCCAGTTAAAAGTTCATGATCTTGTCCCTATACCCACAGTCCATCACATGGTCCAATCTTCTTCTTCCACGTTAGCACCTACGCCCAACTGGTTCCGATCAGGTGCAAAGGTTTGGGAGAAAAAAGATGACCTTGAGCTTCTAGGAAGGAATTTTTTATTTTGAAAACAATACATTCTATCCTTTGCTAAATCCCCCCTTAATAAGAGTGTGGCAGGCCAAAGATTCTTAAAGGAACCGCTGCAGGCCTGACAATACCTATGTGGGCATTTCCCAGACATGCAATAGAAAAAGAAGCATAGCACAAAAACAGGATGTAACCACATACAGACAGCTTCTTACTATAGAACAAAGTGTACTACAGCTAAAACCTTTGAATGTACTAAAGGAGGAAAGGGTAATCCAAACATGGTTTCAGTATGGACAGTTACAGGTTAGATGGAAAAAAGATCAGAAAATTGGTATTATGCAAGATGAGGACAATCTACTAAAACAAATTAGGGATCAAAGTAAAATGCATATAAACAGGTTATATAATATATTAATAGAAATGGATTCTGAAACAGAATTAGTTAAAGACTGTATGATAAAGTGGGCACAAAATTTTGACAAACCAATAATGCTGGATACATGGGAAAAGATATGGGTAAGAAATGTAAAATTCACGCAAGCCCAAAATCTGACGGAGAATTTCTACAAGATGTTTTATAGATGGCATTTAGATCCCAAAAAATTGGCTTGTGTGTACCCAAACCTACAACCTAAATGCTGGAGATGTGATTGTGCTGATGCTATGTATTATCATATATGGTGGACTTGCAAAAAGGTTAAAGCATTCTGGATAAAAATATGGTGAATTATGCAAAATATCTTTAAAAAGAAGATAAAGTTTACCCCTCAGTTATTCTTGTTAGGTATAACTACTGATTGTACTGTTATAGAGACTACTTTGATTCTGAATTTAATAACAGCAGCAAGACTGTTGGTGGTGCAATATTGGAAGAAGGAAGATTTGGCTACTATTCAAGAATGGACATTAAAAGTAACAAACTTAGCAGAGATGGCTAAAATATCAGCATATCTCAAGGATCATTCAGACGAGAAATATAAGCTGGAGTGGAGAAGATGGATTGATTATATTCAAAATAAATATGGGACTAAGAAACTTCAGAGAGCTTATGATTGAAGAAGCAAGGAATGATATAATTTCTTTAGAGTTAGCTCAACAAGAGGGGAGTTAAAGTACAAGTGAAGGATGACGCTAAAGTCTGTTAGTTCACTTTAGAATATGATTGTTAAAGATGTATACCCTCTATTTGCTCTGGGAGGTTGGGGGGGGGGGGGTTGGGGTAGATGGGTTTGGGTGGGGGAGGGTGGGGAGGGGAGGTAAATATTTGTAAAAGCTTTTAAAATTTTTAATAAAAAAAGATCCTGTCCTTATAATTTGGGTGGGGGAAGGGAAATTTTAATCCCATCAACTGGAGCTTAAGGTTTTTTCTTTGTGAATAGGCTGGCCTGGATTTCTTAATGGGCACAAAATCTCTGAAGATACTTTCTGCCTTTGTTAAGATTTTTTTTCTCCATTTCTCCTTTGGGTAAATATAATATTCTGCCTCTCTTTAATATTCCCCAAAACATTTCATTCTCGGGGTGGGTGGGTTTGTGATTACTTCTCACAGTACACTGACACATAACCATGCCAACTTACAATATCTGTTGTAGCTGTGGTCATTAAGCAAATCACCATTTTCCATTCAGTGCAATGTACCATGACTGTGACTTACAACTTCCTGTCATTTTTGTTTGTGGGAAGCCAATTGTGAAGGTTCCAAATGGCGATTCCATGACTGTGGGACACAGCAACTATCGTAATTGCAAGCCAGGGCTGCCCCCAAATAACTGTGATGGCCACAACTTTAAGAAACACTTGTAAGTCTACTTTTTCAGTACCAGTGTAATTGTGAAGGCTGAGTAGTAAGTGGTAAGCAAGGACGGTCTATAAAACTGAATAATCCAAAGAGTGCTCGATAGCTGTTATTTAAAAAATCCTAGGTTAAACACAGTTGTGTCAGGATTATAAATGGATAGTGCACCACTACAAAATCTTATGTTTTGTTTGCTAGGTATGGAAGTTAAAAAAAATCACAGAAGACAGCAGTGGCATTATCAGTTCCATATTGTTTCCAAGAAAAGAACATGTCTACAAAATCACAAGTTAACCCTAATATGAAGAACTAGTTTTAAAGCATGTACCACCAATGGAATGAAATCTCGGGAGTGGAGAAATACGTAGTGTAGAAAGTTAGCACCGACTCCTCTCCTAGAATAATGAGGTCTCTCAAATGAGATTATCAAAAAAATTCCAACATCAAGTTGGTTCCTACCTGTTTTATATCTTTGTAATGTAATGCACCCACGATATATAAGCTGCAGTTCTGCTTTAGGTAAGGGCTGCTCATTGAGCTGCCAATGTTTTTGTGGAATCCAGTGTGCAGAGTGTATCAAGCTTCAAATGGCGTTTTTGGTGTTGTAACTATTATCGTTTCTCATTTTGCAAAAAAACTATGGGGAGACAGAACAAAGCTCCAGACATTGATGCCAGCTATGGGAACCAAGGACGTTTCGGCAGGTTTACCAGAGCCAAAAAAGACTTTCTCAAAACAAAACTAGAAGTCTCCATTGGACAATGTGACCTGGCCTAATAGCAGGGAGGGAAAACTTGAACTTTAACTATGTGCATTTGCGCGGGAAATAGATCTGCTTTTGCCCCCATCTTTGCCGATATGATGTATTCATTAAAGCGTTGCTGCTTGCTACCTGTACATAGAGAAAATCTCCCTGTTCCTATGAGCAATGTGAAAGAGAAATGTTGGACTGGATTACTCTGAGGAATGGACTTTAGGACAGGATCTATTTCCAAGGAAGATTTTATTCTGGTAAACTGAGCAGAGGTAATTTCCAAAGAGGAATGGGTGATGACAATTTCTCAACGGAGAAAAAGGCGGAAGGTGCATTATATTATTTTTTTTCTTCTTTTCGACTCCTTTCCTGTTTCTCTGTATCAATTGTTTTTCTTTGTTTTGCATACTTTATTAATTAAAATTTTGACTTAAAAAAAGGAATGTGTATCAAACAAAGAGTGGGGCAACTTTGATACATTTTTGTATGCACATCTGTATTACCAATCTTTCTTCCAAACCTTTGAAATGCCTTTTGGAAACATTTCTCTCAGGATATATAGACAGTCATCTCTTCTTCCCAAGCCCCCCTTCTCAAGCCCTGCTGGTTCTGTGATTTTCTCTCTTTGACCTAATGAAAACTTCTGTGTATGCAAAGTTACAGACGCACAAGACATTTAGCATGGGTGCCCTTGGAAGCATCTCTGGCCAGCACCAATGAAGTTGGCTTCCTTTAGTTTCTCACCCATTGAAACTCTTCGATCCTAAATCCTTGGCAGCGACCACTCCAAAAAGATTTTTACAATTTCTACAAAAATAAATACAGGTAATCCTTGAATTACAAGCGTTCTCTTAGCAAATGTTCAAAGTTACACAATAACCCCCCCTTCCCCCCAGCATTTACAAACAAATCCCGAAATTATGAATACTGGAGCACCACGGCTGTTGTTCATCCTTACAAACGAACGACCGCAGAGGCTCTGTTATATTCACCCCTATTCTCCCCACCCCCACCCCCAGCCGAGTCTTCACAGGCATTTTGCCTGTGGAGAGTGACTTACCCTGCAAAAATCTCTCTACTGTACTTTATTTGCCAGCATTCACAGAGGACAGAAGCCTAACCTACCACGAGATCGCGCAAGGTCAGTAGTCTTGAGTAATCTCACACTTTAGGCATCTATTCTCTGTGAATTGACCCATGGATGTTTGCAAATGGAGGGAAGACTTCAGTCTTTCAGGCCTTCCCTCCATTTGCGGTTTCCTTGCCAAAGCCTGCTAGGAGATTGCATTCCTATAGGGCCTCAGCAGCCCTTTGCAAACTCCCTTTGTTGGCACCAACTGACCTTGGGAAATGAAGTTCAAACCTTTTCTACACTCATCACTTGGGGCCTCATGTGGATTTTCTTGTGTGCAATAAGGGTGGAATTTTTCCTGAAGCACCATCCACATTCGGGACACTCAAATGGTTTCTCCCCTGTGTGTATAAGCATATGATTTAGAAGGCTAGTCCAAATACTGAAATCTTTCCCACAGTCTGGACACTCATATGGTTTCTCTCCTGTGTGAGTCCTTTGGTGTATCACCAGGATGGAATTGGTACTGAAACTTTTTCCACAATCAGGACATTTAAAGGGTTTCTCTCCTGTGTGAGTCCTCCTGTGTATCACCAGGTTAGAATTGTTACTGAAGCTTTTTCCACAATCAGGACATTTAAAGGGTTTCTCTCCTGTATGAGTCCTCCTGTGTATCACCAGGTTAGAATTGTTACTGAAGCTTTTTCCACAATCAGGACATTTAAAGGGTTTCTCTCCTGTGTGAGTCCTCCTGTGTATCACCAGGCTGGAATTGGTACTGAAACTTTTCCCACAATCAGGACACTCAAAGGGCTTCTCTCCTGTGTGAGTCCTTTGGTGTGTCACCAGGCTAGAATTGGTACTGAAACTTTTCCTACAATCAGGACATTTAAAGGGTTTCTCTCCTGTGTGAGTTCTCTGGTGTTTCACCAGGCTGGAATTCTGACTAAAACTTTTACCACAATCAGGACACTCAAAGGGTTTCTCTCCTGTGTGAGTCCCTTGGTGTGTCACCAGGCTGGAATGCTGACTAAAACTTTTCCCACAATCAGGACATTTAAAGGGTTTCTCTCCTGTGTGAGTCCTCTGGTGTTTCACCAGGCTGGAATTGTGACTAAAACCTTTACCACAATCAGGACACTCAAAGTGTTTCTCTCCTGTGTGAGTACTTTGGTGTGTCACCAGGCTGGAATGATGACTAAAACTTTTTCCACAATCAGGACACTCAAAGGGTTTCTCTCCTGTGTGAGTCCTTTGGTGTGTCACCAGGCTGGAAATCCGACTAAAACTTTTCCCACAATCAGGACATTCAAACGGTTTCTCTCCTGTGTGAGTCCTCTGGTGTTTCACGAGGGTGGAATTGTGGCTAAAACTTTTACTATAATCAGGACACTCAAAGGGTTTCTCTCCTGTGTGAGTCCTTTGGTGTGACACCAGGCTGGAATGATGACTAAAACTTTTTCCACAATCAGGACATTGAAAGGTTTTCTCTCCTGTGTGAGTTCTCTGGTGTCTCAACAGGATGCCTCTCTGACTAAAACATTTCCCACAATCAGGACATTCAAGCGGTTTCTCTACTGTGTGAGTTCTCTGGTGTGTAACCAGGCTGGATTTATCACAGAAACATTTCCCACATTCAGGACATTCAAAGAGTTTCTCCTTGGTGTGAGTCCACATTGCCATACTTGCTAAAGCATTTGTCGCGTTTTAGGGCTTCTGTCCTGTGTGGGTCCTTCCATGAAACCAAACGGAGTTGTTGTGACCAAAGGTTTTGTTACATTCAAAGTATTTGTATGGCTTTTCTCCAGTATGGATCCTCTCATGCTTAATCAACTGTGATTTGCAAGTTGTATCTTTCCCACAATGGGCACGTCTATGGAGCTTTTCCACAACTCATATTCCTGAGGAGATCAGAAATATGGATGGTCACTTGTTTGGTGGTGTTTTGTTTCAAGCCGTTTTCTTCCTCCCAGAGCACCGCCTGTCACACTGTCTGCTCTACGTGGTTTTCCACACTTTACGTTTCCCAGTTAGAAATCTTTTCTTGATTTACTCTTGTTTCTCTCTCACCTGCTGAGGAAGTTGGAGATTTGTGTGGCTCTCTGAAGGAAATGGAAAATATTTTGATTTCCGGACTGATTTGTTTTCCTTTTCAATGTTGCTTGTTATCCTCAGTGTCCAGAGTGCTCCTATTGCCATCTTCTTTGTCTATAAGATTCAAATAAAAGTGTAGCTTTAATTGTGCATAAAATGGTTGCAGAAGATGAGAAAAAAAAGAAAAAAGCTTATGTTACAATGAAAAAGCAAACATGCCACAATCCTACAACCACAATTTTGCTTTGAATCAAAACTTTATTTTTCATGGTTAGCTGAAACATGAAAAATGCCAGAGATTTGCATTAGTACTTCAGTAAGACTGCATTTACTGAATTCACGTTGCAACACGGATCAGAGATAGAGACTACATCTATAAAAGCCAAAGTGTAGGAGTTTCCTAGTCCCTGACATTGAGGTTTGTGTTAAGACAATGCCAAAGAGTAAAGACCTCAGCTATTATCTTAGAGAAGCAATTGTTGCTGTACATCAATTTGGGAAGGTTTAAAAGGCCATTTCCAAAGTCTTGGTGCATCTTATACTCTGGTGCATCTTATACTAAAAAAAATACGATAATTTAAAATCCATCATGGCTTAATGTCTCCCCTGGGATCCCCTTCCCAGCACTCCTGGCCCGCGCCCATTAGTTAGTTCTGGCCTGTGCCCTGACAGACTCCCCCCCCCAAGCCTGTCTGAGCCATCTAAATCAAGCCCCCCCATGCCCCCCTTAAAATTTGATTAAAAAACCCCTGTAAAAAACCCCTAAGAAGTCTCTTCTTTGCATGCCACCTCTTGGGATCCCAAGAGCCGTCATTAAGGAAGCCTCTTGATAGGCAAGTAGGCCATCCCTGGGAAAGGGGGAGTCCCAGAAGGGAATAAAGTTCTGTCGCAGCATAACATAGAGGAGAGTGTGGCATCAACCAAACGAGATGACATCACAGGGAGATGGAACGAGGAGGGGGGAGGGGCAGCCAACAGTGTTCAAGAGGGGTAGCGGGAAGCTTATGTCCATCATAACAATGGTCGGTGTTCAGGACAATATGTAACAGTAACAACCAGATGTCAAAAACGCAGCAGATGATGAATTGAGAGGTGGTGAAGCGGCCAGTAATGGTGGCGATGAGGACAGCATTGTCAGTAGTGGCTGCTCCAACTTCAACAACTCCAGCAGCTCGGCTCCGTCCACGTCAGCTGCATTCATATCCATCTCCAGGGCCGCACTCCATTAACCCAGTCCATATTGTCATAAGAGTAGGGATCAAATGGCCAAATGACACAGTACGGTGGCCCAGGCAACGGTGGTGATACCGGAGGGGGCCAAAACAAAGGAACCCCACTCCAACCGCACCCATGCCAACTACCGAAGTCATCTTCTGCTGGCATCAATATCCATGTCAGCTGCCTCAGCCACTCCCCTCTGATCCAATTTATCATGTCCATAAGCAAAGGGGGGGGGGGCAATCGCTATAACACCACAATGTGGGGAGCGGCAGCTGCAGAGATCGCAAGCCAGGCGTCCCACCGCCGCTGCCGCTGACCACACCCATGCCGGCTTCAGAGACCTCAGGCCAGGTGTCCCCCCGCCGCCGCTGACCACACCCACGCTGAAGGAACTGGCAGACGAGATCTCAGAACCACTGAACTATATCTTTCAGAGATCTTGGAGCACTGGGGAACTACCAGAGGACTGGAAAAGAGCTGATGTGATTCCCATCTTCAAAAAAGGGGGAAAAACAGATCCAGGAAACTTTACCCTCAGGTACATCCCCGGGGGGAAGAACTTTATGGCTGATGCCTTGTCCAGGCTTCCCCAGTACAACAGCTCTAGTTAAGTGTGGTTCATCCAGTCATTCCAGCTTAAAATCTGGCTGCCCCAATGGTTACTAGGAGCCAAAGCCCAGTGGACTTAGATGTGACTACGGACCTAATGAACAAACTCAAAGAGGGCCTTGACCCTGATGACTGGTTCAAGAAACATTCTGATGAATGCACCATGAAGGATGGACTAGCTTAGGTAGGAGCTAAACTATATGTTCCTGCTAACCTGAAACCTGTCGTACTTCAACGGGCCCACGATTCAAAAATGGCAGGCCATTTTGGATTTGTAAAGACTTTGCATTTGATGAAAAGGCAATTTTGGTGGTCTTCATTGAAAAAAGACATGGAGTCCTGCATAGCCAGTTGTCCTGTCTATGCAGCCGCAAAAAGGCCACCGGGGAAGCCCCAAGTTCTTCTCCAAAGGGTTGCCTGTCCTGGGGCCCCGTGGAAAGAGGTATCAATGAACTTTATTGTCGAGTTACCAGAAAGTCTGGGGAATACCATTATTTGGGTTATCACCAATCTGTTTTCCAAACAGGTTCATTTTGTGCCTTGCTCCAAGATCCCATCAGCAATTACCTCCACTAGACCGATTAGATCCCACAGATTAGGCCTCCTCCGAATTCCATCCGCCGGCCAGTGTCGACTGGCGACTACCCAGAGGAGAGCCTTCTCTGTGGCTGCTCCGACCCTCTGGAATGAACTCCCCGTGGAGATTCGAACCCTCACCACCCTCCAGGCCTTCCGCAAAGCCCTCAAAACCTGGCTGTTCTGACAGGCCTGGGGCTAAAGAGCTGTTGCCCCCGTCTCGAATGGTATGACTGTTGTGAGTTTTAAATTATATATTGTTATGCTTGTTGTTTTTTTAAATTTTTTGTCTGTATCCTCCTTCCCTGGTTCGAGTTGTGAGCCGCCCTGAGTCCCCTTCGGGGGAAAAGGGCAGCATATAAATACAATAAACTGAACTGAACTGAACTGAAAGTCATTGGTTAATTTTTTTATTTTACATGTATATAGGTTACATGGAGTGCCTGAACACATTATTTTGGACAGGGGGGGTCCAATTCACCTCCCTCTTTTTGAAAGAATTTCTGAAATTGATTGGCTCCACCCAGAGGCTAAGCTCTGCTCACCATCCTCAAACTAATGGAGATTGTGAATGGCTAACTCGATTTTGGAGCAGTACATCCGATGTTTCATCAATTATCAACAGGATAAGTGGGCTGAACTATTACCATATGCAGAGGTAGTGTACAATAATTCTCTACACAGCAGTACCAGCTTCACCGCTTTTAAAGTTGTGATTGGACAGGACTTTGTGACAATTCCTGAATTGCCTCAAGAGAAACTGCAAATTTTATCGTTGTCTGAATGGAGCAATCAACTTCAGCAATTTTGGCCCATGACCTGCAAAGCATTAGATGCCGCTCACCAGACTCACAAAAAACAGGTGGATAAGAAAAGGGTTAAACCTAAAGAGTACCAAGTTGGGGATAGAGTGTTTTTGTCCACCAAGTTCCTACAAACAACCCAAAAATCGAAGAAGCTGGGGCCAAAGTACGTAGGTCCATTCCCTATTGTAAAAATCATAAATTCTGTGTCGGTGAAGTTGGAGCTGCTGAAGAACCTTAGAAGAATTTATCATGTATTTCATGTGAAAATGTTGAAAGCAGAGAACACTTCTTCCTTTGGTCCGCCTCAACCTTCACCTCCGGTCCCTCTTCTTATTGAGGGAGAGCAACATTTTGAAGTAAAAGAAATTGTAGACTCCAGAAAACATAGAGGTCGCATTCAGTATTTGGTCTCCTGGAAACATTTCCCAGATTTTTACCTTTATCACTGTCTCCCCAGTATTTATTCCTGGCTAGGTCAATCTCCACATCTGCTGCCAGCTCATACCAGCGTTACAGATTGCGTGGGGCCCCTCTGTTAACACAGTTCTGGTATATATCTTGGTTCAGGCCATCCATAAAATTGTCCATTAAAGCCTCCTCGGACCACTCCCACATAAGCACTGACAGCTCACGAAACTCTTGGATGTACTCAGCCACTGGACTTCTTCCCTGAGTAAGAGTTTTCATCTTGGCTCTCGCCTTATGCTCGGCCAGCGGATCATCAAAGTGCTTCCTCAGGGTGGCCATAAACACATTGTAATTCCTCAGCAGGAGAAGTCATCATTATGCAAGGCGACCATCCAAGCTGCCGCCTTATTCTCCAATGCCATTGTCAGAGCTTTTACCTTTGTTTCCTCGTTGGGGAAATCTTCTCCAAACTTGTATGACCTGGACCAGGAAAAATCCCAGTTCTGTGGAGTCTCCTCCGAATTTCACACGAAGAGGAGGAACTTTTGCCATTCGGCATCTGTTGGGGGGGGGGCTCCCCCCCCCTTGGAGGTGCTCATGTGGCTGCTGCTGCTGCTGGGGCTCTCTCATCCTGTTCAGTTCTGCTGTCTGCCTCCAGCCCCCCTTGATCAGGAAAATCAGCTTCCCTCTCACATCCCAAGTGTGATAGGAAAACTCCAATAGGAAACAAAGGCAACAACAGAAGGAAAAATTCTTACTTTAAGATCAGAGGTTTATTGTTTCTAATAATTTATACTATTCTTCTAACCACATACTTGCTTCCAGTGCCACGTGGTGAGGTTTATGGCTGGTGAGGCAGTCCTCTCCCCCGACAATCCACTGTCTAAATTGCTTTCTTTCGCCTGCCTGAGCTCTGACAGGCGGGCGAAAGAAAGAAAGCGCTTTAGACAATTGGATGTTGGGGGACAGGAGAAAATGCCTAAACATTCTCTCCTCTCCTCCAACACCCCACCATCTAAAGCGCTTTCTTTCTTTCGCCTGCCTGAGGTCTGAGTGGCGGGCGAGAGAAAGCGGCAACCCGGCAGCACAGGCGGGCTAAAGAGACTTTCTTTCGCCGACCTGCATCCGAGGCAGCCCTGCCAGCCTCTGCTGGCAGGCTGCCGCGGACGCAGGCGGGCAAAAGAAAGTCTCTTTTGCCAGCCTGTGCTGGCGAGCTGCTGAGGACACAGAGGCGGGTGAAAGAAAGTGGCAGGCCATTTTGATTTCTGGACTGATTTGTTTTCCTTTTCAATGTTGCTTGTTATCCACAATTGTTCAGAGTGTTCATATTGCCGTCCTCTTTGTCTATAGGATTCATATAAAAGTGTATCTTTAATTGTGCATAAAAAGGTTGCAGATGAGAAGATGAGAAAAAAAGAAAAAAGCTTATGTTACAATGAAAAAGCAAATATGCCACAATGCTACAATAATTTTACATTAATCATGATTCATTTGATACATGGAAGACTACCCAGATCCAAGTTCGAATATCCATTCAATGATGAAATTTGCTTGTTGACTGGGTCAATCAATGAATTCCTAGCAGCGCAAAGGGTTGTTTTCAAATACAGTCCAGTGAAAAAGAAACTACACCCTCTTTGATTTCTATGGTTTTACTTATCAAGACATAATAAATATCATTGCAACAGAAGAGAAGAGAATAACAGAATTGGAAGGGACCTTGGAGGTCTTTCTAATCCAAGCCCTGCTCAAGCAGGAGACCATATACATGGTCACTTCTGGTTTGCTTATAGGGCCGGTTTTTGCCCTCCCAAGGCTTCAGGGAAGTCTCGTGGAGGCTCCTGAAGGTTCCGGAGGTTGAAAATCAGAGCTATGGACAAACAGGAAGTTCCCATTCCCAAAACTTCCAGGTTCCCCGTAGGTCAATTTCCCCCCCTCTGGAGCCTTCGGGGACTTCCGGTTTGGCCGTAGATCCGTTTTTTGCCCTCTGGAGGCTTCATCGGCCCCATGGGGAACCTGGAAGTCACCATTCCCAAACTTCCAGGTTCCCCATAATTCCTTTTTCACCCTCCAGAGGCTTCCGGAAGCCTCCAGGGGGCCTCTGGTTGGGGGAGGGGCTGTTTTCACCCTCCCCAGGCTCCTAAAAAGCCTCTGGAGCCTGGGGAGGGCGAAATAACTGTGCCGAAAGCGATAGGTGGTTTGCTGGTTGCACGCACATGCGCGGAGGTATTGCGCGCATTGAATTATGGGTGTGGGCATGCCCGCAGACAACCCCCCCCCCGTGCTCTCTCCCAGCTTTTGGCACGGGGCCAAAAAAGGTTAGCCATCACTGCCCTATACTGTTTCAGACAAGTCACTCTCTTGTCTGTTTTGAAAAGCCTCCAGTGATGGAGCACCACAGTGATAGCCAAGTACTGCTAATAAAGTGCCCTTGATCAATTGATGTGACTGTTGCTGCAAACTTGACCTGATCAATTGATCATCAGCAAGTATGACTATATCTATAAAAGCTGAAGTTGTAGGAGTTTTCTGGTCTCCGGCATTGATGTGTGTGTTAAAACAAGGCCATTATATTTGATGTTATAACAGCAGCTAGGATTGCATTTGCACAAAATTGGAAAAGTGAAGAGATCCCTACAGAGGAGAATATGATTAAGAAAATATTAGAATGTGGCGGCTTCTGGTGGCAACGTAGGCTTTGACGGACGTCTCTCTGGGATGTTCCAGCGCCGGGATCGCGTTTAGCTGCCAGAACAACGTACATCAACTGTCTGACAGCCTGAAAACTCTCCCCTCGGGAAAAGAGGGAGAGAAGAGTTGCCGAGCGTGGGTAGAGCTCCCTTAAACCCCCAGGAGCAATTTTCTGGGGCTTGGAAGGTGTGAGCTCCCCTGTAGCTCGACACACTCCGCTCTCGGGATGCATCTGCTTTTTGCAGAAAAAAAAAGAGCCACGTCCACACCTGCAATCAATGTTTTGATCTACATTTGAATAAGAAGCAGGCAGTGCAAATACTGGAGAGTTCCACAATCGCAAGTATTTCTAAACTTAAACTCCAATTTACCAGAATTCCTTCTGTTAAAATTAATGAGATAGAAGTGAAAATGGCGCCTGAATATTAAGGTGTGGCTATAACGAACTTAACAAGCAATTACATCTTGTTTGTTTTGTTTGGTTGGTTTGTTTTATTAGCTTTGTATGCCGCCCACTCCCGAAGGACTCCGGGCGGCTCACAATAAAACAGGGAAAGGGGATAAATAGGACGATACAACAATTTAAAAATACACAACATTCACAATTGAAGCGGGGCTGGATACTTCAACAGCCCCCGGCCTGTCGGAACAGCCAGGACTTAGTAGCTTTACGGAAGGCCGGGAGGGTAGTAAGGATCCGGATTTCCACGGGGAGCTCGTTCCAGAGGGCCGGAGCAGCAACAGAGAAGGCTCTTCCCCAGGGGATCGCCAGCCGACATTGGCTTGCAGATGGGACCCGGAGAAGGCCAAGCCTGTGCGATCGAATCGGTCTTTGGGAGGTAATTGGCAGGAGGCGGTCTCTCAGGTACCCAGGTCCGATGCTATGCAGGGCTTTATAAGTAACGACTAGCACCTTGAAGCGTGTCCGGAGACCGATAGGCAGCCAGTGCAGCTCACGGAAGATAGGTATAACGTGGGTGTACCTAGGTGCACCCACGATCGCTCACGCGGCTGCATTCTGGACTAGGTGAAATCTTCGAACACTTTTCAAGGGCAGCCCCATGTAGAGCACGTTACAGTAATCCAGTCTTGAGGTGACGAGGGCGTGAGTGACTATCTGAAGTGCCTCCCGGTCCAAGTAGGGTCGCAATTGGTGCACCAGGCGAACCTGGGCAAAGACCCCCCCCTGGTCACAGCCGACAGATGGTGATCTAAAGTCAGCTGTGGATCCAGGAGGACTCCCAAATTGCGAACCCTCTCTGAGGGGCGTATAATTTCACCCCCAAGACTGAGAGATGGAATAGTTAGCCAATCTTTGGGAGGGAGCATCAATAGCCATTCAGTCTTGTCGGTATTGAGTGCAAGCTTGTTCGTTCCCATCCAGACCCTAACAACCTCCAGGCACTGGCACATCACTTCTACCGCTTCACTGAGTTGGCACGGGGCGGACAGATACAATTGTGTATCATCCGCATATTGATGGTATTTAATCCCGTGCCACCGTATGATCTCACCCAGCGGCTTCATGTAGATGTTAAATAGGAGGGGGGACAGGACCGAGCCCTGCGGTACCCCATAATTGAGGGGCCTAGGGGTCGACCTCTGCCCTCCAACCAACACCGACTGCGACCTGTCCGAGAGGTAGGAGGAGAACCACCGAAGAACGGTGCCTCCCACTCCCACCTCTCGCAACCGTCGCAGAAGGATACCATGGTCGATGGTTTCGAAGGCCGCTGAGAGGTCAAGGAGCACTAGGATAGAGGACTGACCCCTATCCCTGGCTCGCCAGAGATCATCGATCAGCGCGACCAAAGCAGTTTCTGTGCTGTAACCAGGCCTGAAACCGGACTGAAAGGGATCTAGATAATCGGTTTCATCCAAGGACCGTCGGAGTTGAGAGGCCACCATTTTCTCAACAACCTTCCCTACAAAGGGGAGGTTGGAGACCGGACGATAGTTGCTCAAAATGGCTGGGTCGGTTTCTTTAGGAGGGGTCTCACCACTGCATCCTTTAGGAGGATCGGGAAGGATCCCTCCCGGAGAGAGGTGTTAATTATAGTCTGGATCCAGCCATGTGTCACCTCCCTGCTGGTCGAAACCAGCCAGGGAGGGCAGAGGTCCAGTATACAAGTGGAGGCGCTCACTGCTCCCATGGCCTTGTCCACTTCCTCAGGCGCGACAAGTTGAAACTCATTCCATAAGCTCCGCTCAAGACCTTCCCCCGGTACCTCGGCTGGTACTGTGCAATTGGAGTCCAGGTCTGTCTGAATCCGAGCGACTTTATCCATTAAATACTGGACAAATTCCTCAGCTCTACCTTGTAAAGGTTAATCCGCATCCCTCCTTTTCAGGAGGGAGCGGGTTATCCTAAACAAGGCGGTTGGGAGCAATTCAGCGGATGCAATAAGAGTGGCAAAATGCAAACATTTCGTCGCCCGTATGGCCACGAGATCGGCTCTGATATAGGGTCTCATCAGTGCTCTTAAGTGCTTTCTAACGTAGTTAAAAGAACTAAGAGTTTAAGACCACTCAAAACAGCATTGACTTACTAATAAGCTACAAGATTTAATAATTGGACTAAGTGGTTTGTTTGGACTTAACAATTTGGCAGAAGATAAGTCTAATTGAATAGTTGAAATGGCTTCAAAACAAGTTAGAACAACAACCACTTCAAAGAGCCCTGGCAGTTCTCCAGCTCCGACTAATAAATTACAGTCACTTTTACCTCCCCCTGCTGCTGAGGTTTTAACTCTTGATGTGCTGCAAGGAGCCTTAAAAGACGCCTTAAAGGAACAGGCTGCAGCTATAGAACTCAAAATAGAGGAAAAAGTTACATATGCCTTTAAGGAGGTCTCGGAGGAAATATCTAGCATCCAGGAGCTAATTCAGACTTGTAACCAGCAAATTAGAGAGGATATAGTGGAAGCCTTTAAAAGGTTTGGCTGGCTATATATCCTCACTGCATGATAGAGTGGAAGAGATCAACCAGTCCAATGTCAATTTAGAATGCAAAATTGAAGAAGTTCAAAACAAGACTGATAAATCAGAAGCAGAAATTACAATGATACAATACAGAGCGATGGAATTTGCTTTGAGAATTAGAGGCCTCAAAGAGAACAATCAAGAAAATCTGAAGGAGATTCTTGCAGATGACAATTAAATTTTTAACCTGGACTGTCACCACAAAAAAGGAAAAAAATATATCACTATTTGAAACAATTTAAAAACAATGTAATTTGCCATCAAGAAACACATATTAGAATAAATGATCAGAAATATTTGATGAATGCAAGATTGGGACAACATTTTGTAGCTTCTGCCCTGGAGAAAAAAATGGCATAGTTATATAATTAAGAAGGGATATAAAGGCTGAATTAATTGAAGCAGACTCTCAAGGAAGATATATTGCAATTGAACTACTATTAGAAGGAAAAAAGATACTCTTAATGGGAGTTTACACCCCCAATCAACAACAAGAAAAACTTTATAAGTTGCTCCTTACTAAGTTAATACAATGGGATTACAGATCGTGTATATTACTGGGTGATTGGAATGGAGTATTGGACACCAAGAAAGACAAGAAGGGTCTATTGCAAAATATTCAAGTACGTGAAAGATTACCTAAGTCTTTCTTTAATACGATGGACGATATTGAGCTGAGAGACATCTGGCGGGAAAGGAATGCTAAAGAACAGGACTTTACATTTTTTTCTGATAGGCATCAATCCTTCTCTAGGATTGACTTTATATTAATTACAAATGATTTTCTTTCTAAGGTAAAGAAGACGAAGATATGTTCGAGAGCATTAACAGATCATAACCCGGTTTGAATGGAACTGGAATATGGGAAGGAATCTAGAAGGTCTTGGAGGTTAAATGAAAATTTATTTAGATATGAGAAAAATGTCAATGAATGTAAAAAACTGTTGAAAGAATATTTTGCTTTTAATATGAATAAGGGAACATCTATGGAAATGGTTTGGGATTCAAGTAAAGCATATATGAGAGGAGTTTTAATAAATTTAAGTAATCTATATAGATATAGGCGGGGGGGAAATGAAAGGAATTAGAGGAAGAGATAAAGAAGAAAGAGCAGGAGCTAATAAGAAGACAAAAGAGGCAATCATTTTACTAAGAGCGCAATTTAATATGTTGATGTCAGATCAGATGGCTACTAATTTGTTATATGCTAAACATAATACTTTTTACAATGCAAAAGTTGGGAAGGCACCTGGTACAGATGGATTGACAGCGGTTTATTATAAAAATTTACAATTAGAAATAGTAGAACCTCTTAAGGAAATATTTCACAGAATTCAATTAGAAGGAAGGGTTCCTCCATCTTGGAGAACAGCATTTATCTCCCTGATCCCAAAAGAAGATCAAGATCTCAGCCAGCCAAAAAATTATAGGCCTATGTATCCGAACTTACAACCTAAATGCTGGAGATATGATTGTGCTGATGCTACGTATTATCATATATGGTGGACTTGTAAAAAGGTCAAAGCATTTTGGATAAAAATATGGTGGATTATGCAAAATATTTTTAAAAAGAGGATAAAGTTTACTCCTCTGTTATTCTTATTAGATATAATTAAAGACTGTACAGTTAAAGAGACTACTATGATTCTGAATTTAATAACGGCAGCAAGACTGTTGGTGGCGTAGTACTGGAAGAAGGAAGAATTGCCTACTATTCAAGAATGGACATTAAAAGTAACAAACTTAACAGAGATGGCTAAAATATCAGCATATCTTAAGGACCATGCAGATGAGAAATACAAGCTGGAATTGAGAAGATGGATTGATTACATTCAAAATACATATGGGACTAAGAAATTTCAGTTACCTTATGAATGATTGAACAAGGAATGTTACAACTTATCTAAAGTTAGCTTTACAAAAGGGGAATTAAAGTACAAGTGAGGGATGATGCCAAAGTTAGTTAGTTTATTTTAGAATATGGTTGTTAAATTTTTTTATCCTGTATTTGCTCTGCGAGGTTGTGCGGGGTGGTGGTGGGTGAGAGGGGATTTGGGGTGGGGGGGGAGGGAAGATAGATATTTGAAAAACTCTTTAAAATTTTCAATATTAAAAAAAAAGAAAATATTAGAATGTGCAGAAATGAACAGTTTGACACTGGCTATCAAAGAGAAAGAACCAACTGATTATTATTCAATTTGGGAATCTTTTTACAGGTGGTTACAGAATAGACATATTTTTGGGGAATGTTTACAAGGCCATTTCCAAACAATTTAAAATCCATCATTCTACACTGAGGAAGATTATTCACAAGTGGGAAACATTCCAGATACCGTATTTTTCAGAATATAAGATGCATCTTTTTTCTCAAAAAAGAAGCTGAAAATCTGGGTGCATCTTATACACCGAATATAGCACTTTTTTTGCCTTCTAAAGCCTTGCCCCTTCACCAAAATGGCCATGCATACCCTTGTTTGAAGCTTTCAGAGAGCTCCTGGGGGCTGGGGAGGGCAGAAATAAGCAAAAAACTGCCCATTTTTTGTCCCCCCCCGCAGCACTCTATAAGGCTATATATCTACTGTATTTCTCTATTTCTCTCTATTCGTACACCTACCTACCTACACACTCTCTCTCTCCCTACCTACCTACTGTATTTCTCTCTCTCTCTATCCCTCCATCTACCTACCTACCTTTCTCTCCCTACCTATCTACTGTATTTCTCTCTATTTCTCTATCTCTCTACCTACCTACGCACAAACTCTCTCTCTCTCCCTACCTACCTACTGTATTTCCCTCTCTCTCCCTTTATCTACCTACCTACCTACCCTCTCTCTCTCTCCCTACCTACTGTATTTCTCTCTCTTTCTCTCCCTCTCTAACTCTATCTACCTACCTACTTTTTTTTTAATTTGCCCCTTACCAAATCTTAGTGTGTCTCATACTCCGGTGTGTCTTATACTCCAAAAAATACGGTACTTGCCAATCTTCCCAGGAGTGGACATCCAAGAAAATTCACCCCAAGGCCAGACGATGCAATGGCCAGAGAAATTGGAAAAAAAGAGTTATATCTCAGACTCTACAGGCTTCAGTTAGCATGTTAAATATCAAGATTCATGACAGTGCAATTAGAAAAACCGGAACAACTATGGTTCATTTGGAAAAGTTGCTCTTCTTTCTAAAAAGGTCATAGCAACATGGCTGAGGTTTGCAAAGTTGCATCTGAACAAATCACAGGACTTCTAGAACACTGTCCTTTGTGGTGTTCGGCCGTAATGCACAGTGACATGTTTGACAAAAATCAAGCACAGCAAATGGCTATCCAACATCATCTTAAAGACTTCCAGTGTTGGGGCATTCACAACTTTTGGAGGGAAGCTCTTCCACTGATTAATTGTTCTAACTGTCAGAAAATTTATCCTCAGTTCTAAGTTGCTTCCCTCCTTGATTAGTTTCCACCCATTGCTTCTTGTTCTGCCCTCAGGTGCCTTGCAAAATAGTTGAACTCCCTCTTCTTTGTGGCAGCCCCTGAGATATTGGAAGACTGCTATCATGTCTCCCCTTGTCCTTCTTTCTATTAAACTAGACATCCCCAGTTCCTGCAACCGTTCTTCATATGTTTTTGTCTCCAGTCCCCTAATTTAAAAGAGATGTTTAAAATCTTCCCACCAGGAGGAAAATTGCAGCCACCAGTTTCACAGCGGGCAGCACCAGTGGGCTTAAATTCGGGGAGGGAAGAAACCTGCAGCTGAGATGCTTCAGCCCAGTTGCTTCTCTGCTTCCAGGCCGTGGAGGGAACCGAACAGCCCGACTTGCTCCAGGACTCCACCGGCCCTCCACTCACCTTCCAGCTGCTGCTTCGATCCTTGGAAGAGCAGAAGAGGCGCCCTTCACACCTCCTTCCTCCCATGAGTCATCCGGAAGAGGAAGTTCCTCTGCGCTTCTCTCCTCCTATCCTTTCTAGCAATTGTTTAAAACTCCTTTTTTAAACGCAAGCATGGGGTAGATGGCTTTCTAGGCACAGATGTTGCCTGACTGCCATCTAGCGACAGGAGGTGGAAACACACACTTGTCCAATCTCCATTAAGGTCTTTGGAAGATGTTTTCAGTGATTCCATGTCAGCAGGTCCTTTTCGACTCCTCCAATCTCTCTTTGATCAGTTTCCATCCATTGTATCCTAAAAGGTCCTTAAAAATCCTGTCCTTAGAATTTGGGTGGGGGAAGGCAAATTTTAATCCCATCAACTGGAGCTGAAGGTTTTTTCTTTGTGAATAGGCTGGCCTGGATTTCTTAAGAGCCGAGGTGGCGCAGTGGTTAAATGCAGCACTGCAGGCTACTGCTAGATCAGCAGTTCAGCGGTTCAAATCTCACCGGCTCAGGGTTGACTCAGCCTTCCATCCTTCCGAGGTGGGTAAAATGAGGACCCAGATTGTTGGGGGCAATATGCTGACTCTCTGTAAACCGCTTAGAGAGGGCTGAAAGCCCTATGAAGCGGTATATAAGTCTACTGCTATTAATGGGCACAAAATCTCGAAAGATACTTTCTGCCTTTGTTAAGATTTTTTTTCTCCATTTCTCCTTTGGGTAAATATAATATTCTGCCTCTCTTTAATATTCCCCAAAACATTTCATTCTCGGGATGGGTGGGTTTGTGATTGCTTCTCACAATACACTGACCACATAACCATGCCAACTTACAATATCTGTTGTAGCTGTGGTCATTAAGCAAATCACCATGTTCCGTTCAGTGCAATGTACCATGACTGTGACTTACAACGTCCTGTAATTTTTGTTTCTTGGAAGCCAATTATGGTCCCAAATGGCGATTCCATGACTGTAGGACACAACAACTATCGTAATTGCAAGCCAGTGCCACCCGCAAATAACTATGTTGGCCACAACTTTGAGAAACACTTGTAACTCTACTTTTTCAGTACCAGTGTAATTGTGAAGGCTGAGTAGTAAGTGGTAAGTGAGGACAGTCTATAAAACTGAAGAACCCAAAAAGTGCTTGATAGCTGCTATTTTAAAAAAATCCTAGTTTAAACACAGTTGTGTCAGGATTATAAATGGATAGTGCACCACTACAAAATCTTACGTTTTGTTTGCTAGGTATGGAAGTTAAAAAGATCACAGAAGACAGCAGTGGCATTATCAGTTCCACATTGTTTCCAGGAAAAGAACATGTCTACAAAATCACAAGTTAACCCTAATATGAAGGAGAACCAGTTTTAAACCATGTACCACCAATGGAATGAAATCTCGGGAGTGAAGAAATATGTAGTGTAGAAAGTTAGCACCGACTCCTCTCCTAGACTAATGAGGTCCCTTAAATGAGATTATCAAAAAAATCCCAACATCAAGTTGGTTCCTACCCGTTTTATATCTTTGTAATGTAGAACACCCACGATATATAAGCTGCAGTTCTGCTTTAGGTCAGGGCTGCTCATTGGGCTGGCAATGTTTTTGTGGAATCCAGTGTGCAGAGTGTGTCAAGCTTCAAATGGCATTTTTGGTGTTGTAACTATTATCATTTCTCAAGTCTCCATTGGACAATGTGACCAGGCCCAATAGCAGGGAGGGAAAACCTGAACTTTAACTATATGCATTTGCGCGGGAAATAGTCAGATCTTCTTTTGCCCTCATCTTTGCCGATATGATGTATTCATTAAAGCTTTCCTGCTTGCTATCTGTGCATAGAGAAAATCTCCCTGTTCCTATGAGCAATGTGAAAGAGAAATGTTGGACTGGATTACTGTGAGGAATGGATTTCAGGACAGGATCTATTTCCAAGGAAGATTTTATTCTGGTAAACTGAGCAGAGGTAATTTCCAAAGAGGAATGGGTGATGACAATTTCTCCACGGAGAAAAAGGCGGAAGGTGCATTATATTATTTTTTCTTTTTTTGACTCCTTTCCTACTTTTCTTTATCAATTGTTTTTGTTTATTTTGTATATTTTATTAATTAAAAATTTGACTTAAAAAAAGGAATGTGTATCAAATAGAGTGGGGCAACTTTGATACATTTTAGTAGGCACATCTGTATTACCAATCTTTCTTCCAACCTTTTGAAATGCCTTTTGGAAACATTTCTCTCAGCATATATAGACAATCATCTCCTCTTCCCAAGCCCCCCTTCTCAAGCCCTGCTGGTTATGTGATTTTCCCTCTTTGACCTAATGAAAACTTCTGTGTATGCAAAGTTACAGACGCACAAGACATTTAGGATGGGTGTCCTTGGAAGCATCTCTGGCCAGCACGAATGAAGTTGGCTTCCTTTAGTTTCTCACCCATTGAAACTCTTTGATCCTAAATCCTTGGCAGCGACCACTCCAAAAAGATTTTTACAATTTCTACAAATATAAATATAGGTAATCCTTGGGTTACAAGCGTTCTCTTAGCAAATGTTCAAAGTTACACGATAAGCCCCCCCCTCCCCCCAGCATTTACAAACAAATCCCGAAATTATGAATACGGGAGCACCACGGCTGTTGTTCATCCTTACGAACGACCACAGAGGCTCTGTTATATTCACCCCTATTCTCCCAACCCCAGCTGAGTTTTCACAGGCATTTTGCCTGTGGAGTGACTTACCTTGCAAAGATCTCTCTGTTCGGCTTTATTTGGCGGCAGTCACAGAGAACAGATGCCTAACTTACCGCAAGATCACGCAAGGTCGTTAGTCTTGAGTAATCTTACACTTTAGGCATCTATTCTCTGTGAATTGAGGCGTGGATGTTTGCAAATGGAGGGGAGACTTCAGTCTTTCAGGCCTTCCCTCCATTTGCCGTTTCCTTGCCAAAGCCTGCAGGGAGATTGCATTTGTCACCCACTTGAAGAACTTCTCTTGCTTCTTTTGAGGATTTTGCTATATCCTCAAGTTCAGCAGGACGTATTCTTCCTCTTCACCGTCTCTTCTGGACAGTTTAAGTCCATTTGGACCACCCAGTGGCAAAAGTATTGGCTGTGGTCTCAGAGCATTGAGACTACACAACAATCTCATTGCGACATTGGCTCCTCCCTGGAAAATTGCATTCCTTTTTTTTTTTTGCAGATTTTTTTATTATTTTTTCCTTTCTACAACACCTTACAGTCATTACATCAACATTGCTATGTCATACCTGTACATATATATATTTCACTTTTCTATTTACACACCTTTATACAGTTCTATATATATTTATATATATATTGTTTTTTGGCTTAATTAATTTTATTCCTGTTTTGCAGCCATTTGTACCAATTGTTCCAAATTTCATAATATTCCGACTCTTCTTTATCTTTTAATCTCAGTGTTAATTTGTCCATCTCTGCACAAATTTTTTGTTTCTTTTTTTATCACTAATTCGTCTGAAGGGATAATATTTTGTTCCCAGCATTGGGCAAATGCTATTCTAGCTGTAGTTAGCAGATGTGTTAATATGTACTTAATTTTCTTTGTATATTTCCCTTTGATTATTCCCAGTAAAATGATTTCGGGTTTGTATTTTATCTGTTCTCCTGTAATTTCTTGCACTCATTTCCAAATTTTTGTCCAATATTTTTATGGGGATTGTCTGAAATAGGTATAATAGTCTGGGTAGTACATTCATTTTTATTGCTGCTATTTTCCCTAATAATGTTAGTTGTAGTTTCCCCCATAGTTCTAGATCTTTTTTTATTTGTTGCACTAATTTTGTATAATTATTTTCTTTTATAGTTGAGCACTTTGCAGTTAGCCATATTCCAAGATATTTAACTTTCTTTGTCACTTGCAGTCCTATTATCCTTTCTAATTCTTTATTTTGTTCTTCCTTCAAATTTTTAGTTATCATTTTAGTCTTTTCTCTATTAATCTTTAAACCTGCTACATCTCCATATTTTCCTAGTTCTCGCATTAAGCTATTTCCTGTTTCATTTTGGTCTGGATGTATATAGCCATTTAATAGTTTTTTCAATCTCTCGGCTATTATTGTTGTGAATATTTTATAGTCGGCATTCAACAACGAGATTGGCCTATAGTTTTGAATCTGTTTTTTATCTGCACCTTCTTTAAAGAATTAAATATTTAAATATTAATGTAATATGTGCTTCTCTCCATGAGCCCAGTATTTTTGCTTTTATTAGTGCCTCCTTATACATTGCCAGCATCAAGGGTTCTATCAATTCGTTCAATTCATCTATTATTTTGTACCATTCTGCTGGGAATCCATCTGGGCCTGGCATTTTATTATTTTTCTGTTTCTGAATCACCTGTTTCAATTCTAGTTTCGTTACTTTTTGACAACATTTCTTTCATATCTTCTGCTATTGTCGGGGTTTCTTCTCCATTTAAATATTCTTTTATTTGTTTGCATCTACTTGTTCCCCTTTAAACAGATTCTCAAAATACTTGTATGCAATCTTTTTCTCCCCTTCTATTGTATGTTGAAGATTGCATTCCTATAGGGCCTCAGCAGCCCTTTCCAAGCTGCCTTTGTTGGCACCAACTGAGCTTGGGAGGAGTGGGTGTGTCCCTCCGAAGTACCTGTTCCTACAGGCAAAGGCTTTTTGCAAGGGGCTGCCAAAGCCTACAGGAACGCAATCCTCAAATGATTTGCCAATGAGAAAGCAACCCTAAGAAGTCGCGCACAGCCTCTCAGGGCTGCTTTCTTGGCGCCAGATGCCTTGTCAAGCTGATCTGGAGCAAGAAAACAATGAACATGTGGGCGAAAGCAGGGAGTGATGTTGTTCAATGTACGAGATTCACTTCCATAACTTCTCAAGTTTCAAATGGAAAGGGCAGGATCCATTACATTTGTAACCCGAGAACTACCCATATCAAGCAAGTTCTGCTGCTAATGACCAGATAGGCATTATCACACTAATATGTTGCCATTTTTTCCTTCCACCTTCCCATTTAATACCATTATATATTTGCCAACTAAAATTAGGCAAATTCTTTGTAGTCAAATTAAATAGTCAATTTCTCAGTTGGATTTAGAGAGGAACTTTAGAAATGAAATTCAAACCTTTTCTACACTCATCACTTGGGGCCTCATGTGGATTTTCTTGTGTGCAATAAGGGTGGAATTTTTCCTGAAGCACCATCCACATTCGGGACACTCAAATGGTTTCTCACCTATGTGTATAAGCATATGATTTAGAAGGGTAGTCCTAATACTGAAATCTTTCCCACAGTCTGGACACTCATATGGTTTCTCTCCTGTGTGAGTTCTCTGGTGTGTCACCAGCCTGGAATTCTCACTGAAACTTTTTCCGCAATCAGAACATTCAAAGGGTTTTTCTCCTGTGTGAGTTCTCTGGTGTGCCAACAGGTTGGAATTCAGACTAAAACGTTTACCACAATCAGGACATTGAAAGGGTTTCTCCCCCGTGTGAGTCCTTTGGTGTGTCACCAGGCTGGAATTGGTACTGAAACTTTTCCCACAATCAGGACATTGAAAGGGTTTCTCTCCTGTGTGAGTCCTCTGGTGTCTTACCAGGCTGGAATTGGTACTGAAACTTTTCCCACAATCAGGACATTTAAAGGGTTTCTCTCCGGTGTGAGTCCTCTGGTGTGTCACCAGACTGGAATTGTGACTAAAACTTTTACCACAATCAGGACACTCAAAGGGTTTCTCTCCTGTGTGAGTTCCTTGGTGTGTCACCAGCCTGGAATGATGACTAAAACTTTTCCCACAATCAGGACACTCAAAGGGTTTCTCTCCTGTGTGAGTTCTTTGGTGTGCCAACAGGTTGGAATTCAGACTAAAACTTTTACCACAATCAGGACACTCAAAGGGTTTATCTCCTGTGTGAGTCCTTTGATGTGTCACCAGGCTGGAATTGGAACTGAAACTTTTTCCACAATCAGGACATTTAAAGGGTTTCTCTCCTGTGTGAGTCCTCCTGTGTATCACCAGGTTAGAATTGTTACTGAAGCTTTTCCCACAATCAGGACACTCAAAGGGTTTCTCTCCTGTGTGAGTCCTTTGGTGTGTCACCAGGCTGGAATGATGACTAAAACTTTTCCCACAATCAGGACACTCAAAGGGTTTCTCTCCTGTGTGAGTCCTTTGGTGTGTCACCAGGCTGGAATAGTGACTAAAACTTTTACAACAATCAGGACACTCAAAGGGTTTCTCTCCTGTGTGAGTCCTTTGATGTGTCACCAGGCTGGAAATGCGACTAAAACTTTTCCCACAATCAGGACATTCAAACGGTTTCTCTCCTGTGTGAGTCCTCTGGTGTTTCACCAGGGTGGCATTGTGACTAAAACTTTTCCCACAATCTGGACACTCAAAGGGTTTCTCTCCTGTGTGAGTCCTTTGGTGTGTCACCAGGCTGGAATGATGACTAAAATGTTTTCCACAATCAGGACATTGAAAGGGTTTCTCTCCTGTGTGAGTCCTCTGGTGTCTCACCAGGATGCCTCTCTGACTAAAACAGTTCCCACAATCAGGACATTCAAACGGTTTCTCTCCTGTGTGAGTTCTCTGATGTGTAACCAGGCTGGATTTATCACAGAAACATTTCCCACATTCAGGACATTCAAACAGTTTCTCCTTGGTGTGAGTCCACGTTGCCATACTTGCTAAAGCATTCTCTGCTCTACGTGGTTTTCCAATTGTCCTTTTCCTCCCCAGTAACTTCCAGATATTTCCCTCTTTTGCTGAGGAAGTTGGAGAATTGTGTGGCTCTCTGAAGGGAATGGAAAATATTTTGATTTCTGGACTGATTTGTTCTCCTTTTCAATGTTGCTTGTTATCCTCGGTGTCCAGAGTGCTCATTGCCATCTTCTTTGTCTATAAGATTCAAATAAAATAAATAAAAGATTCAAATAAAAGTGTATCTTTAATTGTGCATAAAATGGTTGCAGAAGATGAGAAAAAAAGAAAAAAGCTTATGTTACAATGAAATAGCAAACATGTCACAATCCTACAATAATTTTACATTAATCATGATTCATTTGACACATGGAAAACTACCCAGTAGTTCAAATATCCATTAAATGAAGAAATTGGTTGTTGACTGGGTCAATCAATGAATTCTTAGCAGTGCAAAGGGTTGTTTTCAAACACAGGTGTTATAAAATTTAAAAACACTAAAAATAGAAATGCAAACATGCAACCACAATTTTGCTTTGAATCAAAACTTAATTTTTTCATGCTTAGCTGAAACATGAAAAATGCCAGAGATTTGCATTAGTACTTCAGTCAGACTGCATTTACTTGATTCACGTTGCAACACGGGTCAGAGATAGAGACTACATCTATAAAAGTCAAAGTGTAGGAGTTTCCTAATCTCTGACATTGAGGTGTGTGTTAAGACAATGCCAAAGAGGAAAGACCTCAGCAATTATCTTAGAGAAGCAATTGTTGCTGTACATCAATTTGGGAAGGTTTAAAAGGCCATTTCCAGATACCATATTTTTGGGAGTATAAGATGCACTCTTTAGAGCCAAGGTGGCGCAGTGGTTAAATGCAGCACTGCAGGCTACTGCTAGATCAGCAGGTCAGCGGTTCAAATCTCACCGGCTCAGGGTTGACTCAGCCTTCCATCCTTCCGAGGTGGGTAAAATGAGGACCCAGATTGTTGGGGGCAATATGCTGACTCTCTGTAAACCGCTTAGAGAGGCCTGAAAGGCCTATGAAGCGGTATATAAGTCTACTGCTATTGCTATTGCTATTCCCTCAAAAAAAGGGTGAAAATCTGGGTGCATCTTATACAGTAAATACAACATTTTTAGCCTCCTGAAACCCCACCCCCTTCACCAAAATGGCTGTGCATAGCCCTTAAGAGGCTTCCAAAGTGGTCCTGGGGGCTGGGAAGGGCAGATATGAGCTAAAACGGGCCGTTTTTTGCTCATTTTTGCTCCCCCAGCCCCCAGGAGCACTCTATACGCCCCTGAAAGGCTGTGCATGCCCTTTTTTTGGATACAATAATGGGCCAGTTTTTAATAGAAATGGGCCATTTTGGGATGGTTTGCAGAGTGCAAAAACCTTTTTAAAAAAATTGTCTCTTCAAAGTTGAGTTGAGTCAAAGTTGATATTTGAGTTGAGTCTTGGTGCATCTTATACTCTGGCATATCTTATACTTAAAAAAATACAGTAATTTAAAATCCATCATTCTACACTGAGGAAGATTATTCAGAAGAAGAAACATTCAAGGCAGTTGCCAATCTTTCCAGGAGTGGACATTCAAGAAAATTCACTCCAAGGCCAGACAGTTCAATGCCCAGATATATTGGTATAAAAAGGGGGTTATATTTCAAACTCTATGTCTGCCTGTGCTTCTCTTCCTTGCCTTCGGATGCTATGTCAACGGGGGGGGGGGGGGGGGGGGCATGATATTTGGGATGGAAATAAATGGTGCAGGAGTGATAGTCAAAAAGGGAGTTTTGTTCTCACCATTTTCTGAGCATGCTATTGGCCGATGTTTGGACCTGGTCAAAGCCAACCGTCCTGTATACCAACCTGATGATGGTTCTAGGAGATGCAACCCCCATGACACCTAAGGGAGTTGCAGATTGGGCAATGGGGTGGGGGTTGTTGGAGGGAGGGGTGCTGGGAAAATTGGTTTGTTTTGGCTTAGTTTATTGGATTAATATGCCGCCCTTCTCCCAAGGACTCATGGCGGCATACATCATTAAAAAAACCACATATTACAAAAGTTAAAAAAAGATTAGATAGAATATCCCAAAAACAAACCGAATTAAGATTAACAATAACATTTTTTTTAAAAAAATTTGATTAAAATTTACAATAATAATTTATTTTGTTTTGTTCAGGCCATGCTGGCTTGCTGGAAAAGCCAACTTTTTAGGACCAGAGGTCGGGGATTATACGAAACTCCGGGGGCAGCTCATTCCAGAGGGAAGGCGCTCCCACAGAGAAGGCTCTCCCCCTGGGGGTTGCTAGCCAACACTGTCTGGCCGACGGCACCCTGAGGAGACCAACTCTGTGGGATCGCACTGGACGGTGGGAGGCTACCAGTGACAGTAGGTGGTCTCGCAGGTATCCTGGGCCTAAGCCATGGAGTGCTTTAAAGGTCATAATTAGTACCTTGAATCTCATCCGGAAGACAACTGGCAACCAGTGCATGCCACCTAAAAGGGGTGCAACATGAAAGCACCTAGGTGCCCCCATGATAATCAACGCAGCCACATTCTGGACCAGTTGAAGCTTCCGGGTGCTCTTCAAGGGCAGCCCCATGTAGAGAGGGTTACAGTAGTCCAGGCAAGAAAGGATGAGGGCATGAGTGACTGTGCACAGAGCATCCCGATCCAGGAAGGGACGCAACTGACATACCAGGCGAACCTGGTAAAAGACCCCCCTGGTCATGGCCATCAGGTGTTCTTCTAAAGTAAAGCCACATAGCCAGATTGGACTCCCAGATTGCAGGCCCTCTTTGAGGGGGCTAAAATTTCTCCCCCTATCATCAGAGATGGAACAAGATGCACAAATTGGGATGACGGAAACCACAGCCACTCAGTCTTGGAGGGATTGAGCTTGAGCCTGTTCCTCCCCATCCAGATCCGCACAGCCTCTAGGCATCGGGACATCACGTCGAGGGCATCGTTTGGGGTAGAGATGAAAAGTTGGTTATCATCAGTATATTGATGATACCATACCCCCAAACCACAGATGATCTCACCCAGTGGTTTCATATATATGTTGAACAGGAGGGGTGAGAGAACCGACCTCTGGGGCACCCCACAAGTGATGCATCTCAAAGTCTATCCCTGCCCTCCAGTCAACACAAACTGCGACCGATCCGACAGGTAGGAGGAGAACCACCGTAAAACGGTGCCCCCCACTACCAACCCCCCGAGTCATCGCAGTAGGATACCATGGTCAATGGTATCGAAAGCTGCTGAGAGGTCTAATAGGACCAGGACAGAGGAGCAGCCCCTGTCCCAGGCCCACCAGAGATCATCGACCAACATGACCAATGCCGTCTCCGTGCTGTATCCAGGCCTGAAACCCGACTGAAATGGATCCAGGTAGACAGCTTCATCCAGGTACTGGGGAAGCTGACATGCTACTGCACTCTCGACAACCTTCGCTACGAAGCGAAGGTTGGAGACCGGACGATAGTTGGCTAAAGAAGCTGGGTCCAGCAAGGCTTCTTAAGGAGGGGCCTCACCACTGCCTCCTTCAAGGCGGTGGGAAAGAATCCCTCTCTCAATTAAGTGTTGGTAATCACCTCATGTCACCTTCTGGGAAGCCGAGACTAACCAAGAAGGACACGGGTCCAGCACAAAAGTGGCAGCACTGAGTCTCCCCATAATCCTGTCCATGCCCTCGGGGGTCACAGGGTCAAATTCCTCCCAGATGTTCTCCATAAGATTCATCCCCGTCGACTCGCTCGAATCTACCCAGTCAGAGTCCAAGCCTGTCCGGGTCTGAATGATTTTATCCTGCAGATACTGAAAAAAATTCTTCAGCCCTATCCTGCAAGGGGTCTTTCCCAGTTCCTTGGTTAAGTAAGGAGTGGGTCATCCTAAACAGGGCGGCTGGGCAGTTATCTGCGAACGCAATAAGAGCGGAAAAATGTTGCCATTTTGCTGCTTTTATCGCCATTAAGTAGGATTTACTATGAATTCTTACTAGTGTTCGATCAGATTCGGACCAGCTGGCCCTCCAACCACTCTCTAGGCGTCTTTTCCGGTGTTTCATCTCCCGGAGCTCCTCGGTAAGCCAGGGAGCTACTTGGGATTGACACCGGGTCAGAGGCTGCAAAGGCACAACACGATTCAAGGCCCCAGTGGCTGCCCTATCCCAGGCTTCCACTAGGGCTTCTGTCGAGTTATGAGCAAGGGATTCAGGAAAAGTCCCAAGCTCCATCAGGAACCTTTCAGGGTCCATCAGGCACCTGGGGGGGAACAATCTAGTCAGTTCCGCCTCCCTGCGGTGAGGGGTAGCAGTATGGAAGTCAAGCCTGATGAGGAAATGATCTGACCATGAGAAGGGTTGGATAGAAATAACCCCTAAATCTAGATCATCCATCCACTGCCCAGAGACAAAAATCAGATCGAGCTTGTATCCCCCATTATGGGTGGGGTCTTGAATTAACTGATTTAGGTCCATAGCCATCATGGAAGCCATGAACTCCCAAGCTTACTCGGATGTCTCGCCAATGGAAGGCAGATTGAAATCCCCCAGGATCATAAGCCAGAAACCAGAGAACATTTCTTCCTTTGGTCCGCCTCAACCTTCACCTCCGGTCCCTCTTCTTATTGAGGGAGAGCAACATTTTTGAAGTTAAAGAAATCGTAGACTCCAGAAAACATAGAGGTCGCATTCAGTATTTGGTCTCCTGGAAACATTTCCCAGATTTTTACCTTTATCACTGTCTCCCCAGTATTTATTCCTGGCTAGGTCAATCTCCACATCTGCTGCCAGTTCGTACCAGCATTGCAGATGGCATGGGGTCCCTCTGTTAACACAGTTGTGGTATATATCTTGGTTCAGGCCATCCATAAAACTGTCCATTAAAGCCTCCTCGGACCACTCCCACATAAGCAACGACAGCTCCCAAAACTCTTGGATGTACTCAGCCACTGGACTTCTTCCCTGAGTAAGAGTTTTCATCTTGGCTCTTGCCTTACGCTCAGCTAGCGGGTCATCAAAGCGCTTCCTCAGGGCGGCCATAAACACACTGTAATTCCTCAGCAGGAGGGAGTCATCATTATGCAAGGCGACCATCCAAGCTGCCGCCTTATTCTCCAATGCTATTGTCACAGCTTTCACCTTTGCTTCCTCGTTGAGGAAATCTTCTACAAACTGTTGCATGAAATTCCAGACCTGGACCAGGAAAAATCCCAGTTCTGTGGAGTCCCCACCGAATTTCACACGAAGAGGAGGAACTTTTGCCATTCGGCGTCTTCGGGAGAGGGGTTCCCCCCCTTGGAGGTGCTCGTGAGGCGGCTGCTGCTACTGCTGCTGGGGCTCTCCCATCCTGATCAGCTCTGCTGTCTGCCCCCAGTCTCCCCACCCCCAGGGTGAGACAGGTCCTCTGCACGTTTCTCTTCTTGATCAGGAAAATCAGCTTCCCTCTCAGCCTGGCGCTCACAAAAACGACGTTTCTCCCAAGCCTCTTAGAAGAATTCCATAGTGTGGGACATCATGAGATCCTCTTCTTTGGCTTCCTGTCAGGCAGCTGCAGGTCGCCGGTGTCGGCTGGTGGTAACTCTGGCAGGGATTTCCTCAGGATCATATCTCTGCCCCACTCCCAACGACCACCTAGGGCAAATGGATCATTCCTCCAAATCCAGTTCCTCTGTCTGCTCTGTTTCCAAGGGGCATGAGGATCTGGCAGCCCCATGTTCTCCTCCTGGTCACTGCCTGGGTTGGACATTTCTATGAAAGTTTTGTTTTAATTGCATTCCCCTCGGAAGGTGTTAGCTCCGGGATGAGCACGATCCGAGACCTTGCTTATTGTCAGGCGTGCCTCCTTCAGTAACCAAGAAAGAAATCTCTCAACTCCATTGTTTGTGGAATTAAAAGTACTTTTATTCCCACCCCAAATACCATGCCACCCTCCCTGTTTCCATGGCAGCCGAAAGCAAGCAAGCGAAGCAGAGGCTGAAATCTGCAATGGATTGATAAAGTCATACAGAAAAGAATTATTTCTAGTTATTGCTGCTAAGGGTGGCTCTGCATATTATTGAGTCATACTTTTTTCACACACTTCTCCATTTTTTTAAATAAAATGATGATCTGATGTAATATGTCACGTGTTGTTGTTGTTGTTCATCAGTGGTTGTATTTACCTACTTTTAAGAACTTCTAAGTTCTTAACTATGTCATGATTTCTACTATGTCCTGATAAGTAAAATCATAAAAGTCAAGGAGAGTGTACTTCCTTTTTTACATGACTGTATATCTGGAAGTCCTGGGTATAGAGTATACATTTCCAGATACACTCAGAGAGAAATACAAGTACACACACCTACAACATGGAGAAAATCCATGTCTTTCAAGCCTGAAAAATATCTCTGGCTAGTCAAACCTTTTGTGCTAATGTTAATCACACATTTGATGAATTTGATGATTGCTCATATGTTGAGATGGCAAGGCTGAAGTTTAGGCCTCAACAGGTTTCTGCTAGTCTGACGTGAAAGCAAAGAAATGTATAAATATCTGTCTTCCACTATGCTCAAGATTCCTTGTACTCAATCCAGATAAGACCGAGTGGCTGGTGTGTTTCCCTCCTACTAATTGGCCAAGTGTTCCATCTCTCAGGCTGGGGGGTCAAACAGTACGCCCCTCAGACAGGGTCTGCAATTTGGGAGTCCTCCTGCACCCACAGCTGACTTTTGAACACCACTTGTCAGCTGTGACCAGGGGTGCATTTGCCCAGGTTCGCCTGGTGCACCAGTTGCGTCCCTACCTGAACCAGGAGGCCCTCACAACAGTCACTCGCGCCCTTGTGACCTCTAGACTGGACTACTGCAACGTGCTCTACATGGGGCAGCCCTTGAAGAGCATTCGGCGACTCCAGCTTGTCCAGAATGCAGCCGCGCGAGCGATTGTGGGTGCACCTCGGTTCACCCACATAACACCTATCCTCCGCGAGCTGCACTGGCTGCCTATTGGTCTCCGGATACGCTTCAAGGCGCTAGTCGTCACTTATAAAACCCTTCATGGTATTGGACCTGGGTACTTGAGAGACCGCCTGCTGCCAATTACCTCCACCAGACCGATTAGATTCCACAGATTAGGCCTCCTCCGAATTCCATCCGCCGGCCAGTGTCGACTGGCGATTACCCGGAGGAGAGCCTTCTCTGTGGCTGCTCCAACCCTCTGGAACGAACTCCCCATGGAGATTCGAACCCTCACCACTCTCCAGGCCTTCCCCATCAATTTGGGAAGGTTTAAAAGGCCATTATATTTGATTATTAATGTTATAACAGCAGCTAGGATTGCATTTGCACAAAATTGGAAAAGTGAAGAGATACCTACAGAGGAGAATGTGATTAAGAAAATATTAGAATGTGGCGGCTTCCGGTGGCAACGTAGGCTTTGACGGCCATCCCTCTGGGATGTTCCAGCCCCGGGATCGCATTTAGCTGCCAGAAAAACGTACATCAACTGTCTGACAGCCTGAAAACTCTCCCCTTGGGAAAAGAGAGGGAGAAGAGTTGCTGAGCGTGGGTAGAGCTCCCTGAAACCCCAAGGAGCAATTTTCTGGGGCTTGGAAGGTGTGCGCTTCATTGTAGCTCGACACACTCTGCTCTTGGGACGCATCTGCTTTATGCAGAACAAAGAGCCACGTCCACACCTGCAATCAATATTTTGATCTATATTTGAATAAGAAGCAGGCAGTCCAAATACTGGAGAGTTCCACAATCGCAAGTATTTCTAAACTTTAACTCCGATTTACAAGAATTCCTTCTGTTAAAATTAATGAGATAGAAGTGAAAATGGCGCCCGAATATTAAGGTGTGGCTGAAACAAACTTAACAAGCAATTACATCTTAAGTGCTTTCTAACATAGTTAAAAGAACTAAGAGTTTAAGACCACTCAAAACAGCATTGACTTACTAATAAGCTACAAGATTTAATAATTGGACTAAGTGGTTTGTTTGGACTTAACAATTTGGCAGAAGATAAGTCTAATTAAATAGTTGAAATGGCTTCAAAACAAGTTAGAACAACAACCACTTCAAAGAGCGCTGGCAGTTCTCCAGCTCTGACTAACAAATTACAGTCACTTTTACCTCCCCCTGCTGCTGAGGTTTTAACTCTTGATGTGCTGTAAGGAGCCTTAAAAGACGGCCTTAAAGGAACAAGCTGCAGCTATAGAACTCAAAATAGATGAAAAAGTTACATCTGCCTTTAAGGAGGTCTCGGAGGAAATAGCTAGCATCAAGGAGCTAATTCAGACTCGTAACCAGCAAATTAGAGAGGATATGGTGGAAGCCTTTAAAGGTTTGGCTGGCTATGTATCCTCAGTGCATGATAGAGTGGAAGAGATCAGGTGCACTGCCAGCGCTGCCATTATCTTCATGAATACACTCGGGGCCGAAGACAGCCCGAAGGGGAGGGCCCACTACTGATAGTGGTGTCCCATGTAGCAAAACCTGAGATACCTGCGGTGATCCTGGGCAATGAGAACGTGCAGGTAGGCCTCTGTGAGGTCTATGGAGGTGAGAAAATCTCCATGCCTAACCCCCTCCAAGATAGAGTGCAGAGAGTGCATCTTGAACCTCCTATAACGAATGGAACGGTTCAGGCGTTTCAGATCAAGGATCACTCTCCAGCCCCCTGAGGCCTTGGGGATGACAAACAGAATGGAGTAGTGCCCCTGACCCTGTTGCTTTGGAGGCACCGGCTGGATCGCCCCGATCTCCAACAGGTGTTGGATGGCCTTCTGCATCAGCAACCTCCGGGTTGGGTTCTTTGAAACCGGACATATCTGGAAGCTCGGGGGATTGGAAAGAAATTCGAGTGAAAGGCCATGCCTGATGGTCTTCTACACCCAGCGGTCGGCGAAGTGCGCTAAGCACCCCCCAATGGGGAGAACGCTGGGCCTAGCTTTATTTTTTTGCGGAAGAAGCGCCCCCTCAGCCTCCTCCACCCCCTCGAAAGGGCTGCTTCTGCTGCCTGCCTCTCTGCTGTCTGGGTACCTCTGCCTGGCAGGGAATCCCCCCTGGTACTGCCTGTTTCCAGAGAACCCTGCCTCTGACCTCCTAAAGAAATCCTGACCCTGAAAGAAGGAACCAGATCCTGACCCCAGGAGTAGGAGCGTCTGGGGTATGGAGTCGTCCTGAAGCTGCCTTTCTTCTGGGTGGTGGCCAGGACCTTCCTCTTGTCCTTGTTCTCAATCAGGAACCGGTCCAGAACTGAGCAAAAGGGGGAGTCCCCTGTGAAGGGGGCCGAAGCCAGGCGCCACTTGTGACAAACCTCTGCCTGGCACTGCCATAGCCACAGCAACCTGCACGATGCCACCGATGATGCGATCGCCCTGGAAGCAAATCTGGCTGCCACCAGCTTGTTGATGTCCTGATGTGACTGGACATCTGTTATGGGAGTGCGTTGCTGTAGCTCCTGCAGCCACAGCAAGGATGATCTGTTGATGAAGAATGCTGTGGTGGCTGCTTCCACAGCCCAGGCCGCAGCTTGATGACTCCTCTGCAAGGTGAGGTCCGCCTTCTTGTCCTCCATCTTCAGGGCATCCTCTGGCTCCCCAGGCATGCTGGTGGATGTATTATCTCCTGAAAGTTGGGGGCCCCTGAGGGAGGTGCCTATGCCCCCCTGAGCAGCGGGAATGCCCAAGAAGGGAAGTCCAGTAGGCAAGGCTGCCCCCACAGCAGGAGTGGTAGGGGATTGCCACCCCTGAGTAGCACCCCAAAGTCCTGAGGTGTCTATAGGGATCCTTGCTGGCAGGGCTGGATTCTCCACTGTGCCTCTACTGGTAAGGGAGTGCCTGGAGTTTTTCCCCCTTTGCCTGGGGTGGCCTGATGGCTGGCAGCCTTCTTGCAGAGCCTCTCTAAAATCTTATGCATCCTCCTCTCGTCTTAGAGGGCTTGGAATGCTTGTGACCCCCCCCCCCCACTCCTCTGGATCTGCCCTGGGGGACCAGTGCTTGCTTTTACATTTAGCCTTTCCTCCCCCACCTCAGGCAGTCTCTGGGGAAGCCACTGACCTGGATGCTTGCTCTTCTGCCCCTCCGGTGGGGTTGCAGTCCATGCTTGCAGCTGCCTGGCACTGCCATAGCCACAGCAACCTGCATGATGCCACCGATGATGCGATCGCCCTGGAAGCAAATCTGGCTGCCACCAGATTCTTCCTGGTAGCTGCTGGGTGCCGCCATCTTGGACCATGTGGGTCCTCCTGGCTTCAAAATGGTGCCGCGCGGCTGGCAAAAGGGGCACAAAATTCAAAGGTACTTGCAGAGTGGCTTGTGCTCCAGGGAGCTGCCGCGCGCCCTCTTAGCAGGATTCTTTTCCTCCTGCCTCTTCTCTGATGCTGCTGTGGCCAGGAAAGGCTTCTTTGGCTTCCTCACGATCCTCTGGCCATGTGGAGGCAGCGCGGGTGCTCCAGGGCGTTTGGGAAGCCCAGGTTCGTCACTCAACCCCTGAGGGGAGCGATGGAGCGCTCCAGCAACTTAGAAGCCTCAGCGACTAGGGCTTGCCTCCAGGAGGCTTGTACCCTCTCCTCCTGCTGCCCGGCCAAGGTCCTCACTGAGTGTGCCGCCCAAGGGGGAGCTGGTGGCAGTCCCGATCCTGTAGGAGGAGGCTGTGCGTGGTGCATGGAGGCAAGATTCGATGGGTCCAAATGAATTCTCTTTAAATCCTAGTAAATTGCTGGAGATCCAGAATGTGCAACCTCTCACGATCGGATGAGTCAGAAAAAACTGGGGAACACCTGGTGCCAGGGCGCGTTGCCCAAAGAGCTTATCTGACTCAATCCAATCATGAGAGGATAAGGTCAACCCATTCTGGATACTCCCCCACCCTCACTATGGAGAACAACCAGTCCAATGTCAATTTAGAATGCAAAATTGAAAAGTTCAAAACAAGTGATAAATCAGAAGCAGAAATTACAATGATACAATACAGAGTGATGGAATTTGCTTTGAGGATAAGAGGCCTCAAAGAGAACAATCAAGAAAATCTGAAGAAGATTCTTGCAGAAGCCTTTGACCAACATTGGCCAACCGAGAGCTGGTTATGACTGGCAAATGGACAAAATATACCGCGTTAATTCATGGAATGCCAGACAGAAACAATTACCAAGAGATATTGTAGTTTATTTTGCTACTAGGAATACAAGGAACCTGATATTACAAGAGTCCTATAAAACTAAGTTGCAGATTGCAGGTCAAGAGGTGATAGTTTTGAAGGAAATTCCACCACAAATGTTGAAGTCTAGGAAAGACTACGCATTCCCAGCGGATGAACTTAAAAACCGCCAGATACAATTTAGATGGGAAGTCCCAGCTGGATTAGTGGTGAATTACTTGGGACAAATAGCAATAGCAATAGCAGTAGACTTATATACCGCTTCATAGGCCTTTCAGGCCTCTCTAAGCGGTTTACAGAGAGTCAGCATATTGCCCCCAACAATCTGGGTCCTCATTTTACCCACCTCGGAAGGATGGAAGGCTGAGTCAACCCTGAGCCGGTGAGATTTGAACCGCTGACCTGCTGATCTAGCAGTAGCCTGCAGTGCTGCATTTAACCAGACACCGTCACAACTGAGTTTGGAAGGCCAGAGATTTTTACAGCAACGTATTAAAGGCTGGTTACCCGCCATCCCCAGGACTCAGAGAAAGGGAACAAGCAGGTGAGGCCAGACAGCAAGATACCCAAGGATCATTGGATATGGCCTAAGCTCTGAATCTTCTTGCGGAGACAGAAGGAATTTAGGAGTAAAGACAAACCCGAGCGGCTACCAAACGCAAGGAACAAGAATTAAAAATGCAACAAGCCCAGACAACAACTCAAGAAACTATAAACATCAATTCAGAAGCCGTGGGAGGAGCTAGACCGAAAATTAAATTACAGGATTTTTAGGCGGCTCTTAAAAAGCTTCAGGGAGCTGAAGATGACAATTAAATTTTTAACCTGGAATGTCAATGGTTTAAATTCACCACAAAAAAAAGAAAAAAAATATCACTATTTGAAACAATTTAAAAATGATGTAATTTGCCTACAAGAAACACATATTAGAATAAATGATCAGAAATATTTGATGAATGCAAGATTGGGACAACATTTTGTAGCTTCTGCCCCTGAGGAAAAAAATGGCATAGTTATATACTTAAGAAGGGATATAAAGGCTGAATTAATTGAAGCAGACTCTCAAGGAAGATATATTGCAATTGAACTACTATTAGAAGGAAAAAAGATACTCTTAAAGGGAGTATACGCCCCCAATCAACAACAAGAAAAACTTTATAAGTTGCTCCTTACGAAGTTAATACAATGGGATTACAGATCGTGTATATTACTGGGTGATTGGAATGGAATATTGGACACCAAGAAAGACAAGAAGGGTCTATTGCAAAATATTCAAGTACGTGCAAGATTACCTAAGTCTTTCTTTAATACGATGGACGATATAGAGCTGAGAGACATCTGGAGGGAATGCTAAAGAACAGGACTTTACATTTTTTTCTGATAGGCATCAATCCTTCTCTAGGATTGACTTTATATTAATTACAAATGATTTTCTTTCTAAGGTAAAGAAGACAAAGATATGTTCGAGAGCATTAACAGATCATAACCCGGTTTGGATGGAACTGGAATATGGGAAGGAATCTAGAAGGTCTTGGAGGTTAAATGAAAATTTATTTAGATATGAGAAAAATGTCAATGAATGTAAAAAACTGTTGAAAGAATATTTTGCTTTTAATATGAATAAGGAAACATCTATGGAAATGGTTTGGGATGCAAGTAAAGCATATATGAGAGGAGTTTTAATAAATTTAAATAATCTATATAGATATAGACAGAGGGGAAAATGAAAGGAATTAGAGGAAGAGATAAAGAAGAAAGAGCAGGAGCTAATATCTAACCCAGGTGATAAGAAGACAAAAGAGGCAAACATTTTACTAAGAGCGCAATTTAATACGTTGATGTCAGATCAGGTGGCTACTAATTTGTTATATGCTAAACATAATACTTTTTACAATGCAAATAAACCAGGCAGATGGTTAGCATATATGATGAGGAAAAAACAAAAAATTCGTACTATAGAAAAAATAGATTATAAAGGTAAAGAAGTTTACCAACAGGATATGATTAAAATGGCTTTTTTAGAATTTTATACAAGATTATACACTGGTGATAAAATACAAGGTTTAGACATAGATAGGTGTTGTGACTCAGCAGTTTTGCTGAGAGACTTTTTGGGATATAAGATTCAGTATGCAGCTGGGGCTTGTGGGAGGAAGTTTGGAGATAAAAGGACAGATGCTGCCACGCCCCAGTCGCTGGAGTCAACGTCGTTCCTTCGTGTGTTCCGTGTTTGGTAAAACATTGCTTGATTAATCGTGATTTATGCCTGTTACACTTGGATAAGTGCTTGGGTGTTTCATGTAAACCTGCTTCGTGAAGACGGTGGAAGAAGGGCAGCGTTTGTAAGAGCTTTTGTTTTGAATTCTTATCGGAGAGTTGTGTTTATGTTATTTCTGGGCTCGAAGCCAGTTTGAACTGAAAACTGATAAAGAAAAGTCCTTTTAAGTTGCCTGCCTGCGTTTGTTAACGAGCCGTGAAAGGGGGGGGGGTCAGAACAGATAGGTATTTGGAGAAAGAGAAAATACCTAGAGTTAAGGATGAGCAAAGGGAGAGATTGAACCAACCAATAACTTCGGAGGAAATCCTCCAGATAATTTAACAGTTAAAAGTTGTGAAGGCACCTGGTACAGATGGATTGACAGTGGTTTATTATAAAAATTTACAATTAGAAATGGTAGAACCTCTTAAGGAACTATTTCACAGAATTCAATTGGAAGGAAGGATTCCTCCATCTTGGAGAACAGCCTTTATCTCCCTGATCCCAAAAGAACACCAAGATCTCAGCCAGCCAAAAAATTATAGGCCTATATCACTACTTAATACAGATTACAAAATCTTTGCTAAAATATTAGCAAATAGGCTGATGTTAGTTATACAACAAGTGATCCATAATGACCAATCTGGTTTTATACAAGGGAGACAAATGAAAAATAATGTAAGACAAATTGTTAATATATTGGAATATCTGGGAAAGAACAACCAAGTCCCCGCAGCGCTCATATTTCTGGACGCGGAGAAAGCATTTGATCGAGTGAATTGGCAATTTCTAATGAAAATAATGCAAAAGATGCAAATTGGAGAGTATTTTATACAATCTATTAAGGTAATATACCAGGAACAAACAGCACAAATTATAGTTAATGGTAGTTTAACAGAACCCTTTAAAATTGAAAAAGGAACAAGACAGGGTTGTCCCCTATCTCCATTATTGTTTATCTTAACCCTGGAGTTATTGCTGAATAAAATACGAGGGTCAGAAGACCTACAGGGAATTAAGATTAGGCATTAGGAATACAGACTACGAGCATTTGCGGACGATCTGGTTGTAACTTTAACCCAACCGGGGAAATCAACTATGGCTTTAATGAACATAATTAATCAATATGGTCAGGTATCCGGGTTTAAAATAAATCTAGGGAAAACAAAGATGATAGTTAAAAATATGAACACAAATCAAAGAGAAGAATTACCGGTACATATTTTTGGGAATGTTTACAAGGCCATTTCCAAACAATTTAAAATCCATCATTCTACACTGAGGAAGATTATTCACAAGTGGGAAACATTCCAGATACTGTATTTTTCAGAGTATAAGATGCACCTTTTTCCTCAAAAAAGAAGCTGAAAATCTGGGTGCGTCTTATACACCAAATATAACACTTTTTTTGCCTTCTGAAGCCCCGCCCCTTCACCAAAATAGCCATGCATACCATTGTGGAAGCTTTCAGAGAGCTCCTGGGGGCAGGGGAGGGCACAAATAAGCAAAAAACGGCCCATTTTTGCTCCCCCCCAGCAGCACTCTATAAGTGTTTGTATGCAGGTTTTTTTTTCAAAAAACGGGTCCGTTTTCGTGAAAAACGAGCCATTTTTTGCTCATTTTTGCCGCCCCCCCAGAGCACTCTGCAAGCCCCCCCCCCCCCAAATGGACTGTTTTTGGGAGGTTTGCAGAGTTCAAAAACTTTTTTCCCCTTTTTTTCCTTTCCAAAAGCTCTTTATGTAATTCTCTTGACTGATGAGAATTACATTGATCAAGTGCTATGCCAGCAGAAACAAGGTGCTGCAGATTGTCAGCTGTTTCCTTCTCGGGCACATGGATAAATACATCTGGAAACATCTACGTACCTACCTACCTACCTACCTACTTTCTCTCCCTACCTACTGTATTTCTCTCTCATACTCCTTTTTTTTGAATATTTTTATTTCCATTTTCATTTTCATAACACACTCACATGTATACTATACATAGTCCGTATCATATAGTATTAAATAATAATTACATCAGTTCCTCTTGTCAACAATGCTCAGAAAAATAGAAACCCATTATAGCTCTTCTGCTCTCCATACAACTCTTTCTTCTACCACCCTCCAACTTTCTATCTTCCCTCCATCATCCTTTTCTACTCTACTTTCCCCCCCCCTCTTTCTACTGCTCCTCTCTCTACAATCCACTCCTCCTTATCCTTCTCATCTTACCCCCCTTACCCTCTCTCCTATCCTTCTCTTCCCATCTTTCTTCTCCCTTCTATTTCCCACTCCTCCTCTCCTTGGTGTATTTCCGCTACATGTCAATATGCTTAACATATCCTAGTTTTAAAGAAAAAATAGTAATAGTAATGAAAATATAAGAAAAAAAACAGTATACATGTGGGGTCAAATTACATTAAAATCTAACACGTCTCGTCAAACCTGATATATATCCCTCTACCTAACTACACACGAAATCTCTCTCCCTACCTATCTACTGTATTTCGCTCTCTCTCCCTTTATCTACCTACCTACCTACCTACCCCCCCTCTCTCCCTACCTACTGTATTTCTCTCTCTCTCTCCCTCCATATACCTACCTACCTCTCTCTCCCTATCTACTGTATTTCTCTCTCTCTTTCTATTTCTCTATCTCTCTACCTACCTACCTACCTACCTACAAACACACACTCTCCTTACCTACCTACTGTATTTCTCATTTCTCTATTTCTCTCTCTATCCCTCTACCTACCTACACACGCGATATCTCTCCCTACCTACCTACTCACTCTCCCTACCTATCTACTGTATTTCTCATTTCTCTTTCTATTTCTCTCTCTTTATTCCTCTCCCTACCTACACACACAATCTCTCTCCCTACCTACCTACTGTATTTCGCTCCCTCCCTTTATCTACCTACCTACCTACCCTCTCTCTCTCCCTACCTACTGTATTTCTCTCTCATACTCTTTATCCCTCTACTTACCTACCTACCTACTCTCTCTCCCTACCTACCTACTGTATTTCTCTCTTTCTATTTCTCTCTATCCGTATACTTACCTACCTACCTACCTACCTACACACTCTCTCCCTACCTACCTACTGTATTTCTCCCACTCTCTATCCCTCCATCTACCTACCTACCTCTCTCTCCCTATCTACTGTATTTCTCTTTCTATTTATTTCTCTATCCCTCTACCTACCTACACACGCAGTATTTCTCCCTACCTACCTACCTACTCTCTCTCCCTATCTACTGTATTTCTCTTTCTATTTATTTCTCTATCCCTCTACCTACCTACACACGCAGTATTTCTCCCTACCTACCTACCTACTCTCTCTCCCTATCTACTGTATTTCTCATTTCTATTTCTATTTCTCTCTCTATATCCCTCTACCTACCTACACACGCAATCTCTCTCCCTACCTACCTACTGTATTTCTCCCACTCTCTATCCCTCCATCTACCTACCTACCTCTCTCTCCCTATCTACTGTATTTCTCTTTCTATTTATTTCTCTATCCCCCTACCTACCTACACACGCAGTATTTCTCCCTACCTACCTACCTACTCTCTCTCCCTACCTATCTACTGTATTTCTCATTTCTATTTCTATTTCTCTCTCTATATCCCTCTACCTACCTACACACGCAATCTCTCTCCCTACCTACCTACTGTATTTCGCGCTCTCTCCCTTTATATACCTACCTATCTATCCTCTCTCTCTCCCTACCTACTGTATTTCTCTCTCTTTCTCTCCCTCTCTATCCCTCTATCTACCTACCTACTTTTTTTTAATTTGACCCTTCAAAACCTTAGTGTGTCTTATACTCTGGCGTGTCTTATACTCCGAAAAATACGGTAGTTGCCAACCTTCCCAGGAGTGGACATCCAAGAAAATTCACCCCAAGGCCAGACGATGCAATGGCCAGAGAATTTTTTTTTAAAAAAGGTTATATATCAGGCTCTACAGGCTTCAGTTAGCATGTTAAATGTCAAGATTCATGACAGTGCAAATAGAAAAAACGGAACAACTCTGGTTGATTTGGAAGGGTTGCTCTTCTCTCTAAAAAGGTCATAGCAACATGGCTGAGATTTGCAAAGTTGCATCTGAATAAATCACAGGACTTCTGGAACACTGTCCTTTGCACAGACCAGACCAAAGTGGAGATGTTCGGCCGTAATGCACAGTGACATGTTTAACAAAAATCAAGCACAGCACATCAGTACAAGCAACAAATGGCTGTTCAATCTCCCCTGAAAACCCTTCAGTAATGGCAGCACCCACAATCTCTGGAGGGAAGCCATTCCCAAAGAATCAACCTTAATTAATATAATAATACAATAGCAGAGTTGGAAGGGACCTTGGAGGTCTCCTAGTCCAACCCCCTGCCTAGGCAGGAAACCCTATACCATTTCAGACAGATGGCTATCCAATATCTTAAAGACTTCCAGTGTTGGGGCATTCACAACTTCTGGAGGGAAGCTGTTCCACTGATTAATTGTTCTAACTGTCAAGCAATTTCTCCTCAGTTCTAAGTTGTTTCCCTCCTTGATTAGTTTCCACCCATTGCTTCTTGTTCTACCCTCAGGTGCCTTGCAAAATAGTTCAACTCCCTCTTCTTTGTGGCAACCCCTGAGATATTGGAAGACTGCTATCATGTCTCCCCTTGTCCTTCTTTCTATTAAACTAGACATACCCAGTTCCTGCACCCGTTCTTCATATGTTTTAGTCTCCAGTCCCCTAATTTAAAAGAGGTTTTTAAAATCTTCCCACCAGGAGGAAAATTGCAGCCACCAGTTTCACAGCGGGCAGCACCAGTGGGCTTAAATTCGGGGAGGGAAGGAACCTGCAGCAGCAGCAGCAGCAGCTGAGATGCTTCAGCCCAGTTGCTTCTCTGCTTCCAGGCCGTGGAGGGAACTGAACAGCCCGACTTGCTCCAGGACTCTCCTCCCACCGGCCCTCCACTCACCCTCCAGCTACTCCTTCGATCCTTGGAAGAGCAGAAGAGGCGCCCTTCACACCTCCTTCCTCCCATGAGTCATCCGGAAGAGGAAGTTCCTCTGCGCTTCTCTCCTCCTATCCTTTCTAGCAATTGTTTAAAACTCCTTTTTTTTAAGCGCAAGCATGGTGTAGATGGCTTTCTAGGCACAGATGTTGCCTGACTGCCATCTAGCGACAGGAGGTGGAAACACACACTTGTCCAATCTCCATCAAGGTATTTGGAAGATGTTTTCAGTGATTCCATGGCAGCAGGTCCTTTTCGATTCCTCGAATCTCTCTTTGATCAGTTTCCATCCATTGTATCCTAAAAGGTCCTTAAAAATCCTGTCCTTAGAATTTGGGTGGGGGAAGGCAAATTTTAATCCCATCAACTGGAGCTGAAGGTTTTTTCTTTGTGAATAGGCTGGCCTGGATTTCTTAATGGACACAAAATCTCTGAAGATACTTTCTGCCTTTGTTAAGATTTTTTTTTCTCCATTTCTCCTTTGGGTAAATATAATATTCTGCCTCTCTTTAATATTCCCCAAAACATTTCATTCTCGGGGTGGGTGGGTTTGTGATTACTTCTCACAGTACACTGACACATAACCATGCCAACTTACAATATTTGTTGCAGCTGTGGTCATTAAGCAAATCACCATGTTCCGTTCAGTGCAATGTACCATGACTGTGACTTACAGCTTCCTGTCATTTTTGTTTCTTGGAAGCCAATTGTGAAGGTCCCAAATGGCGATTCCATGACTGTGGGACACTGCAACTATCGCAATATGCAAGCCAGTGCCACCCGCAAATAACTATGTTGGCCACAACTTTGAGAAACACTTGTAAGTCTACTTTTTCAGTACCAGTGTAATTGTGAAGGCTGAGTAGTAAGTGGTAAGCGAAGATGGTCTATAAAACTGAACAACCCAAAGAGTTTAGGGTTAGGTTTAGGGTTAGGTTTAGGGTACTGAGTGCTTGGGAATGTGCGAATTTGCCCTCCGCGATTATGTCATCGCGGTAGGGTCGTGTTTTTCCTTAGCGCTTAGAACGGCGCGAATTAGTCTTCGCGCTTATGTCTCCGCGGATAAGGGCTTTGCGGATTTGTGGTGGAACTGGAGCTCTGCACTGCTGTTTAAAATGACCAGGTTTGTTACAATTAAAAGAGTTACCTTTGGGCTTGCCAAACTTTCCTTTTTGTAAGGTAGCTGCTAAGGCATCCATTTGATGAACATTTGTGCCTATATCAGCGCATGCTTTCAACGTATCAGCCAAGGTGTAATCTTCCCTATTAACAACAGATTGCAATGCACGGCGGCAATCAGTATTAGCATGTTCATGGCCTAGCCTTTTCATTAATTCTCCGCTAGTTCCTTATTATCTACTTGCCGCTGAACAGCTTCTTGCAATCTATCAATAAAATCCGAATATGTTTGCTGCAAAAGACTTGCTAGGTTTGCCAGAAACTGGCACTCTCTTAAATGCTTTGATCACACAGTGCCCTATCACGGAGTAGGCTGGCGGGGGTGTGCCTGTGGCTTGCTGTTGTATTGTAGCCAAAGCACCAACTCCATACAGTTAGTTTGGTATATATAAACCTCCTGAATTGTTTCCTGCGTGAATTGCTTCTCTCTGGTATTCTGAATCCCAGACAACATATTGTGCTGGTGTAAGAAGCATGCGAAATAAATCCTTCCAATCTTGTGGTATCAAATTATAACCATTAGATATGCCTTCCACCATTCCAACAGTATAGGTGGAACGCAAACCTATCTCTGTGATACTTTTCTTCAGCTCTCTCAAAATTTGATATCACTATCAGGGATTCCACTGATAGTGAGCCTGCCCCTGTGGATTGACTGTCTGTGCGACCGGAAAAGCTTGGAGACCCTCTCCAAGTTCTATCCTAGTGAGTGTTCCCTTTTTCTGCTCTTCCTGAAACCCTGCTCTTACTGCGCTAACTGGCTCCTGTGAAGGAGCGATCTGTAAGGGAGCAGTCGGGGATCTAAGCTCCACTGGCTTCAGCATAGCTTCTGCCGGCAGAGTCAGCTGCATATATGGTGGAGGGGGAGCAGACCCCACCTCAGGAAGCAAAGAGAGAGATGATGACGGTGCCTTGAGTCTATAAGTCCCCATGACCTCAATTGCTTCCTTACATTTCTGCCATAGCAACAAATGTTGTATTGGTGCTCGTGGTGGCGAATGCAAATGTATTACAATTTTTATCCAGTCTTGCAAATCTAAAGTTCCTGCTTCTGGATACCATGGGCATTGACAACCTATTTCATTTACTAACTGCTCTAAATCACTTAAACTAATTCCTGCTGTTCCATTATTTTAAAGTATTTTTTGCAACTCTTTTGCATGAAACTTCTGCTGAGCTGACAGTTACCCGCCCCCCTCACGAATTTTTGGGAGCGAAGTTCGCTGAGGTGCACCTGGGCTCATCCAGCCTAATGACTGCAGGGGGAATCACGTCGGGGTCACCAGATGTTGTTCCGATGAAGAAAATATGTGCAGGCAGGATGAAGTTTAATGGGAAGGCACTCTCAACAGCTCGTGAGAGCTCCCTTTTTATTGTCATATACAGCTATCGTAGCAAAAACTGATTCATTGATCAAAGTACTGATTGGATTAGCTAGACAAAGTCCAAACTATGGTTGAGAAGGTTAATAAACAACTCATGTTTTCCTGCTGCAAGCAATGGTATGTGCCTACGTGCCAAATCTCATGTCTCACATTTATTAATCATTAAGGATCATTGTGCTGATGTTGCATTCTCAGTGTGGTTTGCCAGCATCTGAGAATGCAAACATCCCCACATAGTGGACCACTACAAAATCCTACGTTTTGTTTGCTAGGTATGGAAGTTAAAAAAATCACAGAAGACAGCAGTGGCATTATCAGTTCCATATTGTTTCCAAGAAAAGAACATGTCTACAAAATCACAAGTTAACCCTAATATGAAGGAGAACCAGTTTTAAACCATGTACCACCAATGGAATGAAATCTCGGGAGTGGAGAAATATGTAGTGTAGAAAGTTAGCACCTACTCCTCTCCTAGAATAATGAGGTCTCCAAATGAGATTATCAAAAATATTCCAACATCAAGTTGATTCCTACCCGTTTTATATCTTTGTAATGTAGTGCACCCACGATATATAAGCTGCAGTTCTGCTTTAGGTCAGGGCTACTCAGCGGTCTGCCAACGCTTTTGTGGAATCCAGTGTCCAGAGTGTGTCAAGCTTCAAATGGCGTTTTTGCTGTTGCAACTATTATCATTTCTCAGTTTGCAAAAAAACCTATGGGGAGACAGAAGGGGGAGATAGAACAAAGCTCCAGACATCGATGCCAGCCATGGGAACCAAGGAGGTTTTGGCAGGTTTACCAGAGCCAAAAAAAGACTTTCTCACAACAATACTAGAAGTCTCCATTGGACAATGTGTCCTGGCCTAATAGCAGGGAGGGAAAACTTGGAATTTTAAATATCTGCATTTGCACGGGAAATAGTCAGTTCTTCTTTTGCCCTCATCTTTGCCGATATGATGTATTCATTAAAGCTTGGCTTCTTGCTATCTGTGCATAGAGAAAATCTCCCTGTTCCTATGAACAATGTGAAAGAGAAATATTGGACTGGATTACTCTTGAGGAATGGACTTCAGGACAGGATCTATTTCCAAGGAAGATTTTATTCTGGTAAACTGAGCAGAGGTAATTTCCAAAGAGGAATGGGTGATGACAATTTCTCAACGGAGAAAAAGGCGGAAGGTGCATTATATTATTTTTTCTTTTTTTCGACTCCTTTCCTGCTTCTCTGTATCAATTGTTTTTGCTTGTTTTGCATATTTTATTAATTAAAATTTTGACTTAAAAAAAGGAATGTGTATCAAACAAAGAGTGGGGCAACTTTGATACATTTTTGTAGGCACATCTGTATTACCAATCTTTCTTCCAACCTTTTGAAATGCCTTTTGGAAACATTTCTCTCAGCATATATAGACAGTCATCTCCTCTTCCCAAGCCCCGCTTTTCAAGACCTGCAGGTTCTGTGATTTTCTCTCTTTGACCTAATGAAAACTTCTGTGTATGCAAAGTTACAGATGCACAAGACATTTAGGATGGGTGCCCTTGGAAGCATCTCTGGCCAGCACCAATGAAGTTGGCTTCCTTTAATCTCTCACCCACTGAAACTCTTTGATCCTAAATCCTTGGCAGCAACCACTCCAAAAAGATTTTTACAATTTCTACAAAAATAAATATAGGTAATCCTTGGGTTACAAGTGTTCTCTTAGCAAATGTTCAAAGTTACACGATAAGCCCCCCCTTCCCCCCAGCATTTACAAACAAATCCCGAAATTATGAATACTGGAGCACCACGGCTGTTGTTCATCCTTACGAACGACCGCAGAGGCTCTGTTATATTCACCCCTATTCTCCCAACCCCAGCTGCGTCTTCACAGGCATTTTGCCTGTGGAGAGTGACTTACCTTGCAAAGATCTCTCTGTTGTGCTTTATTTGCCTGCATTCAGAGGACAGAGGCCTAACGTACCGCGAGATCACACAAGGTCAGGAGTCTTGAGTAATCTCACACTTTAGGCATCTATTCTCTGTGAATTGAGGCATGGACGTTTGCAAATGGTGGGAAGACTTCAGTCTTTCAGGCCTTCCCTCCATTTGCCGTTTCCTTGCCAAGGCCTGCTGGGAGATTGCATTCCCAAAGGGCCTCAGCAGCCCTTTGCAAACTGCCTTTGTTGCCACCAACTGAGCTTGGGAGGAGTGGGGTGTGTCCCTACGAAGTACCTGTTCCTACAGGCAAAGGCTTTTTGCAAAGGGCTGCCAAAACCTACAGGAACGCAATCCTCAAGTGATTTGCCAATGAGAAAGCAACCCTAAGAAGTCGCGCACAGCCTCTCAGGGCTGCTTTATTGGCGCCAGATGCCTTGTCAAGTTGATCTGGAGCAAGAAAGCAATGACCGTGTGGGCGAAAGCAAGGAGTGATGTCGTTCAATGTAAGAGATTCACTCCCATAACTTCTCAAGTTTCGGATGGAATGGGTAGGATCCACTACATTCGTAACCCAAGAACTATCCATATCCAGCAGGTTCTGCTGCTAATGACCAGGTAGGCATTATCACACTAATATGTTGCCATTTTTTCCTTCCTCCTTCCAGTTTAATGCCATTACATATTTGCCTATAAAAAATTAGGCAAATTCTTTGTACTCAAATTAAATAGTCAATTTCTCAGTTGGATTTACAGAGGGACTTTAGAAATGAAATTCAAATCTTTTCTACACTCATCACTTGGGGCCTCATGTGAATTTTCTTGTGTGCAATAAGGGTGGAATTTCTCCTGAAGCACCATCCACATTCGGCACACTCAAATGGTTTCTCCCCTGTGTGTATAAGCATATGATTTAGAAGGGTAGTCCTAATACTGAAATCTTTCCCACAGTCTGGACACTCAAATGGTTTCTCTCCTGTGTGAGTTCTCTGGTGTGTCACCAGGCTGGAACTCTGACTGAAACTTTTTCCGCAATCAGAACATTCAAAGGGTTTTTCTCCTGTGTGAGTTCTCTGGTGTTTCACCAGGTTGGAATTGTGACTAAAACTTTTACCACAATCAGGACACTCAAAGGGTTTCTCCCCTGTGTGAGTCCTTTGGTGTATCACCAGCCTGGAATTGTGACTAAAACCTTTACCACAATCAGGACACTCAAAGGGTTTCTCCCCTGTGTGAGTTCTCTGGTGTGCCAACAGGTGGGAATTGTGACTAAAACCTTTACCACGATCAGGACATTCAAAGGGTTTCTCTCCTGTGTGAGTCCTTTGGTGTGCCAACAGGTTGGAATTCTGACTAAATCTTTTACCACAATCAGAACATTCAAAGGGTTTCTCTCCTGTGTGAGTCCTCTGGTGTGTCACCAGGCTGAAATTCTGACTAAATCTTTTACCACAATCAGGACATTGAAAGGGTTTCTCTCCTGTGTGAGTCCTTTGGTGTGCCAACAGGTTGGAATTCTGACTAAATCTTTTACCACAATAAGGACATTGAAAGGGTTTCTCTCCTTTGTGAGTCCTCTGGTGTTTCACCAGGCTGGAATTGTGACTAAAACCTTTACCACAATCAGAACATTCAAAGGGTTTCTCTCCTGTGTGAGTCCTCTGGTGTGTCACCAGGTTGGAACTAGTACTGAAACTTTTCCCACAATCAGGACATTGAAAGGGTTTCTCTCCTGTGTGAGTCCTCTGGTGTGTCACCAGGTTGGAATTAGTACTGAAACTTTTCCCACAATCAGGACATTGAAAGGGTTTCTCTCCTGTGTGAGTCATCTGGTGTGTCAACATGTTGGAATTCCAACTGAAACTTTTCCCACAATCAGGACACTCAAAGTGTTTCTCTCCTGCGTGAGTTCTCTGGTGTGTAACCAGGCTGGATTTATCACAGAAACATTTCCCACATTCAGGACATTCAAACAATTTCTCCTTGGTGTGAGTCCACGTTGCCATACTTGCTAAAGCATTTATCGCATTGGGAGCACTTTTAGGGCTTCTGTCCTGTGTGGGTCCTTCCATGAAACAAAACGGAGTTGTTGTGACCAAAGGTTTTGCTACATTCAGAGTATTCGTATGGCTTTTCTCCAGTCTGGATCCTCTCATGCATACTCAACTATGATTTGCAAGTTGTATCTTTCACACAACTGGCACGTCTAAGGAGCTTTTCCACAACTCATATTCCCGAAGAGATTAAAAATATGGATGGTCCCTTGTTTGGTGGTGTTTTGTTTCAAGCCATTTTCTTCCTCCCAGAGCAATGCTTGTCACACTGTCTGCTCTACGTGGTTTTCCAATTGTCCTTTTCCTCCCCAGTAACTTCCAGATATTTCCCTCTTTTGCTGAATGGAAAAATAATCTCCCTTGACCATTCATGTAATATATGCTTGAATTCACACTCTCCGTTTCCCAGCTAGAAATCTCTTCTAGATTTTCTCTCGTTTCTCTCTCACCTGCGGAGGAAGTTGGAGAATTGTGTGGCTCTCTGAAGGAAATGGAAAACACTTTGATATCTAGACTGATTTGTTTTCCTTTTCAATGTTGCTTGTTATCCTCAGTGTCCAGAATGCTCCTATTGCTATCTTCTTTGTCTATAAGATTCAAATAAAAGTATATCGTTAATTGTGCATAAAATGGTTGCAAATGGTACAAGATAAACAGAGAGAGACAGAGAGAGACAGAGATTGTGTGTGTTTGTGTGTGTGTGTCTTTATGGGAGAAAGACCGATCTTCCGCCAGGGCACCCAGGTTGCTGGGAGGGAGGCAGTGGGAGTGGAGTACGAATCAAGGCGGAGAGAAGGTATGGAGCTTCCCCCCCCAATCCCTGTACCAGCTTAACTGGGTGCCCCGCCAGCAAGGCACTGAAGCGCTGCAACTTCTGCCGCAGCAAGACAGAGAGAGAGAGAGGAAGGGTGCTCTCCAAACTCTGTTTGTGTGTGTGAATGAGATAGAGTGCGGATCCCTGCTTCAGTCGGGGCATTCAAGTTGCTGGCAGCGGGGAGGGGGGGCAGGAGCCACCTGAGTAGCTGTTTTTCTCCTTGTTCTCCTCCCCACTCAAGCAGTGACAGGCTTTACGGGACAGCAGGGCCTCTCATTTCCCCCCCTGCATGGCAAATACCAGCTTCAGTCAGGGTATTCAAGCTACTGCTGGCGGTAGCCATGATTGCCCCCTTCCCAGCCCAGCCAGCACTGCATGACCTGCTCACTCCCTGCCCAGCCAGAACAAAGCATCACCGTTCTTCTCCTTCTCATCGTCCTCCCCGCCCACGTAGCAGCAGGGTCTGTGGGACACGGTCTCATTCCTACTAACTAATTTTTACTACGTCCTGATACATGACTCATGATACATGACTCAGATTATACGTTTGCAGACAAATACACTCAGAGAGAAATAAAAATACACACATCTACAATAGGGAGATAATCCATGCCTTTCAAGCTTGAAAAAATAATTAAAATTGTTACAGTCAAACCTTCTGCACAAATGTTAATCGGGAACCTGATGAATTTGATGATTGCTCATGTTTTCAGATGGCAAGGCTGAAGTTCAGGCCTCAACAGGCTTCTGGGGCCATGGAAACTTTCATTGGAAAGTTTTTGTTCAGATAAATAAAAGCATTGGCTTCTCAACAGACACACTTGGACTCTGTCTTTTATTTTACTGAGCCACACCTGTCAATCTACATGACACTAACTTTATAGATTTGGGGGCTTTAATGGATGAAATGATGCCGAAAGGCTCTGCAAGATTTGAAGCAACAGCTGAAGCCATGAGCTCAAAGTAAGGGGAGTAAATACTTTCCACAACCCCTTTGGTGACATCCCAATTGAAGTAGTTTTCACTTACTGACTGCAGCTGGGCCTGGAATCTGTGTCACTAAGCGATCCAATCATGAAGCATGATGTCACAGGACAGAGCCAAGTTACATCTGCACCTTTAATGTATTTTAATATGTATGTATCTTTTATGTCTCTAAGCCCCTCCATAGTTATGTCATGGTAAGGTTGGTGGCCAATAACTTTTATAAATGAATACAACTGAATAATAAAAACATTCCAAACGTTCATTTTTTAAGACACGTGCTGTGTTAAGCACAGTTGAAGCTGGTGAATACAGGGAGGGGGGCACCAATAGGAAACACGGTGCTTGTTAGTTAGAAATGGAAGTAAAACAAAACAACCCAGAAAAGACCAGAGGAACACTAGTCCGACCTTGTTACCCAGAAAACATCAGGTCCATAACAGAATAATTGAGTTTGGAGGGACCTTGGAGGTCTTCTAGTCCATCCTCTGTTCAGGCAGGAGATCCTATTCGATTCTGAACAATTGGCTGTGTTAAATATTCATGAGCCCTGTAAAATAGGCTCAGATAGTTAATGTTGCTTCAGCACCTTCTCTGATTGGCCAGGACGCAGCAGGAGGCTGTTGCCGGCCGAAAGTTACCTTTAATTGGACCAGGGACTTCACAGCAGTTGCTGCCCAAGTCCCGGGTTCCTATTGGCTGTCTAGTTAATATAAATACCTTGGCGCGCACCGCGGCCATTTGAATCGCTGTCATAAGTTGCCTGTTAATAAAGAAGTTGTTGTTGCTCACCCTGGTGTCGCGTCCCTCCTTCCAGAATTCAATTGGCTGTCCAATCTCCTCTTAAAACCCTCCAGTGAAGGGAGCACCCACAACCTCTGGAGGGAAGCCATTCCCAAAGAATCCTCCTTAATTTAAAAGAGATTTTTAAAATCTTCCCAGCAGGAGGAAAATTCCAGCCACCAGTTTCACAGCTGCAGCCCCAGTGGGCTTAAATTCGGGGAGGGAAGGAACCTGCAGCAGCAGCAGCAGCAGAGATGCTTCAGCCCAGTTGCTTCTCTGCTTCCAGGCCGTGGAGGGAACCGAACAGCCCGACTTGCTCTAGGACTCTCCTCCCACCGGCCCTCCGCTCACCTTAAAGCTGCGGCTTCGATCCTGGGAAGAGCACAAAAGCCGCTCTGCACACCTCCTTCCTCCCATAAGCGATCCAAGAGGAAGTTCCCCTGAGCTTCTTCTCTACTCTCATTCTTTCTAGCAATGATGTACTCGATGGTTTAAAACTCTTTTTTTTTAAAGCTGAAGCACGGCTGACACTACTGAATTGATGCCTTTCTAGGCATAGATGTTGCTTGACCGCCCTCAAGCGACAGGAGGTGGGAAAACATGCTTGTCCAATCTCCACCAAGGCGTTATGGAAGATGTTTTAGTGATTATATGGCAGCCGGGCTTTTTCGATTCCTAGCGACCGACCTTTGCAACTGAGCCCCGTGAAGTAGTGATACCTGACGCTATTTAGCTTTGTTTTTAGTGCCTTTGGGTCAGTCTGTAATGTCTGTCCTTGCAGTTTCCCTGGCAAGGGTTTTTGGAGTGGTTTCCCCCCTTTCCTGCTTCCTAAACTTGAGAGGTCTGGCTAAAGTTCAACAGATGGTTTTGCTCTTCAGGTGGGACTGGAACTGAGTGTTTCTCTGTCTCTAACCTGGTGCCTTCACCACTACACTCTTTTTTCTACGTGTTTCACTTTTCTTCTTTATAACTGCTATTCTAATAGAAAATCTTTCATAAAAGTTATTGCAGTACATTTTTGCTTAAAATATCTTTTCATTGATATATAATTTATGGTATTAACCATAAAATAAAAACCATAACCCCAAAATATGTTATTAGCCATCAAACCTCAAAAATAAACTTTTCCCAAAAGGTTTCCACAATTTTGGCCACTACTGTAGGTTGTGATCTACCTTATCAAATGCTTTACTGAAATCTAAGTATATGATATCCACAGCATTTTGCTGGTCCACTAATTAGTCATTTTGTCAAACAATTAAATAAGGTTTGTTTGGCATAATGTTTTAAATCAACCCTACTGGTTACTGGTTATGATTTTGTTTCCTTCCATGTGTTCACAGATTTGTTGTCTGGATATGTTTTCCAAGATGTTACCAGGTATTAATGTCAGGCTGATCTGTCTGTAATTTCCTGGATTTGTTCCCCCCCCCCTTTTTTTTTTTTTGAAGATGGTGTTAAATGGAAAAAGGTTTCCTCTGCGGGTTCAGATTTCACGTCTGGGAGAGTGTCCCTGGCTGAGTGAATGAATTTAGGATCGAAGCAAGCGGCGTTTGAAAACAGGTTGTCTTTATTATTTCAGGAAAGCAAGACTGTCAGTGATGTAGACCAGCGTTCCTAGTTGAGCTGACCCCATCAAACAATAAGTGTATATTTTTTATACCATTTTCCTCCTTGAAGTCCTTTTGTTTTCTTTGTACTATTGTTTGTGTCCCTTTGCTAACGGTTCTAATCCTATCTTGCGTTTTGTTATTCCTCTGCCCTAAAGTACTTCCCATGGGGCAGGGATGAGCTCTAGTGTCTTCTACTGTATTTCCTGTTTTTACATCTTCGCCCTGAGCTAATCAGTCTTTGTTGTCACTCTGATCTTTTCCTCTCTTAAGGTAACTTCTTCCTGCACTTCCTAGGTATTTTGTATTATTTTGTACTCTGCAGCTATTTCTAATTGTCCTGATATCCTGGTAATTATTCTCAGGAGGTTTGTTAATGTATCCTGGCTTTGTTATTCTAGTGACTTCCAGTTTGGTTATGGGCTGTACTGGTCTTCCTAAAGCAACACTGTCTTGGTGAAGTTCCCTTCCCACAGAGGTTAAAAAAATCACAGAAGACAGCAGTGGCATTATCAGTTCCATATTGTTTCCAAGTGAAGAAAGTTAGCAACACACACACACCTTTAGAAGAATGATATATATAAGGAAATATTAAAAAGGCAGAATATTATATTTTCCCTAAAGGAGAAACAGGTTTATAAAGACAGATTCTCAAAGCCTCAGCTCTCTGCCCCAAGGAGAAACAAAGGGACCAACTTTTAGAAATGCATATTTGGTAATCCATTCAAGACAGGAATAAAACCCCAAGGAAGTCAGCATCTAGGATTAATTACATTTGCTAAACAAGATTAAAAACCCCAAATCATTGCTGGTCTTTGGGAGACCAACTACCATATTTTTCAAAGTATAAGAAGCACCTAATTCCACTCAAAAAAGAGGGTGAAAATATGGGTGCGTCATACACTGAATACAGCCTCTGGAAACCCCACCCCTTTTGCAAAAATAGCCATGCATAGTCTTTAGGAGGCATCCAGAGTGCTGCTGGGGGCTGGAGAGAGGAAAAATGAGGAAAAATGGGCTATTTTTTGCCTCTTTTTGTGCTCCCCCAGCCCCCAGGAGCACTCTATAACCCTCCTAAAGGCTATGCATGCTCCCCGCTTTTTTTTTTTTTTTTAACAAAAAATGGACCTGTTTTCGCAAAAAAAAAAACCGGCCATTTTTGGGAGGTCTGCAGAGTGCAATTTTTTTTTTTTAAAAAAAAGCCTCTTCAAAATCTTGGTGCGTCTTATACACCAGTGCGTCTTGTACTCTGAAAAATATGGTAATTAAAATCAAATAACAAAATACACAAAACAAGCCTCCAAATTTCAAAATGCTGTAGAAGAAACTGTATGAAAGTCCATGTGCTCATCAAACCAAGTGTTCAGCTACCCAGAATCACACGTTTGATGGTTCTGCTTCACTATTAAAACCATCTTTCCAATCAGCGTCTATATTTCCAGTGTCTTTCTCCCCACTTGGAACTGAATCCAGATGGACATTTCTTACAACACAAGAAAAGAGCATGCCCATAAAATAACAAAACAACCCTAATATAAAGGAGAACCAGTTTTAAAGCATGCACCGCCAATGGAATAAAATTTGGGGAGTGAAGGAATATGTCGTGTAGAAACTTAGCCCCTACTCCTCTCCTAGAAGAAATATTTAAAAGTCAGAATATTATATTTCCCTACAGGGAGAAAGCATCCCCTACACTCTTTGATAGCCCTCAGATGATGTCAGCACTTACAAATAGATAGATAGCTCTATTCATAAGCAAATACTGTCAACCCTGAAGCTGATCCGGTTGAAGCCATTTTGAGGCATCAGTGCTGCCGCATTAGCGCAAGGGAGTAGGAGGGGGGATTAGAGATAGCTGGGATGGTGGAGTCATAATAAAATATTTTCTCCTGAGAACCAAGAATGTTCTCATACCTGGCCAGATAAAGTAGGAGTGATGTCACCAGACCAGCGGACGCTGCAGTGATTGGGGTATATGACTGTTTGGGATTGAGAGTAAAACTTTTAATTAGGTGAAAACAAGGGGTCCCTCAGAGTTGGTTTTAACCAGATTTGTGCCAATTTGATATTTCCAATAAAGATATTCTTTTAGGAATTTACCTGCCTCTGAGGTTTGCTTGTGATGGATCTATTACTCGGAACCCTGGCATTAAACCAATTCTTCACTAAAATGTCAGGAAACTTTTTGCTCCATTTGGAGCTTCTTATTTGGGGTCCTGAGCCCCAACCGCTTAGCCGGCCTACCAGGCAGCAGGAAGACTCAGGAAAGATGGAGGAGATGGTAGGCACTGATGGAGCTTGTGCAGGGGTTGCTGAAAGCCTACAGTACCCCTCCTTGCCCCAGCAGGTGACTGCCGTGCTTCCCTGCCTTCCACATTGCCTTACTGGCGGTCCTCCATGCCTGCTTGCCTTCTGAGGTCGGCGTCCAGCCCAACCTGGCCAGTCATTGGGCGGACGGCCCTTGGTGGAAATGCAGACCCTGTGCTGGAGCCGTGAGGGGTGGCGGCGATGCCGTGGGATGGCAAACAGACATACCGAGGCTGTTGCACATGCACCCGCTCCATTTCTGCAAAGGCAGAGTCCCGCCCGTCTCTGCTGCAGGTCAATCCAAAGAGGGGAGGAGGATGCTGCAGAAAAGGCTGCCTCCCACCCGGGCCCCGTGTGCTTCTCATGCCAGTTCAGCAGGGCTTCACGGGGAATGAGGGCAGGAGCGGTTTGGCACGGTTGTTCCCCGGGCAGCAAAGCAGACCGAATCAAAAAGGATGAAGGGGATCTTCGGTGGAGCTGGTCAAGGGAACAACCCCTGGCTTATTGAGTCTAACCGTGGTTGATGGGCCTTTCCTTGAGGTGGAGGGTAGACCCAAATTGTGCCCCACTGTGAGCATCTCTCAGCCGTTGTATGCATGGAAAACCCTTGCACAGTATAGAAAAAGTTCCCAAGAGTGCAAGAATTTGTTAATTGCAGCAAAGGGAAGGGACTCGGAGCCAGCTTGGAAGGGAGCTGCAGCAGCATGCCTGTCCCTTTCAGGTAATTTGACCTCCGGGAGGGATGTGACCAGGGGGGACCATAAAGGGAGCAGCAGCTTCACTGTGAATGAAGGGGGAAAAGTTAGGCTTCTCTCTGTCACAGCATTCAACGCTAAGTGCTGCAGCATATAGAATCCAATTTTTTTCTCTCCCTCCATTCACAGCAGAGCTGCTACAGCCTCCCCCCCCCACATGTTAACCAGTTTTGGGGCTACTCTGTCCTGCAGTATTTGGGTGGGAGGGTCCTCTGTTTGGGGGGAGAATTTGGTTGGAAAAACGCTAAGGGGTGGGCAACCTTGGAGGGCCTGTTCATCATTCCCCTTTTCCTCTCAGCCCTGCAAAAGCAGAAATCTCTGGTTTCCGTCTGCAGCCATCACCACCCTCAGCACGGTCAATAACATAGAGGGTGAAGAAGCAGAGTGGGTGACCCAGCTCCATGACAAGGGGGCCCCAGAGCTCGAAGACATAGATGACTTCCTGCAGGAACTAAGGTTGAGATTTGTGGACTCGGCCCACGGTCATTAAGCAGAAGCGGAGATGAAGGTGATTAAGCAAAAGAACCACCCAGCTAAAGAGTATGTTGTGGAGTTTTGGAGGCTTGCGGCACTGGCCCAAACACTTCCTGGTCCACTACTTCAGGGACGGTCTGGATCAGGAGCTGCGCAATGCCAGTGTCAACTTCTAAAGCATTGCCATGACTATTATCATGGCATGGAAGGGGAAATTCCATGCATGGCTTCGGCCGGAGTCAGGTCTCATGTCTACAGCCTAGTTGGAGAATATGAATTACGATGCAGGACAGAAGGGAGGAGATACAGGGGGTAAAGTTCAAACGCAATTAAGCGAAAGCAGTTTCGGCCCCACAGGAGTCCACGCCAGAATGTCGATCCTAATAAATGATTGGGTTTCTTTTCAACTTTGTCTGGAGGCTCATAAATGATTAGGTCGTCTTCTGGAAACTTCACAGAGGGCCGAAACTGACTTTTAAAAAATCTATTACGATTTCCGGGTTTCCTGAATCCCAGGCTCTCCGAGCACTCCCTCAATATTTGGGGTGCTTGGAGGGAAAATCAGGCAACAGGAGGCTGGAGAAAAAGACTGATTACAGCAGGAGGTATGCAGCAATGCCAAGCAGCGATGTCTTTCCCAGCAGCAGAAGCAAGAAAAGATGAGTACTTTTGAAAATCAACCCCTAAAGCAGCTGAGCTGGAATTCCCTTGCGGTAGTCCCCAGATACAGGGAAGGGTCTCAAGCAAGGTGGCAAGGGTGGACTGGGGGTGGGACTGGAAACAAGCCAGGCTATGGAATCCCTAGGGAGTGCAATAGAGCAACTGAAGGAGGGTCTTGACCAGGCCACCCTTGCTGATGAGGGGCCATCATGCTGCCCAAAAGAGGGGGGAGGGACATCTGATCTTGTTGGGGGGAAGAGATGCAGACTGGAGTCCAGCCCCCCCTCCCCCTTCTGATAGGAGAAAGAGCCCAAAACGGCAACCAGAGCCTCTCCCACGCAGCAGGCAGGCTGCCAAGAGCAGACAACCCCCTCCCTCTCTCCGAACGAGGGGTGAAGAAGATGACCAGGCATATCGGGCGCAAGCATACCCAGCACGACAGGAGGCTGGGGGATTAGGGCTGAATGACCCACCCCAATTCAAGGGAAAGTTTGACAGAGACTCAGACCAGGTAGCCCTATTCCTTGATTCAGCTGATATCCACCTAGAACGCTATGGGCACTTCTACCCATCCCCCAAAACCATGGTCAATACCATCGCAGAGGGTCTAGAGGGAGAAGCAAGGGAATGGCTAGCCGTCCTCCACAAGAGGAGAGTCCCCCAACTGCAAGACATAGATGACTTCCTGCAACTACTAGAGGCCAGATTTGAGGAGGTGGAGGACTCATATGCGGAAGAGGAACTCAGCAACCTAAAGCAGAGAGGGCCACCATTAAGAGAGCACTTCTACAACACTTCTATTGCTACAACAGGTATCCAAAGATATGACTAATTGGAGTAGCAAACAATTGTCTCTGATGGGCAGAATCGTGACAGTCAAGACATATGTATGTATTACCGACTTCCTGGGAGGAGCCTACTGGTGGAAGCAGCAAAAAATCAGCTGCCTCCGAATTCCTGGCTACGTACCTGTTTAGAGGATCTTCCATCTGACGTCTTATCAGGTTTTCTTATCCTTCAGGCAAGAAGGAAAGAAGAAACTGTTTTGCTGGCAAATGCTCTTCGATTTTTGCAGCTTTTGTGCTTGCAAGGAAAGGGGGGCTAGCCCAAGGCAGAACGGCCGTCCGTGCTGGGAACTTCAAACTGCCTTGCGCAGGACAAAGTAGGTCTCTCCCACTCTGATCAAAGTTTTGTTTAATTTATTCTTATCACGAGCTGGATCCGTTCACTGTGGACATTAATTGCTTATCAACATTTTAGCTTCTTTTCTTTTTCTCCTCCGAAAAATTATTTACTCAGAGGCTTCTAAAATGGCGCCGAGCAGCCTGGTTTCTCCGGTAATAACGAACACTTTTTGCTAGACAAAGCAAATCCTCAAAAGAATTCAAAACAAGAGAGATTGCTTATCATTTGTTTTGGTTTCACAATAGAAGAGTTTTACTCCTTTATTAACCTTGCTTATTTGGAAGTTAAATGGTGATGAATCTGCTGAATGGTCTTGTTACAATGTTTACTCACTGAAAGTTTTGCCAAGCCTTAAACTTCAAAATAAAAGCCTCTTTTTTTAAAGCTGCTTATTTAGGCAATAGAGTTTTATTAACTGCAGGCAGATAAATTTTGAAATGGCCTCAAAACCAAATATTAACTTGAAGTCGTCACCCTCTACTTCCAGGGGCACATCCTCAGTGCCTGGCACAAAGCTGCAGCCTCCGCTTCCTACGCCCCCTGCTGGGGATGTGTTAACGAAAGAATTTTTTCTGAGTAATCTAAGCGAGGCTCTTAATGCACAGACAATTAAAATGGAAGATAAATTTAGAGATAATAGAGAGGAGAGAAAAGAGGAAATAAAAGAAATGAAAGAAGAAATTAAAAATGAAATTAAAAGTGAAATAAAAGGACTTAAACAGGAGTTGTATGAGAAATTTGAGGCTAAGGTTGATAAAATTAGAGACGACATGCTGAGTCTTGTAACTGTATTAACAGAACATATTTCTGGAGTGGAAGATACTTTAGAGGTTCTTAATGATGCCAATGCTAACTTGACATTGAAAACAGAGGTGGTGGAACAAAAAGTGGAAAATGCTGAAAAAGAAATTATTATGATACAGTACCGACAAATGGAGTTCGCATTAAGAGTAAGGGGGCTGCGTGAGGAGAAACAGGAGAACCTGAAACAGATCCTATCGGAAGCTTTTGACCGCCTGATGGGAAGACCAGGGACCAATCAAGGCTGGCAAATTGACAAAGCTTACCGCGTCAACTCCTGGCTGGCAAAGCAGAAGCAGCTTCCTCGAGACATCGTTATATATTTTACTACAAGAGAGTTTAGAAATATGGTACTGCAAGCATCTTATAACACTAAGCTTCAAATTGGCGGTCAAGACCTGGTTGTTTTGAAAGAGATACCACCTCCAATGTTAAGAGCCAGGAGAGACTACGCTTTTTTGGTTGAAGAACTCAGAAATCGTCAGATACAGTATAGATGGGATGCACCATTTGGCATCATATTTACATTTGATAAGCAAAGGTACCGCCTCAACTCTGTATGGAAAGCCCGAGATTTTTATTATAATATATTGAAGGCCGGACACCCTGCACCATCTGGACCCAGAGAAAGACCACAAGAAAGACAGGATAGACAGCAAACTACACAACCATCAGACAAGATGGAGCATCTTTCTTCTCTAGAAGTGCAAGGTGCTATGGAACCAAGACCTAGCCGCACGACTACTAGACGTATGGAGAAACAAGCTAAAAAGCAACAGCATCAACAATCATCGGCCATCGATCAAGGATCTACAACAACAAATCTGGAAGCAATGGGAGGAGCTAGACCTAAGGTTAAACAGGCCGTGCAGGAAGCTCTAAAAATGCTTCAACCAACCAAAAATGACAACTAAGATTTTAACATGGAATGTCAATGGACTGAACTCTCCACAGAAGAGGAAGAAAATATTTCATTATCTCAAACAGTTTAAGAACGATGTAATTTGTTTGCAAGAAACTCATATCAAGTCAACTGATCAAAAATATTTGATCAACTCAAAACTTGGTCAACATTTTGCAGCTTCTGCTATGGAAAAGAAGAATGGTATAGTTGTATATTTAAGAAAAGATATGAAAGCTGAATTAATAGAAGCAGATCCCTTCGGAAGATATATTGCTTTAGACTTAATCCTAGAAGGGAAAAAGACTTTACTTTTGGGAATTTATGCTCCCAATCAACAGCAAGATAGATTCTATAGAAATCTTCATGCTAAATTAGTACAGTGGGACTATAGTTCCTGTATACTATTGGGTGACTGGAATGGAGTGATAGACACTAAGAGAGATAAGAAGATTTCCCGCCTAAATACCAAGATGCGAGCAAAGTTACCCAAATCTTTCTTTGACATTATGGATGTTTTTGAATTGAGAGATATTTGGCGAGAAAGAAATGCAGAGGAATATGACTTCACTTTCTTCTCGGACAGGCATCAATCCCTTTCAAGGATTGATTTTATCCTAACCACTAACGATTTGCTTTCTAGGGTCAAGAAAACAAAGATTGCAGTTAGGGTCCTTTCTGACCATAATCCAGTTTGGATGGAGTTGGGAAGGGTAGTGCAGGCAAGAAGGTCTTGGAGATTGAATGAAAACTTATTTAGATATGAAAAGTATATTAATGATTGTAAAAAATTATTATCTGAATATTTTGTTTTGAATATGAATAAGGGTACATCTATGGAATTTGTATGGGACGCAAGCAAAGCGTATATGAGAGGAGTTTTGATGAATATAAATAAAACACATAGAAATAAGCAAGGGTTAAAACGAACAGAACTGGAAGAGGAAATTAAGAGAAAAGAGCTGGAGTTAACAATGAACCCAGACGATACAAAGGTTAAGGAAGCTATTAACATATTAAAATCTCAATTTGACATGTTGATCTCTGACCAGGTGGCTACTAATCTATTATATGCAAAACACAATACTTTTTGTAATGCAAACAAACCTGGCAGATGGTTAGCTTATCAGATTAGGAAAAAAAGGAAAACTCGAAATATATCTAAACTGTTTTACAGAGGGAAGGAGGTGTTTCAACAGGAAGAGATTCAAAAGGCTTTCTGGGAATTTTTTACAGAACTGTATAAAGGGGATAAAATTAATGGTTTAGACATAGACAAATATTTAGACAAAGAGAAAATACCTTCAGTTAGAGAAGAACACAGGCAAAAATTGAATCAACCAATAACCTCGGGGGAAATCCTGCAGGTAATTAAGCAATTAAAGTTAGGGAAAGCACCAGGTACAGATGGCTTGACAGCGGTTTACTATAAAAACTTACAGTTAGAAATGGTAGAACCTCTTAGAGAATTATTTAATATGATTCAAACGGAAGGTAAAGTCCCTCCATCTTGGAAGACAGCGTTTATATCTTTGATACCCAAAGAAGAACAAGATACTACTCAACCCAAAAATTATAGACCTATTTCATTACTGAATGTAGATTATAAAATTTTTACTAAAATATTAGCAAATAGGTTAATGTTGGTCATTCAACAATTGATACACACGGACCAAACAGGTTTTATACAAGGGAGACAGATGAAAAGTAATGTTAGATTAATTATTAATGCATTAGAATATTTGGGAAAGAACAACCAGATCCCTGCTGCGTTTATATTTTTGGATGCTGAGAAGGCCTTTGATCGAGTTAACTGGCAATTTCTGTTGAAGATACTGCAAAAAATGCAGATAGGAGATAACTTTCTACAGTCAATTAAAGCAATATACCAACAGCAAACAGCACAAATTATAGTCAATGGAAGTCTAACAGACTCTTTTCAAATTGGAAAAGGTACAAGACAGGGCTGTCCTTTGTCCCCATTATTGTTTATTATAACTTTGGAAGTATTGTTGAATAAAATACGGGGCTTGGATGGTTTAAAAGGGATCAAGATTAGGCAGCAAGAATATAGAGTCCGCGCTTTTGCGGATGATTTGGTCATAATATTGGAACAACCGCAGGAATCTAGTATGGTTTTAATGAATATGATTAATCAATATGGTCAAGTGTCGGGCTTTAAAATAAACTTAGGAAAAACCAAAATATTAGCTATAAATATGAATATTAAACAAAAGGAAGAATTAGGAGTGATGCTAGGATGTGAGGTAGTTAAAAAAGTTAAATATCTTGGAGTTAACATTTTAACTTCAAATGGGAAATTATATAAGCATAATTATGAACCACTTTGGCATAGCATACAGACAGAGATGAAAAAATGGGAGAAATTGCACTTATCTTTGCTGGGTAGGATAGCGGCAGTGAAAATGAACATTTTACCAAAATTTTTATTTCTCTTCCAAATGTTACCTATACTTAAAAAAGATGCGAACCTTTTAGAATGGCAGAAGGGTATCAACAAATTTGTGTGGGCAGGAAAGAAGCCGAGGGTAAAGATGAAAATAATGCAAGATGTACGTGAGAGAGGAGGACTGAAACTACCTAATTTAAAAATATATTATGATGCAGTGGTATTATCTGTAATTAGTGACTGGATTCACTTAACCAATGATAGAATATTGAACATTGAGGGACACGATCTGGTATTTGGTTGGCATGCTTACCTGTTATTCAACAAAAAATTGGATAAGAACTTTAAAAGTCATATTTTAAGAAATGCTTTATTGCGGGTCTGGAAGAAATATCAATATAAATTAAATGACAAGATACCCATGTGGGCAATTCCTAGACACGCAATTGAAAATATGAATACAGCACAAAAACAGGACAGAATTACCTACAGACAGCTTCTTACCTCGGAAAGGGGGGTATTACAATTAAAATCTTTAGAGGTATTAAAAGAGGAGAAGGTAGTTCAAACATGGTTCCAGTACGGGTTCTGGGAAGTCGGGGGGGGGGAAGGAGGAGGGGGGGTGGGGGGGTGGAGGGAGGGAGGGGTACACAAAAAAAAAATTGTACTTCAATGTTTTAATGATTGACAAATGATGACATATTTGTGTTTTTTTTTAAAGAAAAATAAAAAAAGTTCTGTTAAAAAAAAAAAAAAAAAAAAAGACATATGTATTACCAAAATTTTTGTTTTTGTTTCAAACGGCACCAACTAAATTGGACAAAAAAAATTTTAAATCCTTGGAGACAATAGTGACACAGTTTATATGGCAAGGCAAGAAAGCACGAATCAAAGCCCAAACTTTACAAAAACGCAGAGAACTGGGAGGCTTCGGAGTACCCAACTGGGAAGCATACTATAACGCAGCAATCATGACATGGGTGAAAGATTGGGTGATGTTGAATAGAAGGCGCCTATTGGCTATAGAGGGACATGACCTCCCCCAGGGATGGCATGCCTCCCTCTGGCAAGAAAGAGACACCCCCCCATAGGTATTTCATGGGACATTATATTCGGAAGATTTTGATGGGGGTCTGGGAAAAAATGAGGAAAAAATATTATCTTAGGGTTCCGTGTTGGTTGGCACCATTAGAGGCCTTAACGCATCCGAGTTTATTTAACTGGACAAGAAACATAACATATAAAGATATCATGACAGAAGAGGGCAACATAAAAACAAAGATGGAATTAGAGCAACAGGGCAGGAATTTGGAATGGTGGGAATATTTACAGGTTAGAAACAGGTTTAAAAGTGATAAGGCACGTTTCGGGATCTACCCAAACCCTCAGGGGCTAGATAAGATCTTGTTTGGTGGAGACAAAAAAATGTTATCGAAGATCTACCAATTTTTGACCTGCCAAGATACTAATGAAGAGATGGACAAAAGCCTTCTAACAGTATGGGAGAGAAACCTAGGTTATGAAATTGAAATGGGCAAATGGTGGGATCTATGGAGTAAGACCATTAAACTTACAACTTCTACTGCATTCAAAGAAAACATATACAAGATGGCTTATAGGTGGCACTTCCCCCCAACAAGATTAGCTAAGATGTTTCCTGGGTTATCTCCATTGTGTTGGAAATGTGGAAGAAAGGATGGCACATTCTACCATATTTGGTGGTCCTGTACTGAGGCCACGAAATATTGGAAAAGGATTAAAAAATGGTTAAAAGAGGTTACCGGGGCAAACATTGAATGGAGACCTGAGAACCTGTTACTAAGCATCAAACCAGATAACATAAGCACTTCAATATGGCATTTGAGCCTGCATATAATTGTGGCCGCAAGAATAACCTATGCACAACTTTGGAAATCCACCACTATACCGCCGGAAGATGCTTTAATTAAAAAGATCTACGAATGTGCAGAAATGGACAGAATGACGGGTTGGCTGAGGGACAAAGGAGAAACGGAACATTATCTTAGCTGGAACCTATGGTATATGTGGGCGACAAGGAGAACAGCAGGGACTTAAAATGGGGAAAGTTAACATAGGTACCGTAATAGATCCCTGAATCTTGCAATGAGAAGATGTGGCTTAAAGACCTAATAATGAGGAAAGAAAGAAAAACCGGGCTGTGAATGACTGTCACCGTGGGGGGGGGAGGGGGGGTTGTATGTTTAAAATGGTATTTGTATCTGTATGTTTTACTTTATATTGTTATGTATGATTTGTCTTGCTTATGTCGTTGTATTTATGTCGCTGTATTGTTTTTTCCGTTTTTTTTAAAGGTAATAATGTTTAATAAAAATTATATTTAAAAAAAAAAAAAAGAGAGCACTTCTGTGCATTTAGGAGAGTCATAAGAAGGCTACCCACTTTACCAGAGCAGCTGCTGGTGTATTTTTTTCAGGACAAGCCTGGACAAGCAAATTGCTCAGGTAACTGCATACTGCGACATCCCAAATCAACTCTCCGAGTGGTTCTGAGTAGCAAAAGTCGACAGCGGGCTGCGCACCAACGACATGAGAAAGCAACTGGACACACAATAGAGAGGTCAACCCAACCTGAAACCGCCAAGCTGGCGGGGAATCACAGCACCACAGCTGGCCCCGAGACCAGCCCACTCTTGAATTCCGGTAAAATGCGACAGATGCGAGAGCATGGGCCACATGGCAGTTGCATGCCCAACCCCAGCCCCAAAACCAAGGCCAGACTCACCGCCTGGGGCACGACCAGAACGAGGCCCCAAATGGACCACCAACAAGTTTGGGAAAGCCCTCCAGGCTGCAGACGCCCCTTCCCCCCCCCCCCGGGTGAAAGTGGTGGAACCCCAGGCAATGACAACCAGCTGCCCGAAACATATGACAGCAAGGACGAGGGAGAAAATGACCCAATGGTGAGTGAATCAATTCACCCTTTCCTTTTTCCAATACACCTCAGAGCCCCAAAACAGGAAGCCAGGGGAATTTTCAAGCCCTAATAGACTCAGGCTGCACAAGGTCCTTGATCAACCTAACCACAGTCCTGAAACTGGGGATCAGAACAAAAAGACTGGCCCACCCAATCTAGTTCAAGCAGGTTGACGGGTCTCTAATGGGAGGAGCCTATGCCACCTACCTAACTGAACCAGTGAGGCTAGAACTAGCGGATCACTGGGAAGTAATTTGATTCATAATAACCCCCAAAATGACAGACGCAGTCATACTGGGACTTTCCTGGCTAGACAAGTGGGGACCGACAAGTGGTGGCAAGGGGGTACCCACAGAGTTAGGAGATCAAGGGTCCCCAACCCCTCCCACACCAGCAAGCAGAAACACCACCCACGCTGGAAACCCCCAAGAGAGCCCACAGAACAACTGGCAACGACATCCAACAAAATCCCAGAGGCCGAACTGATTCTAATAGAATATCAGGACCTTGGAGAAGCATTCAGCAACGCCGAGTGCAATGTTCTGCCTCCCCCACCGGGAGACAGACTGTGCCATCAAAATCATCCCCGGGGCAAAACTGCCCAGGCCCAAACTGTATACCATGATGCCCCGGGAAATGCAAGAGATGTGCAAATACATAGACAAAATCCTAGCAACGAGGTTCATTGAAAAAAAGATGGAACCATGAGATCTTGTGTTGACTTTCGAGGGATAAATGGGGTGTCCGTACACAACCTATACCTACTCCCCCTCATGAAGGACATGCTGTCTCATCTGGCCAAGGCAGCTTTCAATTCAAAATGATGCCTTTGGGATTGCAGGGGGCCCCAGCGGTTGATAATCAAGGTGTTGCATGAGCACCTCTACAATGGGGTCCTCTTCTACCTAGATAACATCCTTATCTACACTGAGACCATGAATGACCACGTACCCCTGGTCCGCCAAGTACTGGAAAAACTTCTGGCAGCCAACCTGTACGTCAAGGTATCAAAATGTGAATTCCACCGTGCTTGGTTAGACTACCTGGGTTACCAAGTGTCAAATGAGGGAATAGAGATGTGCCAAAGTGCAAGTCATCTTAGGCTGGCAACCCCCTCGCACACCCAGACAACTACAAAGTTTCCTAGGTTACGCGAATTTCTACAGGCAATTCATCCCCTCCTTTACGAAGATTGCCAAACCCCTGTCAGACCTCCTGAAGACAGGGAGCCCAGGAATGAAACCTGGTCCGGGACAACCCCTACCATGGGACCTAACCTGCCAAGAGGCGTTCGAGACTATTTTCTTTTTTTTTTTTAATTCTATTTTATTGAAAATTTATATGCCGCCCTTTTCCCTGAGGGGACTCAGGGCGGCTTACAACAATGAAGGGAAGGGAGTGCAAGACAAGACTTAAAAGAAAAGAATCGTGGTTAAAAGAAAATTGGTCATAAAACACAACATTCACTCAACATTCGGGCGGGGTAAGAGTAATCCTATCCCCAGGCCTGACGGGATAGCCAGTTCTTAAGTGCTGTGCGGAAGGCCTGGACTGTGGTGAGGGTACGGATCTCCACGGGGAGGTTGTTCCATAATGTCGGAGCGGCAACTGAGAAGGCTCTCCTCCGCGTAGTCGCCAGTCGGCACTGACTGGCGGATGGAATTCAGAGGAGGCCTACTCTGTGCGATCTGATGGGACGCAGGGAGGTGATTGGCAGGAGGCGGTCTCTCAAATAGTCAGATCCACTACCATGGAGCGCTTTATAGGTGGTAAGTAAGACCTTGAAGTGCACCCGACGATCAACAGGTAGCCAGCGCAGCTCACGGAGGATTGGTGTTATATGGGCGAACCGAGGTGCGCCCATGATCACTCGCGCGGCCGCGTTCTGGACTAGCTGAAGTCGCCGGATGCTCTTCAAGGGCAGCCCCATGTAGAGCACATTGCAGTATTCCAGCCTAGAGATCACAAGGGCTCGAGTGACTGTTGTGAGAGCCTCCCGGTTCAGGTAGGGCCGCAACTGGCGCACCAGGCGAACCTGGGCAAATGCCCCCCTGGTCACAGCCGACAAATGGTGGTCAAAACTCAGCTGTGGATCCAGGAGGACTCCCAAGTTGCGGACCCTGTCTGAGGGGAATAAATTTTGCCCCCCCAGCCTGATTGGTGGAATATTAGCCAAATTTTTGGGAGGGAAACACAACAGCCACTCGGTCTTTTCCGGGTTGAGTACCAGTTTGTTAGCTCTCATCCAGTCTTTAACAGCCTCAAGGCCCCGGTTCATCACGTCCACCGCTTCATTGAGTTGGCACGGGGCGGACAGATACAACTGAGTATCGTCCGCATACTGGTGGTATTTTATCCCGTGCCTTCGAATGATCTCACCCAGCGGTTTCATGTATATGTTAAATAGCAGGGGGGACAGAACCGAACCCTGCGGCACCCCATAGGTTAGGGGCCTCGGGGACGATCTCTCCCTCCCCACCAACACCGACTGCGACCTGTCCGAGAGGTAGGAGGAGAACCACTGTAAAACAGTGCCGCCCACCCCCACCTCCCGCAGTCGTCGCAGAAGGATACCATGGTCGATGGTATCGAAAGCCGCTGAGAGGTCAAGGAGAACCAGGATGGACGCATAGCCTCCATCTCTGGCTCTCCAGAGATCATCGGTCAATGCGACCAAAGCGGTTTCAGTGCTGTAACCGGGCCTGAAGCCAGACTGGAAGGGGTCAAGGTAGTTAGCTTCCTCCAAGGTACGCTGAAGCTGTAAGGCCACCACCTTCTCAACAACCTTCCCCAGAAAGGGGAGGTTGGAGACTGGACGATAGTTGTTAAGAACTGCTGGATCCAAGGACGGTTTCTTCAGGAGGGGCCTCACCACCGCCGCCTTAAGCGCGGTGGGGAGGTGTCCCTCCCGAAGAGACGCGGTAACAACCGCCTGGATCCAGCCTCGTGTCACCTCTCTGCTGTTGGCAGTCAGCCAAGAGGGACACGGGTCCAGTATACAGGTGGAGGAACTCACAGCTCGCATAGCCTTGTCCACATCCCCGGAGGCAACATCCTGAAACTCAACCCAGAGATGGTCTACCAAGTTATTCCCCTGTGTCCCGGCTGGATCTGCAGGGGTGGAGTCCAGTTCCGATCGAAACCGAGCAATTTTGTCCGCCAAGAACTGACTATATTCCTCAGCCTTACCCTGCAGGGGGTTCCCCGTCTCCCTCCTATTTAGGAGGGAGCGGGTTATCCTGAACAGGGCGGCTGGGCGAGACTCGGCGGACGCTACCAAGGAGGCAATGTGTGATCTTTTGGCGGTTCTCAATGCCCAAATATACTCCTTGGTGCAGGCTGTCAACAGTGCTCGGTTCGATACGGACCTATCGGATCTCCACCGGTGCTCTAGGCGTCTCCTCCGGCGCTTTATCTCGCGGAGCTCCTCGGTGAACCAAGGGGGTCTCCGCGAGCCGCTGACCCGGAGGGGCCGTAGTGGCGCAATTCGGTCTAGAGACTCCGATGCCGCCGAGTGCCAGGCCGCAGCAATAGTCTCCGCCGAACTGTGGGCGAGAGCATCTGGAATGACCCCAAGCTCCGTCTGGAACCTAACAGGGTCCATCAGTCGCCTGGGGCGGAACCACCTGGTCGGTTCCTCCTCCCTACGGTGGGGGTTTGGCCTCCGGAAGTCTAGCCTCAGTAGGTAGTGGTCTGACCACGACAGGGGAATGGTCTCATTTCCCCTCAGACCAAGATCATAACTCCACTGCTCCGAGAGGAATACGAGGTCGAGTGTATGTCCTGCCAAGTGGGTAGGGCCTCGAATTACCTGGGTCAGGCCCATGGCTGTCATGGAGGCCATGAACTCCTGCGCTCCATCAGAGTGTTCACCGAGCGAAGGCAAATTGAAGTCCCCCAGAACCATTAGTCTAGGGAACTCAATTGCTAGCTCGGCTATTGACTCGAGGAGCGCAGGGAGGGCCGCTGCAACGCAGTTGGGAGGCAGGTACGTTAGCAGCAAACCCGCTTGACCCTTGAGGTCCAACTTCACTAGCAGGGACTCACACCGGACAAGCTCCGGAGCAGGGATCCTACGAGGAGCTAAAGACTCCCGGACTACACTAAAATAAATGTTTGCAAAGGAGCCAGTGCTGAAGCAACCTTTCGTGATCCAGGTAGATGCCAGCGACATTGCAGTGGGAGTGCTACTCCAAAGAAACAACTAAGGAAACTTACAACCCTGCGCCTACACTTCCCGCAAGCTCACAGACACAGAGAGACGATGGACTGCATGGAACAAGGAGGCTTTCACAGTGAGATGGGCACTGCTAACCTGGAGACACCTGTTGGAAGGGGGCCAGAAACCATTTGAAGTCTGGACTGACCACAAAAATCTGGAGGTGCTTAGGACCCCACAGAAGCTATCACCCAAACAAGTCCCATGGGCTCAATACTTCAACCCTTTTGATTTTGTTTTAAAGCACATTCCAGGCAGGAGGAACTTATTAGCTGGCGTCCTCTCCTGCATGCCTCAGTACAAATGAGAACGGGAGCACGTAGTGGACGCCATCATTTCCTCTACTCAGCTGCCCAAGTAACCATCAGGCGGCAACGCTGTGAACAGCAAGACCAACCCGCAAGCAACCTAACCACAAGACTCAAAACTGAACTGCTAGCAGACCCCTGGTTCCAAAACAGCCAACACATCTTGATGAAAGGAGATGACCTTGCATGGAAGGGGACGAAATTCTAAGTCCCAGAATCCCTACATACCCTAGTTCTCCAGAGGAGTCATGATGCCAAACCGGCAGGCCACTTTGGGTTCCTAAAGACTTTACACTTAGCCTGGAGGCAATTCTGCTGGCCAAGCATAAAGAAAGATGTGGATAGTTATGTGAAAAGTTGCACCATCTGCACCACAATGAAGAGACGACCAGGAAACACCCCCCCAGACTGCTGCAAACAGTAGCAGAGACAAGGAGGCCATGGGAGGAGATAGCAAGGGACTTTATAGTAGAGTTGCCAAAAAGTGGGGAAACACAATGATTTGGACTGTAATAGATCTCTTCTCCAAACAGGCACACTTCATATCTTGTAATGGACTACCCTTGGCTCAAAAGCTGGCATAACTGTTCATGAAGCATATCTACCGCCTGCATGGAGTATCTTGAAGAATTATCTCAGACAGAGGGGTCCAGTTCACGGCTAAGTTCTGGAGGGAGTTCCTGCAGTCTATTGGGTCATCTCAGGGTCTTAGTTCAGCTTTTCATCTGGGCACCAATGGGGTAGCAGAGAGACTGAACACCACGATAGAGCAGTACCTGAGGTGTTACGTGAACTATTAGCAGTACAATTGGGCAGACCTCATAGCAAAATTCCATTCAGGAAATCCAAGTAAGCCTGCAGGAGGGACACATCCCTAAGTTATATACCTGTACTCAAATTGTCTTTGTGTCACACAGGTCGCTTTCGGGAAGTGAGGGGAGCCGTATGTCAACTTCTAAAGCATTGCCATGACTATTATCAGGCTGGCATGGAAGGGGAAATTCCATGCATGCCTTCAGCCGGAGTCAGATCTCATGTCTACAGCCTAGTTGGAGAATATGAATTACGACGTAGGACAGAGGGAAGGAGATGCAGGGTAAATACAGGTAGTCCTTGATTTGCAACAATTCACCCCAAAATTTCACTTTCTAAGTGAGACGTCTGTTAAGAAAGTTTTGCTCCATTTGAACCACGTTTCTTGTTACAGATAAGTGAATCATTGCTGTTATTAGTTACGTGGTTGTTAAGCTAATCTGGCTTCCATATTGAATTTGCTGGTCAAAAGGACATAGAAGAGAATCACATGATTCTGGTTCACTGCAACCTGTATTTGGCAATTTCTATCATCTATCACCATAAGAATGCATATAACACACCAAAAAAGATTTTTGCATAATTTCAGAATTTCTGCAAAAAAAATAAAAATTCAGCAACTTCTTATGCTGAAAGTGTATGGGTGGAATGTTTTCTGAGGCAAAGGTCACACACAGGGCACTCAAATGGTTTCTCCCCTCTGTGTATAAGGACATAATTTATAACGTTAACCCTAGTACGAGATCTTCCCCACTGTCTGGACACTCATAAGGTTTCCCCCCTGTGTGAGTCCTCTGGTGACTCACCAGGCTGGAATTCTGACTATAACATTTCCCACAATCAGGACACTCAAAGGGTTTCTCCCCTGTGTGACTCCTCCTGTGTATCACCAGGTTAGAATTGTTACTAAAGCTTTTCCCACAATCAGGACACTCAAAGGGTTTCTAGCCTGTTTGAGTGCTCTGGTGTTTAACCAGACTAGAATTCTGACTGAAACATTTCCCACAATCAGGACATTTAAAGGGTTTCTCTCCTGTGTGAGTCCTCCTGTGCATCACCAGGCTGGAATTGGTACTGAAACTTTTCCCACAATCAGGACACTCAAAGGGTTTCTCTCCTGTGTGAGTCCTTTGGTGTGTCACCAGACTGGAATAGTGACTAAAACTTTTCTCACAATCAGGACACTCAAAGGATTTCTCTCCTGTGTGAACCCTCTGGTGTCTAACCAGACTGGAATTGGTATTGAAACTTTTCCCACAATCAAGACACTCAAAGGGTTTCTCTCCTGTGTGACTCCTCCTGTATATCACCAGGTTAGAATTGTTACTGATGCTTTCCCCACAATCAGGACATTTAAAGGGTTTCTCTCCTGTGTGACTCCTCCTGTGTATCACCAGATTAGAATTGTTAGTGAAGCTTTTCCCACAATCAGGACACTCAAAGGGTTTCTCTCCTGTGTGAGTGCTCTGGTGTTTAACCAGACTAGAACTCTGACTGAAACATTTCCCACAATCAGGACATTTAAAGGGTTTCTCTCCTGTGTGAGTCCTCCTGTGCATCACCAGGTTGGAATTGGTACTGAAACTTTTCCCACAATCAGGACACTCAAAGGGTTTCTCTCCTGTGTGAGTCCTTTGGTGTGTCACCATGCTGGAATAGTGACTAAAACTTTTCCCACAATCAGGACATTCAAAGGGTTTCTCTCCTGTGTGAACCCTCTGGTGTCTCACCAGACTGGAATTGGTATTGAAACTTTTCCCACAATCAGGACACTCAAAGGGTTTCTCTCCTGTGTGAATCCTCTGGTGTCTCATCAGCTTGGAATGGGTATTGAAACTTTTCCCACAATCAGGACACTCAAAGGGTTTCTCTCCTGTGTGAGTGCTCTGGTGTTTAACCAGACTAGAATTTTGACTAAAACTTTTACCACAAGCAGGACACTCAAAGGGTTTCTCTTCTGTGTGAACCCTCTGGTGTGTCACCAAACTGGAATTGGTATTGAAACTTTTCCCACAATCAGGACACTCAAAGGGTTTCTCTCCTGTATGAACCCTCTGGTGTGTCACCAGCTTGGAATTGGTATCGAAACCTTTCCCACAATCAGGGCACTCAAAGGGTTTCTCTCCTGTGTGAGTCCTTTGGTGTGTCACCAGGCTGGAATGACGACTAAAACTTTTTCCACAATTAGGACACTCAAAGGGTTTCTCTCCTGTGTGAGTCCTCCGGTGTCCCAACAGGTTGGAAGTCTGACTAAAACTTTTACCACAATCAAAACATTGAAAGGGTTTCTCTCCTGTGTGAGTCCTCTGGTGTGTAACCAGGCTGGAACGCTGACTGAAACTTTTCCCACAATCAGGACATTCAAAGGGTTTCTCTCCTGTGTGAGTCCTCTGGTGTGTAACCAGTTTGGATTTATCACAGAAACATTTCCCACATTCAGGACATTCAAACAGTTTCTTCTTGGTGTGAGTCCACATTCCCATACTTGCTAAAGCATTTATCACATTGGGAGCACTTTTAGGGCTTCTGTCCTGTGTGGGTCCTTCCATGAACCAAAATGGACTTGTTGTGACTAAAGGTTTTGCTACATTCAGAGTATTTGTATGGCTTTTCTCCAGTCTGGATCGTCTCACGCATGATCAACTGTGATTTGCAAGTTGTATCTTTCACACAACTGGCAGGTCTATGGAGCTTTTCCACAACTCATATTCCTGAGATCAAAAATATGGATGGTCCCTTGTTTGGTGTCCTTTTGTTTCAAGCCGTTTTCTTCCTCCCAGAGCAATGCTCGTCACACTGTCTGCTCTATGTGGTTTTCCAATTCTCCTTTTCCTCCTCAGTAACTTCCAGATATTTCCCTCTTTTGCTGAATGGAAAAATAATCTCCTTTGACCGTTCATGTAATATATGCTTGAATTCACATGCTCCGTTTCCCAGCTAGAAATCTCTTCTTGATTTTCTCTCGTTTCTCTCTCACCTATTGAGGAAGTTGAAGAATTGTGTGGCGCTCTGAAGGAAATGGAAAATATTTTGATTTCCGGACTGATTTGTTTTCCTTTTCAATGTTGCTTGTTATCCTCAGTGTCCAGAGTGCTCCTATTGCCAACTTCTGTGTCTATAAGATTCAAATAAAAGTTTATCTTTAATTGTGCATAAAATGGTTGCAGAAAATGAGAAAAAAAGAAAAAAAGCTTATGTTACAATGAAAAAGCAAACATGCCACAATCCTACAATAATATTACATTAATCATGATTCATTTGACACATGGAAAACTACCCAGATCCAAGTTCAAATATCCATTCAATGAAGAAATTGGTTGTTGACTGGGTCAATCAATGAATTCTTAGCAGTGCAAAGGGTAGTTTTCAAACACAGGTGTTATAAAATTTAAAAACACTAAAAATAGAAATGCAAACATGCAACCACAATTTTGCTTTGAATCCATACTTTATTTTTTCATGGTTAGCTGAAACATGAAAAATGCCAGAGATTTGCATTAGTACTTCAGTCAGACTGTATTTACTTGTTTCACGTTGCAAGACGGGTCAGAGATAGAGACTACATCTACAAAAGCCAAAGTGTAGGAGTTTCCTAGTCTCTGACATTGAGGTTTGTGTTAAGACAATGCCAAAGATTAAAGACCTCGGCAATGATCTTAGAGAAGCAATTGTTGCTGTACATCAATTTGGGAAGGTTTAAAAGGCCATTTCCAGATACCATATTTTTTGGAGTATAAGATGCACCCTTTTCCCTCAAAAAAAGGGTGAAAATCTGGGTACATCTTATACAGTAAATGCAACATTTTTGGCCTCCTGAAACCCCGCCCGCTTCACCAAAATGGCTGTGCATAGCCTTTAGGAGGCTTCCAAAGTGCTCCTGGGGGCAGGTGAGGGCAGATATAAACTAAAATGGTCCGTTTTTCGCTCATTTTTGCTCCCCTAGCCCCCAGGAGGATTCTATAAGCCCCTTAAAGTCTGTGCATGCCCCCTTTTTTGGATACAAAAATGGCCCAGTTTTTGCGAGAAATGGGCCATTTCTGGGTGATCTGCAGAGTGCAAAACATTTTTTAAATATTTGCCTCTTCAAAGTCTTGATGCATCTTATACTCAAAAAAATACGGTAATTTAAAATCCATCATTCTACACTGAGGAAGATTATTCAGAAGAGGAAACATTCAAGACAGTTGCCAATCTTCCCAGGACTGGACATTCAAGATAATTGTCATAAAGGGAGTTTTGTTCTCACCATCGTCTGATCATGTTATTGGACGATGTTTGGACCTGGTCAAGGCCAACCGTCCTGGCTCAGATCCTCCACGTGGAGTGAAGTACAGAGGAGATCCCAAAGAACTGGGGTTTTTTTTACTGCAAGTTTGGAATTACATGCAGGAGTTTGGGGAGGTTTTTCATCGGAAGTTGCCAAAGTGAGAAGTGTTACTATGGCTTTGGAAGGAAAAGCGGCTGCCTGGATGTTAGCCTTGCATAATGATGATTCCCCCTGCTGAGGGGTTACAAGGGGTTTATGACTGCCTTCATGACCCCCCCCCCCGCCGCTAAATCAAAAGGCGAAAAACAGGATGAAACCCTTAACCCAGGAGGGGAGGCCTGAGGCTGAGTACACACAGGGGTTTCGTGAGCTGTTGGTGCACATGCGGGGAAGGTCTGAGGAGGCACCAAAAGCAGGAATGGAGGGGCATTGGGAACCCAACTGCTACGCTAGACATGTCCCAAAACTGACCCTGGCTGGTAGGGAGGAACCTGGCTGGCAACTAGGGAGGCGCTGTGAAACTGCCCTGGAAAGCGTGGAAGGTGTTGATGTCCTTTCTCCAGGCCAGGAGAAGGAACCCTCCTCTTCCATGGGAGAAAGTGAAACCGATTCAGATGATGACCACTCAGGACTTAAAAAGAAAAAAAAGGTAAGTATAAAAAGTGGAAAGTGGAGGATATAATTAAGGCATTATGCAAACACAAGTAGTAGAACAAGTATCAGGAAGTAGCCCGAGCATGTAAAGATGAAGTGAGGAAAGCTAAGGCTCACAATGAAGAAAGGCTTGCCACAAAAGTAAAAAATAAAAAAAACTTCTTCCAACATGTTAAAAACAAGAAAAAAATTAAGGAAACAATTGGTCCATTGCTGGGAGAAAGTGGCAAGTAGGTGACAAGAAACAGGAAGAAAGCAGAACTATTTAACTCATGTTTTCCATCTGTCTTTACGCATAGGCATAAAACAGTCCAACCTATCAAAAACAGCACCACAAAAATCAGATTAGGAACACAAGTTGAAATAGGAAGGAAAATGGTAAGTGAGCACCCTTCTACCCTAGATGAATTCAAATTGCCAAGACTAGACGGATTACACCCCAGGGTTCTGAAGGAACTGGCAGACGAGATCTCAGAACCACTGAAGTATATCTTTCAGAGATCCTGGAGCACTGGGGAACTACCAGAGGACTGGAAAAGAGCTGATGTGGTTCCCATCTTCAAAAAATGGGAACAAACAGATCCAGGAAACTACAGACCTATCAGCCTGACCTCAATGCCAGGAAAGATTCTGGAAAACATAATCAAACAACGAATTAGCGAACACCTAGAAGCAAACAAAGTAATAGCTAAAAGCCAACATAGGTTTGTCAAAAACAGATCATGCCATACTAATCTTATTGCATTCTTTGATAATGTGACAAAATTAGTGGACCAGAGGAATGCCGTCGATATAGTTTACTTGGACTTCAGTAAGGCATTTGATAAGGTAGACCATAACCTACTACTAGATAAAGTAGAAGAATGTGGGTTAGATGGCATCACCACCAAATGGATTTGTAACTGGCTGACCAACCGCACTGATCATGTAGTCCTCAATAGAACTGCATCTTCATGGAGGGAAGTATGCAGTGGAGTACCCCAAGGCTCTGTTTTGGGCCCAGTACTCTTCTACATCTTCATCAATGATTTGGATGAGGGAATAATTGGGGAACTCATCAAATTTGCAGATGACACCAAGCTGGCAGGAATAGCCAACACTCCAGAAGATAGGCTAAAGATACAGAAGGATCTTGACAGACTTGAGCATTGGGCACTATCTAATAAAATGAAATTCAATGGTGAAAAGAGTAAGGTTCTACATTTAGGCAACAAAAACGAAATGTACAGATACAGTATAGGTGGAACCTTGCTCAACAGTAGTAACTGTGAAAGGGATCTTGGAGTCCTAATGGACAACCATTTAAATATGAGCCAGCAGTGTGCAACAGCTGCCAAAAAAGCCTACACAGTTCTATGCTGCATAAACAGAGGGATAGAATCAAGATAACGTGAAATGTTAATCCCACTTTATAATGCCTTGGTAAAGCCACACTTGGAATACTGCATTCAGTTTTGGTCACCACGATGTAGAAAAGATGTGGAGACTCTAGAAAGAGTGCAGAGAAGTGCAACAATGATGATTAGGGGACCGGAGACTAAAACATATGAAGAACGGGTGCAGGAACTGGGTATGTCTAGTTTAATAGAAAGAAGGACTAAGGGAGACATGTTAGCAGTGTTCCAAAATCTCAGGGGTTGCCACAAAGAAGAGGGAGTCAAACTATTTTCCCGGGCACCTGAGGGTAGAACAAGAAGCAATGGGTGGAAACTAATCAAGGAGAGAAGCAACTTAGAACTAAGGAGAAATTTCCTGACAGTTAGGACAATTAATCAGTGGAACAGCTTGCCTCCAGAAGTTGTGAATGCCCCAACTTTGAAGTCTTTAAGAAGAAGTTGGATAGCCATTTGTCTGAAATGGTATAGGGTTTCCTACCTAGGCAGGGGTTGGACTAGAAGACCTCCAAGGTCCCTTCCAACTCTGCTATTGTATTGTAATGCTGAGGGTAAATTGCAACCATGCACTTACACCTCACGTAAGCTTACAGATATAGAAAGGAGATGGGCCATATGGGAAAAGGAAGCTTTTGCTGTCAGGTGGGCTTTGATGACCTGGCGACACTTCCTAGAGGGAAATGATCAAATTCAGCAATTTTGGCCCATGACCCGCAAAGCATTAGATGCGGCTCACCAGACTCACAAAAAACAGGCGGATAAGAAAAGGGTTAAACCTAAAGAGTACCAAGTTGGGGATAGAGTGTTTTTGTCCATCAAGTTCCTACAAACCGCCCAAAAATCGAAGAAGCCGGGGCCAAAGTACTTAGGTCCGTTCTCCATTGTAAAAATCATAAATTCTGTGTCGGTGAAGTTGGAGCTGCTGAAGAACCTTAGAAGAATTTATCCTGTATTTCATGTGAACCTGTTGAAACCAGAACACACTTCTTCCTTTCGTCTGCCTCAACCTTCACCTCCGGTCCCTCTTCTTATTAAGGGAGAGCAACATTTTGAAGTTAAAGAAATCGTAGACTCCAGAAAACATAGAGGTCGCATTCAGTATTTGGTCTCCTGGAAACATTTCCCAGATTTTTACCTTTATCACTGTCTCCCCAGTATTTATTCCTGGCTAGGTCAATCTCCACGTCTGCTGCCAGCTCGTACCAACGTTGCAGGTTGTGCGGGGCCCTTCTGTTAACACAGTTGTGGTATATATCTTGGTTCAAGCCATCCATAAAACTGTCCATTAAAGCCTCCTCGGACCACTCCCACATAAGCACCGACAGCTCACGAAACTCTTGGATATACTCAGCCACTGGACTTCTTCCCTGAGTAAGAGTTTTCATCTTGGCTCTCGCCTTACGCTCGGCTAGAGAGTCATCAGAGCGCTTCCTCAGGGCGGCCATAAACACATTGTAATTCCTCAGCAGGGGAAGTCATCATTATGCAAGGCGACCATCCAAGCTGCCGCCTTATTCTCCAATGCTATTGTCACAGTTTCACCTTTCTTTCCTCGTTGGGGAAATCTTCTCCAAACTGTTGCATGAAATTCCAGATCTGGACCAGGAAAAATCCCAGTTCTGTGGGGTCCCCTCCGAATTTCATACGAAGAGGAGGAACTTTTTTCATTTGATGTCTTCGGGGGGGGCTCCCCCCTTGGAGGGTCTTGTGTGGCTGCTGCTTCTTGTGCTGGGGCTCCCCCATCCTGATCAGCTCTGCTATCTGCCCCCAGTCCCACCCCCAGGGTGAGGCAGGTCCTCTGCACGTTTCTCTTCTTGATCAGGAAAATCAGCTTCCCTCTCAGCCTGGCGCTCACAAAAACGTTTCTCCCAAGCCTCTTGGAAGAGTTTCATAGCGTGGGACATCATGAGATCCTCTTCTTCGGCTTCCTGCCAAGCAGCTGCAGGTCGCTGGTATTGGCAGGTGGTATCTCCGGCAGGGATTTCCTCAGGATCATATCTCTGCCCCACTCCCAACGACCACCTAGGGCGAACGGATCTTTCCTCCAAATCCAGTTCCTCTGTCTGCTCTGTTTCCAAGGGGCATGAGGATCTGGCAGCCCCCATGTTGTCCTCCTGGTCACTGCCTGGGTTGGACATTTCTATGAAAGTTTTGTTTTAATTGCACTCCCCTCGAAAGGTATTAGCTCCAGGATGAGCGCGAACTGAGACCTTGCTTATTGTCAGGCATGCCTCCTTCAGTAACCAAGAAACAAATCTCTCAACTCCATTGTTTGTGGAATTAAAAGTACTTTTACTGGTTATGAATAGATAGCAGCAAAGTAAAGCAAAGTCTGAGTCAGAAAAGCACGAAATCATACATATCAAACATTTGCCCAGACCCCCCTCTAACAACCCCCACCCCATTCCCCAATCTTCAACTCCCTTAGGTGTCATGTGGTTGCATCTCCAAGAACCATTATCAGGTTGGTATGCAGGATGGTTGGCCTTGACCAGGTCCAAACATCGGCCAATACCATGCTCAGAAGATGGTGAGAACAAAACTTCCTTTTTGACTATCAGTCCTGCACCATTTATTCCCATCCCAAATACCATGCCCCCCTCCCCGTTTCCATGGCAGCCGAAAGCAAGCAAGAGAAGCAGAGGCTGAGGCTGACATCTGCAAGGGATTGATAAAGTCATACAGAAAAGAATTATTTCTAGTTATTGCTGCTAAGGGTGGCTCTACATATTATTGAGTCATACTTTTTTCACACACTTCTCCATTTTTAAAAATAAAATAAATGATGACCTGATGTAATATGTCACGTGTTGTTGTGGTTGTATTTACCTACTTTTAAGAACTACTAAGTTCTTAACTATGTCATGATTTCTACTATCTCCTGATAAGTAAAATCATAAAAGTCAAGGAGAGTGTACTTCCTTTTTTACATGACTGTATATCTGGAAGTCCTGGGGATAGAGTACACATTTCCAGATACACTCAGAGAGAAATACAAATACACACACTTACAACATGGAGAAAATCCATGTCTTTCAAGCCTGAAAAATATCTCTGGCTAGTCAAATCTTTTGTGCTAATGTTAATCACACATTTGATGAATTTGATGATTGCTCATATGTTGAGATGGCAAGGCTGAAGTTTAGGCCTCAACAGGTTTCTGCTAGTCTGAAGTGAAAGCAAAGAAATGTATAAATATCTGTCTTCCACTATGCTCAGGGTTCCTTCCTCCATAGGAGGGACCCGTCACTTCTTACGCTGAAGGCCCATCTAATACCACAACATATTTGCCTACAAAAAAATCAGGCAAAGTCTTCAAATCAGTCAGTTTCTCAGCTGGGCACAAAATGGGAGATTAGAAATGAAATTCAAACCATCTCTACACTCATCACTTTGGGTCACGTGGGTTTTCTCGTGTGCAATAAGGGTGGAACATTTCCTGAAGCACTGATCACACTCAGGGCACATAAATGGTTTCTCCCCTGATTTGTATAAGGACATGATTTCCCACAGAGCTCTTTCCCACAGTCCTAAGCAATAGCAATAGCAATAGCAGTGGACTTATATACCGCTTCATAGGGCTTTCAGCCCTCTCTAAGCGGTTTACAGAGAGTCAGCATATTGCCCCCAACAATCTGGGTCCTCATTTTACCCACCTCGGAAGGATGGAAGGCTGAGTCAACCCTGAGCCGGTGAGATTTGAACCGCTGAACTGCTGATCTAGCAGTAGCCTGCAGTGCTGCATTTAACCACTGTGCCACCTTGGCTAAGGGAAAGTCTCATAAGGTGTCTCATAAGATGGGAACGGTGATTGAAATTTTCCCCCACAATCGGGACATCCAAAGTGTGATAGGAAAATTCCAACAGGGAAACAAAGGCAACAACACAAGCAAAAATTCTTACTTTAAGATAAGAGGTTTATTGTTTCTAATAATTTGGAACATTAGAAATGAATAGATAATAGCAATAATACACTGCATTAATATATTAATGCAGAGGGCCAATGAGAAATAGCAAGTCCTACAAGGATTGCTATAAATCAAAGAGTTCCGAGCCGATCTTGAACCTTATCGTTTATACTATTCTTCTAACCACATCCTTGCTTCACAACCTCACTAACTGACACTCTCTGTGAACATCGGTGTAACATTACTTTCAATTCTTTATTTCCAACAGTTTCATTCTTCCTATTTTAAACGAATCCATACAAGTGCATATTTTGCAAAAACATATTTCAGAGTTAGCAACGGTTCAGAAGGATTACAAATATTTCTGGTAAATTTTGAAATCATCCGAGCTGAAAACTTTGGTTCATATCACTTTCTTCTGGGGCTTTCTATTATCCATAGGGCTTATTGAATCTTAATTGATCAGTAGGCTATATTTCTTGATTCTCACAAAAGGATTTCTTTCCTCTGTGAACCGTCTTGTGTGTCACCAGCCTAGAATTGTGATTGAAATTTTCCTCACAATCAGGACATTTAAACAGTTTCTTTCTTGTGTGTCAGAAGTCTGAAATTTTGACTGAAACATTTCCCACATTCAGGACATTCAAAGGATTTCTCTCCAGTGGGTATAAGCATATGATTTAGAAGGCTAGTCATACTACTGACATATTTCCCACAGTCTGGAAACTCATATGGTTTCTTTCCTGTGTGAGTTCTCTGGTGTATCACCAGGCTGGAATTCTGACTGAAACTTTTTCTGCAATTAGGATATTCAAATGGTTTCTCTCTGGTGTGACACCAGGCTGGAATTGGTACTGAAACTTTTCTGACAATCAGAACATTCAAAAGGTTTTTCTCCTGTGTGAGTTCTCTGGTGTGTCACCAGGTTTTAATTCTGACTGTAACGTTTCCCACAATCAGGACATTGAAAAAGTTTCTCTCCAGTGTGTAAAAGCAAATGATTTAGAAGGCTAGTCACACTACTGAGATATTTCCCACAGTCTGGACAATCATATGGTTTCTCTTCTGTGTGAGTTCTTTGGTGTGTCACCAGGGTGGAATTCTGACTGAAACTTTTTCCGCAATCAGAACATTGAAAGGGTTTTTCTCCTGTGTGAATCCACTGGTGTGTCACCAGGCTGGAATTCTGAGTGAAGCTTTTCCCACAATCAGGACATTCAAACGGTTTCTCTCTTGTGTGAGCACTCTGATGTGTAATCAGTTGGGAATTCTGACTGAAACATTTCCCACAGTCAGGACACTCAAATGGTTTCTCCCCTGTGTGTATAAGCATATGATTTAGAAGGCTAGTCATACTACTGAGATCTTTCCCACATTCTGGACACTCATATGGTTTCTCTCCTGTGTGAGTTTTCTGGTGTGTCACCAGGTTGGAATTCTGACTGAAACTTTTTCCGCAATCAGAACATTCAAAGGGTTTTTCTCCTGTGTGAGTTCTCTGGTGTGCCACCACGAAAGAGTTCCGACTGAAACTTTTTCCGCAATGAGGACATTCAAAGGGTTTTTCTCCTGTGTGAGTTCTCTAGTGTCTCACAAGTTTGGAATTTTGACTGACAAATTTCCCACAATCAGGACATTGAAACAGTTTCTCTCCCGTGTGAATCCTCCGGTGTTGAACCAGGGTCGAATTGGTACTGAAACTTTTCCCACAATCAGGACATTCATCTTGGTATGAGTCCATGTTGCCATGCTCGCTAAAGAATTTACTGCATTGGGAGCACTTGAAGGGCTTTTTTTCTTGTGTGGATCCTTCCCTGAATCACAACAGAGTTGTTCTGACCAAAGGTTTTGCCACATTCTCCAGTTTTCTCCAGTTTGATTCCTCTCAGGCATAATCAGCTATGAGTTGCAAGTTGTATCTTTCGCACAACAGGCACGTCAATGGAGCTTTTCCACAACTCATATTCCTGGGGAGATCAAAATTATGGAAGATCCCTTGTTTAGTGCTGCTTTGATTTAGTGGTGATATTCTTCCTCCCAGAGTGAGGCTTGCCCCACTTTCTGCCCAGTAACTTCTAGATATTTCCCGTTTTTGCTCAATAGAACAATAATCCCCCTTGACTTTTCATGTAACATATACTTGAGTTTTGCATACTCTACTTTCTCCAGGTAGAAATCTCTTTTTTGTTTTCTCTTTTTTCTCTCTTACCTCTCTTACCCGGAAGGTGAAGAATTGTGTGTTTTTCTGGAGGAAGTGGAAAACATTTTGATTTCTGGACTGATTTGTTTTCTTTTTCAATGTTGCTTGTTTTCCTCAATTGTTCAGCATGCTCATATTGCCATCCTCTTTGTCTATAGGATTCAAATGAAAGTGTATAATTGTGCATAAAATGGTTGCAGAAGATGAGAAAAAAAGAAAAAAGCTTATGTTACAATGAAAAAGCAAACATGCCACAAAGCTACAATAATTTTACATTAATCATGATTCATTTGACACATGGAAGACTACCCAGATCCATTCAATGATGAAATTCGCTTGTTGACTGGGTCAATCAATGAATTCTTAGCAGCGCAAAGGGTTGTTTTCAAATACAGTCCAGTGAAAAAGAAACTACACCCTCTTTGATTTCTATGGTATAGAGAATAACAGAATTGGAAGGGACCTTGGAGGTTTTCTAATCCAAGCCCTGCTAAAGCAGGAGACCATATACATGTGATTGTCATTTCTGGTTTGCTTGTAGGGCCGGTTTTTGGCCTCCCGAGGCTTCAGGGAAGCCTCCTGAAGGTTCCAGAGGTTGAAAATCGGAGCTACGGACAAACTGGAAGTTCCCATTTCCTGAACTTCCAGGTTCCCCGTAGGACCATTTTTGACCCTCCGGAGCCTTCAGGGACCTTCAGGAGGCTTCCCTGAAGGCTCCAGAGGGCAAAAACTGCCCCTATGAGCAAACCGGAAGTGACTTCCGGTTTGTCCGTAGATCCCTTTTTGCCCTCTAGAGGCTTCATCGGATCCATGGGGAACCCGGAAGTCATCATTCCGAACCTTCCGGGCCCCCATAGTTCCCTTTTCACCCTGTGAAGGCTTCAGGGAAGTTCCTGAAGCCTCCGGAGGGCCTCCGGTGGCGGGAGGCTGTTTTCACCCTCCCCAGGCTCCTAGAAAGCCTCTGGACCCTGGGGAGGGCGAAAAAACTGTGCCAAAAGCGATGGGTGGTTTGCTGGTTGCCTGCACATGCACGGGGGTCTTCCGCGCATTGAATTATGGGTGTGGGCATGCCCGCACATGATCCCCACTGCTCTACCCCCGCTTTTGGCACGGGGGCCAAAAAAGATTAGCCATCACTGCCCTATACTGTTTCAGACAAGTCACTCTCTTGTGTCTTTTGAAAAGCCTCCAATGATGGAGCGTCACAGTGACAGCCAAGTACTGCTAATAAAGTGCTCTTGATCAATTGATGTGATTGCTGCTGCAAACTCTGACCTATCAATTGATCATCAGCATCATAAGACGCAACTTTTTCCCTCAAAAAAGAGACTGAAAATCTGGGTGCGTCTTATATACCGAATATAGCACTTTTTTGCCTTCTGAAGCCCCGCCCCTCCACCAAAATGGCCATGCATACCCTTGTGGAAGCTTTCAGAGAGCTCTTGGGGGCTGGGGAGGGCAGGAATAAGCAAAAAATGGCCCATTTTTGCTCCCCCACCAGCAGTACTCTATAAGGCTATGTATGCAGTTTTTTTGACAAAACATGGGTCTGTTTTCGTGAAAAACGAGCCATGTTTTGCTCGTTTTTGCCACCCCGGAGCACTCTGCAAGCCCCCCCAGCGCTGTCCTTACCTTTTGTTTGAAAAAAAGGGCCCATGTTCGTGAAAAATGGACTGTTTTGGGGACGTTTGCATTGTGCAAAAACTTTTCTTTTCCAAAAGCTCTTTAACTGATTGATGAGAATTACATTGATCAAGTGCTGCAGATTGTCAGCTGTTTCCTTCTCCAGCACATGGATAAATACACTTGGATACTACCTACCTACACACACTCTCTCCCTACCTACCAATTGTATTTCTCTCTCTCTCTCCCTCTATCTACCTACCTCTCTCCCTACCTATCTACTGTATTTCTCTCTCTTTATCCCTCTACCTACCTATCTACCTACCCTTTCTCCCTATTTACTGTATTTCTCTCTCTTTTCTATTTCTCTCTATCCGTCTACCTACCTACCTACACTCTCTCACTACCTACCTACTGTATTTCTCTCTCTCTATCCCTCTATCTACGTACCTCTCTCTCCCTACTATCTACTGTATTTCTCTTTCTATTACTCTCTCTCTATCCCTCTACTTACCTACACACGCAATCTCTCTCCCTACCTACCTACTGTATTTCGCTCTCTCACGCCATCTACCTACCTACCTACCAACTCTCTCTCTCACTCTCTCTAACTCTATCTACCTACCTACTTTTTTTTAATTATCCCCTTCAAAACCTTGGTGTGTCTTATACTCCGAAAAATGTGATCGTTGCCAATCTTCCCAGGAGTGGACATCCAAGAAAATCCATCCCAAGGCCAGATGATGCAATGGGCAGAGCAATTTTTTTAAAAAAAGGTTATATATCAGACTCTACAGGCTTCAGTTAGCATGTTAAATATCAAGATTCATGACAGTGCAAATAGAAAAAAAACTGAACAACTCTGATTCGTTTGGAAGGGTTGCTCTTCTCTCTAAAAAGGTCATAGGAACATGGCTGAGATTTGCAAAGTTGCATCTGAAAAAATCACAGGACTTCTGGAACACTGCCCTTTGCACAGACCAGACCATAATGCACAGTGACATGTTTGACAAAAATCAAGCACAGCATATCAGCACAAGCAACAAACGGCTGTTCAATCTCCCCTGAAAACCCTCCAGTGATGGCAGCACCCACAACCTCTGGAGGGAAGACATTCCCAAAGAATCCACCTTAATTTAAAAGAGACTTTTTCAATCTTTCCACCAGAAGGAAAATCGCAGCCACCAGTTTCACAGCGGGCGGCACCAGTGGGCTTAAATTCGGGGAGGGAAGGAACCTGCAGCATCAGCAGCTGAGATGCTTCAGCCCAGTTGCTTCTCTGCTTCCAGGCCGTGGAGGGAACTGAACAGCCCGACTTGCTCCAGGACTCTCCTCCCACCGGCCCTCCACTCACCTTCCAGCTGTTGGTTCGATCCTTCGACTCTGGATTGGGCAGCATACAAATGTTATTAAACTTCAAACTTGGAAGAGCCGCCCTGCACAACTCCTTCCTCCCATGAGTCATCCGGAAGAGGAAGTTCCTCTGCGCTTCTCTCCTCCTATCCTTTCTAGCAATGGTTTAAAACTCCTTTTTTAAACGCAAGAATGGTGTAGATGGCTTTCTAGGCACAGATGTTGCCTGACCGCCATCTAGCGACAGGAGGTGGAAACGCACACTTGTCCAATCTCCATCAAGGTATTTGGAAGATGTTTTCAGAGATTCCATGGCAGCAGGTCCTTTTCGATTCCTCGAATCTCTCTTTGATCAGTTTCCATCCATTGTATCCTAAAAGGTCCTTAAAAATCCTGTCCTTAGAATTTGGGTGGGGGAAGGGAAATTTTAATCCCATCAACTGGAGCTGAAGGTTTTTTCTTTGTGAATAGGCTGGCCTGGATTTCTTAATGGGCACAAAATCTCTGAAGATACTTTCTGCCTTAGTTAAGATTTTTTTTCCTCCATTTCTCCTTTGGGTAAATATAATATTCTGCCTCTCTTTAATATTCCCCAAAACATTTCATTCTCAGGGTGGGTGGGTTTGTGATTACTTCTCACAGTACACTGACACATAACCATGCCAACTTACAATATCTGTTGCAGCTGTGGTCATTAAGCAAATCACCATGTTCCGTTCAGTGCAATGTACCATTACTGTGACTTACAACTTCCTGTCATTTTTGTTTCTTGGAAGCCAATTGTGAAGGTTCCAAATGGCGATTCCATGACTGTGGAACTCAGCAACTATTGTAATTGCAAGCCAGGGCTGCCCCCAAATAACTGTGATGGCCACAACTTTGAGAAATGCTTGTAAGTCTACTTTTTCAGTACCAGTGTAATTGTGAAGGCTGAGTAGTAAGTGGTAAGCAAGGATGGTCTATAAAACTGACTAACCCAAAGAGGGCTCGATAGCTGTTATTTAAAAAATCCTAGTTTAAACACAGTTGTGTCAGGATTATAAATGGATAGTGCACCACTACAAAATCTTATGTTTTGTTTGCTAGGTATGGAAGTTAAAAAAATCACAGAGGACAGCAGTGGCATTATCAGTTCCACATTGTTTCCAAGAAAAGAACATGTCTACAAAATCACAAGTTAACCCTAATATGAAGGAGAACCAGTTTTAAAGCATGTACCACCAATGGAATGAAATCTCGGGAGTGAAGAAATATGTAGTGTAGAAAGTTAGCACCGACTCCTCTCCTAGAATAATGAGGTCTCTTAAATGAGATAATCAAAAAAATTCCAACATCAAGTTGGTTCCTACCCGTTTTATATCTTTATAATGTAGAACACCCAAGATATATAAGCTGCAGTTCTGCTTTAGGTCAGGGCTGATCAGAGGGCTGCCAATGCTTTTGTGGAATCCAGTGTGCAGAGTGTGTCAAGCTTCAAATGGCGTTTTTGCTGTTGCAACTATTATCATTTCTCAGTTTGCAAAAAAAAAACTATGGGGCGACAGAAGGGGGAGATAGAACAAAGCTCCAGACATCGATGCCAGCCATGGGAACCAAGGACGTTTCGGCAGGTTTACCAGAGCCAAAAAAGACTTTCTCACAACAACACTAGAAGTCTCCATTGGACAATGTGTCCTGGCCTAATAGCAGGGAGGGAAAACTTGAATGTTAACTATGTGCATTTGCACGGGAAATAGATCTGCTTTTGCCCTCATCTTTGCCGATATGATGTATTCATTAAAGCTTTGCTGCTTGCTACCTGTGCATAGAGAAAACCTCCCTGTTCCTATGAACAATGTGAAAGAGAAATGTTGGACTGGATTACTGTGAGGAATGGACTTTAGGACAGGATCTATTTCCAAGGAAGATTTTATTCTGGTAAACTGAGCAGAGGTAATTTCCAAAGAGGAATGGGTGATGACAATTTCTCAACGTAGAAAAAGGCGGAAGGTGCATTATATCATGTTTTATTTTTTTCGACTCCTTTCCTGCTTCTCTGTATCAATTGTTTTAGTTTGTTTTGCATATTTTATTAATTAAAATTTTGAATTAAAAAAAGGAATGTGTATCAAACAAAGAGTGGGGCAACTTTGATACATTTATGTATGCACATCTGTATTACCAATCTTTCTTCCAACCCTTTGAAATGCCTTTTGGAAACATTTATCTCAGCATATATAGACAGTCATCTCCTCTTCCCAAGCCCCCCTTTTCTAGCACTGCTGGTTATGTGATTTCCTCTCTTTGACCTAATGAAAACTTCCGTGTATGCAAAGTTACAGACGCACAAGACATTTAGCATGGGTGCCCTTGGAAGCATCTCTGGCCAGCACGAATGAAGTTGGCTTCCTTTAGTCTCTCACCCATTGAAACTCTTTGATCCTAAATCCTTGGCAGCAACCACTCCAAAAAGATTTTTACAATTTCTACAAATATAAATATAGGTAATCCTTGGGTTACAAGCGTTCTTTTAGCAAATGTTCAAAGTTACACGATAAGCTCCCCCTTCCCCCCAGCATTTACATACAAATCCCGAAATTATGAATACTGGAGCACCACGGCTGTTGTTCATCCTTACGAACGACCGCAGAGGCTCTGTTATATTCACCCCTATTCTCCCAACCCCAGCTGAGTCTTCACAGGCATTTTGCCTGTGGAGAGTGACTTACCTTGCAAAGATCTCTCTGCTGTGCTTTATTTGCCAGCATTCACAGAGGACAGAGTCCTAACGTACCGCAAGATCACACAAGGTCAGGAGTCTTGAGTAATCTCACACTTTAGGGATCTATTCTCTGTGAATTGAGGCGTGGACATTTGCAAATGGTGAGAAGACTTCAGTCTTTCAGGCCTTCCCTCCATTTGCCGTTTCCTTGCCAAGGCCTGCTGGGAGATTGCATTCCCAAAGGGCCTCAGCAGCCCTTTGCAAACTGCCTTTGTTGCCACCAACTGAGCTTGGGAGGAGTGGGTGTGTCCCTCTGAGGTCCTGTTCCTACAGGCAAAGGCTTTTTCCAAAGGGCTGCCAAAGCCTACAGGAACGCAATCCTCAAGTGATTTGCCAATGAGAAAGCAACCCTAAGAAGTCGCGCACAGCCTCTCAGGGCTGCTTTATTGGCGCCAGATGCCTTGTCAAGCTGATCTGGAGCAAGAAAGCAATGACCGTGTGGGCGAAAGCAGGGAGTGATGTCGTTCAATGTAAGAGATTCACTCCCATAACTTCTCAAGTTTCGGATGGAATGGGTAGGATCCACTACATTCGTAACCCAAGAACTACCCATATCCAGCAAGTTCTGCTGCTAATGACCAGGTAGGCATTATCACACTAATATGTTGCCATTTTTTCCTTCCTCCTTCCAGTTTAATGCCATTACATATTTGCCTATAAAAAATTAGGCAAATTCTTTGTACTCAAATTAAATAGTCAATTTCTCAGTTGGATTTACAGAGGGACTTTAGAAATGAAATTCAAATCTTTTCTACACTCATCACTTGGGGCCTCATGTGAATTTTCTTGTGTGCAATAAGGGTGGAATTTCTCCTGAAGCACCATCCACATTCGGCACACTCAAATGGTTTCTCCCCTGTGTGTATAAGCATATGATTTAGAAGGGTAGTCCTAATACTGAAATCTTTCCCACAGTCTGGACACTCAAATGGTTTCTCTCCTGTGTGAGTTCTCTGGTGTGTCACCAGGCTGGAATTGGTACTGAAACTTTTTCCGCAATCAGAACATTCAAAGGGTTTTTCTCCTGTGTGAGTTCTCTGGTGTTTCACCAGGTTGGAATTGTGACTAAAACTTTTACCACAATCAGGACATTCAAAGGGTTTCTCTCCTGTGTGAGTCCTTTGGTGTGCCAACAGGTTGGAATTCTGACTAAATCTTTTACCACAATCAGGACATTGAAAGGGTTTCTCTCCTGTGTGAGTCCTTTGGTGTGCCAACAGGTTGGAATTCTGACTAAATCTTTTACCACAATCAGGACATTGAAAGGGTTTCTCTCCTGTGTGAGTCGTTTGGTGTGCCAACAGGTGGGAATTCTGACTAAATCTTTTACCACAATAAGGACATTGAAAGGGTTTCTCTCCTTTGTGAGTCCTCTGGTGTTTCACCAGGCTGGAATTGTGACTAAAACCTTTACCACAATCAGAACATTCAAAGGGTTTCTCTCCTGTGTGAGTCCTCTGGTGTGTCACCAGGCTGAAATTTTGACTAAATCTTTTACCACAATCAGGACATTGAAAGGGTTTCTCTCCTATGTGAGTCCTTTGGTGTGCCAACAGGTTGGAATTCTGACTAAATCTTTTACCACAATAAGGACATTGAAAGGGTTTCTCTCCTTTGTGAGTCCTCTGGTGTTTCACCAGGCTGGAATTGTGACTAAAACCTTTACCACAATCAGAACATTCAAAGGGTTTCTCTCCTGTGTGAGTCCTCTGGTGTGTCACCAGGCTGAAATTTTGACTAAAACTTTTTCCACAATCAGGACATTGAAAGGGTTTCTCTGTTGTGTGAGTCCCTTGGTGTTTCACCAGGTTGAAAAGCTGACTAAAACTTTCCCCACAATCAGGACATTGAAAGGGTTTCTCTCCTGTATGAGTGCTCTGGTGTAAAACGAGATGAGAATTTTGACTGAAACTTTTCCCACAATCAGGACACTCAAAGGGTTTCTCGCCTGTGTGACTCCTCCTGTGTATCACCAGGTTACAATTGTTACTGAAGCTTTTCCCACAATCAGGACATTCAAAGGGTTTCTCTCCTGTGTGACTCCTCCTGTGTATCACCAGGTTAGAATTGTTACTGAAGCTTTTCCCACAATCAGGACATTTAAAGGGCTTTTCTCCTGTATGAGTCCTCTGGTGTATCACCAAGCTGGAATTGTGACTAAAACTTTTACCACAATCACGACACTCAAAGGGTTTCTCTCCTGTGTGAGTCCTTTGGTGTGTCACCAGGTTGGAACTAGTACTGAAACTTTTCCCACAATCAGGACATTGAAAGGGTTTCTCTCCTGTGTGAGTCCTTTGGTGTGTCACCAGGTTGGAATTAGTACTGAAACTTTTCCCACAATCAGGACATTGAAAGGGTTTCTCTCCTGTGTGAGTGCTCTGGTGTAAAACGAGATGAGAATTTTGACTGAAACTTTTCCCACAATCAGGACACTCAAAGTGTTTCTCTCCTGCGTGAGTTCTCTGGTGTGTAACCAGGCTGGATTTATCACAGAAACATTTCCCACATTCAGGACATTCAAACAATTTCTCCTTGGTGTGAGTCCACGTTGCCATACTTGCTAAAGCATTTATCGCATTGGGAGCACTTTTAGGGCTTCTGTCCTGTGTGGGTCCTTCCATGAAACAAAACGGAGTTGTTGTGACCAAAGGTTTTGCTACATTCAGAGTATTTGTATGGCTTTTCTCCAGTCTGGATCCTCTCATGCATAATCAACTATGATTTGCAAGTTGTATCTTTTGCTGAATGGAAAAATAATCTCCCTTGACCATTCATGTAATATATGCTTGAATTCACACTCTCCGTTTCCCAGCTAGAAATCTCTTCTAGATTTTCTCTCGTTTCTCTCTCACCTGCGGAGGAAGTTGGAGAATTGTGTGGCTCTCTGAAGGAAATGGAAAACACTTTGATATCTAGACTGATTTGTTTTCCTTTTCAATGTTGCTTGTTATCCTCAGTGTCCAGAATGCTCCTATTGCTATCTTCTTTGTCTATAAGATTCAAATAAAAGTATATCGTTAATTGTGCATAAAATGGTTGCAAATGGTACAAGAGAAACAGAGAGAGACAGAGAGAGACAGAGATTGTGTGTGTGTGTGTGTTTAGCTTTGTTTTTAGTGCTTTTGGGTCAGTCTGTAATGTCTGTCCTTGCAGTTTCCCTGGCAAGGGTTTTTGGAGTGGTTTCCCCCCTTTCCTGCTTCCTAAACTTAAGAGGACTGGCTAAAGTTTGACAGATGGTTTTGCTCTTCAGGTGGGACCGGAACTGAGTGTTTCTCTGTCTCTAACCTGGTGCCTTCACCACTACACTCTTTTTTCTACGTGTTTCACTTTTCTTCTTTATAACTGCTATTCTAATAGAAAATCTTTCATAAAAGTTATTGCAGTACATTTTTGCTTAAAATATCTTTTCATTGATATATAATTTATGGTATTAACCATAAAATAAAAACCATAACCCCAAAATATGTTATTAGCCATCAAACCTCAAAAATAAACTTTTCCCAAAAGGTTTCCACAATTTTGGCCACTACTGTAGGTTGTGATCTACATTATCAAATGCTTTACTGAAATCTAAGTATATGATATCCACAGCATTTTGCTGGTCCACTAATTAGTCATTTTGTCAAACAATTAAATAAACTTTGTTTGGCATAATGTTTTAAATCAACCCTACTGGTTACTGGTTATGATTTTGTTTCCTTCCATGTGTTCACAGATTTGTTGTCTGGATATGTTTTCCAAGATGTTACCAGGTATTAATGTAAGGCTGATCTGTCTGTAATTTCCTGGATTTGTTTTTCCCCCCACTTTTTTTTGAAGATGGTGTTAAATGGAAAAAGGTTTCCTCTGCGGGTTCGGATTTCTGGCTGGGAGAGCATCACTGGCTGAGTGAATGAATTTAGGATCGAAGCAAGCTGCATTTGAAAACAGGTTGTCTTTATTATTTCAGGAAAGCAAGACTGTCATTGATGTAGATCAGCGTTCCTAGTTGAGCTGACCCCGTCAAACAATAAGTGTATATTTTTTATACCATTTTCCTCCTTGAAGTCCTTTTGTTTTCTTTGTACTATTATTTGATCAGCCCCCAGTAGATGTCAGCATTACAAAGAGATAGATAGCTCTATTTGTTTGTGTCCCTTTGCTAAGGGTTCTAATCCTATCTTTCGTTTTGTTATTCCTCTGCCCTAAAGTACTTCCCATGGGGCAGGGATGAGCTCTAGTGTCTTCTACTGTATTTCCTATTTTTACATCTTCGCCCTGAGCTAATCAGTCTGTTGTCACTCTGATCTTTTCCTCTCTTAAGGTAACTTCTTCCTGCACTTCCTAGGTCTTTTGTATTATTTTGTACTCTGCAGCTATTTCTAATTGTCCGGATATCCGGTAATTATTCTCAGGAGGTTTGTTAATGTATCCTGGCTTTGTTATTCTAGTGACTTCCAGTTTGGTTATGGGCTGTACTGGTCTTCCTAATGCAACACTGTCTTGGTGAAGTTCCCTTCCCACAGAGGTTAAAAAAATCACAGAAGACAGCAGTGGCATCATCAGTTCCATATTGTTTCCAAGTGAAGAAAGTTAGCAACACCCCCCCCCCCCTTTAGAAGAATGAAATATGTTAGGAAATATTAAAAAGGTAGAATATTATATTTTCCCTAAAGGAGAAACATGTTTATAAAGATTCTCAAAGCCTCAGCTCTCTGCCCCAAGGAGAAACAAAGGGCCAACTTTTAGAAATGAATATTTGGTAATCCATTCAAGACAGGAATAGAACCCCAAGGAGGTCAGCATCTAGGATTAATTACATTTGCTAAACAAGATTAAAAACCCCAAATCATTGCTGGTCTTTGGGAGACCAACTACCATATTTTTCAAAGTATAAGAAGCACCTAATTCCACTCAAAAAAGAGGGTGAAAATATGGGTGCATCATACACTGAATACAGCCTCTGGAAACCCCACCCCTTTTGCAAAAATAGCCATGCATAGTCTTTAGGAGGCATCCAGAGTGCTGCTGGGTCTGGAGAGAGGAAAAATGAGGAAAAATGGGCTATTTTTTGCCTCTTTTTGTGCTCCCCCAGCCCCCAGGAGCACTCTATAACCCTCCTAAAGGCTATGCATGCTCCCCGCTTTTTTTTTTTTTTTTTTTTTAACAAAAAATGGACCTGTTTTCGCAAAAAAAAAAACCGGCCATTTTTGGGAGGTCTGCAGAGTGCAATTTTTTTTTAAAAAAAAAAGCCTCTTCAAAATCTTGGTGCGTCTTATACACCAGTGCGTCTTGTACTCTGAAAAATATGGTAATTAAAATCAAATAACAAAATACACAAAACAAGCCTCCAAATTTCAAAATGCTGTAGAAGAAACTGTATGAAAGTCCATGTGCTCATCAAACCAAGTGTTCAGCTACCCAGAATCACACGTTTGATGGTTCTGCTTCACTATTAAAACCATCTTTCCAATCAGCGTCTATATTTCCAGTGTCTTTCTCCCCACTTGGAACTGAATCCAGATGGACATTTCTTACAACACAAGAAAAGAGCATGCCCATAAAATAACAAAACAACCCTAATATAAAGGAGAACCAGTTTTAAAGCATGCACCGCCAATGGAATAAAATTTGGGGAGTGAAGGAATATGTCGTGTAGAAACTTAGCCCCCACTCCTCTCCTAGAAGAAATATTTAAAAGTCAGAATATTATATTTCCCTACAGGGAGAAAGCATCCCCTACACTCTTTGATAGCCCTCAGATGATGTCAGCACTTACAAATAGATAGATAGCTCTATTCATAAGCAAATACTGTCAACCCTGAAGCTGATCCGGTTGAAGCCATTTTGAGGCATCAGTGCTGCCGCATTAGCGCAAGGGAGTAGGAGGGGGGATTAGAGATAGCTGGGATGGTGGAGTCATAATAAAATATTTTCTCCTGAGAACCAAGAATGTTCTCATACCTGGCCAGATAAAGTAGGAGTGATGTCACCAGACCAGCGGACGCTGCAGTGATTGGGGTATATGACTGTTTGGGATTGAGAGTAAAACTTTTAATTAGGTGAAAACAAGGGGTCCCTCAGAGTTGGTTTTAACCAGATTTGTGCCAATTTGATATTTCCAATAAAGATATTCTTTTAGGAATTTACCTGCCTCTGAGGTTTGCTTGCGATGGATCTATTACTCGGAACCCTGGCATTAAACCAATTCTTCACTAAAATGTCAGGAAACTTTTTGATCCATTTGGAGCTGCTTATTTGGGGTCCTGAGCCCCAACCGCTTAGCCGGCCTACCAGGCCGCAGGAAGACTCGGGAAAGATGGAGGAGATGGTGGGCACTGATGAAGTTTGTGCAGGGGTTGCTGAAAGCCTACAGTACCCCTCCTTGCCCCAGCAGGTGACTGCCGTGCTTCCCTGCCTTCCACATTGCCTTACTGGCGGTCCTCCATGCCTGCTTGCCTTCTGAGGTCGGCGTCCAGCCCAACCTGGCCAGTCATTGGGCGGACGGCCCTTGGTGGAAATGCAGACCCTGTGCTGGAGCTGTGAGGGGTGGCGGAGATCCTGTGGGATGGCAAACAGACATACCGAGGCTGTTGCACATGCACCCGCTCCATTTCTGCAAAGGCAGAGTCCCGCCCGTCTCTGCTGCAGGTCAATCCAAAGAGGGGAGGAGGATGCTGCAGAAAAGGCTGCCTTCCACCCGGGCCCCGTGTGCTTCTCATGCCAGTTCAGCAGGGCTTCACGGGGATTGAGGGCAGGAGCGGTTTGGCACGGTTGTTCCCCAGGCAGCAAAGCAGACCAAATCAAAAAGGATGAAGGGGATCTTCGGTGGAGCTCATCAAGGGAACAACCCCTGGCTTATTGAGTCTAACCATAGTTGATGGACCTTTCCTTGAGGTGGAGGGTAGACCCAAATTGTGCCCCACTGTAAGCATCTCTCAGCCGTTGTATGCATGGAAAACCCTTGCACAGTATAGAAAAAGTTCCCAAGAGTGCAAGAATTTGTTAATTGCAGCAAAGGGAAGGGACTCGGAGCCAGCTTGGAAGGGAGCTGCAGCAGCATGCCTGTCCCTTTCAGGTAATTTGACCTCCGGGAGGGATGTGGCCAGGGGGGACCATAAAGGGAGCAGCAGCTTCACTGTGAATGAAGGGGGAAAAGTTAGGCTTCTCTCTGTCACAGCATTCAACGCTAAGTGCTGCAGCAGATAGAATCCAATTTTTTTCTCTCCCTCCATTCACAGCAGAGCTGCTACAGCCTCCCCCCCCCCATGTTAACCAGTTTTGGGGCTACTCTGTCCTGCAGTATTTGGGTGGGAGGGTCCTCTGTTTGGGGGGAGAATTTGATTGGAAAAACGTTAAGGGGCGGGCAACCTTGGAGGGCCTGTTCATCATTCCCCTTTTCCTCTCAGCCCTGCAAAAGCAGAAATCTCTGGTTTCAGTCTGCAGCCATCACCACCCTCAGCACGGTCAATAACATAGAGGGTGAAGAAGTAGAGTGGGTGACCCAGCTCCATGACATGGGGAGCTCGAAGACATAGATGACTTCCTGCAGGAACTAAGGTTGAGATTTGTGGACTCGGCCCACGGTCATTAAGCAGAAGCGGAGATGAAGGTGATTAAGCAAAATAACCACCCAGCTAAAGAGTATGTTGTGGAGTTTTGGAGGCTTGCGGCACTGGCCCAAACACTTCCTGGTCCACTACTTCAGGGACGGTCTGGACCAGGAGCTGCGCAATGCCAGTGTCAACTTCTAAAGCATTGCCATAACTATTATCATGGCATGGAAGGGGAAATTCCATGCATGGCTTCGGCCGGAGTCAGGTCTCATGTCTACAGCCTAGTTGGAGAATATGTATTATGATGCAGGACAGAAGGGAGGAGATACAGGGGGTAAAGTTCAAACGCAATTAAACAAAAGCAGTTTCGGCTCCACAGGAGTCCACGCCAGAATGTCGATCCTAATAAATGATTGGGTTTCTTTTCAACTTTGTCTGGAGGCTCATAAATGATTAGGTCGTCTTCTGGGAACTTCACAGAGGGCCAGACTTTAAAAAAATCTATTACGATTTCTGGGTTTCCTGAATCCCGGGCTCTCCAAGCACTCCCCCAATATTTGGGGTGCTTGGAGGGAAAATCAGGCAACAGGAGGCTGGAGAAAAGGACTAAATACAGCTGGAGGTATGCAGCAATGCCAAGCAGCGATGTCTTTCTCAGCAGCAGAAGCAAGAAAAGATGAGTACTTTTGAAAATCAACCCCTAAAGCAGCTGAACTGGAATTCCCTTGCCGTAGTCCCCAGATACAGGGAAGGGTCTCAAGCAAGGTGGCAAGGGTGGACTGGGGGTGGGACTGGAAACAAGCCAGGCTGATGGAATCCCTAGGGAGTGCAATAGAGCAACTGAAGGAGGGTCTTGACCAGGCCACCCTTGCTGATGAGGGGCCATCATGCTGCCCAAAAGAGGGGGGAGGGACATCTGATCTTGTTGGGGGGAAGAGATGCTGACTGGAGTCCAGCCCCCCCTCCCCCTTCTGATAGGAGAAAGAGCCCAAAACGGCAACCAGAGCCTCTCCCACGCAGCAGGCAGGCTGCCAAGAGCAGACAACCCCCTCCCTCTCTCCGAATGAGGGGTGAAGAAGATGACCAGGCATATCGGGCGCAAACATACCCAGCGCGACAGGAGGCTGGGGGATTAGGGCTGAATGACCCACCCCAATTCAAGGGAAAGTTTGACAGAGACTCAGACCAGGTAGCCCTATTCCTTGATTCAGCTGATATCCACCTAGAATGCTATGGGCACTTCTACCCATCCCCCAGAACCATGGTGAATTCCATCGCAGAGGGTCTAGAGGGAGAAGCAAGGGAATGGCTAGCCGTCCTCCACAAGAGGAGAGTCCCCCAACTGCAAGACATAGATGACTTCCTGCAACTACTAGAGGCCAGATTTGAGGAGGTGGAGGACTCATATGCGGAAGAGGAACTCAGCAACCTAAAGCAGAGAGGGCCACCATTAAGAGAGCACTTCTGTGCATTTAGGAGCGTCATAAGAAGGCTACCCACTTTACCAGAGCAGCTGCTGGTGTATTTTTTTCAGGACAAGCCTGGACAAGCAAATTGCTCAGGTAACTGCATACTGCGACATCCCAAATCAACTCTCCGAGTGGTTCTGAGTAGCAAAAGTCGACAGCGGGCTGCGCACCAACGACATGAGAAAGCAACTGGACACACAATAGAGAGGTCAACCCAACCTGAAACCACCAAGCTGGCGGGGAATCACAGCACCACAGCAGGCCCCGAGACCAGCCCACTCTTGAATTCCGGTAAAATGCAACAGATGTGAGAGCATGGGCCACATGGTAGTTGCATGCCCAACCCCAGCCCCAAAACCAAGGCCAGACCCACCGCCTGGGGCACGACCAGAACGAGGCCCCAAATGGACCACCAACAAGTTTGGGAAAGCCCTCCAGGCTGCAGACGCCCCTTCCCCCCCCCCCCGGGTGAAAGTGGTGGAACCCCAGGCAATGACAACCAGTTGCCCGAAACATATGACAGCAAGGACGAGGGAGAAAATGACCCAATGGTGAGTGAATCAATTCACCCTTTCCTTTTTCCAATACACCTCAGAGCCCCAAAACAGGAAGCCAGGGGAATTTTCAAGCCCTAATAGACTCAGGCTGCATAAGGTGTTTGATCAACCTAACCACAGTCCTGAAACTGGGGATCAGAACAAAAAGACTGGCCCACCCAATCTAGTTCAAGCAGGTTGAGGGTCTCTAATGGGAGGAGCCTATGCCACCCACCTAACTGAACCAGTGAGGCTAGAACTAGCGGATCACTGGGAAGTAATTTGATTCATAATAACCCCCAAAATGACAGACGCAGTCATACTGGGACTTTCCTAGACCGACAAGTGGTGGCAAGGGGGTACCCGCAGAGTTAGGAGATCAAGGGTCCCCAACCCCTCCCACACCAGCAAGCAGAAACACCACCCACGCTGGAAACCCGCAAGAGAGCCCACAGAACAACTGGCAACCACATCCGACAAAATCCCAGAGGCCGAACTGATTCTAATAGAATATCAGGACCTTGGAGAAGCATTCAGCAACGCCGAGTGCAATGTTCTGCCTCCCCCGCCGGGAGACAGACTGTGCCATCAAAATCATCCCCGGGGCAAAACTGCCCAGGCCCAAACTGTATACCATGATGCCCCAGGAAATGCAAGAGATGTGCAAATACATAGACAAAATCCTAGCAACGGGGTTCATTGAAAAAAAGATGGAACCATGAGATCTTGTGTTGACTTTCGAGGGATAAATGGGGTGTCCGTACACAACCTATACCTACTCCCCCTCATGAAGGACATGCTGTCTCATCTGGCCAAGGCAGCTTTCAATTCAAAATGATGCCTTTGGGATTGCAGGGGGCCCCAGCGGTATTCATGGAGTTGATAATCAAGGTGTTGCATGAGCACCTCTACAATGGGGTCCTCTTCTACCTAGATAACATCCTTATCTACACTGAGACCATGAATGACCACGTACCCCTGGTCCGCCAAGTACTGGAAAAACTTCTGGCAGCCAACCTGTACGTCAAGGTATCAAAATGTGAATTCCACCGTGCCTGGTTAGACTACCTGGGTTACCGAGTGTCAAATGAGGGAATAGAGATGTGCCAAAGTGCAAGTCATCTTAGGCTGGCAACCCCCTCGCACACCCAGACAACTACAAAGTTTCCTAGGTTACGCGAATTTCTACAGGCAATTCATCCCCTCCTTTACGAAGATTGCCAAACCCTGGCAGACCTCCTGAAGACAGGGAGCCCAGGAATGAAACCTGGTCCGGGACAACCCCTACCATGGGACCTAACCTGCCAAGAGGCGTTCGAGACACTAAAATAAAAGTTTGCAAAGGAGCCAGTGCTGAAGCAACCTTTCGTGATCCAGGTAGATGCCAGCGACATTGCAGTGGGAGTGCTACTCCAAAGAAACAACTAAGGAAACTTACAACCCTGCGCCTACACCTCCCGCAAGCTCACAGACACAGAGAGACGATGGACTGCATGGAACAAGGAGGCTTTCATAGTGAGATGGGCACTGCTAACCTGGAGACACCTGTTGGAAGGGGGCCAGAAACCATTTGAAGTCTGGACCGACCACAAAAATCTGGAGGTGCTTAGGACCCCACAGAAGCTATCACCCAAACAAGTCCCATGGGCTCAATACTTCAACCCTTTTGATTTTGTTTTAAAGCACATTCCAGGCAGGAGGAACTTATTAGCTGGCGTCCTCTCCTGCATGCCTCAGTACAAATGAGAACGGGAGCACGTAGTGGACGCCATCATTTCCTCTACTCAGCTGCCCAAGTAACCATCAGGCGGCAACGCTGTGAACAGCAAGACCAACCCGCAAGCAACCTAACCACAAGACTCAAAACTGAACTGCTAGCAGACCCCTGGTTCCAAAACAGCCAACACATCTTGATGAAAGGAGATGACCTTGCATGGAAGGGGACGAAATTCTAAGTCCCAGAATCCCTACATACCCTAGTTCTCCAGAGGAGTCATGATGCCAAACCGGCAGGCCACTTTGGGTTCCTAAAGACTTTACACTTAGCCTGGAGGCAATTCTGCTGGCCAAGCATAAAGAAAGATGTGGATAGTTATGTGAAAAGTTGCACCATCTGCACCACAATGAAGAGACGACCAGGAAACACCCCCCCAGACTGCTGCAAACAGTAGCAGAGACAAGGAGGCCATGGGAGGAGATAGCAAGGGACTTTATAGTAGAGTTGCCAAAAAGTGGGGAAACACAATGATTTGGACTGTAATAGATCTCTTCTCCAAACAGGCACACTTCATATCTTTTAATGGACTACCCTTGGCTCACAAGCTGGCAAAACTGTTCATGAAGCATATCTACCGCCTGCATGGAGTATCTTGAAGAATTATCTCAGACAGAGGGGTCCAGTTCACGGCTAAGTTCTGGAGGGAGTTCCTGCAGTCTATTGGGTCATCTCAGGGTCTTAGTTCAGCTTTTCATCTGGGCACCAATGGGGTAGCAGAGAGACTGAACACCACGATAGAGCAGTACCTGAGGTGTTACGTGAACTATTAGCAGTACAATTGGGCAGACCTCATAGCAAAATTCCATTCAGGAAATCCAAGCAAGCCTGCAGGAGGGACACATCCCTAAGTTATATACCTGTACTCAAATTGTCTTTGTGTCACACAGGTCGCTTTCGGGAAGTGAGGGGAGCCGTATGTCAACTTCTAAAGCATTGCCATGACTATTATCAGGCTGGCATGGAAGGGGAAATTCCATGCATGCCTTCAGCCGGAGTCAGATCTCATGTCTACAGCCTAGTTGGAGAATATGAATTACGACGCAGGACAGAGGGAAGGAGATGAAGGGTAAATACAGGTAGTCCTTGATTTGCAACAATTCACCCCAAAATTTCACTTTCTAAGTGAGACATCTGTTAAGAAAGTTTTGCTCCATTTGAACCACGTTTCTTGTTACAGATAAGTGAATCATTGCTGTTATTAGTTACGTGGTTGTTAAGCTAATCTGGCTTCCATATTGAATTTGCTGGTCAAAAGGACATAGAAGAGAATCACATGATTCTGGTTCACTGCAACCTGTATTTGGCAATTTCTATCATCTATCACCATAAGAATGCATATAACACACCAAAAAAGATTTTTGCATAATTTCAGAATTTCTGCAAAAAAAATAAAAATTCAGCAACTTCTTATGCTGAAAGTGTATGGGTGGAATGTTTTCTGAGGCAAAGGTCACACACAGGGCACTCAAATGGTTTCTCCCCTCTGTGTATAAGGACATAATTTATAACGTTAACCCTAGTACGAGATCTTCCCCACTGTCTGGACACTCATAAGGTTTCCCCCCTGTGTGAGTCCTCTGGTGACTCACCAGGCTGGAATTCTGACTATAACATTTCCCACAATCAGGACACTCAAAGGGTTTCTCCCCTGTGTGACTCCTCCTGTGTATCACCAGGTTAGAATTGTTACTAAAGCTTTTCCCACAATCAGGACACTCAAAGGGTTTCTAGCCTGTTTGAGTGCTCTGGTGTTTAACCAGACTAGAATTCTGACTGAAACATTTCCCACAATCAGGACATTTAAAGGGTTTCTCTCCTGTGTGAGTCCTCCTGTGCATCACCAGGCTGGAATTGGTACTGAAACTTTTCCCACAATCAGGACACTCAAAGGGTTTCTCTCCTGTGTGAGTCCTTTGGTGTGTCACCAGACTGGAATAGTGACTAAAACTTTTCTCACAATCAGGACACTCAAAGGATTTCTCTCCTGTGTGAACCCTCTGGTGTCTAACCAGACTGGAATTGGTATTGAAACTTTTCCCACAATCAAGACACTCAAAGGGTTTCTCTCCTGTGTGAACCCTCTGGTGTGTCACCAGCTTGGAATTGGTATTGAAACTTTTCCCACAATCAGGACACTCAAAGGGTTTCTCTCCTGTGTGACTCCTCCTGTGTATCACCAGGTTAGAATTGTTACTGAAGCTTTCCCCACAATCAGGACATTTAAAGGGTTTCTCTCCTGTGTGACTCCTCCTGTGTATCACCAGATTAGAATTGTTAGTGAAGCTTTTCCCACAATCAGGACACTCAAAGGGTTTCTCTCCTGTGTGAGTGCTCTGGTGTTTAACCAGACTAGAACTCTGACTGAAACATTTCCCACAATCAGGACATTTAAAGGGTTTCTCTCCTGTGTGAGTCCTCCTGTGCATCACCAGGTTGGAATTGGTACTGAAACTTTTCCCACAATCAGGACACTCAAAGGGTTTCTCTCCTGTGTGAGTCCTTTGGTGTGTCACCATGCTGGAATAGTGACTAAAACTTTTCCCACAATCAGGACATTCAAAGGGTTTCTCTCCTGTGTGAACCCTCTGGTGTCTCACCAGACTGGAATTGGTATTGAAACTTTTCCCACAATCAGGACACTCAAAGGGTTTCTCTCCTGTGTGAATCCTCTGGTGTCTCATCAGCTTGGAATGGGTATTGAAACTTTTCCCACAATCAGGACACTCAAAGGGTTTCTCTCCTGTGTGAGTGCTCTGGTGTTTAACCAGACTAGAATTTTGACTAAAACTTTTACCACAAGCAGGACACTCAAAGGGTTTCTCTCCTGTGTGAACCCTCTGGTGTGTCACCAAACTGGAATTGGTATTGAAACTTTTCCCACAATCAGGACACTCAAAGGGTTTCTCTCCTGTATGAACCCTCTGGTGTGTCACCAGCTTGGAATTGGTATCGAAACCTTTCCCACAATCAGGGCACTCAAAGGGTTTCTCTCCTGTGTGAGTCCTTTGGTGTGTCACCAGGCTGGAATGACGACTAAAACTTTTTCCACAATTAGGACACTCAAAGGGTTTCTCTCCTGTGTGAGTCCTTTGGTGTCCCAACAGGTTGGAAGTCTGACTAAAACTTTTACCACAATCAAAACATTGAAAGGGTTTCTCTCCTGTGTGAGTCCTCTGGTGTGTAACCAGCTTGGATTTATCACAGAAACATTTCCCACATTCAGGACATTCAAACAGTTTCTTCTTGGTGTGAGTCCACATTCCCATACTTGCTAAAGCATTTATCACATTGGGAGCACTTTTAGGGCTTCTGTCCTGTGTGGGTCCTTCCATGAACCAAAATGGACTTGTTGTGACTAAAGGTTTTGCTACATTCAGAGTATTTGTATGGCTTTTCTCCAGTCTGGATCGTCTCACGCATGATCAACTGTGATTTGCAAGTTGTATCTTTCACACAACTGGCACGTCTATGGAGCTTTTCCACAACTCATATTCCTGAGATCAAAAATATGGATGGTCCCTTGTTTGGTGTCCTTTTGTTTCAAGCCGTTTTCTTCCTCCCAGAGCAATGCTCGTCACACTGTCTGCTCTATGTGGTTTTCCAATTCTCCTTTTCCTCCTCAGTAACTTCCAGATATTTCCCTCTTTTGCTGAATGGAAAAATAATCTCCTTTGACCGTTCATGTAATATATGCTTGAATTCACATGCTCCGTTTCCCAGCTAGAAATCTCTTCTTGATTTTCTCTCGTTTCTCTCTCACCTATTGAGGAAGTTGAAGAATTGTGTGGCGCTCTGAAGGAAATGGAAAATATTTTGATTTCCGGACTGATTTGTTTTCCTTTTCAATGTTGCTTGTTATCCTCAGTGTCCAGAGTGCTCCTATTGTCAACTTCTGTGTCTATAAGATTCAAATAAAAGTTTATCTTTAATTGTGCATAAAATGGTTGCAGAAGAGGAGGAAAAAAGCAAAGAGCTTATGTTGCAATGAAATAGCACACATGTCACAATCCTACAATAATTTTACATTAATCATGATTCATTTGACACATGGAAAACTACCCAGATCCAAGTTCAAATATCCATTCAATGAAGAAATTGGTTGTTGACTGGGTCAATCAATGAATTCTTAGCAGTGCAAAGGGTTGTTTTCAAACACAGGTGTTATAAAATTTTAAAACACTAAAATAGAAATGCAAACATGCAACCACAATTTTGCTTTCAATCAAAACTTTATTTTTTCATGCTTAGCTGAAACATGAAAAATGCCAGAGATTTGCATTAGTACTTCAGTAAGACTGCATTTACTTGATTCACGTTGCAACACGGGGCAGAGATAGAGACTACATCTACAAAAGCCAAAGTGTAGGAGTTTCCTAGTCTCTGACATTGAGGTGTGTGTTAAGACAATGCCAAAGAGTAAAGACCTCAGCTATGATCTTAGAGAAGCAATTGTTGCTGTACATCAATTTGGGAAGGTTTAAAAGGCCATTTCCAGATACCATATTTTTGGGAGTATAAGATGCACCCTTTTCCCTCAAAAAAAGGGTGAAAATCTGGGTGCATCTTATACAGTAAATGCAACATTTTTGGCCTCCTGAAACCCCGCCCGCTTCACCAAAAAGGCTGTGCATAGCCTTTAGGAGGCTTCCAAAGTGCTCCTGGGAGCAGGCAAGGGCAGATATGAGCTAAAATGGGCTGTTTTTCGCTCATTTTTGCTCCCCCAGCCCCCAGGAGGATTCTATAAGCCCCTTAAAGTCTGTGCATGCCCCCTTTTTTGGATACAAAAATGGCCCAGTTTTTGCGAGAAATGGGCCATTTCTGGGTGATCTGCAGAGTGCAAAACATTTTTTAAATATTTGCCTCTTCAAAGTCTTGATGCATCTCAAAAAAATACGGTAATTTAAAATCCATCATTCTACACTGAGGAAGATTATTCAGAAGAGGAAACATTCAAGACAGTTGCCAATCTTCCCAGGACTGGACATTCAAGATAATTGTCATAAAGGGAGTTTTGTTCTCACCATCGTCTGATCATGTTATTGGACGATGTTTGGACCTGGTCAAGGCCAACCGTCCTGCCTCAGATTCCTCCACTTGGAGTGAAGTACAGAGGAGATCCCAAAGAACTGGTTTTTTTTTTTACAAGTTTGGAATTACATGCAGGAGTTTGGGGAGGTTTTTCATCGGAAGTTGCCAAAGTGAGAAGTGTTACTATGGCTTTGGAAAGAAAAGCAGCTGCCTGGATGGTAGCCTTGCATAATGATGATTCCCCCCTGCTGAGGGATTACAAGGAGTTTATGACTGCCTTGAGGAAACGTTTTGATGACCCCCCCTAAATCAAAAGGCGAAAAGCAGGATGAAACCCTTAACCCAGGAGGGGAGGCCTGAGGCTGAGTACACACAGGAGTTTTGTGAGCTGTTGGTGCACATGTGGGGGAGGTCTGAGGAGGCACCAAAAGAAGGAAAGGAGGGGCATTGGGAACCCAACTGCTACGCTAGACATCTCCCAAAACTGACCCTGGCTGGTAGGGAGGAACCTGGCTGGCAACTAGGGAGACGCTGTGAAACTGCCCTGGAAAGCGTGGAAGGTGTTGATGTCCTTTCTCCAGGCCAGGAGAAGGAACCCTCCTCTTCCGTGGGAGAAAGTGAAACCGATTCAGATGATGACCACTCAGGACTTAAAGTGCCCTCTACTGGATCCATAAAGAACTCTCTGGCAAATTGAAAGACAAAAAACCTCAGAAGTCTGAAATTTTGACTGAAACATTTCCCACATTCAGGACATTCAAAGGATTTCTCTCCAGTGGGTATAAGCATATGATTTAGAAGGCTAGTCATACTACTGACATATTTCCCACAGTCTGGACACTCATATGGTTTCTCTCCTGTGTGAGTTCTCTGGTGTGTCACCAGGCTGGAATTCTGACTGAAACTTTTTCTGTAATTAGGATATTCAAATGGTTTCTCTCTGGTGTGACACCAGGCTGGAATTGGTACTGAAACTTTTCTGACAATCAGAACATTTAAAAGGTTTTTCTCCTGTGTGAGTTGTCTGGTGTGTCACCAGGTTTGAATTCTGACTGTAACATTTCCCACAATCAGGACATTCAAAGAGTTTCTCTCCAGTGTGTAAAAGCATATGATTTAGAAGGCTAGTCACACTACTGAGATATTTCCCACAGTCTGGACAATCATATGGTTTTTCTCCTGTGTGAGTTCTCTGGTGTGCCACCAGGCTGGAGTTCTGACTGAAACTTTTTCCGCAATTAGGACATTCAAAGGGTTTTTCTCCTGTGTGAATCCACTGGTGTGTCACCAGGCTGGAATTCTGAGTGAAGCTTTTCCCACAATCAGGACATTCAAACGGTTTCTCTCTTGTGTGAGCACTCTGATGTGTAATCAGTTGGGAATTCTGACTGAAACATTTCCCACAGTCAGGACACTCAAATGGTTTCTCCCCTGTGTGTATAAGCATATGATTTAGAAGGCTAGTCATACTACTGAGATCTTTCCCACATTCTGGACACTCATATGGTTTCTCTCCTGTGTGAGTTTTCTGGTGTGTCACCAGGTTGGAATTCTGACTGAAACTTTTTCCGCAATCAGAACATTTAAAGGGTTTTTCTCCGGTGTGAGTTCTCTGGTGTTTCACCAGGGTGGAGTTCTGACTGAAACTTTTCCCACAATCAGAACATTCGAAGGGTTTTTCTCCTGTTCTCTCATGTGCCACAAGGAAAGAGTTCCGACTGAAACTTTTTCCGCAATGAGGACATTCAAAGGGTTTTTCTCCTGTGTGAGTTCTCTGGTGTCTCACGAGTTTGGAATTTTGACTGAAAAATTTCCCACAATCAGGACATTGAAATAGTTTCTCTCCTGTGTGAATCCTCCGGTGTTGAACCAGGGTCGAATTGGTACTGAAACTTTTCCCACAATCAGGACATTCAAAGGGTTTCATCTTGGTATGAGTCCATGTTGCCATGCTCGCTAAAAAATTTACTGCATTGGGAGCACTTGAAGGGCTTTTTTTCTTATGTGGATCCTTCCCTGAATCACAACAGAGTTGTTCTGACCAAAGGTTTTGCCACATTCTCCAGTTTTCTCCAGTTTGGATTCCTCTCAGGCATAATCAGCTATGAGTTGCAAGTTGTATCTTTCGCACAACAGGCACGTCAATGGAGCTTTTCCACAACTCATATTCCTGGGGAGATCAAAATTATGGAAGATCCCTTGTTTAGTGCTGCTTTGATTTAGTGGTGATATTCTTCCTTCCAGAGTGAGGGTTGCCCCACTTTCTGCCCAGTAACTTCTAGATATTTCCCTTTTTTGCTCAAAAGAACAATAATCCCCCTTGACTTTTCATGTAACATATACTTGAGTTTTGCATACTCTACTTTCTCCAGATAGAAATCTCTTCTTTATTTTCTCTTTTTTCTCTCTTACCCGGAAGGTGAAGAATTGTGTGTTTTTCTGGAGGAAGTGGAAAACATTTGATTTCTGGACTGATTTGTTTTCCTTTTCAATGTTGCTTGTTTTCCTCAATTGTTCAGCGTGCTCATATTGCCATCCTCTTTGTCTATAGGATTCAAATTAAAGTGTATAATTATGCATAAAATGGTTGCAGAAGATGAGAAAAAAAGAAAAAAGCTTATGTTACAATGAAAAAGCAAACATGCCACAAAGCTACAATAATTTTACATTAATCATTATTCATTTGACACATGGAAGACTACCCAGATCCATTCAATGATGAAATTCGCTTGTTGACTGGGTCAATCAATGAATTCTTAGCAGCGCAAAGGGTTGTTTTCAAAGACAGTCCAGTGAAAAAGAAACTACACCCTCTTTGATTTCTATGGTTTTACTTATCAAGACATAATAAATATCATTACAACAGAAAAGAAGAGAATAACAGAATTGGAAGGGACCTTGGAGGTTTTCTAATCCAAGCCCTGCTAAAGCAGGAGACCATATACATGTGATTGTCATTTCTGGTTTGCTTGTAGGGCCGGTTTTTGGCCTCCCGAGGCTTCAGGGAAGCCTCCTGAAGGTTCCAGTGGTTGAAAATCGGAGCTATGGACAAACTGGAAGTTCCCATTTCCTGAACTTCCAGGTTCCCCGTAGGACCATTTTTCACCCTCCGGAGCATTCAGGGACCTTCAGGAGGCTTCCCTGAAGTGACTTCCAGTTTGTCCGTAGATCCCTTTTAGCCCCCTGGAGGCTTCATCGGACCCATGGGGAACCCGGAAGTCATCATTCCCAAACTTCCGGGTTCCCCATAGTTCCCTTTTCACCCTCCGGAGGCTTCAGGGAAGCTCCTGAAGCCTGCGGAGGGCCTCCGGGGGGGGGAGGCTGTTTTCACCCTCCCCAGGCTCCTAGAAAGCCTCTGGACCCTGGGGAGGGAGAAAAAACTGTGCCAAAAGCGATGGGTGGTTTGCTGGTTGCCTGCACATGCGTGGGGATGTTCCGCGCATTGAATTATGGGTGTGGGCACGCCCGCACATGATCCCCACTGCTCTACCCCCGCTTTTGGCATGGGAGCTAAAAAAGGTTAGCCATCACTGCCCTATACCGTTTCAGACAAGTCACTTTCTTGTGTCTTTTGAAAAGCCTCCAATGATGGAGCGCCACAGTGACAGCCAAGTGCTGCTAATAAAGTGCCCTTGATCAATTGATGTGATTGCTGCTGCAAACTCTGACCTATCAATTGATCATCAGCATCATCAGCATCATATAGCACATTTTTGCCTTCTGAAGCCCCGCCCCTTCACCAAAATGGTCATGCATACCCTTGTGGAAGCTTTCAGAGAGCTCTTGGGGGCTGGGGAGGGCAGAAATAAGCAAAAAATGGCCCATTTTTGCTCCCCCTCCAGCAGCACTCTATAAGGCTATGTATGCAGTTTTTTTGACAAAACATGGGCCCGTTTTTGTGAAAAACGAGCCATTTTTTTGCTCGTTTTTGCCACCACGGAGCACTCTGCAAGCCCCCCCCAAAGCTGTCCTTACCTTTTGTTTGAACATGGGCTCATGTTCGTGAAAAATGGACTGTTTTGGGAAGGTTTGCATTGTGCAAAAACTTTTTTTTTCTTTTCCAAAAGCTCTTTAACCGATTGATGAAAATTACATTGATCAAGTGCTGCAGATTGTCAGCTATTTCCTTCTCCAGCACATGGATAAATACACTTGGCTACTACCTACCTACACACACTCTCTCCCTACCTACCTATTGTATTTCTCTCTCTCTATCCCTCTATCTACCTACCTCTCTCCCTATCTATCTACTGTATTTCTCTCTCTTTATCCCTCTACCTACCTACCTACCTACCTACCTACCTACCTACCTACCTACCTACCTACCTACCCTTTCTCCCTATTTACTGTATTTCTCTCTCTTTCTATTTCTCTCTATCCGTCTACCTACCTACCTACACTCTCCCTACCTACCTACTGTATTTCTCTCTCTCTATCCCTCTATCTATGTACCTCTCTCTCCCTACCTATCTACTGTATTTCTCTTTCTATTACTCTCTCTCTATCCCTCTACTTACCTACACACGCAATCTCTCTCCCTACCTACTGTATTTCGCTCTCTCACGTCATCTACCTACCTACCTACCTACCAACTCTCTCTCTCCCTCTCTCTAACTCAATCTACCTACCTACTTTTTTTTAATTAGCCCCTTCAAAACCTTGGTGTGTCTTATACTCTGAAAAATGTGATCGTTGCCAATCTTCCCAGGAGTGGACATCCAAGAAAATCCATCCCAAGGCCAGATGATGCAATGGCAAGAGCAATTTTTTTTAAAAAAAGGTTATATAACAGACTCTACAGGCTTCAGTTAGCATGTTAAATATCAAGATTCATGACAGTGCAAATAGAAAAAAACTGAACAACTCTGATTCGTTTGGAAGGGTTGCTCTTCTCTCTAAAAAGGTCATAGGAACATGTCTGAGATTTGCAAAGTTGCACCTGGACAAACCACAGGACTTCTGGAACACTGTCCTTTGCACAGACCAGACCAAAGTGGAGATGTTCGGCCGTAGTGCACAGTGACATGTTTGACAAAAATCAAGCACAGCATATCAGTACAAGCAACAAACGGCTGTTCAATCTCCCCTGAAAACCCTCCAGCGATGGCAGCACCCACAACCTCTGGAGGGAAGACATTCCCAAAGAATCAACCTTAATTTAAAAGAGACTTTTTCAATATTCCCACCAGAAGGAAAATCGCAGCCACCAGTTTCACAGCGTGCAGCCCCAGTGGGCTTAAATTCGGGGAGGGAAGGAACCTGCAGCATCAGCAGCTGAGATGCTTCAGCCCAGTTGCTTCTCTGCTTCCAGGCTGAAATTTGGAGGCTTGTTTTGTGTATTTTGTTATTTGATTTTAATTACCATATTTTTCGGAGTACAAGACGCACTGGTGTATAAGACGCACCAAGATTTTAAAGAGGCATTTTTTTAAAAAAAAGAATTGCACTCTGCAGACCTCCCAAAAATGGCCGTTTTTTTGCGAAAACAGGCCCATTTTTTGTAAAAAAAAAAAAAAAAGTGGGGAGCATGCATAGCCTTTAGGAGGGTTGTAGAGTGCTCCTGGGGGCTGGGGGGGGGACAAAAAGAGGCAAAAAATGGCCCGTTTTTGCTCATTTTTCCTCTCTCCAGCCCCCAGCAGCACTCTGGAAGCCTCCTAAAGACTATGCATGGACATTTTTGCAAAAGGGGTGGGGTTTCCAGAGGCTGTATTCAGTGTATGATGTACCCATATTTTTATCCTCTTTTTTGAGGGGAAAAAGGTGCTTCTTATACTTTGAAAAATACGGTAGTTGGTCTCCCAAAGGCCGGCAATGATTTGGGGTTTTTAATCTTGTTTAGCAAATGTAATTAATCCTAGATGCTGACTTCCTTGGGGTTTTATTCCTGTCTTGAATGGATTACCAAATATGCATTTCTAAAAGTTGGTCCTTTGTTTCTCCTGGGGGCAGAGAGCTGAGGCTTTGAGAATCTTTCTTTATAAACATGTTTCCCCCCTAGGGAAAATATAATATTCTGCCTTTTTAATATTTCCTAACATATTTCATTCTTCTAAAGGGGGTTGCTAACTTTCTTCAATTGGAAACAATATGGAACTGATGATGCCACTGCTGTCTTCTGTGATTTTTTAACCTCTGTGGGAAGGGAACTTCACCAAGACAGTGTTCCATTAGGAAGACCAGTACAGCCCATAACCAAAGTGGAAGTCACTAGAATAACAAAGCCAGGATACATTAACAAACCTCCTGAGAATAATTACCGGGATATCCGGACAATTAGAAATAGCTGCAGAGTACAAAATAATACAAAATACCTAGGAAGTGCAGGAAGAAGACAAAGATTTCAGCTAGAGTTTTATCAGATCATAATCCAGTTTGGATGGAGTTGGGAGGGGTGACACAAGCAAGAAGGTCTTGGAGATTGAATGAAAATTTATTCAGATATGAAAAATACATTAATGAATGTAAAAAATTGTTAACAGAATACTTTGTTTTTAATATGAATAAGGGCACACCTATGGAAATTGTATGGGATGCAAGTAAAGCGTATATGAGAGGAGCTTTGATAAATATAAATAGATTACATAGACATAAACAAGGGGTAAAACGAACAGAACTGGAAGATGAAATTAGGAAGAAAGAGCAAGAGCTAACTTTAAAACCAGGAGATATAAAGATTAAAGAAGCAATTACCATATTAAAGGACCAATTTAATATGTTGATCTCAGACCAGGTAGCCACTAGTCTGTTATATGCAAAACATAATACTTTTTGTAATGCAAATAAATCTGGCAGATGGTTAGCTTATCAGATTAGGAAAAAACAAAATTCTTGAAACATAGCTAAATTGCTCTATAGAGGGAAGGAAGTGTTCCACAGATTCAAAAGGTCTTCCGAGAATTTTTTACAGAGCTGTATAAGGGTGACAAAATTAACGGCCTAGATATAGAGAGATACTTGGACAAAGAAAAAATACCCATAGTTAAAGAAGAGCAGAGGCAAAGACTGAATCAACCAATAACTTCGGGGGAAATTTTGCACGTAATTAAGCAGTTAAAGACAGGAAAGGCACCTGGTACAGATGGCTTGACAGCGGCTTACTATAAAAATCTACAATTAGAAATGGTAGAACCTCTTAGGGAATTATTTAATAAGATTCAAACAGAAGGTACCCCCATCTTGGAAGACAGCTTTTATATCCCTGATACCTAAAGAAGACCAAGGTATTACTCAACAAAAAAACTATAGACCTATCACATTACTTAATGAAGTTGAAAGTCACAAATTTAGCCAAGATGGCTAAAATATCTGCATATCTTAAGGACCACTCAAACGAGAGATATAAACGAGACTGGAAAAAATGAAATTATTATATACAAAATAAATACGGGACTAAGAAATTCCAGATAGCTTATGCGTAAGATCAGGAATGATTTAAATTGTTTAAAGTTAGTTTAGCAAGGAGGAGCTAAGTTCAATGTAAAGATGTTATCAATTTCTTATTCTTTTTCCCAATATATTTTAGACTGTTTTTGTTAAAAATCTATACCGTGTATGGGTTCTGGGAAGTCGGGAGGGGGAGGGTGGGGGGGAGGGTGGGGGGAGGGATATATATCAGGTTTGCCGATACGTGTTAGATTTTAATGTAATTTGACTCCACATGTATACTGTTTTCTCTTATATTTTCATTACTATTATTATGATTATTTTTTCTTTAAACTAGGATATATTAAGCATATTGACATGCAGTGGAAATACACCAATGAGAGGAGGAGTGGGAAACAGAAGGGAGAAGAAAGATGGGAAGAGAAGGATAGGAGAGAGGGTAAGGGGGGAAGATGAGGAGGATAAGGAGGAGTGGATTGTAGAGAGAGGAGCAGTAGAAAGGAAGGGGAAATAGAGTAGGAAAGGATGATGGAGGGAAGATAGAAAGTTGGAGGGTGGTAGAAGAAAGAGGTGTATGGAGAGCAGAAGAGCTATAATGGGTTTTTATTTTTCTGGGCATTGTTGACAAGAGGAACTGATGTAATTATTATTTAATACTATATGATACGGGTTATGTATAGTATACATGTGAGTGTATGTTATGAAAATGGAAATAAAAAAGTATTTTTTTTAAAAAAAGAACAAAGCTCCAGACATCGATGCCAACCATGGGAACCAAGGACGTTTTGGCAGGTTTACAAGAGCCTAAAAAGACTTTCTCACAACAATACTGGAAGTCTCCATTGGACAATGTGTCCTGGCCTAATAGCAGAGAGGGAAAACTTGAACTTTATGTGCACTTGCGCGAGAAATAGATCTGCTTTTGCCCTCATCTTTGCCGATATAATGTATTCATTAAAGCTTTGCTGCTTTCAACCTGTGCATAGAGAAAATCTCCCTGTTCCAAGAGCAATGTGAAAGTGAAATGTTGGACTGGATTAATGTGAGGAATGGACTTCAGGACAGGATCAATTTCCAAGGAAGATTTTATTCTGGTAAACTGAGCAGAGGTAATTTCCAAAGAGGAATGGGTGATGACAATTTCTCAATGTAGAAAAAGGCGGAAGGTGCATTATATTTTTTTAAATTTTTTTTGACTCCTTTCCTGCTTCTCTGTATCAATTGTTTTTGCTTGTTTTGCATATTTTATTAATTAAAATTTTGACTTAAAAAAGGAATGTGTATCAAACAAAAAGTGGGGCAACTTTGATACATTTTTGTATGCACATCTGTATTACCAATCTTTCTTCCAACCTTTTGAAATGCCTTTTGGAAACATTTCTCTCAGCATATATAGACAGTCATCTCTTCTTCCCAAGCCCCCCTTTTCAAGACCTGCTGGTTCTGTGATTTTCCCTCTTTGACCTAATGAAAACTTCTGTGTATGCAAAGTTACAGACGCACAAGACATTTAGGATGGGTGCCCTTGGAAGCATCTCTGGCCAGCACCAATGAAGTTGGCTTCCTTTAATCTCTCACCCACTGAAACTCTTTGATCCTAAATCCTTGGCAGCAACCACTCCAAAAAGATTTTTACAATTTCTACAAAAATAAATATAGGTAATCCTTGGGTTACAAGTGTTCTCTTAGCAAATGTTCAAAGTTACACGATAAGCCCCCCCTTCCCCCCAGCATTTACAAACAAATCCCGAAATTATGAATACTGGAGCACCACGGCTGTTGTTCATCCTTACGAACGACCGCAGAGGCTCTGTTATATTCACCCCTATTCTCCCAACCCCAGCTGAGCATTTTGCCTGTGGAGAGTGACTTACCTTGCAAAGATCTCTCTGTTGTGCTTTATTTGCCTGCATTCAGAGGACAGAGGCCTAACGTACCGCGAGATCACACAAGGTCAGTAGTCTTGAGTAATCTCACACTTTAGGGATCTATTCTCTGTGAATTGAGGCATGGACGTTTGCAAATGGTGAGAAGACTTCATTCTTTCAGGCCTTCCCTCCATTTGCCGTTTTCTTGCCAAGGCCTGCTGGGAGATTGCATTCCCAAAGGGCCTCAGCAGCCCTTTGCAAACTGCCTTTGTTGCCACCAACTGAGCTTGGGAGGAGTGGGGTGTGTCCCTACGAAGTACCTGTTCCTACAGGCAAAGGCTTTTTGCAAAGGGCTGCCAAAGCCTACAGGAACGCAATCCTCAAGTGATTTGCCAATGAGAAAGCAACCCTAAGAAGTCGCGCACAGCCTCTCAGGGCTGCTTTATTGGCGCCAGATGCCTTGTCCAGCTGATCTGGAGCAAGAAAGCAATGAACATGTGGGCGAAAGCAGGGAGTGATGTTGTTCAATGTAAGAGATTCACTCCCATAACTTCTCAAGTTTCGGATGGAATGGGTAGGATCTACTACATTCGTAACCCAAGAACTAGCCATATCCAGCAAGTTCTGCTGCTAATGACCAGGTAGGTATTATCACACTAATATGTTGCCATTTTTTCCTTCCTCCTTCCAGTTTAATGCCATTACATATTTGCCTATAAAAAATTAGGCAAATTCTTTGTACTCAAATTAAATAGTCAATTTCTCAGTTGGATTTACAGAGGGACTTTAGAAATGAAATTCAAATCTTTTCTACACTCATCACTTGGGGCCTCATGTGAATTTTCTTGTGTGCAATAAGGGTGGAATTTCTCCTGAAGCACCATCCACATTCGGCACACTCAAATGGTTTCTCCCCTGTGTGTATAAGCATATGATTTAGAAGGGTAGTCCTAATACTGAAATCTTTCCCACAGTCTGGACACTCAAATGGTTTCTCTCCTGTGTGAGTTCTCTGGTGTGTCACCAGGCTGGAACTCTGACTGAAACTTTTTCCGCAATCAGAACATTCAAAGGGTTTTTCTCCTGTGTGAGTTCTCTGGTGTTTCACCAGGTTGGAATTGTGACTAAAACTTTTACCACAATCAGGACACTCAAAGGGTTTCTCCCCTGTGTGAGTCCTTTGGTGTATCACCAGCCTGGAATTGTGACTAAAACCTTTACCACAATCAGGACACTCAAAGGGTTTCTCCCCTGTGTGAGTTCTCTGGTGTGCCAACAGGTGGGAATTGTGACTAAAACCTTTACCACGATCAGGACATTCAAAGGGTTTCTCTCCTGTGTGAGTCCTTTGGTGTGCCAACAGGTTGGAATTCTGACTAAATCTTTTACCACAATCAGGACATTGAAAGGGTTTCTCTCCTTTGTGAGTCCTCTGGTGTTTCACCAGGCTGGAATTGTGACTAAAACCTTTACCACAATCAGAACATTCAAAGGGTTTCTCTCCTGTGTGAGTCCTCTGGTGTGTCACCAGGCTGAAATTTTGACTAAATCTTTTACCACAATCAGGACATTGAAAGGGTTTCTCTCCTATGTGAGTCCTTTGGTGTGCCAACAGGTTGGAATTCTGACTAAATCTTTTACCACAATAAGGACATTGAAAGGGTTTCTCTCCTTTGTGAGTCCTCTGGTGTTTCACCAGGCTGGAATTGTGACTAAAACCTTTACCACAATCAGAACATTCAAAGGGTTTCTCTCCTGTGTGAGTCCTCTGGTGTGTCACCAGGCTGAAATTTTGACTAAAACTTTTTCCACAATCAGGACATTGAAAGGGTTTCTCTGTTGTGTGAGTCCCTTGGTGTTTCACCAGGTTGAAAAGCTGACTAAAACTTTCCCCACAATCAGGACATTGAAAGGGTTTCTCTCCTGTATGAGTGCTCTGGTGTAAAACGAGATGAGAATTTTGACTGAAACTTTTCCCACAATCAGGACACTCAAAGGGTTTCTCGCCTGTGTGACTCCTCCTGTGTATCACCAGGTTACAATTGTTACTGAAGCTTTTCCCACAATCAGGACATTCAAAGGGTTTCTCTCCTGTGTGACTCCTCCTGTGTATCACCAGGTTAGAATTGTTACTGAAGCTTTTCCCACAATCAGGACATTTAAAGGGCTTTTCTCCTGTATGAGTCCTCTGGTGTATCACCAAGCTGGAATTGTGACTAAAACTTTTACCACAATCACGACACTCAAAGGGTTTCTCTCCTGTGTGAGTCCTTTGGTGTGTCACCAGGTTGGAACTAGTACTGAAACTTTTCCCACAATCAGGACATTGAAAGGGTTTCTCTCCTGTGTGAGTCCTTTGGTGTGTCACCAGGTTGGAATTAGTACTGAAACTTTTCCCACAATCAGGACATTGAAAGGGTTTCTCTCCTGTGTGAGTGCTCTGGTGTAAAACGAGATGAGAATTTTGACTGAAACTTTTCCCACAATCAGGACACTCAAAGTGTTTCTCTCCTGCGTGAGTTCTCTGGTGTGTAACCAGGCTGGATTTATCACAGAAACATTTCCCACATTCAGGACATTCAAACAATTTCTCCTTGGTGTGAGTCCACGTTGCCATACTTGCTAAAGCATTTATCGCATTGGGAGCACTTTTAGGGCTTCTGTCCTGTGTGGGTCCTTCCATGAAACAAAACGGAGTTGTTGTGACCAAAGGTTTTGCTACATTCAGAGTATTTGTATGGCTTTTCTCCAGTCTGGATCCTCTCATGCATAATCAACTATGATTTGCAAGTTGTATCTTTTGCTGAATGGAAAAATAATCTCCCTTGACCATTCATGTAATATATGCTTGAATTCACACTCTCCGTTTCCCAGCTAGAAATCTCTTCTAGATTTTCTCTCGTTTCTCTCTCACCTGCGGAGGAAGTTGGAGAATTGTGTGGCTCTCTGAAGGAAATGGAAAACACTTTGATATCTAGACTGATTTGTTTTCCTTTTCAATGTTGCTTGTTATCCTCAGTGTCCAGAATGCTCCTATTGCTATCTTCTTTGTCTATAAGATTCAAATAAAAGTATATCGTTAATTGTGCATAAAATGGTTGCAAATGGTACAAGAGAAACAGAGAGAGACAGAGAGAGACAGAGATTGTGTGTGTGTGTGTGTTTAGCTTTGTTTTTAGTGCTTTTGGGTCAGTCTGTAATGTCTGTCCTTGCAGTTTCCCTGGCAAGGGTTTTTGGAGTGGTTTCCCCCCTTTCCTGCTTCCTAAACTTAAGAGGACTGGCTAAAGTTTGACAGATGGTTTTGCTCTTCAGGTGGGACCGGAACTGAGTGTTTCTCTGTCTCTAACCTGGTGCCTTCACCACTACACTCTTTTTTCTACGTGTTTCACTTTTCTTCTTTATAACTGCTATTCTAATAGAAAATCTTTCATAAAAGTTATTGCAGTACATTTTTGCTTAAAATATCTTTTCATTGATATATAATTTATGGTATTAACCATAAAATAAAAACCATAACCCCAAAATATGTTATTAGCCATCAAACCTCAAAAATAAACTTTTCCCAAAAGGTTTCCACAATTTTGGCCACTACTGTAGGTTGTGATCTACATTATCAAATGCTTTACTGAAATCTAAGTATATGATATCCACAGCATTTTGCTGGTCCACTAATTAGTCATTTTGTCAAACAATTAAATAAACTTTGTTTGGCATAATGTTTTAAATCAACCCTACTGGTTACTGGTTATGATTTTGTTTCCTTCCATGTGTTCACAGATTTGTTGTCTGGATATGTTTTCCAAGATGTTACCAGGTATTAATGTAAGGCTGATCTGTCTGTAATTTCCTGGATTTGTTTTTCCCCCCACTTTTTTTTGAAGATGGTGTTAAATGGAAAAAGGTTTCCTCTGCGGGTTCGGATTTCTGGCTGGGAGAGCATCACTGGCTGAGTGAATGAATTTAGGATCGAAGCAAGCTGCATTTGAAAACAGGTTGTCTTTATTATTTCAGGAAAGCAAGACTGTCATTGATGTAGATCAGCGTTCCTAGTTGAGCTGACCCCGTCAAACAATAAGTGTATATTTTTTATACCATTTTCCTCCTTGAAGTCCTTTTGTTTTCTTTGTACTATTATTTGATCAGCCCCCAGTAGATGTCAGCATTACAAAGAGATAGATAGCTCTATTTGTTTGTGTCCCTTTGCTAAGGGTTCTAATCCTATCTTTCGTTTTGTTATTCCTCTGCCCTAAAGTACTTCCCATGGGGCAGGGATGAGCTCTAGTGTCTTCTACTGTATTTCCTATTTTTACATCTTCGCCCTGAGCTAATCAGTCTGTTGTCACTCTGATCTTTTCCTCTCTTAAGGTAACTTCTTCCTGCACTTCCTAGGTCTTTTGTATTATTTTGTACTCTGCAGCTATTTCTAATTGTCCGGATATCCGGTAATTATTCTCAGGAGGTTTGTTAATGTATCCTGGCTTTGTTATTCTAGTGACTTCCAGTTTGGTTATGGGCTGTACTGGTCTTCCTAATGCAACACTGTCTTGGTGAAGTTCCCTTCCCACAGAGGTTAAAAAAATCACAGAAGACAGCAGTGGCATCATCAGTTCCATATTGTTTCCAAGTGAAGAAAGTTAGCAACACCCCCCCCCCCCCCTTTAGAAGAATGAAATATGTTAGGAAATATTAAAAAGGTAGAATATTATATTTTCCCTAAAGGAGAAACATGTTTATAAAGATTCTCAAAGCCTCAGCTCTCTGCCCCAAGGAGAAACAAAGGGCCAACTTTTAGAAATGAATATTTGGTAATCCATTCAAGACAGGAATAGAACCCCAAGGAGGTCAGCATCTAGGATTAATTACATTTGCTAAACAAGATTAAAAACCCCAAATCATTGCTGGTCTTTGGGAGACCAACTACCATATTTTTCAAAGTATAAGAAGCACCTAATTCCACTCAAAAAAGAGGGTGAAAATATGGGTGCATCATACACTGAATACAGCCTCTGGAAACCCCACCCCTTTTGCAAAAATAGCCATGCATAGTCTTTAGGAGGCATCCAGAGTGCTGCTGGGTCTGGAGAGAGGAAAAATGAGGAAAAATGGGCTATTTTTTGCCTCTTTTTGTGCTCCCCCAGCCCCCAGGAGCACTCTATAACCCTCCTAAAGGCTATGCATGCTCCCCGCTTTTTTTTTTTTTTTTTTTTTAACAAAAAATGGACCTGTTTTCGCAAAAAAAAAAACCGGCCATTTTTGGGAGGTCTGCAGAGTGCAATTTTTTTTTAAAAAAAAAAGCCTCTTCAAAATCTTGGTGCGTCTTATACACCAGTGCGTCTTGTACTCTGAAAAATATGGTAATTAAAATCAAATAACAAAATACACAAAACAAGCCTCCAAATTTCAAAATGCTGTAGAAGAAACTGTATGAAAGTCCATGTGCTCATCAAACCAAGTGTTCAGCTACCCAGAATCACACGTTTGATGGTTCTGCTTCACTATTAAAACCATCTTTCCAATCAGCGTCTATATTTCCAGTGTCTTTCTCCCCACTTGGAACTGAATCCAGATGGACATTTCTTACAACACAAGAAAAGAGCATGCCCATAAAATAACAAAACAACCCTAATATAAAGGAGAACCAGTTTTAAAGCATGCACCGCCAATGGAATAAAATTTGGGGAGTGAAGGAATATGTCGTGTAGAAACTTAGCCCCCACTCCTCTCCTAGAAGAAATATTTAAAAGTCAGAATATTATATTTCCCTACAGGGAGAAAGCATCCCCTACACTCTTTGATAGCCCTCAGATGATGTCAGCACTTACAAATAGATAGATAGCTCTATTCATAAGCAAATACTGTCAACCCTGAAGCTGATCCGGTTGAAGCCATTTTGAGGCATCAGTGCTGCCGCATTAGCGCAAGGGAGTAGGAGGGGGGATTAGAGATAGCTGGGATGGTGGAGTCATAATAAAATATTTTCTCCTGAGAACCAAGAATGTTCTCATACCTGGCCAGATAAAGTAGGAGTGATGTCACCAGACCAGCGGACGCTGCAGTGATTGGGGTATATGACTGTTTGGGATTGAGAGTAAAACTTTTAATTAGGTGAAAACAAGGGGTCCCTCAGAGTTGGTTTTAACCAGATTTGTGCCAATTTGATATTTCCAATAAAGATATTCTTTTAGGAATTTACCTGCCTCTGAGGTTTGCTTGCGATGGATCTATTACTCGGAACCCTGGCATTAAACCAATTCTTCACTAAAATGTCAGGAAACTTTTTGATCCATTTGGAGCTGCTTATTTGGGGTCCTGAGCCCCAACCGCTTAGCCGGCCTACCAGGCCGCAGGAAGACTCGGGAAAGATGGAGGAGATGGTGGGCACTGATGAAGTTTGTGCAGGGGTTGCTGAAAGCCTACAGTACCCCTCCTTGCCCCAGCAGGTGACTGCCGTGCTTCCCTGCCTTCCACATTGCCTTACTGGCGGTCCTCCATGCCTGCTTGCCTTCTGAGGTCGGCGTCCAGCCCAACCTGGCCAGTCATTGGGCGGACGGCCCTTGGTGGAAATGCAGACCCTGTGCTGGAGCTGTGAGGGGTGGCGGAGATCCTGTGGGATGGCAAACAGACATACCGAGGCTGTTGCACATGCACCCGCTCCATTTCTGCAAAGGCAGAGTCCCGCCCGTCTCTGCTGCAGGTCAATCCAAAGAGGGGAGGAGGATGCTGCAGAAAAGGCTGCCTTCCACCCGGGCCCCGTGTGCTTCTCATGCCAGTTCAGCAGGGCTTCACGGGGATTGAGGGCAGGAGCGGTTTGGCACGGTTGTTCCCCAGGCAGCAAAGCAGACCAAATCAAAAAGGATGAAGGGGATCTTCGGTGGAGCTCATCAAGGGAACAACCCCTGGCTTATTGAGTCTAACCATAGTTGATGGACCTTTCCTTGAGGTGGAGGGTAGACCCAAATTGTGCCCCACTGTAAGCATCTCTCAGCCGTTGTATGCATGGAAAACCCTTGCACAGTATAGAAAAAGTTCCCAAGAGTGCAAGAATTTGTTAATTGCAGCAAAGGGAAGGGACTCGGAGCCAGCTTGGAAGGGAGCTGCAGCAGCATGCCTGTCCCTTTCAGGTAATTTGACCTCCGGGAGGGATGTGGCCAGGGGGGACCATAAAGGGAGCAGCAGCTTCACTGTGAATGAAGGGGGAAAAGTTAGGCTTCTCTCTGTCACAGCATTCAACGCTAAGTGCTGCAGCAGATAGAATCCAATTTTTTTCTCTCCCTCCATTCACAGCAGAGCTGCTACAGCCTCCCCCCCCCCATGTTAACCAGTTTTGGGGCTACTCTGTCCTGCAGTATTTGGGTGGGAGGGTCCTCTGTTTGGGGGGAGAATTTGATTGGAAAAACGTTAAGGGGCGGGCAACCTTGGAGGGCCTGTTCATCATTCCCCTTTTCCTCTCAGCCCTGCAAAAGCAGAAATCTCTGGTTTCAGTCTGCAGCCATCACCACCCTCAGCACGGTCAATAACATAGAGGGTGAAGAAGTAGAGTGGGTGACCCAGCTCCATGACATGGGGAGCTCGAAGACATAGATGACTTCCTGCAGGAACTAAGGTTGAGATTTGTGGACTCGGCCCACGGTCATTAAGCAGAAGCGGAGATGAAGGTGATTAAGCAAAATAACCACCCAGCTAAAGAGTATGTTGTGGAGTTTTGGAGGCTTGCGGCACTGGCCCAAACACTTCCTGGTCCACTACTTCAGGGACGGTCTGGACCAGGAGCTGCGCAATGCCAGTGTCAACTTCTAAAGCATTGCCATAACTATTATCATGGCATGGAAGGGGAAATTCCATGCATGGCTTCGGCCGGAGTCAGGTCTCATGTCTACAGCCTAGTTGGAGAATATGTATTATGATGCAGGACAGAAGGGAGGAGATACAGGGGGTAAAGTTCAAACGCAATTAAACAAAAGCAGTTTCGGCTCCACAGGAGTCCACGCCAGAATGTCGATCCTAATAAATGATTGGGTTTCTTTTCAACTTTGTCTGGAGGCTCATAAATGATTAGGTCGTCTTCTGGGAACTTCACAGAGGGCCAGACTTTAAAAAAATCTATTACGATTTCTGGGTTTCCTGAATCCCGGGCTCTCCAAGCACTCCCCCAATATTTGGGGTGCTTGGAGGGAAAATCAGGCAACAGGAGGCTGGAGAAAAGGACTAAATACAGCTGGAGGTATGCAGCAATGCCAAGCAGCGATGTCTTTCTCAGCAGCAGAAGCAAGAAAAGATGAGTACTTTTGAAAATCAACCCCTAAAGCAGCTGAACTGGAATTCCCTTGCCGTAGTCCCCAGATACAGGGAAGGGTCTCAAGCAAGGTGGCAAGGGTGGACTGGGGGTGGGACTGGAAACAAGCCAGGCTGATGGAATCCCTAGGGAGTGCAATAGAGCAACTGAAGGAGGGTCTTGACCAGGCCACCCTTGCTGATGAGGGGCCATCATGCTGCCCAAAAGAGGGGGGAGGGACATCTGATCTTGTTGGGGGGAAGAGATGCTGACTGGAGTCCAGCCCCCCCTCCCCCTTCTGATAGGAGAAAGAGCCCAAAACGGCAACCAGAGCCTCTCCCACGCAGCAGGCAGGCTGCCAAGAGCAGACAACCCCCTCCCTCTCTCCGAATGAGGGGTGAAGAAGATGACCAGGCATATCGGGCGCAAACATACCCAGCGCGACAGGAGGCTGGGGGATTAGGGCTGAATGACCCACCCCAATTCAAGGGAAAGTTTGACAGAGACTCAGACCAGGTAGCCCTATTCCTTGATTCAGCTGATATCCACCTAGAATGCTATGGGCACTTCTACCCATCCCCCAGAACCATGGTGAATTCCATCGCAGAGGGTCTAGAGGGAGAAGCAAGGGAATGGCTAGCCGTCCTCCACAAGAGGAGAGTCCCCCAACTGCAAGACATAGATGACTTCCTGCAACTACTAGAGGCCAGATTTGAGGAGGTGGAGGACTCATATGCGGAAGAGGAACTCAGCAACCTAAAGCAGAGAGGGCCACCATTAAGAGAGCACTTCTGTGCATTTAGGAGCGTCATAAGAAGGCTACCCACTTTACCAGAGCAGCTGCTGGTGTATTTTTTTCAGGACAAGCCTGGACAAGCAAATTGCTCAGGTAACTGCATACTGCGACATCCCAAATCAACTCTCCGAGTGGTTCTGAGTAGCAAAAGTCGACAGCGGGCTGCGCACCAACGACATGAGAAAGCAACTGGACACACAATAGAGAGGTCAACCCAACCTGAAACCACCAAGCTGGCGGGGAATCACAGCACCACAGCAGGCCCCGAGACCAGCCCACTCTTGAATTCCGGTAAAATGCAACAGATGTGAGAGCATGGGCCACATGGTAGTTGCATGCCCAACCCCAGCCCCAAAACCAAGGCCAGACCCACCGCCTGGGGCACGACCAGAACGAGGCCCCAAATGGACCACCAACAAGTTTGGGAAAGCCCTCCAGGCTGCAGACGCCCCTTCCCCCCCCCCCCGGGTGAAAGTGGTGGAACCCCAGGCAATGACAACCAGTTGCCCGAAACATATGACAGCAAGGACGAGGGAGAAAATGACCCAATGGTGAGTGAATCAATTCACCCTTTCCTTTTTCCAATACACCTCAGAGCCCCAAAACAGGAAGCCAGGGGAATTTTCAAGCCCTAATAGACTCAGGCTGCATAAGGTGTTTGATCAACCTAACCACAGTCCTGAAACTGGGGATCAGAACAAAAAGACTGGCCCACCCAATCTAGTTCAAGCAGGTTGAGGGTCTCTAATGGGAGGAGCCTATGCCACCCACCTAACTGAACCAGTGAGGCTAGAACTAGCGGATCACTGGGAAGTAATTTGATTCATAATAACCCCCAAAATGACAGACGCAGTCATACTGGGACTTTCCTAGACCGACAAGTGGTGGCAAGGGGGTACCCGCAGAGTTAGGAGATCAAGGGTCCCCAACCCCTCCCACACCAGCAAGCAGAAACACCACCCACGCTGGAAACCCGCAAGAGAGCCCACAGAACAACTGGCAACCACATCCGACAAAATCCCAGAGGCCGAACTGATTCTAATAGAATATCAGGACCTTGGAGAAGCATTCAGCAACGCCGAGTGCAATGTTCTGCCTCCCCCGCCGGGAGACAGACTGTGCCATCAAAATCATCCCCGGGGCAAAACTGCCCAGGCCCAAACTGTATACCATGATGCCCCAGGAAATGCAAGAGATGTGCAAATACATAGACAAAATCCTAGCAACGGGGTTCATTGAAAAAAAGATGGAACCATGAGATCTTGTGTTGACTTTCGAGGGATAAATGGGGTGTCCGTACACAACCTATACCTACTCCCCCTCATGAAGGACATGCTGTCTCATCTGGCCAAGGCAGCTTTCAATTCAAAATGATGCCTTTGGGATTGCAGGGGGCCCCAGCGGTATTCATGGAGTTGATAATCAAGGTGTTGCATGAGCACCTCTACAATGGGGTCCTCTTCTACCTAGATAACATCCTTATCTACACTGAGACCATGAATGACCACGTACCCCTGGTCCGCCAAGTACTGGAAAAACTTCTGGCAGCCAACCTGTACGTCAAGGTATCAAAATGTGAATTCCACCGTGCCTGGTTAGACTACCTGGGTTACCGAGTGTCAAATGAGGGAATAGAGATGTGCCAAAGTGCAAGTCATCTTAGGCTGGCAACCCCCTCGCACACCCAGACAACTACAAAGTTTCCTAGGTTACGCGAATTTCTACAGGCAATTCATCCCCTCCTTTACGAAGATTGCCAAACCCTGGCAGACCTCCTGAAGACAGGGAGCCCAGGAATGAAACCTGGTCCGGGACAACCCCTACCATGGGACCTAACCTGCCAAGAGGCGTTCGAGACACTAAAATAAAAGTTTGCAAAGGAGCCAGTGCTGAAGCAACCTTTCGTGATCCAGGTAGATGCCAGCGACATTGCAGTGGGAGTGCTACTCCAAAGAAACAACTAAGGAAACTTACAACCCTGCGCCTACACCTCCCGCAAGCTCACAGACACAGAGAGACGATGGACTGCATGGAACAAGGAGGCTTTCATAGTGAGATGGGCACTGCTAACCTGGAGACACCTGTTGGAAGGGGGCCAGAAACCATTTGAAGTCTGGACCGACCACAAAAATCTGGAGGTGCTTAGGACCCCACAGAAGCTATCACCCAAACAAGTCCCATGGGCTCAATACTTCAACCCTTTTGATTTTGTTTTAAAGCACATTCCAGGCAGGAGGAACTTATTAGCTGGCGTCCTCTCCTGCATGCCTCAGTACAAATGAGAACGGGAGCACGTAGTGGACGCCATCATTTCCTCTACTCAGCTGCCCAAGTAACCATCAGGCGGCAACGCTGTGAACAGCAAGACCAACCCGCAAGCAACCTAACCACAAGACTCAAAACTGAACTGCTAGCAGACCCCTGGTTCCAAAACAGCCAACACATCTTGATGAAAGGAGATGACCTTGCATGGAAGGGGACGAAATTCTAAGTCCCAGAATCCCTACATACCCTAGTTCTCCAGAGGAGTCATGATGCCAAACCGGCAGGCCACTTTGGGTTCCTAAAGACTTTACACTTAGCCTGGAGGCAATTCTGCTGGCCAAGCATAAAGAAAGATGTGGATAGTTATGTGAAAAGTTGCACCATCTGCACCACAATGAAGAGACGACCAGGAAACACCCCCCCAGACTGCTGCAAACAGTAGCAGAGACAAGGAGGCCATGGGAGGAGATAGCAAGGGACTTTATAGTAGAGTTGCCAAAAAGTGGGGAAACACAATGATTTGGACTGTAATAGATCTCTTCTCCAAACAGGCACACTTCATATCTTTTAATGGACTACCCTTGGCTCACAAGCTGGCAAAACTGTTCATGAAGCATATCTACCGCCTGCATGGAGTATCTTGAAGAATTATCTCAGACAGAGGGGTCCAGTTCACGGCTAAGTTCTGGAGGGAGTTCCTGCAGTCTATTGGGTCATCTCAGGGTCTTAGTTCAGCTTTTCATCTGGGCACCAATGGGGTAGCAGAGAGACTGAACACCACGATAGAGCAGTACCTGAGGTGTTACGTGAACTATTAGCAGTACAATTGGGCAGACCTCATAGCAAAATTCCATTCAGGAAATCCAAGCAAGCCTGCAGGAGGGACACATCCCTAAGTTATATACCTGTACTCAAATTGTCTTTGTGTCACACAGGTCGCTTTCGGGAAGTGAGGGGAGCCGTATGTCAACTTCTAAAGCATTGCCATGACTATTATCAGGCTGGCATGGAAGGGGAAATTCCATGCATGCCTTCAGCCGGAGTCAGATCTCATGTCTACAGCCTAGTTGGAGAATATGAATTACGACGCAGGACAGAGGGAAGGAGATGAAGGGTAAATACAGGTAGTCCTTGATTTGCAACAATTCACCCCAAAATTTCACTTTCTAAGTGAGACATCTGTTAAGAAAGTTTTGCTCCATTTGAACCACGTTTCTTGTTACAGATAAGTGAATCATTGCTGTTATTAGTTACGTGGTTGTTAAGCTAATCTGGCTTCCATATTGAATTTGCTGGTCAAAAGGACATAGAAGAGAATCACATGATTCTGGTTCACTGCAACCTGTATTTGGCAATTTCTATCATCTATCACCATAAGAATGCATATAACACACCAAAAAAGATTTTTGCATAATTTCAGAATTTCTGCAAAAAAAATAAAAATTCAGCAACTTCTTATGCTGAAAGTGTATGGGTGGAATGTTTTCTGAGGCAAAGGTCACACACAGGGCACTCAAATGGTTTCTCCCCTCTGTGTATAAGGACATAATTTATAACGTTAACCCTAGTACGAGATCTTCCCCACTGTCTGGACACTCATAAGGTTTCCCCCCTGTGTGAGTCCTCTGGTGACTCACCAGGCTGGAATTCTGACTATAACATTTCCCACAATCAGGACACTCAAAGGGTTTCTCCCCTGTGTGACTCCTCCTGTGTATCACCAGGTTAGAATTGTTACTAAAGCTTTTCCCACAATCAGGACACTCAAAGGGTTTCTAGCCTGTTTGAGTGCTCTGGTGTTTAACCAGACTAGAATTCTGACTGAAACATTTCCCACAATCAGGACATTTAAAGGGTTTCTCTCCTGTGTGAGTCCTCCTGTGCATCACCAGGCTGGAATTGGTACTGAAACTTTTCCCACAATCAGGACACTCAAAGGGTTTCTCTCCTGTGTGAGTCCTTTGGTGTGTCACCAGACTGGAATAGTGACTAAAACTTTTCTCACAATCAGGACACTCAAAGGATTTCTCTCCTGTGTGAACCCTCTGGTGTCTAACCAGACTGGAATTGGTATTGAAACTTTTCCCACAATCAAGACACTCAAAGGGTTTCTCTCCTGTGTGAACCCTCTGGTGTGTCACCAGCTTGGAATTGGTATTGAAACTTTTCCCACAATCAGGACACTCAAAGGGTTTCTCTCCTGTGTGACTCCTCCTGTGTATCACCAGGTTAGAATTGTTACTGAAGCTTTCCCCACAATCAGGACATTTAAAGGGTTTCTCTCCTGTGTGACTCCTCCTGTGTATCACCAGATTAGAATTGTTAGTGAAGCTTTTCCCACAATCAGGACACTCAAAGGGTTTCTCTCCTGTGTGAGTGCTCTGGTGTTTAACCAGACTAGAACTCTGACTGAAACATTTCCCACAATCAGGACATTTAAAGGGTTTCTCTCCTGTGTGAGTCCTCCTGTGCATCACCAGGTTGGAATTGGTACTGAAACTTTTCCCACAATCAGGACACTCAAAGGGTTTCTCTCCTGTGTGAGTCCTTTGGTGTGTCACCATGCTGGAATAGTGACTAAAACTTTTCCCACAATCAGGACATTCAAAGGGTTTCTCTCCTGTGTGAACCCTCTGGTGTCTCACCAGACTGGAATTGGTATTGAAACTTTTCCCACAATCAGGACACTCAAAGGGTTTCTCTCCTGTGTGAATCCTCTGGTGTCTCATCAGCTTGGAATGGGTATTGAAACTTTTCCCACAATCAGGACACTCAAAGGGTTTCTCTCCTGTGTGAGTGCTCTGGTGTTTAACCAGACTAGAATTTTGACTAAAACTTTTACCACAAGCAGGACACTCAAAGGGTTTCTCTCCTGTGTGAACCCTCTGGTGTGTCACCAAACTGGAATTGGTATTGAAACTTTTCCCACAATCAGGACACTCAAAGGGTTTCTCTCCTGTATGAACCCTCTGGTGTGTCACCAGCTTGGAATTGGTATCGAAACCTTTCCCACAATCAGGGCACTCAAAGGGTTTCTCTCCTGTGTGAGTCCTTTGGTGTGTCACCAGGCTGGAATGACGACTAAAACTTTTTCCACAATTAGGACACTCAAAGGGTTTCTCTCCTGTGTGAGTCCTTTGGTGTCCCAACAGGTTGGAAGTCTGACTAAAACTTTTACCACAATCAAAACATTGAAAGGGTTTCTCTCCTGTGTGAGTCCTCTGGTGTGTAACCAGCTTGGATTTATCACAGAAACATTTCCCACATTCAGGACATTCAAACAGTTTCTTCTTGGTGTGAGTCCACATTCCCATACTTGCTAAAGCATTTATCACATTGGGAGCACTTTTAGGGCTTCTGTCCTGTGTGGGTCCTTCCATGAACCAAAATGGACTTGTTGTGACTAAAGGTTTTGCTACATTCAGAGTATTTGTATGGCTTTTCTCCAGTCTGGATCGTCTCACGCATGATCAACTGTGATTTGCAAGTTGTATCTTTCACACAACTGGCACGTCTATGGAGCTTTTCCACAACTCATATTCCTGAGATCAAAAATATGGATGGTCCCTTGTTTGGTGTCCTTTTGTTTCAAGCCGTTTTCTTCCTCCCAGAGCAATGCTCGTCACACTGTCTGCTCTATGTGGTTTTCCAATTCTCCTTTTCCTCCTCAGTAACTTCCAGATATTTCCCTCTTTTGCTGAATGGAAAAATAATCTCCTTTGACCGTTCATGTAATATATGCTTGAATTCACATGCTCCGTTTCCCAGCTAGAAATCTCTTCTTGATTTTCTCTCGTTTCTCTCTCACCTATTGAGGAAGTTGAAGAATTGTGTGGCGCTCTGAAGGAAATGGAAAATATTTTGATTTCCGGACTGATTTGTTTTCCTTTTCAATGTTGCTTGTTATCCTCAGTGTCCAGAGTGCTCCTATTGTCAACTTCTGTGTCTATAAGATTCAAATAAAAGTTTATCTTTAATTGTGCATAAAATGGTTGCAGAAGAGGAGGAAAAAAGCAAAGAGCTTATGTTGCAATGAAATAGCACACATGTCACAATCCTACAATAATTTTACATTAATCATGATTCATTTGACACATGGAAAACTACCCAGATCCAAGTTCAAATATCCATTCAATGAAGAAATTGGTTGTTGACTGGGTCAATCAATGAATTCTTAGCAGTGCAAAGGGTTGTTTTCAAACACAGGTGTTATAAAATTTTAAAACACTAAAATAGAAATGCAAACATGCAACCACAATTTTGCTTTCAATCAAAACTTTATTTTTTCATGCTTAGCTGAAACATGAAAAATGCCAGAGATTTGCATTAGTACTTCAGTAAGACTGCATTTACTTGATTCACGTTGCAACACGGGGCAGAGATAGAGACTACATCTACAAAAGCCAAAGTGTAGGAGTTTCCTAGTCTCTGACATTGAGGTGTGTGTTAAGACAATGCCAAAGAGTAAAGACCTCAGCTATGATCTTAGAGAAGCAATTGTTGCTGTACATCAATTTGGGAAGGTTTAAAAGGCCATTTCCAGATACCATATTTTTGGGAGTATAAGATGCACCCTTTTCCCTCAAAAAAAGGGTGAAAATCTGGGTGCATCTTATACAGTAAATGCAACATTTTTGGCCTCCTGAAACCCCGCCCGCTTCACCAAAAAGGCTGTGCATAGCCTTTAGGAGGCTTCCAAAGTGCTCCTGGGAGCAGGCAAGGGCAGATATGAGCTAAAATGGGCTGTTTTTCGCTCATTTTTGCTCCCCCAGCCCCCAGGAGGATTCTATAAGCCCCTTAAAGTCTGTGCATGCCCCCTTTTTTGGATACAAAAATGGCCCAGTTTTTGCGAGAAATGGGCCATTTCTGGGTGATCTGCAGAGTGCAAAACATTTTTTAAATATTTGCCTCTTCAAAGTCTTGATGCATCTCAAAAAAATACGGTAATTTAAAATCCATCATTCTACACTGAGGAAGATTATTCAGAAGAGGAAACATTCAAGACAGTTGCCAATCTTCCCAGGACTGGACATTCAAGATAATTGTCATAAAGGGAGTTTTGTTCTCACCATCGTCTGATCATGTTATTGGACGATGTTTGGACCTGGTCAAGGCCAACCGTCCTGCCTCAGATTCCTCCACTTGGAGTGAAGTACAGAGGAGATCCCAAAGAACTGGTTTTTTTTTTTACAAGTTTGGAATTACATGCAGGAGTTTGGGGAGGTTTTTCATCGGAAGTTGCCAAAGTGAGAAGTGTTACTATGGCTTTGGAAAGAAAAGCAGCTGCCTGGATGGTAGCCTTGCATAATGATGATTCCCCCCTGCTGAGGGATTACAAGGAGTTTATGACTGCCTTGAGGAAACGTTTTGATGACCCCCCCTAAATCAAAAGGCGAAAAGCAGGATGAAACCCTTAACCCAGGAGGGGAGGCCTGAGGCTGAGTACACACAGGAGTTTTGTGAGCTGTTGGTGCACATGTGGGGGAGGTCTGAGGAGGCACCAAAAGAAGGAAAGGAGGGGCATTGGGAACCCAACTGCTACGCTAGACATCTCCCAAAACTGACCCTGGCTGGTAGGGAGGAACCTGGCTGGCAACTAGGGAGACGCTGTGAAACTGCCCTGGAAAGCGTGGAAGGTGTTGATGTCCTTTCTCCAGGCCAGGAGAAGGAACCCTCCTCTTCCGTGGGAGAAAGTGAAACCGATTCAGATGATGACCACTCAGGACTTAAAGTGCCCTCTACTGGATCCATAAAGAACTCTCTGGCAAATTGAAAGACAAAAAACCTCAGAAGTCTGAAATTTTGACTGAAACATTTCCCACATTCAGGACATTCAAAGGATTTCTCTCCAGTGGGTATAAGCATATGATTTAGAAGGCTAGTCATACTACTGACATATTTCCCACAGTCTGGACACTCATATGGTTTCTCTCCTGTGTGAGTTCTCTGGTGTGTCACCAGGCTGGAATTCTGACTGAAACTTTTTCTGTAATTAGGATATTCAAATGGTTTCTCTCTGGTGTGACACCAGGCTGGAATTGGTACTGAAACTTTTCTGACAATCAGAACATTTAAAAGGTTTTTCTCCTGTGTGAGTTGTCTGGTGTGTCACCAGGTTTGAATTCTGACTGTAACATTTCCCACAATCAGGACATTCAAAGAGTTTCTCTCCAGTGTGTAAAAGCATATGATTTAGAAGGCTAGTCACACTACTGAGATATTTCCCACAGTCTGGACAATCATATGGTTTTTCTCCTGTGTGAGTTCTCTGGTGTGCCACCAGGCTGGAGTTCTGACTGAAACTTTTTCCGCAATTAGGACATTCAAAGGGTTTTTCTCCTGTGTGAATCCACTGGTGTGTCACCAGGCTGGAATTCTGAGTGAAGCTTTTCCCACAATCAGGACATTCAAACGGTTTCTCTCTTGTGTGAGCACTCTGATGTGTAATCAGTTGGGAATTCTGACTGAAACATTTCCCACAGTCAGGACACTCAAATGGTTTCTCCCCTGTGTGTATAAGCATATGATTTAGAAGGCTAGTCATACTACTGAGATCTTTCCCACATTCTGGACACTCATATGGTTTCTCTCCTGTGTGAGTTTTCTGGTGTGTCACCAGGTTGGAATTCTGACTGAAACTTTTTCCGCAATCAGAACATTTAAAGGGTTTTTCTCCGGTGTGAGTTCTCTGGTGTTTCACCAGGGTGGAGTTCTGACTGAAACTTTTCCCACAATCAGAACATTCGAAGGGTTTTTCTCCTGTTCTCTCATGTGCCACAAGGAAAGAGTTCCGACTGAAACTTTTTCCGCAATGAGGACATTCAAAGGGTTTTTCTCCTGTGTGAGTTCTCTGGTGTCTCACGAGTTTGGAATTTTGACTGAAAAATTTCCCACAATCAGGACATTGAAATAGTTTCTCTCCCGTGTGAATCCTCCGGTGTTGAACCAGGGTCGAATTGGTACTGAAACTTTTCCCACAATCAGGACATTCAAAGGGTTTCATCTTGGTATGAGTCCATGTTGCCATGCTCGCTAAAAAATTTACTGCATTGGGAGCACTTGAAGGGCTTTTTTTCTTATGTGGATCCTTCCCTGAATCACAACAGAGTTGTTCTGACCAAAGGTTTTGCCACATTCTCCAGTTTTCTCCAGTTTGGATTCCTCTCAGGCATAATCAGCTATGAGTTGCAAGTTGTATCTTTCGCACAACAGGCACGTCAATGGAGCTTTTCCACAACTCATATTCCTGGGGAGATCAAAATTATGGAAGATCCCTTGTTTAGTGCTGCTTTGATTTAGTGGTGATATTCTTCCTTCCAGAGTGAGGGTTGCCCCACTTTCTGCCCAGTAACTTCTAGATATTTCCCTTTTTTGCTCAAAAGAACAATAATCCCCCTTGACTTTTCATGTAACATATACTTGAGTTTTGCATACTCTACTTTCTCCAGATAGAAATCTCTTCTTTATTTTCTCTTTTTTCTCTCTTACCCGGAAGGTGAAGAATTGTGTGTTTTTCTGGAGGAAGTGGAAAACATTTGATTTCTGGACTGATTTGTTTTCCTTTTCAATGTTGCTTGTTTTCCTCAATTGTTCAGCGTGCTCATATTGCCATCCTCTTTGTCTATAGGATTCAAATTAAAGTGTATAATTATGCATAAAATGGTTGCAGAAGATGAGAAAAAAAGAAAAAAGCTTATGTTACAATGAAAAAGCAAACATGCCACAAAGCTACAATAATTTTACATTAATCATTATTCATTTGACACATGGAAGACTACCCAGATCCATTCAATGATGAAATTCGCTTGTTGACTGGGTCAATCAATGAATTCTTAGCAGCGCAAAGGGTTGTTTTCAAAGACAGTCCAGTGAAAAAGAAACTACACCCTCTTTGATTTCTATGGTTTTACTTATCAAGACATAATAAATATCATTACAACAGAAAAGAAGAGAATAACAGAATTGGAAGGGACCTTGGAGGTTTTCTAATCCAAGCCCTGCTAAAGCAGGAGACCATATACATGTGATTGTCATTTCTGGTTTGCTTGTAGGGCCGGTTTTTGGCCTCCCGAGGCTTCAGGGAAGCCTCCTGAAGGTTCCAGTGGTTGAAAATCGGAGCTATGGACAAACTGGAAGTTCCCATTTCCTGAACTTCCAGGTTCCCCGTAGGACCATTTTTCACCCTCCGGAGCATTCAGGGACCTTCAGGAGGCTTCCCTGAAGTGACTTCCAGTTTGTCCGTAGATCCCTTTTAGCCCCCTGGAGGCTTCATCGGACCCATGGGGAACCCGGAAGTCATCATTCCCAAACTTCCGGGTTCCCCATAGTTCCCTTTTCACCCTCCGGAGGCTTCAGGGAAGCTCCTGAAGCCTGCGGAGGGCCTCCGGGGGGGGGAGGCTGTTTTCACCCTCCCCAGGCTCCTAGAAAGCCTCTGGACCCTGGGGAGGGAGAAAAAACTGTGCCAAAAGCGATGGGTGGTTTGCTGGTTGCCTGCACATGCGTGGGGATGTTCCGCGCATTGAATTATGGGTGTGGGCACGCCCGCACATGATCCCCACTGCTCTACCCCCGCTTTTGGCATGGGAGCTAAAAAAGGTTAGCCATCACTGCCCTATACCGTTTCAGACAAGTCACTTTCTTGTGTCTTTTGAAAAGCCTCCAATGATGGAGCGCCACAGTGACAGCCAAGTGCTGCTAATAAAGTGCCCTTGATCAATTGATGTGATTGCTGCTGCAAACTCTGACCTATCAATTGATCATCAGCATCATCAGCATCATATAGCACATTTTTGCCTTCTGAAGCCCCGCCCCTTCACCAAAATGGTCATGCATACCCTTGTGGAAGCTTTCAGAGAGCTCTTGGGGGCTGGGGAGGGCAGAAATAAGCAAAAAATGGCCCATTTTTGCTCCCCCTCCAGCAGCACTCTATAAGGCTATGTATGCAGTTTTTTTGACAAAACATGGGCCCGTTTTTGTGAAAAACGAGCCATTTTTTTGCTCGTTTTTGCCACCACGGAGCACTCTGCAAGCCCCCCCCAAAGCTGTCCTTACCTTTTGTTTGAACATGGGCTCATGTTCGTGAAAAATGGACTGTTTTGGGAAGGTTTGCATTGTGCAAAAACTTTTTTTTTCTTTTCCAAAAGCTCTTTAACCGATTGATGAAAATTACATTGATCAAGTGCTGCAGATTGTCAGCTATTTCCTTCTCCAGCACATGGATAAATACACTTGGCTACTACCTACCTACACACACTCTCTCCCTACCTACCTATTGTATTTCTCTCTCTCTATCCCTCTATCTACCTACCTCTCTCCCTATCTATCTACTGTATTTCTCTCTCTTTATCCCTCTACCTACCTACCTACCTACCTACCTACCTACCTACCTACCTACCTACCTACCTACCTACCCTTTCTCCCTATTTACTGTATTTCTCTCTCTTTCTATTTCTCTCTATCCGTCTACCTACCTACCTACACTCTCCCTACCTACCTACTGTATTTCTCTCTCTCTATCCCTCTATCTATGTACCTCTCTCTCCCTACCTATCTACTGTATTTCTCTTTCTATTACTCTCTCTCTATCCCTCTACTTACCTACACACGCAATCTCTCTCCCTACCTACTGTATTTCGCTCTCTCACGTCATCTACCTACCTACCTACCTACCAACTCTCTCTCTCCCTCTCTCTAACTCAATCTACCTACCTACTTTTTTTTAATTAGCCCCTTCAAAACCTTGGTGTGTCTTATACTCTGAAAAATGTGATCGTTGCCAATCTTCCCAGGAGTGGACATCCAAGAAAATCCATCCCAAGGCCAGATGATGCAATGGCAAGAGCAATTTTTTTTAAAAAAAGGTTATATAACAGACTCTACAGGCTTCAGTTAGCATGTTAAATATCAAGATTCATGACAGTGCAAATAGAAAAAAACTGAACAACTCTGATTCGTTTGGAAGGGTTGCTCTTCTCTCTAAAAAGGTCATAGGAACATGTCTGAGATTTGCAAAGTTGCACCTGGACAAACCACAGGACTTCTGGAACACTGTCCTTTGCACAGACCAGACCAAAGTGGAGATGTTCGGCCGTAGTGCACAGTGACATGTTTGACAAAAATCAAGCACAGCATATCAGTACAAGCAACAAACGGCTGTTCAATCTCCCCTGAAAACCCTCCAGCGATGGCAGCACCCACAACCTCTGGAGGGAAGACATTCCCAAAGAATCAACCTTAATTTAAAAGAGACTTTTTCAATATTCCCACCAGAAGGAAAATCGCAGCCACCAGTTTCACAGCGTGCAGCCCCAGTGGGCTTAAATTCGGGGAGGGAAGGAACCTGCAGCATCAGCAGCTGAGATGCTTCAGCCCAGTTGCTTCTCTGCTTCCAGGCTGAAATTTGGAGGCTTGTTTTGTGTATTTTGTTATTTGATTTTAATTACCATATTTTTCGGAGTACAAGACGCACTGGTGTATAAGACGCACCAAGATTTTAAAGAGGCATTTTTTTAAAAAAAAGAATTGCACTCTGCAGACCTCCCAAAAATGGCCGTTTTTTTGCGAAAACAGGCCCATTTTTTGTAAAAAAAAAAAAAAAAGTGGGGAGCATGCATAGCCTTTAGGAGGGTTGTAGAGTGCTCCTGGGGGCTGGGGGGGGGACAAAAAGAGGCAAAAAATGGCCCGTTTTTGCTCATTTTTCCTCTCTCCAGCCCCCAGCAGCACTCTGGAAGCCTCCTAAAGACTATGCATGGACATTTTTGCAAAAGGGGTGGGGTTTCCAGAGGCTGTATTCAGTGTATGATGTACCCATATTTTTATCCTCTTTTTTGAGGGGAAAAAGGTGCTTCTTATACTTTGAAAAATACGGTAGTTGGTCTCCCAAAGGCCGGCAATGATTTGGGGTTTTTAATCTTGTTTAGCAAATGTAATTAATCCTAGATGCTGACTTCCTTGGGGTTTTATTCCTGTCTTGAATGGATTACCAAATATGCATTTCTAAAAGTTGGTCCTTTGTTTCTCCTGGGGGCAGAGAGCTGAGGCTTTGAGAATCTTTCTTTATAAACATGTTTCCCCCCTAGGGAAAATATAATATTCTGCCTTTTTAATATTTCCTAACATATTTCATTCTTCTAAAGGGGGTTGCTAACTTTCTTCAATTGGAAACAATATGGAACTGATGATGCCACTGCTGTCTTCTGTGATTTTTTAACCTCTGTGGGAAGGGAACTTCACCAAGACAGTGTTCCATTAGGAAGACCAGTACAGCCCATAACCAAAGTGGAAGTCACTAGAATAACAAAGCCAGGATACATTAACAAACCTCCTGAGAATAATTACCGGGATATCCGGACAATTAGAAATAGCTGCAGAGTACAAAATAATACAAAATACCTAGGAAGTGCAGGAAGAAGACAAAGATTTCAGCTAGAGTTTTATCAGATCATAATCCAGTTTGGATGGAGTTGGGAGGGGTGACACAAGCAAGAAGGTCTTGGAGATTGAATGAAAATTTATTCAGATATGAAAAATACATTAATGAATGTAAAAAATTGTTAACAGAATACTTTGTTTTTAATATGAATAAGGGCACACCTATGGAAATTGTATGGGATGCAAGTAAAGCGTATATGAGAGGAGCTTTGATAAATATAAATAGATTACATAGACATAAACAAGGGGTAAAACGAACAGAACTGGAAGATGAAATTAGGAAGAAAGAGCAAGAGCTAACTTTAAAACCAGGAGATATAAAGATTAAAGAAGCAATTACCATATTAAAGGACCAATTTAATATGTTGATCTCAGACCAGGTAGCCACTAGTCTGTTATATGCAAAACATAATACTTTTTGTAATGCAAATAAATCTGGCAGATGGTTAGCTTATCAGATTAGGAAAAAACAAAATTCTTGAAACATAGCTAAATTGCTCTATAGAGGGAAGGAAGTGTTCCACAGATTCAAAAGGTCTTCCGAGAATTTTTTACAGAGCTGTATAAGGGTGACAAAATTAACGGCCTAGATATAGAGAGATACTTGGACAAAGAAAAAATACCCATAGTTAAAGAAGAGCAGAGGCAAAGACTGAATCAACCAATAACTTCGGGGGAAATTTTGCACGTAATTAAGCAGTTAAAGACAGGAAAGGCACCTGGTACAGATGGCTTGACAGCGGCTTACTATAAAAATCTACAATTAGAAATGGTAGAACCTCTTAGGGAATTATTTAATAAGATTCAAACAGAAGGTACCCCCATCTTGGAAGACAGCTTTTATATCCCTGATACCTAAAGAAGACCAAGGTATTACTCAACAAAAAAACTATAGACCTATCACATTACTTAATGAAGTTGAAAGTCACAAATTTAGCCAAGATGGCTAAAATATCTGCATATCTTAAGGACCACTCAAACGAGAGATATAAACGAGACTGGAAAAAATGAAATTATTATATACAAAATAAATACGGGACTAAGAAATTCCAGATAGCTTATGCGTAAGATCAGGAATGATTTAAATTGTTTAAAGTTAGTTTAGCAAGGAGGAGCTAAGTTCAATGTAAAGATGTTATCAATTTCTTATTCTTTTTCCCAATATATTTTAGACTGTTTTTGTTAAAAATCTATACCGTGTATGGGTTCTGGGAAGTCGGGAGGGGGAGGGTGGGGGGGAGGGTGGGGGGAGGGATATATATCAGGTTTGCCGATACGTGTTAGATTTTAATGTAATTTGACTCCACATGTATACTGTTTTCTCTTATATTTTCATTACTATTATTATGATTATTTTTTCTTTAAACTAGGATATATTAAGCATATTGACATGCAGTGGAAATACACCAATGAGAGGAGGAGTGGGAAACAGAAGGGAGAAGAAAGATGGGAAGAGAAGGATAGGAGAGAGGGTAAGGGGGGAAGATGAGGAGGATAAGGAGGAGTGGATTGTAGAGAGAGGAGCAGTAGAAAGGAAGGGGAAATAGAGTAGGAAAGGATGATGGAGGGAAGATAGAAAGTTGGAGGGTGGTAGAAGAAAGAGGTGTATGGAGAGCAGAAGAGCTATAATGGGTTTTTATTTTTCTGGGCATTGTTGACAAGAGGAACTGATGTAATTATTATTTAATACTATATGATACGGGTTATGTATAGTATACATGTGAGTGTATGTTATGAAAATGGAAATAAAAAAGTATTTTTTTTTAAAAAAGAACAAAGCTCCAGACATCGATGCCAACCATGGGAACCAAGGACGTTTTGGCAGGTTTACAAGAGCCTAAAAAGACTTTCTCACAACAATACTGGAAGTCTCCATTGGACAATGTGTCCTGGCCTAATAGCAGAGAGGGAAAACTTGAACTTTATGTGCACTTGCGCGAGAAATAGATCTGCTTTTGCCCTCATCTTTGCCGATATAATGTATTCATTAAAGCTTTGCTGCTTTCAACCTGTGCATAGAGAAAATCTCCCTGTTCCAAGAGCAATGTGAAAGTGAAATGTTGGACTGGATTAATGTGAGGAATGGACTTCAGGACAGGATCAATTTCCAAGGAAGATTTTATTCTGGTAAACTGAGCAGAGGTAATTTCCAAAGAGGAATGGGTGATGACAATTTCTCAATGTAGAAAAAGGCGGAAGGTGCATTATATTTTTTTAAATTTTTTTTGACTCCTTTCCTGCTTCTCTGTATCAATTGTTTTTGCTTGTTTTGCATATTTTATTAATTAAAATTTTGACTTAAAAAAGGAATGTGTATCAAACAAAAAGTGGGGCAACTTTGATACATTTTTGTATGCACATCTGTATTACCAATCTTTCTTCCAACCTTTTGAAATGCCTTTTGGAAACATTTCTCTCAGCATATATAGACAGTCATCTCTTCTTCCCAAGCCCCCCTTTTCAAGACCTGCTGGTTCTGTGATTTTCCCTCTTTGACCTAATGAAAACTTCTGTGTATGCAAAGTTACAGACGCACAAGACATTTAGGATGGGTGCCCTTGGAAGCATCTCTGGCCAGCACCAATGAAGTTGGCTTCCTTTAATCTCTCACCCACTGAAACTCTTTGATCCTAAATCCTTGGCAGCAACCACTCCAAAAAGATTTTTACAATTTCTACAAAAATAAATATAGGTAATCCTTGGGTTACAAGTGTTCTCTTAGCAAATGTTCAAAGTTACACGATAAGCCCCCCCTTCCCCCCAGCATTTACAAACAAATCCCGAAATTATGAATACTGGAGCACCACGGCTGTTGTTCATCCTTACGAACGACCGCAGAGGCTCTGTTATATTCACCCCTATTCTCCCAACCCCAGCTGAGCATTTTGCCTGTGGAGAGTGACTTACCTTGCAAAGATCTCTCTGTTGTGCTTTATTTGCCTGCATTCAGAGGACAGAGGCCTAACGTACCGCGAGATCACACAAGGTCAGTAGTCTTGAGTAATCTCACACTTTAGGGATCTATTCTCTGTGAATTGAGGCATGGACGTTTGCAAATGGTGAGAAGACTTCATTCTTTCAGGCCTTCCCTCCATTTGCCGTTTTCTTGCCAAGGCCTGCTGGGAGATTGCATTCCCAAAGGGCCTCAGCAGCCCTTTGCAAACTGCCTTTGTTGCCACCAACTGAGCTTGGGAGGAGTGGGGTGTGTCCCTACGAAGTACCTGTTCCTACAGGCAAAGGCTTTTTGCAAAGGGCTGCCAAAGCCTACAGGAACGCAATCCTCAAGTGATTTGCCAATGAGAAAGCAACCCTAAGAAGTCGCGCACAGCCTCTCAGGGCTGCTTTATTGGCGCCAGATGCCTTGTCCAGCTGATCTGGAGCAAGAAAGCAATGAACATGTGGGCGAAAGCAGGGAGTGATGTTGTTCAATGTAAGAGATTCACTCCCATAACTTCTCAAGTTTCGGATGGAATGGGTAGGATCTACTACATTCGTAACCCAAGAACTAGCCATATCCAGCAAGTTCTGCTGCTAATGACCAGGTAGGTATTATCACACTAATATGTTGCCATTTTTTCCTTCCTCCTTCCAGTTTAATGCCATTACATATTTGCCTATAAAAAATTAGGCAAATTCTTTGTACTCAAATTAAATAGTCAATTTCTCAGTTGGATTTACAGAGGGACTTTAGAAATGAAATTCAAATCTTTTCTACACTCATCACTTGGGGCCTCATGTGAATTTTCTTGTGTGCAATAAGGGTGGAATTTCTCCTGAAGCACCATCCACATTCGGCACACTCAAATGGTTTCTCCCCTGTGTGTATAAGCATATGATTTAGAAGGGTAGTCCTAATACTGAAATCTTTCCCACAGTCTGGACACTCAAATGGTTTCTCTCCTGTGTGAGTTCTCTGGTGTGTCACCAGGCTGGAACTCTGACTGAAACTTTTTCCGCAATCAGAACATTCAAAGGGTTTTTCTCCTGTGTGAGTTCTCTGGTGTTTCACCAGGTTGGAATTGTGACTAAAACTTTTACCACAATCAGGACACTCAAAGGGTTTCTCCCCTGTGTGAGTCCTTTGGTGTATCACCAGCCTGGAATTGTGACTAAAACCTTTACCACAATCAGGACACTCAAAGGGTTTCTCCCCTGTGTGAGTTCTCTGGTGTGCCAACAGGTGGGAATTGTGACTAAAACCTTTACCACGATCAGGACATTCAAAGGGTTTCTCTCCTGTGTGAGTCCTTTGGTGTGCCAACAGGTTGGAATTCTGACTAAATCTTTTACCACAATCAGGACATTGAAAGGGTTTCTCTCCTGTGTGAGTCCTTTGGTGTGCCAACAGGTGGGAATTCTGACTAAATCTTTTACCACAATAAGGACATTGAAAGGGTTTCTCTCCTTTGTGAGTCCTCTGGTGTTTCACCAGGCTGGAATTGTGACTAAAACCTTTACCACAATCAGAACATTCAAAGGGTTTCTCTCCTGTGTGAGTCCTCTGGTGTGTCACCAGGCTGAAATTTTGACTAAATCTTTTACCACAATCAGGACATTGAAAGGGTTTCTCTCCTGTGTGAGTTCTTTGGTGTGCCAACAGGTTGGAATTCTGACTAAATCTTTTACCACAATAAGGACATTGAAAGGGTTTCTCTCCTTTGTGAGTCCTCTGGTGTTTCACCAGGCTGGAATTGTGACTAAAACCTTTACCACAATCAGAACATTCAAAGGGTTTCTCTCCTGTGTGAGTCCTCTGGTGTGTCACCAGGCTGAAATTTTGACTAAAACTTTTTCCACAATCAGGACATTGAAAGGGTTTCTCTGTTGTGTGAGTCCCTTGGTGTTTCACCAGGTTGGAAAGCTGACTAAAACTTTTCCCACAATCAGGACATTGAAAGGGTTTCTCTCCTGTATGAGTGCTCTGGTGTAAAACGAGATGAGAATTTCGACTGAAACTTTTCCCACAATCAGGACACTCAAAGGGTTTCTCGCCTGTGTGACTCCTCCTGTGTATCACCAGGTTACAATTGTTACTGAAGCTTTTCCCACAATCAGGACATTCAAAGGGTTTCTCTCCTGTGTGACTCCTCCTGTGTATCACCAGGTTAGAATTGTTACTGAAGCTTTTCCCACAATCAGGACATTTAAAGGGCTTTTCTCCTGTATGAGTCCTCTGGTGTATCACCAAGCTGGAATTGTGACTAAAACTTTTACCACAATCACGACACTCAAAGGGTTTCTCTCCTGTGTGAGTCCTTTGGTGTGTCACCAGGTTGGAACTAGTACTGAAACTTTTCCCACAATCAGGACATTGAAAGGGTTTCTCTCCTGTGTGAGTCCTTTGGTGTATCACCAGGTTGGAATTAGTACTGAAACTTTTCCCACAATCAGGACATTGAAAGGGTTTCTCTCCTGTGTGAGTCATCTGGTGTGTCAACAGGTTGGAATTCCAACTGAAACTTTTCCCACAATCAGGACACTCAAAGTGTTTCTCTCCTGCGTGAGTTCTCTGGTGTGTAACCAGGCTGGATTTATCACAGAAACATTTCCCACATTCAGGACATTCAAACAATTTCTCCTTGGTGTGAGTCCACGTTGCCATACTTGCTAAAGCATTTATCGCATTGGGAGCACTTTTAGGGCTTCTGTCCTGTGTGGGTCCTTCCATGAAACAAAACGGAGTTGTTGTGACCAAAGGTTTTGCTACATTCAGAGTATTCGTATGGCTTTTCTCCAGTCTGGATCCTCTCATGCATACTCAACTATGATTTGCAAGTTGTATCTTTCACACAACTGGCACGTCTAAGGAGCTTTTCCACAACTCATATTCCCGAAGAGATTAAAAATATGGATGGTCCCTTGTTTGGTGGTGTTTTGTTTCAAGCCGTTTTCTTCCTCCCAGAGCAATGCTTGTCACACTGTCTGCTCTACGTGGTTTTCCAATTGTCCTTTTCCTCCCCAGTAACTTCCAGATATTTCCCTCTTTTGCTGAATGGAAAAATAATCTCCCTTGACCATTCATGTAATATATGCTTGAATTCACACTCTCCGTTTCCCAGCTAGAAATCTCTTCTAGATTTTCTCTCGTTTCTCTCTCACCTGCGGAGGAAGTTGGAGAATTGTGTGGCTCTCTGAAGGAAATGGAAAACACTTTGATATCTAGACTGATTTGTTTTCCTTTTCAATGTTGCTTGTTATCCTCAGTGTCCAGAATGCTCCTATTGCTATCTTCTTTGTCTATAAGATTCAAATAAAAGTATATCGTTAATTGTGCATAAAATGGTTGCAAATGGTACAAGAGAAACAGAGAGAGACAGAGAGAGACAGAGATTGTGTGTGTGTGTGTGTGTGTGTCTTTATGGGAGAAAGACCGATCTTCCGCCAGGGCACCCAGGTTGCTGGGAGGGAGGCAGTGGGAGTGGAGTACGAATCAAGGCGGAGAGAAGGTATGGAGCTTCCCCACCCAATCCCTGTACCAGCTTAACTGGGTGCCCCGCCAGCAAGGCACTGAAGCGCTGCAACTTCTGCCGCAGCAAGACAGAGAGAGAGAGAGGAAGGGTGCTCTCCAAACTCTGTTTGTGTTTGTGTCTGTTTGTGAGAGAGTGCGGATCCCTGCTTCAGTCGGGGCATTCAAGTTGCTGGCAGCGGCAGCGGGGAGGGGGGGGGCAGGAGCCACCTGAGTAGCTGTTTTTCTCCTTGTTCTCCTCCCCACTCAAGCAGTGACAGGCTTTATGGGACAACAGGGCATCTCATTTCTCCCCCTGCACGGCGAACACTAGCTTCAGTCAGGGTATTCAAGCTACTGCTGGCGGTAGCCATGATTGCCCCCTTCCCAGCCCAGCCAGCACTGCATGACCTGCTCACTCCCTGCCCAGCCAGAACAAAGCATCACCGTTCTTCTCCTTCTCATCGTCCTCCCCGCCCACGTAGCAGCAGGGTCTGTGGGACACGGTCTCATTCCTACTAACTAATTTTTACTACGTCCTGATACATGACTCATGATACATGACTCAGATTATACGTTTGCAGACAAATACACTCAGAGAGAAATAAAAATACACACATCTACAATAGGGAGATAATCCATGCCTTTCAAGCCTGAAAAAATAATTAAAATTGTTACAGTCAAACCTTCTGCACAAATGTTAATCGGGAACCTGATGAATTTGATGATTGCTCATGTTTTCAGATGGCAAGGCTGAAGTTCAGGCCTCAACAGGCTTCTGGGGCCATGGAAACTTTCATTGGAAAGTTTTTGTTCAGATAAATAAAAGCATTGGCTTCTCAACAGACACACTTGGACTCTGTCTTTTATTTTACTGAGCCACACCTGTCAATCTACATGACACTAACTTTATAGATTTGGGGGCTTTAATGGATGAAATGATGCCGAAAGGCTCTGCAAGATTTGAAGCAACAGCTGAAGCCATGAGCTCAAAGTAAGGGGAGTAAATACTTTCCACAACCCCTTTGGTGACATCCCAATTGAAGTAGTCTTCACTTACTGACTGCAGCTGGGCCTGGAATCTGTGTCACTAAGCGATCCAATCACGAAGCATGATGCCACAGGACAGAGCCAAGTTACATCTGCACCTTTAATGTATTTTAATATGTATGTATCTTTTATGTCTCTAAGCCCCTCCATAGTTATGTCATGGTAAGGTTGGTGGCCAATAAATTTTATAAATGAATACAACTGAATAATAAAAACATTCCAAACGTTCATTTTTTAAGACACCTGCTGTGTTAAGCACAGTTGAAGCTGGTGAATACAGGGAGGGGGGCACCAATAGGAAACACGGTGCTTGTTAGTTAGAAATGGAAGTAAAACAAAACAACCCAAAAAAGACCAGAGGAACACTAGTCCGACCTTGTTGCCCAGAAAACATCAGGTCCATAACAGAATAATTGAGTTTGGAGGGACCTTGAAGGTCTTCTAGTCCATCCTCTGTTCAGGCAGGAGATCCTATTCGATTCTGAACAATTGGCTGTGTTAAATATTCATGAGCCCTGTAAAATAGGCTCAGATAGTTAATGTTGCTTCAGCACCTTCTCTGATTGGCCAGGACGCAGCAGGAGGCTGTTGCCGGCCGAAAGTTACCTTTAATTGGACCAGGGACTTGACAGCAGTTGCTGCCCAAGTCCCGGGTTCCTATTGGCTGTCTAGTTAATATAAATACCTTGGCGCGCACCGCGGCCATTTGAATCGCTGTCATAAGTTGCCTGTTAATAAAGAAGTTGTTGTTGCTCACCCTGGTGTCGCGTCCCTCCTTCCAGAATTCAATTGGCTGTCCAATCTCCTCTTAAAACCCTCCAGTGAAGGGAGCACCCACAACCTCTGGAGGGAAGCCATTCCCAAAGAATCCTCCTTAATTTAAAAGAGATTTTTAAAATCTTCCCACCAGGAGGAAAATTGCAGCCACCAGTTTCACAGCATGCAGCCCCAGTGGGCTTAAATTCGGGGAGGGAAGGAACCTGCAGCAGCAGCAGCAGCTGAGATGTTTTAGCCCAGTTGCTTCTCTGCTTCCAGGCCGTGGAGGGAACTGAACAACCCGACTTGCTCCAGGACTCTCCTCCCACCGGCCCTCCACTCACCTTCCAGCTGCGGCTTCGATCCTGGGAAGAGCACAAAAGCCGCTCTGCACACCTCCTTCCTCCCATAAGCGATCCAAGAGGAAGTTCCCCTGAGCTTCTTCTCTACTCTCATTCTTTCTAGCAATGATGTACTCGATGGTTGCAAACTCTTTTTTTTTTTTAAAGCTGAAGCACGGCTGACACTACTGAATTGATGCCTTTCTAGGCACAGGTGTTGCTTGACCGCCCTCAAGCGACAGGAGGTGGGAAAACATGCCTGTCCAACCTCCACCAAGGCGTTTTGGAAGATGTTGTAGTGATTATATGGCAGCCGGGCTTTTTCGATTCCTAGCGACCGACCTTTGCAACTGAGCCCCGTGAAGTAGTGACACGTGACGCTACTTAGCTTCGTTTTTAGTGCCTTTGGGTCAGTCTGTAATGTCTGTCCTTGCAGTTTCCCTGGCAAGGGTTTTTGGAGTGGTTTCCTCACTTTCCTGCTTCCTAAACTTGAGAGGACTGGCTAAAGTTCAACAGATGATTTTGCTCTTCAGGTGGGACTGGAACTGAGTGTTTCTCTGTCTCTAACCTGGTGCCTTCACCACTACACCATTTTTTTCTACGTGTTTCACTTTTCTTCTTTATAACTGCTATTCTAATAGAAAATCCTTCATAAAAGTTATTGCATTACATTCTTGATTAAAATATCTTTTCATTGATATATAATTTTATGGTATTAACCATAAAATAAAAACCATAACCCCAAAATATGTTATTAGCCATCAAACCTCAAAAATACACTTTTCCCAAAAGATTTCCACAATTTTGGCCACTACTGTAGGTTGTGATCTACCTTATCAAATGCTTTACTGAAATCTAAGTATATGATATCCACAGCATTTTGCTGGTCCACTAATTAGTCATTTTGTCAAACAATTAAATAAGGTTTGTTTGGCATAATGTTTTAAATCAACCCTACTGGTTACTGGTTATGATTTTGTTTCCTTCCATGTGTTCACAGATGTGTTGTCTGGATATGTTTTCCAAGATGTTATCAGGTATTAATGTCAGGCTGATCTGTCTGTAATTTCCTGGATTTGTTTCCCCCCCACTTTTTTTTGAAGATGGTGTTAAATGGAAAAAGGTTTCCTCTGCGGGTTCAGATTTCTGGCTGGGAGAGCATCACTGGCTGAGTGAATGAATTTAGGATCGAAGCAAGCTGCATTTGAAAACAGGTTGTCTTTATTATTTCAGGAAAGCAAGACTGACAGTGATGTAGACCAGCGTTCCTAGTTGAGCTGACCCCGTCAAACAATAAGTGTATATTTTTTATACCATTTTCCTCCTTGAAGTCCTTTTGTTTTCTTTGTACTATTATTTGATCAGCCCCCAGTAGATGTCAGCATTACAAAGAGATAGATAGCTCTATTTGTTTGTGTCCCTTTCAGAGGTGGGTTCCTACCAGTTCGCGCCTATTCGGTAGAACCGGTTCGTCAAATCTACCGAACCGGTTAGAAGAGGTTCCACCAGTGGACCCGGAAAGCAGGCCACACCTACAGAAGAGGTTCCAAACTTTTTTGAAACCCACCACTGGTCCTTGGATATGATTATTCTATGCTATCATGCTCCTATTTATAAAACTCACTGCCTCTGTGAAAGGTAAGGATGACTACTGCGTTTGTGGTGCAATCAGAACATTGCGTGTGTTGAAGTTGTTTTAACGCAAACCAAAGATGCCTTTTAAAAAACAAGTTGACATCCTATTCTTATGCATGCCAGTGCTGTGTGTGAGGTGATTTAAGGTGGTTCTGACAAGTGTCGTCGGCATCTTCATATCCGGTCACATGGGCGGCAAGCCACTCCCATCCGGTCACATGGGCGGCAAGCCACTCCCACAAAGGAGGCCACACCCACAGAGTAGGTTCGAACAATTTTTGAAACCCACCACTGGTCCCTTTGCTAAGGGTTCTAATCCTATCTTGCGTTTTGTTATTCCTCTGCCCTAAAGTACTTCCCATGGGGCAGGGATGAGCTCTAGTGTCTTCTACTGTATTTCCTATTTTTACATCTTCGCCCTGAGCTAATCAGTCTTTGTTGTCACTCTGATCTTTTCCTCTCTTAACGTAACTTCTTCATGCACTTCCTAGGTATTTTGTATTATTTTGTACTCTGCAGCTATTTTTAATTGTCCGGATATCCTGGTAATTATTCTCAGGAGGTTTGTTAATGTATCCTGGCTTTGTTATTCTAGTGACTTCCAGTTTGGTTATGGGCTGTACTGGTCTTCCTAAAGCAACACTGTCTTGGTGAAGTTCCCTTCCCACAGAGGTTAAAAAAATCACAGAAGACAGCAGTGGCATTATCAGTTCCATATTGTTTCCAAGTGAAGAAAGTTAGCAACACCCCCCCCCCCTTTAGAAGAATGATATATGTTAGGAAATATTAAAAAGGTAGAATATTATATTTTCCCTAAAGGAGAAACATGTTTATAAAGATTCTCAAAGCCTCAGCTCTCTGCCCCAAGGAGAAACAAAGGGCCAACTTTTAGAAATGCATATTTGGTAATCCATTCAAGACAGGAATAGAACCCCAAGGAAGTCAGCATCTAGGATTAATTACATTTGCTAAACAAGATTAAAAACCCCAAATCATTGCTGGTCTTTGGGAGACCAACTACCATATTTTTCAAAGTATAAGAAGCACCTAATTCCCCTCAAAAAAGAGGGTGAAAATATGGGTGCGTCATACACTGAATACAGCCTCTGGAAACCCCACCCCTTTTGCAAAAATGGCCATGCATAGTCTTTAGGAGGCTTCCAGAGTGCTGCTGGGGGCTGGAGAGAGGAAAAATGAGCAAAAATGGGCCAATTTTTGCCTCTTTTTGTCCCCCCCCCAGCCCCCAGGAGCACTCTATAACCCTCCTAAAGGCTATGCATGCTCCCCACTTTTTTTTTTTTTTTTTTTTTTTTTTTTTTACAAAAAATGGACCTGTTTTCGCAAAAAAAAACCCGGCCATTTTTGGGAGGTCTGCAGAGTGCAATTTTTTTTTTTTAAAAAAAAAGCCTCTTCAAAATCTTGGTGCGTCTTATACACCAGGGCGTCTTGTACTCTGAAAAATATGGTAATTAAAATCAAATAACAAAATACACAAAACAAGCCTCCAAATTTCAAAATGCTGTAGAAGAAACTGTATGAAAGTCCATGTGCTCATCAAACCAAGTGTTCAGCTACCCAGAATCACACATGTTTGATGGTTCTGCTTCACTATTAAAACCATCTTTCCAATCAGCGTCTATGTTTCCAGTGTCTTTCTCCCCACTTGGAACTGAATCCAGATGGACATTTCTTACAACACAAGAAAAGAGCATGCCCATAAAATAACAAAACAACCCTAATATAAAGGAGAACCAGTTTTAAAGCATGCACCGCCAATGGAATAAAATTTGGGGAGTGAAGGAATATGTCCTGGAGAAACTTAGCCCCCACTCCTCTCCTAGAAGAAATATTTAAAAGTCAGAATATTATATTTCCCTACAGGGGGAAAGCATCCCCTACACTCTTTGATAGCCCTCAGATGATGTCAGCACTTACAAAGAGATAGATAGCTCTATTCATAAGCAAATACTGTCAACCCTGAAGCTGATCCGGTTGAAGCCATTTTGAGGCATCAGTGCTGCCGCATTAGCGCAAGGAAGTAGGAGGGGGGATTAGAGATAGCTGGGATGGTGGAGTCATAATAAAATATTTTCTCCTGAGAACCAAGAATGTTCTCATACCTGGCCAGATAAAGTAGGAGTGATGTCCCCAGACCAGCAGACGCTGCAGTGATTGGGGTATATGACTGTTTGGGATTGAGAGGAAAACTTTTAATTAGGTGAAAACAAGGGGTCCCTCAGAGTTGGTTTTAACCAGATTTGTGCCAATTTGATATTTCCAATAAAGATATTCTTTTAGGAATTTACCTGCCTCTGAGGTTTGCTTGCGATGGATCTATTACTCGGAACCCTGGCATTAAACCAATTCTTCACTAAAATGTCAGGAAACTTTTTGATCCATTTGGAGCTGCTTATTTGGGGTCCTGAGCCCCAACCGCTTAGCCGGCCTACCAGGCAGCAGGAAGACTCGGGAAAGATGGAGGAGATGGCGGGCACTGATGGAGTTTGTGCAGGGGTTGCTGAAAGCCTACAGTGCTTCCCTGCCTTCCACATTGCCTTACTGGCGGTCCTCCATCCCTGCTTGCCTTCTGAGGTCGGCGTCCAGCCCAACCTGGCCAGTCATTGGGCGGACGGCCCTTGGTGGAAATGCAGACCCTGTGCTGGAGCTGTGAGGGGTGGCGGCGATGCCGTGGGATGGCAAACAGACATACCGAGGCTGTTGCACATGCACCCGCAACATTTCTGCAAAGGCAGAGTCCCGCCCGTCTCTGCTGCAGGTCAATCCAAAGAGGGGAGGAGGGTGCTGCAGAAAAGGCTGCCTTCCACCCGGGCCCCGTGTGCTTCTCATGCCAGTTCAGCAGGGCTTCACGGGGATTGAGGGCAGGAGCGGTTTGGCACGGTTGTTCCGCGGGCAGCAAAGCAGACCAAATCAAAAAGGATGAAGGGGATCTTCGGTGGATCTGGTCAAGGGAACAACCCCTGGCTTATTGAGTCTAACCATAGTTGATGGACCTTTCCTTGAGGTGGAGGGTAGACCCAAATTGTGCCCCACTGTAAGCATCTCTCAGCCGTTGTATACACGGAAAACCCTTGCACAGTATAGAAAAAGTTCCCAAGAGTGCAAGAATTTGTTAATTGCACCAAAGGGAAGGGACTCGGAGTCAGCTTGGAAGGGAGCTGCAGCAGCATGCCTGTCCCTTTCAGGTAATTTGACCTCCGGGAGGGATGTGGCCAGGGGGGACCATAAAGGGAGCAGCAGCTTCACTGTGAATGAAGGGGGAAAAGTTAGGCTTCTCTCTGTCACAGCATTCAACGCTAAGTGCTGCAGCAGATAGAATCCAATTTTTTTCTCTCCCTCCATTCACAGCAGAGCTGCTACAGCCTCCCCCCCCCCCCACATGTTAACCAGTTTTGGGGCTACTCTGTCCTGCAGTATTTGGGTGGGAGGGTCCTCTGTTTGGGGGGAGAATTTGATTGGAAAAACGTTAAGGGGCGGGCAACCTTGGAGGGCCTGTTCATCATTCCCCTTTTCCTCTCAGCCCTGCAAAAGCAGAAATCTCTGGTTTCAGTCTGCAGCCATCACCACCCTCAGCACGGTCAATAACATAGAGGGTGAAGAAGTAGAGTGGGTGACCCAGCTCCATGACATGGGGAGCTCGAAGACATAGATGACTTCCTGCAGGAACTAAGGTTGAGATTTGTGGACTCGGCCCACGGTCATTAAGCAGAAGCGGAGATGAAGGTGATTAAGCAAAATAACCACCCAGCTAAAGAGTATGTTGTGGAGTTTTGGAGGCTTGCGGCACTGGCCCAAACACTTCCTGGTCCACTACTCCAGGGACGGTCTGGACCAGGAGCTGCGCAATGCCAGTGTCAACTTCTAAAGCATTGCCATAACTATTATCATGGCATGGAAGGGGAAATTCCATGCATGGCTTCGCCGGAGTCAGGTCTCATGTCTACAGCCTAGTTGGAGAATATGTATTATGATGCAGGACAGAAGGGAGGAGATACAGGGGGTAAAGTTCAAACGCAATTAAACGAAAGCAGTTTCGGCTCCACAGGAGTCCACGCCAGAATGTCGATCCTAATAAATGATTGGGTTTCTTTTCAACTTTGTCTGGAGGCTCATAAATGATTAGGTCGTCTTCTGGAAACTTCACAGAGGGCCGAAACTGACTTTTAAAAAATCTATTACGATTTCCGGGTTTCCTGAATCCCAGGCTCTCCGAACACTCCCCCAATATTTGGGGTGCTTGGAGGGAAAATCAGGCAACAGGAGGCTGGAGAAAAAGACTGATTACAGCAGGAGGTATGCAGCAATGCCAAGCAGCGATGTCTTTCTCAGCAGCAGAAGCAAGAAAAGATGAGTACTTTTGAAAATCAACCCCTAAAGCAGCTGAACTGGAATTCCCTTGCCGTAGTCCCCAGATACAGGGAAGGGTCTCAAGCAAGGTGGCAAGGGTGGACTGGGGGTGGGACTGGAAACAAGCCAGGCTGATGGAATTGTGACCCGACAAAAGCGCGAACGTCATAAGCGCACCAACAAAACCGCGGCGCTAAAACCGCGATGTCAAAAGCGCGCCAACAACAGCGCGCCGACAACAGCGCACCGACAACAGCGCGCCGACAACAGCGCACCGACAGAAGAGCGATTTAAGTTAAGGTAAGGTTTAGGGTTAGGTTTAGGGTTAGGTTTAGGGTTAGGTTTAGGGTTAGGTTTAGGATTACGTTACAGCGTGCTTCTGTCGGAGCGCTTTTGTCGGCGCGCTTTAGGGCTAATTCGTCGCTCATTCGTCGCGCGGTTTTGTCGGCGCGGTTTTGTCACCGCAGTTTAGTCAGGCGTGCTTTTGTTGTTCGCGCATTTGTGGTGGAACCGATGGAATCCCTAGGGCGTGCAATAGAGCAACTGAAGGAGGGTCTTGACCAGGCCACCCTTGCTGATGAGGGGCCATCATGCTGCCCAAAAGAGAGGGGAGGGACATCTGATCCTGTTGGGGAGAAGAGATGCAGACTGGAGTGCAGCCCCCCTCCCCCTCCTGATAGGAGAAAGAGCCCAAAACGGCAACCAGAGCCTCTCCCACGCAGCAGGCAGGCTGCCAAGAGCAGGCAACCCTCTCCCTCTCTCCGAACTAGGGGTAAAGAAGATGACCAGGCATATCAGGCCCAAGCATACCAAGCGCGACAGGAGGCTGGGGGATTAGGGCTGAATGACCCACCCCAATTCAGGGGAAAGTTTGACAGAGACTCAGACCAGGTAGCCCTATTCCTTGATTCAGCTGATATCCACCTAGAACGCTATGGGCACTTCTACCCATCCCCCAGAACCATGGTGAATTCCATCGCAGAGGGTCTAGAGGGAGAAGCAAGGGAATAGCTAGTCGCCATCCACAAGAGGAGAGTCCCCCAACTGCAAGACATAGATGACTTCCTGCAACTACTAGAGGCCAGATTTGAGGAGGTGGAGGACTCATATGCGGAAGAGGAACTCAGCAACCTAAAGCAGAGAGGCTGTCCATTCAGAGAGCACATCCATGCATTTAGGAGGGTCATAGGAAGGCTACCCACTTTACCAGAGCGGCTGCTGGTGTATTTTTTCAGAACAAGCCTGGACAAGCAAATTGCTCAGGTAACTGCATACTGCGACATCCCAAATCAACTCTCCGAGTGGTTCTGAGTAGCAAAAGTCGACAGCGGGCTGCGCACCAACGACAGGAGAAAGCAACTGGACACACAATAGAGAGATCAACCCAACTTGAAACCATCAAGCTGGCGGGGAACCACAGCACCACAGCAGGCCGCGATTCCAGCCCACCCTTGAATTCCGGTAAAATGCTACAGACGCGAGGGGATGGGCCACATGGCAGTTGCATGCCCAACCCCAGCCCCAAAACCAAGGCCAGACCCACCGCCTGGGGCACGACCAGAACGAGGCCCCAAATGGACCACCAACAAGTTTGGGAAAGCCCTCCAGGCTGCAGACGCCCCTTCCCCCCCCCCCCCGGTGAAAGTGGTGGAACCCCAGGCAATGACAACCAGTTGCCCGAAACATATGACAACGAGGACGAGGGAGAAAATGACCCAATGGTGAGTGAATCAATTCACCCTTTCCTTTTTCCAATACGCCTCAGAGCCCCAAAACCGGAACCCAGTGGAATTTTCAAGCCCTAATAGACTCAGGCTGCACAAGGTGTTTGATCAACCTAACCACAGTCCTGAAACTGGGGATCAGAGCAAAAAGACTGGCCCACCCAATCTGGTTCAACCAGGTCGACGGGTCTCAAATGGGAGGAGCCTATGCAACTCACCTAACTGAACCAGTGAGGCTAGAACTAGCGGATCACTGGGAAGTAATTTGATTCATAATAGTCCCCAAAATGACAGATGCAGTCATACTGGGACTTTCCTGGCTAGACAAGTAGGGACCGACCATCTGGTGGCAAGGGGGTACCCGCAGAGTTAGGAGATCAAGGGCCCCCAATCCCTCCCACACCAGCAAGCAGAAACACCACCCACGCTGGAAACCCCCAAGAGAGCCTACAGAACAACTGGCAACCACATCCGACAAAATCTCAGAGGCCGAACTGATTCCAATAGAATATCAGGACCTTGGAGAAGCATTCAGCAACGCCGAGTGCAATGTTCTGCCTTCCCCGCCGGGAGACAGACTGTGCCATCAAAATCATCCCCGGGGCAAAACTGCCCAGGCCCAAACTGTATACCATGACGCCCCGGGAAATGCAAGAGATGTGCAAATACATAGAAAAAATCCTAGCAACGGGGTTTATTAAAAAAAAGATGGAACCATGAGATTATGTGTTGACTTTCGAGGGATAAATGGGGTTGTCCGTACACAACCTATACCTACTCCCCCTCCTGAAGGACATGCTGTCTCATCTGGCCAAGGCAGCTTTCAATTCAAAATGATGCCTTTGGGACTGCAGGGGGCCCTAGTGGTATTCATGGAGTTGATAATCAAGGTGTTGCATGAGCACCTCTACAATGGGGTCCTCATCTACCTAGATAACATCCTTATCTACACTGAGACCATGAATGACCACGTACCCCTGGTCCGCCAAGTACTGGAAAAACTTCTGGCAGCCATACGTCAAGGTATCAAAATGTGAATTCCACCGTGCATGGTTAGACTACCTGGGTTACCGAGTGTCAAATGAGGGAATAGAGATGTGCCAAAGTGCAAGTCATCTTAGGCTGGCAATCCCCTCGCACACCCAGACAACTACAAAGTTTCCTAGGTTGCACGAACGTCTACAGGCAATTCATCCCCTCCTTTATGAAGATTGCCAAACCCCTGGCAGACCTCCTGAAGACAGGGAACCCATGAAACCTCGTCCGAGACAACCCCTACCATTGGACCTAACCGTTCGAGACACTAAAAGAAATGTTTGCAAAGGAGCCAGTGCTGAAGCAACCTTTCGTGATCCAGGTAAATGCCAGCGACATGGCAGTGGGAGGAGTGCTACTCCAAAGAAACAACTAAGGAAACTTACAACCCTGCGCCTACACCTCCCGCAAGCTCACAGACACAGAGAGACGATGGGCTGCATGGGACAAGGAGGCTTTCACAGTGATATGGGCACTGCTAACCTGGAGACACCTGTTGGAAAGGGTCCAGAAACCATTTGAAGTCCTCTGGTGACTCACCAGGCTGGAATTCTGACTGTAACATTCCCAACAATCAGGACATTCAAAGGGTTTCTCTTCTGTGTGAACCCTCTAGTGTGTCACCAGCTTGGAATTGGTATTGAAACTTTTACCACAATCAGGACACTCAAAGGGTTTCTCTCCTGTGTGACTCCTCCTATGTATCACCAGGTTAGAATTGTTACTAAAGCTTTTCCCACAATAAGGACACTCAAAGGGTTTTTCTCCTGTGTGAGTGCTCTGGTGTTTAACCAGACTAGAATTCCGACTGAAACATTTCCCACAATCAGGACATTTAAAGGGTTTCTCTCCTGTGTGAGTCCTCCTGTGCATCACCAGCTTGGAATTGGTATTGAAACTTTTCCCACAATCAGGACACTCAAAGGATTTCTCTCCTGTGTGAACCCTCTGGTGTCTAACCAGACTGGAATTGGTATTGAAACTTTTCCCACAATCAGGACACTCAAAAGGTTTCTCTCCTGTGTGAACCCTCTGGTGTGTCACCAGCTTGGAATTGGTATTGAAACTTTTCCCACAATCAGGACACTCAAAGGGTTTCTCTCCTGTGTGACTCCTCCTGTGTATCACCAGGTTAGAATTGTTACTGAAGCTTTTCCCACAATCAGGACACTCAAAGGGTTTCTCTCCTGTGTGACTCCTCCTGTGTATCACCAGGTTAGAATTGTTAGTGAAGCTTTTCCCACAATCAGGACACTCAAAGGGTTTCTCTCCTGTGTGAGTGCTCTGGTGTTTAACCAGACTAGAACTCTGACTGAAACATTTTCCACACTCAGGACATTTAAAGGGTTTCTCTCCTGTGTGAGTCCTCCTGTGCATCACCAGGTTGGAATTGGTACTGAAACTTTTCCCACAATCAGGACACTCAAAGGGTTTCTCTCCTGTGTGAGTTCTTTGGTGTGTCACCATGCTGGAATAGTGACTAAAACTTTTACCACAATCAGGGCACTCAAAGGGTTTCTCTCCTGTGTGAACCCTCTGGTGTCTAACCAGACTGGAATTGGTATTGAAACTTTTCCCACAATCAGGACACTCAAAGGGTTTCTCTCCTGTGTGAACCCTCTGGTGTCTCACCAGCGTGGAATTGGTATTGAAACTTTTTCCACATCCAGGACACTCAAAGGGTTTCTCTCCTGTGTGAGTGCTCTGGTGTTTAACCAGACTAGAATTCTGACTAAAACTTTTACCACAATCAGGGCACTCAAAGGGTTTCTCTCCTGTGTGAACCCTCTGGTGTGTCACCAGACTGGAATTGGTATTGAAACTTTTCCCACAATCAGGACACTCAAAGGGTTTCTCTCCTGTATGAACCCTCTGGTGTGTCACCAGCTTGGAATTGGTATTGAAACCTTTCCCACAATCAGGACACTCAAAGGGTTTCTCTCCTGTGTGAGTCCTTTGGTGTGTAACCAGGCTGGAATGACGACTAAAACTTTTTCCACAATTAGGACACTCAAAGGGTTTCTCTCCTGTGTGAGTCCTTTGGTGTCCCAACAGGTTGGAAGTCTGACTAAAACTTTTACCACAATCAAAACATTGAAAGGGTTTCTCTCCTGTGTGAGTCCTCTGGTGTGTAACCAGGCTGGAACGCTGACTGAAACTTTTCCCACAATCAGGACATTCAAAGGGTTTCTCTCCTGTGTGAGTCCTCTGGTGCGTAACCAGCTTGGATTTATCACAGAAACATTTCCCACATTCAGGACATTCAAACAGTTTCTCCTTGGTGTGAGTCCACATTGCCATACTTGCTAAAGCATTTATCACATTGGGAGCACTTTTAGGGCTTCTGTCCTGTGTGGGTCCTTCCATGAAACAAAACGGAGTTGTTGTGACTAAAGGTTTTGCTACATTCAGAGTATTTGTATGGCTTTTCTCCAGTCTGGATTGTCTCATGCATAATCAACTGTGATTTGCAAGTTGTATCTTTCACACAACTGGCACGTCTATGGAGCTTTTCCACAACTCATATTCCTGAGATCAAAAATATGGACTGTCCCTTGTTTTTTTGTCGTTTTGTTTCAAGCCATTTTCTTCCTCCCAGAGCAATGCCTGTCACACTGTCTGCTCCATGTGGTTTTCCAATTCTCCTTTTCCTCCTCAGTAACTTCCAGATATTTCCCTCTTTTGCTGAATGGAAAAATAATCTCCCTTGACCTTTCATGTAATATATGCTTGAATTCACACTCTCCGTTTCCCAGCTAGAAATCTGTTCTTGATTTTCCCTCGTTTCTCTCTCACCTGCTGAGGAAATTGGAGAATTGTGTGGCTCTCTGAAGGAAATGAAAAACACTTTGATTTCCGGACTGATTTGTTTTCCTTTTCAATGTTGCTTGTTATCCTCAGTCTCCAGAGTCTATAAGATTCAAATAAAAGTGTATCTTTAATTGTGCATAAAATGGTTGCAGAAGAGGAGGAAAAAAGAAAAGAGCTTATATTGCAATGAAATAGCAAACATGTCACAATCCTACAATAATTTTACATTAATCATGATTCATTTGGCACATGGAAAACTACCCAGATCCAAGTTCAAATATCCATTCAATGAAGAAATTGGTTGTTGACTGGGTCAATCAATGAATTCTTAGCAGTGCAAAGGGTTGTTTTCAAACACAGGTGTTATAAAATTTAAAAACACTAAAAATAGAAATGCAAACATGCAACCACAATTTTGCTTTGAATCCAAACTTAATGTTTTCATGGTTAGCTGAAACATGAAATATGCCAGATATTTGCATTAGTACTTCAGTCAGACTGTATTTAATTGATTCACGTTGCAACACAGGTCAGAGATAGAGACTACATCTACAAAAGCCAAAATGTAGGAGTTTCCTAGTCTCTGACATTGAGGTGTGTGTTAAGACAATGCCAAAGATTAAAGACCTCAGCAATGATCTTAGAGAAGCAATTGTTGCTGTACATCAATTTGGGAAGGTTTAAAAGGCCATTTCCAGTTACCATATTTTTTGGAGTATAAGATGCACCCTTTTCCTTCAAAAAAGGGTGAAAATCTGGGTGCATCTTATACAGTAAATACAACATTTTTGGCCTCCTGAAACACCGCCCCCTTCACCAAAATGGCTGTGCATAGCCTTTAGGAGGCTTCCAAAGTGGTCCTGGGAGCAGGCGGGGGCAGATATAAACTAAAATGGGCCGTTTTTCTCTCATTTTTGCTCCCCTAGCCCCCAGGAGCACTCTATAAGCCCCTTAAAGTCTGTGCATGCCCCCTTTTTTGGATACAAAAATGGCCCAGTTTTTGCGAGAAAAGGGCCATGTTTGGGTGATCTGCAGAGTACAAAACCTTTTTTAAATATTTGCCTCTTCAAAGTCTTGGTGCATCTTATACTCAAAAAAATACGGTAATTTAAAATCCATCATTCTACACTGAGGAAGATTATTCAGAAGAGGAAACATTTAAGACAGTTGCCAATCTTCCTAGGACTGGACATTCAAGATAATTGTCATAAAGGGAGTTTTGTTCTCACCATCTTCTGATCATGTTATTGGCCGATGTTTGGACCTGGTCAAGGCCAACCGTCCTGCCTCAGATTCCTCCACTTGGAGTGAAGTACAGAGGAGATCCCAAAGAACTGGGTTTTTTTTTTACAAGTTTGGAATTACATGCAGGAGTTTGGGGAGGTTTTTCATCGGAAGTTGCCAAAGTGAGAAGTGTTACTATGGCTTTGGAAAGAAAAGCGGCTGCCTGGATGGTAGCCTTGCATAATGATGTTTCCCCCTTGCTGAGGGATTACAAGGAGTTTATGACTGCCTTGAGGAAACGTTTTGATGACCCCCCCTAAATCAAAAGGCGAAAAACAGGATGAAACCCTTAACCCAGGAGGGGAGGCCTGAGGCTGAGTACACACAGGAGTTTTGTGAGCTGTTGGTGCACATGCGGGGGAGGTCTGAGGAGGCACCAAAAGAAGGAATGGAGGGGCATTGGGAACCCAACTGCTACGCTAGACATCTCCCAAAACTGACCCTGGCTGGTAGGGAGGAACCTGGCTGGCAACTAGGGAGACGCTGTGAAACTGCCCTGGAAAGCGTGGAAGGTGTTGATGTCCTTTCTCCAGGCCAGGAGAAGGAACCCTCCTCTTCCATGGGAGAAAGTGAAACCGATTCAGATGATGACCACTCAGGACTTAAAGTGCCCTCTACTGGATCCATAAAGAACTCTCTGGCAAATTGAAAGACAAAAAACCTCTCAGAAGTCTGAAATTTTGACTGAAACATTTCCCACATTCAGGACATTCAAAGGATTTCTCTCCAGTGGGTATAAGCATATGATTTAGAAGGCTAGTCATACTACTGACATATTTCCCACAGTCTGGACACTCATATGGTTTCTCTCCTGTGTGAGTTCTCTGGTGTGTCACCAGGCTGGAATTCTGACTGAAACTTTTTCTGTAATTAGGATATTCAAATGGTTTCTCTCTGGTGTGACACCAGGCTGGAATTGGTACTGAAAGTTTTCTGACAATCAGAACATTCAAAAGGTTTTTCTCCTGTGTGAGTTGTCTGGTGTGTCACCAGGTTTGAATTCTGACTGTAACGTTTCCCACAATCAGGACATTCAAAGAGTTTCTCTCCAGTGTGTAAAAGCATATGATTTAGAAGGCTAGTCACACTACTGAGATATTTCCCACAGTCTGGACAATCATATGGTTTCTCTTCTGTGTGAGTTCTTTGCTGTGTCACCAGGGTGGAATTCTGACTGAAACTTTTTCCACAATCAGAACATTGAAAGGGTTTTTCTCCTGTGTGAGTTCTCTGGTGTGCAACCAGGCTGGAGTTCTGACTGAAACTTTTTCCGCAATTAGGACATTCAAAGGGTTTTTCTCCTGTGTGAATCCACTGGTGTGTCACCAGGCTGGAATTCTGAGTGAAGCTTTTCCCACAATCAGGACATTCAAACGGTTTCTCTCTTGTGTGAGCACTCTGATGTGTAATCAGTTGGGAATTCTGACTGAAACATTTCCTACAGTCAGGACACTCAAATGGTTTCTCCCCTGTGTGTATAAGCATATGATTTAGAAGGCTAGTCATACTACTGAGATCTTTCCCACATTCTGGACACTCATATGGTTTCTCTCCTGTGTGAGTTTTCTGGTGTGTCACCAGGTTGGAATTCTGACTGAAACTTTTTCCGCAATCAGAACATTTAAAGGGTTTTTCTCCGGTGTGAGTTCTCTGGTGTTTCACCAGGGTGGAGTTCTGACTGAAACTTTTCCCACAATCAGGACATTCAAACGGTTTCCCTCTTGTGTGAGCACTCTGATGTGTAATCAGTTGGGAATTCTGACTGAAACATTTCCTACAGTCAGGACACTCAAATGGTTTCTCCCCTGTGTGTATAAGCATATGATTTAGAAGGCTAGTCATACTACCGAGATCTTTCCCACATTCTGGACACTCATATGGTTTCTCTCCTGTGTGAGTTTTCTGGTGTGTCACCAGGTTGGAATTCTGACTGAAACTTTTTCCGCAATCAGAACATTTAAAGGGTTTTTCTCCGGTGTGAGTTCTCTGGTGTTTCACCAGGGTGGAGTTCTGACTGAAACTTTTCCCACAATCAGAACATTCGAAGGGTTTTTCTCCTGTTCTCTCATGTGCCACAAGGAAAGAGTTCCGACTGAAACTTTTTCCGCAATGAGGACATTCAAAGGGTTTTTCTCCTGTGTGAGTTCTCTGGTGTCTTACGAGTTTGGAATTTTGACTGAAAAATTTCCCACAATCAGGACATTGAAATAGTTTCTCTCCCGTGTGAATCCTCCGGTGTTGAACCAGGGTCGAATTGGTACTGAAACTTTTCCCACAATCAGGACATTCAAAGGGTTGTTTCATCTTGGTATGAGTCCATGTTGCCATGCTCGCTAAAAAATTTACTGCATTGGGAACACTTGAAGGGCTTTTTTTCTTATGTGGATCCTTCCCTGAATCACAACAGAGTTGTTCTGACCAAAGGTTTTGCCACATTCTCCAGTTTTCTCCAGTTTGGATTCCTCTCAGGCATAATCAGCTATGAGTTGCAAGTTGTATCTTTCGCACAACAGGCACGTCTATGGAGCTTTTCCACAACTCATATTCCTGGGGAGATCAAAATTATGGAAGATCCCTTGTTTAGTGCTGCTTTGATTTAGTGGTGATATTCTTCCTTCCAGAGTGAGGCTTGCCCCACTTTCTGCCTAGTAACTTCTAGATATTTCCCTTTTTTGCTCAAAAGAACAATAATCCCCCTTGACTTTTCATGTAACATATACTTGAGTTTTGCATACTCTACTTTCTCCAGATAGAAATCTCTTCTTTATTTTCTCTTTTTTCTCTCTTACCCGGAAGGTGAAGAATTGTGTGTTTTTCTGGAGGAGGTGGAAAACATTTGATTTCTGGACTGATTTGTTTTCCTTTTCAATGTTGCTTGTTTTCCTCAATTGTTCAGCGTGCTCATATTGCCATCCTCTTTGTCTATAGGATTCAAATTAAAGTGTATAATTATGCATAAAATGGTTGCAGAAGATGAGAAAAAAAGAAAAAAGCTTATGTTACAATGAAAAAGCAAACATGCCACAAAGCTACAATAATTTTACATTAATCATTATTCATTTGACACACGGAAGACTACCCAGATCCATTCAATGATGAAATTCGCTTGTTGACTGGGTCAATCAATGAATTCTTAGCAGCGCAAAGGGTTGTTTTCAAATACAGTCCAGTGAAAAAGAAACTACACCCTCTTTGATTTCTATGGTATAGAGAATAACAGAATTGGAAGGGACCTTGGAGGTTTTCTAATCCAAGCCCTGCTAAAGCAGGAGACCATATACATGTGATTGCCACTTCTGATTTGCTTGTAGGGCCGGTTTTTGGCCTCCCGAGGCTTCAGGGAAGCCTCCTGAAGGTTCCAGAGGTTGAAAATCGGAGCTATGGACAAACTGGAAGTTCCCATTTCCTGAACTTCCAGGTTCCCCGTAGGACCATTTTTCACCCTCCGGAGCATTCAGGGACCTTCAGGAGGCTTCCCTGAAGTGACTTCCAGTTTGTCCGTAGATCCCTTTTAGCCCCCTGGAGGCTTCATCGGACCCATGGGGAACCCGGAAGTCATCATTCCCAAACTTCCGGGTTCCCCATAGTTCCCTTTTCACCCTCTGGAGGCTTCAGGGAAGCTCCTGAAGCTTCTGGAGGGCCTCCGGGAGGGGGGAGGCTGTTTTCACCCTCCCCAGGCTCCTAGAAAGCCTCTGGACCCTGGGGAGGGAGAAAAAACTGTGCCAAAAGCGATGGGTGGTTTGCTGGTTGCCTGCACATGCGTGGGGATGTTCCGCGCATTGAATTATGGGTGTGGGCACGCCCGCACATGATCCCCACTGCTCTACCCCCGCTTTTGGCATGGGAGCTAAAAAAGGTTAGCCATCACTGCCCTATACCGTTTCAGACAAATCACTCTCTTGTGTCTTTTGAAAAGCCTCCAATGATGGAGCGCCACAGTGACAGCCAAGTGCTGCTAATAAAGTGCCCTTGATCAATTGATGTGATTGCTGCTGCAAACTCTGACCTATCAATTGATCATCAGCATCATCAGCATCATATAGCACATTTTTGCCTTCTGAAGCCCCGCCCCTTCACCAAAATGGTCATGCATACCCTTGTGGAAGCTTTCAGAGAGCTCTTGGGGGCTGGGGAGGGCAGAAATAAGCAAAAAATGGCCCATTTTTGCTCCCCCACCAGCAGTACTCTATAAGGCTATGTATGCAGTTTTTTTGACAAAACATGGGTCCGTTTTCGTGAAAAACGAGCCATTTTTTGCTCGTTTTTGCCACCCCGGAGCACTCTGCAAGCCCCCCCAGCGCTGTCCTTACCTTTTGTTTGAAAAAAAGGGCCCATGTTCGTGAAAAATGGACTGTTTTGGGGAGGTTTGCATTGTGCAAAAACTTTTCTTTTCCAAAAGCTCTTTAACCGATTGATGAGAATTACATTGATCAAGTGCTGCAGATTGTCAGCTGTTTCCTTCTCCAGCACATGGATAAATACACTTGGATACTACCTACCTACACACACTCTCTCCCTACCTACCTATTGTATTTCTCTCTCTCTATCCCTCTATCTATCTACCTCTCTCCCTACCTATCTACTGTATTTCTCTCTCTTTATCCCTCGACCTACCTACCTACCTACCTACCCACCCTTTCTCCCTATTTACTGTATTTCTCTCTCTTTTCTATTTCTCTCTATCCGTCTACCTACCTACCTACACTCTCTCACTACCTACCTATTGTATTTCTCTCTCTCTATCCCTCTATGTACGTACCTCTCTCTCCCTACCTATCTACTGTATTTCTCTTTCTATTACTCTCACTCTATCCCTCTACTTACCTACACACGCAATCTCTCTCCCTACCTACTGTATTTCGCTCTCTCGCGCCATCTACCTACCTACCTACCCACTCTCTCTCTCACTCTCTCTAACTCTATCTACCTACCTTTTTTAATTAGCCCCTTGAAAACCTTGGTGTGTCTTATACTCCGAAAAATGTGATCGTTGCCAATCTTCCCAGGAGTGGACATCCAAGAAAATCCATCCCAAGGCCAGATGATGCAATGGGCAGAGCAATTTTTTTTAAAAAAGGTTATATATCAGACTCTACAGGCTTCAGTTAGCATGTTAAATATCAAGATTCATGACAGTGCAAATAGAAAAAAAACGGAACAACTCTGATTCGTTTGGAAGGGTTGCTCTTCTCTCTAAAAAGGTCATAGGAACATGGCTGAGATTTGCAAAGTTGCATCTGAAAAAATCACAGGACTTCTGGAACACTGTCGTTTGCACAGACCAGACCATAATGCACAGTGACATGTTTGACAAAAATCAAGCACAGCATATCAGCACAAGCAACAAACGGCTGTTCAATCTCCCATGAAAACCCTCCAGTGATGGCAGCACCCACAACCTCTGGAGGGAAGCCATTCCCAAAGAATCAACCTTAATTTAAGAGACTTTTTCAATCTTTCCACCAGAAGGAAAATTGCAGCCACCAGTTTCACAGCGGGCGGCACCAGTGGGCTTAAATTCGGGGAGGGAAGGAACCTGCAGCAGCAGCAGCTGAGATGCTTCAGCCCAGTTGCTTCTCTGCTTCCAGGCCGTGGAGGGAACCGAAGAGCCCGACTTGCTCCAGGACTCTCCTCCCACCTGCCCTCCACTCACCTTCCAGCTGCTGGTTCGATCCTTCGACTCTGGATTGGGCAGCATACAAATGTTATTAAACTTCAAACTTGGAAGAGCCGCCCAGCACACCTCCTTCCTCCCATGAGTCATCCGGAAGAGGAAGTTCCTCTGCGCTTCTCTCCTCCTATCCTTTCTAGCAATGGTTTAAAACTCCTTTTTTAAACGCAAGCATGGTGTAGATGGCTTTCTAGGCACAGATGTTGCCTGACCGCCATCTAGCGACAGGAGGTGGAAACGCACACTTGTCCAATCTCCATCAAGGTATTTGGAAGATGTTTTCAGAGATTCCATGGCAGCAGGTCCTTTTCGATTCCTCGAATCTCTCTTTGATCAGTTTCCATCCATTGTATCCTAAAAGGTCCTTAAAAATCCTGTCCTTAGAATTTGGGTGGGGGAAGGCAAATTTTAATCCCATCAACTGGAGCTGAAGGTTTTTTCTTTGTGAATAGGCTGGCCTGGATTTCTTAATGGGCACAAAATCTCTGAAGATACTTTTCTCCATTTCTCCTTTGGGTAAATATAATATTCTGCCTCTCTTTAATATTCCCCAAAACATTTTATTCTCGGGGTGGGTGGGTTTGTGATTGCTTCTCACAGTACACAGACCACATAACCATGCCAACTTACAATATCTGTTGCAGCTGTGGTCATTAAGCAAATCACCATGTTCCGTTCAGTGCAATGTACCATTACTGTGACTTACAACTTCCTGTCATTTTTGTTTCTTGGAAGTCAATTGTGAAGGTTCCAAATGGCGATTCCATGACTGTGGAACTCAGCAACTATTGTAATTGCAAGCCAGGGCTGCCCCCAAATAACTGTGATGGCCACAACTTTGAGAAATGCTTGTAAGTCTACTTTTTCAGTACCAGTGTAATTGTGAAGGCTGAGTAGTAAGTGGTAAGCAAGGATGGTCTATAAAACTGACTAACCCAAAGAGGGCTCGATAGCTGTTATTTAAAAAATCCTAGTTTAAACACAGTTGTGTCAGGATTATAAATGGATAGTGCACCACTACAAAATCTTATGTTTTGTTTGCTAGGTATGGAAGTTAAAAAAATCACAGAGGACAGCAGTGGCATTATCAGTTCTATATTGTTTCCAAGAAAAGAACATGTCTACAAAATCACAAGTTAACCCTAATATGAAGGAGAACCAGTTTTAAAGCATGTACCACCAATGGAATGAAATCTCGGGAGTGGAGAAATATGTAGTGTAGAAAGTTAGCACCGACTCCTCTCCTAGAATAATGAGGTCTCTTAAATGAGATAATCAAAAAAATTCCAACATCAAGTTGGTTCCTACCCGTTTTATATCTTTGTAATGTAGAACACCCAAGATATATAAGCTGCAGTTCTGCTTTAGGTCAGGGCTGATCAGAGGGCTGCCAATGCTTTTGTGAAATCCAGTGTGCAGAGTGTGTCAAGCTTCAAATGGCGTTTTTGCTGTTGCAACTATTATCATTTCTCAGTTTGCAAAAAAAACTATGGGGCGACAGAAGGGGGAGATAGAACAAAGCTCCAGACATCGATGCCAGCCATGGGAACCAAGGACGTTTCGGCAGGTTTACCAGAGCCAAAAAAGACTTTCTCACAACAACACTAGAAGTCTCCATTGGACAATGTGTCCTGGCCTAATAGCAGGGAGGGAAAACTTGAATGTTAACTATGTGCATTTGCATGGGAAATAGATCTGCTTTTGCCCTCATCTTTGCCGATATGATGTATTCATTAAAGCTTTGCTGCTTGCTACCTGTGCATAGAGAAAACCTCCCTGTTCCTATGAACAATGTGAAAGAGAAATGTTGGACTGGATTACTGTGAGGAATGGACTTTAGGACAGGATCTATTTCCAAGGAAGATTTTATTCTGGTAAACTGAGCAGAGGTAATTTCCAAAGAGGAATGGGTGATGACAATTTCTCAACGGAGAAAAAGGCGGAAGGTGCATTATATCATGTTTTCTTTTTTTCGACTCCTTTCCTGCTTCTCTGTATCAATTGTTTTAGTTTGTTTTGCATATTTTATTAATTAAAATTTTGAATTAAAAAAAGGAATGTGTATCAAACAAAGAGTGGGGCAACTTTGATACATTTATGTATGCACATCTGTATTACCAATCTTTCTTCCAACCCTTTGAAATGCCTTTTGGAAACATTTCTCTCAGCATATATAGACAGTCATCTCCTCTTCCCAAGCCCCCCTTTTCTAGCTCTGCTGGTTACGGAATTTCCTCTCTTTGACCTAATGAAAACTTCTGTGTATGGAAAGTTACAGACGCATAAGACATTTAGCATGGGTGCCCTTGGAAGCATCTCTGGCCAGCACGAATGAAGTTGGCTTCCTTTAGTCTCTTACCCATTGAAACTCTTCGATCCTAAATCCTTGGCAGCGACCACTCCAAAAAGATTTTTACAATTTCTACAAATATAAATACAGGTAATCCTTGGGTTACAAGTGTTCTCTTAGCAAATGTTCAAAGTTACACGATAAGCCCCTCCCTCCCCCCAGCATTTACAAACAAATCCCGAAATTATGAATACTGGAGCACCATGGCTGTTGTTCATCCTAACAAACAACTTCAGAGGCTCTGTTATATTCACCCCTATTCTCCCAACCCCCACCCCACCCCCAGATGAGTCTTCACAGGCATTTTGCCTGTGGAGAGTGACTTACCTTGGAAAGATCTCTCTGTTGTGCTTTATTTGCCTGCATTCAGAGGACAGAGGCCTAACGTACCGCAAGATCACGCAAGGTCAGTAGTCTTGAGTAATATCACACTTTAGGGATCTATTCTCTGTGAATTGAGGCGTGGACGTTTGCAAATGGAGGGAAGACTTCAGTCTTTCAGGCCTTCCCTCCATTTGCCATTTCCTTGCCAATGCCTGCTGGAAGATTTGTCACTAGCTTGAAGAACTTCTCTTGCTTCTTTCAAGGATTTTGTGATATCCCCGAGATCAGCAAGACGTATTCTTCCTGTTCACCATCTCTTCAGGACAGTTTAGGTCTGTTTGGACCACCCAGTGGCAAAAGTATTGGCTATGGTCTCAGAGCATTGAGACCACACAACCATCTCGTCGTGACATTGGCTCCTCGCTGGAAGATTGCACTGTTATAGGGCCTCAGCAGCCCTTTGCAAAGTCCCTTTGTTGGCACCAACCAACGTGGGAGGAGTGGGTGTGTCCCTCCAAGGTCCTGTTTCTACAGGCAAAGGCTTTTTGCAAAGGGCTGCCAATGCCTACAGGACATTTGCCAATGAGAAAGCAACCCTAAGATGTCACGCACAGCCTCTCAGGGCTGCTTTCCTGGCGCCAGATGCCTTGTCAAGCTGATCTGGAGCAAGAAAGCAATGAACATGTGGGCGAAAGCAGGGAGTGATGTCGTTCAATGTACGAGATTCATTCCCACAACTTCTCAAGTTTCAGATGGAATGGGCAGGATCCACTACATTCGTAACCCAAGAACTACCCATATCCAGCAAGTCCTGCTGCTAATGACCAGATAGGCATTATCACACTAATATGTTGCCATTTTTTCTTTCCTCCTTCCCGTTTAATACCATTACATATTTGCCAACAAAAAATTAGGCAAATTCTTTGTAGTCCAATTAAATAGTCAATTTCTCAGTTGGACTTACAAAGGGACTTTAGAAATGAAATTCAAACCTTTTCTACACTCATCACTTGGTGCCTCATGTGGATTTTCTTGTGTGCAATAAGGGTGGAATTTTTCCTGAAGCACTATCCATATTCGGGACACTCAAATGGTTTTTCCCCTGTGTGTATAAGTTTATGATTTAGAAGGCTAGTCCAAATACTGAAATCTTTCCCACAGTCTGGACACTCATATGGTTTCTCTCCTGTGTGTGTTCTCTTGTGTGTCACCAGGCTCGATGAAACTTTTTCCACAATCAGAACATTCAAAGGCTTTTTCTCCTGTGTGAGTTCTCTGTTGTGTTTTGTGTTTGTTTGTGTTTTATTAGTTTTGTATGCTGCCCACTCCCGAAGGACTCCGGGCGGCTCACAATAAAACAGGGAAAGGGGGATAAATAGGACAATAAAACAATTTAAAAAATACACAGCATTCACAATTGAAGCGGGGCTGGATACTTCAACAGCCCCCAGCCTGTCGGAACAGCCAGGACTTAGTAGCTTTACGGAAGGCCGGGAGGGTAGTAAGGGTCCGGCTCTCCACGGGGAGCTCGTTCCAGAGGGCCGGAGCAGCAACAGAGAAGGGTCTCCCCCGGGGAATCGCCAGCCAACATTGGCTGGCAGATGGAATCTGGAGAAGGCCCAGCCTGTGCAATCGAATCGGTCTTTGGGAGGTAATTGGCAGGAGGCGGTCTCTCAGATACCCAGGTCCGATGTCATGCAGGGCTTTATAAGTAATGACTAGCACCTTGAAGCATGTCCAGAGACCAATGGGCAGCCAGTGCAGCTCGCGTAGGATAGGTGTAACGTGGGTGCACCTAGGTGCACCCACAATCACTCGTGCGGCTGCATTCTGGACTAGCTGAAGTCTTCGAACACTTTTCAAGGGCAGCCCCATGTAGAGCACATTACAGTAATCCAGTCTTGAGGTGATGAGGGCGTGAGTGACTATCTGAAGTACTTCCCGGTCCAGGTAGGGTCGCAATTGGTGCACCAGGTGAACATGGGCAAAGAACCCCCCCTGGTCACAGCCGACAAATGGTAATCTAAAGTCAGCTGTGGGTCCAGGAGGACTCCCAAATTGCGGACCCTCTCTGAAGGGCATATAATTTCACCCCCCCAGACTGAGAGATGGAATAGTTAGCCAATCTTTGGGAGGGAACATCAATAGCCATTCAGTCTTGTCGGGATTGAGTACAAGCTTGTTCGTTCCCATCCAGACCCTAACAGCCTCCAGGCACTGGCACATCACTTCTACCGCTTCACTGAGTTGGCACGGGGCGGACAGACACAGTTGTGTATCGTCCGCATATTGATGGTATTTAATCCCATGCCGTTGTATGATCTCACCCAGCGGCTTCATGTAGATGTTAAATAGGAGGGGGGACAGGACCGAGCCCTGCAGCACCCCATAATTGAGGGGCCTAGGGGTCGACCTCTGCCCTCCAACCAACACCGACTGCGACCTAGGAGGAGAAACACCGAAGAACGGTGCCTCCCACTCCCGCCTCTCGCAACCGTCGCAGAAGGATACCATGGTCGATGGTATCAAAGGCCGCTGAGAGGTCAAGGAACACTAGGATAGAGGATTGACCCCTATCCCTGGCTCACCAGAGATCATCGATCAGCGCAACCAAAGCAGTTTCCATGCTGTAACCAGGCCTGAAACCGGACTGAAAGGGATCTAGATAATCGGTTTCATCCAAGGACCGCCAGAGTTGAGAGGCCACCACTTTCTCAACAACCTTCCCTACAAAGGGGAGGTTGGAGACCGGACGATAGTTGCTCAAAATGGCTGGATCCAGAGACGGTTTCTTCAGGAGGGGTCTCACCACCGCATCCTTTAGGAGGAGCGGGAAGGATCCCTCCCAGAGAGAGGTGTTAATTATCGTCTGGATCCAGCCACATGTCACCTCCCTGCTGGTCGAAACCAGCCAGGAAGGGCACGGGTCCAGTATACAATTGAAGCCGCCCACAGTTGTGTATTGTCTGCATATTGATGATATTTAATCCCGTGCTGGCGTATGATCTCACCCAGTGGCTTCATGTAGATGTTAAATAGGAGCGGGGACAGGACTGAATCCTGCGCATCCCGTAATTGAGGGGCCTAGGGGTCGATCTCTGCCCTCCGACCAACACCGACTGCGACCTGTCCGAGAGGTAGGAGGAGAAACACCGAAGAACGGTGCCTCCCACTCCCACCTCCCGCAACCGTTGCAGAAGGATACCATGGTCGATGGTATCAAAGGCCGCTGAGAGGTCAAGAAGCACCAGGATAGAGGAGTGACCCCTATCCCTGGCTCGCCAGAGATCATCGATCAGCGCAACCAAAGCAGTTTCCGTGCTGTAACCAGGTCTGAAACCGGACTGAAAGGAAACCAGATAATCGGTTTCATCCAAGGACCATCCGAGTTGAAAGGCCACCACTTTCTCAACAACCTTCCCAACAAAGGGGAGGTTGGAGACTGGACGATAGTTACTCAAAATGGCGGGATCCAGAGAAGGCTTCTTCAGGAGGGGTCTCACCACCACATCCTTTAGGAGGTGCGGGAAGGACCCCTCCCGGAGAGCGGTGTTAACTATCGTCAGGATCCAGCCACGTGTAACCTCCCTGCTAGTCGAGACCAGCCAGGAGGGACACGGGTCCAGTATACAGGAGGAGGCACTCACCGCTCCCATGGCCTTGTCCACTTCCTCAGGAGCGACAAGTTGAAACTCGCTCCATAAAATTCACTCAAGACCTTCCCCCGGTACCTCGGCTGGTACCGTGCAATTGGAGTCCAGGTCTGTCCGAATCTGAGCGACTTTATCCGTTAAATACTGGACAAATTCCTCAGCTCTACCTTATAAAAGTTCATCCGCGTCCCTCCCTTTCAGGAGGGAGCGGGTTATCCTGAACAAGGTGGCTGGGCGCGATTCAGCGGATGGCGCTTCATCTCCCTGAGTTCCTCAGTGAACCAAGGAGCCCTCCTGGATCCACTGCCGCGGAGAGGTCGTAAAGGCACAATCTGGTTTAGAGCCTCCGCCGCAGCTGTATTCCAAGCAGCGACGAAAGACTCAGCTGGACTATGGGCGAGAGAATCAGGTATCTCACCAAGCGCCATCTGAAATCCCATAGGGTCCATCAGGTGCCTAGGGTGGAACCACCTAGTCGTCTCCCCCTCCCTACAGTAGGGGATTGGTTTCCGAAAGTCAAGCCTCAGTAGGAAGTGATCAGACCATGACAAGGGCAAGATCTTAATGCCCTTCAAATCTAGATCACGTCTCCACTGCTCCGAGAGAAATATGAGGTCAAGCGTGTGACTCGCTGTATGAGTCGGACCCTGAATTACCTGGGTCACGTCCATGGCTGTCATGGAAGCCATGAACTCATGTGCCCTGTCAGAGCGTTCGCCGAGCGACAGCAGGTTGAAATCCCCCAGCACTATAAGCCTGGGGAACTCAATCGCCAGCTCGGCTACTGACTCGAGGAGCACAGGGAGGGCTGTTGTAACGCTGTTGGGAGGTAGGTACGTTAGCAACAAACCCATTTGACCCCCAAGGTCTAACTTCACCAGCAGGGACTCACACCCAACAAGCTCCGGAGCAGGGATCCTACGAGGAACTAATGATCTTCGAGGTGGCGCAGTGGTTAAATGCAGCACTGCAGGCTATTTCAGCTGACTGCAGTTCTGCAGTTCGGCTGTTCAAATCTCACCGGCTCAGGGTTGACTCAGCCTTCCATCCTTCCGAGGTGGGTAAAATGAGGACTCGGATTGTTGTTGGGGACAATATGCTGACTCTGTAAACCGCTTAGAGAGGGCTGAAAGCCCTATGAAGCGGTATATAAGCCTAACTGCTATTGCTGCTATTGCTATGACTGCCACTCCCCCACCTCTTTCTCTGGTGTTGTGGCTGGTGGAGCACCTGAAAACCTTCTGGGCACATGTCAGTGAGGGGGACTCCTCCCTCATGGCCCAGCCAGGTTTCAGTAATACATGTCAGGTCTGCCCTCTCATCTAATATTAGGTCCCAGACGAGGGGAGCTTTATGAATCACAGACCTGGCATTTAGCAACAGCAGCCTGAGACCAGGGCCCTGAGAACTCTCACCATCTGGTCCTGGAGTGGAGCTGATAGGGCCGGAAGGGGGGATCGCTGTAACGTAGCGAACCCTCCTTCCCTGGTAATGGCTAGCCCTATAGCTCCCGTCGAACCTGCCTCTCCCAACAATGACCGGGATGCACCGGCCCATCCCCGCACCCGTCGGCCCCACCTCCCCTCCCGTAGCCTCCGTTCTCCCCGGCAGGCCATTCAAACCACACATTCTGGGACAAGAGGCGGGTCCAGGCCCCCATCCACTTCTGCTTCTGCACTCAGTGGAGGGGGCACCAGGTCGCACTCTCAATCCCCTCATACACTCCGGCCAGACATTCTGCGCATGCATACCCCACTAATAGTAAAAATGTTAAGATATACAAAAACAAGATAAAAGTTTAAAATTTAAGTCTAAAACACGTGGGAACATTCTCTCAGCCATCCATACCAACATTCACTCCTACACTCAGCAAAGTTGGGCGCCGTTCTTGAGCCGTCAGGCGGTTGGCGCAGCTTTGCGCTAAACAAGTTAGTAATAGTACAAGAGAGGAAAGTCTTTGCGCTCAGGAGCTTCTCCTCCGCTGAGTCCAGTAGGAGGGACAAAGTTCTACATTTTAAAGTGGATGGGGGGTTCACCCCGGTCTGGGGTGAAGAGGGCAAATTCCCTACCCACGTCCTCTTCGTCCTCCGCTTTCCCTTTCTGCAAAGATTGCAAATACAGAGTGGCATTCAAGGCTCTCGACGAAGGTGGGGATCGAAGGACTCCATGGCCGAGCAGCAGCAGCCGGAATGGCAAGGGGGGAGGCCCTCGTGTCCGCGTTGGTGATCTGGATCGGACCAGAAAGCAGAGGAGGGAGTAGGCGAGGGAGGAAGGCGTAGTGCCCGAGCCAAATAATGGCGATGAAAAGGCGACAGACTATTGGTCTCCCGCGCCCAGTTCTCTCCGAAGTAATAGTCCTAGAGACAAAGTGAGGGTGGGTCTATCCTCCACCCATCAACCCATCAACCACGGACCTTGAATGAAGCGGATTATCTAGACTCCTTTCAGTCCGGTTTCAGGCCTGGGTACAGCATGGAAACCGCTTTGGTCGCCCTGATCGATGATCTCTGGCGGGCCAGGGATAGAGGACATTCCTCTATCCTGGTGCTTCTTGACCTCTCAGACCATGGTATCCTTCTGCAACGCCTGGAGAGGTGGGAGTGAGAGGCACCGTTTTACGGTGGTTGTCCTCTTACCTCTCTGACAGGTCGCAGTCGGTGTTGGCCGGGGGGGGCAAAGGTCGACCCCTAGGCCCCTCAAATGTGGTGTGCCACAGGGTTCAGTCTTGTCCCCCCTCCTATTTAACATCTACATGAAGCCACTGGGTGAGATCATGCGACAGCACGGGGTAAAGTACCACCAATATGCAGATGATACACAACTGTATCTTTCTGCCCCGTGCCAGCTCAGTGTAGTGGCGGACATGATGTGCCGTTGCCTGGAAGCTGTCAGGATCTGGATGGGGATGAACAAACTTGTGCTCAATCCCGATAAGACCGAGTGGCTTTGGATGCTGCCCCCGAAGGACAGCCTAGACAGTCCATCCTTAACCCTGGAGGGTGAAAATTTACATCCCTCAGAGAGGCCCCGCAATTTGGGGGTCCTCCTGGATTCGCAGCTGACACTGGATCATCATCTGTCGGCTGTGACCAGGGGGGCCTTTGCCCAGGTTCGCCTGGTGCACCAATTGTGGCCGTATTTGGATCAGGAGGCACCTCAAACAGTTAGTTACGCCCTTGTCACCTCTAGGCTGGATTGTTGCAAAGCGCTCTACATGGGGCTACCCTTGAAAAGCATTCAGAGACTGCAGCTAGTCCAGAATGCAGCCGCGTGAGCGATATTGGGTGTACTGAGGTACACCCACGTTACACCTGTCCTCCACGAGCTGCACTGGCTACCAATTGGTCTCCGGACACAATTCAAGGTGTTGGTTATTACCTTTAAAGCCCTACATGGCTTAGGGCCAGCGTACCTCCGAGACCGCCTACTGCCACATACCTCCCAGTGGCCAGTAAGATCCCACAGATTGGGCTTCCTTCAGGTGCCGTCAGCCAGACAGTGTCGGCCGGCAGGCCCCCAGAGGAGAGCCTTCTCTGTGGCTGCTCCGACTCTTTGGAATCAGCTACCCCCAGAGATCCGGACCATACCCACTCTCATGGCCTTCAGGAAAGCTGTTAAAACCTGGCTGTTCCAGCAGGCCTGGGGCTGTTGACCTCATTGTTGTGGTCCAGCCCCGATTAGAATGAATGCATGTGGATTTATGATTTTAAACTGTCTTTTTTCTTATTATTTTTTTCTCTCTTTTTCTTCTTCTTTTGTAAGCCGCCCGGAGTCCTTCGGGATTGGGCGGCATATAAATTTTAATAATAAATAAATAAATAAATAAATAAATAAATAAATAAATAAATAAATAAATAAATAAACAAACAAACAAACAAACAAACAAACAAACCATGGTTAGACTCAATAAGCCAGGGGTTGTTCCCTTACCAGCTCCACCGAAGATCCCCTTCATCCTTTTTGATTCGGTCTGCTTTGCTGCCTGGGGAACAACCGTGCCAAACCGCTCCTGCCCTCAATCCCCGTGAAGCCCTGCTGAACTGGCATGAGCAGCACATGGGGCCCGGGTGGGAGGCAGCCTTTTCTGCAGCATCCTCCTCCCCTCTTTGGATTGACCTGCAGCAGAGACGGGCGGGACTCTGCCTTTGCAGAAATGGAGTGGGTGCATGTGCAACAGCCTCGGTATGTCTGCTTGCCATCCCACAGGATCTCCGCCACCCCTCTCGGCTCCAGCACAGGGTCTGCATTTCCACCAAGGGCCGTCCGCCCAATGACTGGCCAGATTGGGCTGGACGCCAACCTCAGAAGGCAAGCAGGCATGGTGGACTGCCAGTAAGGCAATGTGGAAGGCAGGGAAGCACGGCAGTCACCTGCTGTGGCAAGGAGGGTTACTGTAGGCTTTCAGCAACCCCTGCACAAGCTCCATCAGTGCTCGCCATCTCCTCCATCTTTCCCGAGTCTTCCTGCTGCCTGGTAGGCTGGCTAAGCAGTTGGGGCTCAGGACCCCAAATAAGCAGCTCCAAATGGAGCAAAAAGTTTCCTGACATTTTAGTAGAGAGTTGGTTTAATGCCAGGGTTCCGAGTAATAGATCCATCGCAAGCAAACCTCAGAGGCAGGTAAATTCCTAAAAGAATATCTTTATTGGAAATATCAAATTGGCACAAATCTGGTTAAAACCAACTCTGAGGGACCCCTTGTTTTCACCTAATTAAAAGTTTTCCTCTCAATCCCAAACACATAGCCCAATCGCTGGACTTTTATACAGTTTCTTCTACAGCATTTTGAAATTTGGAGGCTTGTTTTGTGTATTTTGTTATTTGATTTTAATTACCATATTTTTCGGAGTACAAGATGCCCTGGTGTATAAGACACACCAAGATTTTGAAGAGGCATTTTTTTTAAAAAAAGAATTGCACTCTGCAGACCTCCCAAAAATGGCCGTTTTTTTGCGAAAACAGGCCCATTTTTTGTAAAAAAAAAAAAAAAAAAAAAAGTGGGGAGCATGCATAGCCTTTAGGAGGGTTGTAGAGTGCTCCTGGGGGCTGGGGGGGGGACAAAAAGAGGCAAAAAGAGGCTCCGACCCTGTGGAACGACCTCCCCGTCGAGATCCGTACCCTCACCACCATCCAGACCTTCCGCACAGCCCTCAAGACCTGGCTCTCCCATCAGGCCTGGGGATAGGTTCCCAATTTACCCGCCCGAGTGTTGACTGTTGAATGCGAGTTGTGTTTTATTATTTTCTTTCTTTTGTTCACATATTGTTTGTTTCTGATATTGCACCCCCTTCCCTGTGATTGTAAGCCGCCCTGAGTCCCCACAGGGAAAAGGGCGGCCTATAAATCTTAATAAAATGACTCAAAATGACTCAAAAATGGCCCGTTTTTGCTCATTTTTCCTCTCTCCAGTCCCCAGCAGCACTCTGGAAGCCTCCTAAAGACTATGCATGGACATTTTTGCAAAAGGGGTGGGGTTTCCAGGGGCTGTATTCAGTGTATGATGTACCCATATTTTCATCCTCTTTTTTGAGGGGGAAAAGGTGTTTCTTATACTTTGAAAAATACGGTAGTTGGTCTCACAAAGGCCAGCAATGATTTGGGTTTTTTAATCTTGTTTAGCAAATGTAATTAATCCTAGATGCTGACTTCCTTGGGGTTTTATTCCTGTCTTGAATGGATTACCAAATATGCATTTCTAAAAGTTGCCCCTTTGTTTCTCCTGGGGGCAGAGAGCTGAGGCTTTGAGAATCTGTCTTTATAAACATGTTTCCCCCCTAGGGAAAATATAATATTCTGCCTTTTTAATATTTCCTAACATATTTCATTCTTCTAAAGGGGGTTGCTAACTTTCTTCAATTGGAAACAATATGGAACTGATGATGCCACTGCTGTCTTCTGTGATTTTTTAACCTCTGTGGGAAGGGAACTTCACCAAGTGTTCCATTAGGAAGACCAGTACAGCCCATAACCAAAGTGGAAGTCACTAGAATAACAAAGCCAGGATACATTAACAAACCTCCTGAGAATAATTACCGGGATATCCGGACAATTAGAAATAGCTGCAGAGTACAAAATAATACAAAATACCTAGGAAGTGCAGGAAGAAGACAAAGATTTCAGCTAGAGTTTTATCAGATCATAATCCAGTTTGGATGGAGTTGGGAGGGGTGACACAAGCAAGAAGGTCTTGGAGATTGAATGAAAATTTATTCAGATATGAAAAATACATTAATGAATGTAAAAAATTGTTAACAGAATACTTTGTTTTTAATATGAATAAGGGCACACCTATGGAAATTGTATGGGATGCAAGTAAAGCGTATATGAGAGGAGCTTTGATAAATATAAATAGATTACATAGACATAAACAAGGGGTAAAACGAACAGAACTGGAAGATGAAATTAGGAAGAAAGAGCAAGAGCTAACTTTAAAACCAGGAGATATAAAGATTAAAGAAGCAATTACCATATTAAAGGACCAATTTAATATGTTGATCTCAGACCAGGTAGCCACTAGTCTGTTATATGCAAAACATAATACTTTTTGTAATGCAAATAAATCTGGCAGATGGTTAGCTTATCAGATTAGGAAAAAACAAAATTCTTGAAACATAGCTAAATTGCTCTATAGAGGGAAGGATGTGTTCCACAGATTCAAAAGGTCTTCCGAGAATTTTTTACAGAGCTGTATAAGGGTGACAAAATTAACGGCCTAGATATAGATAGATACTTGGACAAAGAAAAAATACCCATAGTTAAAGAAGAGCAGAGGCAAAGACTGAATCAACCAACAACTTCGGGGGAAATTTTGCACGTAATTAAGCAGTTAAAGACAGGAAAGGCACCTGGTACAGATGGCTTGACAGCGGCTTACTATAAAAATCTACAATTAGAAATGGTAGAACCTCTTAAGGAATTATTTAATAAGATTCAAACGGAAGGTACCCCCATCTTGGAAGACAGCTTTTATATCCCTGATACCTAAAGAAGACCAAGGTATTACTCAACTAAAAAACTATAGACCTATCTCATTACTTAATGAAGTTGAAAGTCACAAATTTAGCCGAGATGGCTAAAATATCTGCATATCTTAAGGACCACTCAAACGAGAGATATAAACGAGACTGGAAAAAATGAAATGATTATATACAAAATAAATACAGGACTAAGAAATTCCAGATAGCTTATGCTTAAGATCAGGAATGATTTAAATTGTTTAAAGTTAGTTTAGCAAGGAGGAGCTAAGTTCAATGTAAAGATGTTATCAATTTCTTATTCTTTTTCCCAATATATTTTAGACTGCTTTTGTTAAAAATCTATACCGTGTATGGGTTCTGGGAAGTCGGAGGAAGGTTGTGGGGGAGGGTGGGGGGGAGGGATATATATCAGGTTTGACGATACGTGTTAGATTTTAATGTAATTTGACTCCACATGTATACTGTTTTCTCTTATATTTTCATTACTATTATTATGATTATTTTTTCTTTAAACTAGGATATATTAAGCATATTGACATGTAATGGAAATACACCAATGAGAGGAGTGGGAAACAGAAGGGAGAAGAAAGATGGGAAGAGAAGGATAGGAGAGAGGGTAAGTGGGGAAGATGAGGAGGATAAGGAAGAGTGGATTGTAGAGAGAGGAGCAGTAGAAAGGAAGGGGAAATAGAGTAGGAAAGGATGATGGAGGGAAGATAGAAAGTTGGAGGGTGGTAGAAGAAAGAGGTGTATGGAGAGCAGAAGAGCTATAATGGGTTTTTATTTTTCTGGGCATTGTTGACAAGAGGAACTGATGTAATTATTATTTAATACTATATGATACGGGTTATGTATAGTATACATGTGAGTGTATGTTATGAAAATGGAAATAAAAAAGTATTTTTTTTTTAAAAAAGAACAAAGCTCCAGACATCGATGCCAACCATGGGAACCAAGGACGTTTTGGCAGGTTTACAAGAGCCTAAAAAGACTTTCTCACAACAATACTGGAAGTCTCCATTGGACAATGTGTCCTGGCCTAATAGCAGAGAGGGAAAACTTGAACTTTATGTGCATTTGCGCGGGAAATAGATCTGCTTTTGCCCTCATCTTTACCGATATCATCTTTACCGATATAATGTATTCATTAAAGCTTTCCTGCTTTCAACCTGTGCATAGAGAAAATCTCCCTGTTCCAAGAGCAATGTGAAAGTGAAATGTTGGACTGGATTACTCTGAGGAATGGACTTCAAGAGAGGATCAATTTCCAAGGAAGATTTTATTCTGGTAAACTGAGCAGAGGTAATTTCCAAAGAGGAATGGGTGATGACAATTTCTCAACAGAGAAAAAGACGGAAGGTGCATTATATTTTTTTTTATTTTTTTTGACTCCTTTCCTGCTTCTCTGTATCAATTGTTTTTGCTTGTTTTGCATATTTTATTAATTAAAATTTTGACTTAAAAAAGGAATGTGTATCAAACAAAAAGTGGGGCAACTTTGATACATTTTTGTAGGCACATCTGTATTACCAATCTTTCTTCCAATCTTTTGAAATGCCTTTTGGAAACATTTCTCTCAGCATATATAGACAATCATCTCCTCTTCCCAAGCCCCCCTTTTCTAGTTCTGCTGGTTATGTGATTTCCTCTTTGACCTAATGAAAACTTCTGTGTATGCAAAGTTACAGACGCACAAGACATTTAGGATGGGTGCCCTTGGAAGCATCTCTGGCCAGCACGAATGAAGTTGGCTTCCTTTAGTCTCTCACCCATTGAAACTCTTTGATCCTAAATCCTTGGCAGCGACCACTCCAAAAAGATTTTTACAATTTCTACAAATATAAATATAGGTAATCCTTGGGTTATAAGTGTTCTTTTAGCAAATGTTCAAAGTTACACGATAAGCCCCCCTCCCCCCCAGCATTTACATACAAATCCCGAAATTATGAATACGGGAGCACCACGGCTGTTGTTCATCCTTACGAACGACCGCAGAGGCTCTGTTATATTCACCCCTATTCTCCCAACCCCAGCTGAGTCTTCACAGGCATTTTGCCTGTGGAGAGTGACTTAACTTGCAAAGATCTCTCTGCTGTGCTTTATTTGCCAGCATTCACAGAGGACAGAGTCCTAACGTACCGCAAGATCACGCAAGGTCAGTAGTCTTGAGTAATCTGACACTTTAGGGATCTATTCTCTGTGAATTGAGGCATGGACGTTTGCAAATGGTGAGAAGACTTCATTCTTTCAGTCCTTCCCTCCATTTGCCGTTTTCTTGCCAAAGCCTGCTGGGAGATTGCATTCCCATAGGGTCTCAGCAGCCCTTTGCAAACTGCCTTTGTTGGCACCAACTGAGCTTGGGAGGAGTGGGTGTGTCCCTCCGAGGTCCTGTTCCTACAGGCAAAGGCTTTTTGCAAAGGGCTGCCAAAACCTACAGGAACGCAATCCTCAAGTGATTTGCCAATGAGAAAGCAACTCTAAGAAGTCGCGCACAGCCTCTCAGGGCTGCTTTCTTGGCGCCAGATGCATTGTCCAACTGATCTGAAGCAGGAAAACAATGAGTGTGTGGGCGAAAGAAGGGAGTGATGTCGTTCAATGTAAGAGATTCACTCCCATAACTTCTCAAGTTTCGGATGCAATGGGCAGGATCCATTACATTCATAACCCAAGAACTACCCATATCCAGCAAGTTCTGCTGCTAATGACCAGATAGGCATCACACTAATATGTTGCCATTTTTTCCTTCCTCCTTCCCTTTTAACTCCATTACATATTTTCCTATAAAAAATTAGGCAAATTCTTTGTAGTCAAATTAAATAGTCAATTTCTCAGTTGGATTTACAGAGGGACTTTAGAAATGAAATTCAAATCTTTTCTACACTCATCACTTGGGGCCTCATGTGAATTTTCTTGTGTGCAATAAGGGTGGAATTTTTCCTGAAGCACCATCCACATTCGGCACACTCAAATGGTTTCTCCCCTGTGTGTATAAGCATATGATTTAGAAGGGTAGTCCTAACACTGAAATCTTTCCCACAGTCTGGACACATATGGTTTCTCTCCTGTGTGAGTTCTCTGGTGTGTCACCAGGCTGGAATTCTCACTGAAACTTTTTCCGCAATCAGAACATTCAAAGGGTTTCTCTCCTGTGTGTCCTTTGGTGTGCCAACATGTTGGAATTCTGACTAAATCTTTTACCACAATCAGGACATTGAAAGGGTTTCTCTCTTGTGTGAGTCCTTTGGTGTGTCAACAGGTTGGAATTCTGGCTAAATCTTTTACCACAATCAGGACATTGAAAGGGTTTCTCTCCTGTGTGAGTCCTCTGGTGTGTCACCAGGCTGGAATTAGTACTGAAACTTTTCCCACAATCAGGACACTCAAAGGGTTTCTCTCCTGTGTGAGTCCTTTGGTGTGTCACCAGGCTGGAATTAGTACTGAAACTTTGCCCACAATCAGGACATTGAAAGGGGTTCTCTCCTGTGTGACTCCTCCTGTGTATCACCAGGTTAGAATTGTTACTGAAGCTTTTCCCACAATCAGAACATTCAAAGGGTTTCTCTCCTGTGTGAGTTCTCTGGTGTGCCAACAGGTGGGAATTCTGACTAAAACAGTTCCCACAATCAGGACATTTAAAGGGCTTTTCTCCTGTATGAGTCCTCTGGTGTTTCACCAAGTTGGAATTGTGACTAAAACCTTTACCACAATCAGAACATTCAAAGGGTTTCTCCCCTGTGTGAGTCCTTTGGTGTATCACCAGGCTGGAATTGTGACTAAAACTTTTACCACATTCAGGACATTCAAAGGTTTTCTCTCCTGTGTGAGTCCTTTGGTGTGTCACCAGCCTGGAATGATGACTAAAACGTTTTCCACAATCAGGACATTTAAAGGGTTTCTCTGTTGTGTGAGTCCCTTGGTGTTTCACCAGGTGGGAATTCTGACTAAATATTTTACCACAATCAGGACATTTAAAGGGCTTTTCTCCTGTATGTGTCCTCTGGTGTTTCACCAAGCAGTAATTGTGACTAAAACTTTTACCACAATCACGACACTCAAAGGGTTTCTCTCCTGTGTGAGTCCTTTGGTGTTTCACCAGGTTAGAATTGTTACTGAAGCTTTTCCCACAATCAGGACATTGAAAGGGTTTGTCTCCTGTGTGATTCCTTTGGTGTGTCACCAGGTTGGAATTAGTACTGAAGCTTTTCCCACAATCAGGACATTGAAAGGGTTTCTCTCCTGTGTGAGTGCTCTGGTGTAAAACGAGATGAGAATTTTGACTGAAACTTTTCCCACAATCAGGACACTCAAAGGGTTTCTCTCCTGTGTGAGTCCTTTGGTGTGAAACCAGGCTTGAAAGCTGACTAAAACTTTTCCCACAATCAGGACATTTAAAGGGCTTTTCTCCTGTATGAGTCCTCTGGTGTTGCACCAAGCTGGAATTGTGCCTAAAACTTTTACCACAATCACGACACTCAAAGGGTTTCTCACCTGTGTGAGTCCTTTGGTGTGAAACCAGGTTGGAATTAGCACTGAAACTTTTCCCACAATCAGGACATTGAAAGGGTTTCTCTCCTGTGTGAGTCCTTTGGTGTATAACCAGGTTGGGATTAGTACTGAAGCTTTTCCCACAATCAGGACATTGAAAGGGTTTCTCTCCTGTGTGAGTGCTCTGGTGTAAAACGAGATGAGAATTTTGACTGAAACTTTTCCCACAATGAGGACACTCAAAGGGTTTCTCTCCTGTGTGAGTCCTTTGGTGTGTCACCAAGCTGAAATAATGACTGAAACTTTTTCCACAATCAGGACATTTAAAGGGTTTCTCTCCTGTGTGAGTCCTTTGGTGTGTCACCATGCTGGAATATTGACTAAAACTTTTACCACAATCAGGACATTGAAAGGGTTTCTCTCCTGTGTGAATCCTCTGGTGTGAAACGAGGTGAGAATTTTGACTAAAGCTTTTTCCACAATCAGGACATTTAAAGGGTTTCTCTCCTGTGTGAGTCCTTTGGTGTGAAACCAGGCTTGAAAGCTGACTAAAACTTTTCCCACAATCAGGACATTTAAAGGGTTTCTCTGCTGTGTGAGTCCTCTGGTGTGTCACCAGGGTGGAATTGTGACTAAAACTTTTACCACAATCAGGACACTCAAAGGGTTTCTCTCCTGTGTGAATCCTCTGGTGTGAAACGAGGTGAGAATTTTGACTAAAGCTTTTCTCACAATCAGGACACTCAAATGGTTTCTCTCCTGTGTGAGTCCTTTGGTGTGTCACCAGGTGGGAATGATGATTAAAACGTTTTCCACAATCAGGACATTCAAAGGGTTTCTCTCCTGTGTGAGTCATCTGGTGTGCCAACAGGTTGGAATTCTGACTAAAACTTTTACCACAATCAGGACATTGAAAGGGTTTCTCTCCTGTGTGAGTCCTTTGGTGTGTCACCAGGTTGGAATTAGTACTGAAGCTTTTCCCACAATCAGGACATTGAAAGGGTTTCTCTCCTGTGTGAGTGCTCTGGTGTAAAACGAGATGAGAATTGTGACTGAAACTTTTCCCACAATCAGGACACTCAAAGGGTTTCTCTCCTGTGTGAGTCCTTTGGTGTGAAACCAGGCTTGAAAGCTGACTAAAACGTTTCCCACAATCAGGACATTTAAAGGGCTTTTCTCCTGTATGAGTCCTCTGGTGTTGCACCAAGCTGGAATTGTGACTAAAACTTTTACCACAATCAGGACACTCAAAGGGTTTCTCTCCTGTGTGAATCCTCTGGTGTGAAACGAGGTGAGAATTTTGTCTAAAGCTTTTCTCACAATCAGGACACTCAAATGGTTTCTCTCCTGTGTGAGTCCTTTGGTGTGTCACCAGGTGGGAATGATCATTAAAACGTTTTCCACAATCAGGACATTCAAAGGGTTTCTCTCCTGTGTGAGTCATCTGGTGTGCCACCAGGATGCCTCTCTGACTAAAACATTTCCCACAATCAGGACATTCGAACGGTTTCTCCTTGGTGTGAGTCCACGTTGCCATACTTGCGAAAGCATTTATTGCATTGGGAGCACTTTTAGGGCTTCTGTCGTGTGGGTCGTTCCATGAAACAAAACGGAGCTGTTGTGACCAAAGGTTTTGTCACATTCAAAGTATTTGTATGGCTTTTCTCCAGTCTGGATCCTCTCATGCGTAATCAACTATAATTTGCAAGTTGTATCTTTCACACAACTGGCACGTCTATGGAGCTTTTCCACAACTTATATTCCTGAAGTGATCAAAAATATGGATGGTCCCTTGTTTGATGGTGTTTTGTTTCAAGCCGTTTTCTTCCTCCCAGAGCAATGCCTGTCACACTGTCTGCTCTACGTGGTTTTCCAATTCTCCTTTTCCTCCCCAGTAACTTCCAGATATTTCCCTCTTTTGCTGAATGGAAAAATAATCTCCCTTGACCATTCATGTAATATATGCTTGAATTCACACTCTCCGTTTCCCAGCTAGAAATCTCTTCTTGGTTTTCTTTCTCACCTGCTGAGGAAGTTGGAGAATTGTGCGGCTCTCTGAAGGGAATGGAAAATATTTTGATTTCCGGACTGACTTGCTTTGCTATTCAGTGTTGCTTGTTATCCTCAGTGTCCAGAGTGCTCCTATTGCCATCTTCTTTGTCTATAAGATAGACAAATAAAATGTATCTTTAATTGTGTATAGAATAGTTGCAGAAATGTATCTTTAATTGTGTATAGAATAGTTGCAGAAAATGAGGAAAAAAGAAAAGAGCTTATGTTGCAATGAAATAGCAAACATGCCACAATCCTACAATAATTTTACATTAATCATGATTCTTTTGACACATGGTAAACTACCCAGATCCAAGTTCAAATATCCATTCAATGAAGAAATTGGTTGTTGACTGGGTCAATCAATGAATTCTTAGCAGCGCAAAGAGTTGTTTTCAAACACAGGTGTTATAAAATTTAAAAACACTTAAAATGGAAATGCAATCATGCAACCACAATTTTGCTTTGAATCAAAACTTAATTTTTTCATGCTTAGCTGAAACATGAAAAATGCCAGAGATTTGCATTAGTACTTCAGTAAGACTGCATTTACTTGATTCACGTTGCAACACGGGGCAGAGATAGAGACTACATCTATAAAAGCCAAAGTGTAGGAGTTTCCTAGTCTCTGACATTGAGGTGTGTGTTAAAACAATGGCAAAGAGTAATGATCTTAGAAAAGCAATTGTTGCTGTACATCAATTTTTGAAGATTTAAAAGGCTATTTCCAGATATCATATTTTTTGGAGTATAAGATGCACCCTTTTCCCTCAAAAAAAGGTGAAAATCTGGGTGCATCTTATACAGCAAATACAACATTTTTGGCCTCCTGAAACCCTGCCTGCTTCACCAAAATGGCTGTGCATAGCCCTTAGGAGGCTTCCAAAGTGCTCCTGGGAGCAGGTGAGGGCAGATATGAGCTAAAATGGGCCATTTTTCGCTCATTTTTGCTCCCCCAGCCCCCAGGAGCAGTCAATAAGCCCCTTAAAGGCTGTGCATGCCCTTTTTGGATACAAAAATGGCCCAGTTTATGCGAGAAATGGGCCATTTTTGGGTGATCTGCAGAGTGCAAAAACTTTTTTAAAAAATTTGCCTTTTCAAAGTCTTGGTGCATCTTATACTCAAAAAAATACGGTAATTTAAAATCCATCATTCTACACTGAGGAAGATTATTCAGAAGAGGAAACATTCAAGACAGTTGCCAATCTTCCTAGGACTGGACATTCAAGATAATTGTCATAAAGGGAGTTTTGTTCTCACCATCTTCTGAGCATGGTATTGGCCGATGTTTGGACCTGGTCAAGGCCAACCGTCCTGCATACCAACCTGATGATGGTTCTTGGAGATGTAACCCACATGATACCTAAGGGAGTTGCAGTGGGCAATGGGGTGGGGGTTGTTGGAGGGAGGGGGCTGGGCAATGTTTGATATGTAAGATTTTGCGCTTTTCTGACTCAGACCTTGCTTTTCTTTCGTAGCTATCTTTTCATAACCAGTAAAAGTATTTTAATTCCACAAACAATGGGGTTAGGAGTTTTCTTTCTTGGTTATTGAGGAAGGCATGCCTGACATTAAGCAAGGTCTCAGCTCGCACCCATCCCGGAGTTAAAAGTTTCCGTGGGGGGAGCACCCAAATATCTAACTCCTGCAGCAAACAGGAGAAGGTAATGGCAAGGGTCACAACCAGCGGAAAACCAGAAGATGACTGGCAGGCAGCTGAAAGAGAGGCTGGCATGATGACACATGCTTTACATCTTCTTTAGGAGGTTTGGGAGCGACAACACGTCCATGTAAGTTTTGATGAAAGGGAAAGTGGATTAGCCGAGCAGGCGGAGGGAGGAGCAGAAAACCTGGTTAGCCCTGAAACGTCCCTGAAAACAGCTACCGGAGCTGGGCAAGAGGGAGGGGCCCCAGCCACAGCAGCAGGTCATGCTCCCTCAAGGAGGAGGGAAACCCCCAAAGGCACCAAATGCTCAGATCCTCCACTTGGAGTGAAGTACAGAGGAGATCCCAAAGAACTGGGGTTTTTTTTACTGCAAGTTTGGAATTACATGCAGGAGTTTGGGGAGGTTTTTTGTCGGAAGTTGCCAAAGTGAGAAGTGTTACTATGGCTTTGGAAGGAAAAGCGGCTGCCTGGATGGTAGCCTTGCATAATGATCATTCCCTCCTGCTGAGGGATTACAAGGGGTTTATGACTGCCTTGAGGAAACGTTTTCACCGCCCAAATCAAAAGGTGAAAAGCAGGATGAAACCCTTAACCCAGGAGGGGAGGCCTGAGGCTGAGTACACACAGGAGTTTTGTGAGCTGTTGGTGCGCATGCGGGGGAGATCTGAGGAGGCACCAAAAGCAGGAATGGAGGGGCATTGGGAACCCAACTGCTACGCTAGACATCTCCCAAAACTGACCCTGGCTGGTAGGGAGGAACCTGGCTGGCAACTAGGGAGACGCTGTGAAACTGCCCTGGAAAGCGTGGAAGGTGTTGATGTCCTTTCTCCAGGCCAGGAGAAGGAACCCTTCTCTTCCGTGGGAGAAAGTGAAACCGATTCAGATGATGACCACTCAGGACTTAAAGTGCCCTCTACTGGATCCATAAAGAACTCTCTGGCAAATTGAAAGACAAAAAAGGTAAGTATAAAAAGTGGAAAGTGGAGGATATAATTAAGGCATTATGCAAACACAAGTAGTAGAACAAATATCAGCAAATAGCCCGAACATGTAAAGATGAAGTGAGGAAAGCTAAGGCTCACAATGAAGAAAGGCTTGCCACAAAAGTAAAAAATAAAAAAAAGTTTCTTCCAACATGTTAAAAACAAGAAAAAAATTAAGGAAACAATTGGTCCATTGCTGGGAGAAAGTGGCAAGTAGGTGACAAGCAACAGGAAGAAAGCAGAATTATTTAACTCATGTTTTCCATCTGTCTTTACGCATAGGCATAAAACAGTCCAACCTATCAAAAACAGCACCACAAAAATCAGATTAGGAACACAAGTTGAAATAAGGAAGAAAATGGTAAGTGAGCACCTGTCTACCCTAGATGAATTCAAATTGCCAGGACCAGACGGATTATACCCCAGGGTTCTGAAGGAACTGGCAGACGAGATCTCAGAACCACTGAAGTATATCTTTCAGAGATCCTGGAACACCGGGGAACCACCAGAGGACTGGAAAAGAGCTGATGTGGTTCCCATCTTCAAAAAAGGGGAACAAACAGATCCAGGAAACTACAGACCTATCAGCCTGACCTCAATGCCAGGAAAGATTCTGGAAAACATAATCAAACAACAAATTAGCGAACACCTAGAAACAAACAAAGTAATAGCCAAAAGCCAACATGGGTTTGTCAAAAACAGATCATGCCATACTAATTTATTGCATTCTTTGATAATGTGACAAAATTAGTGGACCAGAGGAATGCCGTCGATATAGTTTACTTGGACTTTAGTAAGGCATTTGATAAGGTAGACTATAACCTACTACTAGATAAAGTAGAAGAATGTGGGTTAGATGGCATCACCACCAAATGGATTTGTAACTGGCTGACCAACCGCACTGATCATGTAGTCCTCAATAGAACTGCATCTTCATGGAGGGAAGTATGCAGTTGAGTACCCCAGTACTAGGCCCAAAACAGGGTCTGTTTTGGGCCCAGTACTCTTCTACATCTTCATCAATGATTTGGATGAGGGAATAAATGGGGAACTCATCAAATTTGCAGATGACACCAAGCTGGCAGGAATAGCCAACACTCCAGAAGATAGGCTAAAGATACAGAAGGATCTTGACAGACTTGAACATTGGGCACTATCTAATAAAATGAAATTCAATGCTGAAAAGAGTAAGGTTCTACATTTAGGCAACAAAAATGAAATGCATAGATACAGTATAGGTGGAACCTTGCTCAACAGTAGTAACTGTGAAAGGGATCTTGGAGTCCTAATGGACAACCATTTAAATATGAGCCAGCAATGTGCAACAGCTGTCTTTTGGGCAGCTTTTTTAGCCTACACAGTTCTATGCTGCATAAACAGAGGGAGAGGATCAAGATCACGTGAAGTGTTAATACCACTTTATAAGGCCTTGGTAAGGCCACACTTGAAATACGGCATTCAGTTTTGGTCCCCACAATGTAGAAAAGATGTGGAGACTCTAGAAAGAGTGCAGAGAAGTGCAACAATGATGATTAGGGCACTGGACACTAAAACATATGAAGAACGGGTGCAGGAACTGGGTATGTCTAGTTTAATAGAAAGAAGGACTAAGGGAGACATGATAGCAGTGTTCCAAAATCTCAGGGGTTGCCACAAAGAAGAGGGAGTCAAACTATTTTCCCAGGCACCTGAGGGTAGAACAAGAAGCAATGGGTGGAAACTAATCACGGAGAGAAGCAACTTAGAACTAAGGAGAAATTTCCTGACAGTTAGAACAATTAATCAGTGGAACAACTTGCCTCCAGAAGTTGTGAATGCCCCAACTTTGAAGTCTTTAAGAAGAAGTTGGATAGCCATTTGTCTGAAACGGTATAGGGTTTCCTGCCTAGGCAGGGGGTTGGACTAGAAGACCTCCAAGGTCCCTTCCAACTCTGCTATTGTATTGTAATGCTGAGGGTAAATTGCAACCATGCGCTTACACCTCACGTAAGCTTACAGAGATAGAAAGGAGATGGGCCATATGGGAAAAGGAAGCTTTTGCTGCTAGATGGGCTGTGATGACCTGGCGACACTTTCTAGAGGGAAATGATCAAATTCAGCAATTTTGGCCAATGACCCGCAAAGCATTAGATGCGGCTCACCAGACTCACAAAAAGCAGGCAGATAAGAAAAGGGTTAAACCTAAAGAGTACCAAGTTGGGGATAGAATGTTTTTGTCCACCAAGTTCCTACAAACCACCCAAAAATCGAAGAAGCCGGGGCCAAAGTACTTAGGTCCGTTCCCCATTGTAAAAATCATAAATTCTGTGTCGGTGAAGTTGGAGCTGCTGAAGAACCTTAGAAGAATTTTTCCTGTATTTCATGTGAACCTGTTGAAACCAGAACACACTTCTTCCTTTTGTCCGCCTCAACCTTCACCTCCGGTCCCTCTTCTTATTGAGGGAGAGCAACATTTTGAAGTTAAAGAAATCGTAGACTCCAGAAAACATAGAGGTCGCATTCAGTATTTGGTCTCCTGGAAACATTTCCCAGATTTTTACCTTTATCACTTTTTTCCCAGTATTTATTCCTGGCTAGGTCAATCTCCACATCTGCTGCCAGCTCGTACCAACGTTGCAGGTTGTGTGGGGCCCTTCTGTTAACACAGTTGTGGTATATATCTTGGTTCAGGCCATTCATAAAACTGTCTATTAAAGCCTCCTCGGACCACTCCCGCATACGCACCAACAGATCACGAAACTCTTGGATGTACTCAGCCACTGGACTTCTTCCCTGAGTAAGAGTTTTCATCTTGGCTCTCGCCTTACGCTCGGCTAGAGAGTCATCAGAGCGCTTCCTCAGGGCGGCCATAAACACATTGTAATTCCTCAGCAGGGGAAGTCATCATTATGCAAGGCGACCATCCAAGATGCCGCCTTATTCTCCAATGCTATTGTCACAGTTTCACCTTTCTTTCCTCGTTGGGGAAATCTTCTCCAAACTGTTGCATGAAATTCCAGACCTGGACCAGGAAAAATCCCAGTTCTGTGGGGTCCCCTCCGAATTTCATACGAAGAGGAGGAACTTTTGTCATTCGATGTCTTCAGGGGGGGGGGCTCCCCCCTTGGAGGGGCTTATGTGGCTGCTGCTTCTTGTGCTGGGGCTCTCCCATCCTGATCAGCTCTGCTATCTGCCCCCAGCCCCACCCCCAGGGTGAGGCAGGTCCTCTGCATGTTTCTCTTCTTGATCAGGAAAATCAGCTTCCCTCTCAGTCTGGCGCTCACAAAAACGTTTCCCCCAAGCCTCTTGGAAGAGTTTCATAGCGTGGGACATCACGAGATCCTCTTCTTCGGCTTCCTGCCAAGCAGCTGCAGGTCGCCGGTATTGGCTGGTCGTAGCTCCAGCAGGGATTTCCTCAGGGTCATATCTCTGCCCCACTCCCAACGACCACCTAGGGCGAACGGATCTTTCCTCCAAATCCAGTTCCTCTGTCTGCTCTGTTTCCAAGGGGCATGTGGATCTGGCAGTGCCATGTTGTCCTCCTGGTCACTGCCTGGGTTGGACATTTCTATGAAAGTTTTGTTTTAATTGCACTCCCCTCGAAAAGTATTAGCTCCAGGATGAGCGCGAACTGAGACCTTGCTTATTGTCAGGCATGCCTCCTTCAGTAACCAAGAAACAAATTTTTCAACTCCATTGTTTGTGGAATTAAAAGTACTTTTACTGGTTATGAATAGATAGCAGCAAAGTAAAGCAAAGTCTGAGTCAGAAAAGCACGAAATCATACATATCAAACATTTGCCCAGCCCCCTCCCTCTAACAACCCCCACCCCATTGCCCAGTCTGCAACTCCCTTAGGTGTCATGTGGTTGCATCTCCAAGAACCATCATCAGGTTGGTATGCAGGATGGTTGGCCTTGACCAGGTCCAAACATCGGCCAATACCATGCTCAGAAGATGGTGAGAACAAAACTTCCTTTTTGACTATCAGTCCTGCACCATTTATTCCCATCCCAAATACCATGCCCCCCTCCCCATTTCCATGGCAGCCGAAAGCAAGCAAGAGAAGCAGAGGCTGACATCTGCAAGGGATTGATAAAGTCATACAGAAAAGAATTATTTCTAGTTATTGCTGCTAAGGGTGGCTCTCCATATTATTGAGTCATACTTTTTTCACACACTTCTCCATTTTTTAAAATAAAATAAATGATGACCTGATGTAATATGTCACATGTTGTTGTGGTTGTATTTATCTACTTTTAAGAACTTTTAAGTTCTTAACTATGTCATGATTTCTACTATGTCCTGATAAGTAAAATCATAAAAGTCAAGAAGAGTGTACTTCCTTTTTTACATGACTGTATATCTGGAAGTCCTGGGGATAGAGTATACATTTCCAGATACACTCAGAGAGAAATACAAATACACACACCTATGTTGAGATCCATTACCAGTTCTGTGTATAGGGCGGCTATTATGGCTGTCTGGAAAACACAGGGCAAAACCATTAACACAGCTACATTTGATTCGCAACACAAAGCCCTGCCATACGTTAGCTATGCTGAAACACGTATGCAATAGAAGTAATGACTAACCATATGATTGGATCAGTAAGACCCACTGTTTACCTCTTAACACTAAGTAAGATCAGCAATCACAGACTCTTAATTATAAGCGTTGATTAAATCAGGGAGTTCGTTAATTAGGTCAGAGGTTACAACTGATTAACTCTCAAACATTAATTAAGGATTAGAAGTTTGCATGCTGGTAAAAGATTTATTTGATGGGCATTCTTTAGGTCTACATGGAAGTAAATGAGTTACCATATACCATAGACTTGTACAACCATGATTGGTCCACATTGATTATGTGAATCCACCCTTTCCTTGTGTATGCTCAATAAAAGAGGCCTCCGGATTCTATTCCGTGTCGGCTCATCACGAAAGAAACCTGCCTCCTTGTCTTCTTTCATCATTGGCTTCATGAGCGACCCACAGAGAAACCGCATCTGGTGACCCCGACGTGATGATCCGTGTCGCCCACCTCATCTCACCCCCAGGCTGGGAAAAGCCTCGCACTCAGGGCCGGCCGTCAGCGAATGAAGCACCCTCCCATTTCGTGAGTATGAGGTCGGGTTTCTCGAAGGAACAGGTAGAAGTTCGGGATATCTGTAAATTTTCTGGTGTAATTATTCAAGCGATGGGCAAGTCGCTTCCCGTTTTCCCCTCAAAAAAAGATCTTACTACATAAAGGTACTTAAAAGAAAAGGGAAAAATGTTGAGGTTTCTTTTTTCTCTTGTCTGTTTGTCTCTTTGTCTTCTATGTAACCACGTGGTTTGTTTGTTAAGATTTGTGCCTTCCCTAATTTAACAGATTTGTGCTGGGAATGTAGGATGTGAAAACCTGAGAGTTCTGTTTTTTTCCCTTCTTATTTTCTCCTTGTTCTTGTGTAAATGTGTGCCTAAGTTTTTGTGCACCCTCAAGGTAATTGTATGTCTTCAATCCAAAAGACAGGGATTTTAAAGTGTTCAAAGAAAGGAGTAAACTGGCAGAAATTCCCTTCCCTCAGTTTGTTTCCCCCCCCCCCAAAAAAAGAGTACAGAGAAGTGGTTTTTTTTCCTTCCTTCCTTCCCTTTGCCTTAAAGTAACAACCCAGGAAATGTTTTAAGTTCATTTACAGGAAAAGTTTCATCCTTGCTTCTGTCGTGTGTTTAAATGATTTTACCTGGTTCTTTCCTGAAGCATGTGAATCCAGACCCCATTTTGCATCTGTGATATCCCCATAATGTTACCAGTTTATCTGTTTAGTAACTGATGATTTTACCCTTTTTTTACTCTGCCTGCAAGCTTTCTACCCTCCCCAAGCCCCTCCCTTACCCGTAATCCCCCAACAATGCCTTTTATGTGGGGGAGGGAACCTTGTTTTCATGTTTTTCAGGCCTGGAAGATTTACTCTTCAGGTGAGTAAAGATTTTTTTTCTTTTGGGGGAGGAGGAGAGTGTTGCCTTGTGTGTGCATGTATAAAATGAAGGAAATTCCTACTAAAGGTTTGCCTTCACCCTGAGTAAAAACCCTCTGCACATCTATCTGGCCAACCTACTCGAAACCTGGCCCCTAGAAGACAAGTTTTAATTTAGATTTTGTAACAAGTTTGCTGATTTTCTGGCCACCATCAGATGAACTGAAGAGAAGTTCCACCTGAGTTTCTTCCCCGAAAGCAATTAAGAAGTCCACAGGGATATGTTAGAAAGCTGTTAATAGTTGTCTTTTAAAAGAAAAGCAGAGCTCGAGCCCCACCCAGATGCAAATGATGTGTTAATAAAATATCTATATATCTTGCTCTTTAAAACTATGCCAGCGTTCTGCTTGGAGAGCTAAGAGTTTGGACCTTTAAAACTATGCCAGCGCTCAGCTGGGAGGACCAAGCTGGAACCCTGGCCAATGCAAATAATGTGGACAAACATCTCTATACATTGTCTCTATAAATCTTGACCTTTAAAAATATGCCAGCGCTGCTGGGAGATCAAGATAGAAACGGAACATCCCAGGGAGAGACAGATATTAACAATCTAGTGCTTAAGGAGATAGAATGGGCATAACTTTGAGCAAAAGTAAGAAATTTAGCAGGTAACGAGGTAAAGCCTGACTGAATGGGAAGACCTAGGTAATTGGACTTGATTACTTTGATGTAATGTCTGTTAAAAAAATTCTTAGGTGTGCATCTAATAACATGTAGAATTGAATTGAATTGATGGTGATATGTTTGATCAGCTAGCTAAATAAATAAATAAGCTTGGGCTTGACGCTGTGGGGGAGGGAAGAGTAGTTAGGATTTAAGCTGCTCTCTGAGTTTCCCCACTGCTTGGAGAATGAGCCACAAGTTCTCCAAGGAAAGAAATTTGAAGATTTAAAGGGACAGAACCTCCCCCAGGCCTGAAAGTGCTGTTTCATGGTATGTGTGCATGTGTGTGTGTAATCATTTTCAGACCTGGAGGGAAGTTGAAATCTCTTAATAATAGAAAATGGAGCTCATTGGCTTATGTACAGCTCCCTGAAATAATTGTAATGATTGCTTTGTATGAAAAAATGAATAAAATGGGATTTTTGTATGTGAAGTTAATTTACACAAGCAGTCCGATTGCAGTGCAAATGTATGTCAATGGTAAAAGTTGGTATGAATGTACTTTAATTCCTTTCATATAAAGAAGCAGTAAGTTGCAAGGTTGTTTAATGGTATGTGTGTGTATTCTTGTGTGTTATCATTTCCAAACCTGAAGGGAGGGTGAGATCCTCTAATAAATAAAATGAAGCTTGGTGGCTTGTGAAAAAGCTTCCTGAAATAATTATAATGATTGGTTGGCATGAGCAAGCATGTGCTCTGATTGCAGTATGAATGTATATGTCCCCAATGCCCCAGAAAGTGATAACTGAAGAGATCCAAAGACCTGTGATTGCCTGCGTGAACCCCCCCCCCCTTTTTTCCCCCTCTGGGTCATTCTTTGGAGGGAAGCAGGAAAGGAGGGGAGAGTGTGTCTGCTCATTTTTACAGTGAACGTGTGTATGAATGCCTCTGTGCATTCCCTCCCCTTCTTTCCCTCATTCCTTTTGGGTCATTGAAGGGGGGGTGAAGTTTTTCTGCTCATTTAAACAATTTTTTTTCCTCTCTCTTCTAAGAAATTTGGAGTAAATGGGTGACTTGCTCCTTTACCTTTCGCTGTTATCTTTTCATCTATAAAAGTTATGCAGTTACATTTCCTTTTCTGCTCTGAATGCAATTTTGGTTTTTCTCTTTTCCTTCTGGAAATTTTTTAGGTTTAAAATGCTTAATTATACCTATAAACAGAAATGATTTTGAGATATTTTGCTTACATTTGTAAATGTTCTAACATACTTGATGAGAATTTGCTTCCATCTGAATGGAATCTAATATTTTGGAGCGTTGACTCAAAGTACCTCTTTTTTTAATTGCATTTTTTTTAAAAAAAGCTATTTTTCTTCCCTTTCTCTTTTACACCTGAGTGCAATTTTAAAAGCGTGTGAGTCAAGGTACTCTACCTTATGATATTTTGTTTGTTTGTTTGCAACACAAGTTGTTGTCTCTTTTGAAAATTTACTCATCTTACTGCAAAAGTGTTTCAATCATAGAAGCAGTGGGAATGTCCTGTTCCATGAAATTTACATCATTTACATTGTCTGCCTTCTGGAATAATGTTTGGATTTCCACATTTGGACAGAATGGGTGAGATTCCACAACATGGGACTATGTCTGTATAGAACTGTATATTTGGCCTCTCTTTTTCTTCACCTAAGACACAAAGGACTGCTAACTCTTGAATTGGCTGCTGGTGATTACCTGACATGAGGAGAAAAAATTTAGCCAAGCCTGGGACAGACTCTACCTAGCCTGACTGACCACTCTTATCAGCAAGCTAAGCCTAATGCCATCCAGCAGATATGAAAGAATGGACTCTGAGATGGAGAAGTAAAAGACCAAAGGACTTTCTTTTATCCCCAGTAGACTATAGGGGAGGGTGAAAATTGATCCTAAAGTTTTCTTTCTTTGCTTCCTTCACAGAAATTCATTGTTAGATTTCTTTCTTGTCTCATTTATATTGTAATCAGTTTAATGTATTCATGTAAGAATTGTATTTGTGAATGGCTAGTACAGCAATTCTGAACACCTTGGATTTATGTCTGGTGGGAGGGAAAGTTTGTCCAAAATGTCTGTATTTTCTGTATTGTAGAAGCAGCTACACACACACACACACACACCAAGAAAAACAGAGAGAGAGAGAGAAAGAGAGAGATAAGAGCCTATTCAGAATTAGATTGAAACTATCTCCACACACAGTTTTTCCTAGGTTGATTTTTGCCCCAGGCACAAAAGCCTGGATTGCACATTAGCTAAACTCAATTTGGCCTCAAGAGCCAGGGCAGGTTCAAGAACCATCCTTTTTCTGCTTGTTTAAAACCTGTCTGGAAGCTCACAGAAAATGATATCTGATACTAATTGGCATGGAAAATTGGATACTGTAAATTTCTTTCCAGAAATTTGTACCCTGGTTGCTAGACCTTCATGGTTGAAAGCTATCTGGGAGCCACTGAAGAGATCCTTCTAGTGTCTCTCTCAATGCTTTTTCATCAGAAGAATTAAATTTGAAAGTTTTGAGTTTGAAAGTTTATTTATAGGCCGCCCTTTTCCCTGAGGGGACTTAGGGCGGCTCACAACTCATAATCTCCCTGATCTGACCAATTTTAATCTTTTGTCAAACACATGTGCATTCCACTCACGTTTTGAAGAAAAAACAAAAAGAAAGGGGGTATGTGGGAAATTTAATCTTACAAATTGCTGCTGCATCCAATGCCTACCCTCCCTTTTTCAGCTCTGCAAAGGCCTTTTTTCCTCAACTAGGAAGGACGCTCTTATCAACGAAACTAATTCCCTTCTGGACGCTGAGGACGAATATGAGCTAGACAATAATCTGTTTGTAAAGGTGTTTGCTATAACCAGTGATGATGAAGAATCTGCATTTTGATATGTTTGTTTTCCTCCTTCTCATTTTAAAACAAAATTGAGGAGATGTTGAGATCCATTACCAGTTCTGTGTATAGGGCGGCTATTATGGCTGTCTGGAAAACACAGGGCAAAAACATGTGTTAAGCTACATTTGATTCACAACACAAAGCCCTACCATACGTTAGCTATGCTGAAACACATATGCAATAGAAGTAATGACTAACCATATGATTGGATCAGTAAGACCCACTGTTTACCTCTTAACACTAAGTAAGATCAGCAATCACAGACTCTTAATTATAAGCGTTGATTAAATCAGGGAGTTCGTTAATTAGGTCAGAGGTTACAACTGATTAACTCTCAAACATTAATTAAGGATTAGAAGTTTGCTTGCTGGTAAAAGATTTATTTGATGGGCATTCTTTAGGTCTACATGGAAGTAAATGAGTTACCATATACCATAGACTTGTACAACCATGATTGGTCCACATTGATTATGTGAATCCACCCTTTCCTTGTGTATGCTCAATAAAAGAGGCCTCCGGATTCTATTCCGTGTCGGCTCATCACGAAAGAAACCTGCCTCCTTGTCTTCTTTCATCATTGGCTTCATGAGCGACCCACAGAGAAACCGCACACCTACAACATGGAGAAAATCCATGTCTTTCAAGCCTGAAAAATATCTCTGGCTAGTCAAACCTTTTGTGCTAATGTTAATCACACATTTGATGAATTTGATGATTGCTCATATGTTGAGATGGCAAGGCTGAAGTTTAGGCTTCAACAGGTTTCTGCTAGTCTGAAGTGAAAGCAAAGAAATGTATAAATATCTGTCTTGCACTATGCTCAGGGTTCCTTCCTCCATAGGAGGGACCCGTCACTTCTTACGCTGAAGACCCATCTAATACAACATATTTGCCTACAAAAAAATCAGGCAAAGTCTTCAAATCAGTCATTTCTCAGCTGGACACAAAATGGGAGATTAGAAATGAAATTCAAACCATCTCTACACTCATCACTTTGGGTCACGTGGGTTTTCTCATGTGCAATAAGGGTGGAACATTTCCTGAAGCACTGATCACATTCAGGGCACATAAATGGTTTCTCCCCTGATTTGTATAAGGACATGATTTCCCACAGAGCTCTTTCCCACAGTCATAAGGGAAAGTCTCATAAAGTTACCATATACCATAGACTTGTACAACCATGATTGGTCCACATTGATTATGTGAATCCACCCTTTCCTTGTGTATGCTCAATAAAAGAGGCCTCCGGATTCTATTCCGTGTCGGCTCATCACGAAAGAAACCTGCCTCCTTGTCTTCTTTCATCATTGGCTTCATGAGCGACCCACAGAGAAACCGCATCTGGTGACCCCGACGTGATGATCCGTGTCGCCCACCTCATCTCACCCCCAGGCTGGGAAAAGCCTCGCACTCAGGGCCGGCCGTCAGCGAATGAAGCACCCTCCCATTTCGTGAGTATGAGGTCGGGTTTCTCGAAGGAACAGGTAGAAGTTCGGGATATCTGTAAATTTTCTGGTGTAATTATTCAAGCGATGGGCAAGTCGCTTCCCGTTTTCCCCTCAAAAAAAGATCTTACTACATAAAGGTACTTAAAAGAAAAGGGAAAAATGTTGAGGTTTCTTTTTTCTCTTGTCTGTTTGTCTCTTTGTCTTCTATGTAACCACGTGGTTTGTTTGTTAAGATTTGTGCCTTCCCTAATTTAACAGATTTGTGCTGGGAATGTAGGATGTGAAAACCTGAGAGTTCTGTTTTTTTCCCTTCTTATTTTCTCCTTGTTCTTGTGTAAATGTGTGCCTAAGTTTTTGTGCACCCTCAAGGTAATTGTATGTCTTCAATCCAAAAGACAGGGATTTTAAAGTGTTCAAAGAAAGGAGTAAACTGGCAGAAATTCCCTTCCCTCAGTTTGTTTCCCCCCCCCCAAAAAAAAAGAGTACAGAGAAGTGTTTTTTTTCCCTTCCTTCCTTCCCTTTGCCTTAAAGTAACAACCCAGGAAATGTTTTAAGTTCATTTACAGGAAAAGTTTCATCCTTGCTTCTGTCGTGTGTTTAAATGATTTTACCTGTTTCTTTCCTGAAGCATGTGAATCCAGACCCCATTTTGCATCTGTGATATCCCCATAATGTTACCAGTTTATCTGTTTAGTAACTGATGATTTTACCCTTTTTTTACTCTGCCTGCAAGCTTTCTACCCTCCCCAAGCCCCTCCCTTACCCGTAATCCCCCAACAATGCCTTTTATGTGGGGGAGGGAACCTTGTTTTCATGTTTTTCAGGCCTGGAAGATTTACTCTTCAGGTGAGTAAAGATTTTTTTTCTTTTGGGGGAGGAGGAGAGTGTTGCCTTGTGTGTGCATGTATAAAATGAAGGAAATTCCTACTAAAGGTTTGCCTTCACCCTGAGTAAAAACCCTCTGCACATCTATCTGGCCAACCTACTCGAAACCTGGCCCCTAGAAGACAAGTTTTAATTTAGATTTTGTAACAAGTTTGCTGATTTTCTGGCCACCATCAGATGAACTGAAGAGAAGTTCCACCTGAGTTTCTTCCCCGAAAGCAATTAAGAAGTCCACAGGGATATGTTAGAAAGCTGTTAATAGTTGTCTTTTAAAAGAAAAGCAGAGCTCGAGCCCCACCCAGATGCAAATGATGTGTTAATAAAATATCTATATATCTTGCTCTTTAAAACTATGCCAGCGTTCTGCTTGGAGAGCTAAGAGTTTGGACCTTTAAAACTATGCCAGCGCTCAGCTGGGAGGACCAAGCTGGAACCCTGGCCAATGCAAATAATGTGGACAAACATCTCTATACATTGTCTCTATAAATCTTGACCTTTAAAAATATGCCAGCGCTGCTGGGAGATCAAGATAGAAACGGAACATCCCAGGGAGAGACAGATATTAACAATCTAGTGCTTAAGGAGATAGAATGGGCATAACTTTGAGCAAAAGTAAGAAATTTAGCAGGTAACGAGGTAAAGCCTGACTGAATGGGAAGACCTAGGTAATTGGACTTGATTACTTTGATGTAATGTCTGTTAAAAAAATTCTTAGGTGTGCATCTAATAACATGTAGAATTGAATTGAATTGATGGTGATATGTTTGATCAGCTAGCTAAATAAATAAATAAGCTTGGGCTTGACGCTGTGGGGGAGGGAAGAGTAGTTAGGATTTAAGCTGCTCTCTGAGTTTCCCCACTGCTTGGAGAATGAGCCACAAGTTCTCCAAGGAAAGAAATTTGAAGATTTAAAGGGACAGAACCTCCCCCAGGCCTGAAAGTGCTGTTTCATGGTATGTGTGCATGTGTGTGTGTAATCATTTTCAGACCTGGAGGGAAGTTGAAATCTCTTAATAATAGAAAATGGAGCTCATTGGCTTATGTACAGCTCCCTGAAATAATTGTAATGATTGCTTTGTATGAAAAAATGAATAAAATGGGATTTTTGTATGTGAAGTTAATTTACACAAGCAGTCTGATTGCAGTGCAAATGTATGTCAATGGTAAAAGTTGGTATGAATGTACTTTAATTCCTTTCATATAAAGAAGCAGTAAGTTGCAAGGTTGTTTAATGGTATGTGTGTGTATTCTTGTGTGTTATCATTTCCAAACCTGAAGGGAGGGTGAGATCCTCTAATAAATAAAATGAAGCTTGGTGGCTTGTGAAAAAGCTTCCTGAAATAATTATAATGATTGGTTGGCATGAGCAAGCATGTGCTCTGATTGCAGTATGAATGTATATGTCCCCAATGCCCCAGAAAGTGATAACTGAAGAGATCCAAAGACCTGTGATTGCCTGCGTGAACCCCCCCCCCTTTTTTCCCCCTCTGGGTCATTCTTTGGAGGGAAGCAGGAAAGGAGGGGAGAGTGTGTCTGCTCATTTTTACAGTGAACGTGTGTATGAATGCCTCTGTGCATTCCCCCCCCCCTTCTTTCCCTCATTCCTTTTGGGTCATTGAAGGGGGGGTGAAGTTTTTCTGCTCATTTAAACAATTTTTTTTCCTCTCTCTTCTAAGAAATTTGGAGTAAATGGGTGACTTGCTCCTTTACCTTTCGCTGTTATCTTTTCATCTATAAAAGTTATGCAGTTACATTTCCTTTTCTGCTCTGAATGCAATTTTGGTTTTTCTCTTTTCCTTCTGGAAATTTTTTAGGTTTAAAATGCTTAATTATACCTATAAACAGAAATGATTTTGAGATATTTTGCTTACATTTGTAAATGTTCTAACATACTTGATGAGAATTTGCTTCCATCTGAATGGAATCTAATATTTTGGAGCGTTGACTCAAAGTACCTCTTTTTTTAATTGCATTTTTTTTAAAAAAAGCTATTTTTCTTCCCTTTCTCTTTTACACCTGAGTGCAATTTTAAAAGCTTGTGAGTCAAGGTACTCTACCTTATGATATTTTGTTTGTTTGTTTGCAACACAAGTTGTTGTCTCTTTTGAAAATTTACTCATCTTACTGCAAAAGTGTTTCAATCATAGAAGCAGTGGGAATGTCCTGTTCCATGAAATTTACATCATTTACATTGTCTGCCTTCTGGAATAATGTTTGGATTTCCACATTTGGACAGAATGGGTGAGATTCCACAACATGGGACTATGTCTGTATAGAACTGTATATTTGGCCTCTCTTTTTCTTCACCTAAGACACAAAGGACTGCTAACTCTTGAATTGGCTGCTGGTGATTACCTGACATGAGGAGAAAAAATTTAGCCAAGCCTGGGACAGACTCTACCTAGCCTGACTGACCACTCTTATCAGCAAGCTAAGCCTAATGCCATCCAGCAGATATGAAAGAATGGACTCTGAGATGGAGAAGTAAAAGACCAAAGGACTTTCTTTTATCCCCAGAAGACTATAGGGGAGGGTGAAAATTGATCCTAAAGTTTTCTTTCTTTGCTTCCTTCACAGAAATTCATTGTTAGATTTCTTTCTTGTCTCATTTATATTGTAATCAGTTTAATGTATTCATGTAAGAATTGTATTTGTGAATGGCTAGTACAGCAATTCTGAACACCTTGGATTTATGTCTGGTGGGAGGGAAAGTTTGTCCAAAATGTCTGTATTTTCTGTATTGTAGAAGCAGCTACACACACACACACACACACCAAGAAAAACAGAGAGAGAGAGAGAAAGAGAGAGATAAGAGCCTATTCAGAATTAGATTGAAACTATCTCCACACACAGTTTTTCCTAGGTTGATTTTTGCCCCAGGCACAAAAGCCTGGATTGCACATTAGCTAAACTCAATTTGGCCTCAAGAGCCAGGGCAGGTTCAAGAACCATCCTTTTTCTGCTTGTTTAAAACCTGTCTGGAAGCTCACAGAAAATGATATCTGATACTAATTGGCATGGAAAATTGGATACTGTAAATTTCTTTCCAGAAATTTGTACCCTGGTTGCTAGACCTTCATGGTTGAAAGCTATCTGGGAGCCACTGAAGAGATCCTTCTAGTGTCTCTCTCAATGCTTTTTCATCAGAAGAATTAAATTTGAAAGTTTTGAGTTTGAAAGTTTATTTATAGGCCGCCCTTTTCCCTGAGGGGACTCAGGGCGGCTCACAACTCATAATCTCCCTGATCTGACCAATTTTAATCTTTTGTCAAACACATGTGCATTCCACTCACATGTTTTGAAGAAAAAACAAAAAGAAAGGGGGTATGTGGGACATTTAATCTTACAAATTGCTGCTGCATCCAATGCCTACCCTCCCTTTTTCAGCTCTGCAAAGGCCTTTTTTCCTCAACTAGGAAGGACGCTCTTATCAACGAAACTAAATCCCTTCTGGACGCTGAGGACGAATATGAGCTAGACAATAATCTGTGTGTAAAGGTGTTTGCTATAACCAGTGATGATGAAGAATCTGCATTTTGATATGTTTGTTTTCCTCCTTCTCATTTTAAAACAAAATTGAGGAGATGTTGAGATCCATTACCAGTTCTGTGTATAGGGCGGCTATTATGGCTGTCTGGAAAACACAGGGCAAAAACATTAACACAGCTACATTTGATTCACAACACAAAGCCCTACCATACGTTAGCTATGCTGAAACACATATGCAATAGAAGTAATGACTAACCATATGATTGGATCAGTAAGACCCACTGTTTACCTCTTAACACTAAGTAAGATCAGCAATCACAGACTTTTAATTATAAGCGTTGATTAAATCAGGGAGTTCGTTAATTAGGTCAGAGGTTACAACTGATTAACTCTCAAACATTAATTAAGGATTAGAAGTTTGCATGCTGGTAAAAGATTTATTTGATGGGCATTCTTTAGGTCTACATGGAAGTAAATGAGTTACCATATACCATAGACTTGTTCAACCATGATTGGTCCACATTGATTATGTGAATCCACCCTTTCCTTGTGTATGCTCAATAAAAGAGGCCTCCGGATTCTATTCCGTGTCGGCTCATCACGAAAGAAACCTGCCTCCTTGTCTTCTTTCATCATTGGCTTCATGAGCGACCCACAGAGTAACCGCACACCTACAACATGGAGAAAATCCATGTCTTTCAAGCCTGAAAAATGTCTCTGGCTAGTCAAACCTTTTGTGCTAATGTTAATCACACATTTGATGAATTTGATGATTGCTCATATGTTGAGATGGCAAGGCTGAAGTTTAGGCTTCAACAGGTTTCTGCTAGTCTGAAGTGAAAGCAAAGAAATGTATAAATATCTGTCTTGCACTATGCTCAGGGTTCCTTCCTCCATAGGAGGGACCCGTCACTTCTTACGCTGAAGACCCATCTAATACAACATATTTGCCTACAAAAAAATCAGGCAAAGTCTTCAAATCAGTCATTTCTCAGCTGGACACAAAATGGGAGATTAGAAATGAAATTCAAACCATCTCTACACTCATCACTTTGGGTCACGTGGGTTTTCTCATGTGCAATAAGGGTGGAACATTTCCTGAAGCACTGATCACATTCAGGGCACATAAATGGTTTCTCCCCTGATTTGTATAAGGACATGATTTCCCACAGAGCTCTTTCCCACAGTCATAAGGGAAAGTCTCATAAGGTGTCTCATAAGATGGGAACGGTGATTGAAATTTTCTCCCACAATCGGGACATCCAAAGTGTGACAGGAAAATTCCAACAGGGAAACAAAGGCAACAACACAAGCAAAAATTCTTCCTTTAACATAAGAGGTTTATTGTTTTTAATAATTTGGAACATTAGAAATGAATAGATAATAGCAATAATACACTGCATTAACATATTAATGCAGAGGGCCAATGAGAAATAGCAAGTCCTACAAGGACTGCTATAAATCAAAGAGTCCCGAGCCGATCTTGAACCTTATCTTTTATACTATTCTTCTAATGACATCCTTGCTTCACAACCTCACTAACTGACACTCTCTGTGAACATCGGTGTAACATTACTTTCAATTATTTATTTCCAACAGTTTCATTCTTCCTATTTTAAACGAATCTATACAAGTGCATATTTTGCAAAAACATATTTCAGAGTTAGCAACGGTTCAGAAGGATTACATATATTTCTGGTAAATTTTGAAATCATCCGATCTGAAAACTTTGGTTCATATCACTTTCTTCTGGGGCCTTCTATTATCCATAGGACTTATTGAATCTTAATTGATCAGTAGGCTATATTTCTTGATTCTCACAAAAGGATTTCTTTCCTCTGTGAACCGTCTTGTGTGTCACCAGCCTAGAATTGTGATTGAAATTTTCCTCACAATCAGGACATTTAAACAGTTTCTTTCTTGTGTGCATCCTCAGGTGTCTCAGAAGTCTGAAATTTTGACTGAAACATTTCCCACATTCAGGACATTCAAAGGGTTTCTCTCCAGTCGGTATAAGCATATGATTTAGAAGGCTAGTCATACTACTGACATATTTCCCACAGTCTGGACACTCATATGGTTTCTCTCCTGTGTGAGTTCTCTGGTATATCACCAGGCTGGAATTCTGACTGAAACTTTTTCTGCAATTAGGATATTCAAATGGTTTCTCTCTGGTGTGACACCAGGCTGGAATTGGTACTGAAACTTTTCTGACAATCAGAACATTCAAAAGGTTTTTCTCCTGTGTGAGTTCTCTGGTGTGTCACCAGGTTTTAATTCTGACTGTAACGTTTCCCACAATCAGGACATTCAAAGAGTTTCTCTCCAGTGTGTAAAAGCATATGATTTAGAAGGCTAGTCACACTACTGAGATATTTCCCACAGTCTGGACAATCATATGGTTTCTCTTCTGTGTGAGTTCTTTGGTGTGTCACCAGGGTGGAATTCTGACTGAAACTTTTTCCGCAATCAGAACATTGAAAGGGTTTTTTTCCTGTGTGAGTTCTCTGGTTTGCCACCAGGCTGGAGTTCTGACTGAAACTTTTTCCGCAATTAGGACATTCAAAGGGTTTTTCTCCTGTGTGAGTTCTCTGGTGTGCCACCAGGCTGGAGTTCTGACTGAAACTTTTTCCGCAATCAGAACATTGAAAGGGTTTTTCTCCTGTGTGAGTTCTCTGGTGTGCCACCAGGCTGGAGTTCTGACTGAAACTTTTTCTGCAATCAGAACATTCAAAGGGTTTTTCTCCTATGTGAGTTCTCTGGTGTTTCACCAGGCTGGAGTTCTGACTGAAACTTTTTCCGCAATTAGGACATTCAAAGGGTTTTTCTCCTGTGTGAATCCACTGGTGTGTCACCAGGCTGGAATTCTGAGTGAAGCTTTTCCCACAATCAGGACATTCAAACGGTTTCTCTCTTGTGTGAGCACTCTGATGTGTAATCAGTTGGGAATTCTGACTGAAACATTTCCCACAGTCAGGACACTCAAATGGTTTCTCCCCTGTGTGTATAAGCATATGATTTAGAAAGCTAGTCATACTACTGAGATCTTTCCCACATTCTGGACACTCATATGGTTTCTCTACTGTGTGAGTTTTCTGGTGTGTCACCAGGTTGGAATTCTGACTGAAACTTTTTCCGCAATCAGAACATTTAAAGGGTTTTTCTCCTGTGTGAGTTCTCTGGTGTTTCACCAGGGTGGAGTTCTGACTGAAACTTTTCCCGCAATCAGAACATTCGAAGGGTTTTTCTTCTGTTCTCTCGTGTGCCACAAGGAAAGAGTTCCGACTGAAACTTTTTCCGCAATGCGGACATTCAAAGGGTTTTTCTCCTGTGTGAGTTCTCTGGTGTCTCACGAGTTTGGAATTTTGACTGAAACATTTCCCACAATCAGGACATTGAAACAGTTTCTCTCCCGTGAAAATCCTCCGGTGTTGAACCAGGGTCGAATTGGTACTGAAACTTTTCCCACAATCAGGACATTGGATTCATCTTGGTATGAGTCCATGTTGCCATGCTCGCTAAAAAATTTACTGCATTGGGAGCACTTGAAGGGCTTTTTTTCTTATGTGGATCCTTCCCTGAATCACAACAGAGTTGTTCTGACCAAAGGTTTTGCCACATTCTCCAGTTTGGATTCCTCTCAGGCATAATCAGCTATGAGTTGCAAGTTGTATCTTTCGCACAACAGGCATGTCAATGGAGCTTTTCCACAACTCATATTCCTGGGGAGATCAAAATTATGGAAGATCCCTTGTTTAGTGCTGCTTTGATTTAGTGGTGATATTCTTCCTTCCAGAGTGAGGGTTGCCCCACTTTCTGCCCAGTAACTTCTAGATATTTCCCTTTTTTGCTCAAAAGAACAATAATCCCCCTTGACTTTTCATGTAACATATACTTGAGTTTTGCATACTCTACTTTCTCCAGATAGAAATCTCTTCTTTATTTTCTCTTTTTTCTCTCTTACCCGGAAGGTGAAGAATTGTGTGTTTTTCTGGAGGAAGTGGAAAACATTTGATTTCTGGACTGATTTGTTTTCCTTTTCAATGTTGCTGTCAGCTTCTGCTTGCTGCCGCTTCAGCTGCCATGAAACGGGGAGGGAGGGCATGGTATTTGGGAGGGGTTACTAAATGTGCTGGAGGAATGTTCTGGAGTTCTCTGGATGATCTGACTACGCATGCGTGGGAGTTTCCCGCCAGGACTAACGGCACTGACATTCCATCTTCATGATGCCTTTTGAAGTTATCTCACACCTGACACTTGAAGGACTTATGATTGGACTGAGACTATGATGCCAAGGGGTGAGGAATGTGCTATTCTATATATCAACTGCTTTCGCGCCTAATTAACCAGACTTCGCTATGCCTTGCCTCAACCATTTTTAATTAGTAAAAGTACATTTGATTTCCACGCATGGAGTCTCATGGTCTTACTTTCTTAATTAACGAATGGGGAGGAGCTGACAAGTAGCGAAGTCTCTTAAACACCTTTCCAGGAGACCACAATTTACTGTGGAGGGTGCAACACTTCAAGGGGACAGAACAAGAAGAAAAAGAAATAAACCATGTCTTCGCCAGCCAGCGGTGACGAAAAGGATGAAGAAAAACCCACCGATATCTTGTTCCCTGAGGACTTGGCCCAGCTGCAGATATCATGCCCGGCTGATCCACCTCCCCCTCGATGGTCCACGTCAGTGGGACAAAGAGAGGAGGGGGCAAGCTGGGATGCAGGAGTTACCCACAGAAGACACCAGGAAAGACCGCTGGAGGCGGGAGCTGAACAAAGGCCCCTGGAGAGAGATCAACCTGATTATTTGGAGCAAAGGTACTCTGGGCTAATCTGTGGGGGGGACGAAGAGGCCGAGAGGGATTGAGAGCAAGAAAACCCACGAGCTGATTCACACACCCCCGCTACACCTTTTGCCAGACCAGGGGCCCCACCTCCCAGAAGACGCAGAATGGCTAAAATCCCCCCCCCCCTGCCTGTGAGGTATGATGGAAGCCCTACGAAACTTGGGTCTTTCATCATGCAGGTTTATAACTACATGGAGATCTACGGCCCAGATTTTGAATCAGATACCATGAAAATACGCATGGTTCTACTTGCTTTAGACAGTGAAGCCTCTGATTATGGGACTAGCTTATATCAATCGAACTCCCCCCTCCTGAGGAATTTCAATAGGTTTATGGAGGCTTTCAAAAGGCGCTTTGATGACCCCCTTACTGAGAAACGGAGCAAACTGAAATTTATGACCCTCGAGCAGGAGGACAAGCCAGTGTCTCAGTATATTCAAGAGTTTCAGCGCCTTTGCCATTACATGAGGGGGTGGAGTGAGGAAGCCCTTTTGGACAAATTTGCTTTGGGCTTGGATGAAGACATATATCAGCAATGTGTTAATCGTCACCTCCCCAAGCGCTTAACAGTTTGGTTTGAGAACGCTGCTGACATTGAGCTGGACTTAATGAGGCTCCGTTGTGCAAGGGAGGAGAAGCAGAGGAAAAAGGAGAAAGCTGCAAAATCTCCCCCCCCCCCCCAGCCGGAAAACCCCGTTCGGAGTGAAAGGCGAAGGGAGGGGTGGTCCCTCGGGGAAATCCAGACCAATTACTTGCTTTCGTTGTGGGAAATTGGGCCATCGCGCACCAGACTGCCGAGCCAAGCTACCCTCAACCGCCCAGACCCCTTTCAGATGGGAGGGGAAGTCGGGCAAGTCCCCAGACAAGGAGGAAGGAAGCCGCTTTCGCTGTGGATTCCAAACCCCCACGCTTCAGCCAGGCCTTAGAGGGAGAAGCAGACGTCTCAATGAGCTCCTCTGATGAATCAGATGACAACGCCTTGCCTCGCTGGGTGAGCTCAAACAAAGGCCCCATGCTAATCCCCGTAGAATTAAGAGTTCCGCCCGATGGAGGGCCGGAGGGCCTTCCTGCCTTACTTGACTCCGGCTGTTCCCGATCAATGATCAATCCTGCTATGGTGGAAAAGCTGGGCCTCAAATTACGAATTTTAAAAACCCCCATTGTCTTTTGCCAAATAGATGGATCCATTGCGGGGGGAGGCCCCGCCCATTTTTTTACTGAGCCCTTGGAGATGAAAATGGGTTCCCATACTGAACTAATCTCTTTTATTGTGGCTCCTGGGATGGACAGGCCACTCATTTTGGGCCTCCCTTGGCTTCGTAAATGGAACCCTCGCATAAATTGGAGGGAAGACTGGTTACGGATTCGCACGCAATCTCCTCCGGAAGGGGAGGGCGTTCCTGAGGAACCTGTTGGCTGCAATCCTGATTTGGCCGCCAGAGGGCAGGAGAGGATTGAAGGAGAGGAAAAAATTGCAAAAGTATATTGGGACCTGAGGGGAGTTTTTAGTGAAAAATCTTCCAACAAACTTCCGCCCCACAGGCCTACTGATTGCTCAATCGACATTTTGCCCGGGGTTAAGCTACCAAAGCCCCAAATTTATTCCATGTCCCCCAGGGAAATGGAAGAGATGAGGAATTTCATAGATAAAAATTTGAAACGGGGTTTCATTGAGCCTGCCCGCCCCAAAGTTGCTGCTCCTGTTCTGTTCCGTGAAAAGAAGGATGGCTCTCTCAGATTATGTGTTAATTTCAAAAATTTGAACACGATATCGGCCCAAAATTTATACCCGCTGCCTTTGATGGACATGTTGGCCCAATTAGGGAAGGGCCGCATTTTCACTAAACTGGACCTCAGGGAAGCTTATTATAGGGTCCGCATAAAGGAAGGAGATGAGTGGAAGACTGCTTTCAACTGCCCTCTTGGTTGCTTCCAGTTCCGGGTCATGCCTTTTGGCCTGCAGGGGGCGCCTGCAGTTTTCATGCAATTAATTAATGAAATCTTGCATGACCACCTCTACAAGGGAGTTATCGTATATTTGGACGATATCCTTATCTATACTCGCACCTACGACAAACACGTCGCGCTCGTGCGCACTGTTTTGAAAAAACTCAGAGCCGCTGATCTTTATGCCAAATTATCCAAGTGTGAGTTCAACCAGGCTAAGATTGATTACCTTGGGTATCGCATCTTTCCAGCTGGCATTGAGATGGACCCCGAGAAGGTGAAGGCGGTCACTGAGTGGGAGGCGCCCAGGACTCGTAGACAATTGCAAAAGTTTTTGGGTTTTGCTAATTTCTACCGTCAATTCATTCCTTCTTTTTGCAAAAATTGCGCTTCCTATAACTAATTTGCTGAAATCCAAAGGTGGGCCCAAGCCTAAGCCTAGCAAGCCTCTTGACTGGACCATGGAATGCCAAGCGGCTTTCGAGAAACTGAAACGCCTTTTTGCTGCGGAACCGGTGCTGAAGCATCCCGATATGGACAAGCCTTTCGTCGTTCAAGCTGATGCCGGTGACGTCGCAGTGGGGGCCGTTTTGCTGCAGTCCAACGACCAAGGTAACTTGCAACCTTGTGCATACACCTCCCGCAAGCTCACAGACTCACTGAGAGACGTTGGGCGGTTTGGGAGAAGGAGGCATTTGCAGTACGATGGGCTCTGACCACGTGGCGCCATTTTCTAGAAGGCGCTAAGCACCCTTTTGAAGTGTGGACCGACCACAAAAATTTGGAGGCATTGAGGACTCCACGCCGTCTATCCCCCAAGCAGATGCGGTGGGCCCAACACTTCAACCGTTTCAATTTCACACTCAAGTACATCCCTGGAGGGAAAAATTTCATGGCTGATGCTTTGTCCAGACTCCCTCAATACAACTGCTCTAAACTGAGCATAGTTCAACCGGTGGTTCCCACTTCCAGCCTGGCGGTTCCAGTGGTTACTCGCCAGCAGGCACGCGCGAAAGTGGACGTGCCTCAAGATTTTCTGTCTGACCTCAAATGCGCCCTTCCCCAGGATGACTGGTTCCAGAAGCATCAGGATGAGTGCACGATGAGGGACGATTTGCCGTGGATCGGCGCCAAACTGTATATACCCGCCTCTCTTCGTCTCGTAGTCCTCAGACGGGCTCACGACTCCAAACTGGCGGGTCACTTTGGGTTTGTGAAAACTTTACATTTAGTGAAAAGACAATTTTGGTGGCCCTCTTTGAAAAAGGACATTGAACTTTATGTTGCCAGTTGTCCTGTTTGTGCGGCCGCAAAACAGCCTCCGGGAAAGCCACAAGGCTTGCTCCAGTCTGTCGCCCGCCCAGTTGCCCCTTGGAAGGAGATTTCTATGGACTTCATTGTTGAGCTTCCCGAGAGCCAGGGGCACACCGTCATTTGGGTTGTTACGGATTTGTTTTCCAAGCAAGTTCACTTCGTACCGTGCCACAAGATTCCTTCCGCTAAGGCACTAGCTAAACTCTTCATTTCCCACATTTACCGTTTGCATGGAGTGCCTGATCGCATCATCTCCGATAGGGGTGTCCAATTCACCTCAGTTTTCTGGAAGGAGTTTCTCAAATGTATTGGCTCTGCCCAGGGGCTTAGCTCCGCCTACCATCCTCAGACTAATGGCGCTTGTGAGAGGACTAATTCTGTTTTGGAACAATATTTACATTGTTTTATCAGTTATCAGCAGGATGATTGGGTGGACTTGCTCCCGCATGCTGAGGTGTCCTACAACAATTCTGTCCATTCCAGCACTGGGTTCACGCCTTTCCGTGTTGTTTATGGTCAAGATTTTGTCCCTATTCCTGAATTGCCTTGTGACCAGCCGCAAGTTTCTTCCGTCGCTGACTGGAGCGACCGTCTGAGCCGTGTTTGGCCTTTGACTTTGGCAAGTTTGGATGCTGCCCATCGTGCTCATAAAAAACAGGCTGATAAGAAGCATGCCCAGCCTTATGTTTACCGGGAGGGTGACTTAGTTTACCTGTCCACAAAATTTCTTCACACCACCCAAAAGTCCAAAAAGTTGGGGCCGAAATATGTAGGGCCGTTCCCTATCGTAAAGGTCATCAACCCTGTCTCTGTGCGATTGCAGCTGCCCAAGCACCTCAACCGGATTCACCCAGTGTTCCACATTAACCTCATTAAACCTGTTCGTGTTTCGCACTTGCGTCCCCCTGATGACCCTCTGCCTGCTCCTTTGCTGATTGATGGTGAACAGCACTTTGAAGCTTGTGCAATATTGGACTCTCGCAAGCGGCATATTTTACATTAATCATTATTCATTTGACACATGGAAGACTACCCATCTGCCCATCTGCCAGTCAGTGTCGACTGGCAACTACACGGAGGAGAGCCTTTTCAGTAGTAGCTCCGACCCTTTGGAACGATCTCCCCGTGGAGATTCGTACCCTCACCACCGTCCAGACCTTCCGCACAGCCCTTAAGACCTGGCTAGCCCGTCAGGCCTGGGGATAAAGATAATCTGTCCCCACCCGAATGATGAATGAATGTTGCTTGTTATTTTACTTCTATGTATTGTTTGCATCTATTGTCTGTACCCTCCCTTCCTTATTTTATGTAAGCCGCCCTGAGTCCCCTCAGGGAAAAGGGCGGCCTATAAATACTAATAAACATAAACATAAACAAACATACCCAGATCCATTCAATGATGAAATTCGCTTGTTGACTGGATCAATCAATGAATTCTTAGCAGCGCAAAGGGTTGTTTTCAAATACAGTCCAGTGAAAAAGAAACTACACCCTCTTTGATTTCTATGGTATAGAGAATAACAGAATTGGAAGGGACCTTGGAGGTTTTCTAATCCAAGCCCTGCTAAAGCAGGAGACCATATACATGTGATTGTCACTTCTGGTTTGCTTGTAGGGCCGGTTTTTGGCCTCCCGAGGCTTCAGGGAAGCCTCCTGAAGGTTCCAGTGGTTGAAAATCGGAGCTACGGACAAACTGGAAGTTCCCATTTCCTGAACTTCCAGGTTCCCCGTAGGACCATTTTTCACCCTCCGGAGCATTCCCTGAAGGCTCCAGAGGGCAAAAACTACTCCTATGAGCAAACCAGAAGTGAATTCCAGTTTGTGCGTAGATCCCTTTTAGCCCTCTGGAGGCTTCATCGGACCCATGGGGAACCCGGAAGTCATCATTCCCAAACTTCCGGGTTCCCCATAGTTCCCTTTTCACTCTCCGGAGGCTTCAGGGAAGCTCCTGAAGCCTCCGGAGGGCCTCCGGGGGGGGGGGGGAGGCTGTTTTAACCCTCCCTGGCTCCTAGAAAGCCTCTGGACCCTGGGGAGGGCGAAAAAACTGTGCCAAAAGTGATGGGTGGTTTGCTGGTTGCCTGCACATGCATGGGGATGTTCCGCGCATTGAATTATGGGTGTGGACATGCCCGCACATGATCCCCACTGCTCTACCCCCGCTTTTGGCATGGGAGCTAAAAAAGGTTAGCCATCACTGCCCTATACCGTTTCAGACAAGTCACTCTCTTGTGTCTTTTGAAAAGCCTCCAATGATGGAGCGCCACAGTGACAGCCAAGTGCTGCTAATAAAGTGCCCTTGATCAATTGATGTGATTGCTGCTGCAAATTCTGACCTATCAATTGATCATCAGCATCATATAGCACTTTTTTGCCTTCTGAAGCCCCGCCCCTTCACCAAAATGGCCATGCATACCCTTGTGGAAGCTTTCAGAGAGCTCTTGGGGGCTGGGGAGGGCAGAAATAAGCAAAAAATGGCCCATTTTTGCTCCCCCACCAGCAGCACTCTATAAGGCTATGTATGCAGTTTTTTTGACAAAACATGGGCCCGTTTTCGTGAAAAACGAGCCATTTTTTTGCTTGTTTTTGCCACCCCGGAGCACTCTGCAAGCCCCCCGCCCCCCAGGCTGTCCTTACCTTTTGTTTGAAAAAAAGGGCCCATGTTCGTGAAAAATGGACTGTTTTGGGGAGGTTTGCATTGTGCAAAAACTTTTTTTTTCTTTTCCAAAAGCTCTTTAACCGATTGATGAAAATTACATTAAGGTGGGCTAAAAGGCCCAATTATGAACCACAGTTCTACAGGCCATGTTTAATATCAAATACTCTGATTAAAGCCGAGGTTTTGCACCATTAAGCAGAAAACAATTGCTGACAGTTGCTGAAGGAGCAATATATATTTTTACACATCTGGGAACAAGTCGACCCAGACAGGGAGTTTCCTGTCATCTTGCAAGATGTGTCCTGTTTATGTCACCCATGATCTATAAGGTGCTGACCATGTATATTTTAACTGTTGGCCATAGACAGTATTTGGTTCCTCTCATTACCTTATATGCTTAAACACTGCCTCTATAGATGATGACGTAAATTGCACTATAAATGTATGGCTTTAAGAACCCTTCGGGGTTCAAACTCTTGATGCTTATTTTGGCATGTTTGAACCTGCGCATTCAATAAACTTTTCCTATATTGCATCGCTTGGCTTCATTGTCTCTTAATTCTACTACATTTTCTGGCACCCTTCCGATGGGACAGAGAAGCTAAGGCAATATTTTGCTGAGGGCCACTTTGCCCCGTTGGGGTGTGGGGCTGCTGCTCCTTGGCTTCCAGGCGCCACGGGTCTTCTTTTACCCCGGGAAGCAATAACAGCAGCCCGACCACACCAAGGGGGACACACATCGTGAGTCCAAGAACCCTGCAAACTTAGGAAAGGAGCTGTGGTGTTTCCTGGCCAGGATCCTTGGGGAGAAGACGTCTCAGGCGAGTATCTTGATAATTGTATTGTACCTATCTCGTTTGAAGATAGAAGAGGGGGCCTGATCACCCCCCTGGACTCGGGACGGCGTTCCTAATGAAGTCCGTATAGGTTGTGTGGGTGGTTAAACCAGCGCAGTTCCTGCAGGTGGCCATTGAGTTCCGGCTTCTGGGGCCTCAGGTCGCTGGTAGTGTGTTAGGAATGGGTGGGGGAAGCAGCATACCCAGCACACCGCTGGACTGCATGATTAAAGGATTTAATTCATATTTTAACCACACTGACTATAGAGTCCCTTACCCAAAATTGACCAAGGATAGGCTTATTTACTTGTGTCAGAACCAGTGGCCACATATGGGGGTAGGATGGCCGATGGGAGGAACTTGTCAAAACCAAATTATAGATGATTTAACTTCGTTAATTGCTGCAAACGAAGAACGCTATCCTAATCAGTTTCCATATATAGATCAGTGGGGAGACGCTGTAGCAGGGCAGGCTGATGAATTATTACAGTGTCAAGCCGAAATGGTTCGCCTGTGTGTGGTTAGACCAAAGGAAAAGGGGAAGTCGAGGTTAGCGTCGAGATGTGTCAAAAATGTAGCAGCTTCAGAGAAAAAGGAGTCAGAGAAGAAAAAGATTTTTGCCCAAGACGAGGAGGAACTCTTCAGACCTCCCCCTCCCTATGCATCGGCGCCCGTAGGCATTGTTGTGCCCCAGGCTATGGGTGCTGCTGTTGCGGGCAGTGGAGATAAGGACAGTGTTGTGGGGGCAGGAGATCATCAGGCAACAGGAGGGGCAGTGAGAAGGAAGGAGCCCAAGGATGGTGGTTCAGGGGCTACAGGAATTAGAAGAGAAGGGCCGGTAACTAGACGATTGGAGGCGGAGAGGGCGAAAGCCGAGAAAGAGGAAAGTACATTGTTAGAGGAAAAGGAAGGACTCTTTCCATTAAGAGTATCGGAACAACAGGTGGCCATCAACGCCCAGGGAGATCTTGAATACCGCCCTTGTTTTCAATATATTCCTTTTTCAACTACGGACTTATTGAATTGGCGGAAGCATTTTGGTCCATTGTCCGTGAAGCCCACGGAAATGACGGATCTGTTTCAAACCATTATGCATAGTCATAACCCCAATTGGCGAGATATACAACAGCTGTTAACTACGTTGCTAACAGCAGAAGAGAGAGAGAAATGCAAAGCAGGAATGCAAGAGGTTTTTAGAGAACGTTATCATACAGAAGTAGATAGAGCTCAGAAATTGTTGGAAGAAGCACCGGAACGGGATCCTGGATGGGATCCTAAGGTAGCAGGGGACATGGCAAAGATACAAACGTATCAAACCTTGATAGTGGCAGCTCTCAAGAAGGCAGGAAAACCCCCTGTAAATTTGTCTAAACCCTCATTGGTTATGCAGGGAGCGGATGAGAGTCCAGAGGCATTCCTTCAAAGGTTGATTGAGGCTTATGAGTTGTATACTCAAATGGACCCGAGGGCTCCGGAGAATGTAAGGATGTTGAATGAGAGATTCATTGCGCAAAGTGCATTGGACATTCGTAAGAAATTGCAAAGGTTAGAGGGAGCGCTAGGGAAGAATACGACTGAGTTGGTGGAGGTGGCTAGGAAAGTGTATGTGAATAGGGATAAGGTTGAGAAATGCAAGGACAAAGAGCACTAGGCCTGGAGAGAAAGCGAGCGGTGCTTAATCTGGCGAGGCCAACTGATAGGAGGCAATTGAGAGGCTTTTTAGGCTTGGCAGGTTTTTGTAGAATTTGGATTCCAAATTACGCACTAATGGCAGCTCCACTGTATTCGTCTACCAAGGGAAGTAAGACAGACCCCTTCCTTTGGACAAAGGAGCAGGATCAGGCCTCTGATGCAATTAAAGAAGCTCTATTAAGAGCTCCGGCCTTGGCCCTGCCAAATCTGAGTAAGCCCTTCAATTTGTATGTGGATACGCGTAGGAATGTCGCTTTAGGAGTGTTGACTCAGCAGCTTGGCCAGTGGCAACAACCAGTTGCATATCTGTCAAAACAACTAGACGTTGTGGCACAAGGGTGGCCGCATTGTTTGAAAGCTTTAGCAGCCATTGCGGAATTGCTGCAAGATTGTAATAAACTCACTTTTTCCTGTCCAATCAAGGTCCACACCCCACACTCTGTTCAGGCAATTCTTGATCAGAAGGGCCATTTGTGGATTAGTAACCAACGAATCATTAAATACCAGGCCATGATGATTGAAAACCCCCAGGTTCATCTAGTGGTTTCTACCTCATTAAATCCTGCTACTCTCTTGCCTACGGAAACAGAGGTGGAACATGATCGTGTACAAGTGTTGGAAACCGTTTATTCCACACGACCCGATTTAACTGACATACCTTTGCCTCAGGTGGATTATAACTGGTATACCGATGGGTCTAGTTATATCCACCAGGGGATGAGAGTTGCAGGCTATGCCATTGTTGATGATGAGGGGGTAATTGAAAGTGGACCGTTGGGAGCAGGAAAAAGTGCACAAGTGGCAGAATTGTGGGCCCTCATTCGGGCATTGGAACGGGCTGAAGGTGAACGTTTGAATGTATGGATGGATAGTAAATACGCCTTTTTAACTTTGCATGCTCATGGGGCGGTATACAAGGAAAGGGGATTTAGGGATTCAGCTGGCCAATATATACAACATAGCCATTTAATTCAGAGATTGATAGATGCTGTCCAAAAACCAAAAAAGGTGGCAGTTATGCATTGTAGAGGTCATCAACGAGGTAATGATAGAATTGTTGTAGGGAACAGGGCAGCAGACGCTGAAGCACGAGCTGCAGCATTGCGTCATGAGCCTCTACCAGACATGTATATTAATGTTGCCTTGGATTTAGGGGTTATACCAGTAGACATCCAACCCTCCTATTCTTTATCTGAATGTGATAAGGCAGTCAACGATTTGATGGCGGTCATCGATAAGGGCTGGTATGTTCTTCCGGATGGAAGAATATATGTGCCTTCCACAGTGGCATGGCAATTGGTTCGTTCCACTCATGAAACCACCCATATGGGAAAAACAGCTTTGGAATCCGCTCTTATGAGGGATTACTATATAGATGGGTTAGCAGGGATGGCAGTAAAAGTAGCATCATCCTGTGAAACGTGTGCTAAAGTTAATCCTAGGCAAGGTCCTTCCCTTCCACCGGGAACCATACCTATTGCCTACTATCCTATGGACACAGTCATGATTGACTTTACTGATATGCCACGAAGTGGGGTTTTTCGGGCTATGTTAGTTATTGTGGATTTATATGGCCAGAGGCGTTCCCTACTAGAACGAAAAAGGCACAGGAAGTAGCAAAGGTTTTACTTAAGGAGATCATTCCTCGATTTGGCAACCCCTCCTTTACTTCATCGGACAATGGCCCGGAGTTTGTTCATCATATTAATCGAGCCATTGCACAAGATATAGGGGTGAAATGGAGCACTCTGCAAGCCCCCCCAGTGCTGTCCTTACCTTTTGTTTGAAAAAAAGGGCCCATGTTCGTGAAAAATGGACTGTTTTGGGGAGGTTTGCATTGTGCAAAAACTTTTCTTTTCCAAAAGCTCTTTAACCGATTGATGAGAATTACATTGATCAAGTGCTGCAGATTGTCAGCTGTTTCCTTCTCCAGCACATGGATAAATACACTTGGCTACTACCTACCTACACACACTCTCTCCCTACCTACCTATTGTATTTCTCTCTCTTTATCCCTCTATCTACCTACATCTCTCCCTATCTATCTACCGTATTTCTCTCTTTATCCCTCTACCTACCTACCTACCCTTTCTCCCTATTTACTGTATCTCTCTCTCTTTCTATTTCTCTCTATCCGTCTACCTACCTACCTACACTCTCCCTACCTACCTACTGTATTTCTCTCTCTCTCTATCCCTCTATCTACGTACCTCTCTCTCCCTACCTATCTACTGTATTTCTCTTTCTATTACTCTCTCTCTCTCCCTCTACCTACCTACACACGCAATCTCTCTCCCTACCAACTGTATTTCGCTCTCTCACGCCATCTACCTACCTACCTACCAACTCTCTCTCTCCCTCTCTCTAACTCAATCTACCTACCTACTTTTTTTTAATTAGCCCCTTCAAAACCTTGGTGTGTCTTATACTCCGGTGTGTCTTATACTCCGAAAAATGTGATCGTTGCCAATCTTCCCAGGAGTGGACATCCAAGAAAATCCATCCCAAGGCCAGATGATGCAATGGCCAGAGCAATTTTTTTAAAAAAAGGTTATATAACAGACTCTACAGGCTTCAGTTAGCATGTTAAATATCAAGATTCATGACAGTGCAAATAGAAAAAAAACTGAACAACTCTGATTCGTTTGGAAGGGTTGCTCTTCTCTCTAAAAAGGTCATAGGAACATGGCTGAGATTTGCAAAGTTGCATCTGAAAAAATCACAGGACTTCCGGAACACTGCCCTTTGCACAGACCAGACCATAATGCACAGTGACATGTTTGACAAAAATCAAGCACAGCATATCAGCACAAGCAACACATGGCTGTTCAATCTCCCCTGAAAACCCTCCAGTGATGGCAGCACCCACAACCTCTGGAGGGAAGACATTCCCAAAGAATCAACCTTAATTTAAAAGAGGTTTTTAAAATCTTCCCACCAGGAGGAAAATTCCAGCCACCAGTTTCACAGCGTGCAGCCCCAGTGGGCTTAAATTCGGGGAGGGAAGGAACCTGCAGCAGCAGCAGCTGAGATGCTTCAGCCCAGTTGCTTCTCTGCTTCCAGGCCGTGGAGGGAACCGAAGAGCCCGACTTGCTCCAGGACTCTCCTCCCACCTGCCCTCCACTCACCTTCCAGCTGCTTCGATCCTTCGACTCTGGATTGGGCAGCATACAAATGTTATTAAACTTCAAACTTGGAAGAGCCGCCCTGCACACCTCCTTCCTCCCTGAGTCGTCCGGAAGAGGAAGTTCCTCTGCGCTTCTCTCCTCCTATCCTTTCTAGCAATGGTTTAAAACTCCTTTTTTAAACGCAAGCATGGTGTAGATGGCTTTCTAGGCACAGATGTTGCCTGACCGCCATCTAGCGACAAGAGGTGGAAACACACACTTGTCCAATCTCCATCAAGGTGTTTGGAAGATGTTTTCAGTGATTCCATGGCAGTAGGTCCTTTTCGATTCCTCGAATCTCTCTTTGATCAGTTTCCATCCATTGTATCCTAAAAGGTCCTTAAAAATCCTGTCCTTAGAATTTGGGTGGGGGAAGGCAAATTTTAATCCCATCAACTGGAGCTGAAGGTTTTTTCTTTGTGAATAGGCTGGCCTGGATTTCTTAATGGGCACAAAATCTCTAAAGATACTTTCTGACTTTGTTAAGATTTTTTTCTCTCCATTTCTCCTTTGGGTAAATATAATATTCTGCCTCTCTTTAATATTCCCCAAAACATTTCATTCTCAGGGTGGGTGGGTTTATGATTACTTCTCACAGTACACTGACACATAACCATGCCAACTTACAATATCTGTTGTAGCTGTGGTCATTAAGCAAATCACCATGTTCCGTTCAGTGCAATGTACCAGGACTGTGACTTACAACTTCCTGTCATTTTTGTTTCTTGGAAGCCAATTGTGAAGGTCCCAAATGGCGATTTCATGACTTCAGTGGCATTATCAGTTCTATATTGTTTCCAAGAAAAGAACATGTATACAAAATCACAAGTTAACCCTAATATGAAGGAGAACCAGTTTTAAAGCATGTACCACCAATGGAATGAAATCTCAGGAGTGGAGAAATATGTAGTGTAGAAAGTTAGCACCGACTCCTCTCCTAGAATAATGAGGTCTCTTAAATGAGATAATCAAAAAAATTCCAACATCAAGTTGGTTCCTACCCGTTTTATATCTTTGTAATGTAGAACACCCACGATATATAAGCTGCAGTTCTGCTTTAGGTCAGGGCTGCTCAGTGGGCTGGCAATGCTTTTGTGGAATCCAGTGTGCAGAGTGTGTCAAGCTTCAAATGGCGTTTTTAATGTTGCAACTATTAACATTTCACAGTTTTCCCAAAAACTATGGAGACAGAAGGGGGGAGATAGAACAAAGCTCCAGACATCGATGCCAGCCATGGGAACCAAGGACGTTTCGGCAGGTTTACCAGAGCCAAAAAAGACTTTCTCACAACAATACTAGAAGTCTCCATTGGACAATGTGACCAGGCCTAATAGCAGGGAGGGAAAACTTGAACGTTAACTATGTGCATTTGCATGGGAAATAGTCAGATCTTCTTTTGCCCTCATCTTTGCCAATATGATGTATTCATTAAAGCTTTGCTGCTTGCTACCTGTGCATAGAGAAAATCTCCCTGTTCCTATGAGCAATGTGAAAGAGAAATGTTGGACTGGATTACTGTGAGGATTACTGTGAGGATTACTGTTTAGGACAGGATCTATTTCCAAGGAAGATTTTATTCTGGTAAACTGAGCAGAGGTAATTTCCAAAGAGGAATGGGTGATGACAATTTCTCAACGGAGAAAAAGGCGGAAGGTGCATTATATCATTTTTTCTTTTTTTCGACTCCTTTCCTGCTTCTCTGTATCAATTGTTTTAGTTTGTTTTGCATACTTTATTAATTAAAATTTTGAATTAAAAAAAGGAATGTGTATCAAACAAAGAGTGGGGCAACTTTGATACATTTTTGTATGCACATCTGTATTACCAATCTTTCTTCCAAACCTTTGAAATGCCTTTTGGAAACATTTCTCTCAGCATATATAGACAGTCATCTCCTCTTCCCAAGCCCCCCTTCTCAAGCCCTGCTGGTTCTGTGATTTTCTCTCTTTGACCTAATGAAAACTTCTGTGTATGCAAAGTTACAGACGCATAAGACATTTAGGATGGGTGTGCTTGGAAGCATCTCTGGCCAGCACAAATGAAGTTGGCTTCCTTTAGTCTCTCACCCATTGAAACTCTTCGATCCTAAATCCTTGGCAGCGACCACTCCAAAAAGATTTTTAAAATTTCTACAAAAATAAATACAGGTAATCCTTGGGTTACAAGTGTTCTCTTAGCAAATGTTCAAAGTTACATGATAACCCCCCCCCTCCCCCCCAGCATTTACAAACAAATCCCAAAATTATGAATACTGGAGCACCACGGCTGTTGTTCATCCTAACGAACAACCGCAGAGGCTCTGTTATATTCACCCCTATTCTCCCAACCCCAGCTGAGTCTTCACAGGCATTTTGCCTGTGGAGAGTGACTTAACTTGCAAAGATCTCTCTGCTGTGCTTTATTTGCCAGCATTCACAGAGGACAGAGTCCTAACGTACCGCAAGATCACGCAAGGTCAGTAGTCTTGAGTAATCTGACACTTTAGGCATCTATTCTCTGTGAATTGCGTCGTGGACGTTTGCAAATGGTGAGAAGACTTCATTCTTTCAGTCCTTCCCTCCATTTGCCGTTTTCTTGCCAAAGCCTGCTGGGAGATTGCATTCCCATAGGGTCTCAGCAGCCCTTTGCAAACTGCCTTTGTTGGCACCAACCAACTTGGGAGGAGTGGGTGTGTCCCTCCGAGGTACTGTTCCTACAGGCAAAGGCTTTTTGCAAAGGGCTGCCAATGCCTACAGGACATTTGCCAATGATTTGCCAATGAGAAAGCAACCCTAAGACGTCGCGCACAGCCTCTCAGGGCTGCTTTCTTGGCGCCAAATTCCTTGTCAAGCTGATCTGGAGCAAGAAAGCAATGAACATGTGGGCGAAAGCAGGGAGTGATGTCATTCAATGTACGAGATTCAATCCCACAACTTCTCAAGTTTCGGATGGAATTGGTAGGATCCATTACATTCGTAACCCGAGAACTACCCATATCCAGCAAGTTCTGCTGCTAATGACCAGATAGGCATTATCACACTAATATGTTGCCATTTTTTCCTTCCTCCTTCCCGTTTAATACAATTACATATTTGCCTACAAAAAATTAGGCAAATACTTTGTAGTCAAATTAAATAGTCAATTTCTCAGTTGGATTTAGAGAGGAACTTTAGAAATAAAATTCAAACCTTTTCTACACTCATCACTTGGGGCCTCATGTGGATTTTCTTGTGTGCAATAAGGGTGGAATTTTTCCTGAAGCACCATCCACATTCGGGACACTCAATGGTTTCTCCCCTATGTTTCCGCTCAAGACCTTCCCCCGGTACCTCGGCTGGTACCGTGCAATTGGAATCCAGGTTTGTCCGAATCCAAGCGACTTTATCTGTTAAATACTGGACAAATTCCTCAGCTCTACCTTGTAAAAGTTCATCCCCGTCCCTCCCTTTCAGGAGGGAGCGGGTTATCCTGAACAAGGCGGCTGGGCACGATTCAGCGGATGCAATAAGAGCGGCAAAATGCGCACATTTCGCCGCCCTTATTGCCACGAGATGGGTCCTGATAAAGGCTCTCATCAGTGCTCGATCTGACTCGGAGTTACTGGCCCTCCAGTGTCGCTCTAGGCGTCTCTTTTGGCGCTTCATCTCCGGAGTTCCTCAGTGAACCAAGGAGCCCTCCTGGATCCGCTGTCACGGAGAGGCCATAAAGGCACAATCCGGTTTAGAGCCTCCGCCGCAGCTGTATTCCAAGCAGCGACCAAAGACTCAGCCGGACTGTGGGCGAGAGAATCAGGTATCTCACCAAGCGCCGTCTGAAATCCCATAGGGCCATCAGGCCTGCTGAACTGGCAATGAGAAGCACACAGGGCCCGGGTGGAAGGCAGCCTTTTCTGCAGCAGCATCCTCCCCTCTTTGGATTGACCTGCAGCAGAGACGGGCGGGACTCTGCCTTTGCAGAAATGGAGTGGGTGCATGTGCAACAGCCTCAGTATGTCTGCTTGCCCTCCCACAGGATCTCCGCCACCCCTCTCAGCTCCAGCACAGGGTCATTTTGAGGCATCAATGCTGCCGCATTAGCGCAAGGGAGTAGGAGGGGGGATTAGAGATAGCTGGGATGGTGGAGTCATAATAAAATATTTTCTCCTGAGAACCAAGAATGTTCTCATACCTGGCCAGATAAAGTAGGAGTGTTGTCACCAGACCATCGGACGCTGCAGTGATTGGGGTATATGACTGTTTGGGATTGAGAGGAAAACTTTTAATTAGGTGAAAACAAGGGGTTCCTCAGAGTTGGGAGGGCCACAGGATCTCTGCCACCCCTCTCAGCTCCAGCACAGGGTCTGCATTTCCAGCAAGGGCCGTCCACCCAATGACTGGCCAGATTGGGCTGGACGCCGACCTCAGAAGGCAAGCAGGCATGGAGGACCACCAGTAAGGCAATGTGGAAGGCAGGGAAGCATGGCAGTCACCTGCTGGGGCAAGGAGGGGTACTGTAGGCTTTCAGCAACCCCTGCACAAGCTCCATCAGTGCCCACCATCTCCTCCATCTTTCCCGAGTCTTCCTGCTGCCTGGTAGGCCGGCTAAGCGGTTGGGGCTCAGGCCTCCAAATATGCAGCTCCAAATGGAGCAAAAAGTTTCCTGACATTTTAGTAGAGAGTTGGTTTAATGTCAGGGTTCAGAGAAATAGATCCATCACAAGCAAACCTCAGAGGCAGGTAAATTCCTAAAAGAATATCTTTATTGGAAATATCAAATTGGCACAAATCTGGTTAAAATCAACTCTGAGGGACCCCTTGTTTTCACCTAATTAAAAGTTTTCCTTTCAATCCCAAACATATAGCCCAATCGCTGGACTTTCATACAGTTTCTTCTACAGCATTTTGAAATTTGGAGGCTTGTTTTGTGTATTTTGTAATTTGATTTTAATTATCATATTTTTCAGAGTACAAGACGCACTGATGTATAAGACGTACCAAGATTTTGAAGAGGTTTTTTTTTTTAAAAAAAAATTTGCACTCTGCAGACTTCCCAAAAATGGCTGGTTTTTTTTTCCGAAAACAGGCCCATTTTTTGTAAAAAAAAAAAAAAAAAAAAGTGGGGAGCATGCATAGCCTTTAGGAGGGTTATAGAGTGCTCCTGGGGGCTGGGGGGGGGACAAAAAGAGGCAAACATTGGCCCATTTTTGCTCATTTTTCCTCTCTCCAGCCCCCAGCAGCACTCTGGAAGCCTCCTAAAGACTATGCATGGCCATTTTTGCAAAAGGGGTGGGGTTTCCAGAGGCTGTATTCAGTGTATGATGTACCCATATTTTCATCCTCTTTTTTGAGGGGAAAAAGGTGCTTCTTATACTTTGAAAAATACGGTAGTTGGTCTCCCAAAGGCCGGCAATGATTTGGGGTTTTTAATCTTGTTTAGCAAATGTAATTAATCCTAGATGCTGACTTCCTTGGGGTTCTATTCCTGTCTTGAATGGATTACCAAATATGCATTTCTAAAAGTTGGTCCCTTTGTTTCTCCTTGGGGCAGAGAGCTGAGGCTTTGAGAATCTTTTTTATAAACATGTTTCTCCTTTAGGGAAAATATAATATTCTGCCTTTTTAATATTTCCTAACATATATCATTCTTCTAAAGGGGGTTGCTAACTTTCTTCAATTGGAAACAATATGGAACTGATAATGGCACTGCTGTCTTCTGTGATTTTTTTAACCTCTGTGGGAAGGGAACTTCACCAAGAGAGTGTTGCTTTAGGAAGACCAGTACAGCCCATAACCAAACTGGAAGTCACTAGAATAACAAAGCCAGGATACATTAACAAACCTCCTGAGAATAATTACTGGGATATCAGGACAATTAGAAATAGCTGCAGAGTACAAAATAATACAAAAGACCTAGGAAGTGCAGGAAGAAGTTACCATTAAGAGAGGAAAAGGTCAGAGTGACAACAAAGACTGATTAGCTCAGGGTGAAGATGTGAAAATAGGAAATACAGTAGAAGACACTAGAGCTCATCCCTGCCCCATGGGAAGTACTTTAGGGCAGAGGAATAACAAAACACAAGATAGGATTAGAATCGTTAGCAAAAGCACTCACAAAAAGTGATAAAATAATAGTACAAACAAAACAAAAGGACTTCAACGAGGAAAATGGTATAAAAATATAAACTTACTGTATGACGGGGTCAGCTCAACTAGGAATGCTAATCTACATCACTGTCAGTCTTGCTTTCCTGAAATAATAAAGACAACTTGCTTTCAAACGCCGCTTGCTTTGATTCTAAATTCATTCACTCAGCCAAGGACACTCTCCCAGATGGGAAATCCAAACCCGCAGAGGAAATCTTTTTCCATTTAACACCATCTTCAAAAAAAAAAGGAGGGGGGGAACAAATCCAGGAAATTACAGACAGATCAGCCTGACATTAATACCTGGTAACATCTTGGAAAACATATCCAGACAACAAATCTGTGAACAACTGGAAGGAAACAAAATTATAACCAGTAACCAGTAGGGTTGATTTAAAACATTATGCCAAACAAACCTTATTTAATTGTTTGACAAAATGACTAATTAGTGGACCAGCGAAATGCTGTGGATATCATATACTTAGATTTCAGTAAAGCATTTGATAATGTAGATCATAACCTACAGTAGTGGCCAAAATTGTGGAAACCTTTTGGGAAAAGTTTATTTTTGAGGTTTGATGGCTAATAACATATTTTGGGGTTATGCTTTTTATTTTATGGTTAATACCATAAATTATATATCAATGAAAAGATATTTTAATCAAAAATGTACTGCAATAACTTTTATGAAAGATTTTCTATTAGAATAGCAGTTATAAAGAAGAAAAGTGAAATGTAGAAAAAATGGTGTAGTGGTGAAGGCACCAGGTTAGACACAGAGAAACAGACAGTTCCAGTCCCACCTGAAGAGCAAAATCATCTCAAGTTTAGGAAGCAGAAAAGGGGGGAAACCACTCCAAAAACCCTTTCCAGGGAAACTGCAAGGCCAGACATTACAGACTGACCCAAAGGCACTAAAAACAAAGCTAAATAGCGTCAAGTATCACTACTTCACGGGGCTCAGTTGCAAAGGTCGGTCGCTAGGAATCGAAAAAGTCCGGCTGCCATATAATCACTAAAACATCTTCCAAAAAACAGGACAAGCATGTTTTCCCACCTCCTATCGCTTGAGGGCGGTCAGGCAACATCTGTGCCTAGAAAGGCATCAATTCAGTAGTATCGTCCGTGCTTGAGCTTAAAAAAAAGAGTTTTCAACCATCGAGTACATCATTGCTAGAAAGAATGAGAGTAGAGAAGAAGCTCAGGGGAACTTCCTCTTGGATCGCTTATGGGAGGAAGGAGGTGTGCAGAGCGGCTTTTGTGCTCTTCCCAGGATCGAAGCAGCAGCTGGAGGGTGAGTGGAGGGCCGGTGGGAGGAGAGTCCTGGAGCAAGTCGGACTCTTCGGTTCCCTCCACGGCCTGGAAGCAGAGAAGCAACTGGGCTGAAGCATCTCAGCTGCTGCAGGTTCCTTCCCTCCCCGAATTTAAACCCACTGGTGCTGCCCGCTGTGAAACTGGTGGCTGCAATTTTCCTCCTGCTGGGAAGATTTTAAAAATCTTTCTTAAAATAAGGAGGATTCTTTGGGAATGGCTTCCCTCCAGAGGTTGTGGGTGCTCCCTTCACTGGAGGGTTTTAAGAGGAGATTGGACAGCCAATTGCTCAGAATCGAATGGGGTCCCCTGCCTGAACAGAGGATGGACTAGAAGACCTCCAAGGTCCCTCCAAACTCAATTATTCTGTTATGGACCTGATGTTTTCTGGGCAACAAGGTCGGACTAATGTTCCTCTGGTCTTTTCTGCGTTTATTGTTTTACCTCCATTTCTAACTAACAAGTACCTGTTTCGTATTGGTGCCCCCCTCCCTGTAATTCACCAGCTTCAACTGTGCTTAACACTGCACATTTCTTAAAAAAATGAACGTTTGGAATGTTTTTATTATTCAGCTGTACTCATTTATAAAAGTTATTGGCCACCAACCTTACCATGACATAACTATGGAGGGGCTTAGAGACATAAAAGATACATACATATTAAAATACATTAAAGGTGCAGATGTAACTTGGCTCTGTCCTGTGACATCATGCTTCATGATTGGGTCGCTTAGTGACACAGATTCCGGGCCCAGTTGCAGTCAGTAAGTGAGGACTACTTCAATTGGGATGTCACCAAAGGGGTTGTGGAAAGTATTTACTTCCCTTACTTTGAGCTCATGGCTTCAGCTGTTGCTTCAAATCTTGCAGAGGCTTTCGGCATCATTTCATCCATTAAAGTCCTCACATCTGTAAAGTTAGTGTCATGCAGATTGACAGGTGTGGCTCAGTAAAATCAAGTGTGTCTGTTGAGAAGCCAATGCTTTTATTTATCTGAACAAAAACTTTCCAATGAAAGTTTCCATGGCCCCAGAAGCCTGTTGAGGCCTGAACTTCAGCCTTGCCATCTGAAAACATGAGCAATCATCAAATTCATCAAGTTCCTGATTAACATTTGTGCAGAAGGTTTGACTGTAACAATTTTAATTATTTTTTTAGGGTTGAAAGACATGGATTATCTCCCTATTGTAGATGTGTGCATTTTTATTTCTCTCTGAGTGTATTTGTCTGCAAACGTATAATCTCTCATGAGTCATGTGGAAAAGAAAGTATACTCTCCTTGACTTCTATGATTTTACGTATCAGGACGTAGTAAAAATCAGTTGGTCCTTAGAAGTTCTTAAAAGTTGATAAATATAATTACAGATGAACAACAACAACACCTGACATGTTACATCAGATCATCATTTATTTTATAAAAAGAAAGGCAAAATGGAGAAGTCATGTGTGAAAAATGTATGACTCAATAATTTGTAGAACCAACTTTAGCAGCAACAACTAGAAGTAATTCTTTTCTATGTGACTTTATCAGTGTCTTGAAGTGTTGTGGAGGAATTTTGGCCCTCTCTTCTTTACAATATTGCTTCAGTTCATTAAGATTTGTGGGTGTTTTTTTATGCACAACTCTCTTGAGGTCCCTTGTCGTCCTCCCCGCCCAAGCGGCAGCGGCTCCATGGGACATGGAGTAAGGCAAACTCCCTGTCAAACAGTAAGGCAAGTCGTGGAATCGGAATCAGTCGGGTGAAGTTACCACTGTCATCCATGCCCTTGGTGCGCTGCTCACTTACATGGGCCAGCCTTACTGTTTGAAGGCTGAATGAAGCCTTCAAATGAGCTCCCTGAGTCCTAGGGAGAAGGGCGGCATATAAATCGAATAAACCTAAACCCAAGCACTGCGGGGCCAGGCACTTCACACCCGCGTCCAGCCCACCAGAGTTTGCTGCGCCGGGGCAGGAATGAGACCATGTCCCACAGACCCTGCTGCTGCATGAGCGGGGAGGACGATGAGAAGGAGAAGAACGGTGATGCTTTGTGCTGGCTGGGCAGGGAGTGAGCAGGTCATGCAGTGCTGGCTGGGCTGGGAAGGGGGCAATCATGGCTACTGCCAGCAGCAGCTTGAATACCCTGACTGAAGCTAGTGTTCGCCATGCAGGGGGGGAAATGAGAGGCCCTGTTGTCCCGTAAAGCCTGTCACTGCTTGAGTGGGGAGGAGAACAAGGAGAAAAACAGCTACTCAGGTGGCTCCTGCCCCCCCTCCCCGCTGCCAGCAACTTGAATGCCGCGACTGAAGCAGGGATCCGCACTCTCTCTCATACACAAACAGAGTTTGGAGAGCCCCCTTCCTCTCTCTCTCTGTCTTGCTGCGGCAGAAGTTGCAGCGCTTCAGTGCCTTGCTGGCGGGGCACCCAGTTAAGCTGGTACAGGGATTGGTGGGGGAAGCTCCATACCTACTCTCCGCCTTGATTCATACTCCACTCCCACTGCCTCACTCCCAGCAACCTGGGTGCCCTGGCTGAAGATCACTCTTTCTCCCATAAACACTCACTCAGTCTCTCTCCTCTCTCTCTGTCTGTCTCTGTCTCTCTCTCTTGTCTCATTTGCATGCAAACATCCCAACAAGGTCTCATTAAGTAGTTAAGTGGAAAGTAGTTTGCGGTGGGGAGACTAGCAGGAGATTGGCAAACACTTTTTGCGCTGAGAATGAAAGTTTCTGGGTCCCTGACTCTGCAAAAGAGGATGGGTGCCTGAATCTGCATGATATTATAGCATTCAAGAGTGTCCATTCTCAGCATGAAAAGCCTTTCCAAGCCAAATCTCCTCTCCCGTCCTCAGAGGCAAAGAAACAGAGGAGACAGATGTTTGCAAGGTAAGTGAGTCCTTGTGGCAGGAAGGGAAGGAGAAGCAAGTGGGCAGGAGAGGCCTTGAAGGCCTGTTCTATCACTACGCACCCCCCCCCCCATGGCCTTCCCCACCCTGAGATACCTCATCTGCACCTTGGTATTCTTGAATTGTGAGCTCTTAAGAAAGTTTCCCATCCTTGTGTGTTGCAAGCAGCTATTTCCAGTAGGGAAAACAGGACAAAGGAAGTGGAGAAAATTATTTTCCTTTGCTATATTTCCAATCTGAATTAGACCATGGCAGGGTCCCTACAGGAGAGCCTTTTTAATGTGTATTAGTAGAAAAGCAACTAACTTACTTCTGTTCTTAAATGCTAAAAGCTATTGCACAATAAAAACAGGAGTTCTAATCAACTATTAGAACCATCATTTTGACAGTTTTGCTATACCGTAGTGTGGACACCTCTACGAACTGCAGGCATGGGATAAACTGAAGGTAGTTTGTTTTCAGTCTTTTAAGTGGCCACAAACTACTAGCAAAAGTGGCATTTGATCACAAGGCGAGGAGGCATTGAGAAATGATTTCCCTTTTGCATGCGAGCATCCAAGAAGGGACAGGAAAGATAAAGAAAAAGAGGGGAAGAGAGCAAGGAAAGAAAAAAGAAGGAAAGAGAGCAAGGAAGAAGAAAGGAGAATAAAGAGGAAAAGCCGCCAGTTTCACATCCCTGATATTGGGTCTCCCGCTTGAGCAGCGGTTGGATTAGAAGACCTCCACGGTCCCTTCCAATTCCTGTTCTGTTCTGTTGCGATGATATTTTTTATTCCTGGATAAGTATAATCATAGAAATCAAATAGGTTGTACTTTTTTTCCCACTTGACTCTACTTGAAAAGAACCCTTTGCACGGCTAAGAATTTGTGATTGACCCAATCAACAAGTGAATTTCATCATTTTTCATTGTAATAGAAACATTTTTCTTTTTTTCCTCATCTTCTGCAACCATTTTATGCACAATTAACGATATACTTTTATTTGAATCTTATAGACAAAGAAGATAGCAATAGGAGCACTCTGGACACTGAGGATAACAAGCAGCATTGAAAAGGAAAACAAATCAGTCCAGAAATCAAAATGTTTTCCATTTCCTTCAGAGAGCCACACAATTCTTCAACTTCCTCAGCAGGTGAGAGAGAAACGAGAGAAAATCTAGAAGAGATTTCTAGCTGGGAAACGGAGCATGTGAATTCAAGCATATATTACATGAATGATCAAGGGAGATTATTTTTCCATTCAGCAAAAGAGGGAAATATCTGGAAGTTACTGGGGAGGAAAAGGACAATTGGAAAACCACGTAGAGCAGACAGTGTGACAGGCAATGCTCTGGGAGGAAGAAAACGGCTTGAAACAAAACACCACCAAACAAGGGACCATTCATATTTTTGATCTCTTCAGGAATATGTGTTGTGAAAAAGCTCCATAGACGTGCCAGTTGTGGGAAAGATACAACTTGAAAATCACAGTTGATTATGCATGAGAAGATCCAGACTGGAGAAAAGCCATACAAATACTCTGAATGTAGCAAAACCTTTGGTCACAACAACTCCGTTTTGTTTCATGGAAGGATCCACACAGGACAGAAGCCCTAAAAGTGCTCCCAATGCAATAAATGCTTTAGCAAGTATGGCAACGTGGACTCACACCAAGGAAAAACTGTTTGAATGTCCTGAATGTGGGAAATGTTTCTGTGATAAATCCAAACTGGTTACACACCAGAGGACTCACACAGGAGAGAAACCCTTTCAATGTCCTGATTGTGGTAAAGGTTTTAGTCAGAATTCCAATCTGTTGGCACACCAAAGGACTCACACAGGAGAGAAAGCTTTTGAGTGTCCTAATTGTGGAAAAAGTTTTAGTCATCATTCCAGCCTGGTGACACACCAAAAGACTCACATAGGAGAGAAACCATTTGAATGCCCTGATTGTGGGAACTGTTTTAGTCAGAGAGGCATCCTGGTGAGACACCAGAGGACTCACACAGGAGAGAAACCCTTTCAATGTCCTGATTGTGGAAAACGTTTTAGTCATCGTTCCAGCATGGTGACACACCAAAGGACTCACACAGGAGAGAAACCCTTTGAATGTCCTGAATGTGGTAAAAGTTTTAATCAGTTTTCCAGCCTGGTGACACACCAAAGGACTCACACAGGAGAGAAACCCTTTGAGTGTCCTGATTGTGGGAAAAGTTTTAGTCATATTTCCAGCCTGGTGAAACACCAGAGGACTCACACAGGAGAGAAACCCTTTGAGTGTCCTGATTGTGGGAAAAGTTTCAATACCAATTCCAGTCTGGTTAGACACCAGAGGGTTCACACCGGAGAGAAACCCTTTGAGTGTCCTGATTGTGGTAAAAGGTTTAGTCACATTTCCAACCTGGTGAAACACCAGAGGACTCACACAGGAGAGAAACCCTTTAAATGTCCTGATTGTGGGAAAAGTTTCAATACCAATTCCAGCTTGGTGAAACACCAGAGGACTCACACAGGAGAGAAACCCTTTCAATGTCCTGATTGTGGGAAAAGTTTTAGTCAGAATTCCAACCTGTTGGCACATCAAAGGACTCACACAGGAGAGAAACCCTTTGAGTGTCCTGATTGTGGTAAACGTTTTAGTCAGAATTCCCATCTGTTGGCACACCAGAGATCTCACACAGGAGAGAAACCCTTTGAGTGTCCTGATTGTGGGAAAAGTTTCAGTGAGAATTCCAGTCTGGTTAGACACCAGAGGATTCACACAGGAGAGAAACCCTTTGAGTGTCATGATTGTGAGAAATTTTTCAGTCAGAATTCTAGTCTGGTTAAACACCAGAGAACTCACAGGAGAGAAACCGTATGAGTGTCTAGACTGTGGGAAAGATTTCAGTATTAGGACTAGCCTTCTAAATCATATGCTTATACACACAGGAGAGAAACCATTTTAGTGTCCCGAATGTGGATGGTGCTTCAGGAAAAATTCCACCTTTATTGCATATAAGAAAATCCACATGAGGCCAAGTGATGAGTTAATCTCGTACATTGAACGACATCACTCCTTGCTTTTGCCCACACATTCATTGCTTTCTTGCTCCAGATCAGCTTGACAAGGCATCTGGCGCCAAGAAAGCAGCCCTGAGAGGCTGTGCGCGACTTCTTGGGGTTGCTTTCTCATTAGCAAATCACTTGAGGATGGCGTTCCTGTAGGCTTTGGCAGCCCTTTGCAAAAAGCCTTTGCCTGTAGGAACAGGACCTCGGAGGGACACACCCACTCCTCCCAAGCTCAGTTGGTGCCAACAAAGGCAGTTTGCAAAGGGCTGCTGAGGCCCTATGGGAATGCAATCTCCCAGCAGGCCTTGGCAAGGAAATGGCAAATGGAGGGAAGGACTGAAAGAATGAAGTCTTCCCTCCATTTGCAAACGTCCACGCTTCAATTCACAGAGAATAGATGCCTAAAGTGTGAGATTACTCAAGACTACTGACCTTGCGTGATCTCGCGGTACGTTAGGCCTCTGTCTTCTGTAATGCAGGCAAATAAAGCACAACAGAGAGATTTTTGCAAGGTAAGTCACTCTCCACAGGTAAAATGCCTGTGAAGACTCAGCTGGGGGTGGGGAGAATAGGGGTGAATATAACAGAGCCTCTGCGGTCGTTCGTAAGGATGAACAACAGCCGTGGTGCTCCAGTATTCATAATTTCGGGATTTGTTTGTAAATGCTGAGGGGAAGGGGGGGCTTATCGTGTAACTTTGAACATTTGCTAAGAGAACGCTTGTAACCCAAGGATTCCCTGTATTTATTTTTGTAGAAATTGTAAAAATCTTTTTGGAGTGGTCGCTGCCAAGGATTTAGGATTGAAGAGTTTCAATGGGTGAGAGACTAAAGGAAGCCAACTTCATTGGTGCTGGCCAGAGATGCTTCCAAGCACACCCATGTTAAATGTCTTGTGCATCTGTAACTTTGCATACACAAAAGTTTTCATTAGGTCAAAGAGAGGAAATCATGTAACCAGCAGGGCTAGAAAAGGGGGGCTTGGGAAGAGGAGATGACTGTCTATATATGTTGAGAGAAATGTTTCCAAAAGGCATTTCAAAGGGTTGGAAGAAAGATTGTTAATACAGATCTGCATGATAATACTTGCAACAGCAAAAACACCATTTGAAGCTTGATACACGCTGCACACTGGATTCCACAAAAGAATTGCCAGTCCACTGAGCAGCCCTGACCTAAAGCAGAACTGCAGCTTACATATCGTGGGTGTTCTACATTACAAAGATATAAAACGGGTAGGAATCAACTTGATGTTGGAATATTTTTGATAATCTCATTTGGAGACCTCATTATTCTAGGAGAGGAGTCGGTGCTAACTTTCTACACTACGTATTTCTTCACTCCCGAGATTTCATTCCATTGGTGGTACATGCTTTAAAACTGGTTCTCCTTCATATTAGGGTTAACTTGTGATTTTGTAGACATGTTCTTTTCTTGGAAACAATATGGAACTGATAATGCCACTGCTGTCCTCTGTGATTTTTTTAACTTCCATACCTAGCAAACAAAACATAGGATTTTGTACACTATCCATGGTGCACTATCCATTTATAATCCTGACACAACTGTGTTTAACCTAGGATTTTTTAAATAATAGCTATCGAACACTTTTTGGGTTGTTCAGTTTTATAGACCTTCCTTGCTTACCACTTACTACTCAGCCTTCACAATTACACTGGTACTGAAAAAGTAGACTTACAAGTGTTTCTCAAAGTTGTGGCCATCACAGTTATTTGGGGGCAGCCCTGGCTTGCAATTACGATAGTTGCTGTGTCCCAAAGTCATGGAATCGCCATTTGGGACCTTCACAATTGGCTTCCAAGAAACAAAAATGACAGGAAGTTGTAAGTCACAGTCATGGTACATTGCACTGAACGGAACATGGTGATTTGCTTAATGACCACAGCTACAACAGATATTGTAAGTTGCCATGGTTATGTGGTCAGTGTACTGTGAGAAGCAATCACAAACCCACCCACCCTGAGAATGAAATGTTTTGGGGAATATTAAAGAGAGGCAGAATATTATATTTACCCAAAGGAGAAATGGAGGAAAAAAAATCTTAACAAAGGCAGAAAGTATCTTCAGAGATTTTGTGCCTATTAAGAAATCCAGGCCAGCCTATTCACAAAGAAAAAACCTTCAGCTCCAGTTGATGGGATTAAAATTTGCCTTCCCCCACCCAAATTCTAAGGACAGGATTTTTAAGGACCTTTTAGGATACAATGGATGGAAACTGATCAAAGAGAGATTCGAGGAATCGAAAAGGACCTGCTGCCATGGAATCACTGAAAACATCTTCCAAACACCTTGATGGAGATTGGACAAGTGTGTGTTTCCACCTCCTGTCGCTAGATGGCGGTCAGGCAACATCTGTGCCTAGAGAGTCTTCTATACCATGCTTGCGCCTAAAAAAAGGAGTTTTAAACCATTGCTAGAAAGGATAGGAGGAGAGAAGCGCAGAGGAACTTCCTCTTCCGGATGACTCATGGGAAGAAGGAGGTGTGCATGGCGGCTCGTCTGCTCTTCCCATGCTCGAAGGAGTAGCTGGAAGGTGAGTGGAGGGCCGGTGGGAGGAGAATCCTGGAGCAAGTCGGGCTGTTCGGTTCCCTCCACGGCCTGAAAGCAGAGAAGCAACTGGGCTGAAGCATCTCAGCTGCTGCTGCTGCAGGTTCCTTCCCTCCCCGAATTTAAGCCCACTGGTGCTGCCCGCTGTGAAACTGGTGGCTGCAATTTTCCTTCTGGTGGGAAGATTTAAAAAACCTCTTTTAAATTAGGGGACTGGAGACTAAAACATATGAAGAATGGTTGCAGGAACTGGGTATGTCTAGTTTAATAGAAAGAAGGACCAGGGGAGACATGATAGCAGTCTTCCAATATCTCAGGGGTTGCCACAAAGAAGAGGGAGTCAACCTGTTCTCCAAGGAACCTGAGGGTAGAACAAGAAGCAATGGGTGGAAACTAATCAAGGAGAGAACAATTTAGAACTGTGGAGAAATTTCCTGACAGAACAATTAATCAGTGGAACAGCTTCCCTCCAGAAGTTGTGAATGCCCCAACACTGGAAGTCTTTAAGAAGATGTAGGATAGCCATTTGTCTGAAATGGTATAGGGTTTCCTGCCTAGGCAGGGGGTTGGACTAGAAGACCTCCAAGGTCCCTTCCAACTTTGCTATTGTATTATTGTATTAATTAAGGTTGATTCTTTGGGAATGTCTTCCCTCCAGAGGTTGTGGGTGCTGCCATCACTGGACGGTTTTCAGGGGAGATTGAACAGCCGTTTGTTGCTTGTACTGATATGCTGTGCTTGATTTTTGTCAAACATGTCACTGTGCATTATGGCCAAACATCTCCACTTTGGTCTGGTCTGTGCAAAGGACAGTGTTCCAGAAGTCTTGTGGTTTGTCCAGGTGCAACTTTGCAAATCTCAGCCATGTTGCTATGACCTTTTTAGGGAGAAGAGCAACCCTTCCAAATGAACCATAGTTGTTCCGTTTTTTCTAATTACACTGTCATGGATCTTGATATTTAACATGCTAACTGAATCCTGTAGAATCTGATACATAACTTTTTAAAAAAATTGCTCTGGCCATTGCATTGTCTGGCCTTGGGGTGAATTTTCTTGTGTTGAAAGAAATGTCCTTCTGGGTTCGGCTCCAAGTGGGGAAGAAGACACTGGAGACATGGAGGCTGCTTGGAAAGATGGCTTATTGTTGGACAGGGCCACGTGGCTTGAGCCCTGAACAGAAAAGGTGATCACATGCTTCAATGTTGATGGAGAAGAAGAGAGAAGGGCTGAGGAAGGGGCTTGCTAGGCTTTTATACCCTGTTCAGTCCCACCTCTCTGTTTCCTGTTCCTGTGTAAGAAATGTATTCTGACTGGTTGTCAGACTCCCATGGTGCCATGCAGGGGGCTACTCTCTAGGCTGTGATGAGTTCTCAGTTGCCTTGTGGTCAATTGAGTAATATCCCTTCCCCCTACAGCTGCAGTGAGGAGAAGTCTTTATTATGTAAAGTGGGCTGGCCTGATCATCTTAATGGCCCATTAGCTGGGGATGGGCAGAAAGCTATAGGCAACTATTCTGTCTTTTGAAACATGTTTCTTTTCACATCCAGAGAAATATTCTGCCTTTTCAATATTTCCTAGGATATTTCATTTTTCTGGGAGAGGGCTGGATGATAACTTCCCACAATCCCTCTTTTTTTTTTCCAAAACATGTGAGTGGAACATGTTTTGACAAAAGATTAAAGTTGGTCAGATGAGGGAGACTTAATTCTTCTGATGAAAAAGCATTGAGAGAGACAGTAGAGGATCTCTTCAGTGGCTCCCAGATAGCTTTCAACCATGAAGGTCTAGCAACCAGGGCACAAATTTCTGGAAAGAAATTTACAGTATCCAATTTTCCATGCCAATTAGTATCAGATATCATTTTCTGTGAGCTTTCAGACAGGTTTTTAAAAAAAAGCAGAAATCCCAAAAATTATTCACAGCCTTGCTTTCCCTTTAAGTTACAGGCTGCCCATTTTAAAAGGGATGGTTCTTCAACCTGCCCTGGCTCTTATTTTAGTGAGGCCAAATTGAGTTCAGATGGTGTGCAATCCAGGTTATCTAGTATTTGTAAAATTACACAGAATGAGCCTGGGGACTCCTGTAGACTCCCTACTCATGAGACCACCAGTGCAACATATCCTGTTTTACTGGGCAGCGTGGTTTGGGTTTTTTTGTCACAGGGAGGGCTTGGGGTTTTTGGAGATCCTCTTTGCCAGCTCTTCAACTGGGGGAATTGCTTGAGGGGAATTGATCCTCCCCCAATGGGATTAAAAGGGAGAAATCCCTGTTTAGGCTTTTGTGCCTGGGGCAAACATCATCTCTCTCTCTCTCTCTCCCTCCCTCCCTCCCTCCTCTCTCTCTCTCTCTCTCTCTCTCTCTCTCTGTCTCTCTCTCTCTGTCTCTCTGTCTCTGTCTCTCTCTGTCTCTCTCTCTCTCTCTGTCTCTCTCTGTCTCTCTCTGTCTCTCTGTGTGTGTGTAGCTGGTTCTACAATGCAGAAAATACAGACATTTTGGACAAACTTTCGCTCCCACTAGACAGAAATCTAAGGTGTTCAAAATTGCTGTACTATCCAGGCAACTATTCTGTCTTTTGAAACATGTTTCTTTTCACATCCAGATAAATATTCTGCCTTTTCAATATTTCCTAGGATATTTCATTTTTCTGGGAGAGGGCTGGATGATAACTTCCCACACTTGGATGTCCAGTCTTGAGAAGATTGGCAACTACCGTATTTTTCGGAGTATAAGACACACCGGAGTATAAGACACACTAAGGTTTTGAAGGGGCAATTTTAAAAAAAGTAGGTAGGTAGATAGAGGGAAAGAGAGGGAGAGAAAGAGAGAAAAATACAGTAGGTAGGGGGAGAGAGAGGGTAGGTAGGTAGATAGAGGGATAGCGAGTGAAATACAGTAGGTAGGTAGGGAGAGAGATTATATATGTAGGTAGGTAGAGGGATAGAGAGAGAGAAATACAGTAGATAGGTAGGGAGAGAGAGTAGGTAGGGAGAGATATTGCGTGTGTAGGTGGGTAGAGAGATAGAAATAGAAAGAGAGAAATACAGTAGGTAGATAGAGTGTGTAGATAGGTAGGTATACGGATAGAGAGAAATACAGTAGATGGGGAGAGAGTAGGTAGGTAGGTAGGTAGAGGGATAAAGAGTATGAGAGAGAAATACAGTAGGTAGGTAGGAAGAGAGGGTAGGTAGGTACGTAGATGTTTCCAGGTGTATTTATCCATGTGCCCAAGAAGGAAACAGCTGACAATCTGCAGCACCTTGTTTCTGCTGGCACAGCACTTGATCAATGTAATTCTCATCAGTCAGTTAAAGAGCTTTTGGAAAGGAAAAAAAAGTTTTTGCACTCTGCAAACCTCCCAAAAACAGTCCATTTTGGGGGGGTTTGCAGAGAGTTCTGGGGAGCGGCAAAAACGAGCAAAAAATGGCTTGTTTTTCATGAAAACGGGCCTGTTTTTTGAAAAAAAAACTGTATACAAAGCCTTATAGAGTGCTGCTGGGGCGGGGGGGCAAAAAACGGGCCATTTTTTGCTTATTTCTGCCCCCCCAACCCCCAGGAGCTCTCTGAAAGCTTCAACAAGTGTATGCATGGCCATTTTGGTGAGGGGGCAGCTCTTCAGAACACAAAAAAGTGCTATATTCGGTGTATAAGACGCACCCAGATTTTCAGCCTCTTTTTTGAGGAAAAAAGGTGCGTCTTATACTTTGAAAAATACGGTATCTGGAATATTTCCCACTTATGAATAATCTTCCTCAGTGTAGAATGATGGATTTTAAATTGTTTGGAAATGGCCTTGTAAACATTCCCCAAAAATATGTCTATTCTGTAACCACCTGTAAAAAGATTCCCAAATTGAATAATAATCAGTTTGTTCTTTCTCTTTGATAGCCAGTGTCAAACTGTTCCATTTCTGCACATTCTAATATTTTCTTAATCACATTCTCCTCTTTAGGGATCTCTTCACTTTTCCAATTTTGTGCAAATGCAATCCTAGCTGCTGTTATAACATGAATAATCAAATACAATGGCCTTTTAAACCTTCCCAAATTGATGGGCAGCAACAATTGCTTCTCTAAGATCCTTGCTGATGTCTTTATTCTTTGGCACTGTTTTAACACACACCTCAATGCCGGAGACCAGGAAACTCCTACAACTTCGGCTTTTATAGATGTAGTCATACTTGCTGATGATCAATTGACCAGGTCAAAGTTTGCAGCAACAATCACATCAATTGATCAAGGGCACTTTATTAGCAGTGCTTGGCTGTCACTGTGGTGCTCCATCACTGGAGGCTTTTCAAAAGAGACGAGAGAGTGACTTGTATGAAACAGTATAGGGCAGTGATGGCTAACCTTTTTTGGCTCCCATGCCAAAAGCTGGGGGAGAGCAGGGGGGGTTGTGTGCGGGCATGCCCACACCCAAAATTCAATGCGCGCAACACCCCCGCGCATGTGCGTGCAACCAGCAAACCACCCATCACTTTTGGCACAGTTTTTTTGCCCTCCCCAGGCTCCAGAGGCTTTCTAGGAGCCTGGGGAGGGTGAAAACAGCCTCTCCCCCCCCCCCCCCCCCGGAAGCCCTCTGGAGGCTTCAGGAGCTTCCCTGAAGCCTCAGGAGGGTAAAAAAGGAACTATGGGGAACCCAGAAGTTTGGGAATGGTGACTTCCGGGTTCCCCATGGGGCCGATGAAGCCTCCAGAGGGCAAAAAACGGATCTACGGGCAAACCAGAAGTCACTTCCGGTTTGCTCATAGGGGCAGTTTTTGCCCTCCGGAGCCTTCAGGGAAGCCTCTAGAAGGTCCGAAAAATTGACCTACGGGGAACCTGGAAGGTTAGGGAATGGGAACATCCAGTTTGTCCGTAGCTCTGATTTTCTTTTTTTTTTAGATATACTTTTTTCCATTTTCATAACATATTATCACATGTGTACTATTACATACCCAATATCCTATTGTACTAAGTAGTAATTACACCAGTTCCTCTTGCCATCAACGCCCAAAAAGATAACAACCCATTATTAGCTCTTCTGCTCTCCATACACCTCTTTCTTCTACCTCTCGCCTACCTCCTTTCTTCCCTGCATCACCCTTTTCTACTCTTCTTCCCCTACCCTTCTCCTTCTCCTCTCTCTTCATTCCACTCCTCCTTATCCTCTTCATCTTCCTCCCTTACCCTCCTATCCCTCTCTTCCTATCTTTCTTCTCTCCTTTCCCACTCTTCCTCTCATTCACTTGGTGTATTTCAGCTTCTGAGCAAACTCCATTCTATGTTGATGGTATTTATGCATCCCTATCAATATACTTAACATATCTTAGGTTTAAAGAAAAAATAAGAGAAGACAGTATACATGTGCAATCATATTACATTAAAATCTAACACCCCTCGTCAAGCCTACTATTCATCCCTCCCTCCCCCCCAACCCCTCCCCACCTTCCCTCCCCCGACTTCCCAGAACCCATACACGGTATAAATCTTTAACAAAAACCGTCTAAAATATATTGGGAAAAAAGAATAAAGAATTGATAACAGCTTTACATTGAACTTAGCTCCTCCTTGCTAGGCTAACTTTAAACAATTTATATCATTCCTGATCTTAATCATAAGCTATCTGGAATTTCTTAGTCCCATATTTATTTTGTATATAATCGATCCATTTTTTCCAGTCTCGTTTATATTTCTCGTTTGATTGGTCCTTAAGATATGCAGATATTTTAGCCATCTCGGCTAAATTTATGACTTTCAATGTCCATTCTTGAATTGTAGGCAAATCTTCCTTCTTCCAGTATTGCGCCACCAACAATCTAGCTGCAGTTATTAAATGCAAAATCCAATTAATCTCTACAGCTGTACAATCAGTAATTATACCTAACAAAAATAACTGAGGGGTAAACTTATTCTTTTTTAAAGAACATTTTGCATAATCCACCATATTTTTACCCAAAATGCCTTAACCTTTTTGCAAGTCCACCATATATGAAAATATGTGGCGTCGAGTGAATCACATCTCCAGCATTTGGGTTGTAAGTTTGGATACATAGAAGCCAACTTTTTGGGATCTAAATGTCATCTGTAAAACATCTTGTAAAAAATTTCTCTCAGGTTTTGGGCTTGTGTAAATTTTACATTTCTTACCCAGATCCTTTCCCATGTATCCAACATTATTGTTTCTTCAATATTTTGAGCCCACTTTATCATACAGTCTTTAACTAATTCTGTTTCGGAATCCATCTGTATTAATACATTGTATAGTCTCTTTATATGCATTAAGCTTTGATCTCTTATTTGTTTAAATAAATTATCCTCGAGTTGCATAAAACCAATTTTGTGATCTGTTTTCCACCTGGCCTGTAGTTGTCCATACTGGAACCATATTTGAAGGATTTGGGGGGCAAAAACCGGCCCTTCAAGTAAGCCAGAAGTGACCATGTATATGGTTTCCTGCTTGAGCAGGGCTTGGATTAGAAGACCTCTCAAGGTCCCTTCCAATTCTGTTATTCTCTTCTGTTGCAATGATATTTATTATGTCTTGATAAGTAAAACCATAGAAATCAAAGAGGGTGTAGTTTCTTTTTCACTGGACTGTATTTGAAAACAACCCTTTGCCCTGCTAAGAATTCATTGATTGACCCAGTCAACAAGCGAATTTCTCCATTGAATGGATCTGGGTAGTCTTCCATGTGTCAAATGAATCATGATTAATGTAAAATTATTGTAGGATTGTGGCATGTTTCCTTTTTCATTGTAACATAAGCTTTTTTCCTTTTTTTCTAATCTTCTGCAACCATTTTATGCACAATTAAAGATACACTTTTATTTGAATCTTATAGACACAGAAGATGGCAATAGGAGCACTCTGGACACTGAGGATAACAAGCAACATTGAAAAGAAAAACAAATCAGTCCGGAAATAAAAATATTTTCCATTCCCTTCAGAGAGCTGCACAATTCTCCAACTTCCTCAGCAGGTGAGAGAGAAAATCAAGAAGAGATTTCTAGCTGGGAAACATAGAGTGTGAATTCAAGCATATATTACATGAATGGTCAAGGGAGATTATTTTTCCATTCAGCAAAAGAGGGAAATATCTGGAAGTTACTGGGGAGGAAAAGGAGAATTGGAAAACCACGTAGAGCAGACAGTGTGACAAGCATTGCTCTGGGAGGAAGAAAACAGCTTGAAACAAAACACCACCAAACAAGGAACCATCCATATTTTTAATCTCTTCAGGAATATGAGTTGTGGAAAAGCTCCATAGACGTGCCAGTTGTGGGAAAGATACAACTTACAAATCATAGTTGATTATGCATGAGAAGATCCAGACTGGAGAAAAGCCATACAAATATTTTGAATGTAGCAAAACCTTTGGTCACAACAGCTCCGTTTTGTTTCATGGAAGGACCCACACAGGACAGAAGCCCTAAAAGTGCTCCCAATGTGATAAATGCTTTAGCAAGTATGGCAACGTGGACTCACACCAAGGAAAAACTGTTTGAATGTCCTGAATGTGGGAAATGTTTCTGTGATAAATCCAGCCTGGTTACACACCTGAGGACTCACACAGGAGAGAAACCCTTTGCTTGTCATGATTGTGGGAAATGTTTCTGCGATAATTCACACCTGGTTACACATCAGAGAACTCACACAGGAGAGAAACCGTTTGAATGTCCTGATTGTGGGAAATGTTTTAGTCAAAGAGGCATACTGGTGAGACACCAGAGGACTCACACAGGAGAGAAACCCTTTCAATGTCCTGATTGTGGAAAACATTTTAGTCATCATTCCAGCCTGGTGACACACCAAAGGACTCACACAGGAGAGAAACCCTTTGAGTGTCCTGATTGTGGGAAAAGTTTTAGTCACAATGCCACCCTGGTGAAACACCAGAGGACTCACACAGGAGAGAAACCGTTTGAATGTCCTGATTGTGGGAAAAGTTTTAGTCGGATCTCCAGCCTAGTGACACACCAAAGGACTCACACAGGAGAGAAACCCTTTGAGTGTCCTGATTGTTGTAAAAGTTTTAGTCACTATTCCAGCATGGTGACACACCAAAGGACTCACACAGGAGAGAAACCCTTTAAATGTCCTGATTGTAGAAAAAGTTTTAGTCAGCATTCCAACCTGGTGACACACCAGAGAACTCACACAGGAGAGAAACCCTTTGAGTGTCCTGATTGTGGTAAATGTTTTAGTGACAATTCCAGCCTGGTGAAACACCGGAGGACTCACACAGGAGAGAAACCCTTTAAATGTCCTGATTGTGGAAAAAGTTTTAGTCAGCATTCCAGCCTGGTGATACACCAAGGGACTCACACAGGAGAGAAACCCTTTGAGTGTCCTGATTGTGGTAAATGTTTTAGTGACAATTCCAGCCTGATGAAACATCGGAGGACTCACACAGGAGAGAAACCCTTTAAATGTCCTGATTGTGGAAAAAGTTTTAGTCAGCATTCCAACCTGGTGACACACCAGAGAACTCACACAGGAGAGAAACCCTTTGAGTGTCCTGATTGTGGTAAATGTTTTAGTGACAATTCCAGCCTGGTGAAACACCGGAGGACTCACACAGGAGAGAAACCCTTTAAATGTCCTGATTGTGGAAAAGGTTTTAGTCAGCATTCCAGCCTGGTGACACACCAAGGGACTCACACAGGAGAGAAACCCTTTGAGTGTCGTGATTGTGGTAAATGTTTTAGTGACAATTCCAACCTGGTGAAACACTGGAGGACTCACACAGGAGAGAAACCCTTTAAATGTCCTGATTGTGGAAAAAGTTTTAGTCAGCATTCCAACCTGGTGACACACCAGAGAATTCACACAGGAGAGAAACCCTTTGAGTGTTCTGATTGTGGTAAATGTTTTAGTGACAATTCCAGCCTGGTGAAACACAGGAGGACTCACACAGGAGAGAAACCCTTTAAATGTCCTGATTGTGGAAAAAGTTTTAGTCAGCATTCCAGCCTGGTGACACACCAAAGGACTCACACAGGAGAGAAACCCTTTAAATGTCCTGATTGTGGAAAAAGTTTTAGTCAGCATTCCAGCCTGGTGATACACCAAGGGACTCACACAGGAGAGAAACCCTTTGAGTGTCCTGATTGTGGTAAATGTTTTAGTGACAATTCCAGCCTGGTGAAACACTGGAGGACTCACACAGGAGAGAAACCCTTTAAATGTCCTGATTGTGGAAAAAGTTTTAGTCAGCATTCCAACCTGGTGACACACCAGACAACTCACACAGGAGAGAAACCCTTTGAGTGTCCTGATTGTGGTAAATGTGTTAGTGACAATTCCAGCCTGGTGACACACCAAAGGACTCACACAGGAGAGAAACCCTTTGAATGTCCTGATTGTGAGTAAAGTTTCAGTACCAATTGCAGCCTGGTGTCACACCAGAGAGAAACCCTTTGAATGTTCTAATTGCAGAAAAAGTTTCAGTCAGAATTCCAGCCTGGTGACACACCAGAGAACTCATACAGGAGAGAAACCATATGAGTGTCCAGACTGTGGGAAATATGTCAGTAGTATGACTAGCCTTCTAAATCATATGCTTATACCCACTGGAGAGAAACCCTTTGAATGTCCTGAATGTGGGAAATGTTTCAGTCAAAATTTCAGACTTCTGAGACACCTGAGGACGCACACAAGAAAGAAACTGTTTAAATGTCCTGATTGTGAGGAACATTTCAATCACAATTCTAAGCTGGTGACACACAAGAAGGTTCACAGAGGAAAGAAATCCTTTTGTGAGACTCAAGAAATATAACCTATTGATCAATTAAGATTCAATAAGTCCTATGGATAATAGAAGGCCCCAGAAGAAAGTGATATGAACCAAAGATTTCAGCTTGGATGATTTCAAAATTTACCAGAAATATATGTAATCCTTCTGAACCGTTTCTTACTCTGAAATATGTTTTTGCAAAATATGCACTTGTATGGATTTGTTTAAAATAGGAAGAATGAAACTGTTAGAAATAAAGAATTGAAAGTAATGTTACACCGATGTTCACAGAGAGTGACAGTTTGTGAGGTTGTGAAGCAAGGATGTAGTTAGAAGAATAGTATAAAAGATAAGGTTCAAGATCGGCTCGGAACTCTTTGATTTATAGCAATCCTTACGGGACTTGCTATTTCTCATTGGCCCTCTGCATTAATATATTAATGCAGTGTATTATTGTTATTATCTATTCATTTCCAATGTTACAAATTATTAGAAACAATAAACCTCTGATCTTAAAGTAAGAATTTTTTCTTGTGTTGTTTCCTTTGTTTCCTATTGGAATTTTCCTATCACACTTTGGATGTCCTGATTGTGGGGAAAAAAATTCAATCACCGTTCCCATCTTATGAGACACCTTATGAGACTTTCCCTTATGACTGTGGGAAAGATCTCAGTGGGAAATCATGTCCTTATAGACATCAGGGGGGAAACCATTTATGTGCCCTGAGTGTGATCAGTGCTTCAGGAAATGTTCCACCCTTATTGCACACGAGAAAACCCACATGACCCAAAGTGATGAGTGTAGAGATGGTTTGACTTTCATTTCTAATCTCCCATTTTGAGTCCAGCTGAGAAACTGACTGATTTGAAGACTTTGCCTGATTTTTTTGTAGGCAAATATGTTGTGGTATTAGATGGGCCTTCAGCGTAAGAAGTGACGGGTCCCTCCTATGGAGGAAGGAACCCTGAGCATAGTGGAAGACAGATATTTATACATTTCTTTGCTTTCACTTCAGACTAGCAGAAACCTGTTGAGGCCTAAACTTCAGCCTTGCCATCTCAACATATGAGCAATCATCAAATTCATCAAATGTGTGATTAACATTAGCACAAAAGGTTTGACTTGCCAGAGATATTTTTCAGGCTTGAAAGACATGGATTTTCTCCATGTTGTAGGTGTGTGTATTTGTATTTCTCTCTGAGTGCATCTGCAAATGTGTACTCTATCCCCAGGACTTCCAGATACACAGTCATGTAAAAAAGGAAGTACACTCTCCTTGACTTTTATGATTTTACTTATCAGGACATAGTAGAAATCATGACATAGTTAAGAACTTAGAAATTCTTAAAAGTAGGTAAATACACCACTGATGAATAACAACAACACATGACATCAGGTCATCAATTAATTCATTTAAAAGAATGGAGAAGTCATGTGTGAAAAAAAGTATGACTCAATAATATGTAGAGCCACCCTTAGCAGCAACAACTAGAAATAATTCTTTTTTTTATTGTTTATTTTATACACATAAGCACATCAACAGGACACATAAACACATTAATAAAAATAACGACATAACTTAAAAACAACATAGGAACAATAAGTTCCATCGTATATCATACAGCATTTCCGAATCGGTTTCTTTGCAATTAGTGTTTTCCTTTCTATACATTTCTGTCTTGCGTTCATAATCTCGTTACTCATTATCCATTTTTATATACATTTATTTATTTATACTTAGCTACTTATGATCAAGTATTATTTACCTGTATTGTGCTTTATATTTTTACTGTCATCTATTCTCTTACATGCAGTTATAGGTATACATTCACATAGTTATTCTTTTTCTTTGCCATTCTTATATTATTATTATTCCATTTAAAAGGGTATAAGGTATAATTTGGAATGTATTATTTACCATCCTTCACACTTGCTATGACACCACTTTCTTTTCTCTTTCTTTTCTCCCTCCCTTCTCTACTTCCTTCCTCCTCTCCTTCCCTTTCTTCCTTCCCTTACTTCTCCCCTACTCCTACCCTCTGTCTTCTCCTTCCTACCCTCTCTCCTTCTCTTTTTCTCTCTTCCTCCCTCCTCTCCTTCTCTTTCTCTCCCTCCCATCCACCTCTCCTTATCTCTTTCTTCTTCCCCTACCTCTCCTCCACATCTCACCTTATTTTCTCTTTATTTTACTTTCTCCCTTCCTTCCTTCCTCCTCTCCTTCCCTTTCTTCCTTCCGTTACTTCTCCCCTACTTCTACCCTCTTTCTTCTCCTTCCTACCCTCTCTCCTTCTCTTTTTCTCTCTTTCTCCCTCCTCTCCTTCTCTTTCTCTCCCTTCCACCCACCTCTCCTTACTTCTTTCTTCTTCCCCTACCTCTCCTCCACATTTCTTCTTCCTCTCCTACTATCTCTCATCTTTCTCTCTCTCTCTCTCCCACCCTCCACTTCTTTCCTTTCCTTCGTCCCTCCATTCTCTACTTCCTTCCTCCCCTCCTTTCTTTCTTCCATTCCTTTCTTTTTCTATTGTTATAGGTGTCTTTTTCAAATCCAGTTTATGTTTTCTTGTGGGTGTTATTTCCACAAGTCCATTTTTTTTCATATCATTTCCTTTTTTTCTCTATCATTCTACAGTCTATATGCCAGCTATCATCCTGATTCGATTTCACCAATCATGACCCCCTTGTTTTACTCATAATTATTATTTTTGAGAGTTGTTCTATTCTTTCATTGCTTTTTATTTCTTTGCTCCATCCATCTATACCAATTAACCCATATCTGGTCTACTTTCAATTTCTTAGGAATATTAAACATCTGGGCTCTTTTTTTTTTAGTGCGTTCAGTCCATTCAAGTTTATCGACATAATTGTTATTTCTTGATCCATCTTTAGTTGAGATTGTTTCTTTTACTTCTAGTTTGTATCTGACTTTTCCCTCTCGTGCCTTCCTTCTGTGCTCTCTCTCTTTCTTGCCTCTGTTCTTCTCTCCTGCTTCTTTTGCTGTCTTCTGATGTTTCTTCCACTTGACCTCTGTATTCTAGTTCCTCTTTGCTTCCTTGTTTTCCTTCCCTATTACAGTGTTCTTCATAGAATTTGTGTGCTTCTTCTAAATTCTCTATCTTATATCGTTTTTCTTGCCAAGATACCAGAACCCCTTCTGGTACCAGCCATCTGTACATTATTCTGTTTTTATTCAACTCGTTTGTTAAAAATTGGTATTGCCTGCGTTGTTCCCGGATTCTCCGTGGAATCTGTTTAAGCGTGGTCAGCTCTTTTCCCTGTAGTATAATTGTCTCTTCTCTGGTTTTTTTTATACACTTCATCTCTGGCAGTTTCTTAGTGAATCTTACATGTACTTCTCTCAGGAGCCTTGCATAATTAGTATTCACCCTGTAAGCCTCATCAATAATTCCTCTCAGTTCCTGTTCTGTTTTTTGCAGAAATTCAGTAAGGATATTAATCATTTTCCCTTTCAGATCTTCCTCCTCTTCTGGTATGTTTTGAAATCTTAGGTAAAATGCCGCTTTTTCATTTTCGAGTCGGATTATTGACAATTCCAATTCTTTATTAAGTTGCCTATATTCTATTTCCATTTTTCCCATCTTCTGATCTGAGTGTTGTATTTTTTCTTCCATACATTGGATATACTGTTCGTTGATTGTTAAGGCATTCTGTATCTTTTCAACTTTATCGTCTACATTTTTGATTGTTCCTTTCAATTCTCCCATTTCCTTTTTTAATTCTTCATGACTTTTCCTTGTCTCTACTTGGCTTATAGCCAAGGTCTCCTGTATCATCTGGAGCATCGATTGCATGTTTTGCATCGTAGGTGCTGGTCCCGCTGATTCTGCCATTTTTTCCCCTTTCTCCAACCCCCACACACTCTCCATTGTTTTTTGATTTGAGGAGCGGGGCAATGCTGAACTCACAATGGGTATGGTCTTTTTCCCTAATTTTGATGAGGTTGCCATTTTTAACCCCCTTTTTTGACCTTGCCCACGATTGGTTATAACTTTTACCTTATTTATACCTTGTCATTAATATCAATAATATATTATAATTATTATAATTGTATAAACCAATATTCAACAGCAATTCCACAATTATCCTTCCTTGGTATCACCTTTCAATACTTAAGCAGTCCTATGGATTTCCAGCCTGGTGACACATCAAAGGACTCACACAGGAGAAAAACCCTTTGAGTGTCCTGATTGTGGAAAATGTTTCAGTACCAATTCCAGTCTGGTGACACACCAAAGGACTCACACAGGAGAGAAACCCTTTCAATGTCCTGATTGTGGTAAAAGTTTTAGTCTGAATTCCAACCTGTTGGCACACCAGAGAACTCACACAGGAGAGAAACCCTTTGAGTGTCCTGATTGTGGGAAAAGTTTTGGTCATCATTCCAGCCTGGTGACACACCAAGGGACTCACACAGGAGAGAAACCCTTTGAGTTTGCTGATTGTGGTAAAAGTTTTAATCACAATTCCAGCCTGGTAATATACCATAGGACTCACACAGGAGAGAAACCCTTTAAATGTCCCGATTGTGGAAAAAGTTTTAGTCAGCATTCCAGCCTGGTGACACACCAAGGGACTCACACAGGAGAGAAACCCTTTGAGTTTCCTGATTGTGATAAAAGTTTTAATCACAATTCCAGCCTGGTGATACACCAGAGGACTCACACAGGAGAGAAACCATATGAGTGTCCAGACTGTGGGAAAGATTTCAGTATTAGGACTAGCCTTCTAAATCATATACTTATACACACAGGAGAGAAACCATTTGAGTGTCCCGAATGTGGATGGTGCTTCAGGAAAAATTCCACCCTTATTGCACACAAGAAAATCCACATGAGGCCCCAAGTGATGAGTGTAGAAAAGGTTTGAATTTCATTTCTAAAGTCCCTCTGTAAATCCAACTGAGAAATTGACTATTTAATTTGACTACAAAGAATTTGCCTAATTTTTTGTTGGCAAATATGTAATGGTATTAAACGGGAAGGTGGAAGGAAAAAATGGCAACATATTAGTGTGATAATGCCTATCTGGTCATTAGCAGCAGAACTTGCTGGATATGGGTAGTTCTCGGGTTACGGATGTAATGGATCCTGCCCATTCGATCCAAAACTTGAGAAGTTGTGGGAGTGAATCTCATACATTGAACGACATCAGTCCCTCCTTTTGCCCACATGTTCATTGTTTTCTTGCTCCAGATCAGTTGGACAATGCATCTGGCGCCAAGAAAGCAGCCCTGAGAGGCTGTGTGCGACTTCTTAGTGTTGCTTTCTCATTGGCAAATCACTTGAGGATTGCGTTCCTGAAGCCTTTGGCAGCCCTTTGCAAAAAGCCTTTGCCTGTAGAAACAGGTACTTCGGAGGGACACACCCACTCCTCCCAAGCTCAGTTGATGGCAACAAAGGCAGTTTGCAAAGGGCTGCTGAGGCCCTATGGGAATGCAATCTTCAACATACAATAGAAGGGGAGAAAAGATTGCATACAAGTACTTTGAGAATATGTATAAAGGGGAACAAGTAGATGGAAAACAAATAAAAGAATATTTAAATGGAGAAGAAACCCCGACAATAGCAGAAGATATGAAAGAAATGTTGTCAAAAAGTAATGAAACTAGAATTGAAACAGGTGATTCAGAAACAGAAAAATAATAAAATGCCAGGCCCAGATGGATTCCCAGCAGAATGGTACAAAATAATGGATGAATTGAATGAATTGATAGAACCCTTGATGCTGGAGATGTATAACGAGGCACTGATGAAAGCAAAAATACTGGGCTCATGGAGAGAAGCACATATTACATTAATATTTAAAAAAAGGTGCAGATAAAAAACAGATTCAAAACTATAGGCCAATTTCATTGTTGAATGCCGACTATAAAATATTCACAACAATTTTGTATTTTTTGTATTTATTGAGCATTTATAGGCCGCCCTTTTCCCTGAGGGGACTCAGGGCGGCTTACAATCACAAAGGAAAGGGAGTGTAGGACAGTGCAAAAAGAAATGTGAACAAAAATAAATTAAACAATAAAACTCAACATTCACTCAACATTCGGGAGGGGCGAAAATAGGCTCAGCCCCAGACCTGACGGGCTAGCCAGTTCTTGAGGGCTGTGCGGAAGGCCTGGACGGTGGTGAGGGTACGAATCTCCACGGGGAGATTGTTCCATAGTGTCAGAGCCACAACAGAGAAGGCTCTCCTCCGGGTAGTCGCCAGTCGGCACTGACTGGCGGATGGAATACGGAGGAGGCCAACTCTGTGCGATCTGATGGGACGCAGGGAGGTAATTGGCAGAAGGCGGTCTCTCAAACAATAATAGCGGAGAGATTGAAAAAACTATTAAATGGCTATATACATCCAGACCAAAATGGATTTCTCCCAACAAGACAAATCGGGAATAACACTAGAATAATTGCAAATATTTTAGAGTACTATGAAGCGCATCCAGAGAAACAAGTGGCACTCGTCTTTCTGGATGCACAGAAGGCATTTGACAATTTAAATTGGGAATTCATGATACAACAAATTAAGAATATGAAATTAGGGGACCAATTTGAAAGATTAATAGAAACAATATACACCACCCAAAAGGCAAATATATTATTAAATGGAGAAAGTACAGAGACCTTTAAAATAATGAAAGGAGTAAGGCAGGGATGCCCACTATCACCTCTGCTCTTCATCCTGATTCTTGAAAGTTTTTTAATAAGAATTAGACAAAATTAGGAGATAAGAGGAACTAAAATTAAAAAAGAGGAATATAAAATCCAGGCCTTTGCAGATGATTTGGTATTCATTATAGAAGACCCACTAGAAACAGGAAATAGCTTAATGCGAGAACTAGGAAAATATGGAGATGTAGCAGGGTTAAAGATTAATAGAGAAAAGACTAAAATGATAACTAAAAATTTGAAGGAAGAACAAAATAAAGAATTAGAAAGGATAATAGGACTGCAAGTGACAAAGAAAGTTAAATATTTTGGAATATGGCTAACTGCAAAGTGCTCAACTATAAAAGAAAATAATTATACAAAATTAGTGCAACAAATAAAAAAGATCTAGAACTATGGGGGAAACTACAACTAACATTATTAGGGACAATAACAGCGATAAAAATGAATGTACTACCCAGACTATTATACCTATTTCAAACAATCCCCATAAAATTAGGAATTTTTTCACGGAATTGAATAAGATTATATTAACATTTATCTGGCAAGGGAAGAAAGCCTGGATAAAGTTGAAAGCGCTACAGGATGACAGAAGCAGAGGTGGTATGGGACTCCCGGACTGGGAGCTTTATTACAAAGCAGCAGCACTAACATGAATCAGGGAATGAATAAATTTAAAAAATAAAAGAATACTAACATTAGAGGGCCACGATTTGCAAATGGGATGGCATTTTTTCCTATGGGAAGCAGGTAAAAAGAAACAAAAATACTTTCACAGACACTATATTAGAGATGCACCGATACAGGTCTGGAATAAAATTAGAGAAAAACATTACATGAAAATACCGACATGGCTTTCCACTATGGAAGCCATGACACATTCCAATACACTAGAGCTATCGAAAATGGTTAGATATAGTGAAATTTTAAACAGCCAAGGGAATTTGAAAACAAATCCAGAATTAAAGGAGCAAAATATAAATATAGATTGGTGGCCATATCTCCAACCACAATCGAGATACAAAAAAGACGTACAAGAATATGGAATATACACAGAATTACAACAAATAGATAAAATTTTAATTGGCCCAGAAAATAAATTTATAACAAAAATTTACAAATATTTATTAGAAGTAACATTAGAAGAAGAAAAATTTAAAGGTTGCATGATAGCGTGGGCCAAAAACTTTGGCTACAACATAGATCTAGTGGATTGGGAAAGAATTTGGAACACAAATTATAAACTAACACGATCAGCAGCACTTAAAGAAAATATATACAAAATGTTTTATCGTTGGCATTTATCACCAACAAGATTGACTAAAATGTACTCAAACATGAAGCCAACTTGCTGGAAGTGTAAAAAAGTACAAGGGACCTATTATCACATATGGTGGACCTGCTCGGAAACACAAAAATATTGGACAAAAATTTGGAAATTGATGCAAGAAATTACAGGAGAACAGATCAAATACAAACCCGAAATCTTTCTATTGGGAATAATCAAAGGGAAATATACAAAGAAAATTAAGTACATATTAACACATCTGGTAACTACAGCTAGAATAGCATTTGCCCAATGCTATTGGAAACAAAATAATGCCCCTTCGGACAAATTAGTGATAAAAAAAACCTTTGGATTGTGCAGAGATGGACAAATTAAGACTGAGATTAAAAGATAAAGAAGAGTCAGAATATTATGAAATTTGGAACAATTGGTACAAATGGCTGCAAAACAGGAATAAAATTAATTAAGCCAAAAAACAATATATATAAATATATATAGAACTGTGTATAAAGGTGTGTAAATATAGAAGCGGAATATATATATATGTACAGGTATGACATAACAATGTTGATGTAATGACTATAAGATGTTGTAGAAGAGAAAAAATAAAAAAAAAATCTGCAAAAAAAAAAAAAAAGGAATGCAATCTTCCAGGGAGAAGCCAATGTCACAACGAGATGGTTGTGTAGTCTCAATGCTCTGAGACCACAGCCAATACTTTTGTCACTGGGTGGTCCAAATGGACCTAAACTGTCCCGAAGAGATGGTGAAGAGAAAGAATACGTCCTGCTGATCTCGGGGATATAGCAAAATCTTCAAAAGAAGCGAGAGAAGTTCTTCAAGCCGGTGACAAATGCAATCTCCCTGCAGGCTTTGGCAAGGAAAGGGCAAATGGAGGGAAGGCCTGAAAGACTGAAGTCTTCCCTCCATTTGCTAACATCCAGGCCTCAATTCACAGATAACAGATGCCTAAAATGTGAGATTACTCAAGACTACTGACCTTGCATGATCTCGCGGTACGTTAGGCCTCTGTCCTCTGTGACTGCCGACAAATAAAGCACAGCAGAGAGATCTTTGCAAGGTAAGTCACTCTCCACAGGCAAAATGCCTGTGAAAACTCAGCTGGGGTTGGGAGAATAGGGGTGAATATAACAGAGCCTCTGCGGTCGTTCGTAAGGATGAACAACAGCTGTGGTGCTCCAGTATTCTATTCATAATTTCGGGATTTGTTTGTAAATGCTGAGGGGAAGGCGGGGGGCTTGTCGTGTAACTTTGAACATTTGCTAAGAGAACACTTGTAACCCAAGGATTACCTGTATTTATTTTTGTAGAAATTGTAAAAATCTTTTTGGAGTGGTCGCTGCCAAGGATTTAGGATCGAAGCGTTTCAATGGGTGAGAAACTAAAGGAAGCCAACTTCATTGGTGCTGGCCAGAGATGCTTCCAAGGGCACCCATGCTAAATGTCTTGTGCATCTGTAACTTTGCATACACAGAAGTTTTCATTAGGTCAAAGAGAGGAAATCACATAACCAGCAGTGCTAGAAAAGTGGGGCTTGGGAAGAGGAGATGACTGTCTATATATGCTGAGAGAAATGTTTCCAAAAGGCATTTCAAAGGGTTGGAAGAAAGATTGGTAATACAGATGTGCCTACAAAAATGTATCAAAGTTGCCCCACTCTTTGTTTGATACACATTCCTTTTTGTAAATCAAAATTTAATTAATAAAACATGCAAAACAAACAAAAACAATTGATACAGAGAAGCAGGAAAGGAGTCAAAAAAAGAAAAAATAATATAATGCACCTTCCGCCTTTTTCTCCGTTGAGAAATTGTCATCACCCATTCCTCTTTGGAAATTACCTCTGCTCAATTTACCAGAATAAAATCTTCCTTGGAAATAGATCCTGTCCTGAAGTCCATTCCTCAGAGTTATCCAGTCCAACATTTCTCTTTCACATTGCTCATAGGAACAGGGAGGTTTTCTCTCTGGACAGGTAGCAAGCAGCAAAGCTGTAATGAATACATCATATCGGCAAAGATGAGGGCAAAAGAAGGTCTGACTATTTCCCGTGCAAATGCACATAGTTAAAGTTCCAAATTTTCCCTCCCTGCTATTAGGCCAGGACACATTGTCCAATGGAGACTTCTAGTTTTGTTGTGAGAAAGTCTTTTTTGGCTCTGGTAAACCTGCCGAAACGTCCGATGTCTGGAGCTTTGTTCTATCTCCCCCTTCTGTCTCCCCATAATTTTTTTGCAAAATGAGAAATGATAATAGTTGCAACAGCAAAAACACCATTTGAAGCTTGACACACTCTGCACACTGAATTCCACAAAAGCATTGGCAGCCCTCTGATCAGCCTTGACCTAAAGCAGAACTGCAGCTTATATATTGTGGGTGTACTACATTACAAAGATATAAAACGGGTAGGAATCAACTTGATGTTGGAATTTTTTTGATAATCTCATTTGGAGACCTCATTATTCTAGGAGAGGAGTCGGTGCTAACTTTCTACACTACGTATTTCTCCACTCCCGAGATTTCATTCCATTGGTGGTACATGGTTTAAAACTGGTTCTCCTTCATATTAGGGTTAACTTGTGATTTTGTATACATGTTCTTTTCTTGGAAACAATATAGAACTGATAATGCCACTGCTGTCTTCTGTGATTTTTTTTTAACTTCCATACCTAGCAAACAAAACGTATGATTTTGTAGTGGTGCACTATCCATTTATAATCCTGACACAACTGTGTTTAACCTAGGATTTTTTAAATAACAGCTATCGAGCAGTCTTTGGGTTGTTCAGTTTTATAGACCATCCTTGCTTACCACTTACTACTCAGCCTTCACAATTACACTGGTACTGAAAAAGTAGACTTACAAGTGTTTCTCAAAGTTGTGGCCATCACAGTTATTTGGGGGCAGCCCTGGCTTGCAATTACGATATTTGCTGTGTCCCACAGTCATGGAATTGCTATTTGGAACCTTCACAATTGGCTTCCCACAAACAAAAATGACAGGAAGTTGTAAGTCACAGTCATGGTACATTGCACTGAACGGAACATGGTGATTTGCTTAATGACCACAGCTACAACAGATATTGTAAGTTGTGGGTCAATGTACTGTGAGAAGTAATCACAAACCCACCCACCCTGAGAATGAAATGTTTTGGGGAATATTAAAGAGAGGCAGAATATTATATTTACCCAAAGGAGAGATGGAGAGAGAAAAAATCTTAACAAAGGAAGAAAGTATCTTTAGAGATTTTGTGCCCATTAAGAAATCCAGGCCAGCCTATTCACAAACAAAAAACCTTCAGCTCCAGTTGCTGGGATTAAAATTTGCCTTCCCCCACCCAAATTCTAAGGACAGAATTTTTAAGGACCTTTTAGGATTCAATGGATGGAAACTGATCAAAGAGAGATTCGAGGAGTCGAAAAGGACCTGCTGCCATGGAATCACTGAAAACATCTTCCTTGATGGAGATTGGACAAGTGTGTGTTTCCACCTCCTGTCGCTAGATGGCGGTCAGGTAACATCTGTGCTTAGAAAGCCATCTACACCATCCTTGCGCTTAAAAAAGGAGTTTTAAACCATTGCTAGGAAGGATAGGAGGACGTCCTTTTCCGGATGACTCAGGGAGGAAGGAGGTGTGCAGGGCGGCTCTTCTGCTCTTCCCATGTTCGAAGCAGCAGCTGGAAGGTGAGTGGAGGGCCGGTGGGAGGAGAGTCCTGGAGCAAGTCGGGCTGTTCGGTTCCCTCCACGGCCTGGAAGCAGAGAAGCAACTGGGCTGAAGCATCTCAGCTGCTGCTGCTGCAGGTTCCTTCCCTCCCCGAATTTAAGCCCACTGGGGCTGCCCGCTGTGAAACTGGTGGCTGCAATTTTCCTTCTGGTGGGAAGATTGAGAAAACCTCTTTTAAATTAGGGGACTGGAAACTAAAACATATGAAAAACGGTTGCAGGAACTGGGTATGTCTCGTTTAATAGAAAGAAGGACTAGGTGAGACATGACAGCAGTCTTCCAATATCTCAGGGGTTGCCACAAAGAAGAGGGAGTTCAACTATTTTTCAAGGCACCTGAGGGCAGAACAAGAAGCAATGGGTGGAAACTAATCAAGGAGGGAAGCAACTTAGAACTGAGGAGACATTTCCTGACAGTTAGGACAATTAATCAGTGGAACAGCTTCCCTCCAGAAGTTGTGAATGCCCCAACACCGGAAGTCTTTAAGAAGATGTAGGATAGCTATTTGTCTGAAATGTTATAGGGTTTCCTGCCTAGGCAGGGGGTTGGACTAGAAGACCTCTAAGGTCCCTTCCAACTCTGCTGTTGTATTATTGTATTAATTAAGGTTGATTCTTTGGGAATGTCTTCCCTCCAGAGGTTGTGGGTGCTGCCATCACTGGATGGTTTTCAGGGGAGATTGAACTGCCATTTGTTGCTTGTACTGATATGCTGTGCTTGATTTTTGTCAAACATGTCACTGTGCATTACGGCCGAACATCTCCACTTTGGTCTGGTCTGTGCAAAGGACAGTGTTGCAGAAGTCCTGTGGTTTGTTCAGGTGCAACTTTGCAAACCTCAGCCATGTTGCTATGACCTTTTTAGATAGAAGAGCAACCCTTCCAAATGAACCATAGTTGTTCCGTTTTTTCTAATTACACTGTCATGGATCTTGATATTTAACATGCTAACTGAAGCCTGTAGAATCTGATACATAACTTTTTTAAAAAAAAATCTCTCGCCATTGCATTGTCTGGCCTTGGGGTGAATTTTCTTGGATGTCCACTCTTGAGAAGATTGGCGAGTACCGTATTTTTTGGAGTATAAGACACACTAAGATTTTGAAGGGGCAGATAAAAAAAAGTAGGTAGGTGGATAGAGGGATAGAGAGGAAGAGAAAGAGAGAAAAATATAGTAGGTAGGGAGAGAGATTGCATGCGTTGGTAGGTAGAGGGATAGAGAAATAGAAATAGAAAGAGAGAGAAATACAGTAGATAGGTAGGGAGAGAGAATTGGTAGGTAGGTAGGTAGAGGGATAGAGAGAAAGAGAGAGAAATACAGTAGGTAGGTAGGGAGAGAGAGTAGGTAGATGGATAGAGAGAAATAGAAAGAAAAATACAGTAGATAGGTAGGTAGAGTGAGTAGGTAGGTAGGTAGATAGAGGGATAGAGAGAAAGAGAGAAATACAGTAGGTAGGTAAGGAGAGAGGGTAGGTAGGTAGGTAGGTAAACAGAGAGAAATAGAAATACAGTAGATAGGGAGAGAGGGTAGGTAGGTAGGTAGGTACCATCTTCTGAGCATGGTATTGGCCGATGTTTGGACCTGGTCAAGGCCAACCATCCTGCATACCAACCTGATAATGGTTCTTGGAGATGCAACCACATGACACCTAAGGAAGTTGCAGATGGGGCAATGGGGTGGGGGTTGTTAGAGGGAGGGGGCTGGGCAAATGTTTGATATGTATGATTTCGTGCTTTTCTGACTCAGACTTTGCTTTACTTCGCTGCTATCTATTCATAGCCAGTAAAAGTACTTTTAATTCCACAAACAATGGAGTTGAGAGACTTCTTTCTTGGTTACTGAAGGAGATACGATCCTGAGGAAATCCCTGCCAGAGCTACCACCAGCTGACACCGGTGACCTGCAGTTGCCTGGCAGGAAGCCGAAGAACAGGATCTCATGATGTCCCACAGTATGAAACTCTTCCAAGAAGCTTGGGAGAAACGTCGTTTTTATCAGCGCCAGGCTGAGAGGGAAGCTGATTTTCCTGTTCAAGAAGAGAAACATGCAGAGGACCTGTCTCACCCTGCAGGGAGTGGGGACCCTGGGGGCAGACAGCAGAGCTGATCAGGATCGGAGAGCCCCAGCAGCAGCAGCAGCCACACGAGCCCCTCCAAGGGGGGGAGCACCCCTGAAGACGCCGAATGGTAAAAGTTCCTCCTCTTCGTGTGAAATTCGGAGGGGACCCCACAGAACTGGGATTTTTCCTGGTCCAGGTCTGGAATTTCATGCAACAGTTTGGAGAAGATTTCCCCAAAGAGGAAGCAAAGGTGAAAGTTGTGACAATGGCATTGGAGAATAAGGCGGCAGCTTGGATGGTCGCCTTGCATAATGATGATTCCCTCCTGCTGAGGAATTACAGTGTGTTTTTTTTTAAATAATCTTTATTGGTTATACATTTTTTAAAGGATAAAACATACAAATACAAATACTGTTTTAAACATACAACCACCCCCACCACCCCCGCAGTGACAGTCATTCACAGCCCAACTTTTTTTTCTCCTTCCTCGTTGTTTAGTCTCTAAGCAGCATCTTCTCGTTACAAAGTTCAGGGATCTATTACAATACCCATGTTCACTTTTAGTTCCCATTGTTAACAACTGCCATTTAACTTTCCCCGTTTTAAGTCCCTGCTGTTCTCCTTGTCGCCCACATATACCATAGGTTCCAGCTAAGGTAATGTTCCGTTTCTCCTTTGTCCCTCAGCCAACCCGTCATTCTGTCCATTTCTGCACATTCATAGATCTTTTTAATTATGGCATCTTCCGGCGGTATGGTAGTAGATTTCCAAAATTGTGCGTAGGTTATTCTTGCAGCCACAATTATATGTAGGCTCAAATGTCATATAGATTTACTCATGTTTTCTGGTTTTATGCTTAGTAAAAAATTCTCGGGTTTCCATTCCATGCTTGCCCCGGTAACCTCTTTTAGCCATTTTTTAATCCTTCTCCAGTATTTCATGGCCTCAGTACAAGACCACCAAATATGGTAGAATGTGCCATCCCTTCTTCCACATTTCCAACACAGTGGAGGTAACCCAGGAAACATTTTGGCTAACCTCGTTGGGGGGAGGTGCCATCTATAAGCCATCTTGTATATGTTTTCTTTAAATGCTGTAGATATTGTAAGTTTAATAGTCTTACTCCATAGATCCCACCATTTGCCCATTTCAATCTCATAGCCAAAGTTTCTCTCCCATGTTATTAGAAGGCTTTTATCCATCTCTTCTTTAGCATCTTGACAGGTCAAAAACTGATAAATCTTCGATAACATTTTCTTATCTCCACCAAACAAAATCTTATCTAGCCCCTGAGGGTTTGGGTAGATCCCAAACCATACCTTATCGCTTTTAAACCTGTTTCTAATCTGTAAATATTCCCACCATTCCAGATTCCTGCCCTGCTGCTCTAATTCCATCTTTGTTTTCATGTTGCCATCTTCTGTCATAATGTCTGTATATGTTATGTTTCTTGTCCAATTAAATACACTGGGATGCGTTAAGGCCTCTAACGGTGCCAACCAGCACGGAACCCTAACTTAGTATTTTTTCCTCATCTTTTCCCACACCCCTATCAATGTATTTATGGCCGCCCTGAGGAACCGCTTTGATGACCTGCTACCCGAGCATAAGGCGAGAGCCAAGATGAAAACTCTTACTCAGAGAAGAAGTCCAGTGGCTGAGTACATCCAAGAGTTTCGTGAGCTGTCGGTGCGTATGCGGGAGTGGTCCGAGGAGGCTTTAATGGACAGTTTTATGGATGGCCTGAACCAAGATATATACCACAATTGTGTTAACAGAGGGGCCCCACGCAACCTGCAACGCTGGTACGAGCTGGCAGTAGATGTGGAGATTGACCTAGCCAGGAATAAATACTAGTGAGACAGTGATAAAGGTAAAAATCTGGGAAATGTTTCCAGGAGACCAAATACTGAATGCGACCTCTATGTTTTCTGTAGTCTACGATTTCTTTAACTTCAAAATGTTGCTCTCCCTCAATAAAAAGAGGGACCGGAGGTGAAGATTGAGGTGGATGAAAGGAAGAAGTGTGTTCTGGTTTCAGCAGGTTCACATGAAATACAGGATAAATTCTTCTAAGGTTCTTCAGCAGCTCCAACTTCACTGACACAGAATTTATAATTTTTACAATGGGGAACGGACCTTAGTACTTTGGCCCCAGCTTCTTTGATTTTTGGGTGGTTTGTAGGAACTTGGTGGACAAAAACATTCTATCCCCAACATGGTAAAATATTTTTACTGGTTATGAAAAGATAGCTGCGAAAGCAAAGCAAGGTCTGAGTCAGAAAAGCGAAAAATCATACATATCAAACATTTGCCCAGCCCCCTCCCTCCAACAACCCCCACCCCATTGCCCAATCTGCAATTCACTTCGGTGTAATGGGGGTTGCATCTCCAAGAAACCATCATCAGGTTGGTATGCAGGATAGTTGGCCTTGACCAGGTCCAAACATTGGCCAATAACATGCTGAGAAGATGGTGAGAACAAAACTCCCTTTTTGACTATCTCTCCTGCACCATTTATTTCCATCCCAAATACCATGCCCCCCCCGTTGCCATGGCATCCGAAAGCAAGTAAGCGAAGCACAGGCTGACATAGAGTCTGAGATATAACCCCCTTTTTTACCAATATCTCTGGGCATTGAACTGTCTGGCCTTGGGGTGAATTTTCTTGAATGTCCACTCCTGGGAAGATTGGCAACTGTCTTGAATGTTTCCTCTTCTGAATAATCTTCCTCAGTGTAGAATGATGTTTTTTTAATTACCAAATTTTTTGAGTATCAGATGCACCAGAGTATAATATGCACCAAGACTTTCAAGAGGCAAATTTTTTAAAAAAGTTTTTGTACTCTGCAGACCACCCAAAAACGGGCTGTTTCTCGCAAAAACTGGCCCATTTTTGTATCCAAAAAAGGGCATGCACAGCCTTTAAGGGGCTTATAGAGTGCTCCTGGGGGCTAGGGGATAAAAAATGAGTGAAAAATGGCCCGTTTTAGCTCATATCTGCCCTCCCCAGCTCCCAGGAGCACTTTGGAAGCCTCCTAAAGGCTATGCACAGCCATTTTGGTGAAGGGGGCGGGGTTTCAGGAGGCCAAAAATGTATTTACTGTATAAGATGCACCCAGATTTTCACCCTTTTTTTGAGCGAAAAAAACCTCTTATACTTCGAAAAATACGGTATCTGAAAATGGCCTTTTAAACCTTCACAAATTGATGTGCAGCAACAATTGCATCTCTAAGATCATTGCTGAGGTCTTTACTCTTTGGCATTGTCTTAACACACACCTCAATGTCAGAGACTAGGAAACTCCTACACTTTGGCTTTTATAGATGTAGTCTCTCTCTCTGACCTGTGTTGCAACGTGAATCAAGTAAGTGCAGTCTTACTGAAGTACTAATGCAAATTCAAGATTCAAGATTTAATGAATTTGTATGCTGCCCAATCCCGAAGGACTCCGGGCGGCTTACATAAAAACAGTTTTAAAAATACTAAAGAATTTAAAATACAAAGACAAAGCAAATTAAAAGAACACAACACACACTCAACCTTAGTGGGGCTGGAACTTAATCAAGGGTCAACAACCCCAGGCCTGCCGGAATAGCCAGGTCTTTGTAGACTTTCGGAAGGCCGAGAGAGTGGGGAGGGTCCAGATCTCGGGGTAGATCATTCCATAGGGCTGGGGCAGCTACAGAGAAGGCTCTCCCCCGAGGAGCCGCCAGACGACATTGTCTAGTCGACGGCACCTGGAGAAGGCCCATCCTGTGAGATCTTATCGGACGCTGGGAGGTATGTGGCAGGAGGCGGTCTCGTAGATATCCAGGTCCTAGGCCATGTAGGGCTTTAAAGGTGATAACCAGCACCTTGAAGTGCGTTCGGAGACCAACGGGGAACCAGTGCAGCTCCCGGAGGATAGGTGTAACATGAGTGTATCTCGGTACACCCAGTATTGCTCATGCAGCTGCATTCTGGACCAATTGTAGTCTCCAAACACTTTTCAGGGGCAGCCCCATGTAGAGCGCGTTACAGTAGTTGAGTCTTGAAGTGACGAGGGCATGAGTGACCATTTGGAGTGCTTCCCGGTCCAGGTAGGGCCGCAACTGGTGCACCAGGCGAACCTGGGCAAAAGCTCCCCTGGTCACAGCTGACAAATGGTGTTCTAGTGTCAGCTGCGGATCCAGGAGGACACCCAGGTTGCAGGCCCTCTCTGAGGGGTGTAACATTTCGCCCCCCAGGCTTAAAGATGGAGTATCTGGACTATCCTTGGGGGGGCAACATCCATAGCCACTCAGTCTTGTCAGGGTTGAGTGCAAGCTTGTTCATTCCCATCCAGACCCTGACAGCTTCTAGGCACTGGCACATCACTTCCACCACCTCACTGAGTTGGCATTTAATCCCATGCTGGCGAATGATCTCACCCAGCAGCTTCATGTAGATATTAAATAGGAGGGGGGACAGGACCGAGCCCCGCGGCACCCTGTATTTAAGGGGCCTAGGGGTCGACCTCTGTCCTCCGACCAACACCGACTGTGACCTGCCAGAGAGGTAAGAGGAGAACCACCGTAAAACGGTGCCTCCCACTCCCACCTCTTCCAGCTGCCAGAGAAGGATACCATGGTCGATGGTATCGAAGGCCACTGAGAGGTCAAGAAGCACCAGGATAGAGGAATGTCCTCTATCCCTGGCTCGCCAGAGATCATCAGTCAGCGCGACCAAAGCGGTTTCGGTGCAGTAACCAGGCCTGAAACCAGACTGAAAGGGATCTAGATAATCCACTTCATCCAAGGTCCGTCAGAGTTGGAAGGCCACCACCTTCTCAACAACCTTCCCTAACAAAGGGAGGTTGGGGACTGGACGACAGTTTTGAAGGGCAGCTGGGTCCAGAGAAGGCTTCTTAAGGAGGGGTCTCACCACTGCTTCCTTCAAAGGTTGCAGGAAAGATCCCTCCTGAAGAGAAGTGTTCACAATCCTCTGGATCCAGCCTTGTGTCACCTCCCTGCTGGTCGAAACCAACCAGGAGGAACACGGGTCCAGCAAACAGGTGGTGGCACTCATCGCTCCCATGGCCTTGTCCACTTCCTCAGGAGTGACAAGCTGGAACTCACTCCACAAAACTTGATCAAGGCCCTCCCTCAGCATCTCTGCTGGCGCTGTCCAAGTGGAGTACAGGTCTGTCCGAATCTGAGTGACTTTGTCCGACAGAAATTGAACAAATTCCTCAGCTCTTCCCTGTAAGGGTTCACCCGCATCCCTCCCTTTCAGGAGGGAGCGGGTTATCCTAAACAGGGCGGCCGGGTGAGATTCTGCGGATGCAATAAGAGCGGAAAAATGAGTACATTTTGCCATCCGTATCGCCACTAAATAAGTCCTAATAAAGGCTCTTAGTAGTGTTCGGTCGGATTCGGAGTTACTAGTCCTCCAGCGTCGCTCTAGGCGTCTCTTTTGGCGCATCATCTCCCGGAGTTCCTCGGTAAACCAAGGTGCCCTCCTGGATCCACTGCCGTGGAGAGGCCGCAAAGGCGCAATCCGATCTAATGCCTCAGCCGCCACTGTATTCCAGACAGGGACCAAGGACTCAGTCGGGTTGTGGGCAAGGGGATCAGGTATCTCCCCAAGCTCCGTCTGAAATCCCGATGTGTCCATCAGGCGCCTGGGGCAGAACCATTTAATCGGCTCCACCTCCCTGCAATGGGGGAGTAACTTCCGAAAGTCAAGCCTCAGCAGGAAGTGATCTGACCATGACAAGAGTGAGATCTCTATCCCCTTTAGTTCCAGATCACGTCTCCACTGCCCCAAGAGAAACACAAGGTCGAGCGTATGTCCCGCCACGTGAGTCGGACGCTGAATTACCTGGGTCAAGTCCATGGTTGTCATGGAGGCCGTGAACTCCTGGGCCCCATCGGAGCGTTTGCCAAGAGATGGCAGACTGAAATCCCCCAGTACTATAAGTCTAGGGAATTCAACCGCCAGTCCGGCTACTGGCTCTAGGAGCGCAGGCAGGGTTGTTGTGACGCAGCTGGGAGGTAGGTACGTCAAAAACAAGCCCACTTGACCCTCTAGGTCCAACTTCACAAGGAGGAACTCACACCCGACAGTCTCTGGAGCAGGGATCCTGCAAGGAGCTAATGACTCCCGGATAATAACTGCTACTCCCCCACCCCTTTCTGGTCTCGTGGTTGGTGGAGCACCTGAAACCCTTCTGGGCACATTTCTGAGAGGGGGACTCCTCCCTCATGGCCCAGCCAGGTTTCAGTAATACATGCCAGGTCTGCCCCCTCGTCTAATAGTAAGTCCCGGATGAGGGGAGCTTTATGAATCACAGAGCTCTGGCAAATCTCTGGCACTTTCATGTTTCAGCTAACCATGAAAAAATAAAGTTTTGATTCAAAGCAAAATTGTGGTTGCATGTTTGCATTTCTATTTTTAGTGTTTGTAAATTTTATAACACCTGTGTTTGAAAACAACCCTTTGCCCTGCTAAGAATTCATTGATTGACCCAGTAAACAACCAATTTCTTCGTTGATTGGATATTTGAACTAGGATCTGGGTAGTATTTCATGTGTCAAATGAATCGTGATTAATGTAAAATTATTATAGGATTGTGGCATGTTTGCTTTTTCATTGTAATATAAGCTTTTTTCTTTTTTTCTCATCTTCTGCAACTATTCTATGCACAATTAAAGATACATTTTTATTTGAATCTTATAGACAAAGAAGATGGCAGTAAGAGCACTCTGGGCAACTGAGGATAACAAGCAACACTGAACAGCAAAGCAAGTCAGTCCAGAAATCAAAATATTTTCCTTTTCCTTCTGAAAACTATACAATCTTCCTAAGCAGATGAGGGAGAAAAAAAAAGAAAACCAAGAAGAGATTTGTATCTGGAGAAAGCAGAGTATGCAAAACTCAAGCATACGTTACATGAAAAGTCAAGGGAGATTATTTTTCCATTGAGCAAAGGAAGGAAATATCTCGAAGTCAGTGGGAAGGAAAAGGTGAATTGGAAAGCCATGCAGGGCAGACAGTGTTGCAGGCCTCACTCTGGGAGGAAGAAAATCACCACTAAATCAAAGTACCATTAAACAAGGTATCATCTATATTTTTGATCTCCTCAAGAACATGAGTTGTGGAAAAGCTCCATAGACGTGCCTGTTGTGGGAAAGATACAACTTGTAACTCATAGCTGACTATGCCTGAGAGGATCCAGACTGGAGAAAAGCCATACAAGTGCTCCCATTGCGGTAAATGCTTTAGCGAGCATGGCAACATGGACTCACACCAAAGAGAAACATTTTGAATGTCCTGATTGTGGGAAAAGCTTCAGCAAGAATTCCAACCTGGTGACACACCAGAGGACTCACACAGGAGAGAAACCATTTGAATGTCCTGATTGTGGGAAACGTTTCAGTACCAAATACAGTCTGGTGATACACCAGAGCATTCACACAGGAGAGAAACCCTTTGAGTGTCCTGATTGTGGGAAACGTTTCAGTATCAAATCCAGTCTGGTGACACACCAGAGGACTCACACAGGAGAGAAACCCTTTGAATGTCCTGATTGTGGGAAAAGTTTCAGTATGAAATCCAGTCTGGTGACACACCAGAGCATTCACACAGGAGAGAAACCCTTTGAGTGTCCTGATTGTGGGAAATGTTTCAGTACCAAATCCAGTCTGGTGACACACCAGAGCATTCACACAGGAGAGAAACCCTTTGAGTGTTCTGATTGTGGGAAATGTTTCAGTACCAAACCCAGTCTGGTGACACACCAGAGGACTCACACCGGAGAGAAACCCTTTGAGTGTCATGATTGTGGGAAAAGTTTCAGTACCAATTCCAGTCTAGTGACACACCAGAGGACTCACACAGGAGAGAAACCCTTTGAATGTCATGATTGTGGGAAACGTTTCAGTACCAAATTCAGTCTGGTGACACACCAGAGCATTCACACAGGAGAGAAACCCTTTGAATGTCATGATTGTGGGAAAAGTTTCAGTCAGAATTCCAGTCTGGTTAGACACCAGAGGGTTCACACAGGAGAAAAACCCTTTGAATGTCGTGATTGTGGGGAAAGCTTCAGTAACAATTCTAACCTGGTGATACACTGGAGGAGTCACACAGGAGATAAATCCTTTGAGTGTCATGATTGTGGGAAAAGTTTCAATACCAATTCCAAACTGGTTAGACACCAGAGGGTTCACACAGGAGATAAACCCTTTGAATGTCCTGATTGTGAGAAATGTTTCAGTCAGAATTCTAGTCTGATTAAACATCAGAGGACTCACACAGGAGAGAAACCCTTTGAGTGTCCTGACTGTGGGAAACGTTTCAGTCAAAATTCTCATCTTGTTTCACACCAGAGCACTCACACAGGAGAAAAACCCTTTGAATGTCCTGATTGTGGGAAAAGCTTCAGTAACAATTATAACCTGGTGATACACAGGAGGAGTCACACAGGAGAGAAATTCTTTGAGTGTCCCGATTGTGGGAAAAGTTTCAATACCAATTCCAGGCTGGTGACACACCAGAGGGTTCACACAGGAGAGAAACCCTTTGAATGTCCTGATTGTGGGAAAAGCTTCAGTAATAATTATAACCTGGTGATACACAGGAGGAGTCACACAGGAGAGATATCCTTTGAGTGCCCTGATTGTTGGAAAAGTTTCAATACCAATTCCAGGCTGGTTAGACACCAGAGGGTTCACACAGGAGATAAATCCTTTGAGTGCCCTGATTGTGGGAAAAGTTTCAGTACCAATTCCAGTCTGGTTAGACACCAGAGGGTTCACACAGGAGAGAAACCCTTTGAGTGTCCTGATTGTGGGAAATGCTTCAGTAACAATTCTAACCTGGTTAGACACCAGAGGCTTCACACAGGAGAGAAACCCTTTGAGTGCCCTGATTGTGGGAAAAGTTTCAATACCAATTCCAGACTGGTGACACACCAGAGGGTTCACACAGGAGAGAAACCTTTTGAGTGTCCTGATTGTGGGAAACGTTACAGTCAGAATTCCAGCCTGGTGAGTCACCAGAGGACTCACAAAATAGGGAAACCTTATGAGTATCCAGACAGTGGGGAAGATCTCGTACTAGGGTTAATCTTATAAATTATGTCCTTATACACAGAGGGGAGAAACCATTTGAGTGCCCTGAGTGTGACCTTTGCTTCAGAAAACATTCCACCCGTACACTTTCAGCATAAGAAGTTGCTGAATTTTTTTTTTTTTTGCAGAAATTTTGCAATTATGCAAAAATCTTTTTGGGAGTGTTATATGCATTCTTATGGTGATAGATGGTAGAAATGCCAAATACAGGTTGCAGTGAACCAGAGTCGTGTGATTCTCTTCTATGTCCTTTTGACCAGCGAATTCAATATGGAAGCCAGATTAGCTTAACAACCACGTAACTAACAACAGCATGATTCACTTAGCTGTAGCAAGAAAAGTGGTGTCAGCGTTCCAAGTATCATGCAGAATTAAATCAGAGTCCAAGGCAAAACGATCCTTTTTGTTCCAATTTAATAAGACAGACATCTTAGGCACCTTTTTCCTCCTCCGAGGCCTCCCCCTGCACCCATACGTACTCAGTAATATGCTTCTCTGAGGTCTAGTTTGGTGAAGACTTTACCCTGGGCCAGATGAGACAGCATGTCCGTCATGAGGGGGAGTAGGTATAGGTTGTGTACGGACACCCCATTTATCCCTCGAAAGTCAACACACAATCTCATGGTTCCATCTTTTTTTCAATGAACCCCGTTGCTAGGTTTTTGTCTATGTATTTGCGCATCTGTTGCATTTCCCATGGCATCATGGCAAACAGTTTGGGTCCGGGGAGTTTTGCCCTGGGGATGATTTTGATGGCACAGTTTGCCCTGGGGACGATTTTGATGGCAGAACATTGAACTCGGCCTCGCTGAATACTTCTCCGAGGTCCTGATATTCTATTGGAATCAGTTCGGCCTCTGGGATTGTGTCGGATGTGGTTGCCAGTTGTTCTCCTGGGGGGTTCCAGCGTAGGTGGTGTTTCTGCTTGCTGGTGTGGGAGGGGTTGGGGGCTCCTAACACTGCGGGTACCCCCTTGCCACCAGATGGTCGGTCCCCACTTGTCTAGCCAGGAAAGTCCCAGTATGACTGCGTCTGTCATTTTGGGGGCTATTATGAATCGAATTACTTCCCAGTGATCTGCTAGTTCTAGCCTCATTGGTTCAGTTAGGTGGGTGGCATAGGCTCCTCCCATTAGGGACTCGTCGACCTGCTCGAACCAGATTGGGTGGGCCAGTTTTTTTGCTCTGATCCCCAATTTCAGGACTGTGGTTAGGTTGATCAAGGACCTTGTGCAGCCTGAGTCTATTAGGGCTTGAAAATTCCCCTAGCTTCCTGTTTTGGGGCTCTGAAGCGTATTGGAAAAAGGAAAGGGTGAATTGATTCACTCACCATTGGGTCATTTTCTCCCCCATCCTTGCTGTCATATGTTTCAGACGACTGGTTGTCGTTGCCTGGGGTTCCACCACTTTTGCCAGGGGGGAAGGGGTGTCTGCAGCCTGGAGGGCTTTCCCAAACCTGTTGGCGGTCCATTTAGGCCTCGTTCTGGTCGTGCCCTGGGCGGTGGGTCTGGCCTTGGTTGTGGGGCTGGAGTTGGGCATGGTGCTGCCATGTGGCCCATCCCCCCTCATCTGTAGCATTTTAGCGGATGTCCCTCCCCTCTCTTTTTGGCAGCATAATGGCCCCTCATCAGCAAGGGTGGCCTGGTCAAGATCCTCCTTCAGTTGCTCTATTGCACTCCCTAGGGATTCCATCTGGGGCTTTGGGAGCCTGGCTTGTTTCCAGTCCCACCCCAAGTCCACCCTTGCCAGCTTGCTTGAGAACCTTCCCTGTATCTGGGGACTACAGCAAGGGAATTCCAGCTCAGCCGCTTTAGGGGTTGATTTCCAAAAGTACTCATCTTTTCTTGCTTCAGCTGCTGGGGAAGACATCGCTGCCTGGCAATTTCATATACCTCCAGCTTTATCAGTCTTTTTCTCCAGCCTCCTGTTGCCTGATTTTCCCTCCAAGCACCCAAAATATTGGGGGACTGCTCGGAGAGCCTAGGATTCAGGAAACCCGGAAATCGTAATAGATTTTTAAAAAATAAGTTTCAGCCCTCTGTGAAATTCCCAGAAGACGACCTAATTAATTTACGAGCCTCCAGACAAAGTTCAAAAGAAATCCATACATTTATTAGGATTAACATTCTGGCGTGGACTCCTGTGGAGCCAAAACTGCTTTCACTTAATTGCGTTTGAACTTTACCCCCTGTATCTCCTCTTTTCTGTCCTGCATCATAATACATATTCTCCAACTAGGCTGTAGACATGAGACCTGACTCCGGCCGAAGGCATGCATGGAATTTCCTCTTCCATGCCAGCCTGATAATAGTCATGGCAATGCTTTAGAAGTTGACACTGGCATTCCGCAGCTCCTGGTCCAGACCGTCCCTGAAGTAGTGGACCAGGAAGTGTTTGGGCCAGTGCCGCAAGCCTCCAAAACTCCACAACATACTCTTTAGCTGGGTGGCTCTTTTGCTTAATCACCTTCATCTCCGCTTCTGCTTCATGACCATGGGCCGAGTCCACAAATCTCAACCTTAGTTCCTGCAGTAAGTCATCTATGTCTTCGAGCTCTGGGGCCCACTTGTCATGGAGCTGGGTCACCCACTTTGCTTCTTTACCCTCTAGGTTATCAACCGTGCTGAGGGTGGTGATGTCTGCAGACTGAAACTAGAGATTTTCCGTGCATACAACGGCTGAGAGATGCTCACAGTGGGGCATAATTTGGGTCTACCCTCCACCTCAAAGAAAGGCCCATCAACCACGGTTAGACTCAATAAACCGGGATTGTTCCCTTGACCAGCTCCACCGAAGATCCCCTTCATCCTTTTTGATTCGGTCTGCTTTGCTGCCCGGGGAACAACCGTGCCAAACCGCTCCTGCCCTCAATCCCCGTGAAGCCCTGCTGAACTGGCATGAGAAGCACACGGGGACCGGGTGGAAGGCAGCCTTTTCTGCAGCATCCTCCTCCCCTCTTTGGATTGACCTGCAGCAGAGACGGGCGGGACTCTGCCTTTGCAGAAATGGAGCGGGTGCATGTGCAACAGCCTTGGTATGTCTGCTTGCCGCCCCACGGCATCGCCGCCACCCCTCTCAGCTCCAGCACAGGGTCTGCATTTCCACCAAGGGCCGTCCACCCAATGACTGGCCAGGTTGGGCTGGACGCCGACCTCAGAAGGCAAGCAGGCATGGAGGACCGCCAGTAAGGCAATGTGGAAGGCAAGGAAGGACAGCAATCACCTGCTGGGGCAAGGAGGGGTACTGTAGGCTTTCAGCAACCCCTGCACAAGCTCCATCAGTGCCCGCCATCTCCTCCATCTTTCCTGAGTCTTCCTGCTGCCTGGTAGGCCGGCTAAGCGGTTGGGGCTCAGGACCCCAAATAAGAAGCTCCAAATGGATCAAAAAGTTTCCTGACATTTTAGTGAAGAATTGGTTTAATTCCAGGGTTCCGAGTAATAGATCCATCACAAGCAAACCTCAGAGGCAGGTAAATTCCTAAAAGAATATCTTTATTGGAAATATCAAATTGGCACAAATCTGGTTAAAACCAACTCTGAGGGACCCCTTGTTTTCACCTAATTAAAAATTTTCTTCTTAATCCCAAACAGTCATATACCCCAATCACTGCAGCGTCCGCTTGTCTGGTGACATCACTCCTACTTTATCTAGCCAGGTATGAGAACATTCTTGGTTCTCAGGAGAAAATATTTTATTATGACTACACCATCCCAGCTATCTCTAATCCCCACTCCCACTCCCTTGCGCTAATGCGGCAGCACTGATGCCTCAAAATAGCTTCAGCCGGATCAGCTTCAGGGTTGACAGTATTTCCTTATGAATAGAGCTATCTATCTCTTTGTAAGTGCTGACATCTACTGGGGGCTGATCAAATAATAGTACAAAGAAAACAAAAGGACTTCAACGAGGAAAATGATATAAAAAATATACTTACTATACATACTACTGTATGTCGGGGTCAGCTCACCCAGGAACACTGATCAACATCACTGTCAGTCTTGCTTTCCTGAAATAATAAAGACAACCTGTTTTCAAATGCAGCTTGCTTCGATCCTAAATTCATTCACTCAGCCAGTGACGTTCTCCCAGCCGGGAAATCCGAACCCGCAGAGGAAACCTTTTTCCATTTAACACCATCTTCAAAAAAGGGGGGAAAAACAAATCCAGGAACTTACAGACAGATCAGCCTTACATTAATACCTGGTAACATCTTGGAAAACATATCCAGACAACAAATCTGTCAACACATGGAAGGAAACAAAATTATAACCAGTAACCAGTAGGGTTGATTTAAAACATTATGCCAAACAAAGGTTATTTAATTGTTTAACAAAATGACTAATTAGTGGACCAGCAAAATGCTGTAGATATCATATACTTAGATTTCAGTAAAGCATTTGATAATGTAGATCACAACCTACACTAGTGGCCAAAATTGTGGAAACCTTTTGGGAAAAGTGTATTTTTGAAGTTTGATGGCTAATAACATTTTTTTCCGGGGGGTGTGTGTTAATACCATAAAATTATATATCAATGAAAAAATATTTTAATCAAGAATGTACTGCAATAACGTTTATGAAGGATTTTCTATTAGAATAGCAGTTATAAAGAAGAAAAGTGAAACACGTAGAAAAAAGGGTGTAGTGGTGAAGGCACCAGATTAGAGACAGAGAAACACTCAGTTCCAGTCCCACCTGAAGAGCAAAATCATCTGTTGAACTTTAGCCAGTCCTCTCAAGTTTAGGAAGCAGGAAAGGGGGGAAACCACTCCAAAAACCCTTGCCAGGGAAACTGCAAGGCCAGACATTACAGACTGACCCAAAGGCACTAAAAACAAAGCTAAGTAACGTCACGTGTCACTACTTCACGGGGCTCAGTTGCAAAGGTCGGTCGCTAGGAATCGAAAAAGCCCGGCTGCCATATAATCACTAAAACATCTTCCATAACGCCTTGGTGGAGATTGGACAAGCATGTTTTCCCACCTCCTGTCGCTTGAGGGCGGTCAGGCAACATCTGTGCCTAGAAAGGCATCAATTCAGTAGTGTCAGCCCTGCTTCAGCTTGAAAAAACCATCGAGTACATCATTGCTAGAAAGAATGAGAGTAGAGAAGAAGCTCAGGGGAAACTTCCTCTTGGATCGCTTATGGGAGGAAGGAGGTGTGCAGAGCGGCTTTTGTGTTCTTCCCAGGATCGAAGCCGCAGCTTTAAGGTGAGTGGAGGGCCGGTGGGAGGAGAGTCCTGGAGCAAGTCGGGGTGTTCGGTTCCCTCCACGGCCTGGAAGCAGAGAAGCAACTGGGCTGAAGCATCTCAGCTGCTGCTGCTGCAGGTTCCTTCCCTCCCCGAATTGAAGCCCACTGGGGCTGCAGCTGTGAAACTGGTGGCTTCAATTTTCCTCCTGCTGGGAAGATTTTAAAAATCTCTCTTAAATTAAGGAGGATTCTTTGGGAATGGCTTCCCTCCAGAGGTTGTGGGTGCTCCCTTCACTGGAGGGTTTTAAGAGGAGATTGGACAGCCAATTGCTCAGAATCGAATGGGGTCCCCTGCCTGAACAGAGGATGGACTAGAAGACCTCCAAGGTCCCTCCAAACTCAATTATTCTGTTATGGATCTGATGTTTTCTGGGACACAAGGTCGGACTAATGTTCCTCTGGTCTTTTCTGGGTTGTTTTGTTTTACTTACATTTCTAACTAACAAGCACTGTGTTTCCTATTGGTGCCCCCATCCCCGTATTCACCAGCTTCAACTGTGCTTAACACAGCACGTGTCTTAAATAATGAACGTTTGGAATGCTTTTATTATTCAGTTGTATTCATTTATAAAATGTATTGGCCACAAACCTTACCATGACATAACTATGGAGGGGCTTAGAGACATAAAAGATACATACATATTAAAATACATTAAAGGTACAGATGTAACTTGGCTCTGTCCTGTGACATCATGCTTCATGATTGGGTCGCTTAGTGACACAGATTCCAGGCCCAGCTGCAGTCAGTAAGTGAAAACTACTTCAATTGGGATGTCACCAAAGGGGTTGTGGAAAGTATTTACTTCCCTTACTTTGAGCTCATGGCTTCAGCTGTTGCTTCAAATCTTGCAGAGCCTTTCGGCATCATTTCATCCATTAAAGCCCCCAAATCTATAAAGTTAGTGTCATGTAGATTGACAGGTGTGGCTCAGTAAAATAAAAGACAGAGTCCAAGTGTGTCTGTTGAGAAGCCAATGCTTTTATTTATCTGAACAAAAACTTTCCAATGAAAGTTTCCATGGCCCCAGAAGCCTGTTGAGGCCTGAACTTCAGCCTTGCCATCTGAAAACATGAGCAATCATCAAATTCATCAGGTTCCCGATTAACATTTGTGCAGAAGGTTTGACTGTAACAATTTTAATTATTTTTTCAGGCTTGAAAGGCATGGATTATCTCCCTATTGTAGATGTGTGTATTTTTATTTCTCTCTGAGTGTATTTGTCTGCAAACGTATAATCTGAGTCATGTATCATGAGTCATGTATCAGGACGTAGTAAAAATTAGTTAGTAGGAATGAGACCGTGTCCCACAGACCCTGCTGCTACGTGGGCGGGGAGGACGATGAGAAGGAGAAGAACGGTGATGCTTTGTTCTGGCTGGGCAGGGAGTGAGCAGGTCATGCAGTGCTGGCTGGGCTGGGAAGGGGGCAATCATGGCTACCGCCAGCAGTAGCTTGAATACCCTGACTGAAGCTGGTATTCGCCATGCAGGGGGGGAAATGAGAGGCCCTGTTGTCCCATAAAGCCTGTCACTGCTTGAGTGGGGAGGAGAACAAGGAGAAAAACAGCTACTCAGGTGGCTCCTGCCCCACTCTCCCTGCTGCTGCTGCCAGCAACTTGAATGCCACGACTGAAGCAGGGATCCGCACTCTATCTCATTCACACACACAAACAGAGTTTGGAGAGCCCCCTTCCTCTCTCTCTCTGTCTCTGCGGCAGAAGTTGCAGCGCTTCAGTGCCTTGCTGGCAGGGGACCCAATTAAGCTGGTGCAGGGATTGGGGGGGAAGCTCCATACCTACTCTCCGCCTTGATTCGTACTCCACTCCCACTGCCTCAGTCCCAGCAACTTGGGTGCCCTGGCGGAAGATCGCTCTTTCTCCCATAAACACTCACTCACTCTCTCTCTCTGTGCCTCTGTCTCTGTCTCTGTCTCTCTCTCTCTCTCTCTCTTGTCTCATTTGCATGCAAACATCCCAACAAGGTCTCATTAAGTAGTTAAGTGGAAAGTAGTTTGCGGTGGGGAGACTAGCAGGAGATTGGCAAACACTTTTGGCACTGAGAATGAAAGTTTCTGGGTCCCTGACTCTGCAAAAGAGGATGGGTGCCTGAATCTGCATGATATTATAGCATTCAAGAGTGTCCATTCTCAGCATGAAAAGCCTTTCCAAGCCAAATCTCCTCTCCCTTCCTCAGAGGCAAAGAAACAGAGGAGACAGATGTTTGCAAGGTAAGTGAGTCCTTGTGGCAGGAAGGGAGGGAGAAGCAAGTGGGCAGGAGAGGCCTTGAGGGCCTGTTCTATCACTACCCCCCACCCCAATGGCCTTCCCCACCCTGAGATACCTAATCTGCACCTTGGTATTCTTGAATTGTGAGCTCTTAAGAAAGTTTCCCATCCTTGTGTGTTGCAAGCAGCTATTTCCAGTAGGGGAAACAGGACAAAGGAAGTGGGGGAAATTATTTTCCTTTGCTAGATTTCCAATCTGAATTAGACCATGGCAGGGTCCCTGCAGGAGAGCTCCTTTAATGTTTATGTATTACTAGAAAAGCAACTAACTTACTTCTGTTCTTAAATGCTAAAGCTGTTGCACAATAAAAACAGGAGTTCTAATCAACTATTAGAACCATCATTTTGACAGTTTTGCTGTCCTGTATTGCGGACACCTCCACGAAGGGCAGGCATGGGATAAACTGAAGGTAGTTTGTTTTCAGTCTTTTAAGTTGACCCAATCAACAAGTGAATTTCATCATTTTTCATTGTAATGGAAACATTTTTCTTTTTTTCATCTTCTGCAACCATTTTATGCACAATTAAAGATACACTTTTATTTGAATCTTATAGACACAGAAGATGGCAATAGGAGCACTCTGGACACTGAGGATAACAAGCAACATTGAAAAGGAAAAGAAATCAGTCCAGAAATCAAAATATTTTCCATTTCCTTCAGAAAGCCACACAATTCTCCAACTTCCTCAGCAGGTGAGAGAGAAACGAGAGAAAATCTAGAAGAGATTTCTAGCTGGGAAACGGAGCGTGTGAATTCAAGCATATATTACATGAATGGTCAAGGGAGATTATTTTTCCATTCAGTAAAAGAGGGAAATATCTGGAAGTTACTGGGGAGGAAAAGGACAATTGGAAAACCACGTGGAGCAGACAGTGTGACAGGCATTGCTCTGGGAGGAAGAAAACGGCTTGAAACAAAACACCACCGAACAAGGGACCATCCATATTTTTGATCTCTTCAGGAATATGAGTTGCGGAAAAGCTCCTTAGACGTGCCAGTTGTGGGAAAGATACAACTTGCTAATCACAGTTGATTATGCATGAGAGGATCCAGACTGGAGAAAAGCCATACGAATACTCTGAATGTAGCAAAACCTTTGGTCACAACTCCGTTTTGTTTCATGGAAGGACCCACACAGGACAGAAGCCCTAAAAGTGCTCCCAATGTGATAAATGCTTTAGCAAGTATGGGAACGTGGACTCACACCAAGGAGAAACAGTTTGAATGTCCTGAATGTGGGAAATGTTTATGTGATAAATCCAGCCTGGTGAAACACCATAGGACTCACACAGGAGAGAAACCGTTTGAATGTCCTGATTGCGGGAATAGTTTCAGTCAGCGTTCCAACCTGGTTACACACCAGAGGACTCACACAGGAGAGAAACCCTTTCAATGTCCTGATTGTGGGAAAAGTTTCCGTTCGAATTCCAGCCTGGTGAGACATCAGATGACTCACAAAGGAGAGAAACCCTTTGAATGTCCTGATTGTGGGAAAAGTTTCAGTCGGAATTCCAACCTGGTGATACACCAGAGAATTCACACAGGAGAAAAACCCTTTGAATGTCCTCATTGCGGAAAAAGTTTCAGTCAGAATTCCAGTCTGGTGACACACCAGAGAACTCACACAGGAGAGAAACCATATGAGTGTCCAGACTGTGGGAAAGATTTCAGTCTTAGGACTAGCCTTCTAAATCATATGCTTATACACACAGGGGAGAAACCATTTGAGTGCGCTGAGTGTGGATGGTGCTTCAGGAAAAATTCCACCCTTACTGCACACAAGAAAATCCACATGAGGCCCCAAGTGATGAGTGTAGAAAAGGTTTGAATTTCATTTCTAAAGTCCCTCTCTAAATCCAACTGAGAAATTGACTATTTAATTTGACTACAAAGAATTTGCCTAATTTTTTGTAGGCAAATATGTAATGGTATTAAACAGGAAGGAGGAAGGAAAAAATGGCAACATGTTAGTCATGAAGCCAACTTCATTGGTGCTGGCCAGAGATGCTTCCAAGCACACCCATGCTAAATGTCTTATGCGTCTGTAACTTTGCATACACAGAAGTTTTCATTAGGTCAAAGAGGGAAAATCACATAACCAGCAGTGCTAGAAAAGGGGGGCTTGGGAAGAGGAGATGATTGTCTATATATGCTGAGAGAAATGTTTCCAAAAGGCATTTCAAAGGGTTGGAAGAAAGATTGGTAATACAGATGTGCCTACAAAAATGTATCAAAGTTGCCCCACTCTTTGTTTGATACACATTCCTTTTTTTAATTCAAAATTTTAATTAATAAAATATGCAAAACAAACTAAAACAATTGATACAGAGAAGCAGGAAAGGAGTCAAAAAGAAGAAAAAAATAATATAATGCACCTTCCGCCTTTTTCTCCGTTGAGAAATTGTCATCACCCATTCCTCTTTGGAAATTACCTCTGCTCAGTTTACCAGAATAAAATCTTCCTTGGAAATAGATCCTGTCCTGAAGTCCATTCCTCAGAGTAATCCAGTCCAACATTTCTCTTTCACATTGCTCATAGGAACAGGGAGATTTTCTCTATGCACAGGTAGCAAGAAGCCAAGCTTTAATGAATACATCATATCGGCAAAGATGAGGGCAAAAGAAGATCTGACTATTTCCCGTGCAAATGCAGATAGTTAAAGTTCAAGTTTTCCCTCCCTGCTATTAGGCCAGGACACATTGTCCAATGGAGACTTCTAGTATTGTTGTGAGAAAGTTTTTTTTTGGCTCTGGTAAACCTGCCAAAACGTCCTTGGTTCCCATGGCTGGCATCGATGTCTGGAGCTTTGTTCTATCTCCCCCTTCTGTCGCCCCATAGTTTTTTGGCAAACTGAGAAACGATAATAGTTGCAACAGCAAAAACGCCATTTGAAGCTTGACACACTCTGCACACTGGATTCCACAAAAGCATTGGAAGCCCTGACCTAAAGGAGAACTGCAGCTTATATATTGTGGGTGCACTACATTACAAAGATATAAAACGGGTAGGAACCAACTTGATGTTGGAATTTTTTTGATAATCTCATTTGAGAGTCCTCATTATTCTAGGAGAGGCGTAGGTGCTAACCTTCTACACTACATATTTCTCCACTCCCGAGATTTCATTCCATTGGTGGTACATGGTTTAAAACTGGTTCTCCTTCATATTAGGGTTAACTTGTGATTTTGTAGACATGTTCTTTTCTTGGAAACAATATGGAACTGATAATGCCACTGCTGTCCTCTGTGATTTTTTTAACTTCCATACCTAGCAAACAAAACATAGGATTTTGTAGTGGTGCACTATCCATTTATAATCCTGACACAACTGTGTTTAACCTAAGTTTTTTTAAATAACAGCTATCAAGCACTCTGGGTTGTTCAGTTTTATAGAGCGTCCTTGCTTACCACTTACTACTCAGCTTTCACAATTACACTGGTACTGAAAAAGTAGACTTACAAGTGTTTCTCAAAGTTGTGGCCAACATAATTATTTGCGGGTGGCACTGGCTTGCATATTGCGATAGTTGTGGTGTCCCACAGTCATGGAATCGCCATTTGGAACTTTCACAATTGGCTTCCAAGAAACAAAAATGACAGGAAGTTGTAAGTCACAGTCATGGTACATTGCACTGAACGGAACATGGTGATTTGCTTAATGACCACAGCTACAACAGATATTGTAAGTTGGCGTGGTTATGTGTCAATGTAAAGTGAGAAATGGAGAAAAAAAAATCTTAACAAAGGAAGAAAGTATCTTTAGAGATTTTGTGCCCAATAAGAAATCCAGGCCAGCCTATTCACAAAGAAAAAACCTTCAGCTCCAGTTGATGGGATTAAAATTTGCCTTCCCCCACCCAAATTCTAAGGACAGGATTTTTAAGGACCTTTTAAGATACAATGGATGGAAACTGATCAAAGTGAGATTCGAGGAATCGAAAAGGACCTGCTGCCATGGAATCACTGAAAACATCTTCCAAACACCTTGATGGAGATTGGACAAGTGTGTGTTTCCACCTCCTGTCACTAGATGGCAGTCATGTATGTATGTATGTATGTATGTATGTATGTATGTATGTATGTATGTGTATATATATACATTTCTTTACTTTCACTTCAGACTAGCAGAAAACTGTTGAGGCCTAAACTTCAGCCTTGCCATCTCAACATATGAGCAATTCTCAAATTCATCAAATGTGTGATTAATATTAGCACAAAAGGTTTGACTAGCCAAAGATATTTTTCAGGCTTGAAAGACATGGATTTTCTCCATGTTGTAGGTGTGTGTACTTGTATTTCTCTCTGAGTCTATCTGGAAATGTATACTCTATCCCCAGGACTTCCAGATATACAGTCATGTAAGGAGAGGAAGTACACTCTCCTTGACTTTTATGATTTTACTTATCAGGACATAGTAGAAATCATGACATAGTTAAGAACTTAGTAGTTCTTAAAAGTAGGTAAATACAACCACTGTAGAACAACAAGAATACGTGACATATTACATCAGGTCATCATTTATTTTATTTTAAAAAATGGAGAAGTGTGTGAAAAAAGTATGACTCAATAATATGTAGAGCCACATTTAGCAGCAATAACTAGAAACAATTCTTTTCTGTATGACTTTATCAATCCCTTGCAAATGTCAGCCTCTGCTTCGCTTGCTTGCTTTCTTAGCAATAGCAATAGCAATAGCAGTAGACTTATATACCGTTTCATAGGCCTTTCAGGCCTCTCTAAGCGGTTTACAGAGAGTCAGCATATTGCCCCCAACAATCTGGGTCCTCATTTTACCCACCTCGGAAGGATGGAAGGCTGAGTCAACCCTGAGCCGGTGAGATTTGAACCGCTGACCTGCTGATCTAGCAGTAGCCTGCAGTGCATTTAACCACTGCGCCACCTTGGCTTTCGGCTGCCATGGAAACAGGGAGGGGGGGCATGATATTTGGGATGGGAATAAATGGTGCAGGACTGATAGTCAAAAAGGGAGTTTTGTTCTCACCATCTTCTGAGCATGATATTGGCCGATGTTTGGACCTGGTCAAGGCCAACCATCCTGCATACCAATCTGATGATGATTCTTGGAGAGGCAACCACATGACACCTAAGGGAGCTGAAGATTGGGGAATGGGGTGGGGGTTGTTAGAGGGTGGGGGCTGGGCAAATGTTTGATATGTATGATTTCGTGCTTTTCTGACTCAGACTTTGCTTTACTTTGCTGCTATCTATTCATAACCAGTAAAAGTACTTTTAATTCCACAAACAATGGAGTTGAGAGATTTGTTTCTTGGTTACTGAAGGAGGCATGCCTGACAATAAGCAAGGTCTCAGTTCGCGCTCATCCTGGAGCTAACACCTTTCGACGGGAGTGCAATTAAAACAAAACTTTCATAGAAATGTCCAACCCAGGCAGTGACCAGGAGGACAACATGGCACTGCCAGATCCTCATGCCCCTTGGAAACAGAGCAGACAGAGGAACTGGATTTGGAGGAAAGATCCGTTCGCCCTAGGTGGTCGTTGGGAGTGGGGCAGAGATATGATCCTGAGGAAATATCTGCCGGAGCTACCACCAGCCAATACTGGCAACCTGCAGCTGCTTGGCAGGAAGCCGAAGAAGAGGATCTCATGATGTCCCACGCTATGAAACTCTTCCAAGAGGCTTGGGAGAAACGTTGTTTTTGTGAGCGCCAGGCTGAGAGGGAAGCTGATTTTCCTGATCAAGAAGAGAAACGTGCAGAGGACCTGCCTCACCCTGGTGTGGGGGCTGGGGACAGATAGCAGAGCTGATCAGGATGGGGGAGCCCCAGCACAAGAAGCAGCAGCCACACAAGACCCTCCAAGGGGGGAGCCCCCCCCCCCCCCGAGACGTCGAATGACAAAAGTTCCTCCTCTTCGTGTGAAATTCGGAGGGGACCCCACAGAACTGGGAATTTTCCTGGTCCAGGTCTGGAATTTCATGCAACAGTTTGGAGAAGATTTCCCCAACGAGGAAAGAAAGGTGAAACTGTGACAATAGCATTGGAGAATAAGGCGGCAGCTTGGATGGTCGCCTTGCATAATGATGACTTCCCCTGCTGAGGAATTACAATGTGTTTATGGCCGCCCTGAGGAAGCGCTCTGATGACTCTCTAGCCGAGCGTAAGGCGAGAGCCAAGATGAAAACTCTTACTCAGGGAAGAAGTCCAGTGGCTGAGTACATCCAAGAGTTTCGTGATCTGTTGGTGCGTATGCGGGAGTGGTCCAAGGAGGCTTTAATAGACAGTTTTATGAATGGCCTGAACCAAGATATATACCACAACTGTGTTAACAGAAGGGCCCCACACAACCTGCAACGTTGGTACGAGCTGGCAGCAGATGTGGAGATTGACCTAGCCAGGAATAAATACTGGGGAGACAGTGATAAAGGTAAAAATCTGGGAAATGTTTCCAGGAGACCAAATACTGAATGCGACCTCTATGTTTTCTGGAGTCTACGATTTCTTTAACTTCAAAATGTTGCTCTCCCTCAATAAGAAGAGGGACCGGAGGTGAAGGTTGAGGCGGACGAAAGGAAGAAGTGTGTTCTGGTTTCAACAGGTTCACATGAAATACAGGATAAATTCTTCTAAGGTTCTTCAGCAGCTCCAACTTCACCGACACAGAATATATGATTTTTACAATGGGGAACGGACCTAAGTACTTTGGCCCCGGCTTCTTCGATTTTTGGGTGGTTTGTAGGAACTTGGTGGACAAAAACATTCTATCCCCAACTTGGTACTCTTTAGGTTTAACCCTTTTCTTATCCACCTGCTTTTTGTGAGTCTGGTGAGCCGCATCTAATGCTTTGCGGGTCATTGGCCAAAATTGCTGAATTTGATCATTTCCCTCTAGGAAGTGTCGCCAGGTCATCACAGCCCATCTAGCAGCAAAAGCTTCCTTTTCCCATATGGCCCATCTCCTTTCTATATCTGTAAACTTACGTGAGGTGGAAGCGCATGGTTGCAATTTACCCTCAGCATTACAATACAATAGCAGAGTTGGAAGGGACCTTGGAGGTCTTCTAGTCCAACCCCCTGCCTAGGCAGGAAACCCTATACCATTTCAGACAAATGGCTATCCAACTTCTTCTTAAAGACTTCAAAGTTGGGGCATTCACAACTTCTGGAGGCAAGCTGTTCCACTGATTAATCGTTCTAACTGTCAGGAAATTTCTCCTTAGTTCTAAGTTGCTTCTCTCCTTGATTAGTTTCCACCCATTGCTTCTTGTTCTACCCTCAGGTGCCTGGGAAAATAGTTTGACTCCCTCTTCTTTGTGGCAACCCCTGAGATTTTGGAACACTGCTATCATGTCTCCCTTAGTCCTTTCTATTAAACTAGACATACCCAGTTCCTGCACCCGTTCTTCATATGTTTTAGTCTCCAGTGCCCTAATCATCATTGTTGCACTTCTCTGCACTCTTTCTAGAGTCTCCACATCTTTTCTACATTGTGGTGACCAAAACTGAATGCAGTATTTCAAGTGTGGCCTTACCAAGGCATTATAAAATGGTATTAACACTTCACATGATCTTGATCCTCTCCCTCTTCTCTATGCAGCCTAGAACTGTGTTGGCTTTTTTGGCAGCTGCTGCACACTGCTGGCTCATATTTAAATGGTTGTCCATTAGGATTCCAAGATCCCTTTCACAGTTACTACTGTTGAGCAAGGTACCACCTATACTGTATCTATGCATTTCGTTGTTGTTGCCTAAAACCTTACTCTTTTCATCATTGAATTTCATTTTATTGGATAGTGCCCAATGTTCAAGTCTGTCAAGATCCTTCTGTATCTTTAGCCTATCTTTGGAATGTTGGCTATTCCTGCCAGCTTGGTGTCATCTGCAAATTTGATGAGTTCCCCATTTATTCCCTCATCCAAATCATTGATGAAGATGTTGCAGAGTACTGGGCCCAAAACAGACCCTTAGGGTACTCCACTGCATACTTCCCTCTATGAAGATGCAGTTCTATTAAGGACTACATGATCAGTGCGGTTGGTCAGCCAGTTACAAATCCATTTGGTGGTGATGCCATCTAACCCACATTCTTCTACTTTATCTAGTAGTAGGTTATAGTCTACCTTATCAAATGCCTTACTAAAGTCCAAGTAAACTATATCAACGGCATTCCTCTGGTCCACTAATTTTGTCACATTATCAAAGAATGCAATAAGATTAGTATGGCATGATCTGTTTTTGACAAACCCATGTTAGCTTTTGGCTATTACTTTGTTTGCTTCTAGGTGTTCGCTAATTCGTTGTTTGATTATGTTTTCCAGAATCTTTCCTGGCATTGAGGTCAGGCTGATAGGTCTGTAGTTTCCTGGATCTGTTTGTTCCCCTTTTTTGAAGATGGGAACCACATCAGCTCTTTTCTAGTCCTCTGGTAGTTCCCCGGTGCTCCAGGATCTCTGAAAGATATACTTCAGTAGTTCTGAGATCTCGTCTGCCAGTTCCTTCAGAACCCTGGGGTGTAATCCATCTGGTCTTGGCAATTTGAATTCGTCTAGGGTAGACAGGTGCTCACTTACCATTTTCTTCCTTATTTCAACTTGTGTTTCTAATCTGATTTTTGTGGTGCTGTTTTTGATAGGTTGGACTGTTTTATGCCTATGTGTAAAGACAGATGGAAAATATGAGTTAAATAATTCTGCTTTCTTCCTGTTTCTTGTCACCTACTTGCCACTTTCTCCCAGCAATGGACCAATTGTTTCCTTAATTTTTTTCTTGTTTTTAACATGTTGGAAGAAGCTTTTTTATTTTTTACTTTTGTGGCAAGCCTTTCTTCATTATGAGCCTTAGCTTTCCTCAATTCATCTTTACATGCTCGGGCTATTTGCTGATATTTGTTCTACTTCTTGTGTTTGCATAATGCCTTAGTTATGTCCTCCACTTTCCACTTTTTATACTTATCTTTTTTGTCTTTCAATTTGCCAGAGAGTTCTTTATGGATCCAGTAGAGGGCACTTTAAGTCCTGAGTGGTCATCATCTGAATCGGTTTCACTTTCTCCCACGGAAGAGGAGGGTTCCTTCTCCTGGCCTGGAGAAAGGACATCAACACCTTCCACGCTTTCCAGGGCAGTTTCACAGCGTCTCCCTAGTTGCCAGTCAGGTTCCTCCCTACCAGCCAGGGTCAGTTTTGGGACATGTCTAGCGTAGCAGTTGGGTTCCCAATGCCCCTCCTTTCCTGCTTTTAGTGCCTCCTCAGACCTCCCCCGCATGCGCACCAACAGCTCACAAAACTCCTGTGTGTACTCAGCCTCAGGCCTCCCCTCCTGGGTTAAGGGTTTCATCCTGCTTTTCACCTTTTGATTTGGGCGGTGAAAACGTTTCCTCAAGGCAGTCATAAACCCCTTGTAATCCCTCAGCAGGAGGGAATGATCATTATGCAAGGCTAACATCCAGGCAGCCACTTTTCCTTCCAAAGCCATAGTAACACTTCTTACTTTGGCAACTTCCGGTGAAAAACCTCCCCAAACTCCTGCATGTAATTCCAAACTTGTAAAAAAAAACCCAGTTCTTTGGGATCTCCTCTGTACTTCACTCCAAGTGGAGGAATCTGAGGCAGGACGGTTGGCCTTGACCAGGTCCAAACATCGGCCAATAACATGATCAGAAGATGGTGAGAACAAAACTCCCTTTATGACAATTATCTTGAATGTCCAGTCCTGGGAAGATTGGCAACTGTCTTGAATGTTTCCTCTTCTGAATAATCTTCCTCAGTGTAGAATGATGGATTTTAAATTACCATATTTTTTTGAGTATAAGATGCACCAAGACTTTGAAAAGGCAATTTTTAAAAAAAAGTTTTTGCATTCTGCAGATCACCCAAAAATGGCCCATTTCTCGTAAAAACTGGGCTATTTTTGTATCCCCAAAAAGGGCATGCACAGCCTTTAAGGGGCTTATTGACTGCTCCTGGGGGCTGGGGGAGCAAAAATGAGCAAAAAACGGCCCGTTTTAGCTCATATCTGCCCTCGCCTGCTCCCAGGAGCACTTTGGAAGCCTCCTAAAGGCTATGCACAGCCATTTTGGTGAAGCAGGCAGAGTTTCAGGAGGCCAAAAATGTTGTATTTACTGTATAAGATGCACCCAGATTTTCACCTTTTTTGAGGGAAAAGGGTGCATCTTATACTCCAAAAAATATGATATCTGGAAATAGCCTTTTAAATCTTCACAAATTGATGTACAGCAACAATTGCTTTTCTAAGATCATTACTCTTTGCCATTGTTTTAACACACACCTCAATGTCAGAGACTAGGAAACTCCTATACTTTGGCTTTTATAGATGTAGTCTTTATCTGACCCGTATTGCAACGTGAATCAAGTAAATGCAGTCTTACTTGGTGCGCATGTGCGAAGGAATATGGCTGCCGGGTTCTTCGCTCCGGCGTTCACATGGGAAGAACAGCAAAAAGAAGGAGACTTCGCCCTCTGAAATTGTGCTGGAGAGAGATCAGGGCACGGGCGATTTCTTGGAGAATCCGGTGTTGGCAGCAGAGTGGAGAGACTTCGCTGTCCAGGGCTGCCTCTGTGGAAAAACGCCGGCGCCGCTCGGAGGCGCCCGGAAGACGCCGCGGCCCAGCTGATCAGGACGCCGCGGCCCAGCTGATAAGACATCGAAAACGCCGTCCGGGCATAAAGGGTTATACAGGATTATATAGGGCAGGAATCGATCGCCGGAGGCTTGCTGGCAGCGGACAGGAGAGATTCTGTTCTCCGAGGCTGCCTTTAGCCTTGCAAAGAGCGCCGACGCCAAACACCGTTCGGGGGTGCTCGGAAGACGCCGCGGCCCAGCTGAGTTGGAGAGACATTTAAAAACACTGCCCGGGGGCCGCGTGGAAGGCGCTGCGACCCATTTCGGCTGGAGACACTGGGCAACCTCGGTCTGGAGTATTGTTTGGGATTTGTTGTGATCCGGTGGACTTGAGAGAGCCTAGACCCTCCTCCCCCTGCCGGCTGAAAGAGTCCCCCCCCCTCTTCTTGTTACTCTGCCTCGTCTGTACTTTTGGTTGCTGTGGACTGTATTGGATTATCTATTGCCCCAGGGAGAAGGCGGTTAGCCTGAGACATCACTGGGAAAGAATGGGAGGCGGTCTTTATCTGCCGCTGCTGCAACCCCATTCTTTTCCCTTCGGCTTGGCCTCCCCTGTTGGGACATTCGCCCCTCCATCGGGCTGCTGTCATCGCAGGGCCCTATGCTGGCTAAGATTAGACTCTTCTTGGAATGTGTCCTTTGGACCTTTTGGACTATATTTTCATCTGTCCCATTATCAACATTTCCATCTGCCAAGGCCAATGTGGTCTGATGCCGCCTTGGACCTGCTACCACAGATAGCACCACTACTGGACGAGTGGGGGTATTTACAACATATAGGAGACCCTCTCTATCTCTATTCCTTAACCACCTTGGACTCTTTTGGACCTTCCCAGGACTATTCGCACTTTAAATTAATTAACTTGCGCAACCTATAATTTCTTACTCTACTTTCATCTTTCTCTTCTTCCTTTGTATGGGTTATGCATGAGGTATGTTTGAGATGAGTGAATGTCCCACTTTTATGATTATATTGTTGTAATTTTGTGTTTTTAACTCTTTACGTGGGGACTGCTTGGGAGAGTGCATGAGTATGCGTGCTTCGGAGGACCTGCCGGGAGTTGCGGGGGCTATGGAGGTGGGTGAGGGGACCAGAGACACGGGAGAGGGTCGGGGTATTGCGGTCGTAACAGGGAGAGGCAGATACGGCGGGGACTTTAGGGCAAGCCATTACCGGGGAAGGAGGGTTCGCTATATTACAGAGATCCCTCCTTCCGGCCCTATGAGTCCCACTCCAAGACCAGATGGCGCAAGTAGTCAGGACCCTGGCCTCAGGCTGTTGTCGCTAAATGCCAGGTCTGTTGTACATAAAGCTCCTCTCGTCCGGGACTTAATTGAAGACGAGAGGGCAGACCTGGCATGTATTACTGAGACCTGGCTGGGCCCAGAGGGAGGAGTCCCCCTTGTAGAGCTGTGCCCAGCAGGATTTCAGGTGCTGCATCAGCCGAGAGCTCAGGGAAGGGGTGGGGGTGTGGCCGCCGTTATCCGGGAGTCGTTAGTTCCTCGTAGGGTCCCTGCTCCGGAGATTGTCGGGTGTGAGTCTTTGCTGTTAAAGTTGGACCTCAAGGGTCAAGTGGGTCTGCTGCTAACGTACCTGCCTCCCAACAGCGTTGCAGCAGCCCTCCCCTCGCTCCTCGAGTCGGTAGCCGAGCTGGCGATTGAGTTCCCTAGGCTGATGGTCCTGGGGGACTTTAATCTGCCGTCGCTCGGTGAAAACTCTGATGGGACGAGGGAGTTCATGGCTTCCATGACAGCCATGGGCTTGACCCAAGTAATTCGAGGCCCAACCCATACAGCGGGACACATGCTTGACCTTGTATTTCTCTCGGAGCAGTGGATTTGTGATCTTGGTCTGAGGGGGAGTGACATCATACCCCTGTCGTGGTCAGACCATTGCCTGCTGAGGCTCGACTTCCGGAGGCCAAACCCCCACTGTAGGGAGGAGGAACCGACCAGGTGGTTCCGCCCCAGGCGTCTTATGGAGCCATCAAGGTTCCAGACAGAGCTTGGGGTTATTCCTGACACTTTCGCCCACAGTCCGGTGGAGACTCTGGCTGCTGCGTGGCACTCGGCAGCGTCAGGGGCCCTCGACCGGATTGCGCCACTGCGGCCCCTCCGAGGCGGCGGATCCCGGAGGCCTCCTTGGTTCACCGAGGAGCTCCGGGAAATGAAGCGCCGGAGGAGATGCCTAGAGCACCGTTGGAGGTCCGATAAGTCCGAATCGAACCGAGCAATGGTAACCACCTGCACCAGGGAATATACTAGGGCACTTAGGACAGCTAAAAGATCACACATAGCCTCCCTGGTTGCATCCGCTGAGTCCCGTCCAGCCGCCCTGTTCAGGATAACCCGCTCCCTATTAAACAAAAGGGAGACGGGGGAACCCCTGCAGGGCAGAGCGGAAGAATATGCCCAATTCTTAGCGGACAAAATTGCTCGGTTTCGGTCGGACTTGGACTCCACACCCGCAGTTCCAGCCGAGGCACAGGGGGACCAAGTAGAACAGCTCTGGGTTGAGTTTCAGGACGTTATCCCCGGGGATGTGGACAAGGCCATGAGAGCTGTAAGTTCCTCCACCTGTGTTCTGGATCCGTGTCCCTCATGGCTGGTTGCTAACTGCAGTGAGGTGACACGAGGCTGGATCCAGGCGGTTGTAACCGCCTCCCTTCGGGAGGGGAACTTCCCCGCCTCATTGAAAGAGGCGGTGGTGAGACCCCTCCTGAAGAAACCATCCTTGGATCCAGCTGTTCTTAACAGCTATCGCCCGGTTTCCAACCTCCCCTTTCTGGGGAAGGTTGTTGAGAAGGTGGTGGCCTTTCAGCTCCAACGGTCCTTGGAGGAAGCAAACTATCTAGACCCCTTCCAGTCTGGCTTCAGACCCGGTTACAGCACAGAAACCGCTTTGGTCGCATTGATGGATGATCTTTGGAGAGCCAGAGATGAAGGACATCCCTCCATCCTGGTCCTCCTTGACCTCTCAGCGGCTTTCGATACCATCGACCATGGTATCCTTCTGCGACGACTGCGGGAGGTGGGAGTGGGAGGGACCGTGTTACGGTGGTTCTCCTCCTACCTCTCGGACAGGTCGCAGTCGGTGTTAGTGGGAGGGCAGAGATCGTCCCCAAGGCCCCTAAATTATGGGGTGCCGCAGGGTTCGGTCTTATCCCCCCTGCTATTCAACATCTACATGAAACCGCTGGGAGAGATCATCCGCAGGCACGGGATTAGATACCATCAATATGCGGACGATACTCAATTGTATCTGTCCGCCCCGTGCCAAATCAATGAAGCGGTTGACGTGATGGGCCGGGGTCTTGAGGCCGTTATGGACTGGATGAGGATTAACAAGCTTGTGCTCAACCCAGAAAAGACCGAGTGGCTGTTGTGTTTCCCTCCCAAAGATTTGGCCAACATTCCAACACTCAGGCTGGGGGGTCAAATTTTATACCCCTCAGAGAGGGTTCGCAATCTGGGAGTCCTCCTGGATCCACAGCTGTCATTCGACCACCATTTAGCGGCTGTGACCAGGGGGGCATTCGCCCAGGTACGCCTGGTGCGCCAGTTGCGACCCTACCTGAACCGGGAGGCACTCACAACAGTCACTCGGGCCCTTGTGCTCTCTAGGCTGGAATACTGCAATGTGCTCTACATGGGGCTGCCCTTGAGGAGCATCCGGCGACTTCAGTTAGTGCAGAACGCGGCCGCGCGAGTGATCGCGGGTGCACCCCGATTCACCCGCATAACACCTATCCTCCGCGAGCTGCGCTGGCTACCTGTCGATCTCCGGATGCGCTTCAAGGTGCTTTTATTCACCCATAAAGCCCTACATGGCAGTGGATCTGGATACTTGAGAGACCGCCTTCTGCCGATTACCTCCCTACGACCTATAAGATCGCATAGACTGGGCCTCCTCCGCATTCCATCGGCCAGCCAGTGTCGGCTGGCAACTACAAGGAGGAGGGCCTTTTCAGCAGTCGCCCCGACCCTTTGGAACGAGCTCCCCGTGGAGATTCGTACCCTCTCCACCGTCCAAGCCTTCCGCACAGCCTTGAAGAACTGGCTCGCCCGTCAGGCCTGGGGATAAGGACCGTTACCCCGCCCGAATATTGAATGTATGGTGTTGATTTTATTATATGTTGTCGTCTTAATGTTGTATTCCCCCTCCCTTGGTTTCTGTGAGCCGCCCTGAGTCCCCTCAGGGAAAAGGGCGGCCTACAAATGTCAATAAAACCTAAAACCTAAAACCTAAACCTACTGAAGTACTAATGCAAATCTCTGGCATTTTTCATGTTTCAGCTAACCATGAAAAAATAAAGTTTTGATTCAAAGCAAAATTGTGGTTGCATGTTTGCATTTCCATTTTTAGTGTTTTTAAATTTTATAACACCTGTGTTTGAAAACAACCCTTTGCACTGCTAAGAATTCATTGATTGACCCAGTCAACAACCAATTTCTTCATTGAATGGATATTTGAACTACTGGGTAGTTTTCCATGTGTCAAATGAATCATGATTAATGTAAAATTATTGTAGGATTGTGACATGTTTGCTATTTCACTGCAACATAAGCTCTTTTCTTTTTTCCTCATTTTCTGCAACCATTTTATGCATAATTAAAGATAAACTTTTATTTGAATTTATAGACAAAGAAGATGGCAATAGGAGCACTCTGGACACTGAGGATAACAAGCAACATTGAAAAGGAAAACAAATCAGTCCAGAAATCAAAATATTTTCCATTCCCTTCAGAGAGCCACACAATTCTCCAACTTCCTCAGCAGGTGAGAGAGAAAATCAAGAAGAGATTTCTAGCTGGGAAACGGAGAGTGTGAATTCAAGCATATATTACATGAATGGTCAAGGGAGATTATTTTTCCATTCAGCAAAAGAGGGAAATATCTGGAAGTTACTGGGGAGGAAAAGGACAATTGGAAAACCACGTAGAGCAGACAGTGTGACAGGCATTGCTCTGGGAAGAAGAAAACGGCTTGAAACAAATCACCACCAAACAAGGAACCATCCATATTTTTAATCTCTTCAGGAATATGAGTTGTGGAAAAACTCCTTAGACGTGCCAGTTGTGTGAAAGATACAACTTGCAAATCATAGTTGAGTATGCATGAGAGGATCCAGACTGGAGAAAAGCCATACGAATACTCTGAATGTAGCAAAACCTTTGGTCACAACAGCTCCGTTTTGTTTCATGGAAAGACCCACACAAGACAAAAGCCCTAAAAGTGCTCCCAATGCCGATAAATGCTTTAGCAAGTATGGCAACGTGGACTCACACTAAGGAGAAACAGTTTGAATGTCCTGAATGTGGGAAATATTTATGTGATAAATCTAGCCTGGTGAAACACCAGAGGACTCACACAGGAGAGAAACCGTTTGAATGTCCTTATTGTGGGAAAAGTTTTAGTCGGAATTCCAGCCTGGTGATACACCAAAGAACTCACACAGGAGAGAAACCCTTTGAGTGTCCTGATTGTGGGAAAAGTTTTAGTCATCATTCCAGCCTGGTAACACACCAAAGGACTCACACAGGAGAGAAACCCTTTGAGTGTCCTGATTGTGGTAAAAGTTTTAGTGACAATTCCACCCTGGTGAAACACCAGAGGACTCATACAGGAGAGAAACCGTTTGAATGTCCTGATTGTGGGGAAAGTTTTAGTCGGATTTCCAGCCTGGTGACACACCAAAGGACTCACATAGGAGAGAAACCCTTTGAGTGTCCTGATTGTTGTAAAAGTTTTAGTCACTATTCCAGCATGGTGGCACACCAAAGGTCTCACAGAGGAGAGAAACCATTTGATTGTCCTGATTGTGGGAAAAGCTTTAGTCAAAATTCTCACCTCGTTTCACACCAGAGCATTCACACAGGAGAGAAACCCTTTGAGTGTCCTGATTGTGAGAAATGTTTCAGTGAGAATTATAGTCTGGTTAGACACCAGAGGATTCACAAAATTGGATTCTATCTGCTGCAGCACTTAGCGTTGAATGCTGTGACAGAGAGAAGCCTAACATTTTCCCCTTCATTCACAGCGAAGCTGCTGCTCCCTTTATGGCCCCCCCTGGCCACATCCCTCCCGGAGGTCAAATTACCTGAAAGGGACAGGCATGCTGCTGCAGCTCCCTTCCAAGCCGGCTCCGAGTTCCTTCCCTTTGCTGCAATTAACAAATTCTTGCACTCTTGGGAACTTTTTCTTTACTGTGCAAGGGTTTTCCGTGCATACAACGGCTGAGAGATGCTCACAGTGGGGCACAATTTGGGTCTACCCTCCACCTCAAGGAAAGGCCCATCAACCACGGTTAGACTCAATAAGCCAGAGGTTGTTCCCTTGATGAGCTCCACCGAAGATCCCCTTCATCCTTTTTGATTTGGTCTGCTTTGCTGCCTGGGGAACAACTGTGCCAAACCGCTCCTGCCCTCATTCCCCGTGAAGCCCTGCTGAACTGGCATGAGAAGCACACGGGGCCCGGGTGGAAGGCAGCCTTTTCTGCAGCATCCTCCTCCCCTCTTTGGATTGACCTGCAGCAGAGACGGGCGGGACTCTGCCTTTGCAGAAATGGAGCGGGTGCATGTGCAACAGCCTCGGTATGTCTGTTTGCCATCCCACGGCATCGCCGCCACCCCTCTCAGCTCCAGCACAGGGTCTGCATTTCCACCAAGAGCTGTCTGCCCAATGACTGGCCAGGTTGGGCTGGACGCCGACCTCAGAAGGCAAGCAGGCATGGAGGACCGCCAGTAAGGCAATGTGGAAGGCAGGGAAGCACGGCAGTCACCTGCTGGGGCAAGGAGGGGTACTGTAGGCTTTCAGCAACCCCTGCACAAGCTCCATCAGTGCCTGCCATCTCCTCCATCTTTCCCGAGTCTTCCTGCTGCCTGGTAGGCTGGCTAAGCAGTTGGGGCTCAGGACCCCAAATAAGCAGCTCCAAATGGAGCAAAAAGTTTCGTGACATTTTAGTAGAGAGTTGGTTTAATGTCAGGGTTCCGAGTAATAGATCCATCGCAAGCAAACCTCAGAGGCAGGTAAATTCCTAAAAGAATATCTTTATTGGAAATATCAAATTGGCACAAATCTGGTTAAAACCAACGCTGAGGGACCCCTTGTTTTCACCTAATTAAAAGTTTTCCTCTCAATCCCAAACAGTCATATACCCCAATCACTGCAGCGTCCGCTGGTCTGGTGACATCACTCCTACTTTATCTGGCCAGGTATGAGAACATTCTTGGTTCTCAGGAGAAAATATTTTATTATGACTCCACCATCCCAGCTATCTCTAATCCCCCCTCCTACTCCCTTGCACTAATGCGGCAGCACTGATGCCTCAAAATGGCTTCAACTGGATCAGCTTCAAGGTTGACAGTATTTCCTTATGAATAGAGCTATCTATCTCTTTGTAAGTGCTGGCATCTACTGGGGGCTATCTAAGAGTGTAGGGGATGCTTTCTCCCTCTAGGGACATATAATATTCTGACTTTTAAATATTTCTTCTAGGAGAGGAGTGGGGGCTAAGTTTCTCCACGACATATTCCTTCACTCCCCAAATTTTATTCCATTGGTGGTGCATGCTTTAAAACTGGTTCTCCTTTATATTAGGGTTGTTTTGTTATTTTATGGGCATGCTCTTTTCTTGTGTTGTAAGAAATGTCCATCTGGATTCAGTTCCAAGTGGGGAGAAAGACACTGGAAACATAGACGCTGATTGGAAAGATGGTTTTAATAGTGAAGCAGAACCATCAAACGTGTGATTCTGGGTAGCTGAACACTTGGTTTGATGAGCACATGGACTTTCATACAGTTTCTTCTACAGCATTTTGAAATTTGGAGGCTTGTTTTGTGTATTTTGTTATTTGATTTTAATTACCATATTTTTCGGAGTACAAGACGCCCTGGTGTATAAGACGCACCAAGATTTTGAAGAGGCTTTTTTTTTTTTAAAAAAAAAATTGCACTCTGCAGACCTCCCAAAAATGGCCGTTTTTTTGCGAAAACAGGCCCATTTTTTGTAAAAAAAAAAACAAAAAGTGGGGAGCATGCATAGCCTTTAGGAGGGTTGTAGAGTGCTCCTGGGGGCTGGGGGGGGGGACAAAAAGAGGCAAAAAATGGCCCGTTTTTGCTCATTTTTCCTCTCTCCAGTCCCCAGCAGCACTCTGGAAGCCTCCTAAAAACTATGCATGGACATTTTTGCAAAAGGGGTGGGGTTTCCAGAGGCTCTATTCAGTGTATGATGTACCCATATTTTCATCCTCTTTTTTGAGGGGAAAAAGGTGCTTCTTATACTTTGAAAAATACGGTAGTTGGTCTCACAAAGGCCGGCAATGATTTGGGGTTTTTAATCTTGTTTAGCAAATGTAATTAATCCTAGTTGCTGACTTCCTTGGGGTTTTATTCCTGTCTTGAATGGATTACCAATATGCATTTCTAAAAGTTGCCCCTTTGTTTCTCCTTGGGGCAGAGAGCTGAGGCTTTGAGAATCTTTCTTTATAAACATGTTTCTCCTTTAGGGAAAATATAATATTCTGCCTTTTTAATATTTCCTAACATATATCATTCTTCTAAAGGGGGTTGCTAACTTTCTTCAATTGGAAACAATATGGAACTGATAATGCCACTGCTGTCTTCTGTGATTTTTTTAACCTCTGTGGGAAGGGAACTTCACCAAGACAGTGTTCCATTAGGAAGACCAGTACAGCCCATAACCAAAGTGGAAGTCACTAGAATAACAAAGCCAGGATACATTAACAAACCTCCTGAGAATAATTACCGGGATATCCGGACAATTAGAAATAGCTGCAGAGTACAAAATAATACAAAATACCTAGGAAGTGCAGGAAGAAGACAAAGATTTCAGCTAGAGTTTTATCAGATCATAATCCAGTTTGGATGGAGTTGGGAGAGGTGACACAAGCAAGAAGGTCTTGGAGATTGAATGAAAATTTATTCAGATATGAAAAATACATTAATGAATGTAAAAAATTGTTAACAGAATACTTTGTTTTTAATATGAATAAGGGCACACCTATGGAAATTGTATGGGATGCAAGTAAAGCTTTGATAAATATAAATAGATTACATAGACATAAACAAGGGGTAAAACGAACAGAACTGGAAGATGAAATTAGGAAGAAAGAGCAAGAGCTAACTTTAAAACCAGGAGATATAAAGATTAAAGAAGCAATTACCATATTAAAGGACCAATTTAATATGTTGATCTCAGACCAGGTAGCCACTAGTCTGTTATATGCAAAACATAATACTTTTTGTAATGCAAATAAATCTGGCAGATGGTTAGCTTATAAGATTAGGAAAAAACAAAATTCTTGAAACATAGCTAAATTGCTCTATAGAGGGAAGGATGTGTTCCACAGATTCAAAAGGTCTTCCGAGAATTTTTTACAGAGCTGTATAAGGGTGACAAAATTAACGGCCTAGATATAGAGAGATACTTGGACAAAGAAAAAATACCCATAGTTAAAGAAGAGCAGAGGCAAAGACTGAATCAACCAATAACTTCAGGGGAAATTTTGCACGTAATTAAGCAGTTAAAGACAGGAAAGGCACCTGGTACAGATGGCTTGACAGCGGCTTACTATAAAAATCTACAATTAGAAATGGTAGAACCTCTTAAGGAATTACTTAATAAGATTCAAACGGAAGGTACCCCCATCTTGGAAGACAGCTTTTATATCCCTGATACCTAAAGAAGACCAAGGTATTACTCAACTAAAAAACTATAGACCTATCTCATTACTTAATGAAGTTGAAAGTCACAAATTTAGCCAAGATGGCTAAAATATCTGCATATCTTAAGGACCACTCAAACGAGAGATATAAACGAGACTGGAAAAAATGAAATGATTATATACAAAATAAATACGGGACTAAGAAATTCCATATAGCTTATGCTTAAGATCAGGAATGATTTAAATTGTTTATTAGTTTAGCAAGGAGGAGCTAAGTTCAATGTAAAGATGTTATCAATTTCTTATTATTCTTTTTCCCAATATATTTTAGACTGTTTTTGTTAAAAATCTATACCGTGTATGGGTTCTGGGAAGTCGGGGGGGGGGAAGGTTGTGGGGGAGGGTGGGGGGAGGGATATATATCAGGTTTGCCGATACGTGTTAGATTTTAATGTAATTTGACTCCACATGTATACTGTTTTCTCTTATATTTTCATTACTATTATTATGATTATTTTTTCTTTAAACTAGGATATATTAAGCATATTGACATGTAGTGGAAATACACCAATGAGGAGGAGTGGGAAACAGAAGGGAGAAGAAAGATGGGAAGAGAAGGATAGGAGAGAGGGTAAGGGGGGAAGATGAGGAGGATAAGGAGGAGTGGATTGTAGAGAGAGGAGCAGTAGAAAGGAAGGGGAAATAGAGTAGGAAAGGATGATGGAGGGAAGATAGAAAGTTGGAGGGTGGTAGAAGAAAGAGGTGTATGGAGAGCAGAAGAGCTATAATGGGTTTTTATTTTTCTGGGCATTGTTGACAAGAGGAACTGATGTAATTATTATTTAATACTATATGATACGGGTTATGTATAGTATACATGTGAGTGTATGTTATGAAAATGGAAATAAAAAAGTATTTTTTTTAAAAAAAAACAAAGCTCCAGACATCGATGCCAACCATGGGAACCAAGGACGTTTTGGCAGGTTTACAAGAGCCTAAAAAGACTTTCTCACAACAATACTAGAAGTCTCCATTGGACAATGTGTCCTGGCCTAATAGCAGGGAGGGAAAACTTGAACTTTATGTGCACTTGCGCGGGAAATAATCTGCTTTTGCCCTCATCTTTGCCGATATAATGTATTCATTAAAGCTTTGCTGCTTTCAACCTGTGCATAGAGAAAATCTCCCTGTTGCAAGAGCAACGTGAAAGTGAAATGTTGAACTGGATAACTCTGAGGAATGGACTTCAGGACAGGATCAATTTCCAAGGAAGATTTTATTCTGGTAAACTGAGCAGAGGTAATTTCCAAAGAGGAATGGCTGATGACAATTTCTCAACAGAGAAAAAGGCAGAAGGTGCGTTATATTATTTTTTCTTTTTTTCGACTCCTTTCCTGCTTCTCTGTATCAATTGTTTTTGCTTGTTTTGCATATTTTATTAATTAAAATTTTGACTTAAAAAAGGAATGTGTATCAAACAAAGAGTGGGGCAACTTTGATACATTTTTGTATGCACATCTGTATTACCAATCTTTCTTCCAACCTTTTGAAATGCCTTTTGGAAACATTTCTCTCAGCATATATAGACAATCATCTCCTCTTCCCAAGCCCCACTTTTCTAGCTCTGCTGGTTATGTTATTTTCCCTCTTTGACCTAATGAAAACTTCTGTGTATGCAAAGTTACAGATGCACAAGACATTTAGCATGGGTGTCCTTGGAAGCATCTCTGGCCAGCACGAATGAAGTTGGCTTCCTTTAATTTCTCACCCATTGAAACTCTTTGATCCTAAATCCTTGGCAGCGACCACTCCAAAAAGATTTTTACAATTTCTACAAATATAAATATAGGTAATCCTTGGGTTACAAGTGTTCTTTTAGCAAATGTTCAAAGTTACACGATAAGCCCCCCCTTCCCCCCAGCATTTACAAACAAATCCCGAAATTATGAATACTGGAGCACCACGGCTGTTGTTCATCCTTACGAACGACCACAGAGGCTCTGTTATATTCACCCCTATTCTCCCCCCACCCCAGCTGAGTCTTCACAGAAATTTTGCCTTTGGAGAGTGAGTTACCTTGCAAAGATCTCTCTGCTGTGCTTTATTTGCCAGCATTCACAGAGGACAGAGTCCTAACGTACCGCGAGATCACGCAAGGTTGGTAGTCTTGAGTAATCTCACTTTAGGCATCTATTTTCTGTGAATTGAGGCATTTGCAAATGGAGGGAAGACTTCATTCTTTCAGTCCTTCCCTCCATTTGCCGTTTCCTTGCCAAGGCCTGCTGGGAGATTGCATTCCCATAGGGCCTCAGCAGCCCTTTGCAAACTGCCTTTGTTGGCACCAACTGAGCTTGGGAGGAGTGGGTGTGTCCCTCCGAAGTACCTGTTCCTACAGGCAAAGGCTTTTTGCAAAGGGCTGCCAATGCCTACAGGACATTTGCCAATGATTTGCCAATGAGAAAGCAACTCTAAGAAGTCGCGTACAGCCTCTCAGGGCTGCTTTCTTGGCGCCAGATGCCTTGTCAAGCTGATCTGGAGCAAGAAAGCAATGAACGTGTGGGCGAAAGCAGGGAGTGATGTCGTTCAATGTAAGAGATTCAATCCCATAACTTCTCAAGTTTTGGATGGAATGGGCAGGATCCATTACATTCGTAACCCGAAAACTACCCATATCCAGCAAGTTCTGCTGCTAATGACCAGATGGGCATTATCACACTAATATGTTGCCATTTTTTCCTTCCTCCTTCCTGTTTAACGCCATTACATATTTGCCTACAAAAAATTAGGCAAATTCTTTGTAGTCAAATTAAATAGTCAATTTCTCAGTTGGATTTACAGAGGGACTTTAGAAATGAAATTCAAATCTTTTCTACACTCATCACTTGGGGCCTCATGTGAATTTTCTTGTGTGCAATAAGGGTGGAATTTTTCCTGAAGCACCATCCACATTCGGCACACTCAAATGGTTTCTCCCCTGTGTGTATAAGGATATGATTTAGAAGGGTAGTCCTAATACTGAAATCTTTCCCACAGTCTGGACACTCATATGGTTTCTCTCCTGTGTGAGTTTTCTGGTGTGTCGCCAGGGTGGAATTATGACTGAAATTTTTTCCGCAATGAGAACATTCAAAGGGTTTTTCTCCTGTGTGAGTTCTCTGGTGTTTCACCAGGCTGGAATTGGTACTGAAATGTTTACCACAATCAGGACACTCAAAGGGTTTCTCTCCTGTATGAGTCCTTTGATGTGTCACCAGGCTAGAATTGGTACTGAAACTTTTTCCACAATCAGGACATTCAAACGGTTTCTCTCCTGTGTGAGTTCTCTGGTGTTTCACCAGGTTGGAATTGGTACTGAAACGTTTACCACAATCAGGACACTCAAAGGGTTTCTCTCCTGTATGAGTCCTTTGATGTGTCACCAGGCTAGAATTGGTACTGAAACTTTTTCCACAATCAGGACACTCAAAGTGTTTCTCTCCTGTGTGAGTCCTCTGGTGTTCCATCAGGCCGGAATTCCGACTAAAACTTTTCCCACAATCAGGACACTCAAAGGGTTTCTCTCCTGTGTGAGTTCTTTGGTGTATCACTAGGCTGGAATTCCGACTAAAACTTTTCCCACAATCAGGACACTCAAACGGTTTCTCTCCTGTGTGAGTTCTCTGGTGTTCCATCAGGCTGGAATTGTGACTAAAACTTTTACCACAATCAGGACACTCAAAGGGTTTCTCTCCTGTATAAGTCCTTTGGTGTGTCACCCGGCTGGAATTCCAACTAAAACTTTTCCCACAATCAGGACATTCAAACGGTTTCTCTCCTGTGTGAGTCCTCTGGGGTTCCATCAGGCTGGAATTTTGACTAAAACTTTTACCACAATCAGGACACTCAAAGGGTTTCTCTCCTGTATGAGTCCTCTTGTGTCTCACCAGGATGCCTCTCTGACTAAAACATTTCCCACAATCAGGACATTCAAAGGGTTTCTCCCCTGTATGAGTCCTCTGGTGTCTCACCAGGCTGGAATTGCTACTGAAACGTTTCCCACAATCAGGACATTTAAAGGGTTTCTCTCCTGTGTGAGTCCTCTGGTGTTCCATCAGGCTGGAATTGTGACTAAAACTTTTACCACAATCAGGACACTCAAAGGGTTTCTCTCCTGTATGAGTTCCTTGGTGTGTCACCAGCCTGGAATGATGACTAAAACTTTTCCCACAATCAGGACACTCAAAGGGTTTCTCTCCTGTGTGATTTCTCTGGTGTGACAACAGGTTGGAATTCTGACTAAAACTTTTACCACAATCAGGACATTCAAAGGGTTTCTCTCCTGTGTGAGTCCTCTTGTGTCTCACCAGGATGCCTCTCTGACTAAAACATTTCCCACAATCAGGACATTCAAACGGTTTCTCCTTGGTGTGAGTCCACGTTGCCATACTTGCTAAAGCATTTATTGCATTGGGAGCACTTTTAGGGCTTCTGTCCTGTGTGAATCCTTCCATGAAACAAAACGGAGTTGTTGTGACCAAAGGTTTTGCTACATTCAGAGTATTTGTATGCCTTTCCAGTCTGGATTCTCTCATGCATAATCAACTGTGATTTGCAAGTTGTATATTTCCCACAATGGGCACGTCTATGGAGCTTTTCTACAACTCATATTCCTGAGGAGATCAAAAATATGGATGGTCCCTTGTTTGGTGGTGTTTTGTTTCAAGCCGTTTTCTTCCTCCCAGAGCATTGCCTGTCACACTGTCTGCTCTGTGGTGGTTTTCCAATTGTCCTTTTCCTCCCCAGTAACTTCCAGATATTTCTCTCTTTTGCTGAATGGAAAAATAATCTCCCTTGACCATTCATGTAATATATGCTTGAATTCACACTCTCCGTTTCCCAGCTAGAAATCTCTTCTTGATTTTCTCTCTCACCTGCTGAGGAAGTTGGAGAATTGTGTGGCTCTCTGAAGGAAATGGAAAATATTTTGATTTCTGGACTGATTTCTTTTCCTTTTCAATGTTGCTTGTTATCCTCAGTGTCCAGAGTGCTCCTATTGCCATCTTCTGTGTCTATAAGATTCAAATAAAATAAATAAAAGTGTATCTTTAATTGTGCATAAAATGGTTGCAGAAGATGAAAAAAAGAAAAATGTTTCCATTACAATGAAAAATGATGAAATTCACTTGATGATTGGGTCAACTACTGGAAATAGCTGCTTGCAACACACAAGGATGGGAAAGTTTCTTAAGAGCTCACAATTCAAGAATACCAAGGTGTAGATTAGGTATCTCAGGGTGGGGAAGGCCATGGGGGGGGCCCGTAGTGATAGAACAGGCCCTCAAGGCCTCTCCTGCCCACTTGCTTCTCCCTCCTTCCCTTCCTGCCACAAGGACTCACTTGCCTTGCAAACATCTGTCTCCTCTGTTTCTTTGCCTCTGAGGACGGGAGAGGAGATTTGGTTTGGAAAGGCTTTTGATGCTGAGAATGGACGCTCTTGAATGCTATAATATCATGCAGATTCAGGCACCCATCCTCTTTTGCAGAGTGAGGGACCCAGAAACTTTCATTCTCAGTGCGAAAAGTGTTTGCCAATCTCCTGCTAGTCTCCCCACCGCAAACTACTTTCCACTTAACTACTTAATGAGACCTTGTTGGGATGTTTGCATGCAAATGGGACGAGACAGAGAGAGACAGAGGCAGAGAGAGAGAGCGCAGTGTGTGTGTGTGTCTTTATGGGAGAAAGAGCGATCTTCAGCTAGGGCACCCAGGTGGCTGGAAGTGAGGCAGTGGGAGTGGAGTACGAAGCAAGGCGGAGAGTAGGTATGGAGCTTCCCACCCAATCTCTGCACCAGCTTAACTGGGTGACCCGTCAGCAAGGCACCGAAGCACTGCAACTTCTGCCGCAGAGACAGAGAGAGAGAGAGAGGAAGGGGGCTCTCCAAACTCTGTTTGTGTGTGTGAATGAGAGAGTGCGGATCCCTGCTTCAGTCGCGGCATTCAAGTTGCTGGCAGCAGCAGCGGGGAGGGGGGGCAGGAGCCACCTGAGTAGCTGTTTTTCTCCTTGTTCTCCTCCCCACTCAAGCAGTGACAGGCTTTATGGGTCACCAGGGCCTCTCATTTCTCCCCCTGCATGTCGAACACTAGCTTCAGTCAGGGTATTCAAGCAGGGTATTCCACCCACGCAGCAGCACGGTCCGTGGGACATGGTCTCATTCCTGCCCCGGCACAACGAACTCTGGTGGGCTGGATGCGAGTGTGAAGGGGCTCGCCCCGCAGTGCTTCCTTGCTCATTTGAAGGCTTCATTCAGCCTTCAAACAGTAAAGCTGGCCGACGTAAGTGAGCAGCGCACCAAGGGCATGGATGACATTGGTTACTGCACCCGTCTGATTCCGATTCCACGGCTTGCCATACTGTTTGACAGGGAGTTTGCCTTATTCCATGTCCCATGGTGCCCACCGCCGCTTGGGCGGGGAGGACGACAAGGGACCTCAAGAGAGTTGTGCATAAAAAAACACCCACAAATCTTAATGAACTGAAGCAATATTGTAAAGAAGAGAGGGCCAAAATTCCTCCACAACACTTCAAGAGACTGATAAAGTCACACAGAAAAGAATTACTTCTAGTTGTTGCTGCTAAAGTTGGTTCTACAAATTATTGAGTCATACATTTTTCACACATGACTTCTCCGTTTTGCCTTTCTTTTTATAAAATAAATGATGATCTGATGTAATATCAGGTCGGCGTGCAATATTCAACCTTGCACTGGACTACAGACCGGCCACAGACCTGACTGGGTAAATGTGATGCGCTGGGGCTGAGGAGGAGCGGCATGCGGTTTGTTACCAACTGGACTATGCCTATCATGGTTGGGCGGCTGGTTTGGGCTGCTGCTGTTGCAACAGCCTTCCCACCCTCCCCCAGACTTTCCCACTCTCCCCCCCTCTCCTCTACTACCCATTACTCATCATCTCCGGCCCCCTCTGCTACCCATTATTCATCATTTGCTGCCCTACAGGAAGATTCTTTACAACCATACTCCTGTCTGGGCCAGCTACCACTCCAATTATCCCCGAACTGTTGGACGTTGGACTTTTGGACCCTTTTCCCCCACTCCCCCCTTACCCCGGCCATCATTGTTTTGAACATTGCCCTGTTCCTTCTACGCCCCCCTGGGACTGAGCCTGTCTGGACTAACGGCAGGAAATGGCACCTTACCCAACACGGACTTTGGACCTTTGGCCTTGGGTGCCTTTTTGGGACTCGGAGGAAGGGAGAGGAGCAGAGCAGCTCTCCCTCCTCCTTCTATATCACCGTCTATTTTAAACCGCACTAGCGCAGTGCTCCGCAAATTTTACGAATGTGGTGTGGATGGTGTGTCTGTACCCACTTTTTAAAATCTTATTATTGCTGTATTTTCTATGTTTTTAACTGACTTATGGGGGACTGTATGGATGAGTGGCTGTGTACGTATGCGAGGATTGGGAGTATAGTCTGGTGCCTCCTCCACTGAGTGCTATTGCAGAAGTGGTAGGGGGGCCAGGCCTACCTCCCATCCTAGAATGACTGATATAAATCGCCTCCCAGAAGGAGCAGAGGCCGCGAGAGGGGAAATTAGGTCTACGGTTGCGGGGGGTGGGCCGGAGCATTACGGTCATTACGGGGAGGGGCAGGTACAACGGGAACTTCAGGGCTAGCCATTACCGGGGAAGGAGGGTCCGCTATGTCACAGCGATCCCTCCTTCCGGCCCTGTTAGTTCCACTCCAGGGCCAGATGGCAAGAATTGTCAGGGCCCTGGTCTCAGGCTGTTGTTGCTAAATGCCAGGTCTGTGGTTCACAAAGCTCCCCTCGTCCGGGACCTAATATTAGACAAGGGGGCAGACCTGGCATGTATTACTGAAACCTGGCTGGGCCCGGGGGGAGGAGTCCCCCTCACTGAAATGTGCCCAGAAGGATTTCAGGTGCTCCATCAGCCGCAACCCCAGCGAAGGGGTGGGGGAGTGGCTGTCATCGTCCGAAGGTCATTAGTTCCTTGTAGGATCCCTGCTCCGGAGCTTGTCGGGTGTGAGTCCCTATTGATGAAGTTGGACCTTGGGGATCAAGTGAACTTGTTGTTAACGTACCTACCTCCCAACAGCGTTGCAACAGCCCTCCCCTCGCTCCTCAAGTCAGTAGCCGAGCTGGCAGTAGAGTTCCCCAGGCTTTTGGTGCTGGGGGATTTCAACCTGTCTATGCTCGGTGAATGCTCTGATGGGGCGCAGGAGTTCATGGCTTCCATGACAGCCATGGACTTGACCCAAGTAATCCGGGGTTCGACTCACTCAGCGGGTCACACACTTGACCTCGTATTCCTCTCAGAGCAGTGGAGGCATGATCTAGAGTTGAGGGGTACTAAGATCTTGCCCTTGTCATGGTCTGATCACTTCCTACTGAGGCTTGACTTTCGGAAACCAATCCCCCACTGTAGGGAGGAGGAACCGATTAGGTGGTTCCGCCTCAGATGCCTGATGGACCCTATGGGATTTCAGACGGCACTTGGAGAAATACCTGACACTCTCATCCACAGTCCGGTGGAGTCCTTAGTCGCTGCTTGGAATACAGCGGCGACGAGGGCTCTAAACCAGAGTGCTCCTTTGCGACCTCTCCGAGGTAGCGGATCCAGGAGAGCTCCTTGGTTCACCGAGGAACTCCGGGAGATGAAGCGCCAAAAGAGACGCCTAGAGTGCTGCTGGAGGGCCAGTAAATCTGAGTCAGACCGAGCACTGATGAGAGCCTATATCAGAGCCTATCTCGTGGCAATACGGGCGGCGAAATGTGCACATTTTGCTGCTCTTATTGCATCCGCTGAATCGCGCCCAGCCGCCTTGTTTAGAATAACCCGCTCCCTCCTGAAAGGGAGGGACGCGGATGACCCTTTACAAGGTAGAGCTGAGGAATTTGTTCAGTTTTTAAAGGATAAAGTCACTCGGATTCGGACAGACCTGGACTCCAATTGCATGGTACCAGCCGAGGTACCGGGGGAAGGTCTTGAGCGGAGCTTATGGAGTGAGTTGCAACTGGTCGCTCCTGAGGAAGTGAACAAGGCTATGGGAGCGGTGAGTGCCTCCACTTGAATACTGGACCCGTGCCCCTCCTGGCTGGTCTTGACCAGCAGGGAGGTGACACGTGGCTGGATCCAGATGATAGTTAACACCTCTCTCCGGGAGGGATCCTTCCCACTCCTCCTAAAGGATGCGGTGGTGAGACCCCTCCTGAAGAAACTCTCTCTGGACCCAGCCATTTTGAGCAACTATCGTCCAGTCTCCAACCTCCCCTTTGTAGGGAAGGTTGTTGAGAAAGTGGTGGCCTCTCAACTCTGACAGTCCTTGGATGAAACCGATTATCTGGATCCCTTTCAGTCCGGTTTCAGGCCTGGTTACAGCACGAAAACTGCTTTGGTCGCGCTGATCGATGATCTCTGGCGAGCCAGGGATAGGGGTCACTCCTCTATCCTAGTGCTCCTTGACCTCTCAGCGGCCTTCAATACCATCGACCATGGTATCCTTCTACGATGGTTGCGAGAGGTAGGAGTGGGAGGCACCGTTTTTCGGTGGTTCTCCTACTTCTCGGACAGGTCGCAGTCGGTGTTGGTCAGAGGGCAGAGGTCAACCCCTAGGCCCCTCAATTATGGGGTGCCGCAGGGCTCAGTCCTGTCCTCCCTCCTATTTAACATCTACATGAAGCCGCTGGGTGAGATCATACGCCGGCACAGGATTAAATACCATCAATATGCGGATGATACACAATTGTATCTGTCCGCCCCGTGCCAACTCAGTGAAGCGGTAGAAGTGATGTGCCAGTGCCTGGAGGCTGTCAGGGTCTGGATGGGAACGAACAAGCTTGCACTCAATCCCGACAAGATTGAGTGGCTATTGATGCTCCCTCCAAAAGATTGGCTAACTATTCCATCTCTCAGTCTGGGGGTTGAAATTATACGCCCCACAGAGAGGGTCTGCAATTTGGGAGTCCTCCTTGATCCACAGCTGACTTTAGAACATCATTTGTCAGCTGTGACCAGGGGGGTCTTTGCCCAGGTTCGCCTGGTGCACCAGTTGCGACCCTACCTGGACTGAGAGGCACTTCAGATAGTCACTCACACCCTCGTCACCTCAAGACTGGATTACTGTAACGCGCTGTACATGGGGCTGCCCTTGAAGAGTGTTCGAAGACTTCAGTTAGTCCAGAATGCAGCCGCGCAAGCGATTGTGGGTGCACCACGGTACACCCACGTTACACCTATCCTCTGTGAGCTGCACTGGCTGCCCATTGGTCTCCGGACACGCTTCAAGGTGCTAGTCGTTACTTATAAAGCCCTGCATGGCATCGGACCTGGGTACATGAGAGACCACCTCCTGCCAATTACCTCCCAAAGACCGATTCGATCGCACAAACTTGGCCTTCTCCGGATTCCATCTGCCAGCCAATGTCGGCTGGCGACCCCCCCGGGGGAGACCCTTCTCTGTTGCTACTCCGGCCCTCTGGAATGAGCTCCCCGTGGAGATCCACACCCTTACTACCCTCCCGGCCTTCCGTAAAGCTACTAAGTCCTGGCTGTTCCCGCAGGCTGGGGGCTGTTGAAGTACCCAGCCCCACTTCAATTATGAATGTTGTTGTATTTTAAATTGTTGCATTGTCTTATTTATCCCCTTTCCCTTTTTTATTATAAGCCGCCTGGAATCCTTCGGGAGTGGGCGGCATACAAAACTAATAAAACCAAACCAATATATCAGGTGTTGTTGTTGTTCATCCGTGGTTGTATTTATCTACTTTTAAGAACTTCTAAGGACCAACTGATTTTTACTATGTCCTGATACGTAAAATCATAGAAGTCAAGGAGGGTATACTTTCTTTTCCACATGACTCATGAGAGATTATACGTTTGCAGACAAATACACTCAGAGAGAAATAAAAATACACACATCTACAATAGGGAGATAATCCATGTCTTTCAACCCTAAAAAAATAATTAAAATTGTTACAGTCAAACCTTCTGCACAAATGTTAATCGGGAACCTGATGAATTTGATGATTGCTCATGTTTTCAGATGGCAAGGCTGAAGTTCAGGCCTCAACAGGCTTTTGGGGCCATGGAAACTTTCATTGGAAAGTTTTTGTTCAGATAAATAAAAGGATTGGCTTCTCAACAGACACACTTGATTTTACTGAGCCACACCTGTCAATCTGCATGACACTAACTTTACAGATGTGAGGACTTTAATGGATGAAATGATGCCGAAAGCCTCTGCAAGATTTGAAGCAACAGCTGAAGCCATGAGCTCAAAGTAAGGGAAGTAAATACTTTCCACAACCCCTTTGGTGACATCCCAATTGAAGTAGTCCTCACTTACTGACTGCAGCTGGGCCTGGAATCTGTGTCACTAAGCGACCCAATCATGAAGCATCATGCCACAGGACGGAGCGAAGTTACATCTGTACCTTTAATGTATTTTAATATGTATGTATCTTTTATGTCTCTAAGCCCCTCTATAGTTATGTCATGGTAAGGTTTGTGGCCAATACATTTTATAAATGAATACAACTGAATAATAAAAACATTCCAAATGTTCATTTTTTAAGACACGTGCTGTGTTAAGCACAGTTGAAGCTGGTGAATACAGGGATGGGGGCACCAATAGGAAACACAGTGCTTGTTAGTTAGAAATGGAAGTAAAACAAAAAAAACGCAGAAAAGACCAGAGGAACATTAGTCCGACCTTGTTGTCCAGAAAACATCCGGTCCATAACCGAATAATTGAGTTTGGAGGGACCTTGGAGGTCTTCTAGTCCATCCTCTGTTCAGGCAGGAGACCCCATTCGATTCTGAACAATTGGCTGTCCAATCTCCTCTTAAAACCCTCCAGTGAAGGAAGCACCCACAACTTCTGGAGGGAAGCCATTCCCAAAGAATCCCCCTTAATTTAAAAGAGATTTTTAAAATCTTCCCACCAGGAGGAAAATTGCAGCCACCAGTTTCACAGCGTGCAGCCCCAGTGGGCTTAAATTTGGGGAGGGAAGGAACCTGCAGCAGCAGCAGCAGCTGAGATGCTTCAGCCCAGTTGCTTCTCTGCTTCCAGGCCGTGGAGGGAACCGAACAGCCCGACTTGCTCCAGGACTCTCCTCCCACCGGCCCTCCACTCACCCTCCAGCTGCTGCTTCAATCCTGGGAAGAACACAAAAGCCGCTCTGCACACCTCCTTCCTCCCATAAGCGATCCAAGAGGAAGTTCCCCTGAGCTTCTTCTCTACTCTCATTCTTTCTAGCAATGATGTACTCGATGGTTTAAAACTCTATTTTTTAAGCTGAAGCAGGGCTGACACTACTGAATTGATGCCTTTCTAGGCACAGATGTTGCCTGACCGCCCTCAAGCGACAGGAGGTGGGAAAACATGCTTGTCCAATCTCCACCAAGGCGTTTTGGAAGATGTTGTAGTGATTATATGGCAGCCGGGCTTTTTCGATTCCTAGCGACCCACCTTTGCAACTGAGCCCCGTGAAGTAGTGACACGTGACGCTACTTAGCTTCGTTTTTAGCGCCTTTGGGTCAGTCTGTAATGTCTGGCCTTGCAGTTTCCATTGAAAGGGTTTTTGGAGTGGTTTCCTCCCTTTCCTGCTTCCTAAACTTGAGAGGACTGGCTAAAGTTCAACAGATGGTTTTGCTCTTCAGGTGGGACTGGAACTGAGTGTTTCTCTGTCTCTAACCTGGTGCCTTCACCACTACACCATTTTTTCTACGTGTTTCACTTTTCTTCTTTATAACTGCTATTCTAATAGAAAATTCTTCATAAAAGTAATTGCAGTACATTCTTGATTAAAAAATCTTTTCATGGATATATAATTTTATGGTATTACCTCCCCCCCCTCCAAAAAAAATGTTATCAGCCATCAAACGTCAAAAATACACTTTTCCCAAAAGGTTTCCACAATTCTGGCCACTATTGTAGGTTGTGATCTACTTTATGCTTTACTGAAATCTATGTATATGATTAAGGTGACCAGATTTTCAGATTGGTAAAGAGGGACACCATTGATGCGGGGGGGGGGGGGGCTTGATTAAAATTTTTATTTTTTGTCAAAAGGTCACCCCAGGACACTGAAACCAGCATAAATACAAATCTGTTGCCAAACAAAATTTTGATCACGTGACCATGAGGATGTTGCAACGGTCGCTAAGTGTGAAAAATGGTCGCAACGGTCGCTAAGTGTGAAAATGGTCATTAGTCACTTTTTTCAATGCCATTGTAACTTTGGTCACTAAATGTTTTCCCCCTCCTCGAGACACCTCACTTCTTCCTTCATTCCTCTTGCTTATCTACCTTCACCTTATCCGTCTTCTGCACTTTCCCTCTCTTCCTTCCTTTCTCCTTCCATCCTCTCTTCTTTCCTCACTCACTCCCTTCCTCCTTTTCTCTTCCTTCCTCCTTCCATTCTTTCAGCTTCATTTCTTTTGCCTATCTACCTTCTCTGTCTTTCTGCTCTTTCCATTTCTCTCTTCCTCTTCGCTTCTGTTCCTTCCTCCTTCCCTCCTTTCCTATTTCTTCCTTCTTCCTTCCTTCTGCCTATCTACCTTCACCTTCTCTGTCTTTCTGCTCTTTCCCTGTCTTCCCCTTTCCTCCCTCCCTCCCTTCTTTCCTTTCTAGTTCCATCTTTTCTTCTTTCCTCTCTCCCTCCCTTTTTCTTTTTTCCTTCCTTCCTCCTTCCTCTTGCCTATCAACTTCATCCTCTTTGTCTTTCTGCTCTTTCCCTCTCTTCCCCTTTTCTTCCTCCCTTCTTTTTCTTCCTTTCTTCTTCCATCTTCCTCCTTCTCCTTCCATTCTTTCTCCTTCCATCCATCTTTTCTCCTCCCATCTTCTCCCCCCCTCCCTTCTTCTTTTCCTTCCCCCCTCCCTCCTTCCTTCCTCTCCTTCCCTTTCTCGCACACAGGAAGGGGAAGGGGGGCTTTCTAATCACTTTCACAGCATAATTTCTTTATCTAACTTTTAAAAAACAGTGTGCAAATCGAACGAGATTTTCGTAACCTGCGAAGCACCAAGTTATTATCTTCTGTTGTTGTTACAAATTCGCAGCTACTCCATTCTTTCCAATAGGGAACTGCATTTCCCAAGATGCCTCAGGTCCTCAAAGTGCTGAATGCGGTTTTGCAATTGACTCCAGCGAGGCCCGGTAGCCGCCGGCTGGGGTGGCTGTCAGGGCGCTGATGGCGGAGCGGACGCGCCGTTTGTTACTGCTTCCAGCAATCGAGACGGACGAGGGAAGCAACTGAAATGGACGCCGCTGCAGGAGAGCAAGGCGGCGGCCGGCCGTTTCACCTCGCGCAGAGAACTTCCACTCGGTTCCAGGGCTTCTGCCAGGCAGCAGAAGCTCCGGAACCGAGTGGAAGTTCTCTGCGTGACTGAAACGGATGCCATCACAGGAGAGCGAGGCTGCCAAGAGTTGTCAGCAACCCAAAATCCAACAGGCACAGAAACAAGGTAGAGTTTTCCAATACTGTTTCAAACAGTTGTGTCTGCAAATGTTCCCTCCCAACTTCCCCACTTATATATTCTCTTGGGAGGGGCCAAGCCACAACCACCTGGGCTTAATTATCATCTCTGAGTCTGCCTCTGCAGCTGCTGCTTCCATTTCTCCACCCTTCTTAATCTTGCATCAGAGACAAACTGCCTTGTATCCCCCCCACTGCTCCATGCCTCAGGCACCTTCTGGTGGCTAACCAGCCTCTCTGGTCCCTGCTCTGAGTCTGAACCCTGCCCAGGGTCCTCCACATCTTTCTTGGCAGACTCATATGGTTCCTCGCTATCCGAGTCAATCAGCAGCTCAACCGGATCCTGCTGGGCCACAACACTGATGTAATAGCCATCTTCTCCACGGCAGAACATCAGATATTGGAGAGCATCATAAGCATGGTGCGTCACACTGATTCGTAACAATGTTGTCTCTGTTGTGAAGAACGATATTTCTCTTCTCAAAATCCTGGCGGACAATAAGAACAGCCACTACTGTAGTCATGGGGGCATTGAAATGACTTCGGTGTTCTCCAGGCGGCTTCCTATCAGCATTAATCACCACTTGGAAGTCCTTGTGGCCCTTAGGAACAGGATCAAAAGCAGCCTTAAGTTCCAGAATATACTTGTGTTCACACAACAACTTCTGCATTTAGCTAACCAGTTGTGGATTAATGCCTGGGTAGATTCCACAATGGATGTCTCTCTCATTGTCATCATCACCAACAAAGTATCGTATTTTTGGAGTATAAGATGCACCTTTTTTCCTCAAAAGAGGCTGAAAATCTGGGTGCATCTTATACATTGAATGCAGCATTTTTTGCCTCCTGAAGCCCCGTCCCTTCATCAAAATGTCCGTGCATACTCTTATGGAGGCTTTCAGAGAGTTCCTGGGGGCTGGGGATGGCAGAAATGAGCAAGAAACAGGCTGTTTTTTACCTCCCCAGCCCCCAGCAGCACTGTATAAGCCTCCATAAGGCTATGCATGCAATTTTTTTGACAAAAAATGGGCCTATTTTTGCAACAAAAAAAAAACCATTTTTTGCTCATTTTTGCCCCCCCCCTGAGCATTCTGCAAGCCCCCCCCCCCAAGCTATTCGTGCATCTTTTTGGGGGGAAACACGGGCCCGTTTTTGCAAAAAACAGGCTGTTTTGGGGAGGTTTGCAGAGTGCAAAAACTTTTTTTTCCTTTCCGAAAGCTCTTTAACTGATTGATGAGAATTACATTGATCAAGTGCAGCAGAAACAAAGTGTTAAGATGCTGCAGATTGTCAGCAATTTCCTTCTTCAGCACATGGATAAATATACCTGGAAACATTTACCTACCTACTGTATTTCTCTTTCTCCATCTACCTACACACTCTCCCTAACTACCTACTGCATTTCTCTCTCTCTTTCCCTACGAACCTATCTACTCTCTATCTACTGTATTTCTGTCTCTTTCTCTCTCTTTCCCTCTATCTACCAACCTACCTACTCTCTCTTCCTACCTACTGTATTTCTCTCTATTTCTCTCTCCCAACCTACATACTGTATTTCTCTCTCTTTCTCTCTATCCCGCTACCTACCAACCTACCTACTCTCTCTCTCCCTATCTACTGTATTTCTCTCTCTATTTCTCCATCCCTCTACCTACCTACACTCTCTCCCCCTACCTACCTACTGTATTTCTCTCTCTTTCTCTCCCTCTCCCTCCCTCTACTTACTTTTTTTAAAATTTGCCTCTTCAAAACCTTGGTGCGTCTTATACTCCGGTGCGTCTTATGCTCCAAAAAATACAGTGTATCTGGGGAAATGAAAGCTGCTGCACCTGCATTTTGAATGTTGGCATAAAATTTCCCTCCTTCACCTCTCTGTCGCCAAAAGATGTCATTTGGAAGCATCCGTGGTACTTCCAGACAGCAGAAAAAAAGTGTTTTGCCATTGGATGATGGTGGGTGAGAAGGCTGTGTAAGTGTTCAGGGCAGCACTGAAGGGGAGAGAGGTGCACCACCACTGCAGCAGATCCCTGAAGACTCATTCTGCCATATTAGAGCACGGCATCAGGCACAGGGTAATCGGAGTCTGAGATCAACAACCTTGTCCTTGGAGTAATCAATCTGAGGTTCATATTTAAAATCAGACAAATACTTATTAGTCCAAGGCATTGATCTCATTTGTGACTGATTAACATAGGGCTTAGCAATAGCAATAGCAGTTAGACTTATATACCGCTTCATAGGGCTTTCAGCCCTCTCTAAGCGGTTTACAGAGTCAGCATATTGCCCACACAGTCTGGGTTCTCATTTTACCCACCTCGGAAGGATGGAAGGCTGAGTTAACCTTGAGCTGGTGAGATTTGAACCGCTGAACTGCAGATAGCAGTCAGCTGAAGTGGCTGCAGTAAGGCACTCTAACCACTGCGCCACCTCGGCTCTTAGATGTATACTTTTTTACAGCCTGTTTACTGACTTGGGGATGAGTTTGACGATACTTGTGTGCAGCTTCCCTTACTTGTTTTTTCCTAATTGCATCTGTAAATCTTTTTCTGCATTTTTGCCTCTTTAACTGGTGTTACACTAGAAGGAACAGATTCATCTGAACTGAGGAGTAAAATAAGGGGGGGGAAATCTGTCTCTGCCTACCAGGCATCCATTAGTATTCATTTGCCTACCAGCATCCATTAGTATTCATTTGGCTAGTGTCCTGTCAGTGTGTGAGAGTTGAGAGGTGTTTGGAAACACAAAGAGTATTTGTTGTGAGCGCAAGGAGGAGACAGGAAGGACCCTGGCTTTTGGTTAGCTCAACTGTTCTGTAGTACAGCTGCTTCCTGCTGTGAAAGTAAAACCAAAACTGAATCTCCTCTTCTGTGTTTGTGTTTTGCATTTGGAACAGATTTCTTTTCTGATTAGGAGGGGGATTAGAACTAGTTAGCATGATAGCATGTTAATAATAATGTAGGAAATACTAAAGCTCTGATGGTCATTTTGAAAAATCTTTTCTTAGTGAGCACCTAGAAGACAAGAGGAACATACGTGGCAAATTTGAAATTTGTAGGCTTTATGGTTCTGAAGATTTCGTATTGATGCATGAGTGGTATTTCGCTTATATTTATAGATAGGATGAAGCTGAAAATCATTTAGCAGCTGTTCACAACAAGAACTTCATACATATTTATGGCACAGCACCTCCCTAATTTCGAGAAGCTAAGTAGGTCAGGCTTCACTCTTCAAGGTTCACTCAGTTGCAAACTTGATTTTGGGGAGTTATCCTGCCGCCCACTTCCCTGGTTTCCTTGGCAAGGCTTTTTGAAAGCCGATTTCCCATTTCCAAGGCCTGAGAGGACAGGACAGGCCAAGGTCTCTGAGATGGCTTTGTGCCTAAAGCAGGACGAGAAATGAGCATCTCTCAGGCTCTAGGCTGGTGACCACCAAACTGGACCTTCTTCCTCCCCACAAAATCTATCCATTCAGCTGTTCCTGCTATTCCAGCCCCAAATTCAGGGCTGCAGCTTTCAAGATCCAGTATCCTCCAAATAACACATACTTTACTTTTCAATTTCAGCTTCAAATTTTGATTCTGAGGAAATGGACTGTTCATCTCAGTGGGGACTGAGATGAACAGTCCATTTCATTGATGAGTGTAGAGAAGGCTTGAATTTCATTTCTAAAGTCCCATTGTAAGTCCAGCTGAGATATTGACTGTCAAATTTGACTACAAAGAATTAGCCTACTTTTTTTGTAGGCAAATATATAGTGGTATTAGATGGGAAGGTGGAAAAAAAATGTAAGATATTAGTTTGATAATGCCTTTCTGGCCATCAGCAGCAGAAGTTGTAAGCCGCCCTGAGTCCCCCCAGGGAAAAGGGCGGCATATAAATAAATTACTCTTTACTCTTACTCTAAGTTGCTTGATACAGGGTTACGAATGTAATGGATTCTGCCCATTCCATTCATAACTCAAAAATTTGTGGGAGTAAATCTCTTACATTGAACGACATCACTCCCTGCTTTCTCTCTTGCATTTGCTGCTTTCTTGCCCCTTACACCTTTCAATCTCCGCTTCGAATTTTGATTCTGAGGAAATGGACTGTTCGTCTGAGTGAGGACTTGTGTCTTTTGACCTCGCCCTATAGACCATCCCCTCTGACTCTTAGGTTGGCTTTATTTAATTTTGCTTGATATGGTTATATAGCCCTGTGAAAAATTCAGAGGCTTTGGGATCATTGAAAGGGTTCCTGACACCTACCGTAACTGTTATGAGACATGATAAAGATGGTGCACTAAAATGTGACACCAAGGAAAGAAAACAAGGAAAATTGATTAAATATATTTTTATTATTTTAGTGTGGTACATACTAAAAAAGATTGTAACTTGTCTTTTTGAATAGTGTTGATGAAATAAACCAACGAATAAAGCTGGAGATCCTGTGCTCAAAACCACAATCTCTTTTCTCCTCAATATTCCTACAGCTTTTCTCCATGAAGGTCTCCTGTAGGGCACTTTTTACACCTAAAATTTTACACTGGTTTTGTCACTGTCCCAAACTCCCCCAATATATTTGCTATTCATACGGTATCTTCAATTGTGTGCTACATTCTTGACACAATCTGAACAGACATGCTTGGTGCACTGAATTCCTGGAACTGTTTTAAAAAGATAAACTTTCACCCACTCTACTTCTCTTCTCTCATTCTCCTCCTTCTATGAGGAGCCACAATCTGTAACTATAGTCTGAGCGTTCCTATCCCCAAGAAATGCTGGATGGAGAATTCTGAGGCTGAAAATCTTGAGGCAGGAAAGGAAGAAATAGGCTGGGACTCTGTATGTGATATTTCTATCATCTACCATGCCATAAATGGAAAGAACACTCCAAAAATGTTTTTACATAATTGCACAATTTCTGCAAAAATGAATATAGGTGATCCCCATGATCAAAATAATATGTTCCAATTTCTTCTTTTCTCCTTCCCATTTAGTATCATTACATATTTACCTACAAAAAAAATCAGGCAAATTCTTTTTAGTCAAATTAAATACTGTGTTTCCCCGAAAGTAAGACAGCATCTTATTTTCTTTTGACCCCCCCCCCCAAAATATGGCCTTGCCCTTATTATCGGGGGAGTGGAGCTAATTGTTTTCTTTGCAGGTGGGGCGGGTGAGAAGGGCTCAGATCTTTAGGCGGCTCTGCAGCAGCACCAGAATGTGGCACTGATGATGAAGCAGATGGCGGCCGCTTGCAGCCAATCTCAGCACCTCCGTTGTTGTGTCCAGGGAAACACTTTGTAAAAAAAAACCTTCTTGCAAGTTTGAGAAATTTGAACTCGCAAGAAGGGGTGTTTTTTCAAAGTGGAAAGCTAAAATGAGCTGGGACACAATTTGAGGGTTGGCAGGTGGGGCAGGGGATGGGGCAGGGTGGAGGTTCTTGTAACCCGCCCATTCCGTGTCGGAACAGCAAATGTCTGCTACCTGGCGGAGGATGAGATGGAGGGAACCAAGCACCTTCCTGTGCCCCAAAAGCAGCTTCACCTGGGTGCTAGTGTGGGGACTGGTGATTGCCGTGGCTGCTGGCAGTATGAGTGTGTTGGTAGTGCCTGACTTGCTCCAAGCCAGGAGGATGGAGGTGCGGAGATTGGCCACGGGTGGCCACCATCTGCTTCATCCTCAGTGGTGAGTTCTGGCACTGCTGGAGAGCTGCCTGGACATCTGAGCCCGGTGGCAGTGGAAAATGCTTGCAGCGTGAAGTCCCCCAGCAGCCAGGAAAGGGGAGGGTGACAGGTGGCTCTCCAAGGAAGCCACCCTGTGCATGCCTTTGCCACCACCACTCCACAAATCGAAACAGGGCGCCAGCAAGCAGGAATTCTGCCTGGCCAGGAGAGCCGTGGGGGAGGGGACTAGCTTCCCAAATAGCCAAGGAGGCAAGAGCTGCTAGGTTTGGGCCCGAAGCCACTGCCGAAGTACAAGACCGGAATGTGCCCAGGCCAGATGGTGGGCTGCCGAAGAAATTGTGAATCGGCTGGGCCTGACCCAACTTCAGAGGGCCACCACGGGGGCAATTGAAACCACTATAGCTTTCCCCGGACAAGGTCGGGTACATGTCAGGGTCATTTTAGATTTGTGGGGGGTTATTTTCGGGTTAGGGTTAGGTGGGTATTTTGGCCGATGTCCTGAAAAGCCCAATTGGGCTTAGTATCAAGACATGTCCTATTTTCGGAAAACACAGTAGTCAGTTTCTCAGCTAGACTTACAATGGACATTAGAAATGAAATTCAAGTCTTTTCTACACTAATCGCTTTGGTCCTCAAGTGGATTTTCTTGTGTGCAATAAGGGTGGAATTTTGCCTGAACCACCGTCCACACTCGGGGCACTTAAATGGTTTCTCCCCTGTGTGTATATGCATATGATTTATAAGGTTACACCTAGAGCTGAAATCTTTCCCACAGTCTGGACACTCATACAGTTTCTCTCCTGTGTGAGTCCTCCGATGTTTAACCAGACTAGAATTCTGATTGAAACTTTTCTCACAATCGGGACACTCAAAGGGTTTCTCTCCTGTGTGACTCCTCTGGTGTACCACCAGGCTAGAATTGTGACTGAAACATCTCCCACAATAAGGACATTTAAAGGGTTTCTCTCCAGTGTGAGTCCTCTGGTGTATCATGACTTGGGAACTCTGAGAGAAACGTTTTCCACAAAGAGAACATTCAAAGGGTTTCTCTCCTGTGTGAATCCTCTTGTGGCTAATGAGGTGGGAATTCTCACTGAAACTTTTCCCACAATCAGGACATTGAAAAAGTTTCTCTCCTGTGTGAATCTTCTTGTGGCTAATAAGGTGGGAACTCTTACTGAAACTTTTCTCACAATCAGGACATTCAAAGGGTTTCTCTCCTTTATGACTCCTCTGGTGTATCACAAGCTGGGAACTATGAGAGAAACGTTTTCCACAATCAGAACATTCAAAGGGTTTCTCTCCTGTGTGAATCCTCTGGTGGCTAATGAGGTGGGAATTCTTACTGAAACTTTTCCCACAATCAAGACATTGAAAAGGTTTCTCTCCTGTGTGAGTCCTCTGATGTATCACGAGCTGGGAACTATGAGAGAAACATTTTCCACAATCAGAACATTCAAAGGGTTTCTCTCCTGTGTGAACCGTCTGGTGGCTAATGAGATTGGACATCTCACTGAAACTTTTCCCACAATCAGGACATTCAAAGGGTTTCTCTCCTGTGTGAATCCTCTTGTGGCTAATAAGGTGGGAACTTTGACAGAAACTTTTTCCGCAGTCAGGACATTCAAAGGGTTTTTCTCCAGTGTGAGTCCTCTGGTGTATCACCAGATTGGACTTCCGACTGAAACTTTTCCCACAATAAGGACATTCAAAGGGTTTCTCTCCTGTGTGAATCCTCTTGTGGCTAATGAGGTGGGAACTGTTGCTGAAACTTTTCCCACAATCAGTACATTGAAAGGCTTTCTCTCCTGTGTGAATTCTCTGGTGTATCACCAGACTGGAATTCTGACTGAAACTTTTCCCACAAACAAGACATTGAAATGGTTTCTCTCCTGTGTGAGTTCTGTGGTGTTTCAGCAGGCTGGAATTGGTACTGAAACTTTTCTCACAATCAGGACATTCAAAGGGTTTCTCACCTGTGTGAATTCTCTGGTGTATCACCAGGCTGGAATTCTTACTGAAACTCTTCCCACAAACGGGACATTCAAATGGTTTCTCTCCTGTGTGAGTCCTCTGGTGTGCAACAAGGTGAGAATTCCAACTGAAACTATTCCCACATTCAAGACATTTACAGAGTTTCTCACCTGTGTGCATCATCTGGTGGCTAATAAGGTTGGAATTGGTACTGAAACTTTTCTTACAATCAGGAAAGTCAAAGGGTTTCTTGCTGTGTGAGTTCTCTGGTATATCATGACCTGGGAATTCTGAGAGGAACTTTTACCACAATCAGGACATTCAAACGGTTTATCCCTGTTATGAGTCCTCTGGTGTTGAACCAGGCTAGAATTGATACTGAAACTCTTACCACAATCAGGATAATGAAAAGGTCCAGGACTCTCCTGTGTGAGTCATCTGGTGTGTCACCAGGTTTTAATTGTGACTGAAATATTTCTCATAATCAGAAAATTTGAACAGTTTCTCCTTGGTGTGAGTCCACATTGCCATGCTTGCTGAAACAAAGACCGGATTGGGAGCACTTGTAGGGCTTCTCTCCTGTGTGTATTCTTCCATGGACCACAATGGAGTTATTCTGACCAATGGTTTGGCCACATTCAGAGCATTTATACGGCTTCTTTCTAGTCTGGATCCTCTCAGGATTGATCAGCTGTGATTTGCAAGTTGTATATTTCCCACAACAGGAACCTCCATGGAGTTTTTCCACAACTAATATTTCTGAGGCGGTCAAAAATATGGATGGTCCCTTGTTTAGTGGTGTTTTGATTCAAGCTGTTTTCTTCCTCCCAGAGCAAGGCATGCAACACTGTCTGCTCTATGTGACTTTCCAATTTATCTTTTCTTCCAGACTGACGTCCAGATATTTCCCTCTTTTACTGAACGGAAAAAATAATCGCCTTGACTTTTCATGTAACGCATGCTTGAATTCCACACTCTACTTTTCCCAACTAGAAATCTCTTCTCCGTTTTCTCTGAATTCTTTCTCACCTGCTAAGGGAGTGGTTTTCTGAAGGAAATGGAAAATATTTTGATTTATGGATGAAGTTGCTTTTCTATTCAAGGTTGCTTGTTATCAGTTGTCCAGAGTGCTCTTATTGCTATCTCCTTTGTCTATAAGATAAAAATAAAAATATATCTTTAATTGTGAATAAAAGGGTTGCAAAAGATGAGGGGGGAAAACATTGACATTGCAATGAAAAAGTAAACATGCCACAATGCTCCAATAAGCTCTTACATTAATCATTAGTCATTGATGAGACATGAAAGACTACCCAGATCCAAGTTTGAATATCCATTCAATGACGAAATTCACTTGTTGACTGGGTCAATCACAAATTCTTTGCAGAGCAAAGGATTGTTTACAAATCCAGGCAAGTGGAAAAGAAAGTACATCCTCTTTGATTTCTGTGCTGTCCCAACAGTATATAGCTAATGTAGGAATTAAGAACTGTCTCCTTTAAGAAGTTACCTCATGAGAAATGTAGGCAGAAATGCCTTGTGGGAAATGTAGTTCCATAACATGTGACCACATCTGTGTTCCCTGATTGGGCAGCGGATATTCTGTCCAGGAAAAGTGATTTATTACCGGTCATTCTTTGAATCGCCCTTTGTTAACTGGGATGGAGCAAAACGCGTCTCCCCTCTTCATCTCCGATCTTCTCCGCTCATCAAAAGGAGAGAAAGACCACAGACCTTTTACACTACATGATGGGACAGATCATGGAAAGTCAGAAGTATCTTAACACTGAACTGTAAGATTTGCTATTAAGGATGCCTGATAATAAACTTGATCAAAGGAACATCCTAAGAGTGGAGTTAACCTGCCCACCTTGGCAAACTGACATCACTGGGGCAGAACAATTTCTATGGTTTTACTTATCCATACATTAAAATGTCATTTCAAAAGAAAAGAATAATAGAATTTGAAAGGATCTTGGAGATCTTCTAATCCAGCTCCTGTTGAAGCCGGAAACCCTACACTATTTCAGATAAGTGGCTCTCTAGTCTCTTCCGAAAAGCCTCCAGTGAGGGAGAACCAGAACTTCAGAAGTCCAGCCGTTCTGCTGGTTACTTGTTGGTGAGCATCTGGAAATATCTCACTGCTTCCATAGTATAAAGAGGCCAAGTAGCAACCAAGTACTGTTAATAAAGTGCCCTTGACCAATTGATCATTAGCAAATGTGGCTACATCTATAATAACTGAAGCTGTAAGAGTTTCCTGGTCTAATAAAGGATAAAGAATGAGCAATGATCTTAGAAAAGCAATTGTTGCTCCTCATCAATTTGGGAAGGTTTAAAAGGCCACTTCCAAATAATTCAAAATTCATCATTCTACAGTGAGGAAGATTATTCACAAGTGGAATGTTGAGCCCAAATTTGACATGTGTAGCCATTTTATTTAGCTCTTTATTATACTCATTTATTCTTTTTCTTCCTCTTTACTATGTAAGGGGGGCTTTCGGGCTCACCACATTCTTTTAAATATATTTTATTCAATTTTCACATTCCATTTGCAATCATTTATATACAGGGTATTTACTATAAGAAAAGAAAAAAAAGAAAAGGGGAATAAAACGAACAAATAAAAAGAAAACACAACTCATCATTCACAACCCCACCTAACCCTTTCATCCTCCATACACCCCATCTGCCCCCTCCAACTTTCCTTTCTCCCTCTAACACTCCCCTCCTACTTCCCTTTCCCCTCAAACTTTCCTTCTCCCCTTACTCCCCGGACACCCTCCTTACATTCCCCTTACTCCTTCCTTACTCCTCCCTCTTCTTTCCCTCTACCTCCCTCCTTGGTGTATGCCTTTATTCGAGTGTTGCTTGATCTGATAAAAGTAAAATAAACCAAGGAAAAAAAAGAGAGAAAAAAAAAACCCACCGTATATAAATACATTCTTATTCTTATTAAGACTATGTTAACACCCCCCCACCCCACCCCCCACAAATCCCCATCCCTAATCCTCCCGGCTTCCCAGGGCCCACACCTGGCATTACCTTCTGTCTAAAATATCTTGTATACATATGGATTAAGAAATAAAAGTAATATATCAAAAGAAAAAAAAAAAGAAAAAAAGGGGAAAAAAAGGGAAAAGAAAAGAGAAAAGAGAAAAAAAAGAAAAAAAAAGAAAAAAAAAAGGAAACCACTCTTTGTGTTGATCTCAGCCCCCCATCTTTATCTATGCTTAAATAGTATAAATCATTCTATCTATATTTTATTCTCGTCTCTTACTTCTTTGCTATTTACCCCAACCTTCTGTAGATTCTCCCGTTCCTCTTCCTAAACCTCATGATCCCTTCCGATAAAATTTAAGCAACGTGGTTCATGCCATATATTCAAATATAACTTTACAGACAAGTAATCAAATTTTCCCTTCTAGTAAAATTTAAATAGCGTAAATGATCTTTCTTTACCCCCTTTTCAAACAGTAATTCAAAATCCCCTACTTAGTAAAATTAAACAGCGTAGATCAAATATTACTTTACACAGGAATCAATTTCTATCTTAAGATAATTCCAACCGACTTCCTCTTCTAATAGGATTTAAATAACGTAGTTCATTCCACATGCATTTTACCCTCATCCCTCACTCATTTATACTAGCATTTGTTTAAAATATAACTCAGAGCGATTTCAACCAACTTCCCCTTCAAATAAAAGTTAAGTAGCATGGATCATTCCACATATTCAAATAATACTTTCAACAAAAGTCAGTTAACCTTCTATTTTAAAATAATCCCATCTAACAAAGTTTAAACAACATAAATCATTCCGCATTCTTTTTACACTTATCTTAAGATAATCCCAACCGGCTTTCTGTTCTAATAAGCTTTAAACGACGTAAATTTTACCCTCATCCCTTGCTTGTCTGATGTTTACCACAAATAACGTAGTTCCTTCCACATGCATTTTACCCTCGTCCCTTACTTGTCTGATATTTACCACTATCAAATTTATACTAGCATTTGTTTAAAATGTAACTCAGAGCGATTTCAACCAACTTTCCCTTCAAATAAAAGTTAAATAGCATGGATCATTCCACATATTCAAATAATACTTTCAACAAAAGTCAGTTAACCTTCTATTTTAAAATAATCCCATCTAACAAAGTTTAAACAACATAAATCATTCCGCATTCTTTTTACATTTATCTTAAGATAATCCCAACCGGCTTTCTATTCTAATAAACTTTAAACAACGTAAATTTTACCCTCATCCCTTGCTTGTCTGCTGTTTACCACTATCAAATTTATGCTAACGTTAATTTAGAGTCTAGCTTAAAGTAGTTTCACCCAGCTTTCCCTTCTGATAAAAATTAGTCCGCTTTTTCTACCGGAGAGAGGTCTCAAACCCCCATTCAGTCCTCAAGCATTTTGAAATGTCTAAATTCTCGATCTCCGTTTTTCTGCTTCTCCGAGGGAGGAGGGGCTACCCCCTCCATCTTGCAACCACATGGCCAGCCGCTTGCTTGCCTTCTCCTTCCGCTTGTCTCTCCTCTCTTCCAAGCGCGTCAGGAAGTCCCGCCTTCAGAATCCTACAATAGAAATCTTGAGCCTCCGAAACAGAGTTAAGACGAAATCTTTGATTCTCAAATGTAACCGTGATACCGGCAGGGGCCTCCCATCTGTATCGAATCTGTTGACTCCTAAGCTCCTTAGTTAAAAAGGTGTAGTCCCTTCTTGCCTTCAGCATCTGAAAAGGAATATCTTTGAAAACAATCAGGTCCTGGCCGTCAACTCGAAAACTGTTATTATAAAGCTTTTGCACAATCGCATTTCTAGATTCTTTTGTAGAGAAATGTATAATTATGTCCCTCGGGAGCTGTCGCTGTTCCGCTATCAATGAGTTCTGGCGATAGATTTTCCGAATCTGCCAATCAAAGTTAAGTCCCGGGCTTCCCAGCGCATGGCTGAAGGCTTCAGCAAAGGTCTGTTTCAAATTCTCTTGCTCCTTTTCACGGAATCCTCTGACTCTTATTGCAAATGCCTTCCTATTAAAATTTATCATCATAAGCTGATTTTCGTTATCTCTAATTTTTTGTTGTAAAATTTGAATATTGGTAGTCAAATTAAAATTAGCCTTCTCCAGACTTTCCAATTTGTTCTCTATTTCAGCAGAGTAATCTGACAGGGCAGACACGGCTGCAAACGTATTCGCCTTCATTTGATTAACTTTAGATTTTAAATCATCATAAAGTTCCAATACAAATTCCTTAATTTCTTGCTTAAAGGCATTAAAGATTTTAAAGAGATATTCCTGTGTTAAAAATTCTCCAGTAGAGGGCGTAGGAGACAAAGGCTGTGTTTCCAGTAAAGATTCTTTAAATTCTTTAGACACATTTGTAGCAAGACGCTTCTTTGATCTGGGTGCCATAATAAATAAACAAGTAAGCAGCGCTTCGCTCCCCTCTATTTCCAAAGAAGAAGAGTTTATTTTGTTAAGAAGCGGTCTGCAGGAAGATAACACCGGCTGAGTACATCCAGTATCAATCATCCACGGAGAGAAATCGCCATTTTGAGGTCTATTTAGACAAAGAAGTCTCTAAGACGAATGGTGCTGGTATTTAAGATAGTAATAAAAGCATAAATCTCACAGGGGTGGTACCCTCCCGTATCAATTCTAGCTTGAAAAAACTTTGTTTTGTCCTGGGGGGGGCTAGCCTGTCTGGGGCTGCCAAAAAAAAAAGGCAGCTTAGAAGAACTGGCTGGAGATAGAAGCTCCGCTCCGGTTGGATCTAATCTCTTCCCACAGCCAAAAAAAGAAAAAGGCTGTGGCTTACGAATAGACCCTAGCCTACGGAGCTATCCTCCCTGCCCCTTTCTTAGCCAAAAAGGGGTGCTATCTATGATCTTATTTAGATATACAGACCAGATCTCTGAGGAGCTCGGTGGAGCCCTCCTCGGCAACAGGCCACGCCCCCAGGAAAATGGGCTCACCACATTCTTAAGGTGAGGGAAAGAAGCGAATAGATGGTAAGATTGTTTTGGCTAGGTGACCTTCTTTCCCGTGGGAACAGAGGCTGCTCCTGGTGTGAAGGGAAGGTGGAGTTTGAAGACACCGGGCAATGTGGATTGAGTGTTTATTTGGAAGGGTTGTGAGGAAAAAGGCTCTTCTCACCAAAAAGCCAATAGGAGCACGGCTGAGATTTGCAAAGTTGCATCTGAATAAATCACATGACTTCTTGAACACTGTCCTTTGCACAGATCTGACCAAAGTGGAGATGTTTCGCCATAATGCACATTGACACATTTGACAAAAACCAAACACAGCATATCAGCACAAGCATCTCATATAAACCGTCAAGCACGATGGTGGAGCAGTGATGATTTGGGCTTGTTTTGCAGTCTTTGAGTTGACCATGAACTCCTCTGTATACCAAGGTATGATAGAGTCAAAAGCGAGGCCATCTAGCCAATAGTTAAAGCTTGGCTGTCATATTATTATGCAACAGAACAATGGTCGCAAAAAACATCAGCGAATATAAAACAGAATGGCTGAAAAAGCGAACTCCATACCTCAATCCGATTGGCAGGACCTCAAGAGAGTTGTACATAAATAAACACCCACAAACCTCAATGAACTTAAGCAATTTTGTAAAAAAGATGGGCCAAAATTCCTCCACAACATTGTAAGAGACTGATAAAAGTCATACAGAAAAGAATTTTCTAGTTGTTTTTGCTAAACGTGGTTCTACAAATTATTGAATCGTACTTTTCTTGACACAGGACTTCTCCGTTTTGATTTTCTTTTTATCAAATAAACGATAACCTGATGTAATTTATTGTTCATCTGTGGTTGCATTTACCAACTTTTAAGAACTTCTAAGGAACCAAATGATTTTTACTATGTCCTGATGCAAGTCCCAATTGCAGTCAGATTTTCTATGTAAAATCATAGAAGTCAAGGAGAGTGTACTTTCTTTTTCACATGACTATATCTGGAAGTCCTGGGGAGAGATTATACATTTGGAGATATAAACATTCAGAGAGAAATAATACACATACCTACAAGGGGACTGGAGACTAAAACATATGAAGAACCGTTGCAGGAACTGGGTTTGTCTAGTTTAATAGAAAGAAGGACTAGGGGAGACATGATAGCAGTGTTCCAATATCTCAGATGTGGGGGCTTTAACTGATGAAATGAAACTGATGAAATGATGCCTAAAGACTCTGCAATATTTGAAGCACCAGTTTTGCCCATGGTATCACTGAGCTCCAGTAAAGGCAGAAAATACTTTCCACAACCTCTTTGGTGACATCCCAATTGAAGTAGTCCTCCCTTACTGACTGCAATTGGGACTTGCATCAGTGTCACTAAGTGGACTGATCGTGAAGCATGATGCCACAACAGTGCTAACTTACATTTTTCTTCCTACAACTTATTTAGCTTTTAATGTGTATGTATCTTTTTATGTCTCTAAGCTGCCCACAGTAGTATCACGGTAAGGTTGGTGGCCAATAAATTTTATAAATAAATATACTGAACAATCAAAACATTTGTTAAAAAAGTGTTTGGTTAAACACAGTTGAACCTGGTTAAAAATGGATGGTGGCAACAATAGGAAAACAAATGGAGGGGACTTCCGGTGGTGACATCATTCAGAGTCAGGAACATAAAGGAAACTGTTCGCAATGGCTCAAACAGAGCGCCTGTTAGAGAGTCCAATAACCTGTGTAAGTCAACAGGAAGGGTACCTGTGTACCATGGGCGGTTTGAGATTGGAAGCCCCCTTAAGGTATTGCCTGACCATGGGGTGGTGCGTCAAACTCTGGTTTCTTCCACACAGGAGAACTGATGAGATGGCTGAAACCTATCTCCTAATTGCGTTAGGAGTAACCCTCTATCCAGGCCCACCTGGAGGAAGTCCAGAACCTATGGCACTGTAGTCTGGATAGGATTGTACCCCCGGGAGTTACACCAAGAGTCAAAGGACCGCCATGTGGAGCCATAGATGCGTTCCGTGAGGGTCTGCGGGCGGCCTGGATAGTCCTTATCAGCCTGGGGGAGAAGAGGTCCTTCCTCAGGATGCTCCGCTCAATCACCAAGCGGTCAACTGGAGCCATTAAGGATCTGGGTGCTCCAGCGACCCCGGGCTGAGGGATATCCTCTCCTGGGGGATTCTCCAGGGCCTCTCCACAGAAAGAGACTGGAGATCTGCAAACCACAGCCTCCGGGTCCAGTGAGGAGCCAACAGAACCACTTCCGCCCCCTCCTGAAGGATCTTCCGTATGACGCTGGGGATCAGGGGCAAGGGAGGAAAGGGATACAGAAGACCCCTGGGCCATGAACTCCGCAGACCATCCGTCCATTCCACCCCCCGTGTCTGGTACCTGGAGAAGAACCTCGGGAGCTAGGTGTTGAGAGGAGTGGCGAACAGATCAACCTCCGGGCGCCCAAAGCGCTCAGCCACCTCCTCAAAGATCACCGGCTGCAGCTTCCACTCTGAGTTGTCCACCTCGGCCCGGCTGAGCCAGTCAGCCCTGGTGTTCTCCACCCCCACTATGTGTGCTGCCCTCAGACCGGCGGTTCCTTTCGGCCCACTGTCCCAGACGTTTGGCCTCCTTCATGAGGGCCCTTGATCTGCCCCCCCCCCGGCTGTTTATGTGGGCCTTGGTGGTGATATTGTCTGTGAGGACTAATATGTGCTGTCCCCTGACCAAGTTCTGGAAATGTAACAGGGCCAGGAGGACCGCCCTGAGCTCCAACCAGTTTATGTTGTGAGTCCCTTCTGTCTGAGTCCACTGTCCTTGCGCCCTCTGAGCCAGCAGATGGGCACCCCACCCGCTCAGACTGGTGTCCGTCGTTACCGTCAAGCGGTCTGGTGTCCAGAAAGTTTCACCCTTCATGATCGCTGGGGACGTCTACCAAGTCAGGAAGCGGGAGAAAATTTGGCAGAAATAATGAGAATATCCTTGGTAGAAGCACCAGTGATAACCAAAGACAAGCTGATGGAAAGAACAGATGGAGGGTTTCGAGTCTTTAAAAGATATGCAATGAACAATAAGTTGCTAAGAAAAGTCCACATGAGATTTACCAACTAGAATACAGATTTTACAAATGGCAAAAGATATTGGATGGCACTATTTCTGGAAGGATATGGGATGATGAAATATTACAACGAAAATTAAGTTAAACTTAGTTAAATTTTGAGTATTATATATAATACAAAGTAATAATAGTTATAGTTGAATAAATGATTAACAATGATAATAATGTATCTATATAGACTAGAGGGATAATATGGAATTTTATATAAACTGTAAGTGAGAATATAAAGATGTAATACCATTGGATGATTCCAGGATGATATAATGAAATGCCATAATATATAATTTGCTTTAAATTTAGCATGCTTCACATAAAAAGGAGGTAATAATAGTTATACTCAATAAATGTTTTATAATCATAATAATTGTATATCTATATATTTGATTGATGATATGAATAATGGAATGTGCTGAAAGTAGTAAGTTTACATATAAAATTAGAGAACAAGATAAACAATTTTATAGAATATGGGATTTATCTTATCTGTGGTTAGATTAAAAATAAATAAATACACATGGAATTGAAAATTATCAGAGAATGTTACCAAAAATGAATCAGAATAGGGTATAAAAATATTTTATTATTGGATATATTGAAGATGATGTAATGAACTGCGACACTATAAATGAACCCATATTTAGAAAATTGTTTAAAATGAGGAAATAGTGAAAGTCAAATAAATGAAGTACTATAATAACTATGTATATAAGCATATTTGAATGACAATATGTGACTTTATATAAAGTTTAAGTGATGACTATGGAAAGGATGCACAAAAACCTTGTAACCAACCGACACACTGTACGTAATGGAAGATGTTTTTACATTATATCTTTTTGTCTGTCTATGTTTGTTTAAAAATAAAAAAACTTTTTTATATAAAAAAAGAGGGGAATTTCAATGTACATTAAAGATTGGATAAATGCCAAACAAATTTATGCAGACCAAGAGGGGAGAATCCTGATGATAGAAATAGAAACAGAACAAAAAGGAATACTTCTCACGGCCATATACGCACCAAATAAAAACCAAAAAGAATTTTACAAGAAAGTTCACAAAAAGATAACAGAAATACAATATGAGAACATATGTCTAATTGGAGATTTCAATGCAATAACAGACACCAAGAAAGACTATAAAAGCAGCCAAAGAAATAAGAAAAAAAAGAAATAAGAAAAAAAGAACACTACCAACCACATTCTTTGAAATGGCACAGGAACTGAGTTTACAAGATGTATGGCGAGAAAGAAACATAGAAAACAAACAATACACATTTTATTCCAATCCACATAAGTCACGGTCAAGGATAGATATGGTCTGGATGACAAAACGAATGAGAAGAGATGCAAAGGAAATTGAAATAATGACAAACATCTGGACAGACCGTAATCCAATAAAAGTAGTATGGAAAGGAGACAGGGGGAAAAAGGAGATGGCAATTAATCAAAAAATACTGAAAGATAAAGAATATACAACGATAGAAAAAGAAATGAAATTCTTTTACAAAGTAAATAAAAAAGAAGTAACATCACTACAAAATTTATGGGATACTACAAAGACATTTATTAGGGGACTGACAATAGCATCTTTGGCAAGGAAAAATAAAGAAAAGAAACAAAAACAAGAAACACTAGAGAAAGAATTCAGAAAATTGGAAGCAGACCTGCAAAAAGATCCACAAGAAATAAAAATAAAGGAAAAGAGAACTGATAAAATACAAATTGAATTTGATGGCACAAGGGAAGATGGCCCAGAAAATTAAATTTCCTAAACAAAATTTCTTTGAGAATGCGAATAAGCCGGGGAGATGGTTAGTACACAAATTGAACAAAGAAAAGGAAAAAACAACAACACCAATTACAGGATGAAAAAGGAATTATACAACACCGGAAGGAGGAGAAAAAAAATATAATACAGAATTCCTTTTGAAAAATTATATAATAAAGAAAACATAATACAAGAAAATATTGAACAATATTTGAACAAAAGGAGATTGCAAGAAATCAAGGCGGCGAAAAGAGAAATGTTAAACAGGAAAATCACAATGATGGAATTAATGGAAGGAGTGAGGAAACAGAAAAACAAGAAACCGAGCCCGGAATACCTGTAGAATTTTATAAAAATATACAAGAGCCAATAGAAACAGTAATGTTATACCTGTACAACAAAGCACTTACAGAAGCCAGATTACCAAAAACATGGAGGGAAGCGTATATAACACTCATACTTAAAGAAGATTTGGATCACCAACAAATAAAAAATTAAAGACCAATTTCATTATTGAACACAGACTATAAAATATTCACATCGATAATGGCGTAATGACTAAAAAAAATTAAATGAAATCATTCATGCAGACCAAAATGGCTTTTTGCTGAAATGATAGTTAAAAAATAACAAAAGAGTAATTATGAACACATTAGAAAACTATGAAGAACACCCAGGAAAACAAGCAGCATTAGTCTTTCTAGATGCCCAAAAGGCCGTTGACAATCTAAATTGGCAGTTTATCATTACACATTACAGATTTGGAGATAACTTTATAAAGATGATTGAAACAATATATTTGACACAAACAGCAAAAGTAATAATAAAGCGAGATGTTACAGAAGAATTTAATATTTGGAAAGGAGTAAGGCAAGGATGTACATTATCACCCTTATTATTTATCCTAACACTAGAGGTGCTATTAATAGTAATTAGAAAGAAACAAGAAATAAAAGGATTAAAAAATTTAAAAGAGGAATATAAAATTCAGGCATTCCGCAGACGATATAGCATTCATTTTAGAAGAGCCATTAGAAACACGAGCCAAGCTAATTTTAAAAATTGAGGAATTCGGCAAAGTAGCAGGACTTAAAATTAATAAGAGCAAAGCAAAGATTATTTCAAAAAAATCTTACTAAAAAGCAAGAGAGAATTAGGAAAGAAGATGGGGATGCAGATAGTAAAAAGGGTGAAATATTTAGGAGTTTGGCTAACAGGGAAATGCTCAACAATTAAAGAAGATAACTATGATAAAACAATACAGAAAATTTTTAAAAGATCTGGAAAATTGGAGAAAATTGCAAATCTCACTAACGGGAAGAATTGTGGCAGTTAAAATGAACATTTTACCGAAAATCCTGTTCCTATTCCTATACACCAATAATTTTTTTGGGAGGGGGGGGGAATTCCTTGTAGATCTAAACAAATTGATAACATAATTTATTTAGCTAGGGGGAAAACCGCAAATCATTGCAAGACGGTAGAGAGAAAGGAGGTTTTGGACTCCCAGATTGGGTGCTCTATTATCAGGCAGCAGCGCTTACCTGGATAAGGGGCTGGATAAACTTAAAGAACAAAATAATATTAAGACTAAAAGGGCATACATGGTTAAAAAATAGAAGAAAACACTACAATAAAATTCCAATTTGGTTATCTACTATGGAAGCACTAATTTATCCAAATGTATTAGATATAAATAAAATAATAAGATACGAAGATATATTACACAATCAAGGGACACTAAAAAAAAGGCAAGAATTAAAGAATGAGGGAATAGATATAGACTTGTGGCCATACTTACAAACACAGGCGAAGTACAAAAAAGATCAAGAAGTGGATGGATTTTATAAAGAGCCACAAAGATTTTTTTTTAAAATTACAGAGAACCAAAGAAAAATTGATGAAAAAAATATACCACTATTTATTAAGATTTAAGAAGTAGTGAAAGAGACCATGATAACGTGGGCTACGAAAGAAAGAAAAAAGACCAAGAAATGAAAAAAATATACAAAACCACAGGATTAATAAGAGTGGAAAATATAGGATTGATTGTAGATAAAAATAGTATGAAAAAAGGAAATTTAATAGAATCAAATGTACATAAAAGATGTAATGTATGGAATTAGTGGAGAAAAAGATATGTAAAAATGTGTGTATGTGTGTATGTATGGACACGTAAAAGATGTAGAAGTGCTGCAAAGAAGATATAAATGTATGTATGTATGTATGTATGTATGTGTATGTATATGTATATATATATATATATATATATATATATATATATACACACACATACACATATACATACATACATACACACATACACGCACACACATACATACATATCTTCTTTGCAGCACTTCTACATTTTTTACGTGTATGTATGTATGTGTATGTATGTATGTATATATATATATACACACACACAAACATACATACATATCTTCTTTGCAGCACTTCTACATCTTTTACGTGTATGTGTGTGTGTGTATGTGTGTGTGTGTATATATATATATATATATATATATATGCATGCATGCACGCACGCACGCACACACACACACACACACACACATACATACAGATAGATAGTGTCACAACCCCTGGTATGTCCCAATTATGGGGGGAAGCTAACTGCTTCCATTCTGCCTGACAAAGGCAACAGTAAAAATATTGGGTTTCTGTCTGGATGGTCTCTTGTGACGAGCTGATGGACAGAGAATGGAAGCAGTTAGCTTCCCCCCATAATTGAGGCATACCAGGAGTTGTGACACTAAATATATACCTCCCTCCCTGGCTCAGCTGATAACAGAGGAGGACCTGTGGCTTAATGGTTAAGACATCTGCCTAAGATGTAATACAGCACAGGTTCAAATCCCAGTAAGGGTATGGCTAGCTGATGAGAGCTAAATAGCTTGAAATACATCTATACTATATATATGGGGTGTGTGTGTATAGATAAGAGAAACACAATGGACATGTAAAAGATGTAGAAGTGCTGCAAAGAAGCTATAAATGTGTGTGTGTGTGTGTGTGTGTGTGTGTGTGTGTGTATGTATGTATGTAGACAGACAGACAGACAGACAGACAGATAGATAAAGAGAAACACCATGGACATGTAAAAAATGTAGAAGTGCTGCAAAGAAGATATGAATGTATAAATAAATAAATAAATTAGAAAAGGAAAACAAATGGAAGTAAAACAATCCAGAAACGACCAGAGGAACATCAGTCCGATCTTGTTGCCCAGAAAACATCAGGTCCATAAGAAAGTTGGGAGGGTCTTCAAGGCCATCCTCTGTTCAGGCAGGAGACGCTATTCCACCCAGAACAAATAGCTGCCCAATCTCCCCCTAAAACCCTCCAGTGATGGGAGCACCCACAACCTCTGGAGGGAAGCCATTCCCAAAGAATCCACTTTCACTTGGAAGAGACTTTTCCAATCTTCCCACCAGAAGGAAAATTGCAGCCACCAGTTTCACAGCTTGCAGCACCAGTGGCCTTAAATTCGGGGAGGGAAGGAACCTGCAGCAGCAGCAGCTGAGATGCTTCAGCCCAGTTGCTTCTCTGCTTCCAGGCCGTGGAGGGAACCGAACAGCCCGACTTGCTCCCAGATTTTCCTCCCACCTGTCCTCAACTCACCTTCCAGCTGCTGCTTCGACTATGGGAGGAGCACAAAAGCCTCTCTGCACACCTCCTTCCTCCCATGAGTCATCCGGAAGAGGAGGTTCCTCTGCGCTTCTCTCCCCCCCACCATCCTTTCTAGCAATAAAGTACTCAATGGTTTAAAACTCTTTTTTGAAGCCCAAGCACGGATGGCACTGTGTTGATGCCTTTCTAGGCAGAGATGTTGCCTGACCGCCATCTAGCGACTGGAGGTGGAAAAACACGCTCTTCCAGGCTCCACCAAGGCGTTTGGGAGAGGTTTTCAGTGATGATATGGCAGCAGGTCGTTTTCGATTCCTAGCAACCGACCTTTACAACGGAGCCAATTGAAATAGTGAAACGTGACGCTAAGCTTCGTTTTTTGTTCCTTTGGGTCAAGTCTTGATGGTTGGCCTTGCAGTTTCCATTGGAAGGGTTTTTGGAAGTGGTTCCCCCTCCCCCCTTTCCTGCTTCCTATGCCTGAGAGGATTGGCCAAAGTTTAACAGATTTTTGCCCTTTGGGTGAGACTGGAACTGAGCGTTTCTCTGTCTCTAATCTGGCGTCTTCATCACTACACCAAACTGGATCTTCTTCCTCCCCACAAAATATGCCCATTGACCTGTTTCTGCTGCTCCAACAGCCAATTCAAGACTGCACTTTTCAAGATTGATCAATTAGTCTACCCTGGCAGGGACCTTGGTGGTGTTCTAGTCCAACCCCCTGCTCAAGCAGACCCTATTTCAGACAAATGATTATTCAGCCTATTTTTAAAAACTTCCCGTGATGACACAGCCACAGCCTCTGAAGGCAAACTGTTCCAGTGGTTAGTTGTTCTCCCTGTTTTTTGTCCTGCCTTCTAGTCTTCGGAAAATAACTTCACCCCTCATCTTTGTGACAGCCACTGAAATATTGAAATTTTGCTATCATGGCCCCCTTTGTCATTCTTTTCATTAGACTAGACCAGTAAACATGTGCCAAAATTGTGCAATAGTGCATGTGCACACCCACAATGCAATGTAGGTTGGCTTTATTTAATTTTGCTTGATATGGTTATATAGTCTTGTGATTCAGAGGCTTTGGGATCATTGAAAGGGTTTCCGACTCGTTAACTATAATAAGATGAGACATGATAAAGATGACGCACTAAAATGTGACACCAAGGAAAGAAAACAAGGAAAATTGATTAAATATATTTTTACTATTTTAGTGTGGTGCGGTGAACTAGAGGTGGAGCTCTCGCTTCACGATCAGGAAGATGTGAGTTCGATCCGAGGTAGAGGCAGATATTTCTCTCTCTGGGCACAATGACAATATATCTGCTGCAAACTCCGCATTGGTGATACGAAAGGCATCCGGCCAGTAAACTCAGCTCCATTCAGTTGTCCCAATACCACCCCGCAACATGTTCAAATTCTAAAGCACTTGGAATTAAGACTCCAGCCAAGAGCCTCTTGGTTTTTCCACACACCAGGCCTGGTCTTAGTTGTTGGGTGTCCTTGAAAGGCATTATATGATTGTGACATACTAAAAAAGATTGTAAAAGGTGCAAGGCCTGAAATTACACCTGAAATTTTACACTGGTTTTGTCACTGTCCCAAATTCCCCCAATATATTTGCTATTCATACGGTATCTTCAATTGCGTGCCTCATTCATGACACAATCTAAACAGACATGCTTGGTGCACTGAATTCCTGGAACTTTTTTGGAAAGAAAAACTTTGAACCCCCTCTACTTCTCTTCTCTCATTTTCTCCTTCTATGAGGAGCCACAATCTGTAACTATAGTCTGAGCGTTCCTATCTCCAAGAAATGCTGGATGGAGAATTCTGAGGCTGAAAATCTTGAGGCAGGAAAGGAAGAAATAGGCCGGGACTCTGTACGTGACATTTCTATTATCTACCAGGATGAACACTCCAAAAATGTTTTTACATAATTGCACAATTTCTGCAAAAATAAATATCCAGCAACTTCTTCTGCTGATGGGCAGGTAACCATGATCAAACTAATACGTTGCAATTTCTTCTTTTCTCCTTCCCATCTAGTATCATTACATATTAGCCTACAAAAAATCAGGCAAATTACTTATAGTCAAATTAAATACCGTGTTTCACTGAAAATAAGACAGGGTGCTGGCCTTATTATCAGGGGAGCTTATTGTTTTCCAGAAGGCGGCAGATGGGGTGGGTGAGAAGGGCTCTAATCGCAAAGCAACTCTGCAGCAGCAAGAACTTTGAATTCACAAGAAGTTTTTTTTAGTGTTTCCCTTTGTGCCCAAAGTGGACACAATGGTGAGGAACACAACAGAGCTGAAAAGGGGTTGGTAGGTGGGGCATGGGGCAGGGAGGGGCAGAGGCTCCTGCAACCCATCTATTGGAACAGCAAATCTCCTCTACTTGCTGGAGGATGAGGTGGCAGGAACCAAGTACCTTCCTGCATTTCAAAAGCAGATTCGCCCAGGTGCTGGTGCAGGGACTGGTGATGGCCATGGCTGCCGGCAGCGTGAGGGCATTGGAGGTGCCCAACCTGCTGTAGGCCAGGCGGACCAAGGCACTGAGATTGGCCACAGGTGGCCGCCATTTGCTTCATCATCAGTGGTGGGTTCTGGAGCTGCTGCAGTTGCCTGGAGATCTGAGCCCAGTGGTGGCGGAAAATGCTTGGGCCCCAGCGATGTGAAGTCCCCTGGAAGCCAGGATAGGGAAAGGTGACAGGTGGCTCTCCAAGGCAGTTAATGACTGCGCCACCCCCATCACTCCGCTCCACAAACTGAAACGGGGTGCTGGCAGGCAGGAATTCTGCCGGGCGAGGAGACCTGGGGGAGCAACTGGCCTCCCAAACAGCCGAGGAGGCGTCTGCCATGCAGGCATGAGGAGCTGGATTCAGGCCTGAAGCGACCTCCGAAGTGCAAGACAGTTGTGCGCCCAGGCCAGATAGCGGGCTGCCAAAGAATTTGTAGATCGGGTGGGCCTGGCCCAACTTCCGCAGGGGGAGGGCATAGAAACCACCATAACCTTCCCTGCACAAGGTCAGGTTCATGTCAGAGTCCTTTTAGTAGTTTTCGGGGGGTTATTGGGGGGGGCTTCTTTTAGCCCATGTCCTGAAACGTTTGGTAGGGCTTAGTATCAGGACATGTCCTATTTTCGGAAAACACAGTAGTCAGTTTCTCGTCTAGACTTACAATGGGATATTAGAAATGAAATTCAAGCTTTCTCTACACACATCACTTTGGGCCACAGGTGGATTTTCTTGTGTGCGATAAGAGTGGAATGTTGCCTAAAGGACCGTCCACACTTGAGGCACTTAAATGGTTTCTCCCCTGTGTGTATAAGCACATGATTTAGAAGGTTAAACCTAGTACTGAAATCTTTCCCACAGTCTGGACACTCATACAGTTTCTCTCCTGTGTGAGTCCTCTGGTGTTTAACTAGACTAGAATTCTGACTGAATCTTTTCCCACAATCAGGACACACAAAGGGTTTTTCTCCTGTGTGAGTCCTCTGGTGTATCACCAGGCTGGAATTGTGACTGAAACTTTTCCCACAATCAGGACATTCAAAGGGTTTCTCTCCTGTGTGAGTCCTCTGGTGTATCACGAGCTGGGAACTCTGAGAGAAACGGTTTCCACAAACAGAACATCGAAAGGGTTTCTCTCCTGTGTGAATCCTCTGGTGGCTAATGAGATTGGAACTCTCACTGAAACTTTTCCCACAATCAGGACATTTAAAGGGTTTCTCTCCTGTGTGAATCCTCCTGTGGCTAATGAGGTGGGAACTCTTACTGAAACTTTTCCCACAATCAGGACATTGAAAGGGTTTCTCTCCTGTGTGAATCCTCTGGTGTATTACCAGGTAGCAATTGTGACTGAAAGTTTTCCAACAATCGGGACATTCAAACGGTTTCTCCCCTGTGTGAATCCTCCTGTGGCTAATAAGGTGGGAATTCTGACTGAAACTATTCCCACAATCAGGACATTGAAAGGGTTTCTCTCCTGTGTGAATCCTCTTGTGACTAATGAGGTGGGAACTCTTAATGAAACTTTTCCCACAATCAGGGCATTGAAAGGGTTTCTCTCCTGTGTGAGTCCTCTGGTGTGTCACCAGGCTGGAACTCTGACAGAAACTTTTTCTGCAATCAGGACATTCAAAGGGCTTCTCTCCTGTGTGAGTCCTCTGGTGTATCACCAGACTGGAATTCCGACTGAAACTTTTCACACAATAAGGACATTCAAAGGGTTTCTCTCCTGTGTGAATCCTGTGGTGTTTCACCAAGCTGGAATTGGTACTGAAACTTTTCTCACAATCAGGACATTCAAAGGGTTTTTCACCTGTGTGAGTTCTCTGGTGTACCACCAGGCTGGAATTCTGACTGAAACTTTTCCCACAAACAAGACATTGAAACGGTTTCTCTCCTGTGTGAGTTCTGTGGTGTTTCAGCAGGCTGGAATTGGTACTGAAACTTTTCTCACAATCAGGACATTCAAAAGGTTTCTCGCCTGTGTGAGTTCTCTGGTGTATCACCAGGCTGGAATTCTTACTGAAACTCTTCCCACAAACTGGACATTCAAATGGTTTCTCTCCTGTGTGAGTCCTCTGGTGTGCAACGAGGTGAGAATTCCGACTGAAACTATTCCCACATTCAAGACATTTACAGAGTTTCTCGCCTGTGTGGATCATCTGATGGCTTATAAGGTTGGAATTAGTACTGAAACTTTTCTTACAATCAGGACATTCAAAGGGTTTCTCACCTGTGTGAATTCTATGGTGTATCATGAGCTGGGAATTCTGAGAGAAACTTTTACCACAATCAGGACATTCAAAGGGCTTCTCGCCTGTGTGAGTTCTCTGGTGCATCATGAGCTGGGAATTCTGAGAGAAACTTTTACCACAGTCAGGACATTCAAAAGGTTTCTCACCTGTGTGAGTTCTCTGGTGTCTAATGAGGTTGGAATTTCTATTGAAAGATTTTCCACACTCAGGACATTCAAACAGTTTCTCCCTGTTGTGAGTCCTCTGATGTTGAACCAGACTAGAATTCTGACTGAAACTTTTACCACAATCAGGACACTCAAAGAGTTTCTCTCCTGTGTGAGTCATCTGGTGTGTCACCACATTGTAATTGTGACTGAAACATTTTTCATAATCAGAACATTCGAACGGTTTCTCCTTGGTGTGAGTCCACATTGCCATGCTTGCTGAAACAAAGACCGGATTGGGAGCACTTGTAGGGCTTCTCTCCTGTGTGTGTTCTTCCATGGACCACAATGGAGTTATTCTGACCAATGGTTTGGCCACATTCAGAGCATTTGTACGGCTTTTCTCCAGTCTGGATACTCTCAGGTATAATAAGCTGGTGATTTGCAAGTTGTATGTTTCCCACAACAGGAATCTCTATAGAGTTCTTCCACAACTAATATTCCTGAGGTGGTCAAAAATATGGATGGTCCCTTGTTTAGTGGTGCTTTAATTCAAACTGTTTTCTTCCTCCCAGAGCAAGGCATGCAACACTGTCTGCTCTATGTGACTTTCCAATTTATCTTATCTTCCCGACTGACGTCCAGATATTTCCCTCTTTTGCTGAATGGAAAAAATAATCTCCCTTGACTTTTCATGTAACGCATGCTTGAATTCCACACTCTACTTTTCCCAACTAGAAATCACTTCTCAATTTTCTCTCAATTCTCTCTCACCTGCTGAGGAAGGTGAAGAATTGTGTGGTTTTCTGAAGGAAATGGAAAATATTTTGATTTATGGACGGAGTTGATTTCTATTCAAGGTTGCTTGTTAGCCTCAGTTGTCCAGAGTGATCTTATTGCCATCTCCTTTGTCTATAAGATAAAAATAAAAAGGTATCTTTACTTGTGAATAAAAGGGTTGCAAAAGATGAGGGGGGGGGGGACATTTACATTGCAATGAAAAAGTAAACATGCCACAATCCTCCAATAAGCTCCAATAAGCTCCCTGATCATGATTTATTTGAGACGTGGAAGACTACCCAGATCCAAGTTTGAATATCTGTTCAATGACGAAATTCACTTGTTGACTGGGTCAATCACAAATTCCTAGCTGAGCAAAGGGTTGTTTTCAAATACAGGCAAGTGAAAAAGAAAGTACACCCTCTTTGATATCTTTGGTTTTACTTATCAGGACATAAAAATATCATCTCAACAGAAAATAATAGAATTTGAAAGGATCTTGGAGACCTTCTAATCCAGCCCCTGCTGAAGCAGGAGACCCTACACCATTTCAGATAAGTGGCTCTCTAGTCTCTTCCGAAAAGCCTCCAGTGATGGAGAACCAGAACTTCAGAAGTCCAGCCGTTCTGCTGGTTACTTGTTGGTGAGCATCTGGAAATATCTCACTCTTCCATAGTATAAAGAGGCCAAGTAGCAACCAAGTACTGCTAATAAAGTGCCCTTGACCAATTGATCATTAGCAAATGTGGCTACATCTATAATAACTGAAGCTGTAAGAGTTTCCTGGTCTAATAAAGGATAAAGAATGAGCAATGATCTTAGAAAAGCAATTGTTGCTCCTCATCAATTTGGGAAGGTTTAAAACGCCACTTCCAAATAATTTAAAATTCATCATTCTACAGTGAGGAAGATTATTCACAAGTGGAAGGTTGAGCCCAAATTTGACATATGTGTAGCCATTTTATTTAGCTCTTTATTATACTCATTTATTTATTTTTCTTCCTCTTCACTATATAAGGAGGGCTTTTGGGCTCGCCACATTCTTAAGATGAGGGGAAGGTAAGATTGTTTTAGCTAGGTGACCTTCTTTCCCGTGGGAACAGAGGCTTCTCCTGGTGAAAAGGGAAGGTGGAGTTTAAAGACACTGGGCAATGTGGATTGAGTGTTTATTGGATAATGTGACTTTTGATGGATGTTTCTAACTTACAATAATGTGTGGTGTAATTACGGTTTGTGTCTGTTCCATTCTGGAGAGAAATAGGGTTATTCGTGTTAAAGACAAGAACCTGAGCGACTCAATTTTTACACTTTTTATAATGCAAGCAGCAGCTTTGTAACACATTAAACTAAGACCTTATGTAGAGGGTACATTTGGGGGAACAACAAGGCTATAAAGGCGATTGAGAAAAACCAGGCCAGCTAAGCCTGACTTTACTGGAAAGAGCCGGAGTCAGTTTCAAGAAGCTGACGTAAGGGGATTGATTGTCTTGTTGTGTTCTTATTATTTCCTAATATGATAGGAAGAGGTCAAGGAACTTTCCACAAAAGGGATTTTTTGGCTGGAAACTGATTGACAAGCCAAGGTATTGTATAACATGAAATTGTATTACATGGACATGTAAGGAGGTAGTCTATTACTCCAAAATATACTTAAACTTTGTATTCAGAGCTATCCGACATTTTTTTTGAATTTTTTTGTATTTTTATTAAACAAAACACACACACACACAAAATAATCATCTTACATTACATCTTGTAGAAAGTGTGTCAATTGGTTACAATTAGCTTTCGTGCATCTCTTCCACAGTCATTACTTACATTCATATCAAATGTCAAAAATTCTTAATGAGTCTTACTATCAACATATCATAGTTCTCATTTGACTGAGGTTGTTTTAGTGTCCTTTTGCCTAAAATAATCCATGCTTAAAAACACAACCACCTAATGGCATTTCATTAATTATTACAAAGTCATCCAATAGCCTTAAACCTTTATAACATATTCTAAACAAAGATTAGTTGACAAAGTTTCTAAGCCCCTTTTCCCCCCCAAGTCACTGTTTACAATTTGTGTCCAGGTTCCTTTTGTTATGGTAGTACATATATACTGTATCCCTTATCCTTATCATTCCATTGTTAGTTATTATAATTAATATTGGTTAACAAAAAATCCTTTACTGTTATATCTATTTTCTTTTTATCAAACCAACATATATGTATACTTTATTGCCCTTATCAATTATTTATTTAACATTACAATCTATAAGTTACTACATTACTACTTACTAATTATAAAACTTAGTTAATTTTTTTGTTATCTGCTTTCATATATCCAATAACATTACACCTTTTTAACATATTCAAAGTAAGAATTAATTAAATTTCTAAACCTTTTTTCCCAAATCATTATTTGCAATTTATATCCAAATTCCTTATGTTAAACTAATATATGTGTGTGTGTGTGTGTGTGTGTGTGTGTGTGTGTACCATTAACTACATCTCTTATCATTAGTTAACATTTCTAAGCCTTTTTTTCCAAGTCACTCTTTACAATTTATATTTGAAGAGCCGAGGTGGCGCAGTGGTTAGAGTGCAGTACTTCAGCTGACTGTTAGCTGCAGTTCAGCGGTTCAAATCTCACCGGCTCAGGGTTGACTCAGCCTTCCATCCTTCCGAGGTGGGTAAAATGAGGACCCAGATTGTTGTTGGGGGCAATATGCTGACTCTGTAAACCGCTTAGAGATGGCTGAAAGCCCTATGAAGCGGTATATAAGTCTAACTGCTATTGCTATTGCTATCCAAATTCCTTATATTAAACCAGTACATATATGTCGTTAAGTATATCTCTTATCATTTCATTATTGTTGTCATTAATATTTGTTAACGAAATCATTTATTACTTATACCAACCTCCTCACCTCCAGCCAACATAGATATACCTTGTTACCATTATCAACTATTTATTTAACCAAGCAATCTAAAAATTACTAAATTCCTACTTACTAATCATCAAAGCTAGCTATTTTTTTTATTATTATCAATTTTCATACATCAACCTGTGTCCTTCCAGAAGGCATGTAGTCTTATTTCTTTTGTCATTTGTGGAGTTAATCTTCTGTTTATTTCCTTGGTAAAGTTTTTATGGACATCTCTTCGCACCTTGTTGTTTGTTAGATCGCTCAGGTAATCTTGGCGCCCTTTTGCTACTTTAATTGATTTATCTTTGATTGTCAATCCTGCTTCTGATAAAAATTTTCTCTTTAAGACCATTATTTTTTCCTCTTTTTTCTTCTTTTGTGTCTTGAAATTTGGGGTAGAGCTCCGGACCATCGGATTTCCCTCTCCATACTCCCATTTTTTCGCTTTCAACTACTTTCACTTCAGAAATCAAATCATTAGTTTTCTTATCTTTGTGTTCATTTTTCTCTTCAGTTTTTGGAGCTCCATCTCCCTCATTTTTTTCTGATATAAACTCTATCTTCTTGTCAATTCTCCAAGTTATCTCCAATAACTTTTGTATTGTGTCCCAAATCTTTTGCAAAATTAAAGTTTCCTCTTCTGAAAATTGATCCATGTTTCCAAATTGTAAATTACTGCCACTCTAGCTTTCAAGACATATATATATAGTGTCCCAACCCCTGGTATGCCCAAATATGGGAGGGACCATACTGCTTCCCTTTTCTATCTATTGGCTCACTCTGGGAGCCATCCAGGCAGAAAGCCATTTTTTTAATGTTGCCTTTGCAATTGTTGCACAATTGCAACACACACACACAGCTTAAACACGAAATCAGTTGCAATCTTCACAAGAAAGAGGTTCCATTTTTTTCCCTTCTCCCAGTGCCGATAAAACTCTCAAAGGACAGCTTGGTAAACACTTTGTGCCCTTGGCTCTTATCACTTTTAGTTACGGAGCTTTGAAGTACAAAGACAGTGAAATCAAAGAAGAAGCAGGAACAAATGCGTAGTTTCAAAAAAAACCTCTAGCCTCTGAGTAGCAGAATTCAATTATTTCCTTCACTCTCTTAAATTATCTCAGATTTAAGAGGGTCAAAGCTCTTAAATGGAGTTTAATAGCAAATAATAGACGATTTTTGTTAGAGTAGAGAGGGAGATTTTGATCCTTAAGTTGAAAAATAAAGCAAGAAAAAGCAGAAGAAGAAAAACCGGTCCGTTCACTTTAAGAATAGGGGAGAGAGAGAAAAAAATTGCGAGGAGCACTTCAATCCACAAAGTGTAGTTACAAAAAGAAAAGCATACTAACCAAAACAATCCAATGAAGATCAATTCTGCCACTAACTTCTTCTGCTTAAGGATTTAGTTTAGCATAAAAAATAAGTTCTTTTCTGCAATTTTTTTCAAAACAGAAAGGATTCACCAGATGATCACACTTTCTCTTTCCGTTTCCTTCCGTTCCTTAGCCGTCCTCACTTCATCAGCCTAGACTGCCTTTTGTCACCAGCTTGAAGTCCTTCTCTTGTATCAATCAGAGACTTGCATTGTCCCTGAAATCAGCAAGACATCTTCCTATTCACCGTCTCTTCAAGACGGTTTAGGTCCAATTGGACCAACCAGTGGCAAAAGTATTGGTTGTAGTCTCATCGAGACCGCACATCCGTACTGTAGGGACGTTGGCTCCTCCTCCCCGACATTCTCTTTCTATCTTTCATGATTGAGAATCCTTTTGCAAAAGTTTATACAATTGTATTTTAAATAAATATGCTTTTTATTGTCCATGGTCTCCTTGTTCTTCTATGATAGAGGTTGCTTGTCTCACACGGAATTACAACAGACTTTGCCAATTTGATGTTTACCTAAATAAAAGAAATTTGTTTTCGAAGATGGACTTTGCATATTTCTTCTTTGAATGGGTTTCATCACTTGGAAACCTCACATTATTCTCCAAAAACTGATCCCAAGCAGGGATTGCTATTCAGGGTCCTGAGCCCTGGCTGCTCACCTGGAGCATTCCTACTGGGCAACAGCAAAGATTTAGGGAAGATGGCAGAAGGACGACCACCAGGGGCTCCAGAACAGAAGTGTAAACTCTGCGGTGGGCCCTGTCTTGGATTATCAGTCCAGCCACCAGATCCCCAATGGATTCCCTAGGAGACAATCCAAGTGACTCCTGTCGTGGAAGATATCGCGCACCAGATGGAGCCCGCCCAAAATCCCTGGTCAAATGGTCCTCAAGCGCAGCGATCCAGCGGATGAAGAGGGACCTGTTCAGCCAAACCACCCTTCCGGACCCACTCATCAATCACCCGATAACAACGGCCTGGGAATCCCGAGCTTGGAGTGGAGGGCAGCCACTGGACCCATAGGATCCATGGTGGATCTCAACAAAATAGCTGAATGGCAATACCAAACTGTTCTGACCTAGGCTTCATGAGAAAGCATAAATCACACTTTTAGTCCCAAACCCCCTCTTTTATTTAAACGGCTATGAATTATGGTCATTCACAGCCCGTAATGATTCACAAACAGTCTGTGAAGAGTCTGACAGATGCCTGCTCGAGTTGCCAAAGTCTTTCAGGTTAATATTGATAAGCACCCACCTTTATCTCCCTTGAAATGCTGCCAGAGACCTAATTGCCAATTAGTTTTGCAAGGCCAAACGTAGCAGTCAAACAGAGCTTCTCAGAGTTTGAACTGACCAGAATGAACTGATTGCTTCCTGCAAAGGCTAACAACTGTTTGCTCCTCTTTTATGTCTTATGGGAGGGGCCAATCATCTCCAAGCCTTGCTCCCGAGTTGCCCCTTTTGTCTTAACTGTTCGTGCCTTCTGGCAGCTCTGTGAATGCACACACTGGGAATATGCTCGCACTGTTCTTCTGCCTCGCTGATGTCAGACTCTGGAGGCAGCATATTACTATTGGATGGCATTGGCTCCCTGTCTGCCTCCAACGCAGAGCCTTTGTTCGAGCCTTCCCCAGACTCCAGGACTGGCCCATGTTCCTCCTCACTGTCCATTTCTGCTGCCAGCTCAGCAGACCACAACACCAAACGGTGATGTGCAGCCAGACCTTGGGAGAACTACCCAACCAGCTCATAATTGGACATGAAGGCAGAGGTCCACCAGGGAGGAAAGTACCCCCAAGGAGAGGCCGAACAACATGCGCTTCCAGCCTGTCAACTTTCAGTCTCACCCAGTTGTTGGGAGACCTATCCCCCCTGAGGAGAGGCAGTCTACTGCTGCTGGAGATCTACTGCCATTGCACCATTTGTCCTCAAGAGGAGAACACAGCAGTATGAGAAGAAGGAGAAACCCGCAGAGAACTCATCGAAGAACCATCCCACCCTGCCACACCTTCCACCAGTGGATCAAATTTCTCCAGGATGGATATTCTATCCGAGTATGGGATGGGTTCGAGACTGGGCTCAAATGGTGTCGGCCCAAGCTCCAGCCCCACCATCACCGCCACAGCCACTTCCATGTGCAAAAGCACTGATGCCTTTCAAGACTATGATTGATGGAACTGCAGGAAAACTTGCATTTTTCCTGAATAGAGCATGGTACTGCATCGATCGGCATGGAGATGAATTCCACGACAACGCACAGCTCGTCCAAGTCCTGGGGGATAATCTAGAGGAGGAGGCATCCAAACAGTTCACCCAGCACCATGATGAAGGCTCACCTGAACTAAACAACATGGACAACTTCCTGAGAGAGCTCAGGGCCCAATTTGAGGATTCTTCCCGAGCACAAGAGGCAGAAGCAGAAATCAAAAGCATCAGGCAGAAGGGAAACCAGCCAAGGAACTAGTGCTTGAACTCAGACACCTGGCCACTAGCCTAAGACACTGGTCAGAGAGAATCCTGGTGCACTATCTCAAGGGAAGTCCAGATGAGAAGCTGCTAAAAATTTGCCTTTGCCGTTGGCTGCCCAAGGAAAGAATCCTTGAGTGGTATTGAGTGGACACTGCTATGGACAATCTGCTCAAAGAGAACCGCAGAAGCAACATTGAAAGACAACCCTGGACCACTCGGGCACCACTCCACATCACGCCAGAGTGAGGGATGCCAAACAGCAGCCGCCCCCGCTTCAGTAAAGTGCTTCCATTGCGGCCAACAAGAGCACCGCGCCTCAGAGTGCTTGGCACCAGTCCCAGTACCTCAAGTGAGAGCACCCACTCCCCAAAAAGGGAAAAAGGCATTGAGAAAACCGTCAAAGATAAACAAGTTTGCATGCCAAGCCATCGAGGTCCTTAACCCCCAACAAACCACAAGGGAGGGAACTCTGGTGGCGGGATTACCCGTCATACAGGATGGAGACGGCGAAGAAGATGACCCGATGGTAAGTGAAGCCATCCGACCTTTTAAAATAAAAGGAATTTTAACTGTGTCCCTCACAGGTGTAGAGGGCCCCATAGATATCATTATAGACACTGCAGCTCATGATGCTTCATTAGCCCCGATTCCGTGCACAGCCTAGGTATAGAAACAAAAGCACTAATGACCCCTATCCGATTCCAACAAGTAGATGGATCCATGATAGGGGGAAGTCTGGCCACGCACGTAACCGAAAAAATAAAACTAACTGTGGGAAAGCACTGGGAAATAACCCTGTTTATAGTAGTGCCAAAAATGACTCAATCAGTAATCCTAGGTTTCATCTGGCTAGACAAATGGCGCCCAACAATAAGCTGGGGGGGTAGCTAGAGGAGAATTAAATTAGCGCTCGGCCCCAAGTCACCTCCTGAACAAAACAACCAAATTGAACCCCAGAAGACCCCCAACAAATTCCCCCCACTATCGAGACCTAGCTGAGGTTTTCAGTGAGGAGGAGTGCAACGTACTACCCGACACCCCCCCCCCCCAATCACATTGACTGTGCCATTGAGTTCATACATACCAAGTTCTTGGGGCCTTTTCAAATAATTAAAAGTAATAAAACCAGTAACTGTGCAACTTAAACTGCCTTGCTTGTTAGGCATCCAGTTTTCCATAGTAGTTTGTTAAAGCCATTTGTTATTTCCTCTTTGTGGCCAACAGATCGTGCGACTCCAAAGGTATTGATTATTGCTGGGCATGAACATTATGAAGTTAAAAGAATATTGGATTCTAGAATTTACAGAGGGCATTTACAATAATTTAATTCATTAGAAAAGGATATCCTATTTCAGAAGCCACCTGGGTAAAAATCTGGAAAGTCAATGCTAACAGATTGCTTCAGAGGTTCCAAGAAATGTATCCACACAAAACCCAAAGGGGATCTTGCGGTTGGCAGGGGAGGTTAGTTTTATATGTATATGTGGTGTTGTACTTAACCTAATTGCAATCTTTATATATTCCATGTCATTGGAGGAGTTTCCTTTCAGTTGAGGGGGGGGGGGCAACCTGTCGAGCCCGAATTTGACATATGTGTAGCCATTTTATTTAGCTCTTTATTACTCTCATTTATTCCTTTTCTTTCTCTTTAGTATGTAAGGGGGGCTTTTGGGCTCGCCACATTCTTAAGGTGAGGGGAAGGAGCGAATAGGATAGATAGTGAGGATTGTTTTGGCTAGATGACCTTCTTTCCCATGGGAACAGAGGCTGCTCCTGGGAAGGTGGAGTTTGAAGACAATGTGGATTGAGTGTTTATTGGAGAATGTGACTTTTGAGGGATATTTCTAACTTACAATACTATGTGGTGTAATTTCAGTTTGCGTTGGATCCAGAATTACAACAGATTTTGCCAATTTGATGTCTACCTAGCTAAATAAAAGAAATTTGTGTTTGAAGATGGACTTTGAACATTTCTTCTTTGAATGAGCTTCATAATTTGGAAACCTGACATGGAAAACATTCAGGACAGTTGCCAATCTTCCCAGGAGCGGATGTCCAAGAAAATTTACCCCAAGGCCAGACGATGCAATGGCCAGAGAGATTGAAAAAAAAAGAGCTATATCTCAGACTCTACAGGCTTCAGTTAGCAAGTTAGATGTTAAGATTCATGACAATAAAATTAGAAAAAAAATGAACAAGTATGGTTTGTTTGGAAGGGTTGCCAGGAGCAACCTAAAAAGGTCATAGCAGCAGAGCTGTGGTTCGCAAAGTTGCATCTGAACAAATCACAGGGCTTCTGCAATACTGCCCTTTGCACAGACCAGACCAAAGTGGAGATGTTTGGCCATAATGACATGTTTGTCATTATGTGACAAACAGTGACACATTTGACGAAAACCAAACACAACATATCAGCACAAGCATCTCATAGAAACCATCAACACGGTGGTAGAACAGTGATGATTTGGGCTTGTTTTGCAGCCACAGGACCTGGACACTTTCCAGTCTTTGAGTTGACCAGGAACTCCTCTGTATACCAAAGTATGGTAGAGTCGAAAGTGAAGCCATCTATCCAATAGCTAAAGCTTGGCTGACAAGGAATTATGGAAGAGGATAGGGACGTAAAACACATCAGCAAATCTACAACAGAATGGCTGGAAAAGAAAAGCATCAAGGTGTTGCAATGGCAGTCAAACTCCAGACCTCAACACGATTCACGGGACCTCAAGAGAGTTGTTCATAAAAAAAACACCCACAAACCTCAATGAACTGAAGCAATGTTGTAAAAAAGATGGGCCAAAATTCCTCCACAATGCTGTAAGAGACTGATAAAGTCATACAGAAAAGAATTACTTCTACTTGTTGCTGCTAAAGGTGATTCTACATATTATTGAATCAAAGATTTTTCACACATGAATTCTCCATTTTGCCTTTCTTTTTATAAAATAAATGATGACCTGAAGTAATATGCCATGTGTTGTTGTACATCTGCGGTTGTATTTGCTGACTTTTAAGAATGTCTAAGGACCAAATGATTTTTACTATATTCTGATATATAAAATCATAGAAGTTAAGGAGAGTGTACTTTCTTCTCCACATGACTATATATGGAAGTCCTGGCACCAATAGGAAAACAAATGGAAGTAAAACAACCCAGAAACGACCAGAGGCGCATCAGTCCAATCTTGTTGCCCGAAAAACATCAGGTCCATAAAAGAATAATAAAGTTGGGGGGGGCAGACTTGGAGGTCTTCTAGGCAGGAGACCCTATTCCATCCTGAACAAATAGCTATCCAATCTCCTCTTAAAGCACTCCAGTGATGGGAGCACCCACAACCTCTGGAGGGAAGCCATCCCCAAAGAATCCTCCTTAATTTAAAAGAGACTTTTTCTATCTTTCTACCAGAAGGAAAACTGCAGCTACCAGTTTCACAGCGTGCAGCACCAGTGGGCTTAAATTCGGGGAGGGAAGGAACCTGCAGCAGCAGCAGCTGAGATGCTTCAGCCCAGTTGCTTCTCTGCTTCCAGGACTCTCCTCCCACCCGCCCTCAACTCACCTTCCAGCTGCTGCTTCGACCATGGGAAAAACACAAAAGCCTCTCTGCACTCCACCTTCCTCCCATGAGTCACCCGGAAGAGGAAGTTCCTCTGCGCTTCTCCTCTCCTCACATCCTTTCTAGCAATAAAGTACTCAATGGTTTAAAACTCCCCTTTTAAGCCCAAGAACGAATGGCACTTTGCTGATGATTTTCTAGGCACAGATGTTGCCTGATCGCCATCTAGCGATCGGAGGTGGAAACACACGCTTTTCCAGGCTCCACCAAGGCTTTTGGGAGAGGTTTTCAGTGATGATATAGCAGGAGGTCGTTTTCGATTCCTAGCAACCGACCTTTACAACGGAGCCAATTAAAATAGTGAAACGTGACGCTAAACTGATTTTTGTTCCTTTGGGTCAAGTCTTGATGGTTGGCCTTGCAGTTTCCATTGGAAGGGTTTTTGGAAGTGGTTCCCCCGCCCCCCTTTCCTGCTTCCTAGGCCTGAGAGGATTGCCCAAAGTTTAACAGATTTTTGCCCTTCGGGTGGAACTGGAACTGAGCGTTTCTCTGTCTCTAATCTGGCGTCTTCATCACTACACCAAACTGGATCTTCTTCCTCCCCACAAAATATGCCCATTGACCTGTTTCTGCTGCTCCAACAGCCAATTCACTTGCACCTTTCAAGATCGATCAATCAGGGTAGAGCTGGCAGGGACCTTGGTGGTCTTCTAGTCCAGCTCCTGTTCAAGCAGGAGATCCTATTTCAGACAAATGACTAGTGAGCCTATTTTTAAAAACTTCCCGTGATGGCACAGCCACAACCTCTGAAGGCAAGCTGTTCCAGTGGTTAGTTGTTCATCCTGTTAGGAAGTTTCTCCTTAATTCTAAGTTGCTTCTCTCCTTGATTAGTTTTCATCCAATGTTTCTTGTCCTGCCTTCTGGTCTTTGGAAAATAACTTCACCCTTTGTCTTTGTGACAGCCACTGAAATATTGAAATTTTGCTATCATGGCCCCCTTTGTCATTCTTTTCATTAGACTAGACCAGTGGTGGGGAACCTTTTTGTAAACACATGCCAAAATTGTGTGTGCATGCCAACACACCCACAATGCAATGTGCCCTGCTCACCCACACATGCCTTCACAACCCCTCTGTGTGGGGGGCAGGGGGTCCCCAGGCTTCAAGAAAGTCTCTGGAGCCTGGGGGAGGGTGAATAATGGGCCCAACAGGCCAACTAGAACTTGGGTTTCCAAACTTCCGGTTGGCCCGTTGGGCCTGTTTTTCACCCTCCCCAGACTCCAGAGGCTTTCCTGAAGCCTAGGGAAGGCGAAAAGGCATACCCCAGCCCTCCGGAAGGCTGAAAATCAGGTGGACTGATTTCCAGAAGGCTGAAAATCCAGTGTATGTACCAGTGGTGGGTTTCAATTTTTTTTGTAACCTACTCTGTGGGTGTGGCCTGCTTTGTGGGAGTGGCTTGCTGGCTATGTGACTGGGTGGTAGTGGCTTGCCGCCCATGTGAACGGGTGGGAGTGGCTTTCCGGCCACGTGACCGGGTGGGAATGGCCAAGATGATGTCAGCATTCCCAGTCAAGATAGAGGTATAAATTACACAGAAAAGAAAGAGGCATCCATACACATGAATTTAACTTCTCCCTCCCCCTTTTTCCTCCCTCTCTCCCTCCCTCCCCCTCTCTCAAACAGACACACGCACACAGAAAACTTATTTTGCAAGGGGGAAAAATGCTGTCGCTTTAAATCGGAACTGAGCATGCCTGGCTGTGGAATTCTGGGAGTTGAAGTCCACAAGTCTAAAAACAGCCTCACCGGGGTTAAAGCTGACTGCACGTCACTGACTTCAAAGCAGTGGCAACAACTTAAATTCATTAAATAATAATGTTTGTTAGGGCTATGCACTGTTTTTGAATATATAGGAATGGAAAGCCCACAGCATCTACTTGGTACTTTTTAAAGCAGCTGCACCTGTTTCCTGGATTCATGAAATATCTACTTTAAAGGGTGGGGTACTATATTTACAGTCTTGTATTCTCTTCAGTACTTTGTTTGAAACAGAATCCAAAGTACCGTGCAGTACTTTGTACTAGCATTTGTACTAAAGCTAGGCAAGTTATTTTACAGGGCTCTGAGCACTCCTCCAGACAACTTTCCAGTGCTTTGAAATCCCACCAAATGATTTATACAAGCCTATTTCATACTTTCTTCTATATGGCAATCAGGGTGGTTTTACATATGGTTCACAGGTGGTCTATTTTCCAAGTACTTAGAGGGCCAAAAACTGCCTTTCCTAGTGTGGGAAGTTATCATCCAGCCCTCTCCCAGAAAAATGAAATATCCTAGGAAATATTGAAAAGGCAGAATATTTCTCTGGATATGAAAAGAAAGAAACATGTTTTAAAAGACAGAATAGTTGCCTGTAGCTTCCTGCCCATCCCCACTGTTAATGGGCCATTAAGAAAGCCAAGCTAGTCCCTTTTACATAATAAAGACTTCTCACTGCTGCCCCGGGGTGGGTGGGGGGGTGGGAGTAAAGGAATGATAATATTGGCCCTTTACTCAACTGACCACATGGCATCTGAGAACTCAACCAAATCTGGATTCAAAAAACAGCCCAGAGAATTGCCCCTGCATGGCCCTATGGGAGTCTGACAACCAATCAGAATACATTTCTTACACAGGAACAGGAAACAGAGAGGTGGGACTGAACAGGTTATAAAAAGCCTAGCAAGCCCCTCCCTCAGCCCTTCTCTTCTTCTCCACCAACATTGAAGCATGTGATCGCCTTTTCTGTTCAGGGCTCAAGCCATGTGGTCCTGTCCACCAATAAACCATCTTTCCAAGCAGCCTCCATGTCTCCAGTGTCTTTTTCCCCACTTGGAGCCAAACCCAGAAGGACATTTCTTTCATCACTAGATTGCAGCTTTAGCTTCCTTGAATGTTAACACACCTTCAAGCCATTCAAATGTAGACTAGCTCTGATCCTGGAACCATATCACATGCTTTATATATTAATATCATATTCAATGGAATCATTATTGCTAAAAAAACAGGCAGCAGTTAGAGTAGTTTGTAACAAAACATGGGCAAGTAACAAGTTGATTCACCACGACCACTTCTATTTTAGCTTATTTCTGTCTTATCTAATATTTTCCTGCAATTCTTTATTAATCCATACTATTAAAAAGAGTTCTACATAATGATACTTTTAAAATAAGTTTGATTTCCAACAGATTTCCTACTTATTAATATGAACAGGTTCTGGCCTGTTGCTTAAAAAAATAAATTCATAAATATATCCCCAATAAAAAAGAATAGTATGTTGGAGTACTGAAAAACTCAGCCAAATGAGAAAATCCAAAGAAAAAAATATTGGACTTCCTGCTAAGAAGTAACAATTTATATATAGTATGCACAATTCTTTTAGTTAAATTATTGCTGAACAATTTATAATAGTTGTATCAAAGTATTATTCTAAGATATTTCCCACTACTACCCTACTTCCTAGATGTTCACTATTGTCTCTCTCTCTCCCCCTCCCCTAAGATTTAAGGGCATGTGAAACAGTTTTGATGAAAGTTGTATGATATGAAACTTATCTCCTTTGAAATAAAGTTTGGTTTTAATTCTCCAATGAATCAAAAGGAATGTTTCACGCTTGTTACACAGCATTTGTTTTAGCTTTCCATAGCTCTCCCCAAAACCAGCCAAGGAAGATAAAACCGCAGAAATTTAATACTGTTGTGCACAGCTTTGCACTAAATGATCTGTATAGTAAGCCAAAAATAGTTTAAGATTATAATTAGCCCACCTGTTTCCCCCATTAACATGCAAATACATTTTTCTTGTTCAGAGACTGCATGAGAGATTTCCCAGTCCTTGCAAAATATTGCACATCCACATAAAGGGAGCAGCAACTCGTCTGTGAAGGGAGGGAGCTCGGCTTTTCTCTGCCATTTAAAGGCTGCAGCATGGAGAATCCCACCTTTTTTCCCCTCCCTCCATTTACAAAGGAGCTGCAGCTCCCTTTATGCTCCCCCAGCCCCCTCCCTCCTGGAGGGGTCGAAGCAACTGAAAGGGACAGGCAGGCTGCCACAGCTTTACTGAGAAGAGAAACTTCTTGGCTCTGGCTGCACCGGATCTTGATATAGCGCGTGTGTGATCAGAACAACCACACGGCTCATCTGCACTGGCTCTCTCCCTGGCAACGGGCTGGCAGTTGCGGGTGCGCCACACTGCTTCACTGCTTTCACTGATTAAATGGCAGCAGGTCTTTTTCGAGTCCTAGCAACCAACCTTTGCAATAGAGCAAGTGAAATAATGAAACGTGATGCTACAGTCTCATTTTTGGTGCCTTTAGGTCAATCTTGATGCCTACCCTTGCAGTTTCCTTGGCAAGGGTTTTTGGAAGGGATTCCCCCCCCCCCTTCCCTGCCCTCTAAGTGTGTGAGGACTGGCCAAAGTTGAACAGATGGTTTTGCCCTTCATTTGGGACTGGAACCGAGCGTTTCCTTGACTCTAACCTGGTGCCTTCACCACTACACCAAACTCTAACAGTAAATTCAAGGATACAACTTTCAAGATCAATCAATCAATTAATTTGAATAGATCTGAAACCTTGACCTTGGAGGTCAGGAGTCCAACCTCCTGCTCAAGCAGGAGATGCTAAATTGCTTCTCTGTCTGAAGGAAATGGTATTGACTCTTTTATAAAATGTTAAAAGGATTACTTTTATATTCTTTTACAATGTTAAATGTATAAGCCATTATATTCTCGCCTAAAATTTATGTTTGCTAACCATAAAATGTGTTCAGTATACAGGACAAGATAACCTTTGTTATTCCAAGCCCTTTATAGATGCCTACGTATACGTTAGATAGGAAGCCATCTGCTCAGACGAAAGGCATCAGAAAAAACCAAATAAGAGATAGGGACCTCTCAAGAAATTGTCAAGTTGACCATTTACAATATGGAATGACAAAAGAAACGACGTAAATGAATGAGCATAAGGGGGAGAGTTTATTAGGAGTAAAGTGTATAAAATGTATTGTTTGAATGCTATTCTTTGCTCTCCTTGTACTTGATCCACTTGGGAAGGATACTTGGAGTCCACCTTTGCAAACGCTTTTTATTTTTCTGTAAATAAAAGTTTTTGAATTGTGACCCAGACTTGTCTCTGTGTTGAGAGGATTTAATAATTGAGTTTTTATCTCACATTAGTTTCCATCCATTGTTCCTTGTCCTGCCTTCTGGTGCTTTGGAAAATAAGTTGACTCCCTCCTCTTTATGGCAGCCCCTGAAATATTGGAATACTGCTATCATGTCTCCCCTTGTTCTTCTTTTCAGAGTCTAGTGGTCTGCAACATTAAGCACACAAAGAACCATTTGGACCCATTTTCCACAGAAAACACTGGGAGTCACAAAACCTGCGTGGATGTGGCCAACTCGATGTCGCTGACTTCCACCCAGTCACATGACACACACACAACCCAGCCATGTCTACACAGGTTTGTGGCTCAGTCATTTCTTTTCTCTGGGAAACAGGTATCTCTGGGAGTGTGTCTCTTCTCTCGCCTTCCCTAGACTTTCTCTCTCTTTCTTTCTCTCTCGCTCTCGTGTGTGTTCCTCAAAAAATAAAACTCTTTTGGTGCCCTGCTGTGGCTTCCTGCTGGCTGAACCTACCACTGGCTGGCCCCACCGCTCCACCTCCGTCGGTTCTCGCCTGTCAGAGGTAACGGCAACGGTGGGAGATGGAGACTCACTCCATATTCCAGAGCAGGAGAGAAGCCCTATACTTCTTCCGGCCCTTCTTGGTGCTGTGCGCACCTCTGTAGCTCAGGGATACGCATGACTTTCTCTCCGCCCCGAGACATTGGGCTGCCCTGGCTGCAGTTGATGCTCCTCTGCAATTGATCTCTCCCACTCTGGAATATGGAGCGAGTCTCCATCCATTGCCTTCGCCTTTATTCTCTGACAGGCGAAAATCTTTGCGAGGGACTCGTTTTTTCCAAGCTTGATCCCTGGGTCAGGCATGCAACGTTCGGTAGGACCAGCTGCCTTTCCCCGCCTGAAGACGGAGCATCCTTGCCAAAGATTCTGGCCTGTCAGCTGGGCAATCCGCCAACTCCGTCTGCCTTCGCTGCACGTTGGCCAAGCCCAGCCACTCACATGAGGGTAGCCCCAAGAAAGGCTGCTCAGAGCAACTCTTCTCTCTAGTGAGATTTAAGCTCTGCAAGGATGCAGACAGAAAGAATCTCTCCTATCTAGATGTGGTTTTGAAGCAAGGAGAGTGGATGCTTCCAGATATTGTCCCATGTTTCATGATTCTATTGATCAGATGAAGCTGGAAATCATTTAGCGGCTGTGCACGCAAACAAGAACTTCATAAATATTTATGGCACAACACCTCCCTAATCTTGAGAAGCTAAGTAGGTCAGGCTTCACTCTTCAAGGTTTGTTCAGTTGCAAAAGTAGGTTTTGGGGAGTTATCCTGCACTCCCATTTCCTTGGCAAGGTTTTTTGAAAGCAGATTTCCCCTTTCCCAGGCCTGCAAGGACAGGACAGGCCAAAGTTTGAGATGGCTTTGTGCCTAAAGCATGATCAGAAATGGGCGTCTAGCCTGGTGACCACCAAAATGGGCTTGGTGGCCTGAGTGGGGACTTATGGCTTTTGACCTCACCCTGTGGACCATCCCCTCTGACACTTAGTTTGGCTTTATTTAATTTTGCTTATTATTATTATTATTATTATATAGCCCTGTGTAGTGGTGGGATTAGAATAATTTAACAACTGGTTCTCTGGCTGGATAGGCAATTGTGATTGTGTGGGTGATGTCACTAATCACACACAGCCATGCCTCCCGGCCGCTCGCCTCAAAGGCAAAGTAGGATTCAGCCAACTGGCCGCCACTGCCTATTTTGGTGGGTGTTTTCAGGCCCCAAAACAGCCAATAAACACCCCGCCAAAAAGCCTGAAAAATGGCAGGGGCAGGGCCAGTGAGTGGTGGGAAATGCTGGTTCACCGAACTGCACAGAATCTTAACTACTGGTTCGCCTGAACCGGTAGCACCCCACCTCTTGCCCTGTGAGAGATTCAGGCGGTAGGGGAACATTGCAAGCCTTTCCAACTCCTAAAAATAGTATGATGAGATGGTGCACTAAAATGTGACACCAAGGAGAGAAAAAACCTGTTCTGGTCTTGGTTGTTGTATGTCCATCATGTAATGACAGCAAGAAAAAAAATCGTAACCTGTCTTTTTCACTGGTGTTGGGGAAACAAACAATCTTGGAATTCTTTGATGCCTCATTCCTGACACAATCTGAAAAAAATGCTTGATATACTGAATTCCTGGAACTGTTCGGAAAAGTTGAACTTTGAACTCTTTGTCTTCTCTTGCTTTCTCTTTATAAGTGGAGTCACAATCTGTACCTTTAGCTCCTATCCCCGAGAGATGCTGGCTGGGCAATTCTGGGGCTGAAAATCTCAGGGGCATGCAGGGAGAAAAAGGCTGGGACTCTGTACATGGCATTTCCATCATCCACCATTATAAAAGTGCAAAGAACACTCTAAAAATATTCTTACATCATTGCACAATTTCTACAAAAATAAATACAGGTAATACCCGGAGGTACAATCATTCCCTTAGCAAACATTCCTTACATGATAAGTGCTCCCTAGTGTTAACCAATAAATCCCGAGATTATTAATATTGTAGCATGGGGCAATTGTTCACCCTTACAAATGACTGCAGTGGCTCTGCAACATTCACCCCGCATATTCATGTACCTCCCCCAGCCAGGTTTCCACAGGCACTTTGCCTGTGGAGAGTCACTTACCTTTCAAAGACCCCCTCTCTGTTGTGGTTTCTTTGCCCGCATTCGCAGAGAACAGATGCCTGACATACTGCGAGATCAGTAGCGTGAGATCATGTCTAATCTCACACTTTACGCCTCCATTCCCTGTGAATTGAGACCTGGATGTTTGAAATGTTTATTCCATTTGTATGCCGCCCTATCCCGAGGGACTCATGTTTGCAAATGGAGGGAAGGTTTGGCCCTTTACGCCTTCCCTCTTTTTGACATTTCCTTACCAAAGCCTACAGGGAAGTTGCATTGCTGTAGACTTCAGCAGCCCTTTGCAAAAAACATTTGTTGGCACCAGTGGAGCTTGGGAGGAGTGGGTACGTCACCCCAAAGTCCTGTTCCTACAGGCAAATGCTTTTTGCAAAGGGCTGTCAAAACCTACAAAGAGGCAATGCTCAAGTGATATGCGGACAGGAAAGCAGCCCCGAGAGGTTGCTTTCTCGGCACCCAAGGTCTCATCTGGCTAATTTGGGATGAGAAAGCAGGGAATGCAAGGGCGAATGCAGGGAGTGATGTCGTTCAATGTAAGAGATTCACTCTCATGAATTCTTGAGCTACGGATGGAATGGGCAGGATCGAGAACTACGTGTATCCAGCAACTTCTGCTGTTAGTGACCAGATAGGGATTATCATATTGCCATTCTTCCTTCTTCCCTTCTAATACCATTACATATTTGCTTATAAAAAATTAGACAAATTCCTTACAGTCAAATTTAGCAGTCAGTTTGTCAGCTGGATTTACAATGTGACATTACAAAGGAACTTTAAATCTTCTCTACACTCATTACTTAGGGCCTCAGGATGATTTTCTTGTGTGCAATAACGGTGGAATGTTTCCTGACGCATCATCCACACTCGGGGAACTCAAAAGGTTTCTTCTCTGTGTGTACAAGCATATGATTGAGAAGGCAAGTCCACAGTCTGGACACTCATATGGTTCCTTTCCTGAGGTAGATTACAAGGTTGGAATTCCATCTAAAACTTTTTCCACAAACGGAACAATCAAACGGTTTCTCTCCTGTGTGAATCATCTGGTGTTGAACCAAGGTTGAATTGTGACTGAAACTTTTCTTATAGTTAGACATTTAAAGGGTTTCTCTCCTGTGTGAGTCCTCTGGTGTGAAATGAGGTGAGAATTTTGACTAAAACTGTTCCCGCAGTCAGGACATTTAAAGAGTTTCTTGCCTATGTGGATCCCCTGGTGTATTATCAGGTTGGAATTATCACAGAAACATTTCTCATAATCAGGACATTCAAATGGTTTCTCCTTGGTGTGAGTCCATGTAGCCATGCTCGCTAAAGCATTTACCACATTGGAAGCACGTGTAGGGCTTCTCTTCTGCATGAGTCCTCTGGTGCACCACAAGCTGGGATCTCTGAGAGAAACCTTTCCACAATCAGGACATTCTTGCCAAAATGTTTACCACAGTCAGGCCATTTAAAGGGTTTCCCTCCTGTGTGAATCCTCTGGTGTTGAAGCAGGGTGGAACTCTGACTGAAACTTTTCCCACAGTCGGGACATTTAAAGGGTTTCTCTCCTGTGTGAGTCCTCTGGTGTTCCACGAGGTGTGAATTTTTACTGAAACTTTTCCCACAAACAGGACATTCATAGGGTTTCTCTCCTGTGTGAATCCTCTGGTGTTGAACCAGGGTGGAATTGTGACTGAAACTTTGCCCACAGGCAGGACATTTAAAGGGTTTCTCTCCTGTGTGAGTCCTCTGGTGTTCCATGACGTGGGAATTTTTACTGAAACATTTCCCACAAATAGGACATTCAAACGGTTTCTCTCCTGTGTGAGTCCTCTGGTGTTGAACCAGAGTAGAATTCTGACCAAACCTTTTCCCACAGTCAGGACATTCAAAGGGCTTTTCTCCTGTGTGAGTCCTATAGTGCTTCATGAGGTGGGAATTCTGACTGAAACCTTTCCCACAAACAGGACATTCATAGGGCTTCTCTCCTGTGTGAATCCTCTGGTGGCCAACAACGCTGGAATTCTGACTGAAACTTTTTCCACAGTCAGGGCATTTAAAGGGCTTTTCTCCTGTGTGAGTCCTCTGATGTTTCACCAGGCTGGAATTGTGACTGAAACTTTTCCCACAATCAGGACATTCAAAGGGTTTCTCTCCTGTGTGAATCCTCTGGTGTTGAACCAGGCTGGAATTGGTACTGAAACATTTACCACAATCAGGACATTCAAAGGGTTTCTCTCCTGTGTGAGTCCTCTGGTGTGTCACAAGGCTGGAATTGGTACTGAAACATTTGCCACAATCAAGACATTCAGAGCGTTTCTCTCCTGTGTGAATCCTCTGGTGTCTCACCAGGCTGGAATTCCAACTGAAACTTTTCCCACAATCAGGACATTGAAAGGGTGTCTCTCCTGTGTGAATCCTCTGGTGTTGAACCAGGCTGGAATTCTGAATGAAACATTTCCCACAATCAGAACATTCAAAGGGTTTCTCCTTGGTATGAGTCCATGTTGTCATGCTCGCTAAAGCATTTACCCCATTGGGAGCACTTGTAGAGCATCTCTCCTGTGTGGATCCTTCCATTAAACAAAACGGATTTGTTCTGATCAAAAGTTTTGCCGCAGAGTATATTTAAGGCTTTTCTCCAGTCTAGATCCTCTCAGGCATAATCAACTATGATTTGCAAGTTGTATCTTTCCCACAACTGGTGTGTATATGGAGATTTTCCACAACTCATATTACTGAGAAGGCCAAAAATGTGGATGATCCCTTGTTTAGTGGTGCTTTGATTTAGTGGTGATTTTCTTCCTCCCAGAGTGAGGCCTGCAACACGGTCTGCTCTACATGGCTTTCCAATTGACCTTTACCTCCCCATTGACTTTTTCACTTCCCTCTTTTCCTGAATGGAAAAATTATTGCCCTTCACTTTTCATGTAACGTATGCTTGAATTTCACCCTTTACTTTTCCCAGCTAGAAATAACTTCTTGATGTTCTCTTGTTTCTTTTTCACCTGCTGAGGAATGTGAAGAATTGTGTGGCTCTCGGAAGGAAATTGAAAATATTTTGATTTCTGGACTGACTTGCTTTGATATTCAATGTTGCTTGTTATCCTCAGTTGTCCAGAGTGCTCTTATTGCCTTCCTCTTTGTCTGTAAGATTCAAATAAAATTGTGCATAAAATGGTTGCATAAGATGAGAAAAAAAAATAAAAGTTTACAAAGAAAAAGCAAACATGCTCCAATGCTCCAATAAGCTCTTTCATTAATCATGATTCATTTAACGCATGGAAGTATACCCAGATCCAAGTTCGAATATCCATTCAATGACAACATTTACTTGTTGACTGGGTCAATCACAAATTCTCAGCAGTGCAAAAGGTTGTTTTCAAATACAATCAAGTGAAAAAAGAAAGTAGCCCATGGTAGATAATTTAAAAAAAAAACAAAAATGATTTTTTAAAATTTAAATAGGATGTTTTTAAAATTTAAATTAAATTGTTTTCATTTAAACTGTTTTTATTTTGGTAAATTTGGAGTAAAAATATATCTAAAGATACCGTATTTTTCAGAGTATAAGATGTTCCGAAATATAAGACACACCTAGATTTTGGAGAGGAAAACAAGGGAAAAGTATCTGCCTCTATCTCCCAGCAATCTGCCTCCTTGCAACAAACAGTACAGCCAATATACAGGGCGGGGCATAACCTTTTCCTAGGGGGTCACAGCAACACTTGTAATAACAACACAAATAATTCATACACCATTCGAAAGCCCATCAAAAACTGAGTTTATTGACACGATTTAATAGTCAGTATGACCACCATTAGCCCTTCGAACAGCATTCAAACGAGGTGCCTCTCGAAAGGCAATGCATTTTATTCTGTCAATGATCCTTTGTTCTTCCGAATCGAATTTTCCAGCCATTCTTAAAGCAAATTTAACATTTAATAGCTCATTCAATTCAGTTTTTTATGGGCTTTAAAATGAGGTGTTGCGGAAGTTGTAAACTGCTGTCGATCTTGCTGTGACCCCCTAGGAAAAGGTTATGCCCCGCCCTAGAATTGCAAAATAATGACTGTTTGAAGATTTGTTGTGTTCTTATCCACCTCGTTTGAATGCTGTTCGAAGGGCTAATGGTGGTCATACTGACTATTAAATCGTGTCAATAAACTCAGTTTTTGATGGGCTTTCGAATGGTGTATGAATTATTTGTGTTGTTATTACAAGTGTTGCTGTGACCCCCTAGGAAAAGGTTATGCCCCGCCCTGTACACTGTTTGTAGTGTTATATTTCAGACTATACTCGAACAGATGCTGTTAAAATTGATGTGCTAACCCTAAATGTAACGCTAACCCTAACCCTAAACATAACGCTAAACCTAACCCTAAACGTAACACTAAACCTAACCCTAAACCTAACCCTTACCTTAAGTTAAACCGGCTTTCTGTTGACGCGCTGTTATAAAGCACCCTTCTGTCTCCACGCTGTTGTCGGCGCGTTGATGACATCGCGGTTTGAGCGACACGGTTTTGTCAGCGCGCTTTTGTCGTGCGGACTTTTGTCGGGTCATGGTTTCAGGCTGCAGGGATTGCTATAGCTTATTGAAACTTCCACAAGCCCCCGTTTGCTGCAAAGAGGTAAATGGCTGGGAGCAGAGACCAAAGGGTTTGGGCCCATAGGTGGGTGAGTGGGTGGGGCTACATTCAGTATATAAGACGTACCCTAATTTTCACCCTCTTCAGGGGGAGGTGCATCTTATACTCCGAACAATACGGTAGTTTTCTATTTAAGATACATTAATTATTTGGTTTATTTAGCATGAAAAGGAGCTTAATTATGTAACATTTACATTTTTGGTAAACTCATTTAATGAATTCAAGCTTTTCAAGTTATAGAGGAAACCTTCATTTTGTTTGCAAGTAATAATATAAAAGATTCTAACTACCAGCAAGAAAGAATGCTTATATTTAAAGAGCACCTGTCATTTCAGATCCATCATGGCAGCACCTGTTAGCGGACATCCACTCACCTACTGCCCGCCACCTCCCCCATCTTGTTGGGTCATTGCCACATCACCAATTAAAGGAAATGGCACTGTCAGTGAATCAACAGTGGGTCAGAGGAGGAGCCGCTGTGGGATAGAAAGGACAGATGCTCTTTAAAAATTATGATTTAAATTGAGTTGATTTAAGTCAAGCCTTTTCACTAGTGAAAAGAAATTTGTTTTTGAAGATGGACTTTGCACATTTCTTCTTTGAATGAGCTTCATAATTTGGAAACCTGACATGGAAAACATTCAGGACAGTTGCCAATCTTCCCAGGGGCGGATGTCCAAGAAAATTCACCCCAAGGCCAGACGATGCAATGGCCAGAGAAATTGAAAAAAAAAAAAGAGTTATATCTCAGACTCTACAGGCTTCAGTTAGCATGTTAAATGTTAAGATTCATGACAATGAAATTAGAAAAAAACTGAACAAGTATGGTTTGTTTGGAAGGGTTGCCAGGAGAAAGCCTCTTCTCTCTAAAAAGGTCATAGCAGCAAGGCTGAGGTTCGCAAAGTTGCATCTGAACAAACCAGAGGACTTCTGCAATACTATCTTTTGCACAGACCAGACCAAAGTGGAGATGTTTGGCCATAATGACATGTTTGTCATTATGTGACAAACAGTGACACATTTGACGAAAACCAAACACAACATATCAGCACAAGCATCTCATAGAAACCATCAAGCACGGTGGCAGAGCAGTGGTGATTTGGGCTTGTTTTGCAGCCACAGGACCTGGACACTTTCCAGTCTTTGAGTTGACCAGGAACTCCTCTGTATACCAAAGTATGGTAGAGTCAAAAGTGAGGCCATCACTTCCTGGGAGGAGCCTGCTGATGGTGGCAGCTTAAAATTAGCTGCCTCCGAATTCCTGGTCACGTATCTGTTTAGATGATCATCCATCTGACGTCTTAACAGGTTTTCTTATCCTTCAGGCAAGAAGGGAAGAAGAATAGTTTTGCTGGCAAATGCCCTTCGATTTTTGCAGCTTTTGTGCCTGCAGAGAGAGGGGGGCCAGCCCAAAGCAGAACGGCGTCCGTGCTGGGAACTTCAAACTGCCTTGTGCAGTACAAAGTAAGGTCTCCCCCACTCAGTTCAAAGCTTTGATTTATTTGATCTTATCACAAGCTGAATTTGTTTACGTGGACATTAATTGTTTATCAAGATTTTAGCTTCTTTTTATAGCACAAAATATAGCACAAAACCAGGATAGAATTACCTACAGACAGCTTCTTATCTCGGAAAGGGGGCTATAATTAAAATCTTTAGAGGTATTAAAAGAGGAGAAGGTAGTTCAAACATGGTTCCAGTATGGGCAATTACAGGCTAGGTGGAAAATAGATCAAAAATTGGTTTTATTCAAGTTGAGGATAATCTGTTTAAACAAATAAGAGATCAAAGCTTAATGCATATAAAGAGGATATATAATGTATTAATACAGATGGATTCGGAAACAGAATTAGTTAAAGATTGTATGATAAAGTGGGCTCAAAACATTGAAGAACCAATAATGCTGGATACATGGGAAAGAATCTGGGTAAGAAATGTGAAATTTACACAAGCTCAAAACCTGAGAGAAAATTTTTATAAGATGTTCTATAGATGGCATTTAGATCCTAAAAAGCTGGTTTCTATGTATCCAAACTTACAGCCTAAATGTTGGAGATGTGGCTCTATCGATGCTACATATTTTCATATATGGTGGACCTGCCAAAAGGTTAAGGCATTTTGGATAAAAATATGGTGGATTATGCAAAATATCTTTAAAAGAAGGATAAAGTTTACTCCTCAGTTATTCTTACTAGGTATATGTACTGACTTTACAGTGGTAGAGACTAACTTGATTCTGCACCTAATAACGGCAGCAAGACTGTTGGTGGCGCAATACTGGAAGAAGGAAGACTTGCTTACAACTCAAGAATGGACATTGAAAGTTACAAACTTAGCCGAGATGGCTAAAATATCGGCATATCTTTTTTTATCCTTCAAAAGTTTTATTTCTTTTAAAACACAAATATTTCAACATTCCTCAATCAATAAAACATCGAAATACAATTTTTTTGTATGCCCCTCCCTCCCTCCCTCCCCCCCAACCCCCCTCCTCCTCCCCCCCCGACTTCCCAGAACCCGTACACGGTATGGATTTTTAACAAACACAGTCTAAAATCTATTGAGAAAAAAGAAACAAAGAAATTAATGACATTCTGCATTGACCTTAGCTTCTTCTTGCTGAGCTAACTTTAAACAATTTAAATCGTTTCTGATCTTAAGCATAGGCTAACTGGAATTTCTTGGTCCCGTATTTATTTTGTATATATTCAATCCATTTTTTCCAGTCTCGTTTATATCTCTCATTTGAGTGATCTTTAAGATATGCCGATATTTTAGCCATCTCGGCTAAATTTGTGACTTTCAATGTCCATTCTTGAGTTGTAGGCAAGTCTTCCTTCTTCCAGTATTGCACCACCAACAGTCTTGCTGCCGTTATTAGGTGCAGAATCAAGTTAGTCTCTACCAGTGTAAAGTCAGTACATATACCTAATAAAAATAACTGAGGAGTAAACTTTATCCTTCTTTTAAAGATATTTTGCAAAAATATCGGCATATCTTAAAGATCACTCAAATGAGAGATATAAACGAGACTGGAAAAAATGGATTGACTATATACAAAATAAATACGGGACCAAGAAATTCCAGTTAGCCTATGCTTAAGATCAGAAATGATTTAAATTGTTTAAAGTTAGTTCAGTAAGAAGAAGCTAAGCTCAATGTAGAATGTTATTAATTTCTTTATTTCTTTTTTTTCTCAATAGATTTTAGACTGTGTTTGTTAGAAATCCATACCGTGTACGGGTTCTGGGAAGTCGGGGGGGGGGAAGGAGGAGGGGGTTGGGGGAGGGGGGAGGGGTATATATTAGGCTAGACAAGAATTTGGTGGTAAACAAGAATTATTTTGACATACAAACAATTGTACTTCGATGTCTTACTGATTGAGGAATGATGAAACGTTTGTCTTAAATAAAACTTTTGAACTCAAAAGTGAGGCCATCTATCCAATAGCTAAAGCTTGGCTGACATGGAATTATAGAAGATAATGGTCGTAAAACACATCAGCAAATCTACAACAGAATGGCTGAAAAAGAAAAGCATCGAGGTGTTGCAATGGCAATCAAACTCCAGACCTCAACACGATTCGTGGAACCTCAAGAGAGTTGTTCATAAAAAAACACCCACAAACCTCAATGAACTGAAGCAATGTTGTAAAAAAGATGGGCCAAAATTTCTCCACAACACTGCAAGGGACTGATAAAGTCATACAGAAAAGAATTACTTCTACTTGTTGCTGGTAAAGTTGATTCTACATATTATTGAATCAAAGATTTTTCACACATGAATTCTCCATTTTGGCTTTCTTTTTATAAAATAAATGATGACCTGATGTAATATGTCATGTGTTGTTGTTCATCTGCGGTTGTATTTGCCGACTTTTAAGAATGTCTAAGGACCAAATGATTTTTACTATATCCTGATATATAAAATCATAGAAGTTAAGGAGAGTGTACTTCCTTTTCCACATGACTATATATGGAAGTCCTGGGGAGAGATTATACATTTGGAGATATATACATTCAGAGGGAAATAATACACAGCCCTACAATAGGGAGAAATCATATGTTTTTGAAGCCCGAAAAATATCTCAAAATGGTTACAGTCAAACCTTCTGCGCGAAAGTTAATCAGGAATTTAATCAATTTGATGATTGCTCATATGTTGAGATGGCATGATTGAAGTTCAGGCCTCAACAGAGTTCTGAGGCCATGGAAACGTTCACAGGAAACCAGTAGCCTGTGGGTTTGGATATGTGACCAGAACCACAGAAAGCATGCTTGGCTATTTTTATAATTTCTACAGCTTATGTGCCAGCTGCCTCTTAGTGTATGTAAGTGAAAGGGAAAGGGAAAAAAAAGTACATATCCGCTTTGCACTATGCGCTTGGTTCCTTCCTTCTTAGGAAGGACTCATATTTATTCAGATGAATAAAAACATTATTTAATCAACACACAGGCTTGAACTGTCCTTAATTTTACTGAGCCACACCTGTCAATCTGGATGACACTAGCTTTACAGATGTTGTGGCTTTAACTGATGAAATGATGCCTAAAGACTCTGCAATATTTAAAGCACCTGTTTTGCCCATGGTAGCACTGAGCTCCACTAAAGGCAGAAAATATTTCCCACAACTTCTTTGGTGACATCCCAATTGAAGTAGTCCTCACTTACTGACTGCAATTGGGACTGGCATCAGTGTCACTAAGTGGCCCGATCGTGAAGCACGATGCCACAACAATGCTAACTTACATTTTTCTTCCTACGATTTATTTAGCTTTTAATGTGTATGTATCTTTTTATGTCCCTAAGCTGCCCACAGTAGTGTCATGGTAAGGTTGGTGGTTAGGTTAGGTTTATTGGTTTTGTATGCCGCCCACTCCCGAACGACTCCGGGTGGTCAATAAACTTTATAAATAAATACAACTGAACAATCAAAACATTTGTTAATAGCTATTGTTAAAAAAGTGTCGGGTTAAGCGGAGTTGAATCGGGTTAATACATGGATGGGGGCACCAATAGGAAAACAAATGGAAGTAAAACAACCCAGAAACGACCAGTGGGACATCAGTCCGATCTTGTTGCCCGAAAAACATCAGGTCCATAAAAGAATAATAAAGTTGGGGGGGGGGGACAGACTTGGAGGTCTTCTAGGCAGGAGACCCATTCCATCCTGAACAAATAGCTATCCAATCTTCTCTTAAATCACTACAGTGATGGTAGCACCCACAACCTCTGGAGGGAAGACATTCCCAAAGAATCCTCCTTAATTTAAAAGAGGTTTTTAAAATCTTCCCATCAGAAGGAAAATTGCAGCCACCAGTTTCACAGCGGGCAGCACCAGTGGGCTTAAATTCGGGGAGGGAAGGAACCTGCAGCAGCAGCAGCTGAGATGCTTCAGCCCAGTTGCTTCTCTGCCTCCAGGCCGTGGAGGGAACCGAACAGCCCGACTTGCTCCAGGACTCTCCTCCCACCTGCTCACCTTCCAGCTGCTGCTTTGATCCTGGGAAGAACACAAAAGCCTCTCTGCACTCCACCTTCCTTCCATGAGTCATCCGGAAGAGGAAGTTTTTCTGCGCTTCTCCTCTCCTCCCATCCTTTCTAGCAATAAAGTACTCAATGGTTTAAAACTCCCCTTTTAAGCCCAAGAACTTTGCTGATGATTTTCTAGGCACAGATGTTGCCTGACCGCCACCTAGCGACCGGAGATGGAAACACACGCTTTTCCAGGCTCCACCAAGGCGTTTGGGAGAGGTTTTCAGTGATGATATGGCAGCAGGTCGTTTTCGATTCCTAGCAACCGACCTTAACAACGGAGCCAATTGAAATAGTGAAACGTGACGCTAAGCTTTGTTTCCCCCCCCCTTTGGGTCAAGTCTTGATGGTTGGCCTTGCAGTTTCCATTGGAAGGGTTCTTGGAAGTGGTTCCCCCTCCCCCCCTTTCCTGCTTCCAAGGCCTGAGAGGATTGGCCAAAGTTTAACAGATTTTTGCCCTTTGGGTGAGACTGGAACTGTCTCTAATCTGGTGTCTTCATCACTACACCAAACTGGATCTTCTTCCTCACCGCAAAATATGCCCATTGGCCTGTTTCTGCTGCTCCAACAGCCAATTTAAGACTGCACTTTTCAAGATTGATCAATTAGGGTAGAGTTGGCAGGGACCTTGGTGGTCTTCTAGTCCAACCCCCTGCTCAAGCAGACCCTATTTCAGACAAACAACTATTCAGCCTATTTTTAAAAAGTTCCTGTGATCACACAGCCAACGCCTCTGAAGGCAAGCTGTTCCAGTGGTTGGTTGTTCACCCTGTTAGGAAGTTTCTCCTTAATTCTAAGTTGCTTCTCTCCTTGATTAGTTTTCATCCAATGTTTCTGGTTTCGGAAAATAACTTCACCCCTCCTCTTGGTGACAGCCACTGAAATATCGAAATTTTGATATCATGGGCCCCTTTGTCATTCTTTTCATTAGACTAGACCAGTGGTGGGGAACCTTTTTGTAAACATGTGCCAAAATTGTGTGTGCATGTCAACACACCCACAATGCAATGTGCCCTGCTCACCCACACATGCCTTCACAACCCCTCTGCTTGGGGGGCAGGGGGTCCCCAGGCTTCAAGAAAGTCTCTGGAGCCTGGGGGAGGGTGAATAATGGGCCCAACAGGCCAACTAGAACTTGAGTTTCCAAATTTCCAGTTGGCCTGTTGGGCCTGTTTTTCACCTTCCAGAGGCTTTCCTGAAGCCTGGGGTGGGCGAAAAGGCATCACCCAGCCCTCCGGAAGGCTGAAAATAAGCTGGACTGATTTCCAGAAGGCTGAAAATCCAGTGTATGTACACTGGAGCTGACGGCTCGGATGCCGGCAGATATGGCTCCATGTGCCACCTGTGGCACACGTGCCATAGGTTTGCAATCACGGAAGTAGACATACCCAGTTCCTGGAACCATTCCATGTTTTAACTTCTAGGCCCCTAATCATCTTTGTTGCTCTTCTCTGGATGCTTTCAAGAGTCTCAATATATTTTTATATCGTGGTGACAAGAATTGCATGCAGTATTCCAAGTGTGCTCTTACTAAGGCTTTGTAAAGCAGTAGTATAACTTCACATTATCTTAATTATATCCCTCTATTAAACCAGTCTAGGATTGTATTGGTTATTTTGGCTGCTGTGTTGGATCACATTTAAGTGATTGTCCTAGGATTTCAAGATCCCAATCAATTACTGGCATTAAACCAGGTTATACTTAGGTTGTATCTATGCAGTTTGCTTTTCTTTTTCTAAGTGTAAATGATTGATTATTGATCTGTGTTGAATATTACTTTCTTAGATAGGGCTCACTGTTCAAGTCTGTCAGTTTGGATCTTGTCTTCTGGAGTGTTGGCAATTCCTGCCAGCTTAGTATTGTCTGCAAATTTGATGAGTTCCCCTCCTTGTCTAGATAGTTTATGAAGATTTTGATGAATACTGGGCCTAAAACTCAATCTGGGGGTACCCCACTGCTTACTTCCCTCCATGTGGTTGTAGTTCCATTGAGGATTACACGTTGAATAGGATTTGTCAGCCAGTTAGAAACCCATCTTGTGGTGTTGTGTATACCACATTTTTCTAGTTTGCCAAGAAATAGCTTGTGATCTAAATAGGAGGGATACGGGGGACCCCTTGCAGGGTAGGGCTGAAGACTATGTCCAGTTCTTAGCAGACAAAGTTGCTCGGTTTCGGTCGGATTTGGACTCCACTTCTGCAGATCCAGCCGAGGCACAGGTAGATAATTCGGTAGACCATCGCTGGGTTGAGTTTCAGGATGTTGCCCCAGGGGACGTGGACAAGGCCATGAGAGCTGTGAGTGCCTCCACTTGCGTACTGGACCCGTGCCCCTCCTGGCTGGTTGCCAACAGCGGAGAGGTGGCACGGGGCTGGATCCAGGCGGTTATTACCGCCTCTCTTCGGAAGGGGCACTTCCCCGCCGCACTTAAAGCGGCGGTGGTGGGACCCCCTCCTGAAGAAACCATCTTTGGATCCAGCCATCCTTAACAACTACCGTCCAGTCTCCAACCTTCCCTTTGTTGGGAAGGTTGTTGAGAAGGTGGTGGCCTCCCAGCTTCAGCGGTCCTTGGAGGAAACCAGCTACCTAGACCCATTCCAGTCCGGCTTCAGACCTGGTTACAGCACAGAAACCGCTTTGGTCGCATTGACCGATGATCTCTGGAGAGCCAGGGATGGAGGCCGCGCCTCCATCTTAGTTCTCCTTGACCTCTCGGCGGCTTTCGATACCATCGACCATGGTATCTTTCTGCGACGACTGCGGGAGGTGGGAGTGGGAGGCACTGTTTTGCAGTGGTTCTCCTCCTACCTCTCGGACAGGTCGCAGTCGGTGTTGGTCGGGGGGCAGAGATCGACCCCTAGGCCCCCAACATATGGGGTGCCGCAGGGGTCGGTCATGTCCCCCCTACTATTTAACATCTACATGAAACCGCTGGGCGAGATCATTCGGAGGCATGGGATAAGATATCACCAATACGCAGACGATACGCAGTTGTATCTGTCCGCCCCATGCCAACTCAATGAAGCGGTGGACGTGATGAACCGGGGTCTGGAAGCCGTTGGGGACTGGATGAGGGCTAACAAGCTTGTACTCAACCCGGAAAAGACCGAGTGGCTGTTGTGTTTTCCTCCCAATAATTTGGCCAGTGTTCCATCACTCAGGCTGGGGGGTCAAATATTACACCCCTCAGACAGGGTTCGCAACTTGGGAGTCCTTCTGGATCCACAGCTGACTTTTGATTACCACCTGTCGGCTGTGACCAGGGGGGCATTGCCCAGGTTCGCCTGGTGCGCCAGTTGCGACCCTACCTGAACTGGGAGGCTCTCACAACAGTCACTCGGGCCCTTGTGACCTCTAGGCTGGAATACTGCAATGTGCTCTACATGGGGCTGCCCTTGAAGAGCATCCGGCAACTTCAGCTAGTCCAGAATGCGGCCGCGCGAGTGATTGTGGGTGCACCTCAGTTCGCCCACATAACACCTATCCTCCGCGAGCTGCGCTGGCTACCTGTTGATCTCCGGGTGCGCTTCAAGGTGCTACTTACCACCTACAAAGCCCTTCATGGTAGTGGATCTAGGTACTTGAGAGACCGTCTCCTGCCAATTACCTCCTCACGACCCATTAGATCACATAGATTAGGCCTCCTCCGAGTTCCATCTGCCAGTCAGTGTCGACTGGCAACTACGCGGAGGAGAGCCTTTTCAGTAGCAGCTCCGACCCTTTGGAACGATCTCCCCATGGAGATTCGTACCCTCACCACCCTCCAGACCTTCCGCACAGCCCTCAAGACCTGGCTATCCCGTCAGGCCTGGGGTTAAAGATCATAATCCATCCCCGCCCGAATGTTGAATGAATGTTGCTTTACTCTTTTAATTATGTATTGTCCTATATGTCATTGTATGTTTCCCCTTCCTATATAAGTTGTAAGCCGCCCTGAGTCCCCTCAGGGAAAAGGGCGGCCTATAAATAAACTTAAAATGAAAACAAATGAAATGAAATCTACTTTATCAAATGTTTTACTGAGTGATGCGGAAAATGAAGTTCCCCTGAGCTTCTCCTTTCCTCCCAACCTTTCTAACAATGCAGTACTCAAATGTTTTAAAATTCTTTTTTAAGCTCCAGCATGGATGGCACAAAATGGCTTTCTAGGCACAAATGTTGCCTGCCCACCATCTAGCGACATAAGGTGGAAAAACACAACTGTCCAGGCTCCACCGAGTCGATTGGAAAGATATTTTCGCTGATTAAATGGAAGCAGGTCTTTTTCAACTCCTAGCAACCAACCTTCGCAATTGAAATAATGAAACATGCTAATAATGAAACGTGATGCTACACTCTCATTTTAGTGGCCTCTCATCTCCGGCGGTCCTTGGATGAAACCGATTATCTAGACTCCTTTCAGTCTGGATCCAGGCCTGGCTGCAGCATGGAAACTGCTTTGGTCGCGCTGACTGATGATCTCTGGAGAGCCAGGGACGGGGGTCATGCCTCCATCCTAGTGCTCCTTGACCTCTCAGCGGCCTTCGATACCATCGACCATGGTATCCTTCTGCGACGGTTGTGTGAGGTGGGGGCGGGAGGCACCATTCTTTGGTGGTTCTCCTCCTACCTCTCAGACAGGTCGCAATCGGTGTTGGTTGGAGGGCAGAGATCGACCCCTAGGCCCCTTAAGTGTGGGGTCCCGCAGGGTTCGGTCCTGTCCCCCTTCCTGTTTAACATCTACATGAAGCCGCTGGGTGAGATCATTCGACGGCACGGGATAAAATATCACCAGTATGCGAACGATACACAGTTGTATCTGTCCTCCCCGTGCCAACTCAGTGAAGCGGGTGACGTGATGTGTCAGTGCATGGAGGCTGTTAGGATCTGAATGGGGGTAAACAAGCTTGCACTCAATCCGGACAAGACCGAGTGGCTTGTGTGTTTTCCTCCCAACAATTGGCTAGATATTCCATCTCTCAGGCTTGGGGGTGAAATTGTACGCTCCTCAGACAGGGTTCACAATTTTGGAGTCCTCCTGGACCCACAGCTGACTTTAGAACACCATTTGTCGGCTGTGACCAGGGGGGCATTTGCCCAGGCTCGCCTGGTGCACCAATTGCATCCCTACCTGAACCGCTCATGCCCTTGTGACCTCAAGACTGGACTACTGCAATGCGCTCTACATGGGACAGCCCCTGAAGAGCATTCGGAGACTTCAGCTGGTCCAGAATGCAGCCGCGCGAGCAATTGTGGGTGCACCCCGGTACACCCACGTTACACCTATCCTCCGGGAGCTGCACTGGCTGCCTATTGGTCTCCGGATACGCTTCAAGCTGCTAGTCGTCACTTATAAAGCCCTTCATGGTATTGGACCTGGATACTTGAGAGACCGCCTGCTGCCAATTACCTCCAACAGACCTATTAGATCCCACAGAGTAGGCCTCCTCCGAATTCCATTTACCAGTCAATGCTGATTGGCTACCACCCAGAGGAGGGCCTTCTCTGTGGCTGCTCCCGCCCTCTGGAACGAGCTCCCCATGGAGATTCAGACCCTCACCACCCTTCAGGCCTTCCACAAAGCCCTTAAAAGCTGGCTGTTCCGACAGGCCTGGGACTGACGAGTTCCCGTCCCCGCTCGAACTGTGTGGCTGTTGATTGTTTTTAAACTCTTTTGTAGTTGCTTGTTTGTCGTTTTTCCCCTTGTTTGTATTCCCTCCCTTTGATTTGTTAGCCGCCCTGAGTCCCTCCGGGAATAGGGCGGCATATAAGTGCAATAAAATCAAATCAAATTTTTGGCGCCTTTGATGCCTACCCTTGCATTTTCCTTGGCAAGGGTTTTTGGAAGGGATTCCCCCCCCCTTCCCTGCCTTCTAAGCGTGTGAGGACTGGCCAAAGTTGAACAGACGGTTTTGCCCTTCATTTGGGACTGGAACTGAGTGTTTCCTTGACTCTAACCTGGTGCCTTCACCACTACGCCAAACTCGTAACAGCAAATTCAAGGATACAACTTTCAAGATCAATCAATTAATCTGAATAGATCTGAAACCTTGACCTTGGAGGTCAGGAGTCCAACCTCCTGCTCAAGCAGGAGATGCTAAATTGCTTCTCTCTGTAATTAGTGAAGGAAATTGGATTGGATTGGATTTATTCGATTTGTATGCCGCCCTATTCCCCAAAGGGACTCAGGGCGGCTGAACAAAAGCCAAGGGGAACAAATACAGAAAAGTAAGACAAAAACAGGACGATACAAACAATTTAAAAAACACAGCAAGCACAGCAAATTTGAGTAGGGGGGGGAACTCAACCCCAGGCTTGCTGGGACAGCCAGGTCTTAATGGCTGTCCGGAAGGCCTGAAGGGTGGCGAGAGTCCGAATCTCCACGAGGGGCACCCACAATCACTCGCGCGGCGGCATTCTGGACCAGCTGAAGTCTCCGAACACTCTTCAAGGGCTGCCCTATGTAGAGCGCATTGCAGTAGTCCAATCTTGAGGTCACAAGGGCATGAGTGACTGTTGTAAGATCCTCCCGGTTCAGATAGGGACGCAATTGGTGCACCAGGCGAACCTGGGCAAATGCCCCCCTGGTCACAGCCGACAAAAGGTGATCTAAGGTCAGCTGTGGGTCCAGGAGGACTCCCGAATTGCGAACTCTGTCTGAGGGGCGTATAATTTCACCCCCCAGCCTGAGAGATGGAATACCTAGCCAATTTGTGGGAGGAAAAAACAAAAGCCACTCGGTCTTGTCAGGATTGAGAGCCAGCTTGTTCACCCCCATCCAGACCCTAACATCCTCCAGGCACTGACACATCACGTCAATCGCTTCACTGAGCTGGCATGGGGCGGACAAATAGAATTGAGTATCGTCCGCATACTGGTGGTATTTTATCCCGTGCCGTCGGATGATCTCTCCCAGCGGCTTCATGTAAATGTTAAACAGGAGGGGGGACAGGACCAACCCCTGCGGCATCCCATAATTAAGGGGCCTAGGGGTCGACCTCTGTCCTCCAACCAACATCAACTGCGACCTGTCCGAGAGGTAGGAGAACTACCAAAGAACGGTGCCTCGCACCCCCACCTCACACAACCGTCACAGAAGGATACCATGGTCGATGGTATCGAAGGCCACTGAGAGGTCAAGGAGCACCAGAACGGAGACCCAGCCCCCGTCTCTGGCTCTCCAGAGATCATCGGCCAGTGCAACCAAAGCAGTTTCCATAGTGTAGCCAGGCCTGAAACCAAATTAGAAGGCGTCTAGATAATCAGTTTCTTCCAAGGACCGCCGGAGTTGAGAGGCCACCACTTTCTCAACAACCTTCCCAACAAAGGGGAGGTTGGAGACTGGACGGTAGTTATTTAAAATGGCTGGATCCAAGGACGGTCTGTTCAGTAGGGGTCTCACCATCGCCTCCTTTAAAGGGGGGGGGAAAGGACCCTTCCCGGAGAGACGCGGTCACTATCGCCTGGATCCAGCCCCGTGTCACCTCCCTGCTGTTCGCGACCAGCCAGGAGGGACACAGGTCCAGTACACATGTGGAGGCACTCACTGCTCTGATGGCCTTGTCCACTTCCTCAGGAGTAACAGACTGGAAATCAATCCAACGATGTCGTTCAAGACCCTCCCCCGGGACATTGGCTGGCTCTGCGCAATTGGGAGTCCAGGTTTGCCTGAAGCCGAGCCACTTTATCTGCGAGAAATTGGACGAACTCCTCAGCCTTACCCTGTAGGGGAGTGCCCGTATCCCTCCCTTTAAGGAGGGAGCGGGCTATCCTAAACAAGGCGGCTGGGCGTGACTCAGCGGAAGCAATCAGAGCGGCAATGTGAAATGGTATTAACTCTTCTATAAAATGTTAAAAGGATTACTTTTATATTCTTTTACAATGTTAAATGTATAAGCCATTATATTCTTGCCTAAAATGTATAATGTTGTTATGCGTTTGCTAACCACAAAATGTGTTCAGTATACAGGACAAGATAACCTTTGTTATTCCAAGCCCTTTATAGGTGCCTACGTATATGTTAGACAGAAAGCCATCTGCTCAGACGAAAGACACCAGAAATACTAAATAAGAGATAGAGACCTCTCAAGAATTGTCAAGTTGACCCTATAGAATATGGAATGACAAAAGAAACGATGTAAATGAATGAGCAGAAGGGAGAGAGTTTCTTAGGAGTAGAGTGTATAAAATGTATTGTGTGAATGCTATTCTTTGCTCTCCTTGTACTTGATCTACTTCGGAGGATACTTGGAATGCCCCTTTGCAAACGCTTTTTATTTTTCTGTAAATAAAAGTTTTTGAATTGTGACCCAGACTTGTCTCTGTATTGTGAGGATTTAATAATTGGGTTTTTATCTTACATTAGTTTCCATCCATTGTTCCTTGTCCTGCCTTCTGGTGCTTTGGAAAATAAGTTGATTCCCTCCTCTTTATGGCAGCCCCTGAAATATTGGAATACTGCTATCATGTCTCCCCTTGTTCTTCTTTTCAGAGTCTAGTAGTCTGCAACATTAAGAACTCAAAGAACCATTTGGACCCATTTTCCACAGAAAACACTGGGAGTCACAAAACCTGGGTGGATGTGGCCAATTCGATGTCACTGACTTCCACCCAGTCACATGACACACACACAACCCAGCCATGTCTAGACAGGTTGGTGGCTCTTGGTCTTTTCTTTTCTCTGGGAAACAGATCTCTCTCTGTGTGTGTCTTCTCTCTCGCCTTCTCTAGACTTTCTGTCATCTCTCTCTCTCTCTCGTGTGTGTGTGTGTGTGTGTGTGTGTGTGTGTGTGTGTGTGTGTGTTCCCCCAAAAATGAAACTCTTTGGACGCCCTGCTGTGGCTTCCTGCTGGCTGAACCTACCACTGGCTGGTCCGACCGCTCCACCTCCCAGACACTCCTCGCCTGTCAGAAGGTAAGGGCAATGGCGGCAGTTGGAGACTCACTCCATATTCCAGAGCAGGAGAGAAGCCGTATACTTACCTCTTCTTCTGGCCCTTCTTGGTGCTCTGCGCACCTCTGTAGCTCAGGGATACGCATGACTTTCTCTCCGCCCCGAGACATTGGGCTGCCCTGGCTGCAGTTGATGCTCCTCTGCAGTTGATCTCTCCCACTCTGGAATATGGAGCGAGTCTCCATCCGTTGCCTTCGCCTTTACTCTCTGACGGGCGAGCATCTTTGTGAGGGACTCCAGCTTTTTCCGAGCTTGATCCCTGGGCTAGGCATGCAAGGTTCGGCAGGACCAGCCGCCTTTCCCTGCCTGGAGAAAGACGGAGCGTCCTCGCCGAAGACGCTGGCCTGTCAGCTGGGCAGCCCGCCAACTCAGTCTGCCTTCGCTGCACCTTGGCCAAGCCCAGCCACTCACAGGAGGGTAGCCCCAAGAAAGGCTGCTCAGAGCAACTCTTCTCTCTAGTGAGATTTAAGCTCTGCAAGGATGCAGATAGAAAGAATCTCTCCTATCTTGATGTGGTTTTGAAGCAAGGAGAGTGGATGTTTCCAGTTATTGTCCCATGTTTCATGATTCTATTGATCAGAGGAAGCTGGAAATCATTTAGCAGCTGTGCACGCAAACAAGAACTTCATAAATATTTATGGCACAACACCTCCCTAATCTTGAAAAGCTAAGTAGATTAGGCTTCACTCTTCAAGTTTTGTTCAGTTGCAAAAGTAGGTTTTGGGAAGTTATCCTGCACTCCCATTTCCTTGGCAAGGTTTTTTGAAGCAGATTTCCCCTTTCCAAGGCCTGCGAGGACAGGACAGGACAGGCCAAAGTTTGAGATGGTTTGGTGCCTAAAGCAGGACCGGAAATGGGTGTCTCTCAAGTTCTAACCTGGTGACCACCAAAATGGGCTCGGTGGCCTGAGTGGGGATTTCTGGCTTTTGACCTCGCCCTGTGGACCATCCCCTCTGATGCTTACTTTGGTTTTATTTAATTTTGCTTATTATTATTATTATATAGCCCTGTGTAGTGGTGGGATTAGAATAATTTAACAACTGGTTCTCTGGCTGGATAGGCAATTGTGATTGTGTGGGTGATGTCACTAATCACACCCAGCCATGCCTCCCCGCCGCTCGCCTCAAAGGCAAACTAGGATTCAGCCAACTGGCCGCCACTGCCTATTTTTTGGGGTGTATTCAGGCCCAAAAACAGCCGATAAAGACCCCGCCAAAAGCCTGAAAAATAGCAGGGGCAGGGCCAGTGAGTGGTGGGGAATGCTGGTTCACCGAAATGCGCAGAATCTTAACTACTGGTTCGCCTGAACCGGTAGCACCCCACCTCTTGCCCTGTGAAAGATTCAGGTGGTAGGGGAACATTGCAAGCCTTTTCAACTCCTAAAAATGGTATGATGAGATGGTGCACTAAAATGTGACACCAAGGAGAGAAAAAAACTGTTTTGGTCCTGGTTGTTGTATGTCCATCATGTAATGACAGCAAGAAAAAAAATCGTAACCTGTCTTTTTCACTGGTGTTGGGGAAACAAACAATCTTGGAATTCTTTGGTGCCTCATTCCTGACACAATCTGAAAAAATGCTTGATATACTGAATTCCTGGAACTGTTAGGAAAAGTTGAACTTCAAAATCTTTGTCTTCTCCTCTTGCTTTCTCTTTTAAGTGGAGCCACAATCTGTACCTTTAGCTCCTATCCCCGAGAGATGCTGGCTGGGCAATTCTGGGGCTGAAAATCTCAGGGGCACACAGGGAGAAAAAGGCTGGGACTCTGTACATGGCATTTCTATAATCCACCATTATAAAAGTGCAAAGAACACTCTAAAAATATTCTTACATCATTGCACAATTTCTACAAAAATAAATACAGGTAATACCCAGAGGTACAATCGTTCCCTTAGCAAAAATTCCTTACATGGTAAGTGCCCCCTAGTGTTAACCAATAAATCCCAAGATTATTAATATTGTATTATATGGGATAAAAAAGCAGGGAATGCAAGGGCGAATGCAGGGAGTGATGTCGTTCAATGTAAGAGATTCACTCCCATGAATTCTTGAGTTACAGATGGAATGGGCAGGATCGAGAACTACGTGTATCCAGCAACTTCTGCTGTTGATGACCAGATAGGGATTATCATATTGCCATTCTTCCTTCTTCCCTTCATTACATACTTGCCTATAAAAAATTAGGCAAATTCCTTACAGTAAAATTTAGCAGTCAATTTGTCAACTGGACTTACACATTTATAATGTGACATTATAAATGAACTTTAAATCTTCTCTACACTCATTACTTAGGGCCTCATGATGATTTTCTTGTGAGCAATAAGGGTGGAATGTTTCCTGACGCATCATCCACATTCGGGGAACTCAAAAGGTTTCTTCTCTTTGTGTACAAGCATATGATTGAGAAGGCTAGTTCACAGTCTGGACACTCATATGGTTCCTTTCCTGAGGTAGATTACAAGGTTGGAATTCCATCTAAAACTTTTTCCACAAACGGGACAATCAAAGGGTTTTTCTCCTGTGTGAGTACACTGGTATCTCATGAATTTAAAAATTCTAACCCACAAAAAGAACAAGTCAAACGGTTTCTCTCCTGTGTGAATCATCTGGTGTTGATCCAAGGTACAATTCTGACTGAAACATTTCTCATAATCAGGACATTCAAAGGGTCTTAGTATGAGTCCATGTTGCCATACTCGCTAAAGCATTTACCACATTGGAAGCACGTGTAGGGCTCCTATTCTGCATGAGTCCTCTGGTGCACCACAAGCTGGGATCTCTGAGAGAAACCTTTCTTCAATCAGGACATCATTGCTGAAATGTTTACCACAGTCAGGCCATTTAAAGGGTTTCCCTCCTGTGTGAATCTTCTGGTGTTGAAGCAGGGTGGAACTCTCACTGAAACTTTTCCCACAGTCAGGACATTTAAAGAGTTTCTCTCCTGTTTTAGTCCTCTGGTGTTCCACGAGGTGGGAATTTTTACTGAAACTTTTCCCACAAACAGAACATTCAAACGGTTTCTCTCCTGTGTGAATCCTCTGTTGTTGAACCAGGCTGGAATTGTGACTGAAACTTTGCCTACAGTGAGGACATTTAAAGGGTTTCTCTCCTGTGTGAGTCCTCTGGTGTGAAATGAGGTGAGAATTCTGACCGAACCTTTTCCCACAGTCAGGACATTCAAACGGCTTTTCTCCTGTGTGAGTCCTCTGGTGGTTCATGAGGTGGGAATTCTGACTGAAACTTTCCCCACAAACAGGACATTCATACGGTTTCTCTCCTGTGTGAGTCCTCTGGTGTTTCACCAGGCTGGAATTGTGATTGAAACCTTTCCCACAGTCAGCACATTCAAAGAGCTTTTCTCATGTGTGAGTCCTCTGGTGCTTCATGAGGTGGGAATTCTGACTGAAACTTTCCCCACAAACAGGACATTCATACGGTTTCTCTCCTGTGTGAGTCCTCTGGTATTTCACGAGGCTGGAATTGTGATTGAAACCTTTCCCACAGTCAGCACATTCAAAGAGCTTTTCTCATGTGTGAGTCCTCTGGTGTTTCATGAGGTGGGAATTCTGACTGAAACTTTTTCCACAAACAGGACATTCATACGGTTTCTCTCCTGTGTGAATCCTCTGGTGCTGAACCAGGCTGGAATTGGTACTGAAACTTTTACCACAATCAGGACATTCAAAGGGCTTTTCTCCTGTGTGAGTCCTCTGGTGCTTTATGAGGTTGGAATTCTGACTGAAACTTTCCCCACAAACAGGACATTCATACGGTTTCTCTCCTGTGTGAATCCTCTGGTGTTTCACGAAGCTGGAATTGTGATTGAAACTTTTCCCACAAACAGGACATTCATACGGTTTATCTCCTGTGTGAATCCTCTGGTGGCAAATAACGCTGGCAGTCTCACTGAAACTTTTCCCACAGTCAGGACATTCAAAGGGCTTTTCTCCTGTGTGAGTCCTCTGGTGCTTCATGAGGTAGGAACTCCGACTGAAATTTTTTCCACAAACAGGACATTCATACGGTTTCTCTCCTGTGTGAATCCTCTGGTGCTGAACCAGGTTGGAATTCTGACTGAAACTTTTCCCACAGTCAGGACATTCAAAGGGTTTTTCTCCTGTGTGAGTCATCTGGTGCTTCATGAGGTGGGAATTCTGACTGAAACTTTCCCCACAAACAGGACATTCATACGGTTTCTCTCCTGTGTGAGTCTTCTGGTGTTTCACGAGGCTGGAATTGTGATTGAAACTTTTCCCACAAACAGGACATTCAAAGGGTTTCTCTCCTGTGTGAATCCTCTGGTGTTGAACCAGGTTGGAATTGATACTGAAACCTTTACCACAATCAGGACATTCAAAGGGTTTCTCTCCTGTGTGAGTCCTCTGGTGTGTCACCAGGCTGGAATGCCAAGTGAAACTTTTCCCACAATCAGGACATTCAAAGGGTCTCTCCTTGGTACGAGTCCATGTTGTCATGCTCGCTAAAGCATTTACCGCATTGGGAGCACTTGTAGAGCTTCTTTCCTGTGTGGGTCCTTCCATTAAGCAAAACGGATTTGTTCTGATCAAAGGTTTTGCCACAGAGTATATTTAAGGCTTTTCTCCAGTCTAGATCCTCTCAGGCATAATCAACTATGATTTGCAAGTTGTATCTTTCCCACAACTGGTGTGTATATGGAGATTTTCCACAACTCATATTACTGAGAAGGCCAAAAATGTGGATGATCCCTTGTTTAGTGGTGCTTTGATTTAGTGGTGATTTTCTTCCTCCCAGAGTGAGGCCTGCAACACGGTCTGCTCTACATGGCTTTCCAATTGACCTTTACCTCCCCATTGACTTTTTCACTTCCCTCTTTTCCTGAATGGAAAAATTATTGCCCTTCACTTTTCATGTAACGTATGCTTGAATTTCACCCTTTACTTTTCCCAGCTAGAAATAACTTCTTGATGTTCTCTTGTTTCTCTTTCACCTGCTGAGGAATGTGAAGAATTGTGTGGCTCTCGGAAGGAAATTGAAAATATTTTGATTTCTGGACTGACTTGCTTTGATATTCAATGTTGCTTGTTATCCTCAGTTGTCCAGAGCGCTCTTATTGCCTTCTTCTTTGTCTGTAAGATTGAAATAAAATTGTGCATAAATGGTTGCATAAGATGAGAACAAAATATAAAAGTTTACATTACAATGAAAAAGCAAACATGCTCCAATGCTCCAATAAACTCTTTCATTTATCATGATTCATTTAACGCATGGAAGTATACCCAGATCCAAGTTTGAATATCCATTCAATGACAAAATTTACTTGTTGACTGGGTCAATCACAAATTCTCAGCAGTGCAAAAGGTTGTTTTCAAATACAATCAAGTGAAAAAAGAAAGTAGCCCATGGTAGATCGTTTTTTTTTTTAAAAACACAATTTTTTAAAATTTAAATAGGATGTTTTTAAAATTTAAATCAAATTGTTTTTATTTAAATTAGATTGTTTTTAGTTTTATCAAATTTATTTTGATAAATTTGGAGTAAAAATATATCTAAAGATACCGTATTTTTCAGAGTATAAGATGTTCCAAAGTATAAGACGCACCTAGATTTTGGGGAGGAAAACAAGGGGAAAATATCTGCCTCCCAGCAATCTGCCTCCTTGCAACAAACAGTACAGACAATATACACTGTTTGTAGTGTTACATTTCAGACTATACTCGAACAGATGCTGTTAAAATTGATGCGCTTTCTGGAAGTATAGTTATTCTCTGCTATTTAAAAGAATAGCACTTTTTAAAACAATAGCACTGGGCCTCTTCAGATCAAGCATTTATTTTAAAAAGCTTCTTCATTTTGTTAAGTTGTCTAGAATAATTTGAACATTCTATAGGCATTTATAGTTGTTGACTTACCTCCTTGCAGGAAACAGCTTGATTAGCACAAGGGGAAAAAAATCTGCCTCTGCCTCCCAGCAATTTGCCTTGTGGAGCAAACAGCAAGTTTCACTTTCAATTTCTCCCGATCATCAGCTGTTTCAGGCTGCATTGATTGCTATAGCTTATTGAAACCTCCACAAGCCCCCATTTGCTGCAAAGAGGTAAATTGCTGGGAGCAGAGACCAAAGGGTTGGGGCCCGTGGATGGGTGAGTGGGTGGGGCTACATTCAGTATATAAGACGCACCCTAATTTTCATCCTCTTTTGGGTGGGGAAGGTGCATCTTATACGCCGAACAATACGGTAGTTTTCTATTTAAGATACATTAATAATTTGGTTTATTCAGCATGAAAAGGAGCTTAGTTATGTAACATTTACATTTTGGGTAAACTCATTTAATGAATCCAAGCTCTTCAAGTTATATAGGAAACTTTCATTTTGTTTGCAAGTAATAATATAAAAGATTCTAACTACCAGCAAGAAAGAATGCTTACATTTAAAGAGCACCTGTCATTTCAGATCCATCATGGCAGCACCTGTTAGCGGACATCCACTCACCTACTGCCCGCCACCTCCCTCATCTTGTTGAGTCATTGCTGCATCACCAATTAAAGGAAATGGGACTGTCAGTGAATCAACAGTGGGTCAGAGGAGAAGCCACTGTGGGATAGAGAGGACAGAAGCTCTTTAAAAATTATGTTTTAAATTGAGTTGATTCAAATTGAATTGATTTAAATCAAGCCTTTTTACTAGTGATTTAAATCAAAATGATTTAAATCATATATACCCTGAAATAGACCCTCTTTGATTTCTATGGTTTTACTTATCAGGATATCATAAATACCATCGCAGCAGAACAGAAGAGAAGAACAAAATTGGAAGGGACCTTGGAGATGTTCTAGCCAACACCCCCCCCCCCCACCGGATCAAGATGTTGGTCTGTCCCTTCTTAATATACTCCCGTGCCATGCCCCCATTAGAGACTGAATCTGCGGGGGATGATGAGCTGGAACAAGAGGACAGAGAGCATCATTGGAGGAGTTTCTTTTCAGTTGAGGGGGGGGGCAACCTGTTGAGCCCGAATTTGACCTATGTGTAGTCATTTTATTTAGCTCTTTATTACTCTCGTTTATTCCTTTTCTTTCTCTTTAGTATGTAAGGAGGGCTTTCGGGCTCACCACATTCTTAAGGTGAGGGGAAGGAGCGAATAGGATAGATAGTGAGGATTGTTTTGGCTAGGTGACCTTCTTTCCCATGGGAACAGAGGCTGCTCCTGGGAAGGTGGAGTTTGAAGACAATGTGGATTGAGTGTTTATTGGAGAATGTGACTTTTGAGGGCTATTTCTAACTTACAATACTATGTGGTGTAATTTCAGTTTGTGTTGGATCCAGATTTTGCCAATTTGATGTCTACTTACCTAAATAAAAGAAATTTGTTTTTGAAGATGGAGTTTGCACATTTCTTCTTCGAATGAGCTTCATAATTTGGAAACCTGACATGGAAAACATTCAGGACAATTGCCAATCTTCCCAGGAGCGGATGTCCAAGAAAATTCACCCCAAGGCCAGATGATGCAATGGCCAGAGAAATTGGAAAAAAAAAAGTTATATCTCAGACTCTACAGGCTTCAGTTAACATGTTAAATGTTAAGATTCATGACAATGAAATTAGAAAAAAACTGAACAAGTATGGTTTGTTTGGAAGGGTTGCCAGGAGAAAGCCTCTTCTCTCTAAAAAGGTCATAGCAGCAAGGCTGAGGTTCGCAAAGTTGCATCTGAACAAATCACAGGGCTTCTGCAATACTATCCTTTGCACAGACCAGACCAAAGCGGAGATGTTCAGCCATAATGACCTGTTTGTCATTATGTGACAAACAGTGACACATTTGACGAAAACCAAACACAACGTATCAGCACAAGCATCTCATAGAAACCTTTGAAATTTCTAGATTGAAGTTCAGGCCTCAACAGAGTCCTGAGGCCATGGAAATGTTCACAGGAAACCAGTAGCCTGTGGGTTTGGATATGTGACCAGAACCACAGAAAGCATGCTTGGCTATTTTTATAATTTCTACAGCTTATGTGCCAGCTGCCTCTTAGTGTATGTAAGTGAAAGTGAAAGGAAAAAAATGTGCACATCTGCCTTGCAATATGCTCTTGATTCCTTCCTTCTTAGAAAGGACCCATATTTATTCAGACAAATAAAAATTGGTTAATCAACACACACTTGCACTGTCTTGTCAATCTGGATGACACTAGCTTTACAGATGTGGGGGCTTTAACTGATGAAATGATGCCTAAAGATTCTGCAATATTTAAAGCACCTGTTTTGCCCATGGTAGCACTGAGCTCCACTAAAGGCAAAAAATACTTTCCACAACCTCTTTGGTGACATCCCAATTGAAGTAGTCCTCACTTACTGACTGCAATTGGGACTTGCAATCAGTGTCACTAAGTGGCCCGATCGTGAAGCATGATGCCACAACAATGCTAACTTACATTTTTCTTCTTACGATTTATTTAGCTTTTAATGTGTATTTATCTTTTTATGTCCCTAAGCTGCCCACAGTAGTATCATGGTAAGGTTGGTGGCCAGTAAAGTTTATAAATAAATACAACTGAACAATCAAAACATTTGTTAATAGCTATTGTTAAAAAAGTCGGGTTAAGCAGAGTTGAATCGGATTAATACATGGATAGGGGCACCAATAGGAAAACAAATGGAAGTAAAACAACCCAGAAACGACCAGAGGGACATCAGTCCGATCTTGTTGCCCAAAAAACTTCAGGTCCATAAAAGAATAATAAAGAATAATTGAGCTGGGGGGGGGGGACCTTGAGGTCTTCTAGTCCATCCCCTGTTCAGGCAGGAGACCCTATTCCATCCTGAACAAATAGCTATCCAATCTTCTCTTAAAGCACTATAGTGATGGGAGCCCCCACAACCTCTGGAGGGAAGCCATTCCCAAAGAATCCACCTTCACTTGGAAGAGACTTTTCCAATCTTCCCACCAGAAGGAAAATTGCAGTTTCACAGCGTGCAGCACCAGTGGGCTTAAATTCGGGGAGGGAAGGAACCTGCAGCAGCAGCAGCTAAGATGCTTCAGCCCAGTTGCTTCTCTGCTTCCAGACCGTGGAGGGAACCGAACAGCCCGACTTGCTCCAGGACTCTCCTCCCACCTGCTCACCTTCCAGCTGCTGCTTTGATCTGGGAAGAACACAAAAGCCTCTCTGCACTCCACCTTCCTTCCATGAGTCATCCGGAAGAGGAAGCTCCTCTGCGCTTCTCCTCTCCTCCCATCCTTTCTAGCAATAAAGTACTCAATGGTTTAAAACTCCCCTTTTAAGCCCAAGAACGAATGGCACTTTGCTGATGATTTTCTAGGCACAGATGTTGCCTGACCGCCACCTAGCGACCGGAAGTGGAAACACACGCTTTTCCAGGCTCCACCAAGGCGTTTGGGAGAGGTTTTCAGTGATGATATGGCAGCAGGTCGTTTTCGATTCCTAGCAACCGACCTTTACCACGGAGCCAATTGAAATAGTGAAACGTGACGCTAAGCTTTGTTTTCCCCCCCTTTGGGTCAAGTCTTGTTGGTTGGCCTTGCAGTTTCCATTGGAAGGGTTTTTGGAAGTGGTTCCCCCTCCCCCCTTTCCTGCTTCCTATGCCTGAGAGGATTGGCCAAAGTTTAACAGATTTTTGCCCTTCGGGTAAGACTGGAACTGTCTCTAATCTGGTGTCTTCATCGCTGTTGTGTTTCCCTCACAAAAACTTGGTCAATATTCCATCACTCAGGCTTGGGGGTGAAAATCTATGCCCCTCAGACAGGGTTCGCAACTTGGGGGTCCTCCTGGATCCACAGCTGACTTTAGAACACCATTTGTCGGCTGTGACCAGGGGGGCATTTGCCCAGGTTCGCCTGGTGCACCAGTTTCGTCCCTACCTGGACCGGGAGGCGTTCGCAACAGTCACTCACGCCCTCATGACCTCAAGACTGGACTACTGCAATGCGCTCTACATGGGGCAGCCCTTGAAGAGTATTCGGAGACTTCAACTCGTCCAGAAGCAGCCGCGCGAGCGATTGTGGGTGCACCTCGGTACACCCACGTTACACCTATCCTCCGCGAGCTGCACTGGTTACCGATCAGTCTCCGGATACGCTTCAAGGTGCTAGTCGTAACTTATAAAGCCCTTCATGGTATTGGATCTGGGTACTTGAGAGACCGCCTGCTGCCAATTACCTCCCACAGACCCATTAGATCTCACAGGGTTGGCCTCCTCCGGGTGCCATCTACCAGCCAATGCCACCTGGCTATTACCCGGGGGAGGGCCTTCTCTGTGGCAGCTCCGGCCCTCTGGAATGAACTCCCCGCAGGGATTTGGACCCTCACCTCTCTCCAGGCCTTCCGAAAAGCCGTCAAAACCTGGCTTTGCCGGCAGGCCTGGGGGTGATGAGTTCCCTCCCCTCTCGACATGTATGGTTGTGCGACTGTTGTCTACTTTTATTATCTGTATTTTGTCTTTTATGTTCCACTTTTTTCCCCCCTTGAATTGTTCGCCGCCCTGAGTCCTCCCGGAGAAGGGCGGCATACAAATAATAAAATACAAATACTACACCAAACTGGATCTTCTTCCTCACCGCAAAATATGCCCATTGACCTGTTTCTGCTGCTCCAACAGCCAATTCAAGACTGCACTTTTCAAGATTGATCAATTAGTCTACCCTGGCAGGGACCTTGGTGGTCTTTAGTCCAACCCCCTGCTCAAGCAGACCCTATTTCAGACAAACAACTATTCAGCCTATTTTTAAAAACTTCCCGTGATCACACAGCCACCGCCTCTGAAGGCAAGCTGTTCCAGTGGTTAATTGTTCTCCCTGTTAGGAAGTTTCTCCTTAATTCTAAGTTGCTTCTCTTCTTGATTAGTTTTCATCCAATGCTTCTTGTCCTGCCTTCTGGTTTTTGGAAAATAACTTCACCCCTCCTCTTGGTGACAGCCACTGAAATATCGAAATTTTGCTATCATGGCCCCCTTTGTCATTCTTTTCATTAGACTAGACCAGTGTGCCAAAATTGTGTGTGCATGCCAACACACCCACAATGCAATGTGCCCTGCTTACCCACACATGCCTTCACAACCCCTCTGCGTGTGGGGCAGGGGGTCCCCAGGCTTCAAGAAAGTCTCTGGAGCCTGGGGGAGGGTGAATAATGGGCCCAACAGGCCAACTAGAACTTGGGTTTCCAAACTTCCGGTTGGCCCGTTGGGCCTGTATTTCACCCTCCCCAGACTCCAGAGGCTTTCCTGAAGCCTAGGGTGGGCGAAAAGGCATCACCCAGCCCTCCGGAAGGCTGAAAATCAGCTGGACTGATTTCCAGAAGGCTGAAAATCCAGTGTATGTACACTGGAGCTGACGGCTCGGATGCCGGCAGATATGGCTCTATGTGCCACCTGTGGCACACGTGCCATAGGTTTGCAATCACGGAAGTAGACATACCCAGTTCCTGGAACCATTCCATTTTTTAACTTCTAGGCCCCTAATCATCTTTGTTGCTCTTCTCTGCATGCTTTCAAGAGTCTCAATATCTTTTTATATCATGGTGATAAGAATTGCATGCAGTATTCCAAGTGTGCTCTTACTAAGGCTTTGTAAAGCAGTAGTATAACTTCACATTATCTTAATTATATCCCTCTATTAAACCAGTCTAGGATTGTATTGGTTATTTTGGCTGCTGTGTTGGATCACATTTAAGTGATTGTCCTAGGATTTCAAGATCCCAATCAATTACTGGCATTAAACCAGGTTATACTTAGTTTGTACCTATGCAGTTTGCTTTTCTTTTTCTAAGTGTAAATGATTGATTATTGATCTGTGTTGAATATTACTTTCTTAGATAGGCCTCACTGTTCAAGTCTGTCAGTTTGGATCTTGTCTTCTGGAGTGTTGGCAATTCCTGCCAGCTTAGTATTGTCTGCAAATTTGATTTTAGACATTTTTTAGACATTTTGTTAAGATTTATAGGCCGCCCTTCTCCCTGAGGGGACTCAGGGCGGCTTACAATCACAGGGAAAGGGGTGCAATACCAAAAAACAAACAGTAAGTGAACAAAATAAAATAATAAAACACAACTTGCATTCAACAGTCAACACTCGGGCGGGTAAATTAAGAACCTATCCCCAGGCCTGCTGGGAGAGCCAGATCTTAAGGGCCGTGCGGAAGGTCTGGATGGTGGTGAGGGTACGAATCTCGATGGGGAGGTCGTTTCACAGGGTCGGAGCTGCAACAGAAAAGGCTCTCCTCCGTGTAGTCGCCAGTTGACATTGATGAGTTCCCCTCCTATCTCCTTGTCTAGATAGTTTATGAAGATTTTGGTGAACACCGGGCCTAAAACTCAAATCTGGGGATACTTCCCTCCATGTGGGTGTAGTTCCATTGAGGATTACACGTTGAATAGGATTTGTCAGCCAGTTAGAAACCCATCTTGTGGTGTTGTGTATCCCACATTTTTCTAGTTTGCCAAGTAGCTTGTGATCTACTTTATCAAATGCTTTACTGAGTGATGCAGAAAATGAAGTTCCCCTGCGCTTCCCCTTTCCCCCCAACCTTTCTAACAATGCAGTACTCAAATGTTTTAAAATTCTTTTTTTAAGCTAGCATGCATGGCAATAATGTCTTGAATGGCTTTCTAGGCACAAATGTTGCCTGCCCACCATTTAGCGACATAAGGTGGAAAAACACAACTGTCCAGGCTCCACCGAGTCGATTGGAAAGATATTTTCGCTGATTAAATGGAAGCAGGTCTTTTTCGACTCCAGCAACCAACCTTCGCAATTGAAATAATGAAACATGATGCTACAGTCTCATTTTTGGTGCCTTTAGGTCAATCTTGATGCCTACCCTTGCAGTTTCCTTGGCAAGGGTTTTTGGAAGGGATTCCCCCCCCCCCACTTCCCTGCCTTCTCAGCGTGTGAGGACTGGCCAAAGTTGAACAGATGGTTTTGCCCTTCATTTGGGACTGGAACCGAGCGTTTCCTTGACTCTAACCTGGTGCCTTCACCACTACGCCAAACTCGTAACAGCAAATTCAAGGATACAACTTTCAAGATCAATCAATCAATTAATTTGAATAGATCTGAAACCTTGACCTTGGAGGTCAGGAGTCCAACCTCCTGCTCAGGCAGGAGATGCTAAATTGCTTCTCTCTGTAATTAGTGAAGGAAATGGTATAAAGTGACTGTTTTATAAAATGTTCACAGGATTACTTTTATATTCTTTTACAATGTTAAATGTATAAGCCATTATATTCTTGCTTAAAATGTGTAATGTTGTTATGCGTTTGCTAACCACAAAATGTGTTCAGTATACAGGACAAGATAACCTTTGTTATTCCAAGCCCTTTATAGGTGCCTACGTATACGTTAGATAGAAAGCCATCTGCTCAGACAAAAGGCACCAGAAAAAACTAAATAAGAGATAGGGACCTCTCAAGAAATTGTCAAGTTGACCCTATAGAATATGGAATGACAAAAGAAACGACGTAAATGAATGAGCAGAAGGGAGAGAGTTTTTTAGGAGTAGAGTGTATAAAATGTATTGTTTGAATGCTATTCTTTGCTCTCCTTGTACTTGATCTACTTGGGAGGATACTTGGAGTGCCCCTTTGCAAACGCTTTTTATTTTTCTGTAAATAAAAGTTTTTGAATTGTGACCCAGACTTGTCTCTGTATTGTGAGGATTAAATAATTGGGTTTTTATCTCACATTAGTTTCCATCCATTGTTCCTTGTCTTGCCTTCTGGTGCTTTGGAAAATAAGTTGATTCCCTCCTCTTTATGGCAGCCCCTGAAATATTGGAATACTGCTATCATGTCTCCCCTTGTTCTTCTTTTCAGAGTCTAGTGGTCTGCAACATTAAGCACTCAAAGATTGAATTTGAATTGAATTGAATTTATTAAATTTCTATGCCGAAGGACTCCGGGCAGCTTACAGAAATGAAAAAGAAATTAAAGGAACTTAAAAACAATAGGACACACGATGTTATAAAAGGAACGCAACGAACACCCAATCAGAAGGCCTGCCGGAAAAGCCAGGTTTTAATGGCTTTGCGAAAGGCCATGAGAGTGGGGAGGGCTCGGATCTCTGGGGGCAGCTCATTCCATATGGCCGGAGTGGCAACAGAGAAGGCCCTACTCCTAGGCGCTGCCAGCCAGCATTGTGCCGCTGAAGGCACCCAGAGAACGCCCATCCTGTGCGATCTTATTGGTCTAAGGGAGGTATGTCGCAGAAGACGGTCTCGTAGGTACCCAGGTCCTGGGCCATGTAGGGCTTTAAAGGTGATAACCAGCACCTTGAATCGTGTTCGGAGACCAATGGGCAGCCAATGCAACTCGCGGAGGATAGGTGTGATGTGGGTGAACCTTGGCACACCCACTATCGCTCACGCGGCTGCATTCTGGACTAATTGCAGTCTCAGAACACTTTTCAGGGGCAGCCCCAAGTAGAGCGCATTACAGTAATCCAGTCTTGAGATGACAAGGGCATGAGTGACTGTCTGAAGTGCCTCCCGGTCCAAATAGGGCCACAATTGGTGCACCAGGCGAACCTGGGCAATGGCTCCCCTCGTCACAGCTGACAGGTGGTGTTCCAAGGTCAGCTGCGGGTCCAGGAGGACCCCCAAATTGCGAACCTCTCTGAGGGGAGCAAGTTTTCTCCCCCCGGGGTTAAGGACGGACTAGATGGATTGTCCTTAGGGGGCAACATCCACAGCCATTCGGTCTTGTCAGGATTGAGTGCGAGTTTGTTCACTCCCATCCAGACCCTAACAGCTTCCAGGCACTGGCACATCACTTCCACTGCTTCACTGAGTTGGCACGTGGCGGACAGATACAACTGAGTATCGTCCGCATACTGGTGGTATTTAATCCTGTGCCGGCAGATGATCTCGCCCAGTGGTTTCATGTAGATGTTAAATAGGAGGGGGGACAGGACCGACCCTTGTGGCACCCCATAATTGAGGGGCCTAGGAGTCAACCTCTGTTCTCCGACCAACACCGACTGCGACCTGTCGGAGAGGTAAGAGGAGAACCACCGTAAGACGGTGCCTCCCACTCTCACCTCTTCCAGCCGTCACAGAAGGATACCATGGTCGATGGTATCGAAGGCCGCTGAGAGGTCAAGGAGCACAAGGACGGAGGAATGGCCTCTGTCCCTGGCCCGCCAGAGATCATCGGTCAGTGTGACCAAAGCGGTTTCGGTGGAGTAACCAGGCCTGAAACCAGACTGAAAAGGGTTTAGATAATCTGCTTCATCCAACGTCCGTCGGAGTTGGAGCGCCACCACCTTCTCAACAACCTTCCCTAAGAAAGGGAGGTTGGAGACTAGACGATAGTTTTTTAAAATAGCTGGGTCCAGAGAAGGCGTCTTGAGGAGGGGTCTCACCACCGCCTCCTTAAGAGGACATGGAAAGGATCCCTCCATCAAGGAAGCATTCGTAATTCTCTGGAGCCAGCCTCGTGTTACCTCCCTGCTGGTTGAGAACAGCCAGGAGGGACACGGATCCAGTAAACAGGTGGAGGCACTCATCGCTCCCATGGCCTTGTCCACTTCATCAGGGGTGGCAAGTTGGAACTCATTCCAGAAAGTCTGAGCAAGACCCTCCCTCGGCATCTCGGCTGGTTCTGTCCAAATAGAGTCAAGGTCTGTCCGAATCTGAGCAATTTTGTCCAACAGAAACTGAACAAACTACAGCTCGACCCTGCAAGGCATCTCCCGTTTCCCACCCATTCAGGAGGGAACGGGTTATCCTAAACAGGGCGGCTGGGCGCGATTCTGCAGACGCAATGAGAGCGGAAAAATGCACACATTTTGCAGCCCGTATCGCCACGAGATAAGGCTCTTAGCAGTGTTTGGTCGGATTCGGAGTTACTAGCCCTCCAGCGTCGCTCTAGGCGTCTCTTTTGGTGCTTCACCTCCCGGAGTTCTTCAGTAAACCAAGGAGCCCTCCTGGATCCACTGCTGTGGAGAGGCCGCAAAGGTGCAATCCGATCCAGGGCCCCAGTCGCCGCTGTGTTCCAGGCGGCGACCAGGGACTCTGCCGGATTGTGGGCAAGAGAGTCAGGTATCTCCCGACTTCCACCCAGTCACATGACACACACACATCCCAGCCATGTCTACACAGGTTTGTGGCTCGGTCATTTCTTTTCTCTGGGAAACAGATCTCTCTCTCTCTCTCTCATCTCTCTGTCTTGTGTGTGTGTTCTCCCAAAAATGAAACTCTTTGGACGCCCTGCTGTGGCTTCCTGCTGGCTGAACCTACCACTAGCTGGTTCCACTGCTCCCCCTCCCAGTCACTCCTCGCCTGTCAGAAGGTAAGGGCGGCAGATGGCGACTCACTCCATATTCCAGAGTAGGAGAGAAGCCCTATACTTACCTCTTCTTCTGGCCCTTCTTGCTGTGCGCACCTCTGTAGCTCAGGGATACGCGTGACTTTCTCTCTGTCTTGAGACACTGGGCTGCCCTGCCTGCAAGTGATGCTCCTCTGCAGTTGATCTCTCCCATTCTGGAATATGGAGCAAGTCTCCATCCGTTGCCTTCGCCTTTACTTTCTGACGGGCGAGCATCTTTGTGAGGGACTCCAGCTTTTTCCGAGCTTGATCCCTGGGCTAGGCATGCAAGGTTCGGCAGAACCAGCCGCCTTTCCCCGCCTGGAGAAGGACGGAGCATCCTCGCCGAAGACGCTGGCCTGTCAGCTGGGCAGCCCGCCAACTCAGTCGGCCTTCGCTGCACCTTGGCCAAGCCCAGCCACTCACAGGAGGGTAGCCCCAAGAAAGGCTGCTCAGAGCAACTCTTCTCTCTAGTGAGATTTAAGCTCTGCAAGGATGCAGATAAAAAGAATCTCTCCTATCTAGATGTGGTTTTGAAACAAGGAGAGTGGATGTTTCTAGATATTATCCCATGTTTCATGATTCTATTGATCAGATGAAGCTGGAAATCATTTAGCGGCTGTGCACACAAACAAGAACTTCATAAATATTTATGGCACAACACCTCCCTAATCTTGAGAAGCTAAGTAGATTAGGCTTCACTCTTCAAGTTTTGTTCAGTTGCAAAAGTAGGTTTTGGGGAGTTATCCTGCACTCCCATTTCCTTGGCAAGGTTTTTTGAAAGCAGATTTCCCCTTTCCCAGGCCTGCGAGGACAGGACAGGCCAAAGTTTGAGATGGCTCTGTGCCTAAAGCAGGACCAGAAATGGGCGTTTCTCAGGCTCTAGCCTGGTGACCACCAAAATGGGCTCGGTGGCCTGAGTGGGGATTTCTGGCTTTTGACCTCGCCCTGTGGACCATTCCCTCTGACGCTTAGTTTGGCTTTATTTAATTTTGCTTATTATTATTATATAGCCCTGTGTAGTGGTGGGATTAGAATAATTTAACAACTGGTTCTCTGGCTGGATAGGCAATTGTGATTGTGTTGGTGATGTCTCATCACACCCAGCCATGCCTCCCGGCCGTTCGCCTCAAAGGCAAAGTAGGATTCAGCCAACTGGCCGCCACTGCCTATTTTTTTGAGTGTATTCAGGCCCAAAAACAGTCGATAAAGACCCCGCCAAAAGCCTGAAAAATGGCAGGGGCAGGGCCAGTGAGTGGTGGGGAATGCTGGTTCACCGAACTGCACAGAATCTTAACTACTGGTTCGCCTGAACCGGTAGCACCCCACCTCTTGCCCTGTGAGAGATTCAGGCGGTAGGGGAACATTGCAAGACTTTCCAACTCCTAAAAATGGTATGATGAGATGGTGCACTAAAATGTGACACCAAGGAGAGAAAAAACCTGTTCTGGTCCTGGTTGTTGTATGTCCATCATGTAATAGCAGTAGACTTATATACCGCTTCATAGGCCTTTCAGGCCTCTCTAAGCGGTTTACAGAGAGTCAGCATATTGCCCCCAACAATCTGGGTCCTCATTTTACCCACCTCGGAAGGATGGAAGGCTGAGTCAACCCTGAGCCGGTGAGATTTGAACCGCTGAACTGCTGATCTAGCAGTAGCCTGCAGTGCTGCATTTAACCACTGCGCCACCTCGGCTCAGTCAAGTAATGACAGCAAGAAAAAAAATCGTAACCTGTCTTTTTCACTGGTGTTGGGGAAACAAACAATCTTGGAATTCTTTGGTGCCTCATTCCTGACACAATCTGAAAAAAATGCTTGATAGACTGAATTCCTTACATGGTAAGTGCCCCCTAGTGTTAACCAATAAATCCCGAGATTATTAATATTGTAGCATGGGGCAGTTGTTCACCCTTGCAAATGACTGCAGAGGCTCTGCAACATTCACCCCGCATATTCATGCCACCCCCCCAAATCAGGTTTCCACAGGCACTTTGCCTGTGGAGAGTCACTTACCTTTCAAGACCCCCTCTCTGTTGTGTTTTCTTTGCCCGCATTTGCAGAGAACAGAGGCCTGACATACTGCGAGATCAGTAGCGTGAGATCTTGTCGAATCTCGCACTTTACGCCTCTATTCTCTGTGAATTGACCTGGGTGTTTGCAAATGGGGGGAAGGTTTGGCCCTTTACGCTTTCCCTCTTTTTGACATTTCCTTACCAAAGCCTACAGGGAAGTTGCATTGCTGTAGACTTCAGCAGCCCTTTGCAAAAAACATTTGTTGGCACCAGTGGAGCTTGAGAGGAGCGGGCACGTCACCCCAAAGTCCTGTTCCTACAGGCAAATGCTTTTTGCAAAGTGCTGCCAAAACCTACAAAGAGGCAATGCTCAAGTGATATGCGGACAGGAAAGCAGCCCAGAGAGGTTGCTTTGTCGGCACCCAAGGTCTCATCTGGCTAATTTGGGATGAGAAAGCAGGGAATCCAAGGGCGAATGCAGGGAGTGATGTCGTTCAATGTAAGAGATTCACTCTCATGAATTCTTGAGTTACGGATGGAATGGGCAGGATCGAGAACTACGTGTATCCAGCAACTTCTGCTGTTGATGACCAGATAGGGATTATCATATTGCCATTCTTCCTTCTTCCCTTCTAATACCATTACATATTTGCCTATAAAAAATTAAGCAAATTCCTTACAGTCAAATTTAGCAGTCAGTTTGTCAGCTGGACTTACAATGTGACATTATAAATGAACTTTAAATCTTCTCTACAGTCATTACTTAGGACCTCATGATGATTTTCTTGTGTGCAAAAAGTGTGGAATGTTTCCTGAAGCATCATCCACACTCGGGGAACTCAAATGGTTTCTTCTCTGTGTGTACAAGCATATGATTGAGAAGGCAAGTCCACAGTCTGGACACTCATATGGTTCCTTTCCTGAGGTAGATTACAAGGTTGGAATTCCATCTAAAACTTTTTCCACAAACGGGACAATCAGAGGGTTTTTCTCCTGTGTGAGTACATTGGTATCTCATGAATTTAAAAATTCTTACTGAAACGTTTCCCACAAAAAGGACAGTCAAACGGTCTCTCTCCTGTGTGAATCATCTGGTGTTGATCCAAGGTACAATTCTGACTGAAACATTTCTCATAATCAGGAAATTCAAAGGGTCTTGGTATGAGTACATGTTGCCATACTCGCTAAAGCATTTACCACATTGGAAGCACATGTAGGGCTTCTCTTCTGCATGAGTCCTCTGGTGCACCACAAGCTGGGATCTCTGAGAGAAACCTTTCTTCAATCAGGACATCCTTGCTGAAATGTTTCCCACAGTCAGGCCATTTAAAGGGTTTCCCTCCTGTGTGAATCCTCTGGTGTTGAAGCAGGGTGGAACTCTGACTGAAACTTTTCCCACAGTCAGGACATTTAAAGGGTTTCTCTCCTGTGTGAGTCCTCTGGTGTTCCACAAGGTGGGAATTTTTACTGAAACTTTTCCCACAGTGAGGACATTCAAACGGTTTGTCTCCTGTGTGAATCCTCTGGTGTTGAACCAGGCTGGAATTGTGACTGAAACTTTGCCTACAGTCAGGACATTTAAAGGGTTTCTCTCCTGTGTGAGTCCTCTGGTGTTCTATGAGGTGGGAATTCTGACCGAACCTTTTCCCACAGTCAGGACATTCAAACGGCTTTTCTCCTGTGTGAGTCCTCTGGTGGTTCATGAGGTGGGAATTCTGACTGAAACTTTTCCCACAAACAGGACATTCATACGGTTTCTCTCCTGTGTGAATCCTCTGGTGGCCAATAATGCTGGAATTATGACTGAAACTTTTCCCACAGTCAGGACATTCAAAGGGCTTTTCTCCTGTGTGAGTCCTCTGGTGCTTCATGAGGTGGGAATTCTGACTGAAACTTTTTCCACAAACAGGACATTCATACGGTTTCTCTCCTGTGTGAATCCTCTGGTGCTGAACCAGGTTGGAATTGGTACTGAAACTTTTACCACAATCAGGACATTCAAAGGGCTTTTCTCCTGTGTGAGTCCTCTGGTGCTTCATGAGGTGGGAATTCTCTCTGAAACTTTCCCCACAAATAGGACATTCATACGGTTTCTCTCCTGTGTGAGTCCTCTGGTGTTTCACGAGGCTGGAATTGTGATTGAAACTTTTCCCGCAAACAGGACATTCAAAGGGTTTCTCTCCTGTGTGAATCCTCTGATGTTGAACCAAATTGGAGTTCTTGCTGAAACTTTTCCCACAATCAGGACATTCAAAGGGTTTCTCTCCTGTGTGAGTCATCTGGTGTGTCACAAGGGTGGAATTGGTACTGAAACTTTTGCCACAATCAAGACATTCAAATTGTTTCTCTCCTGTGTGAATCTTCTGGTGTCTCACCAGGCCGGAATGCCAAGTGAAATTTTTCCCACAATCAGGACATTCAAAGGGTTTCTCTCCTGTGTGAGTCCTCTGGTGTGTCACAAGGCTGGAATTGGTACTGAAACTTTTGCCACAATCAACACATTCAAAGTGTTTCTCTCCTGTGTGAATCCTCTGGTGTCTCACCAGGCCGGAATGCCAAGTGAAACTTTTCCCACAATCAGGACATTCAAAGGGTCTCTCCTTGGTATGAGTCCATGTTGTCATGCTCGCTAAAGCATTTACCGCATTGGGAGCACTTGTAGAGCTTCTTTCCTGTGTGGGTCCTTCCATTAAGCAAAATGGATTTGTTCTGATCAAAGGTTTTGCCACAGATTATATTTAAGGCTTTTCTCCAGTCTAGATCCTCTCAGGCATAATCAACTATGATTTGCAAGTTGTATCTTTCCCACAACTGGTGTGTATATGGAGATTTTCCACAACTGATATTACTGAGAAGGCCAAAAATGTGGATGATCCCTTGTGCTTTGATTTAGTGGTGATTTTCTTCCTCCCAGAGTGAGGCCTGCAACACGGTCTGCTCTACATGGCTTTCCAATTGACCTTTACCTCCCCATTGACTTTTTCACTTCCCTCTTTTGCTGAATGGAAAAATTATTGCCCTTCACTTTTCATGTAACGTATGCTTGAATTTCACCCTTTACTTTTCCCAGCTAGAAATAACTTCTTGATGTTCTCTTGTTTCTCTTTCACCTGCTGAGGAATGTGAAGAATTGTGTGGCTCTTGGAAGGAAATTGAAAATATTTTGATTTCTGGACTGACTTGCTTTGATATTCAATGTTGCTTGTTATCCTCAGTTGTCCAGAGCGCTCTTATTGCCTTCCTCTTTGTCTGTAAGATTCAAATAAAATTGTGCATAAAATGGTTGCATAAGATGAGAACAAAATATAAAAGTTTACATTACAATGAAAAAGCAAACATGCTCCAATGCTCCAATAAGCTCTTTCATTAATCATGATTCATTTGACACATGGAAGTATACCCAGATCCAAGTTTGAATATCCATTCAATGACAAAATTTACTTGCTGACTGGGTCAATCACAAATTCTCAGCAGTGCCTTTTGCACTGTTTTCAAATACAATCAAGTGAAAAAAAAAAGTAGCCCATGGTAGATAATTTTTTTAAAAAAACCTTTTTTTTAAAATTTAAATACGATGTTTTTAAAATTTAAATGAAATTGTTTTTATTTAAATTAGATTGTTTTTAGTTTTATCAAATTTATTTATACCGTATTTTTCAGAGTATAAGATAAGATTTAAAATTGATGTGCTTTCTGGAAGTATAGTTATTCTCTGCTATTTAAAAGAATAGCACTTTTTAAAACAATAGTACTGGGCCTCTTCAGATCAAGCATTTATTTTAAAAAGCTTCTTCATTTTGTTAAGTTGTCTAGAATAATTTGAACATTCTAAAGGCATTTATAGTTGTTGACTTACCTCCTTGCAGCAAACAGCCTGATTAGCACGGGGGAACAAAAATCTGCCTCTGCCTCCCAGCAATTTGCTTTGTGGAGCAAACAGCAAGTTTCAGTTTCAATTTCCCCCCGATCGTCAGCTGTTTCAAGCTGCAGGGATTGCTATAGCTTATTGAAACCTCCACAAGCCCCCGTTTGCTGCAAAGAGCAGAAACCAAAGGCTTGGGGCCTGTGGATGGGGCTACATTCAGTATATAAGACGCACCCAAATTTTCACCCTCTTTCAGGGGGGGAAAGGTGCGTCTTATACTCCGAACAATACGGTAGTTTTCTATTTAACATACACTAATAATTTGGTTTATTCAGCATGAAAAGGAGCTTAATTATGTGTTGTGGCCCGGCAGGAGCTGTTGGAGCTGCCACCAGACTCCGACAGCGAGGGGCATATGAGTCGGCCCTGGAGGATGTGGAGGACCCTGGACAGGGTTCAGACTCCGAGCAGGGCACAGAGAGACTGGTTGGCCACCAGGTGGCGCCTGAGCCTTGGATCAGTGGGGAGGAGACAAGAGTGATCCAGAAACCACCTGTGAGTTGTTTCGGGATGCACGCCGTCGAAGGGCTACTCGGCGTCAAGAACAACTACGTAAATGCAGGAGGTAATTACGCTCAGCTGATGCTCATTAAGCTCCTCTCTAGATTATAAAAGAGACTGCTTGTGCCATGCCCTTCTTGCAGAAGTGAACGTTAGGGACTAACGAGAAACAAACTTGGCAGGCTGGATTGCTGCCAGAGTTTGTTTGCATTGCTGCCAAAGTTTGTAGAACTTGCTGCCAAAGTGCTTATCTCTTTGTTTATTTGGCTTTCAGCCAACAAGAGTCTGGACTTATTAAAAAGCATTCTCATTTACGTTTGTCTCGGCTTTCATTCCTGGACGGAGGAGGAGGGTCAGAAAAGTTATGTAACATTTACATTTTTGGTAAACTCATTTAATGAATCCAAGCTCTTCAAGTTATACATGAAACCTTCATTTTGTTTGCAAGTAATAGTATAAAAGATTCTAACTACCAGCAAGAAAGAATGCTTACAGTTCAAGAGCATCTGTCATTTCAGATCCATCATGGCAGCATCTGTTAGCGGACATCCACTCACCTACTGCCTGCCACCTCCCTCATCTTGTTGAGTCATTGCCGCATCACCAATTAAAGGGAATGGGACTGTCAGTGAGTCAACAGTGGGTCAGGGGAGGAGCCGCTGTGGGATAGAGAGGACAGATGCTCTTTAAAAATTATGATTTAGTTGAGTTGATTTAAATTGAGTTGATTTAAATCAAGCCTTTTTACTAGTGATTTAAATCAAATTGATTTAAATTATATCTACCCTACCCTGAAATAGACCCTCTTTGATTTCTATGGTTTTACTTATCAGGATATTATAAATACCACCCCAACAGAACAGAAGAGAATAACAAAATTGGAAGGGATCTTGGAGGCCTTCTAGTCCAAACCCCCCCCCCCCGATCAAGACGTTGGTCCGTCCCTTCTTAATATACTCCAGTGTCATGCCCCCATTAGAGACTGAATCTGCGGGGGATGATGAGCTGGAACAAGAGGACAGAGATCGAGGGGCAGCTCCGCTGGCTTTGTAGGAAAGTGGGAAAGGGCAGGGCTTTTCAAGATCAGAAAAGATAGTAGACAGGGAGGAGCAGGGACTACCCACTCCTGATCCTAGAGCAAGAAGAGAAGAGAGAAGGAACTGTTTTCACCATTAAGAAATTTCTCACTGCTTCCATAGTATAAAGAGACGAAGTAGCAGCCAAGTACTGCTATTAAAGTGCCCTTGATCAATTGATCATCCACAAGTATAACCAAATCTATAAAAGCCAAAATTGTAGGAATGTGCTGGTCTCCAGCATTGAGGTGTGTGCTAACACAGTGCCAAAGAATAAAGAATCAGCAATGATCTTATAGAAGAAATTGTTGCTGCCCATCAATTTGAGACAGTTTAAAAGGCCATTTCAAAACAACTTAAAACCCATCATTTCACAGTGAGGAAGATTATTGGAATGGAAAACATTCAGGACAGTTGCTAATCTTCCCAGGGGTGGGACGTTCAAGAAAGTTCAGCTCAAGGTCAGATGGTGCAATGGCCAGAGAAATTGCATAAAGTTATATCTCAGAAACCAGTTGGGTCAGACGCCGGCCACGACCACTTTAGCGAAAGAGATAAAAGTTGTGTCACATGATGATGCCATGATGATGCGAGCTTGACACCCCTCCACTTCAGGCTTGTTAGCATGTTAAATGTTAAGATTCATGACAATGCAATTAGAAAAAGACTGAACAAGTATGGTTCATTTGGAAGGGTTGCTAGGAGAAAGCCTCTTTTCTCTAAAAAGATCGTAGTACCACGGCTGAGGTTTGCAAAGTTGCATCTGAACAAATCACCGGGCTTCTGGAACACTGTCCTTTGCACAGACCAGACCAAAGTGGAGACGGTTGGCCGTAGTGCAATTGGGCCAAAGGCCATCTATCCAATAGCTAAAGCTTGGATGACATGGGATTATGCAACAGGAAAATGGTCACAAAAACACATCAGCAAATCTACAACAGAATGCCTGGAAAAGAAAAGAATCAAGGTGTTGCAAATGGCAGTCAAAGTCCAGACCTCAACCTGATTGGCAGGACTTCAAGAGAGTTGTGCATTAAAAAAAAACACCCACAAACGTCAATGAACTGAAGCAATGTTGTAAAAAAGATGGGCCAAAATTCCCCCACAACACTATAAGAGACTGATAATGTCATGCAGAAAACAATTGCTTCTAGTCGTTGTTGCTAAAGGTGGTTCTTCAAATTATTGAATCATATTTTTTTTTACACATACTCTCTGTTTTGGTTTTCTTTTTATAAAATAAATGATGACTGATGTAATATGCCACATTGTTGTTGTTGTTCATCTGCGGTTGTATTTGCCGACTTTTAAGAATGTCTAAGGACCAAATGATTTTTACTATGTTCTGATATGTAAAATCATAGAAATCAAGGAGAATGTACTTTCTTTGTCACATTACTGTAGATCTGAAAGTCCTGGGGATAGATTATACGTTTTCAAATACTGTATTTTTCAGAGTTGAAAACACTCCGAAGTATAAGATGCACCTAGCTTTTGGGGAGGAAAACAAAAACCATGAAAAACCTGCCTCTCAGAAATTTGCCTCCTTGCCCCAAACCTCACCGTGACATGCGGTGAGGTTTATAGCTGGTGAGGCACTGAAACAGTGGTGGGTTTCAATTTTTTTTAGACTTGTGGACTTCAACTCCCAGAATTCCACAGCCAGGCATGCTCAGTTCCAATTTAAAGAGACAGCATTTGTTTTTCTCCTTTGCGAAAGAAGTTTCCTTCTTTTTCTTTTTCTTCTCCCTTCCCCTCCTTCCCCCTCTCTCCCTCCCTCCCCCCTCTCTCAAACAAAAAAACAAACACACACACAAACACACACATACACAAAAGTTGGATTGGACTATCTTTCCTACCCCCTTCCCTCTCTCATTCACTCTTTCCCAAGCACACACACACACACAAAGTTGGATTGGAGGGAGAGCACCAGTGAGACCACCACAGAAGGAGGCAGGAAGCCAGTCAAAGAGCCATACTGGAGCACACACATTTTCCCCCAACCCCGGAAGGATCCAGCCCAGCTTCACTGATTACAGGTTTGAAAAGGCAATGTGGCTCTGCCTGTGACACTTGGGGAGGGATCTACACTTGAGGATGAAGTTTGAATTCCTCCCCCTCCCTCCGACCCACACGTACCTTTTCCAGCTGTTTCAGAGAGGATTTCAACTCTGCTCTTGCCTGTCATCATGAAAAGAAAAAAAATGTAAAAGGAAAAAGGGAAGAGCTGAGGTCAGGCTGAGCTGGTTGCTGCCAGAGTCACTGTGGATGACTCTGATTAACTGTTTAAAAAAGCCTTTACAAAAGCGCCCTCTACAGGAGGAGCCAGGAGAACAACATGCCTCACCTACGTCAGGAATTTTTAGGCTTTTAACCCTTGCTTAACTCTGCTCGAGTGATCATAAAACACCTAAAGTCAGACTAGATGAGGCACGTTGTTCTCCTGCCTCCTCCTGTAGAGGGCACTTTTTAGAGGCTTTTTTAAACAGTTAAGCAGAGTCATCCACAGTGACTCTGGCAGCAACTAACTCAGCCTGACCTCAGCTCTTGCCTTTTTCCTTTTACATTTTTTTTCTTTTCATGATGACAGTGGTGAGGCTCTGCCTCCCCTGCCTCCCCTGACTGCACGTCCCTGCCCCAAACAGCAAACAGTACAGAAGATATAAACTGTTTGTGGTGTTACATTTCAGACTATACTTGAACAGATGCCGTTAAAAATTGATGTGGCTTTCCAGAAGTATACATTATTCTCTGCTATTTAAAAGAAGATACAATAGCACTGGGCCTCTTCATATCAAGCATTTATTTTAAAAAAGCTTCTTCATTTTGTTAAGTTGTCTAAAAAAATAATAAAGCGGTTTTTTTAAAAAAATAAGTGTAATAATTTTCACATTCTATAGGCATTTATAATTATTGACTTACTTCTTTGCAGCAAGCAGCCGGTTTCAGTTTAGACTGATTTTAAAAAAAAATCTGCCTCTGCCTCCCAGGAAATTGCCTCATTGCAGCAAACAGCAAGTTTCACTTTCAATTTCAGTTTAAGCCTCTCCATTGGCTGCAAGGAGGTAAATTGCTGGGAGGCAGAGGCCAAAGGGTGGGGGCCAGTGGGTGGGACTACATTCGGTGTATAAGACGCACCCATATTTTCACCCTCTTTTAGGGGTGGGAAAAGCAATAGCAATAATAATAGCAATAACAGTAGACTTATATACCGCTTCATAGGGCTTTCAGCCCTCTCTAAGCGGTTTACAGAGTCAGCATATTGCCCCCAACAACAATCCGGGTCCTCATTTTACCCACCTCGGAAGGATGGAAGGCTGAGTCAACCCTGAGCCGGTGAGATTTGAACCGCTGAACTGCTGATCTAGCAGTCAGCCTGCAGTGCTGCATTTAACCACTGCGCCACCTTGGCTCAAAAGGTGTGTCTTATACTTCAAAAAGTACGGTATATACACTTAAAAAGAAATAAAAATACACAGACCTACAATAGGGAGAAAATCCATGTCTTTTAAGTCTGAAAAATATCTCGGAATGGTTACAGTCAAACGTTCTGTGCTAATGTTAATCAGGAATTTGATGAATGCTCATCTGTTGAGACGGCAAGGCTGAAGTTCAGGCCTCAACAGGCTTCTGAGGCCACCGAAGCTTTCACAGGAGACCACTAGCCTGTGGGTTAGGCATGTGACCAAAACCACAGAAGGCATGCTTGACTATTTATATAATTTCTATATTTTTATAACATATCTGCCATGTGCCAGCTGTCTCTTATGTAATTGAACAATTGGGCTCTGTCTTTTATTTTATTGAGCCACACCTGTCAGTCTGCATGACACTAACTTTACAGATGTGGGGGCTTTAACTGATGAAACGATGCCTAAAGACTCTGCAAGATTTGAAATATCAGTTTTGACAATGGAAGTCCTGAGCTCCAAGGGCGGGCAGAAATGCTTTCCACAACACCGTTGGTGACATCCGAATTCCTCACTTATTGACTGCAATTGAGACTAGCGTCTTTGTCATTAAACGGCCAGATCATGAAGCATGATGTCATATGACAGTGCCAACTTCTGTTTCTCTGCAGTTCTTAAACAAATCATGGTGGGTTGTTAAAGGTAATTTCACATGACTCTGGCTTACAACTTCCTGCTGGCATCCCCAGTGAGTTTGCTTGTCAAAAACTAGCTGGGAGGGTCAAAAATGAGGTCATGAGTGTGGGATGCTGCAATCATTATAAATGTCCGCTGGTTGGCAGAACCCGAATTGGTGCAACTCCTTTTCCTGCACCTTCATAACTACGTCTGCTTCTACAGTGCCATTGTAACTTCAAAGGCTCAGTGAACCAATGGTAAGTGAGGGCTATCCCCCTCCCCCATTCCACTCCTTCTTTCCCCATGCATTCTTGGTTTTAATCTCTGGTATCTTTGTGAGAAGCCCCCCTCCCTCCCCCAAAGAATGAAATATGTTGATGAATATTAAAGCAGAATATTGTATTTCCCCAAAGGAGACATGGAGAAAAAAAAATCTTAAGAAAGGCAGAAAGCAGCCCCAACAGTTTCCAGCAGATGCCTGAAATCTTTAGAGATTTTGTGCCCATTAAGAAAGACTGGGCCAATCTATTCACAAACAAAACACCTTCAGCTGCAGCTGATGGGATTAAGAAGGACAGGATATCTACTACATGATACTTCATTGATATTTAGGTCATAAACCCACCACCATCAGAAGAGCAAAAAGACCCCAAACTCACTACATTGCACAACCCCTTTGAGCATTTCAAACACAATACCCCAAATAATTTATAAAACCCCACCTATCCCAACCCCATTTTGTCAGCTGTCCCAGAGCAACATATTGCTATTGGTTCTGCTCATCAATTAAACAGAATCCTTTTTTCCAATCACCTTCCATTTTATTCCCAGATAAAGAAAGCAAAGAGATGGCTGCGAATAGGAAATGCCTAATGAAGAATGCCTAATGAAGCTGTTAATAAATCACTGGTTTTTGTATTACAATATTGGGTCGCTTATTATGAATCAGGCATTGTTAGGAAACTTTGCAGCTCCTTTCTCTGGGCTTGGAACCAGACCAGATTTTTCTTAGTACAATTTATTTAGTTTTAATGGTTATGTTTTTTTTTAATGTTTCTAAGCTGCCCACAGTAGTGTCATGGTAAGGTTGGCGGCCAATAGATTTTATAAATAAATACAACTGAACAATCAAAACATTTGTTAATAGCTATTGTTAAAAAAGTGTCAGGTTAAGCAGAGTTGAACCTGGTTAATAGGGACACCAATAGGAAAACAAATGTAAGTAAAACAACCCAGAATCGACCAGAGGGACATCAGCCCGATCTTGTTGCCCAGAAAACATCAGGTCCACAACAGAATAATTGAGCTGGGGGGACCTTGAGGTCTTCTAGTCCATCCCCTGTTCAGGCAGGAGACCCTATTCCACCCAGAACAAATAGATGTCCAATCTACTCTTAAAACCCTCCAGTAATGGGAGCACCCACAACCTCTGGAGGGAAGCCATTCCCAAAGAATTCACCTTAATTTAAAAGAGATTTTTAAAATCTTCCCACCAGGAGGAAAATTGCAGCCACCAGTTTCACAGCGTGCAGCACCAGTGGGCTTAAAATTTGGGGAGGGAAGGAACCTGCAGCAGCAGCAGCTGAGATGCTTCAGCTCAATTGCTTCTCTGCTTCCAGGCCGTGGAGGGAACCGAACTTGCTCCCGGACTCTCCTCCCACCTGCCCTCAACTCACCTTCCAGCTGCTGCTTGGACCATGGGAAGAGCACAAAAGTCGCTCTGCACACCACTCTCCTCCCATGAGTCATCCGGAAGAGGAAGTTCCTCTGCGCTTCTCCTCTACTCCCATCCTTTCTAGCAATAAAGCACTCGATGGCTTAAAAACTCTTTTTTTAAGCTCGAGCACCAATGGCACTACTGTATTGATGCCTTTCTAGGCACAGATGTTGCCTGGCTGCCATCTAGCAACAGGAGGTGGAAAAACACACACGTCCTGGCTCCACCAAGTCGGTTGGAAGATATTTTCACTGATTAAATTTCAGCGGGTCTTTTTCGAATCCTAGCAACTGACCTTTGCAACTGAGCCAAGTGAAATAGTGAAACGTGATGCTACTTAGCTTCGTTTTTTGGTGCCTTTGGGTCAATCTTGATGCTTGCAGCATCCTCCTTGGCAAGGATTTTTGGAAGGAGATTCCTCCCTTTCCTGCTCCCTAAACTTGAGAGGACTGGCCAAAGTTGAACAGCTGGTTTTGCCCTTCAGGTGGGACTGGAACTGAGCTTTTCTCTCTCTCTAACCTGGTGTCTTCACCACTACACCAAACTCCAGTAGTAAATTCAAGGCTGCAGCTTTCAAGATCACTCAATCAATTAATTCGAATAGATCTGGATGGGACCTTGGAGGTCTTTAGTCCAACCCCAGAGTTGCTTCCCTCTGTCACTAGTTTCCATCCTTCTCTTGCCTTCTGGTGCTTTGGAAAATAACTTAACCCCCTCCTCTTTATGGCACCAGCTCAATGTCTCCCCTTGTTCTTCTTTTTATTAGAGTCTAGTGGTATGCAATGTTAAACACTCAAAAGAGCCATTTGCACCCATTTTCCAGAGAAAAGAAAATACCAGGAGCCACAAAACCTGGGTGGGTGTGGCCAACTCGATGTCACTCACTCCCACCCAGTCACACGACGCACTCTTGCTCTGTGTATGTCTCTCTCTCTTCTCTTTCTCTCCCGTGTGTGTGTGTGTGTGTGTGTGTGTGTGTGTGTGTGTGTGTGTGTTTGTTCCCAGATAAATGAAGCTCTTTGGGCCTCCTGCCAGCTGGTCCCCTGGCTGGTCCCATCCCTCCCCCTCACTCCTTGCCCGTCAGAAGGTAAGGGTGGCAGATGGAGACTTGCTTCATATTCCAGAGGAGGAGAGACGCGGCCCTGTGCTCGCCTCTTCTTCCAGCCCTTGTTTGTGTTGTGGGCACCTCTGTCCCTTGGGGAGACGCCCGGCTTTCTTTCTGCCATGAGACACTGGCCCGACCTGGCTGCAGCTGACGCTGCTGCTCTCACCACCTCCATGACCTGCTCACTGCTCTTGCAGCACCTTGCGCAGCACACTTGAATTTAGCACACTTCACAATGGGGGAGGAGACTGCATCCCCTGCTCCTACTGGGGCCAATTACGACATGGAGCATCACCTTTACTAGTTCCTTCAGAACTCGGGGGTGTAGTCCGTCCAAACCCAGTTATTTGAATTGGTCTAGAGCTCACAAGGTGTCCTCTTATCTTATTTTTACATATTCTAATTTGCATTCTGAATCTGGCACTTATGGTTGTTTTTGATAAGTTGTGTCAGGTTTACTTTTTGGGTGAAAACGCATATAAAGTATCTTTTTTGTACCTTCTCCCCACTCCTTATACTCCTGTGAATTAGGGAGGTGTCTGAGTCTCTTCCGAATAGGATCTATGTGCTGAGGACTTGGGAGATATCCCCCCCCCTCACCTTTTTAGTAATGGAGTTTGCATATCTTCCAAGGCCATTTTTTTCAGTCTGAGCATATGGTGAGCATAGGATAGGGTAGATCAGTGTTTTTCAACCACTGTGCCGCGGCACACTAGTGTGCCGTGACATAGTGTAAGGTGTGCCGTGGGAAAATTACTTTATATATAGTCAATATAGGCACAGAGTTAATTTTTTAAAACATTTTCTAATGGTGGTGTGCCTCGTGATTTTTTTCATGAAAAAAGTGTTCCTTTGCACAAAAAAGGTTGAAAAACACTGGGGTAGATAATATGCTAGGCTAGTGGCAGAGAGATACAGTTTGGGTTCTTCATTCAGTCATGGAAAGTCCCCAGTGATTATCCTTACAGACCATTGAGTTACATTCACTAGCAAACCTCTGAGATGTCCTTGCACCCCAACAGTTGAATAGACTGTTAAAGTCTTGTTGTAAGTAAACATTGACAATGGGCCGGAGGAGGAAGAATCAGACAGGAATTTCTGGACCAATGAGTGAAGGTGTTTACATTCCCTGACCATATCTCACAGAGCACATAGTTGCCATGCTGACTTTGTAGTTTCCCAAGTGAGATAATCAAAAATATTCCATTACGCTGTACTCTATAGGGCGCTTGCCTGTTTCTATATCTTTGTAACGTAATGGACTAACTATATATAAGCTGCGGTTCTGCTTTAGGTCAGGGCTGCTCAGAAAGCTGCCAATGCTTTGGTGGAATCCAGTGTGCAGCGTATCAAGCTTCAAACGGCGTTTCTGTTGTTGCAACTATTATCATTTTTCAGTTTGCCACAAAACTATAGGGAGACAGAAGGGGAAGATAGAAGAAACCTCCAGACATCAAGATGCCAGCCATGGGAACCAAGGATGTTTCGGCAAGTGTTTACCAGAGCTGAGAGACTCTTTCTCACAATACTAGAAGTCTCCATTGGACAATGTGACTTGGCCTAATTGGGGGGGGGGTATAAACGTGAACTTTAACTATGTGAGTTTGCATGAGGAAACAGTCAGGTCTACTTTTGCCCTCATTTTTGTCGATATGATGTACTCATTAAAGTTTTACATTAAGAAATTGGATCGTCTCAGCTGTGCTTGCTTTGGTTGACATTTTGATTGTTTGTAGGCTTAATACACGTTGAAACCATTTGGTTGCTTCAGATGAGGCAGGTTTTGATCACAGTATTCTCTTCCTTTGTACATTTCCCTTTTCTCTCTCTTCCTCCCTACTGACTGCCGGGGAGTAGCCAGGTTGCTCTTGCTGAGGTGTTTGTGATGTCCCCAAGGCTGTGTGTGTGAGAGGGGGGGGGGAGGGAGAACATCCTGAAGAAGGAAATGAGAGTTTGTGTTGCTGTCAAGAAACCTGCAATCATTAATCACCAAGCATTGAGTGTCGCTCCAAAGAGACTTTCATTAACTTCTTCTGCAGTGTACCTGATGTCTTTCTAACTTGCTTGTTGTTCTGGGAGGCTCCCACCATCAATAGTGTTTCTTCAGAGAAGTCACAGACCTGCCCCTGGGAACATACAGCCACAGGAGGAGGAAGTGGACTTTTGACTCCCCTCCAAGGTGATTGGTAGGTCTCTACACACTATAGTGTATGTGCAGGTTTGTTCCTGTTGTACATCTGCTGTGGAGTATGAGATCCATGAGAAACAACAAGTGAAAAACATGGCTTGTTGGTGCCGTCTCACTCCCTAGGATCCCAGCTGGCCCAAGGAGTCCTTAAGTGGGCCTCTGCCATGAGGGCCTGGTTGCTTAATATTGTTATATAGCCCCGTGCAGTGGTGGGATTGGAATAACTTAACAACTGGTCTCTGGCTGGATAGGCATGACCGGTTTGGTCATGTGATTGGGTTGGTGATGTCACTTATCACTCCCAGCCCTGTCTCCCGGACATTCACCTCAAAGGCAGAGGTAGGATTCAGCCAGCTGGGATTAATCCCACCACTGGCCGCCCCCATCCCTGCCTATTTTTCTGGCCGTTTTCAGGCACGAAACGGCTGAAAAATGGCCTGAAAAACACCTTGAAAACGGCTCCAAAACAGGATATAAAACAGGTGAAGGCAGAGCCAGCAAGTGGTGGGATTTGCTGGTTTGCCAAACTGCACAGAATCTTAACCATTGGTTTGCCTGAACTGGTACGAACTGATTGCAGCCCACCTCTGGCCCTGTGAGAGATTCAGAGGTTTTGGGAACATTGCAAGCGTTTCTAACTCCTCACTATGATGAGACATAATAAAGATGGTGCACTAAAATGTGACACCAAGGAGAGAAAAAAGAAAAATTGATTAAATATATTTTTATATTATAAATTTTAGAAATGTTGCACATGTTAAATTTTGAAATCACTTGGACTTAAGACTTGGTTTCTCCACACACCTAGCCTGATTGTTGCATGTCCTTCATGTAATGAGAGTTACTAAAAATTGCAACCTGTCTTTTTAAGTTGTGTTGGGGAAATAAACAATCTTGGAATTCTTTGGTGCATCTTTCCTGACACAATCTGAACAGATATTCTTGGTGCACTGAATTCCTGGAACTGTTTGGAAAAGATAAAACTTTAAAACCCCTCTACTACTTGTCTCCTCTTGCTTTCTTATATGAGTAGCCACATTCTCTAACTGTAGTCTTAGTGCTCCAATCCTCAAGAGATATTGGCTGGAGAATTCTGGGGCTGAAAATCTCAAGGGCACCCAGGGGAGAAAAAGGTTGGGACTCCGTCTACCATGATAAAAATGCAAAGAACACACCCAAAAAGACTTTTAGATCTTTGCACAATTTCTACTACAATAAACCTGGGGGTACAATTGTTCCCTTAGCAAATGTTCCTTACGCGATAAATGCCCCCCTAGTGTTTACCAACAAATCCCAAGATTATGAATATTGCAGCCCCGAAGCAGTTGTTCACCCTTACAAATGACCAGAGACCACATTGACGCCCCCCCACCCCAAACTAGGTCACATTGCCTGTGGAGAGTCACTTACCTTTCAAAGAGCCCCTCCCTGTTGCGGTTTCTTTGCTCACCATTTGCAGAGAACAGAAGCGTAACGTACTATGAGAACAGTAGTGAGATCTTGTGTAATCTCGCACTTTAAGCCTCTATTCTCTGCGAATTAAGACCTGGATGTTTGCAAATGGAGGGAAGGTTTGGTCCTTCAGGCCTTCCCTCTGTTTTCTGTTTCCCTGCCAAAGCCTACAGGAAGATTGCATTCCTGTAGACTTCAGCAGCCCTTTGCAAAAAAAAAAAAAAAAAAAACCACTTTGTTGGCACCAGCGGAGCTTGAGAGGAGCGGGCACGTCCCCCCAAAGTTCTGTTCCTACAGACAAACGCTTTTTGCAAAAGCCAAAACCTACAAGAAGGCAATCCGCAAGTGAATTGTGGACAAGAAAACAGCCCCAAGAAGCTGCGCACAGCCACCCCAAGGTTACTTTCTTGGAGCCGGAGTTCTCGCCAGGCTGATCTGTGACGATAAAGCATGTAATGTAAAAGCAGGGAGTGATGTGGTTCAACGTACTCCCATGAATTCTTGAGTTACGGATGGATTGGACAGGATCCATTCCATCGATAACTCGAGAACTACGTGTATCCAGAAACTTCTGCTATTGATGGCCAGAGAGGTATTACCATATTGCCATTTTTTCCTTCTCCTTATCTATTACTTATTTGCCTATAAAAAATTAGGGAAATTCTTTACAGTAAAATTTAGCAGTCAATTTGTCAGCTGGCCTTACAATGTGACATTATAAACAAACTTGAAACCTCTACTCTCATTACTTGGGGCCTCATGTTGATTTTCTTGTGTGCAATAAGGGTGGAATGTTTCCTGAAGCACCACCCACAGTCAGGGCACTCAAACGGTTTCTCCCCTGTGAGAGTCCTCTGGTGCATGACCTGGGATCTCTGAGAGAAGCTTTTTCATGATCATGACATTCAAAGGGTTTCTCTCCTATGTGAATCCTCTGGTGTTGAACCAGGTTGGAATTCAGACTGAAACTTTTCCGACAGTCAGGGCATTTGAAGGGTTTCTCTCCTGTGTGAGTCCTCTGGTGTTGAACCAGGTTGGAACTGTGACTGAAACTTTTCCCACAAACAGGACATTCAAAGGGTTTCTCTCCTGTGTGACTCCTCTGGTGACTCACGAGTCTGGAATGGTGACTGAAACCTTTTCCACAATCAGGACACTCAAAGGGTTTCTCTCCTGTGTGAGTCCTCTGGTGTTGAATAAGGCTGGAATTTTGACTGAAAAATTTTCCACAATGAGGACATTCAAAGGGTTTCTCTCCTGTGTGACTCCTCAGGTGGCCAATAAGGCTGGAATCGTGACTGAAACTTTTCCCACAGATAGGACATTTAAAGGGTTTCTCTCCTGTGTGAGTCCTCTGGTGGTTCACCAGGCTGGAATTGTGACTGAAACCTTTTCCACAATCTGGACACTCAAAGGGTTTGTCTCCTGTGTGAGTCCTTTGATGTGAAATGAGGTGAGAATGTCGACTGAAACTTTTCCCACAGTCAGGACATTCAAATGGTTTCTCTCCTGTGTGAATGCTTTGGTGTGAAACGAGGTGAGAATTTCGACTGAAACATTTTCCACAATGAGGACATTCAAAGGGTTTCTCCCCTGTGTGACTCCTTCGGTGGTCAATAAGGCTGGAATTCTGACTGAAACTTTTCCCACAATCAGGACACTCAAAGGGTTTCTCTCCTGTGTGAGTCCTCTTGTGTCTCATGAGTCTGGAATTGTTACTGAAGCTTTTAGCACAATCGGGACACTCGAAGGGTTTCTCTCCTGTGTGAGTCCTCTGGTGTGAAACGAGGTGAGAATTTCGACTGAAACATTTTACACAATCAGGACATTCAAAGGGTTTCTCTCCTGTGTGAGTCCTCTGGTGGCCAATAAGGCTGGAATTGTGACTGAAACTTTTCCCACAATCAGGACACTCAAAGGGTTTCTCTCCTGTGTGAGTTCTCTGGTGGCCAATAAGGCTGGAATTGTGACTGAAACTTTTCCCACAATCAGGACACTCAAAGGGTTTATCTCCTGTGTGAGTCCTCTGGTGTCTCACGAGTCTGGAATTGTTACCGAAGCGTTTCCCACAATCAGGACATTCAAAGGGTTTTTCCTTGGTGTGAGTACACGTTGCCATGCTTGCTAAAGCATTTACAGCATTGGTAGCATTTTTAGGGCTTCTGTCCTGTGTGGGTCTTTCCATGAAACAAAACAGTATTGTTCTGACCAAAGGTTTTGCTACATTCAGTCGGGATCCTCTCAGGCAGTCAGCTGTGATTTCTAAGTTGCATCTTTCCAACAACAGGAACCTCTGTGGAGCTTTTCCACAACTAATATTCTAGAGGTGGTTAAAAAATATGGATGGTCCCTTCTTTAGTTGTGCTTTGATTCAAGCCGTTTTCTTCCTCCCAGCCTGTAACACGGTCTGTTCTACATGGCTTTCCCATTGACCTTTTCCTCCCCAATGACTTTTTCACTTCCCTCTTTTGCTGAATGGAAAAATAATCTCCCTTGACTTTTCATGTAATGTATACTTGAGTTTCACATACACTGCTTTCTCCATGCAGAAATCTCTACTTGATTTTCTCTTGTTTCTCTTTCACTGGCTGAGGAAGTTGAAGAATTGTGAGGCTCTCTGAAGGAAATGGAAGATATTGTGATTTCGGGACTGACTTGCTTTGCTATTCAATGTTGCTGGTTATCCACAGTTGTCCAGAGTGCTCATTGCCATCTTCTTTGTCTATAAGATTAAAATAAAGGGTAACTTTAATTGTACATAAAATGGTTACAGAAGATGAGAAGAAAAGATAAAGGTTTATGTTACAATTAAAAAGCAATAATACGACAATGCTTCAATAAGCTTTTACATTAATCATCGTTCATTTGATATATGGAAGACTATGCAGATTCAAGTTTGAATATCCATTCAATGATGAAATTCACTTGTTGACTGGGTCAATCACAAATTCTTAGCACAGCAAAGGGTTGTTTTCAAATACAGGCAAGTGAAAAAGAAAGTACACCCTCTTTGATTTCTATGGTTTTACTCATCAAGGTATCGTAAATATCATTGCAACAGAACAGAAGAGAATAACAAAATTGGAACAGACATTGCAGGTCTTCTAATCCAGTCTCTGGACAAGCAGGAGACCCTATTCGATTGCGAACAAATGGCTCCCCAATCTCCTCTTAAAACCCTCCAGTGATGGACAACGCACAAGCTCCGGAGTGAAGCCATTCCCAAAAAATCTACCTTCGCTTGGAAGAGACTTTTTCAATCTTCCCACCAGCAGAAAACTACAGCGACCAGTTTCACAGCGTGCAGCACCAAATTCTGTGGATGGAAGGAATCTGCAGCAGCAGCAGCTGAGATGGTTCAGCCCAGTTGCTTCTCTGCTTCTAGGCAATGGAGGGAACCGAACAGCCCGACTTGCTCCCGGACTCTCCTCCTACCTGCCCTCCTCTCACCTTCCAGCTGCTGCTTCGAGCATGGGAAGAGCAGAAGAGCCGCCCTGCACACCTCCTTCCTTCCATAAGTCATCCAGAAGAGGAAGTTCCTCTGCGCTTCTCTTCTCCTATACTTTCTAGCAATGGTTTAAAACTCCTTTTTTTGAGCTCAAGCATGGTATAGATAGCTTCGAACCGAACAGCCCGACTAGCTCCCGGACTCTCCTCCCACCTTCCAGCTGCTGCTTCGATCCTTGGAAGACCACAAAAGCCGCTCTACACACCATCTTCTTCCCCGGGGCGATCCGGCAGAGGAAATAACTCTGCGCTTCTCTTCTACTCCCATCCATTCTAGCATTGCAGTACTCAATGGTTCAAAGCTCATTTCTTTTTTTAAGCTCAAGCAGAAACGGCACTAATGTGTTGATGGCTTTCTAAGCACAGACCGCCATCTAGCGACAAGAGGTGGAAAAACACACCCGTCCAGGCTCCACCAAGGCGTTTGGAATATGTTTTCACTGATTATATGGCAGCAGGTCGTTTTCGACTCCTAGCAACCGACCTTTGCAACTAAGCCATGTGAAATGTGATGCTATTTAGCTTCGTTTTTGGTTCCTTTAGGTCAATCTTGATGCTTGCAGTATCCTTGGCAAGGGTTTTTGGAAGGGTTTTCCCCCCTTTCCTGCTTCCTAGGGCTGAGAGAACTGGCCAAAGTTGCACAGGTGGTTTTGCCCTTCAGGTGGGACTGGAACTGAGCTTTTCTCTCTCTCTAACCTGGTTCCTTCACCACTACACCTAACTGGATCTTCTTCCTCCCCACAAAATCTACCCATTGACCTGTTTCTGCTGCTCCAACAGCAAATCCAAGGCTGCAGCTTTCAAGATCAATCTATCAGAATACATCTGGAAGGGACCTTGGGGGTTTTTGAGTTCAACCTCCCTACTCAAGCAGAAGACCTGGTAACATTTCAGACAAACAACTGTCCAGTCTCTTTTTGAAAAGTGATGAAGCACCCACAACCTCTCAAGCCAAGCTGTTCCACTGATTTATTGTTCACACTGTTAGGACGTTTCTCCTTAATTCCAAGTTGCTTGTCTCCATTTGTTTCCATCCATTGTGCCTTGTCTTGCCTTCTGGTGCTTTGAAAATAAGTAGACCCCCTCTTCTTTGTGGCCACCCCTCAAATATTGGAACGCTGCTATCATGTCACCCTTACTCCTTCTTTTCATTAGATTAGACATACCCAATTCTTGTAATGGTTCTTTGTTTGTTTTAGCTTCCAGCCCCTTCATCATCTTTGTTGCCCTTTCTTTGCTTTCCAGAGTCCCAATATCTTTTTATATTGTGGTGACTAAAATTGGATGTAGTATTCCAAGTGTAGTCTTATTAAGGATTGGTAAAGCGGTACTATAACTTTATGTGACCTTAATTCTATCTTTCTTATTAATGCAGTTTTGGATTTGTTGGGAGAATCTGGTTCAGTTCCAAGCCGATTGGAGGCTGATTGGAAAGATGGTTTAATAACCCCACATGGGGCCATGTGGGGTCATGTTTGTCTGAGCTACGTTTGGTTGAAGTTTGCTGTGGGTTGGTGCAGCTGAGATGATGCAATGAGAAAGCTTGCGTTATGAAAGGCTATTCAGTAATTCCTATTATGGCTAAGGGCTAATCCTACCATTGTTCAAACCTTGCTGCAGGGAATTTTTGCCTATGAATAGAGCTATCTCTTAAGTGCTGACATCTGCTGTGGGCTATTAAGGATGGTGGGGGCTGCTTTCCAAGAGCATGTTTCTCCATTTCTCATCCAGAGAAATATAATGTTCTGCCTTCTTAATATTTCTCAAGATATTTCATTCTTCTAGGAGAGGGGTGGATGCTCACTTTCCATAGATTGGTTATTTTGGTTACTGTCACTCACTGTTGGCTCATATTTAAGTGATTGTCCACTAGGACTCCAAGATTCCTCTTAAAGTTACCGACATTAAGCCAGGTTTCATATAGTTTGTACCTACAGTATACAATTGTTTTTAATTGTCTAAATTTAAAACTTTTTTTGTTGAATATCATTTTGTTAGATAGGGCCCACTCTTCAAGTCTGTCAAATCATTTTCAAGCTTGAGCTTGTCTTCTGGAGTGTCAGCAATTCCTTCCAGCTTCGTGTCGTCTGAAAATTTGATGAGTTCCCCTTCTATCCCCTCATCTAGATTGTTTATGAAGATTTTGATGAGTGCTGGCTCTAAATGCAACCTGAAGGTACCTCACTGCTTACTTCCATCCATCTGGGTGTAGTTCTGTTGAGGACAACATGTTGAGTATGATTTGCCACCCAGTTGGAAACCCATTTTGTGGTAGTGCTGTCTATCCCACATTTTTCTAGCTTGCCCAGAAGTAGGTTGTGATCTACTTTATCAACTGCTTTATTGACATCTCAATAATGTCCACAGCATTTCTCTGGTCCAAAGAATGAAATAAGGCTTGTTTGGCCTGATGAACCCATGTTAGCTACTTTTTATAACTTTTCCTCTCCCCTTGTGAGGCTCTCCACAGCAGAACCTGAAAAAGGAATGGGAGGGGCTGGAAACTGGGCTCCCAACACCTTTTTCTGTTTCCCTGCCTCCTCTCTAGTCACAAGAGGAAAACTCTGTGTTTAACCCCTTCACTGAAGCCACTGCAGGGAGGGGGGCCACTGGGGTGCCGCCAGACAATGCCAAAGTCCTCCTGCCAAGCCCCATTGGAGAGGCTCACACATATCACCCACAAGAAAAGCTAAGGGACGAAAAGCAAGCGCCCTGATTTTTCTAAAAAAAATATAGATTGAAAATCATTACACTAGTGAAAGAAACTTGCCTGTGCTAATCACAGCTACAATAGGTGCAAATTAGTAATGCATTGATGTTGAAGAGTGACAAGGCAGGTCTGCAGATGTCATTGGATTACAAGGCACACCATCTTTCATCCATGCAATTCCTGTCTGGAGATGCTTCCATTTCCTCAATAGCTAACCTTATACCGTGTGTCTGGAGGAGTTTGGTAGAGCCTTTTCTAACCCATTGTATTAAAAGGCACAATCCTACTATGAAAGATTTACTAGTTTTAAAGCCGGAACGGTTGGAAAGGGCCCGGCGTCGCCCACATGGATATGCACAGCGTGTGCACACAAGTGCGTCGTACCTGCCAGCGACACATCCACAAGCCTCCGCGATGCTCCAGCTGCTTGGCGGAGCAACATGCAGGCGCTGTATGCACCGTGCGTGGAAGCGCCAAAGGCTTTAAAGGACAGGTAAAGAGTTCAGGCGTGCGGGTGGGCCCTCCAGAGCACTGTACCAGAACAGTACCCAGTGTTCTGAGCAGGCTCCAGTACGCGTGTACTGGGGCGTACCGCCTGCAACCCACCACTGATGTGGCCCTATAAGAGAGCTTGCAAGGGTTTCCAACACTGTTCCCTCTAAGGTGCGCGCGTGCGCAGCCGCGCACATGGAAAGAAATCCCCGCGCAGAAGTTTCTAACTGCCGCGCAGAGATTTCTACCAAAGCAAACATGGGGAAGTCCTTTGCAGGCGGCTAGAACTGGCCTCCCGCAAAGGACCTCCCCAGTCTTGTTTTGATGAGCCGCCAGTCCTCTTGCTTCTTCTCCTTCATCAGCAAAGCTCCCGCTGGCTTCCCGGCCCATGGCAGTGGTGCCACTCCCTCCACGCGGAGCCCCTGAGCTGGCTCCCGCGTTATCCCTCCCCCTTCCTCCTCTGCCGTGCTTTTGAGGCCGCGGGAGCTAGTAGGAAAGCAGCGGAGGTGGAGGCGACGGCAGGGGTAACCCAGAGCCCAGCTGACTCCACCTCAGCTGGGCTCTGGGTTACCCCTGCCGCCGCCTCCACCTCCGCCGCTTTCCTACTAGCTCCCGCGGCCTCAAAAGCACGGCAGAGGAGGAAGGGGGAGGGATAACGCGGGAGCCAGCTCAGGGGCTCCGCGTGGAGGGAGTGGCACCACTGCCATGGGTGGAGGCGCCAGCAGGAGCTTTGCTGGTGAAAGAGAAGAAGCAAGAGGACTGGTGGCTTTGAAATGCAACCCCCTGGTCCCGCCGGCCGCGGATTTGATTCGGCGTAAGTGGGGGCTGAACACATGCTGAGCCGAAAGAACGTGTGTGTGTGTGTGTGTGAGAGAGAGAGAGAGAGAGAGAGAGAGAGAGAATTGGATCAAAATTGGTGGCCAAAGGAGTGGAGGGAGGGAGGGAGGGAGGGAAGGAAGGGAGGGAGGAAGGAAGCCCTGCCCCCTGTGAAAAAAACTGAAGATGGAGCAGTGAATGAATAAACCATAAAAGCAACAAACAGTTAATGCGTAAGTAAGCTGAGGAGCAAGTTCTCAACTAAGGAAGCAATATAAGAAAGAAATATAAAAAGCTCAATATGCCAAAACACTTATTTTAGTCTTCATTTAATTACTTGTATTATAGTCTGATGTAACGTCTTTTTAAAGTTAACGTTAGTTAGAAAATATAGGGTACAAAACTTAAATAATAAAAAAATTGTACATTCATTTTGAAAAATAAATGCAATACTTGATTAATTTCATATCTTTATTTAAAATAGTTTTGGCATGGCATATGATTTTATTGACTCAGTTGGAAATGATGTGGATGTTGTATCTGATTCTGAGGTATATATATTCTTAAGTAACATAACATATAGCATATTGTCCAAACTTGCTAGACTATTTAATTGATCTTACTACTTTAAAGGGGGAGAGTTTCATGATAAATTATTTTATTACATTTATGTTGCATTTATATATTATATTTATTACATTTATATTCCACATTATATATTTGTATTGTTATTTTAGTGTATATTGTCAATTTCGATAGATATTATATTGATATATCAATACTGATTTTAATCATACTAAATAACAATTACTGCTATTATTTATCAGCATTACATATTTACAGTTTTTAATATCGAGTTAGTCGTATTTTAGAATAATAGCGTTATCTTTTAATAGGATAATTGGCAAAATCTAATTCACATGTGATGGGTTGCATTCCAAAGGAATGTGAGAGGACAGGTTGCCTGCAAAATGCCAGGACCCAGGCCAGGACCCTGTTGGTGCCATGTCTCTCTCTAGCCAGTCTAACAATCTAAAAGCTGAGCAGAGAACCTTTTTTTTTTCAGGGTGAGCGGAAAAGTATAGTCTTTGAGTGGCACTTTTCATGCCTGGCATTCATCAGGCTGAAACCTCGCTAGCAATCGGCGCTTGACGCTTGGTATGTTGTGCAAATGTCCAGCAGACGTGACAGCAGTTCAAACTGTGGCTCTCTTAGGTGCTCAGGCATGAAACTGTGCAGCTCACACACTATACTTTTCCGCTCACACTGAAAAAAAATTAGAGGGAACATTGGTTTCCAACTCCTAACAATAAGATGATGAGACAAGATAAACATATGCACTAACATATAACACCAAGGAAAGTGAGAAAGGAAAAATTATTGAAAATATATTATTTTAAAGTTTAGAAACTTGCACATGTTTAAATTCAAATAAGTTGGAGCTAGAGACTGTAGCCGAAAGAGCCCCTTGGTTCCTCCAGACACTGGTCCTCATCTGCTCCTGGTCATTGAGTGTCCTTCTGCAAAGGGACCTAGTAAAAAAACATTGTAACCTGTGTTTTTGAATGGTTTTGGTGAAATGAACAATCTCAGAATTCTTTGGTGTCTTCCTATCCCAGGAATATTGGGATCATTTAACTGCATAGCTAAAATTTCACTTTTGCTGCTACAAATAATGCTCTTCTCTTTATTTGAAGGATGGTTTTTTAAAAAACATTAAGGAGCCTTGGGAGAAAAGTGAAAGAATAAGCAACATCTCCCAGGTGTTGGGAAGAGAACTTTGCATTACTTTCCCCACCATATCTCCCCACCAAGGGCGAGACCACAAAAGTACCAGACCCTTGGTGATGCTCAGCTGTCTCAAAGGTTAACAAGGAGGCCCCTAAAAACAAAGATCAACACAGCAGGAGCTGCAAATAAACCTGGAAATCCCGTACTCAAAACCACAATCCCTTTTCTCCCAAACTCAATATTCCTACAGCTTCTCTCCATGAAGGTCACCTGCAGGACAGAACAGCCTTTACATCTGAAATTTTACACTGGTTTTGTCGCTGCCCTGTTGGAAGGAAAAGGTCCTCTTTGGTTCATTCTCTCCAGCCGGAGTGAGCGATCAGCGCTGGCTGAAAAAAGAACTGAGCAGCAGACGGGAAGGAGGAGCCACGTCGCGATGATACATTGTTTGGATTCGGCTGTCCGAATCCATCGATGACACTTTTGCCCCTGGACGGTCCGGTAGGACCTAAACTGTCCTGAAGAGATGGTGACTGGGAAGACAAGACCTTGCTGGTCGCAGGGATATCGCAAAGTCCCTGATCGACCCAAGCGGAGAGCTTCCAACCGGTGGCAAACAGCCGCTCCCCCCCAAAGAGAGAATGAAACAAAAGTGTTTCTACTGGTGGTTTTTTTTTTAGATGATTGCCCTAAGGAACTCTTTTCTTAAGCTTAATTAGTCCATTAAGCAAGAACAAAGCGGCATACTTAATCCCCACTGGACTGCCTTAAAAAGTTTTTTCGCTCTTGCTTGTAATCTTTTGTTGATTGAGTGATCTCGTAATGCTCCTGTTTTTTCTGCCTGAAGTGAAGGAATCTCTTTTTTCCTTATTTTATTTTCCTTTACCACTTTAACTTTTTTGGCTTAAATTAAAACTCTTTTTACTTCAATAAATTTCTTCTTCTACTTGTTGCAATATTATTTTGGAGATACCTAAGGGAAGAGGTTTTAAAAAGGATCGAATCTGCCACTTGAAAGCCCAAATCTGAAGCTTTTTTTTTGCTGCTGTAACAACTGTTTTCTTTGTTCACTCTTATTTTACTATACTGACTGTAACTGCAACAAAAAGACTTGGAACGTCTCTTTAAAACTTGATAAAGAACCAAGGTTACAAATAGTGGTGTATGGAAAATACTTTGACATTGGAAAAGGAAAGAACCCTCTTTCTTTGAAAACCATAAAAGAACATTCGTCTAAAATAAAAATATATTCTTCAAAATCTGTGATAGGCTAGGGTGGCAGATTGTACCTAAACCCTCTTCTTCTTGCTCTTTCCCCATATTATTTCTTATTCTAAAAAATGGAGCAATACTCAGATGAAGAAAACTTGTTAATCCAAAACATTTTTGCTGGACTTCAAAACATCTCAGGATTTGAGAGATTCCACAAGAAATGGGACAGGCTATGGGATATCACAGAGAAAGATGATGGGGTTATAGCCCCAGAAATTAAGGAAGTGAATGGAAATACAGAAAACAAAGATAAGAACTTAGATGAACTTATAAATGGAGTAAACGTGAGTGAAAGTGGAAAGAAGAGAAGCTGGAAAAGTGACTTTGATAATTTGGTGTTCCACCCCAATCTTCAAGATGTAGGAGAAAAAGAAAGAGTGAAAAAGATGGAGGTAATAAGACAAATCTATTCAGAAACAAACCTGACAACTAAAGTTAAGCTTACATTAATAACAACTCAAGGGCAACAAAACTACATGAGAGATCGTTTAAGCTTCAATGTGCGGAGAGACGTTTTAAACCCTGGAAAGGTTTTGGACATAGAATTGGCACAACAACTGGTGAGAGATGAAAGGCTATATTGTTACTGGAAAGATACTGGTTAATAATCCCAATTGATGGGAAAAAGCTAGTTAATATTTGACTGATTATTAAGGAGAGATGATAATATCTTTTAGAATGTTTTAAATTACCACTGAATGTTTATCCATTAACATAAATTTACTATGATACTAATAGAGAAATAATAACCCTAGTTAGGATAAATAACCAGACCATAGAAATACTAACCTACATTCTGGGTGATTGTCAAGTAGAAATGTTAATATTTCTTAGACTGTCTTAGATGTCTAATGTTTTTTTTTTAGCCTGTAATTAACTAATGTGGGATTGAGGGAAAAGTCCTATAAATCTTGTTAATAAATCATTGTTTAAAGACGGTTATAAAGTCATAATGTTGTGTGGGCCTGGAGAGGATAATTAATAAATAATTTTTAGTTAACTACAATAATAGCAATAGCAGTTAGACTTATATACCGCTTCATAGGGCTTTCAGCCCTCTCTAAGCGGTTTACAGAGTCAGCATATTGCCCCCAACAACAATCCAGGTTCTCATTTTACCCACCTCAAAAGGATGGAAGGCTGAGTCAACCCTGAGCCGGTGAGATTTGAACAGCCAAACTGCAGAACTGCAATCAGCTGAAGTAGCCTGCAGTGCTGCATTTAACCACTGCGCCACCTCGGCTCCTCAATAACAATGAAATGTTAATGGACAATATTTAATGATACATACAGGTATGTTGGGGGGAATGCTCAGATATCCTACTTAACCGGATTAATTTTAGACTATGTCATAAAGATGTAATGATATTGGAGATATATTGAAATTGCAAATGAACACCAGTAGATAGTTGTGTCTTCTAATATAAATGGTGGTAACCAAATGAGAATTAAGGTACAGGAATGGTAAAATGTATACCTTTTTTTTCCTTGATTTAAAATGTACAACATGATTTAAATGAAATATATGTAAGGACTGTGGAAGAAACGCACGGAATATATTTGTAACCAATCGATACGCTTTCAACAAGATGTAACGAAAGATGTTTTTTTTTTCCTTTCTGTTTAATTAAAACAATAAAAAAAATTCTCAAAAAAAAAAAGAAGAACTGAGAAGCAGGCTATGCGGAAAGGACATTGTTTATTCCCCCCAGTCTAGAGCAGACGTTAGGGATGTAACCCTAGTCTTACCTTGGCAATGTATATAAGCCATGATTGTACCAATGTATCTGTGACTTTAAATGTAAGAGAGAGGTAATTGGATGCTATTGCTTTAAGCGGCCATATAAGGAGGTAGGAACTAGTACAGAGTTCTCCCTGATGCTCCTGATGTTTCCTGATTCTACTGTTGTTCCTGATACTTACTGACTGTTACTGTATGTGCTTAGTAATTGGGGGAGAAGACTGTGTATTGGATGGTGGCTAGTCTGTATGTTAGTCACCTGTTTACATGGCGAATCGTGAGTTGAGCAACTGTAAATTCAACGTGTTGTAAATAGGCTGTTTATATACTATAAGACTGCTTATAGTCTGATTTTGAAGACTATTCTATTTTTGTTACACAAGTAAAGATATTCTTTGTTTTACCTTCGGTGGCTGTGCGCGACTATTCCGCGACTTATCCGTCACTAATTTCTGCTGCAGAACTCTAGTCTCCTAGCAAGGATAGACTTAACAGCAGTGGTTCCCAACGTGGGACCCATGGCCCACAGGGGGTAATTTGATTTTTAATGGGGGCAATTTGAACCTTGTTTAAACCAAGTTAATGGCCTTCTAGGCTTCCTCCGCGTGAGTAGAGTTCATTTTCTGAGTAAAGTAAAAAGTTATATGTCACAGGGGGCAGTATCAGGATTTTAAAGATGCTTAGGTGGGGCATGGCCAAAAATAGGTTGGGAAATACTGGTCTAGAGAGATGGTTTCCCCACCAGTCCTAATCCTGTCAAGAAGTGCGGTTTTCTTATTTCTGTTAGATAATTTTACCGTAATCCTGTTAAGTGGTGTAGTTATTTTTATTCTATTAATTTTGGTTCCTCTGTGACTTTTAGCCAGATTTTATCAATGAGTCAGCCAGCCCAAGATATTGTTATAGTAACCAGAGCTATTCAGTTTACAGAGGAAAAAATGGATCTGTTTCATGAATGGGGCTTGTGCAAACTATTAGCCTGCGGTGATTTCCATAAACAGAAAGGTGAGAAGAAAGAAAACCGGAGATTATTCTCTGTGACCTCTTTTCAGGCTTCTAGTTTTAACCCTTGCTCTTCAGGAAAGAAGCTAAGGGAATAGCATTTTCTTGGGGTTTTCCTTTGGGGGGGCACTATTCTTCCCACAGTCGTAACCTCCCCCAAAATACTTGCTATTCATAAGGTTTCTTCCACTTGTGTGCCTCCTTCTTGACACAATCTGAAAAAATGCTTGATATACTGAATTCCTGGAACTGTTAGGAAAAGATGAACTTTGAACTCTTTGTCTTCTCCTCTTGCTTTCTCTTTATAAGTGGAGCCACAATCTGTACCTTTAGCTCCTATCCCCAAGAGATGCTGGCTGGGCAATTCTGGGGCTGAAAATCTCAGGGGCACCCAGGGATAAAAAAGCTGGGACTCTGCATGTAGTATTTCTATCATCTACCATGATAAAAATGCAAAGAACGCTCCCAAAAATATTTTTACATAATTGCCCAATTTCTACAAAAATAAATATCCACCAACTTCTGCTAGTGATGGCCAGATAGCCATAATCAAACTAATATGTTGCATTTTTTTCTTCTCTCCTTTCCATCTAATACTATTACATATTCAGCTAAGAAAAACCAGGCATATTTTATTTAGTCAAACTAAAGACCGTATTTTTCAGAGTATAAGACACGTACTTTTCCCTCAAAAAAGAGGGTAAAAATCTGGGTGCAGCATTTTTGGCCTCCAGAAAGCGCGCCCCCTTTGCAAAAAGGGCATGCATAGCCTTTAGGAGGCTTCTAGAGTGCTCCTGGGGGCTGGGGAGGGCAAATATGAGCAACGAATGGGCCATTTTTTGCTCTCCCCCCCCCAGCCCCCAGGTGCATTCTATAAGCTTCCTAAAGGCTATGCATGGCCTTTTTTTTCTTTTTTTGACAAAAACTGGGTCTGTTTTCATGAAAAAAATGGGCCACTTTTGGGAGGTTTGCAGAGTACAAAAACTATTTTTAGTATAAATTTGTCTCTTCAAAACCTTGGTGCATCTTATACTCCGGTGCGTCTTATTCTCCGGAAAATATGGTAGTCCATTTCTCAGCTGGGCTTACAATAGGAAATTAGAAATGAAATTCAAGCCTTCTCTACACTTATCACTTTGGGTCTCGTGTGAAATTTCTTGTGTGCAATAAGGGTGGAATCTTGCCTGAAGAATTGTCCACATTCAGGGCACTGAAATGGTTTCAACTCTGTGCATATAAGCATATCATTTCGAAGGCTAGTCCTCATACTGAAATCTTTTCCATAGGCTGGACACTGCTATGAGTTTTCTCCTGTGTGAGTCTTCTGGTGTTTCACCAGGCTGGGCTGCTGACTGAAACATTTTCCACAATCAGAACATTCAAACGGTTTCTCGCCTATGTGAGTTCTCCGATGTAGCACCAGGTGGGAATGCTGACTGAAACATTTTCCACAATCAGAACATTCAAACGGTTTCTCCCCTGTGTGAGTTCTCTGATGTAGCACCAGTGTAGAATTGCGACTGAAACTTTCCCCACAATCAGGACATTCAAAGGGTTTCTCTCCTGTGTGTATCTTCTGATGATTAATCAGATGGGAATTCTGACTAAAACTTTTCCCACAAAGAGGACATTCAAAGTGTTTCTTTCCTGTGTGAGTCCTCTGATGTATCACCAGGCTGGACTGCTGATTAAAAACTTTTCCACAGTCTGGAAACTCAAAGGGTTTCTCTCCTGTGTGAGTCCTCTGATGTGAAACGAGGTGAGAATTTTGACTGAAACATTTCCCACAATCAGGACACTCAAAGGGTTTCTCTCCTGTGTGAGTCCTCTGGTGATTCACCAGGTTGGACTGCTGATTGAAACCTTTTCCACAATCTGGACACTCAAAGGGTTTGTCTCCTGTGTGAGTCCTTTGATGTGAAATGAGGTGAGAATGTCGACTGAAACTTTTCCCACAGTCAGGACATTCAAATGGTTTCTCTCCTGTGTGAATGCTTTGGTGTGAAACGAGGTGAGAATTTCGACTGAAACATTTTCCACAATGAGGACATTCAAAGGGTTTCTCCCCTGTGTGACTCCTTCGGTGGTCAATAAGGCTGGAATTCTGACTGAAACTTTTCCCACAATCAGGACACTCAAAGGGTTTCTCTCCTGTGTGAGTCCTCTGGTGTCTCATGAGTCTGGAATTGTTACTGAAGCTTTTAGCACAATCGGGACACTTGAAGGGTTTCTCTCCTGTGTGAGTCCTCTGGTGTGAAACGAGGTGAGAATTTCGACGGAAACATTTTCCACAATCAGGACATTCAAAGGGTTTCTCTCCTGTGTGAGTTCTCTGGTGGCCAATAAGGCTGGAATTGTGACTGAAACTTTTCCCACAATCAGGACATTCAAAGGGTTTCTCTCCTGTGTGAGTCCTCTGGTGGCCAATAAGGCTGGAATTGTGACTGAAACTTTTCCCACAATCAGGACACTCAAAGGGTTTCTCTCCTGTGTGAGTTCTCTGGTGGCCAATAAGGCTGGAATTGTGACTGAAACTTTTCCCACAATCAGGACACTCAAAGGGTTTATCTCCTGTGTGAGTCCTCTGGTGTCTCACGAGTCTGGAATTGTTACCGAAGCATTTCCCACAATCAGGACATTCAAAGGGTTTTTCCTTGGTGTGAGTACACGTTGCCATGCTTGCTAAAGCATTTACAGCATTGGTAGCATTTTTAGGGCTTCTGTCCTGTGTGGGTCTTTCCATGAAACAAAACGGTATTGTTCTTACCAAAGGTTTTGCTACATTCAGTCGGGATCCTCTCAGGCAGTCAGCTGTGATTTCTAAGTTGCATCTTTCCAACAACAGGAACCTCTATGGAGCTTTTCCACAACTAATATTCTAGAGGTGGTTAAAAAATATGGATGGTCCCTTCTTTAGTTGTGCTTTGATTCAAGCCGTTTTCTTCCTCCCAGCCTGTAACACGATCTGCTCTACATGGCTTTCCCATTGACCTTTTCCTCCCCAATGACTTTTTCACTTCCCTCTTTTGCTGAATGGGAAAATAATCTCCCTTGACTTTTCATGTAATGTATCCTTGAGTTTCACATACACTGCTTTCTCCATGTAGAAATCTCTACTTGATTTTCTCTTGTTTCTCAATAGCAGTAATAGCAGTGGACTTATATACCGCTTCATAGGCCTTTCAGGCCTCTCTAAGCGGTTTACAGAGAGTCAGCATATTGCCCCCAACAATCCGGGTCCTCATTTTACCCACCTCGGAAGGATGGAAGGCTGAGTCAACCCTGAGCCGGTGAGATTAGAACCGCTGACCTGCTGATCTAGCAGTAGCCTGCAGTGCTGCATTTAACCACTGCGCCACCTTGGCTCTTCTCTTTCACCTGCTGAGGAAGGTGAAGAATTATGTGGCTCTCTGAAGGAAATGGAAGATATTGTGATTTTGGGGACTGATTTGCTTTGCTATTCAATGTTGCTGGTTATCCACAGTTGTCCAGAGTGCTCATTGCCATCTTCTTTGTCTATAAGATTAAAATAAAAGGGTAACTTTAATTGTACATAAAATGGTTACAGAAGATGAGAAAAAAAGATAAAGGTTTATGTTACAATTAAAAAGCAATAATACGACAATGCTTCAATAAGCTTTTACATTAATCATCGTTCATTTGACATATGGAAGACTATGCAGATTCAAGTTTGAATATCCATTCAATGACGAAATTCACTTGTTGACTGGGTCAATCACAAATTCTTAGCACAGCAAAGGGTTGTTTTCAAATACAGGCAAGTGAAAAAGAAAGTACACCCTCTTTGATTTCTATGGTTTTACTCATCAGGGTATCGTAAATATCATTGCAACAGAACAGAAGAGAATAACAGAATTGGAACAGACATTGCAGGTCTTCTAATCCAGCCTCTGGACAAGCAGGAGACCCTATTCGATTGCGAACAAATGGCTCCCCAATCTCCTCTTAAAACCCTCCAGTGATGGACAACCCACAAGCTCCGGAGGGAAGCCATTCCCAAAGAATCTACCTTCGCTTGGAAGAGACTTTTTCAATCTTCCCACCAGCAGAAAACTACAGCGACCAGTTTCACAGCGTGCAGCACCAAATTCTGTGGATGGAAGGAACCTGCAGCAGCAGCAGCTGAGATGGTTCAGCCCAGTTGCTTCTCTGCTTCTAGGCAATGGAGGGAACCGAACAGCCCGACTTGCTCCCGGACTTTCCTCCCACCTGTCCTCCACTCACCTTCCAGCTGCTCCTTCGAGCATGGGAAGAGCAGAAGAGCCGCCCTGCACACCTCCTTCCTTCCATAAGTCATCCAGAAGAGGAAGTTCCTCTGCGCTTCTCTTCTCCTATACTTTCTAGCAATGGTTTAAAACTCCTTTTTTTGAGCTCAAGCATGGTATAGATAGCTTCGAACCGAACAGCCCGACTTGCTCCCGGACTCTCCTCCCACCTTCCAGCTGCTGCTTCGATCCTTGGAAGACCACAAAAGCCGCTCTACACACCATCTTCTTCCCCGGGGCGATCCGGCAGAGGAAATAACTCTGCGCTTCTCTTCTACTCCCATCCATTCTAGCATTGCAGTACTCAATGGTTCAAAGCTCATTTCTTTTTTTAAGCTCAAGCAGAAACGGCACTAATGTGTTGATGGCTTTCTAAGCACAGACCGCCATCTAGCGACAAGAGGTGGAAAAACACACCCGTCCAGGCTCCACCAAGGCGTTTGGAATATGTTTTCACTGATTTATATGGCAGCAGGTCGTTTTCGACTCCTAGCAACCGACCTTTGCAACTGAGCCATGTGAAATGTGATGCTATTTAGCTTCGTTTTTTGTTCCTTTAGGTCAATCTTGATGCTTGCAGTATCCTTGGCAAGGGTTTTTGGAAGGGTTTCCCCCCTTTCCTGCTTCCTAGGGCTGAGAGAACTGGCCAAAGTTGCACAGGTGGTTTTGCCCTTCAGGTGGGACTGGAACTGAGCTTTTCTCTCTCTCTAACCTGGTTCCTTCACCACTACACCCAACTGGATCTTCTTCCTCCCCACAAAATCTACCCATTGACCTGTTTCTGCTGCTCCAACAGCAAATCCAAGGCTGCAGCTTTCAAGATCAATCTATCAGAATACATCTGGAAGGAACCTTGGGGGTTTTTGAGTTCAACCTCCCTACTCAAGCAGAAGACCTGGTAACATTTCAGACAAACAACTGTCCAGTCTCTTTTTGAAAAGTGATGAAGCACCCACAACCTCTCAAGCCAAGCTGTTCCACTGATTTATTGTTCACACTGTTAGGAAGTTCCTCCTTAGTTCCATGTTTTGTATTTGTATTTGTATTTATTGCACATTTATAGGCCGCCCTTTTCCCTGAGGGGACTCAGGGCGGCTTACAATAAAAATTTTCAAAATGTTTTGAAAATAAGTAGACCCCCTCTTCTTTGTGGCAACCCCTCAAATATTGGAACGCCGCTATCGTGTCACCCTTACTCCTTCTTTTCATTAGACTAGACATACCCAATTCTTGTAATGGTTCTTTGTTTGTTTTAGCTTCCAGCCCCTTCATCATCTTTGTTGCCCTTTGTATGCTTTCCAGAGTCTCAATATCTTTTTATATTGTGGTGACTAAAATTGGATGCAGTATTCCAAGTGTAGTCTTATTAAGGATTTGTAAAGCGGTACTATAATAAAAATCTTGCTGCAGGGAATTTTTGCCTATGAATAGAGCTATCTCTTAAGTGCTGACATCTGCTGTGGGCTATTATGGATGGTGGGGGCTGCTTTCCAAGAGCATGTTTCTCCATTTCTCATCCAGGGAAATATAATGTTCTGCCTTCTGAATATTTCTCAAAATATTTCATTCTTCTAGGAGAGGGGTGGATGCTCACTTTCTACAGATTGGTTATTTTGGTTACTGTCACTCACTGTTGGCTCATATTTAAGTGATTGTCCACTAGGACTCCAAGATTCCTCTCACAGTTACTGACATTAAGCCAGGTTTCATATAGTTTGTACCTACAGTATACAATTGTTTTTAATTGTCTAAATTTAAAACTTTTTTTGTTGAATATCATTTTGTTAGATAGGGCCCACTCTTCAAGTCTGTCAAATCATTTTCAAGCTTGAGCTTGTCTTCTGGAGTGTCAGCAATTCCTTCCAGCTTCGTGTCGTCTGAAAATTTGATGAGTTCCCCTTCTATCCCCTCATCTAGATTGTTTATGAAGATTTTGATGAGTGCTGGCTCTAAATGCAACCTGAAGGTACCTCACTGCTTACTTCCCTCCATCTGGGTGTAGTTCTGTTGAGGACAACATGTTGAGTACGATTTGCCACCCAGTTGGAAACCCATTTTGTGGTAGTGCTGTCTATCCCACATTTTTCTAGCTTGCCCAGAAGTAGGTTGTGATCTACTTTATCAACTGCTTTATTGACATCTCAATAATGTCCACAGCATTTCTCTGGTCCAAAGAATGAAATAAGGCTTGTTTGGCCTGATGAACCCATGTTGGCTACTTTTTATAACTTTTCCTCTCCCCTTGTGAGGCTCTCCACAGCAGAACCTGAAAAAGGAATGGGAGGGGCTGGAAACTGGGCTCCCAACACCTTTTTCTGTTTCCCTGCCTCCTCTCTAGTCACAAGAGGAAAACTCTGTGTTTAACCCCTTCACTGAAGCCACTGCAGGGAGGGGGGCCACTGGGGTGCCGCCAGACAATGCCAAAGTCCTCCTGCCAAGCCCCATTGGAGAGGCTCACACATATCACCCACAAGAAAAGCTAAGGGACGAAAAGCAAGCGCCCTGATTTTTCTAAAAAAAAATATAGATTGAAAATCATTACACTAGTGAAAGAAACTTGCCTGTGCTAATCACAGCTACAATAGGTGCAAATTAGTAATGCATTGATGTTGAAGAGTGACAAGGCAGGTCTGCAGATGTCATTGGATTACAAGGCACACCATCTTTCATCCATGCAATTCCTGTCTGGAGATGCTTCCATTTCCTCAATAGCTAACCTTATACCGTGTGTCTGGAGGAGTTTGGTAGAGCCTTTTCTAACCCATTGTATTAAAAGGCACAATCCTACTATGAAAGATTTACTAGTTTTAAAGCCGGAACGGTTGGAAAGGGCCCGGCGTCGCCCACATGGATATGCACAGCGTGTGCACACAAGTGCGTCGTACCTGCCAGCGACACATCCACAAGCCTCCGCGATGCTCCAGCTGCTTGGCGGAGCAACATGCAGGCGCTGTATGCACCGTGCGTGGAAGCGCCAAAGGCTTTAAAGGACAGGTAAAGAGTTCAGGCGTGCGGGTGGGCCCTCCAGAGCACTGTACCAGAACAGTACCCAGTGTTCTGAGCAGGCTCCAGTACGCGTGTACTGGGGCGTACCGCCTGCAACCCACCACTGATGTGGCCCTATAAGAGAGCTTGCAAGGGTTTCCAACACTGTTCCCTCTAAGGTGCGCGCGTGCGCAGCCGCGCACATGGAAAGAAATCCCCGCGCAGAAGTTTCTAACTGCCGCGCAGAGATTTCTACCAAAGCAAACATGGGGAAGTCCTTTGCAGGCGGCTAGAACTGGCCTCCCGCAAAGGACCTCCCCAGTCTTGTTTTGATGAGCCGCCAGTCCTCTTGCTTCTTCTCCTTCATCAGCAAAGCTCCCGCTGGCTTCCCGGCCCATGGCAGTGGTGCCACTCCCTCCACGCGGAGCACCTGAGCTGGCTCCCGCGTTATCCCTCCCCCTTCCTCCTCTGCCGTGCTTTTGAGGCCGCGGGAGCTAGTAGGAAAGCAGCGGAGGTGGAGGCGACGGCAGGGGTAACCCAGAGCCCAGCTGACTCCACCTCAGCTGGGCTCTGGGTTACCCCTGCCGCCGCCTCCACCTCCGCCGCTTTCCTACTAGCTCCCGTGGCCTCAAAAGCACGGCAGAGGAGGAAGGGGGAGGGATAACGCGGGAGCCAGCTCAGGGGCTCCGCGTGGAGGGAGAGGCACCACTGCCATGGGTGGAGGCGCCAGCAGGAGCTTTGCTGGTGAAAGAGAAGAAGCAAGAGGACTGGTGGCTTTGAAATGCAACCCCCTGGTCCCGCCGGCCGCGGATTTGATTCGGCGTAAGTGGGGGCTGAACACATGCTGAGCCGACTTTGCGCAGTGAGGCGGAGTAATTAACCTCCCCCACAAAGAACGTGTGTGTGTGTGTGTGTGTGAGAGAGAGAGAGAGAGAGAGAGAGAATTGGATCAAAATTGGTGGCCAAAGGAGTGGAGGGAGGGAGGGAGGGAGGGAAGGAAGGGAGGGAGGAAGGAAGCCCTGCCCCCTGTGAAAAAAACTGAAGATGGAGCAGTGAATGAATAAACCATAAAAGCAACAAACAGTTAATGCGTAAGTAAGCTGAGGAGCAAGTTCTCAACTAAGGAAGCAATATAAGAAAGAAATATAAAAAGCTCAATATGCCAAAACACTTATTTTAGTCTTCATTTAATTACTTGTATTATAGTCTGATGTAACGTCTTTTTAAAGTTAACGTTAGTTAGAAAAGATAGGGTACAAAACTTAAATAATAAAAAAATTGTACATTCATTTTGAAAAATAAATGCAATACTTGATTAATTTCATATCTTTATTTAAAATAGTTTTGGCATGGCATATGATTTTATTGACTCAGTTGGAAATGATGTGGATGTTGTATCTGATTCTGAGGTATATATATTCTTAAGTAACATAACATATAGCATATTGTCCAAACTTGCTAGACTATTTAATTGATCTTACTACTTTAAAGGGGGAGAGTTTCATGATAAATTATTTTATTACATTTATGTTGCATTTATATATTATATTTATTACATTTATATTCCACATTATATATTTGTATTGTTATTTTAGTGTATATTGTCAATTTCGATAGATATTATATTGATATATCAATACTGATTTTAATCATACTAAATAACAATTACTGCTATTATTTATCAGCATTACATATTTACAGTTTTTAATATCGAGTTAGTCGTATTTTAGAATAATAGCGTTATCTTTTAATAGGATAATTGGCAAAATCTAATTCACATGTGATGGGTTGCATTCCAAAGGAATGTGAGAGGACAGGTTGCCTGCAAAATGCCAGGACCCAGGCCAGGACCCTGTTGGTGCCATGTCTCTCTCTAGCCAGTCTAACAATCTAAAAGCTGAGCAGAGAACCTTTTTTTTTTCAGGGTGAGCGGAAAAGTATAGTCTTTGAGTGGCACTTTTTATGCCTGGCATTCATCAGGCTGAAACCTCGCTAGCAATCGGCGCTTGACGCTTGGTATGTTGTGCAAATGTCCAGCAGACGTGACAGCAGTTCAAACTGTGGCTCTCTTAGGTGCTCAGGCATGAAACTGTGCAGCTCACACACTATACTTTTCCGCTCACACTGAAAAAAAATTAGAGGGAACATTGGTTTCCAACTCCTAACAATAAGATGATGAGACAAGATAAACATATGCACTAACATATAACACCAAGGAAAGTGAGAAAGGAAAAATTATTGAAAATATATTATTTTAAAGTTTAGAAACTTGCACATGTTTAAATTCAAATAAGTTGGAGCTAGAGACTGTAGCCGAAAGAGCCCCTTGGTTCCTCCAGACACTGGTCCTCATCTGCTCCTGGTCATTGAGTGTCCTTCTGCAAAGGGACCTAGTAAAAAAACATTGTAACCTGTGTTTTTGAATGGTGTTGGTGAAATGAACAATCTCAGAATTCTTTGGTGTCTTCCTATCCCAGGAATATTGGGATCATTTAACTGCATAGCTAAAATTTCACTTTTGCTGCTACAAATAATGCTCTTCTCTTTATTTGAAGGATGGTTTTTTAAAAAACATTAAGGAGCCTTGGGAGAAAAGTGAAAGAATAAGCAACATCTCCCAGGTGTTGGGAAGAGAACTTTGCATTACTTTCCCCACCATATCTCCCCACCAAGGGCGAGACCACAAAAGTACCAGACCCTTGGTGATGCTCAGCTGTCTCAAAGGTTAACAAGGAGGCCCCTAAAAACAAAGATCAACACAGCAGGAGCTGCAAATAAACCTGGAAATCCCGTACTCAAAACCACAATCCCTTTTCTCCCAAACTCAATATTCCTACAGCTTCTCTCCATGAAGGTCACCTGCAGGACAGAACAGCCTTTACATCTGAAATTTTACACTGGTTTTGTCGCTGCCCTGTTGGAAGGAAAAGGTCCTCTTTGGTTCATTCTCTCCAGCCGGAGTGAGCGATCAGCGCTGGCTGAAAAAAGAACTGAGCAGCAGACGGGAAGGAGGAGCCACGTCGCGATGATACATTGTTTGGATTTGTCTGTCCGAATCCATCGATGACACTTTTGCCCCTGGACGGTCTGGTAGGACCTAAACTGTCCTGAAGAGATGGTGACTGGGAAGACAAGACCTTGCTGGTCGCAGGGATATCGCAAAGTCCCTGATCGACCCAAGCGGAGAGCTTCCAACCGGTGGCGAACAGCCGCTCCCCCCCAAAGAGAGAATGAAACAAAAGTGTTTCTACTGGTGGTTTTTTTTTTAGATGATTGCCCTAAGGAACTCTTTTCTTAAGCTTAATTAGTCCATTAAGCAAGAACAAAGCGGCATACTTAATCCCCACTGGACTGCCTTAAAAAGTTTTTTCGCTCTTGCTTGTAATCTTTTGTTGATTGAGTGATCTCGTAATGCTCCTGTTTTTTCTGCCTGAAGTGAAGGAATCTCTTTTTTCCTTATTTTATTTTCCTTTACCACTTTAACTTTTTTGGCTTAAATTAAAACTCTTTTTACTTCAATAAATTTCTTCTTCTACTTGTTGCAATATTATTTTGGAGATACCTAAGGGAAGAGGTTTTAAAAAGGATCGAATCTGCCACTTGAAAGCCCAAATCTGAAGCTTTTTTTTTGCTGCTGTAACAACTGTTTTCTTTGTTCACTCTTATTTTACTATACTGACTGTAACTGCAACAAAAAGACTTGGAACGTCTCTTTAAAACTTGATAAAGAACCAAGGTTACAAATAGTGGTGTATGGAAAATACTTTGACATTGGAAAAGGAAAGAACCCTCTTTCTTTGAAAACCATAAAAGAACATTCGTCTAAAATAAAAATATATTCTTCAAAATCTGTGATAGGCTAGGGTGGCAGATTGTACCTAAACCCTCTTCTTCTTGCTCTTTCCCCATATTATTTCTTATTCTAAAAAATGGAGCAATACTCAGATGAAGAAAACTTGTTAATCCAAAACATTTTTGCTGGACTTCAAAACATCTCAGGATTTGAGAGATTCCACAAGAAATGGGACAGGCTATGGGATATCACAGAGAAAGATGATGGGGTTATAGCCCCAGAAATTAAGGAAGTGAATGGAAATACAGAAAACAAAGATAAGAACTTAGATGAACTTATAAATGGAGTAAACGTGAGTGAAAGTGGAAAGAAGAGAAGCTGGAAAAGTGACTTTGATAATTTGGTGTTCCACCCCAATCTTCAAGATGTAGGAGAAAAAGAAAGAGTGAAAAAGATGGAGGTAATAAGACAAATCTATTCAGAAACAAACCTGACAACTAAAGTTAAGCTTACATTAATAACAACTCAAGGGCAACAAAACTACATGAGAGATCGTTTAAGCTTCAATGTGCGGAGAGACGTTTTAAACCCTGGAAAGGTTTTGGACATAGAATTGGCACAACAACTGGTGAGAGATGAAAGGCTATATTGTTACTGGAAAGATACTGGTTAATAATCCCAATTGATGGGAAAAAGCTAGTTAATATTTGACTGATTATTAAGGAGAGATGATAATATCTTTTAGAATGTTTTAAATTACCACTGAATGTTTATCCATTAACATAAATTTACTATGATACTAATAGAGAAATAATAACCCTAGTTAGGATAAATAACCAGACCATAGAAATACTAACCTACATTCTGGGTGATTGTCAAGTAGAAATGTTAATATTTCTTAGACTGTCTTAGATGTCTAATGTTTTTTTTTTAGCCTGTAATTAACTAATGTGGGATTGAGGGAAAAGTCCTATAAATCTTGTTAATAAATCATTGTTTAAAGACGGTTATAAAGTCATAATGTTGTGTGGGCCTGGAGAGGAGAGGTGAGATAATTAATAAATAATTTTTAGTTAACTACAATAATAGCAATAGCAGTTAGACTTATATACCGCTTCATAGGGCTTTCAGCCCTCTCTAAGCGGTTTACAGAGTCAGCATATTGCCCCCAACAACAATCCAGGTTCTCATTTTACCCACCTCAAAAGGATGGAAGGCTGAGTCAACCCTGAGCCGGTGAGATTTGAACAGCCAAACTGCAGAACTGCAATCAGCTGAAGTAGCCTGCAGTGCTGCATTTAACCACTGCGCCACCTCGGCTCCTCAATAACAATGAAATGTTAATGGACAATATTTAATGATACATACAGGTATGTTGGGGGGAATGCTCAGATATCCTACTTAACCGGATTAATTTTAGACTATGTCATAAAGATGTAATGATATTGGAGATATATTGAAATTGCAAATGAACACCAGTAGATAGTTGTGTCTTCTAATATAAATGGTGGTAACCAAATGAGAATTAAGGTACAGGAATGGTAAAATGTATACCTTTTTTTCCTTGATTTAAAATGTACAACATGATTTAAATGAAATATATGTAAGGACTGTGGAAGAAACGCACGGAATATATTTGTAACCAATCGATACGCTTTCAACAAGATGTAACGAAAGATTTTTTTTTTTCCTTTCTGTTTAATTAAAACAATAAAAAAAATTCTCAAAAAAAAAAAGAAGAAGAACTGAGAAGCAGGCTATGCGGAAAGGACATTGTTTATTCCCCCCAGTCTAGAGCAGACGTTAGGGATGTAACCCTAGTCTTACCTTGGCAATGTATATAAGCCATGATTGTACCAATGTATCTGTGACTTTAAATGTAAGAGAGAGGTAATTGGATGCTATTGCTTTAAGCGGCCATATAAGGAGGTAGGAACTAGTACAGAGTTCTCCCTGATGCTCCTGATGTTTCCTGATTCTACTGTTGTTCCTGATACTTACTGACTGTTATTGTATGTGCTTAGTAATTGGGGGAGAAGACTGTGTATTGGATGGTGGCTAGTCTGTATGTTAGTCACCTGTCTACATGGCGAATCGTGAGTTGAGCAACTGTAAATTCAACGTGTTGTAAATAGGCTGTTTATATACTATAAGACTGCTTATAGTCTGATTTTGAAGACTATTCTATTTTTGTTACACAAGTAAAGATATTCTTTGTTTTACCTTCGGTGGCTGTGCGTGACTATTCCGCGACTTATCCGTCACTAATTTCTGCTGCAGAACTCTAGTCTCCTAGCAAGGATAGACTTAACAGCAGTGGTTCCCAACGTGGGACCCATGGCCCACAGGGGGTAATTTGATTTTTAATGGGGGCAATTTGAACCTTGTTTAAACCAAGTTAATGGCCTTCTAGGCTTCCTCCGCGTGAGTAGAGTTCATTTTCTGAGTAAAGTAAAAAGTTATATGTCACAGGGGGCAGTATCAGGATTTTAAAGATGCTTAGGTGGGGCATGGCCAAAAATAGGTTGGGAAATACTGGTCTAGAGAGATGGTTTCCCCACCAGTCCTAATCCTGTCAAGAAGTGCGGTTTTCTTATTTCTGTTAGATAATTTTACCGTAATCCTGTTAAGTGGTGTAGTTATTTTTATTCTATTAATTTTGGTTCCTCTGTGACTTTTAGCCAGATTTTATCAATGAGTCAGCCAGCCCAAGATATTGTTATAGTAACCAGAGCTATTCAGTTTACAGAGGAAAAAATGGATCTGTTTCATGAATGGGGCTTGTGCAAACTATTAGCCTGCGGTGATTTCCATAAACAGAAAGGTGAGAAGAAAGAAAACCGGAGATTATTCTCTGTGACCTCTTTTCAGGCTTCTAGTTTTAACCCTTGCTCTTCAGGAAAGAAGCTAAGGGAATAGCATTTTCTTGGGGTTTTCCTTTGGGGGGGCACTATTCTTCCCACAGTCGTAACCTCCCCCAAAATACTTGCTATTCATAAGGTTTCTTCCACTTGTGTGCCTCCTTCTTGACACAATCTGAAAAAATGCTTGATATACTGAATTCCTGGAACTGTTAGGAAAAGATGAACTTTGAACTCTTTGTCTTCTCCTCTTGCTTTCTCTTTATAAGTGGAGCCACAATCTGTACCTTTAGCTCCTATCCCCAAGAGATGCTGGCTGGGCAATTCTGGGGCTGAAAATCTCAGGGGCACCCAGGGATAAAAAAGCTGGGACTCTGCATGTAGTATTTCTATCATCTACCATGATAAAAATGCAAAGAACGCTCCCAAAAATATTTTTACATAATTGCCCAATTTCTACAAAAATAAATATCCACCAACTTCTGCTAGTGATGGCCAGATAGCCATAATCAAACTAATATGTTGCATTTTTTTCTTCTCTCCTTTCCATCTAATACTATTACATATTCAGCTAAGAAAAATCAGGCATATTTTATTTAGTCAAACTAAATACGGTATTTTTCAGAGTGTAAGACACGTACTTTTCCCTCAAAAAAGAGGGTAAAAATCTGGGTGCAGCATTTTTGGCCTCCAGAAAGCGCGCCCCCTTTGCAAAAAGGGCATGCATAGCCTTTAGGAGGCTTCTAGAGTGCTCCTGGGGGCTGGGGAGGGCAAATATGAGCAACGAATGGGCCATTTTTTGCTCTCCCCCCCCCAGCCCCCAGGTGCATTCTATAAGCTTCCTAAAGGCTATGCATGGCCTTTTTTTTCTTTTTTTTGACAAAAACTGGGTCTGTTTTCGTGAAAAAAATGGGCCACTTTTGGGAGGTTTGCAGAGTACAAAAACTATTTTTAGTATAAATTTGTCTCTTCAAAACCTTGGTGCATCTTATACTCCGGTGCGTCTTATTCTCCGGAAAATATGGTAGTCCATTTCTCAGCTGGGCTTATAATAGGAAATTAGAAATGAAATTCAAGCCTTCTCTACACTTATCACTTTGGGTCTCGTGTGAAATTTCTTGTGTGCAATAAGGGTGGAATCTTGCCTGAAGAATTGTCCACATTCAGGGCACTGAAATGGTTTCAACTCTGTGCATATAAGCATATCATTTCGAAGGCTAGTCCTCATACTGAAATCTTTTCCATAGGCTGGACACTGCTATGAGTTTTCTCCTGTGTGAGTCTTCTGGTGTTTCACCAGGCTGGGCTGCTGACTGAAACATTTTCCACAATCAGAACATTCAAACGGTTTCTCGCCTATGTGAGTTCTCCGATGTAGCACCAGGTGGGAATGCTGACTGAAACATTTTCCACAATCAGAACATTCAAACGGTTTCTCCCCTGTGTGTATCTTCTGATGATTAATCAGATGGGAATTCTGACTAAAACTTTTCCCACAAAGAGGACATTCAAAGTGTTTCTTTCCTGTGTGAGTCCTCTGATGTATCACCAGGCTGGACTGCTGATTAAAAACTTTTCCACAGTCTGGAAACTCAAAGGGTTTCTCTCCTGTGTGAGTCCTCTGATGTGAAACGAGGTGAGAATTTCGACTGAAACATTTCCCACAATCAGGACACTCAAAGGGTTTCTCTCCTGTGTGAGTCCTCTGATGTGAAACGAGGTGAGAATTTTGACTGAAACATTTCCCACAATCAGGACACTCAAAGGGTTTCTCTCCTGTGTGAGTCCTCTGGTGATTCACCAGGTTGGACTGCTGATTGAAACCTTTTCCACAATCTGGACACTCAAAGGGTTTCTCTCCTGTGTGAGTCCTCTGATGTGAAACGAGGTGAGAATTTCGACTGAAACATTTCCCACAATCAGGACACTCAAAGGGTTTATCTCCTGTGTGAGTCCTCTGGTGATTCACCAGGCTGGAATTGTGACTGAAACTTTTCCCACAATCAGGACACTCAAAGGGTTTCTCTCCTGTGTGAGTCCTCTGGTGATTCACCAGGCTGGAATTGTGACTGAAACCTTTTCCACAATCTGGACACTCAAAGGGTTTCTCTCCTGTGTGAATGATCTTGTGTGAAACGAGGTGAGAATTTCGACCGAAACTTTTCCCACAATCAGGACACTCAAAGGGTTTCTCTCCTGTGTGAGTCCTCTGATGTGAAACGAGGTGAGAATTTCGACTGAAACATTTCCCACAAAGAGGACATTCAAAGTGTTTCTTTCCTGTGTGAGTCCTCTGATGTATCACCAGGCTGGACTGCTGACTGAAACCTTTTCCACAATCTGGACACTCAAAGGGTTTCTCTCCTGTGTGAGTCCTCTGGTGATTCACCAGGTTGGACTGCTGATTGAAACCTTTTCCACAATCTGGACACTCAAAGGGTTTCTCTCCTGTGTGAGTCCTCTGATGTGAAACGAGGTGAGAATTTCGACTGAAACATTTCCCACAATCAGGACACTCAAAGGGTTTATCTCCTGTGTGAGTCCTCTGGTGATTCACCAGGCTGGAATTGTGACTGAAACTTTTCCCACAATCAGGACACTCAAAGGGTTTCTCTCCTGTGTGAGTCCTCTGGTGATTCACCAGGCTGGAATTGTGACTGAAACGTTTCCCACAATCAGGACACTCAAAGGGTTTCTCTCCTGTGTGAATGATCTTGTGTGAAACGAGGTGAGAATTTTGACCGAAACTTTTCCCACAATCAGGACACTCAAAGGGTTTCTCTCCTGTGTGAGTCCTCTGATGTGAAACGAGGTGAGAATTTTGACCGAAACTTTTCCCACAATCAGGACACTCAAAGGGCTTCTCTCCTGTGTGAGTCCTCTGATGTGAAACGAGGTGAGAATTTTGACTGAAACATTTCCCACAAAGAGGACATTCAAAGGGTTTCTCTCCTGTGTGAATCTTCTGATGATTAATCAGATGGGAATTCTGACTAAAACTTTTTCCACAAAGAGGACATTCAAAGTGTTTCTTTCCTGTGTGAGTCCTCTGATGTATCACCAGGCTGGACTGCTGACTGAAAACTTTTCCACAATCTGGACACTCAAAGGGTTTCTCTCCTGTGTGAGTCCTCTGATGTGAAACAAGGTGAGAATTTCGACTGAAACATTTCCCACAATCAGGACACTCAAAGGGTTTATCTCCTGTGTGAGTCCTCTGGTGATTCACCAGGTTGGACTGCTGATTGAAACCTTTTCCACAATCTGGACACTCAAAGGGTTTCTCTCCTGTGTGAGTCCTCTGATGTGAAACGAGGTGAGAATTTCGACTGAAACATTTCCCACAATCAAGACACTCAAAGGGTTTATCTCCTGTGTGAGTCCTCTGGTGATTCACCAGGCTGGAATTGTGACTGAAACTTTTCCCACAATCAGGACACTCAAAGGGTTTGTCTCCTGTGTGAGTCCTCTGGTGTTTCACCAGGCTGGACTGCTGACTGAAACATTTTCCACAATCAGGACATTCAAACGGTTTCTCGCCTGTGTGAGTTCTCCGATGTAGCACCAAGTGAGAATGCTGACTGAAACATTTTCCACAATCAGAACATTCAAACGGTTTCTCCCCTGTGTGAGTTCTCTGATGTAGCATCAGTGTAGAATTGCGACTGAAACTTTCCCCACAATCAGGACATTCAAAGGGTTTCTCTCCTGTGTGAATCTTCTGATGATTAATCAGATGGGAATTCTGACTAAAACTTTTCCCACAAACAGGACATTCAAAGGGTTTCTCTCCTGTGTGAGTCCTCTGGTGATTCACCAGGTTGGACTGCTGATTGAAACCTTTTCCACAATCTGGACACTCAAAGGGTTTCTCTCCTGTGTGAGTCCTCTGATGTGAAACGAGGTGAGACATTTGACTGAAACATTTCTCACAATCAGGACACTCAAAGGGTTTATCTCCTGTGTGAGTCCTCTGGTGATTCACCAGGTTGGACTGCTGACTGAAACATTTCCCACAATGTGGACACTCAAAGGGTTTATCTCCTGTGTGAGTCCTCTGGTGTTTCACCAGGTTGGACTGCTGACTGAAACATTTCCCACAATCAGGACACTCAAAGGGTTTCTCTCCTGTGTGAGTCCTCTGGTGTTTCAGCAGGCTGGAATTGTGACTGAAACTTTTACCACAATGTGGACACTCAAAGGGTTTCTCTCCTGTGTGAGTCCTCTGATGTATCACCAGGTTGGACTGCTGACTGAAACCTCTTCCACAATCTGGACACTGAAAGGGTTTCTCTCCTGTGTGAGTCCTTTGATGTATCACCAGGTTGGACTGCTGACTGAAACATTTCTCACAATCAGGACACTCAAAGGGTTTATCTCCTGTGTGAGTCCTCTGGTGATTCACCAGGCTGGAATTGTGACTGAAACTTTTCCCACAATCAGGACACTCAAAGGGTTTGTCTCCTGTGTGAGTCCTCTGGTGTTTCACCAGGTTGGACTGCTGACTGAAACATTTTCCACAATCAGGACATTCAAACGGTTTCTCTCCTGTGTGAATGATCTTGTGTGAAACGCGGTGAGAATTTCGACCGAAACTTTTCCCACAATCAGGACACTCAAAGGGTTTATCTCTGTGTGAGTCATCTGATGTATCACCAGGCTGGAATTGTGACTGAAACATTTCCCACAATCAGGACACTCAAAGGGTTTCTCTCCTGTGTGAGTCCTCTGGTGATTCACCAGGCTGGAATTGTGACTGAAACCTTTTCCACAATCTGGACACTCAAAGGGTTTCTCTCCTGTGTGAATGATCTTGTGTGAAACGAGGTGAGAATTTCGACTGAAACATTTCCCACAATCAGGACACTCAAAGGGTTTCTCTTCTGTGTGACACCTCTGGGGTCTCATGAGTCTGGAATTATGTCTGTAACCTTTTCCCACAATCAGGACACTCAAAGGGTTTTGCCTTGGTGTGAGTACACGTTGCCATGCTTGCTATAGCATTTACCCCATTGGGAGCATTTTTAGGGCTTCTGTCCTGTGTGGGTCCTAATATGAAACAAAACGTTGTTGTTCTGACCAAAGGTTTTGCTACATTCAGAATATTTGTATGGCTTTTCTCCATTCAGGATCCTCTCAGGCAGTCAGCTGTGATTTGTAAGTTGCATCTTTCCGACAACAGGAACCTCTATGGAGCTTTTCCACAACTAATATTCTTGAGGTGGTTAAAAAATATGGATGGTCCCTTCTTTAGTTGTGCTTTGATTCAAGCCGTTTTCTTCCTCCCAGAGCAAGGCCTGCAACACGGTCTGCTCTTCATGGCTTTCCCATTGACCTTTTCCTCTCCAATGACTTTTTCACTTCCCTCTTTTGCTGAATGGAAAAATAATCTCCCTTGACTTTTCATGTAATGTATGCTTGAGTTTCACATACACTGCTTTCTCCATGTAGAAATCTCTACTTGATTTTCTCTTGTTTCTCTTTCACCTGCTGAGGAAGGTGAAGAATTATGTGGCTCTCTGAAGGAAATGGAAGATATTGTGATTTTGGGGACTGATTTGCTTTGCTATTCAATGTTGCTTGTTATCCACAGTTGTCCAGAGTGCTCACTGCCATCTTCTTTGTCTATAAGATTAAAATAAAAGGGTAACTTTAATTGTACATAAAATGGTTACAGAAGATGAGAAAAAAAGATAAAGGTTTATGTTACAATAAAAAAGCAAAAATACGACAATGCTCCAATAAGCTTTTACATTAATCATCGTTCATTTGACATATGGAAGACTATGCAGATCCAAGTTCGAATATCCATTCAATGACGAAATTCACTTGTTGACTGGGTCAGTCACAAATTCTTAGCACAGCAAAGGGTTGTTTTCAAATACAGGCAAGTGAAAAAGAAAGTACACCCTCTTTGATTTCTATGGTTTTACTCATCAGGGTATCGTAAATATCATTGCAACAGAACAGAAGAGAATAACAGAATTGGAACAGACATTGCAGGTCTTCTAATCCAGCCCCTGGATAAGCAGGAGACCCTATTCGATTGCAAACAAATGGCTCCCCAATCTCCTCTTAAAACCCTCCAGTGATGGACAACCCACAAGATCCGGAGGGAAGCCATTCTCAAAGAATCTACCTTCGCTTGGAAGAGACTTTTTCAATCTTCCCACCAGCAGAAAATACAGCGACCAGTTTCACAGCGTGCAGCATTAAATTTGGGGAGGGGAGGGAAGGAAGCTGCAGCAGCAGAGATGCTTCAGCCCAGTTGCTTCTCTGCTTCCAGGCCGTGGACGGAACCGAACAGCCCGACTTGCTCCTGGATTCTCCTCCCACCTGCCCTCCACTCACCTTCCAGCTGCTCCTTCGAGCATGGGAAGAGCAGAAGAGCCGCCCTGCACACCTCCTTCCTCCCATTAGTCATCCGGAAGAGGAAGTTCCTCTGCGCTTCTCTTCTCCTATACTTTCTAGCAATGGTTTAAAACTCCTTTTTTTAAGCGCAAGCATGGTATAGATAGCTTCGAACCGAACAGCTCGACTTGCTCCCGGACTCTCCTTCCTCCGGCCCTCCACTCACCTTCCAGCTGCTGCTTCGATCCTTGGAAGAGCACAAAAGTCCCTTTGCCCACCACCTTCCTCCCAGGATCGATCCGGAAGAGGAAGTAAATCTGCGCTTCTCTTCTACTCCCATCCTTTCTAGCATTGCAGCACTCAGTGGTTCAAAGCTCCTTTTTTTTAAGCTCAAGCAGGAACGGCACTAATGTGCTGATGGCTTTCTAGGCACAGAGGTTGCCTGACCGCCATCTAGCGACAAGAGGTGGAAAAACACACCTGTCCAGGCTCCACCAAGGCGTTTGGAATATGTTTTCACTGATTATATGGCAGCAGGTCGTTTTCGACTCCTAGCAACCGACCTTTGCCACTGAGCCATGTGATATGTGATGCTATTTAGCTTCGTTTTTTGTTCCTTTAGGTCAGTCTTGATGCTTGCAGTATCCTTGGCAAGGGTTTTTGGAAGGGTTTTCCCTAAGGTGACCAGATATTCAGATTGGTAAAGAGGGACACCTTTGCCCTGGGGTAAATAGTCTAAGACAATTTAAAAAAAAGATTCTATCCAAAATACAAAATACCAGCTGCAGTTATTCACTTAAGAACTGTGGCAAGAAAGGTGGTATAATGGGCTTAGTGACCAAAGTTACAATGGCATTGAAAAAAGTGACTGATGACCATTTTTCACACTTAGCGACCATTTTCACACTTAGCGACCGTTGCAGCATCCTCATGGTCATGCGATCAACATTTTGATATTTGGCAACAGATTCATATTTATGATGATTTCAGTGTCCTGGGGTCATATAATCACCTTTTGACAAAGTCAAATGGGGAAACTAGATTCACTTATGTTACTAACTTATCAGCTGCAGTTATTCACTTAAGAACTGTGGCAAGAAAAGTGGTATAATGGGCTTCGTGACCAAAGTTACAATGGCATTGAAAAAAGTGACTGATGACTATTTTTCACACTTAGCGACTATTTTCACACTTAGCGACCGTTGCAATATCTTCATGGTCACGTGATCAAAATTTTGATGTTTGGCAACAGTTACAATTTATATTTGTAAATTGTAGTTATGTTGAAATAAAAAAATATTACAATACTATTTTTACGTATGAAAATTTTTGTTGCTCCGTATAAAATTTTTAATCAAGCCCCCACCCCCAGTCAAAGGTGTCCCTCTTTACTGAAAATCTGGTCACCTTGCTGTCTAGATTTGCCATAGCTTTCCTCCCCAGGAGCAAGCGTCTTTTAATTCCTTGGAATTGGGTATGTCTAGTTTAATGAAAAGAAGGACCGAGGTATTGTATTGTGGTTGCTGCAATTAATATACTTAATAACTCCATTTTTATTCTTTATTTTTTAATAATAATTTTCATAATAGTTGCTCCTGTTTTTGTAATTACTGTTTTATATTATTATTTTAATGGATTGTTGTCACCCCTGAGAGTCATTTCTATTGAGATGTACACCTTTGAACAATAAATGTATTTATTTTCATATTTAAGGAAAGGCATTATCTATAAACTAAGCAAAGGTGGTGGTGTAGCTTCCAAAATGTGCCCTTGGGATCTTGAAGTTGGTGGGAATCTACTCAGAGATTAATTGAGGAAAGCTTAATAACAGGGAGTTCTTAACTTAAATCCACACAGAATAAAACTATTTTAATAAATCCTATGCACAATAAATAAAATATTTTAAAATACATTAAAAATAAATGAAAAAAAAACCTCTTACCAGCACGCTTGCACTCCAAGTAAACCCAGAATGATGTAGATATTAATAAAAAGAACTGAGCAAATTGAAATGGTGAAATTAGTTAGGGAAAAATGCCACCATTTTTCGGAGCAGATCGCCAACCTCCGTGCCCCTCCCCTCCAGAAAATCCAGGAAGTAAACTCTCTAGCCATTTCCTGCAGCTCTATGGTACTAGATCATTTTTTTCTTATAAAATGAGGTAAAAAGCGGCGCCGGGGGGGGGGGGAGGAGGTCCGTTTTGTTGCTTTAACGTTTTAATATCTTCAATGAAAGTACTGAGACAGAGAGAGGGATTAGACAGGGTGTCTTTTGTCTTGCCCCGGTTAGGATTTCTTAAGCAAATCCACTGAGCCTTCAACATGAAGCCAGAAAATCGCGACTTTTAAAAAACGTAACGGGAAACGGGAAAAATTGTTATAAAGCGTGATTGTCACGCTGGTCACCTTAGTTTTCCCCCCTTTCCTGCTTCCTAGGGCTGAGAGAACTGGCCAAAGTTGAACAGATGGTTTTTGCCCTTCAGGTGGGACTGGAACTGAGCTTTTCTCTCTCTCTAACCTGGTTCCTTCACCACTACACCCAACTGGATCTTCTTCCTCCACACAAAATTTACCTATTGACCTGTTTCTGCTGCTCCAACAGCAAATCTAAGACTGCAGCTTTCTAGATCAATCTATCAGAATACATCTGGAAGGGACCTTGGGGTTTTTTGAGTCCATCCCCTCTGCTCAAGCAGAAGACCTGGTAACATTTCAGACAAACAACTGTCCAGTCTCTTTTTGAAAAGTGATGAAGCACCCACAACCTCTCAAGCCAAGCTGTTCCACTGATTTATTGTTCACACTGTTAGGACGTTTAACCTTAATTCCAAGTTGCTTGTCTCCATTTGTTTCCATCCATTGTGCCTTGTCTTGCCTTCTGGTGCTTTGAAAATAAGTAGACCCCCTCTTCTTTGTGGCCACCCCTCAAATATTGGAACGCTGCTATCATGTCACCCTTACTCCTTCTTTTCATTAGATTAGACATACCCAATTCTTGTAATGGTTCTTTGTTTGTTTTAGCTTCCAGCCCCTTCATCATCTTTGTTGCCCTTTCTTTGCTTTCCAGAGTCCCAATATCTTTTTATATTGTGGTGACTAAAATTGGATGTAGTATTCCAAGTGTAGTCTTATTAAGGATTGGTAAAGCGGTACTATAACTTTATGTGATCTTAATTCTATCTTTCTTATTAATGCAGTTTTGGATTTGTTGGGAGAATCTGGTTCAGTTCCAAGCCGATTGGAGGCTGATTGGAAAGATGGTTTAATAACCCCACATGGGGCCATGTGGGGTCATGTTTGTCTGAGCTACGTTTGGTTGAAGTTTGCTGTGGGTTGGTGCAGCTGAGATGATGCAATGAGAAAGCTTGCGTTATGAAAGGCTATTCAGTAATTCCTATTATGGCTAAGGGCTAATCCTACCATTGTTCAAACCTTGCTGCAGGGAATTTTTGCCTATGAATAGAGCTATCTCTTAAGTGCTGACATCTGCTGTGGGCTATTAAGGATGGTGGGGGCTGCTTTCCAAGAGCATGTTTCTCCATTTCTCATCCAGAGAAATATAATGTTCTGCCTTCTTAATATTTCTCAAGATATTTCATTCTTCTAGGAGAGGGGTGGATGCTCACTTTCCATAGATTGGTTATTTTGGTTACTGTCACTCACTGTTGGCTCATATTTAAGTGATTGTCCACTAGGACTCCAAGATTCCTCTCACAGTTACTGACATTAAGCCAGGTTTCATATAGTTTGTACCTACAGTATACAATTGTTTTTAATTGTCTAAATTTAAAACTTTTTTGTTGAATATCATTTTGTTAGATAGGGCCCACTCTTCAAGTCTGTCAAATCATTTTCAAGTTTGAGCTTGTCTTCTGGAGCGTCGGCAATTCCTTCCAGCTTCGTGTCGTCTGAAAATTTGATGAGTTCCCCTTCTATCCCCTCATCTAGATTGTTTATGAAGATTTTGATGAGTGCTGGTTCTAAATGCAACCTGAAGGTACCTCACTGCTTACTTACCTCCATCTGGGTGTAGTTCTGTTGAGGACAACATGTTGAGTACGATTTGCCAGCCAGTTGGAAACCCATTTTGTGGTAGTGCTGTCTATCCCACATTTTTCTAGCTTGCCCAGAAGTAGGTTGTGGTCTACTTTATCAACTGCTTTATTGACGTCTCAGTCTACTATGTCCACAGCATTTCTCTGGTCAAAAGAATGAAATAAGCTGTGTTTGGTCTGATGAACCCATGTTGGCTACTTTTTATAACTTTTCCTCTCCCCTTGTGAGGCTCTCCACAGCAGAGCCTGAAAAAGGAATGGGAGGGGCTGGAAACTGGGCTCCCAACACCTTTTTCTGTTTCCCTGCCTCCTCTCTAGTCACAAGAGGAAAACTCTGTGTTTAACCCCTTCACTGAAGACACTGCAGGGAGGGGGGCCACTGGGGTGCTGCCGGACAATAGTTTAGTTTATAGTTTTATTGATTTGTATGCCGCCCACTCCCGAAGGACTCCGGGCGGCTTACAATAAAACAAGGGAGGGGGGAATAATACACAAACAACATTAAAATATACAACAATCACAATCTCCGGGGGGCTGGCTATATAGAGGGCCCCCCGGCCTGCTGGAGCAGCCAGGACTTCACAGCTTTGCGGAAGGCCGGGAGGGTCCGGATCTCCACGGGGAGATCGTTCCAGAGGGCTGGAGCTGCAACAGAGAAGGCTCTCCCCCGGGGAGTCGCCAGCCGACATTGGCTGGCAGATGGAATCCGGAGACCTAACCTGTGTGATCGAATCGGTCTATGGGAGGTGATCGGCAGGAGGCGGTCTCTCAGGTACCCATGTCTGATGCCATGAAGGGCTTTATAGGTAACAACCAGCGGCTTGAAGCAGATCCGGAGACTAATGGGTAACCAGTGCAGCTCACGGAGGATAGGTGTAACGTGGGTGTACCTGGGTGCACCCACAATCGCTCGCGCGGCTGAGTTCTGGACCATCTGGAGTCTTCGAACACTCTTCAAGGGCAGCCCCATGTAGAGCGCATTACAATAATCCAGTCTTGAGGTCACAAGTGTGTGAGTGACTGTCTGAAGGGCCTCCCGATCCAGGTAGGGTCGCAATTGGTGCACCAGGCGAACCTGGGGAAAGGTCCCCCTGGTCACAGCTGACAAATGGTGTTCAAAGGTCAGCTGAGGATCCAGGAGGACTCCCAAATTGCGAACCCTCTCTGAGGGGCGTATAATTTCACCCCCCAGCCTGAGAGATGGAATATTTGGCCAATCTTTGGGAGGGAACATCAGAAGCCACTCGGTCTTGTCTGGATTGAGTGCCAACTTATTTACTCCCATCCAGACCCTAACAGCCTCCAGGCACTGGCACATCACTTCTACTGCTTCGCTGAGTTGGCACGGGACGGACAGATACAGCTGCGTATCGTCCGCATATTGGTGGTACTTAATCCCGTGCCGGCGTATGATCTCACCCAGCGGCTTCATATAGATGTTAAATAAGAGGGGGGACAGCACCGAGCCCTGCGGCACCCCATAATTGAGGGGCCTTGGGGTCGACCTCTGCCCTCCAACCAACACCGACTGCGACCTGTCCAAGAGGTAGGAGGAGAACCACCGGAGAACGGTGCCTCCCACTCCCACCTCTCGCAACCGTCGCAGAAGGATACCATGGTCGATGGTATCGAAGGCCGCTGAGAGGTCAAGGAGCACAAGGATAGAGGGGTGACCCCTATCCCTGGCTCGCTAGAAATCATCGATCAGCGCGACCAAAGCAGTTTCCGTGCTGTAACCAGGCCTGAAACCCGACTGAAAGGAGTCGAGATAATCGGTTTCATCCAAGGACCGTCGGAGTTGGGAGGCCACCGCTTTCTCAACAACCTTCCCAACGAAGGGCAGATTGGAGACTGGACGATAGTTGCTCAAAATGGCTGGGTCCAGAGATGGTTTCTTCAGGAGGGGTCTCACCACCGCATCCTTTAGGAGGAGCGGGAAAGTTCCCTCCCAAAGAGAGGTGTTGACTATCGTCCGGATCCAACCGCGAGACCAGCCAGGAGGGGCACAGGTCCAGTATACAAGTGGAGGTACTCACCGCTTCCATGGCCTTGTCCACTTCCTCAGGAGAAGCAAGTTGAAACTCAATCCATAAAGCATGCTCAAGACTTTCCTCCGGTACCTCGGCTGGTACCGTGCAATTGGAGTCCAGCTCAGTCCGAATCCGAGCAACTATATCTGTTAAATACTGAACAAATTCCTCAGCTCTACCTTGTAAAGGGTCATCTGCATCCCTCCTTTTCAAGAGGGAGCGGGTTATTCTAAACAAGGCGGCAGGGCGCGATTCAGCGGATGCAATAAGGGCGGCAAAATGCGAACATTTCGCCGCCCGTATTGCCACGAGATAGGCTCTGATAAAGGCTCTCATCAGTGCTCGGTCTGACTCAGATTTACTGGCCCTCCAGGGGTGCTCTAGGCATCTCTTTTGGTGCTTCATCTCCCGGAGTTCCTCAGTAAACCAAGGGGCCCTCCTGGATCCGCTGCCTCGGAGAGGTCGCAAAGGCGCAATCTGATTTAGAGCCCCCGCCGCTGCTGTATTCCAGGCAGCGACTAAGGACTCCGCCGGACTGCGGACGAGAGTGTCAGGTATTTCTCCAAGCGCCGTCTGAAATCCCATAGGGTCCATCAGGCGCCTGGGGCGGAACCACCTAATCGGTTCCTCCCTCCTACAGTGGGGGATTGGTTTCCGAAAGTCAATAAGTTGGAGCTAGAGACTGAGGCCGAAAGAGCCCCTTGGTTCCTCCAAACACTGGTCCTCATCTGCTCCTGGTCATTGAGTGTCCTTCTGCAAAGGGACCTAGTAAAAAAAACATTGTAACCTGTGTTTTTGAATGGTGTTGGTGAAATGAACAATCTCAGAATTCTTTGGTGCCTTCCGATCCCAGCAATATTGGGATCATTCAACTGCATAGCTAAAATTTCACTTTTGCTGCTACAAATAATGCTCTTCTGTTTATTTGAAGGATGATTTTTAAAAAAAACATTGAGCCTTGGGAGAGAAGTGAAAGAATAAGCAACATCTCCCAGGTGTTGGGAAAAGAACTTTGCATTACTTCCCCCCACCCTATCTCCCCACCAAGGGCGAGACCACAAAAGTACCAGACCCTTGGTGATGCTCAGCTGTCTCAAAGGTTAACAAGGAGGCCCCTAAAAACAAAGATCACCACAGCAGGAGCTGCAAATAAACCTGGAGATCCCGTACTCAAAACCACAATCCCTTTTCTCCCAAACTCAATATTCCTACAGCTTCTCTCCATGAAGGTCACCTGCAGGACAGAACAGCCTTTACATCTGAAATTTTACACTGGTTTTGTCGCTGCCCTGTTGGAAGGAAAAGGTCCTCTTTGCTTCGTTCTCTCCTTCTGAAAAAAGAACCGAGAACCAGGCTATTTGGAAAGGACATTGTTGATTCCCCTTAGTCTAGAGCAGACGTTAGGGATGTAACCCTAGTCTTGCCTTGGCAATGTATATAAGCCATGATTGTACCAATGTATCTGTGACTTTAAATGTAAGAGAGAGGTAATTGGATGCTATTGCTTTAAGCAGCCATATAAGGAGGTAGGAACTAGTATGGGGTTCTCCCTGATGCTCCTGATGTTTCCCGAGTTTCCTCATTCTACTGGTTCTACTGTTGTTCCTGATAGTTACTGTTACTGTATGTGCTTAGTAATTGGGGGAGAAGACCGTGTATTGGATGGTGGCTAGTCTGTATGTTAGTCACCTGTCTACATGGCGAATCGTGAGTTGAGCAACTGTAAATTCAACGTGTTGTAAATAGGCTGTTTATATACTATAAGACTGCTTATAGTCTGATTTTGAAGACTATTCTATTTTTGTTACACAAGTAAAGATATTCTTTGTTTTACCTTCGGTGGCTGTGCGTGACTATTCAGCGACTTATCCGTCACTAACTTCTGCTGCAGAACTCTAGTCTCCTAGCGGGGATAGACTTAACAGCAGTGGTTCCCAACGTGGGACCCATGGCCCACAGGGGGCAATTTGATATTTAATGGGGGCAATTTGAACCTTGTTTAAACCAAGTTAATGGCCTTCTAGGCTTCCTCCACGTGAGTAGAGTTCATTTTCTGAATAAGTAAAAAGTTATATGTCACAGGGGGCAGTATCAGGATTTTAAAGATGCTTAGGTGGGGCATGGCCAAAAATAGGTTGGGAAATACTGATCTAGAGAGATGGTTTCCCCACCAGTCCTAATCCTGTCAAGAAGTGCGGTTTTCTTATTTCTGTTAGATAATTTTACCGTAATCCTGTTAAGTGGTGTAGTTATTTTTATTCTATTAATTTTGGTTCCTCTGTGACTTTTAGCCAGATTTTATCAATGAGTCAGCCAGCCCAAGATATTGTTATAGTAACCAGAGCTATTCAGTTTACAGAGGAAACAATGGATCTGTTTCATGAATGGGGCTTGTGCAAACTATTAGCCTGCGGTGATTTCCATAAAGAGAGAGGTGAGAAGAAAGAAAACCGGAGATTATTCTCTGGGACTTCTTTTCTGGCTTCTAGTTTTAACCCTTGCTCTTCAGGAAAGAAGCCAAGGGAATAGCATTTTCTTGGGGTTCTCCTTTTGGGGGGGGCACTATTCTTCCCACAGTCGTAACCTCCCCCAAAATACTTGCTATTCATATGGTTTCTTCCACTTGTGTGCCTCCTTCTTGACACAATCTGAAAAAATGCTTGATATACTGAATTCCTGGAACTGTTAGGAAAAGATGAACTTTGAACTCTTTGTCTTCTCCTCTTGCTTTCTCTTTATAAGTGGAGCCACAATCTGTACCTTTAGCTCCTATCCCCAAGAGATGCTGGCTGGGCAATTCTGGGGCTGAAAATCTCAGGGGCACCCAGGGATAAAAAAGCTGGGACTCTGCATGTGGTATTTCTATCATCTACCATGATAAAAATGCAAAGAACACTCCCAAAAATATTTTTACATAATTGCCCAATTTCTACAAAAATAAATATCCACCAACTTCTGCTAGTGATGGCCAGATAGCCATAATCAAACTAATATGTTGCAATTTTTTCTTCTCTCCTTCCCATCTAATACTATTACATATTCAGCTAAGAAAAATCAGGCATATTTTATTTAGTCAAACTAAAGACCGTATTTTTCAGAGTATAAGACACACACTTTTCCCTCAAAAAAGAGGTAAAAGTGCATCTTAAACACTGAATACAGCATTTTGGCCTCCTGAAACACGGCCCCCTTTGCAAAAAGGGCATGCATAGCCTTTAGGAGGCTTCTAGAGTGCTCCTGGGGGATGGAAAGAGCAAATATGAGCAAAGAATGGGCCGTTTTTTGCTCATTTTTGGCCCCCCCCCAGCCCACAGGAGCATTCTATAAGCCTGCTAAAGGCTATGTATGGCCTTTTTTTTTTTTTTTTGGAGAAAAACTGGGTCTGTTTTCACACAAAAATGGGCCATTTTGGGGACATTTGCAGAGTACAAAACCTTTTTTTAAAATAAATTTGCCTCTTCAAAACCTTGGTGCGTCTTATACTCCAGTGCGTCTTATACTCCGGAAAATATGGTAGTCAATTTCTCAGCTGGACTTACAATAGGAAATTAGAAATGAAATTCAAGCCTTCTCTACACTTATCACTTTGGGTCTCGTGTGAAATTTCTTGTGTGCAATAAGGGTGGAATCTTGCCTGAAGGATTGTCCACATTCAGGGCACTGAAATGGTTTCAACCCTGTGCATATAAGCATATCATTTCGAAGGCTAGTCCTCATACTGAAATCTTTCCCATAGGCTGGACACTGCTATGGGTTTTCTCCTGTGTGAGTCTTCTGGTGTTTCACCAGGCTGGACTGCTGACTGAAACATTTTCCACAATCAGGACATTCATAGGGTTTCTCGCCTGTGTGAGTTCTCCGATGTAGCACCAGGTGGGAATGCTGACTGAAACATTTTCCACAATCAGAACATTCAAACGGTTTCTCCCCTGTGTGAGTTCTCTGATGTAGCACCAGTGTAGAATTGCGACTGAAACTTTTCCCACAATCAGGACATTCAAAGGGTTTCTCTCCTGTGTGAATCTTCTGATGATTAATCAGATGGGAATTCTGACTAAAACTTTTCCCACAAAGAGGACATTCAAAGTGTTTCTTTCCTGTGTGAGTCCTCTGATGTATCACCAGGCTGGACTGCTGACTGAAAACTTTTCCACAATGTGGACACTCAAAAGGTTTCTCTCCTGTGTGAGTCCTCTGGTGATTCACCAGGTTGGACTGCTGACTGAAACCTTTTCCACAATCTGGACACTCAAAGGGTTTCTCTCCTGTGTGAGTCCTCTGATGTGAAACAAGGTGAGAATTTCGACTGAAACATTTCCCACAATCAGGACACTCAAATGGTTTATCTCCTGTGTGAGTCCTCTGGTGATTCACCAGGCTGGAATTGTGACTGAAACATTTCCCACAATCAGGACACTCAAAGGGTTTGTCTCCTGTGTGAGTCCTCTGGTGATTCACCAGGCTGGAATTGTGACTGAAACCTTTTCCACAATCTGGACACTCAAAGGGTTTCTCTCCTGTGTGAATGATCTTGTGTGAAACGAGGTGAGAATTTCGACCGAAACTTTTCCCACAATCAGGACACTCAAAGGGTTTATCTCCTGTGTGAGTCCTCTGATGTATCACCAGGCTGGAATTGTGACTGAAACATTTCCCACAATCAGGACACTCAAAGGGTTTCTCTCCTGTGTGAGTCCTCTGGTGATTCACCAGGCTGGAATTGTGACTGAAACCTTTTCCACAATCTGGACACTCGAAGGGTTTCTCTCCTGTGTGAGTCCTCTGATGTGAAACGAGGTGAGAATTTCGACCAAAACATTTCCCACAATCAGGACACTCAAAGGGTTTCTCTTCTGTGTGACTCCTCTCTGGTCTCATGAGTCCGGAATTATGTCTGTAACCTTTTCCCACAATCAGGACATTCAAACGGTTTTTCCTTGGTGTGAGTACACGTTGCCATGCTTGCTATAGCATTTACCGCATTGGGAGCATTTTTAGGGCTTATGTCCTGTGTGGGTCCTTCCATGAAACAAAACGGTGTCGTTCTGACCAAAGGTTTTGCTACATTCAGAATATTTGCATGGCTTTTCTCCAGTCAGGATCCTCTGAGGCAGTCAGCTGTGATTTGTAAGTTGCATCTTTCCGACAACAGGAACCTCTATGGAGCTTTTCCACAACTAATATTCTACAGGTGGTTAAAAAATATGGATGGTCCCTTCTTTAGTTGTGCTTTGATTCAAGCCGTTTTCTTCCTCCCAGAGCAAGGCCTGCAACACGGTCTGCTCTACATGGCTTTCCCATTGACCTTTTCCTCCCCAATGACTTTTTCACTTCCCTCTTTTGCTGAATGGGAAAATAATCTCCCTTGACTTTTCATGTAATGTATGCTTTAGTTTCACATACACTGCTTTCTCCATGTAGAAATCTCTACTTGATTTTCTCTTGTTTCTCTTTCACCTGCTGAGGAAGGTGAAGAATTGTGTGGCTCTCTGAAGGAAATGGAAGATATTGTGATTTTGGGGACTGATTTGCTTTGCTATTCAATGTTGCTTGTTATCCACAGTTGTCCAGAGTGCTCACTGCCATCTTCTTTGTCTATAAGATTAAAATAAAAGGGTAACTTTAATTGTACATAAAATGGTTACAGAAGATGAGAAAAAAGATAAAAGTTTATGTTACAATAAAAAAGCAAAAATACAACAATGCTCCAATAAGCTTTTACATTAATCATCGTTCATTTGACATATGGAAGACTATGCAGATCCAAGTTCGAATATCCATTCAATGATGAAATTCACTTGTTGACTGGGTCAATCACAAATTCTTAGCACAGCAAAGGGTTGTTTTCAAATACAGGCAGGTGAAAAAGAAAGTACACCCTCTTTGATTTCTATGGTTTTACTCATCAGGGTATCGTAAATATCATTGCAACAGAATAGAAGAGAATAACAGAATTGGAACAGACATTGCAGGTCTTCTAATCCAGCCTCTGGACAAGCAGGAGACCCTATTTGATTGCGAACAGATGGCTCCCCAATCTCCTCTTAAAACCCTCCAGTGATGGACAAACCACAAGATCTGGAGCGAAGCCATTCCCAAAGAATCCACCTTCGCTTGAAAGAGACTTTTTCCATCTTCCCACCAGCAGAAAATACAGCGACCAGTTTCGCAGCATGCAGCATTAAATTCTGTGGATGGAAGGAACCTGCAGCAGCAGCAGCTGAGATGGTTCAGCCCAGTTGCTTCTCTGCTTCCAGGCCGTGGACGGAACCGAACAGCCCGACTTGCTCCCGGATTCTCCTCCCACCTGCCCTCCACTCACCTTCCAGCTCCTCCTTCGAGCATGGGAAGAGCAGAAGAGCCGCCCTGCACATCACCTTCCTCCCATTAGTCATCCGGAAGAGGAAGTTCCTCTGCGCTTCTCTTCTCCAATACTTTCTAGCACTGGTTTAAAACTCCTTTTTTTAAGCGCAAGCATGGTATAGATAGCTTCGAACCGAACAGCTGGACTTGCTCCCGGACTCTCCTTCCTCCGGCCCTCAACTCACCTTCCAGCTGCTGCTTCGATCCTTGGAAGAGCACAAAAGCCCCTTTCCACACCACCTTCCTCCCAGGATCGATCCGGAAGAGGAAGTAACTCTACTCCCATCCTTTCTAGCATTGCAGCACTCAGTGGTTCAAAGCACCTTTTTTTTTAAGCTTAAGCCGGAACGGCACTAATGTGTTGATGGCTTTCTAGGCACAGAGGTTGCCTGACCGCCATCTAGCGACAAGAGGTGGAAAAACACACCTGTCCAGGCTCCACCAAGGCGTTTGAAATATGTTTTCACTGATTATATGCCAGAAGGTCGTTTTCGACTCCTAGCAACCGACCTTTGCAACTGAGCCATGTGAAATTTGATGCTACTTAGCTTCGTTTTTGGTTCCTTCCTTTAGGTCAATCTTGATGCCTGCAGTATCCTTGGCAAGGGTTTTTGGAAGGGTTTTGCCTAAGGTGACCAGATATTCAGATTGGTAAAGAGGGACATCTTTGCCCTGGGGGGGGGGAAGGGGGGGGCTTGAATAAAAATTTTATACGGAGCAACAAAAATTTTCATATAACGCAAAAATTGTATTGTAATATTTTTTTTTATTTCAACATAACTACAATTTACAAATATAAATTGTAACTGTTGCCAAACATCAAAATTTTGATCGTGTGACCATGAAGATGCTGCAACGGTTGCTAAGTGTGAAAATGGTTGCTAAGTGTGAAAAATGGTCATCAGTCACTTTTTTCAATGCCATTGTAACTTTGGTCACTATACCACCTTTCTTGCCACAGTTCTTAAGTGAATAACTGCAGCTGATAAGTTAGTAACATAAGTGAATCTAGTTTCCCCATTTGACTTTGTCAAAAGGTGATTATATGACCCCAGGACAGTGAAACCATCATAAATACGAATCTGTTGCCAAACATCAAAATTTTGATCGCGTGACCATGAAGATGCTGCAACGGTCGCTAAGTGTGAAAATGGTCGCTAAGTGTGAAAATGGTCATCAGTCACTTTTTTCAATGCCATTGTAACTTTGGTCACTAAGCCCATTATACCACCTTTCTGGCCACAGTTCTTAAGTGAATAACTGCAGCTGGTATTTTGTATTTTGGATAGAATCTTTTTTTAAATACCCTAAGGCAATTTAAAAGATGGTTTAATAACCCCACATGTCTGAGCTACGTTTGGTTGAAGTTTGCTGTGGGCTGGTGCAGCTGAGATGATGCAATGAGAAAGCTTGCGTTATGAAAGGCTATTCAGTAATTCCTATTATGGCTAAGGGCTAATCCTACCATTGTTCAAACCTTGCTGCAGGGAATTTTTGCCTATGAATAGAGCTATCTCTTAAGTGCTGACATCTGCTGTGGGCTATTATGGATGGTGGGGGCTGCTTTCCAAGAACATGTTTCTCCATTTCTCATCCAGAGAAATATAATGTTCTGCCTTCTTAATATTTCTCAAGATATTTCATTCTTCTAGGAGAAGGGTGGATGCTCACTTTCCATAGATTGGTTATTTTGGTTACTGTCACTCACTGTTGGCTCATATTTAAGTGATTGTCCACTAGGACTCCAAGATTCCTCTCAAAGTTACCGACATTAAGCCAGGTTTCATATAGTTTGTACCTACAGTATACAATTGTTTTCAATTGTCTAAATTTAAAACTTTTTTTTGTTAAATATCATTTTGTTAGATAGGGCCCACTCTTCAAGTCTGTCAAATCATTTTTAAGCTTGAGCTTGTCTTCTGGAGTGTCAGCAATTCCTTCCAGCTTTGTGTTGTCTGAAAATTTGATGAGTTCCCCTTCTATCCCCTCATCTAGATTGTTTATGAAGATTTTGATGAGTGCTGGCTCTAAATGCAACCTGAAGGTACCTCACTGCTTACTTCCCTCCATCTGGGTGTAGTTCTGTTGAGGACAACATGTTGAGTACAATTTGCCACCCAGTTGGAAACCCATTTTGTGGTAGTGCTGTCTATCCCACATTTTTCTAGCTTGCCCAGAAGTAGGTTGTGATCTAATTTATCAACTGCTTTATTGACATCTCAATAATGTCCACAGCATTTCTCTGGTCCAAAGAATGAAATAAGGCTTGTTTGGCCTGATGAACCCATGTTGGCTACTTTCTATAACTTTTCCTCTCCCCTTGTGAGGCTCTCCACAGCAGAACCTGAAAAAGGAATGGGAGGGACTGGAAACTGGGCTCCCAACACCTTTTTCTGTTTCCCTGCCTCCTCTCTAGTCACAAGAGGAAAACTCTGTGTTTAACCCCTTCACTGAAGCCACTGCAGGGAGGGGGGCCACTGGGGTGCCGCCAGACAATGCCAAAGTCCTCCTGCCAAGCCCCATCGGAGAGGCTCAAAAATATTACCCACAAGAAAAGCTAAGGGATAAAAAGCAAGCGCCCTGATTTAAAAAAAAATAGATTGAAAATCATTACACTAGTGAAAGAAACTTGCCTGTGCTAATCACAGCTATAATAGGTGCAAATTAGGAATGCATTGATGTTGAAGAGTGACAAGGCAGATCTGCAGATGTCATTGGATTACAAGGCACACCATCTTTCACCCATGCAATTCCTGTCTGGAGATGCTTCCATTTCCTCAATAGCTAACCTTATACCGTGTGTCTGGAGGAGTTTGGGAGAGCCTTTTCTAACCCATTGTATTAAAAGGCACAATCCTACTATGAAAGATTTACTAGTTTTAAAGCCGGAACGGTTGGAAAGGGCCCGGCGTCGCCCACATGGATATGCACAGCGTGTGCACACAAGTGCGTCGTACCTGCCAGCGACACATCCACAAGCCTCTGCGATGCTCCAGCTGCTTGGCGGAGGAACGTGCAGGCGCTGTATGCACCGTGCGTGGAAGCGCCAAAGGCTTTAAAGGACAGGTAAAGAGTTCAGGCGTGCGGGTGGGCCCTCCAGAGCACTGTACCAGAACAGTACCCAGTGTTCTGAGCAGGCTCCAGTACGCGTGTACTGGGGCGTACCGCCTGCAACCCACCACTGATGTGGCCCTATAAGAGAGCTTGCAAGCGTTTCGAACTCCTAACGATAAGATGATGAGACAAGATAAACATATGCACTAACATATAACACCAAGGAAAGTGAGAAAGGAAAAATGATTGAAAATATATTATTTTAAAGTTTAGAAATTTGCACATGTTTAAATTCAAAATAAGTTGGACCTAGAGACTGTGGCCGAAAGAGCCCCTTGGTTCCTCCAGACACTGGTTCTCATCTGCTCCTGGTCATTGATTGTCCTTCTGCAAAGGGACCTAGTAAAAAAACATTGTAACCTGTGTTTTTGAATGGTTTTGGTGAAATGAACAATCTCAGAATTCTTTGGTGTCTTCCTATCCCAGGAATATTGGGATCATTTAACTGCATAGCTAAAATTTCACTTTTGCTGCTACAAATAATGCTCTTCCCTTTATTTGAAGGATGATTTTTTAAAAAACATTAAGGGGCCTTGGGAGAAAAGTGAAAGAATAGGCAACATCTCCCAGGTGTTGGGAAGAGAACTTTGCATTACTTTCCCCACCATATCTCCCCACCCTATCTCCCCACCAAGGGCGAGATCACAAAAGTACCAGACCCTTGGTGATGCTCTCACCCACCAGCTGTCTCAAAGGTTAATAAGGAGGCCCCTAAAAACAAAGATCAACACAGCAGGAGCTGCAAATAAACCTGGAAATCCCGTACTCAAAACCACAATCCCTTTTCTCCAAAACTCAATATTCCTACAGCTTCTCTCCATGAAGGTCACTTGCAGGACAGAACAGCCTTTACATCTGAAATTTTACACTGGTTTTGTCGCTGCCCTGTTGGAAGGAAAAGGTCCTCTTTGGTTCGTTCTCTCCAGCCGGAGTGAGCGATCAGCGCTGGCAGAAAAAAGAACTGAGAAGCAGATGGGAAGGAGGAGCCACGTCGCGATGATACATTGTTTGGATTCGGCTGTCCGAATCCATCGATGACACTTTTGCCCCTGGACGGTCCGGTAGGACCTAAACTGTCCTGAAGAGATGGTGACTGGGAAGACAAGACCTTGCTGGTCGCAGGGATATCGCAAAGTCCCTGATCGACCCAAGCAGAGAGCTTCCAACCGGTGGCAAACAGCCGCCCCCCCCCCAAGAGAGAATGAAACAAAAGTGTTTCTACTGGTGGTTTTTTTTTTTAGATGATTGCCCTAAGGAACTCTTTTCTTAAGCTTAATTAGTCCATTAAGCAAGAACAAAGCGGCATACTTAATCCCCACTGGACTGCCTTAAAAAGTTTTTTCGCTCTTGCTTGTAATCTTTTGTTGATTGAGTGATCTTGTAATACTCCTGTTTTTTCTTCCTGAAGTGAAGGAATCTCTTTTTTCCTTATTTTATTTTCCTTTACCACTTTAACTTTTTTGGCTTAAATTAAAACTCTTTTTACTTCAATAAATTTCTTCTTCTACTTGTTGCAATATTATTTTGGAGATACCTAAGGGAAGAGGTTTTAAAAAGGATCGAATCTGCCACTTGAAAGCCCAAATCTGAAGCTTTTTTTTGCTGCTGTAACAACTGTTTTCTTTGTTCACTCTTATTTTACTATACTGACTGTAACTGCGCAACCAAAAGACTTGGAACGTCTCTTTAAAACTTGATAAAGACCCAAGGTTACAAATAGTGGTGTATGGAAAATACTTTGACAATAATTGGAAAAGGAAAGAACCCTCTTTCTTTGAAAACCATAAAAGAACATTCGTCTAAAATAAAAATAGATATATTCTTCAAAATCTGTGATAGGCTAGGGTGGCAGATTGTACCTAAACCGTCTTCTTCTTGCTCTTTCCCCATATTATTCCTTATTCTAAAAAATGGACCAATACTCAGATGAAGAAAACTTGTTAATCCAAAACATTTTGGCTAGACTTCAAAACATCTCAGAAGGATTTGAGAGATTCCACAAGAAATGGGACAGGCTATGGGATATCACAGAGAAAGATGATGGGGTTATAGCCCCAGAAATTAAGGAAGTGAATGAAAAACAGAAAACAAAGATAAGAACTTAGATGAACTTATAAATGGAGTAAACGTGAGTGAAAGTGGAAAGAAGAGAAGCTGGAAAACTGACTTTGATAATTTGATGTTCCACCCCAATTTTCAAGATGTAGGAGAAAAAGAAAGAGTGAAAAAGATGGAGGTAATAAGACAAATCTATTCAGAAACGAACCTGACAATTAAAGTTAAGCTTACATTAATAACAACTCAAGGGCAACAAAACTACATGAGAGATCGTTTAAGCATCAATGTGCGGAGAGAAGTTTTAAACCCTGGAAAGGTTTTGGACATAGAATTGGCACAACAACTGGCGAGAGATGAAAGTCTACATTGTTACTGGAAAGATACTGGTTAATAATCCCAACTGATGGAAAAAAGCTAGTTAATATTTGACTGATTATTAAGTAGAGATGATATCTTTTAGAATGTTTTAAATTACCACTGAATGTTTATTCATTAACATAAATTTACTATGATACTAATAGAGAAATAATAACCCTAGTTAGGATGAATAACCAGACCATAGAAATACTAACCTACATTCTGGGTGATTGTCAAGTAGAAATGTTAATATTTCTTAGATTGTCTTAGATGTCTAATGTTTTTTTTTTAGCCCGTAAATAACTAATGTGGGATTGAGGGAAAAGTCCTATAAATCTTGTTAATAAATCATTGTTTAAAGACGGTTATAAAGTCATAATATTGTGTGGGCCTGGAGAGGAGAGGAGAGATAATTAGTAAATAACTTTCAGTTAACTACAATAATAACAATGAAATGTTAATGGACAATATTTAATGATACATACAGGTGTGTTGTGGGGGGTAATGCTCAGATATCCTACTTAACCGGATTAATTTTAGAATGTGTCATAAAGATGTAATGATATTGGAGATATATTGAAATTGCAAATGAACGCCAGTAGATAGTTGTGTCTTCTAATATAAATGATTCTAGATAAAAACATGTTTAAACAATGGTAACCAAATGAAAATTAAGGTACAGGGATGGTAAAATGTATACCTTTTTTTCTTGATTTAAAATGTACAACATGATTTAAATGAAGTATATGTAAGGACTGTGGAAGAAACGCACGGAATATATTTGTAACCAATCGATACGCTTTCAACAAGATGTAACGAAAGATGTTTTTTTTCCTTTCTGTTTAATTAAAACAATAAAAAAAAATTCTCAAAAAAAAAAGAAGAACTGAGAAGCAGGCTATGCGGAAAGGACATTGTTTATTCCCCCTAGTCTAGAGCAGACGTTAGGGATGTAACCCTAGTCTTGCCTTGGCAATGTATATAAGCCACGATTGTACCAATGTATCTGTTACTTTAAATGTAAGAGAGAGGTAATTGGATGCTATTGCTTTAAGCGGCCATATAAGGAGGTAGGAACTAGTACAGAGTTCTCCCTGATGCTCCTGATGTTTCCTGATTCTACTGTTGTTCCTGATACTTACTGTTACTGTATGTGCTTAGTAATTGGGGGAGAAGACCGTGTATTGGATGGTGGCTAGTCTGTATGTTAGTCACCTGTCTACATGGCGAATCGTGAGTTGAGCAACTGTAAATTCAACGTGTTGTAAATAGGCTGTTTATATACTATAAGAATGCTTATAGTCTGATTTTGAAGACTATTCTATTTTTGTTACACAAGTAAAGATATTCTTTGTTTTACCTTCGGTGGCTGTGCATGACTATTCCGCGACTTATCCGGCACTAACTTCCGCTGCAGAACTCTAGTCTCCTAGCGGGGATAGACTTAACAGCAGTGGTTCCCAACGTGGGACCCATGGCCCACAGGGGGCAATTTGATTTTTAATGGGGGCAATTTGAACCTTGTTTAAACCAAGTTAATGGCCTTCTAGGCTTCCTCCGCGTGAGTAGAGTTCATTTTCTGAGTAAAGTAAAAAGTTATATGTCACAGGGGGCAGTATCAGGATTTTAAAGATGCTTAGGTGGGGCATGGCCAAAAAAAGGTTGGGAAATACTGGTCTAGAGAGATGGTTTCCCCACCAGTCCTAATCCTGTGAAGAAGTGCAGTTTTCTTATTTCTGTTAGATAATTTTACCGTAATCCTGTTAAATGGTGTAGTTATTTTTATTCTATTAATTTTGGTTCCTCTGTGATTTTTAGCCAGATTTTATCAATGAGTCAGCCAGCCCAAGATATTGTTATAGTAACCAGAGCTATTCAGTTTACAGAGGAAACAATGGATCTGTTTCATGAATGGGGCTTGTGCAAACTATTAGCCTGCGGTGATTTCCATAAAGAGAGAGGTGAGAAGAAAGAAAACCGGAGATTATTCTCTGGGACTTCTTTTCAGGCTTCTAGTTTTAACCCTTGCTCTTCAGGAAAGAAGCTAAGGGAATAGCATTTTCTTGGGGTTCTCCTTTGGGGGGGCACTATTCTTCCCACAGTCGTAACCTCCCCCAAAATACTTGCTATTCATAAGGTTTCTTCCACTTGTGTGCCTCCTTCTTGACACAATCTGAAAAAATGCTTGATATACTGAATTCCTGGAACTGTTAGGAAAAGTTGAGCTTTGAACTCTTTGTCTTCTCCTCTTGCTTTCTCTTTATAAGTGGAGCCACGATCTGTACCTTTAGCTCCTATCCCCAAGAGATGCTGGCTGGGCAATTCTGGGGCTGAAAATCTCAGGGGGACCCAGGGATAAAAAAGCTGGGACTCTGCATGTGGTATTTCTATCATCTACCATGATAAAAATGCAAAGAACGCTCCCAAAAATATTTTTACATAATTGCCCAATTTCTACAAAAATAAATATCCACCAACTTCTGCTAGTGATGGCCAGATAGCCATTATGTTGCAATTTTTTCTTCTCTCCTTCCCATCTAATACTATTACACCTATGAAAAATCAGGCATATTTTATTTAGTCAAACGAAATACCGTATTTTTCAGAGTGTGACACACTTTTCCCTCAAAAAAGAGGGTAAAAATCTGGGTGCAGCATTTTCGGCCTCGAGAAAGCCCGCCCCCTTTGCAAAAAGGGAATGCATAGCCTTTAGGAGGCTTCTAGAGTGCTCCTGGGGGCTGGGGAGGGCAAATATGAGCAACGAATGGGCCACTTTTTGCTCTTCCCCCCCCCAGCCCCCAGGAGCATTCTATAAGCCTTTTTTTTCTTTTTTTTGACAAAAACTGGGTCTGTTTTCATGAAAAAAATGGGCCACTTTTGGGAGGTTTGCAGAGTACAAAAACTTTTTTTAGTATAAATTTGCCTCTTCAAAACCTTGGTGCGTCTTATACTCTGGTACGTCTTATTCTCCGGAAAATATGGTAGTCAATTTCTCAGCTGGGCTTACAATAGGAAATTAGAAATGAAATTCAAGCCTTCTCTACACTTATCACTTTGGGTGTCGTGTGAAATTTCTTGTGTGCAATAAGGGTGGAATCTTGCCTGAAGAATTGTCCACATTCAGGGCACTGAAATGGTTTCAACCCTGTGCATATAAGCATATCATTTCGAAGGCTAGTCCTCATATTGAAATCTTTCCCATAGGCTGGACACTGCTATGAGTTTTCTCCTGTGTGAGTCTTCTGGTGTTTCACCAGGCTGGACTGCTGACTGAAACATTTTCCACAATCAGGACATTCATAGGGTTTCTCGCCTGTGTGAGTTCTCCGATGTAGCACCAGGTGGGAATGCTGACTGAAACATTTTCCACAATCAGAACATTCAAACGGTTTCTCCCCTGTGTGAGTTCTCTGATGTAGCACCAGTGTAGAATTGCGACTGAAACTTTTCCCACAATCAGGACATTCAAAGGGTTTCTCTCCTGTGTGAATCTTCTGATGATTAATCAGATGGGAATTCTGACTAAAACCTTTCCCACAAACAGGACATTCAAAGTGTTTCTCTCCTGTGTGAGTCCTCTGATGTATCACCAGGCTGGACTGCTGACTGAAAACTTTTCCACAATGTGGACACTCAAAGGGTTTCTCTCCTGTGTGAGTCCTCTGGTGATTCACCAGGTTGGACTGCTGACTGAAACCTTTTCCACAATCTGGACACTCAAAGGGTTTCTCTCCTGTGTGAGTCCTCTGATGTGAAACGCGGTGAGAATTTCGACTGAAACATTTCCCACAATCAGGACACTCAAATGGTTTATTTCCTGTGTGAGTCCTCTGGTGATTCACCAGGCTGGAATTGTGACTGAAACTTTTCCCACAATCAGGACACTCAAAGGGTTTGTCTCCTGTGTGAGTCCTCTGGTGATTCACCAGGCTGGAATTGTGACTGAAACCTTTTCCACAATCTGGACACTCAAAGGGTTTCTCTCCTGTGTGAATGATCTTGTGTGAAACGAGGTGAGAATTTCGACCGAAACTTTTCCCACAATCAGGACACTCAAAGGGTTTATCTCCTGTGTGAGTCCTCTGATGTATCACCAGGCTGGAATTGTGACTGAAACATTTCCCACAATCAGGACACTGAAAGGGTTTCTCTCTTGTGTGAGTCCTCTGGTGATTCACCAGGCTGGAATTGTGACTGAAACCTTTTCCACAATCTGGACACTCAAAGGGTTTCTCTCTTGTGTGGGTCCTCTGATGTGAAACGAGGTGAGAATTTCGACCGAAACATTTCCCACAATCAGGACACTCAAAGGGTTTCTCTTCTGTGTGACTCCTCTGGGGTCTCATGAGTCTGGAATTATGTCTGTAACCTTTTCCCACAATCAGGACATTCAAACGGTTTTTCCTTGGTGTGAGTACACGTTGCCATGCTTGCTATAGCATTTACCGCATTGGGAGCATTTTTAGGACTTCTGTCCTGTGTGGGTCCTTCCATGAAACAAAACGTTGTTGTTCTGACCAAAGGTTTTGCTACATTCAGAATATTTGTATGGTTTTTCTCCAGTCAGGATCCTCTCAGGCAGTCAACTGTGATTTGTAAGTTGCATCTTTCCAACAACAGGAACCTCTATGGAGCTTTTCCACAACTAATATTCTTGAGGTGGTTAAAAAATATGGATGGTCCCTTCTTTAGTTGTGCTATGATTCAAGCCGTTTTCTTCCTCCCAGAGCAAGGCCTGGAACACGGTCTGCTCTACATGGCTTTCCCATTGACCTTTTCCTCCCCAATGACTTTTTCACTTCCCTCTTTTGCTGAATGGGAAAATAATCTCCCTTGACTTTTCATGTAATGTATGCTTGAGTTTCACATACACTGCTTTCTCCATGTAGAAATCTCTACTTGATTTTCTCTTGTTTCTCTTTCACCTGCTGAGGAAGGTGAAGAATTGTGTGGCTCTCTGAAGGAAATGGAAGATATTGTGATTTGGGGGACTGATTTGCTTTGCTATTCAATGTTGCTTGTTATCCACAGTTGTCTAGAGTGCTCACTGCCATCTTCTTTGTCTATAAGATTAAAATAAAAGGGTAACTTTAATTGTACATAAAATGGTTACAGAAGATGAGAAAAAAGATAAAAGTTTATGTTACAATAAAAAAGCAAAAATACAACAATGCTCCAATAAGCTTTTACATTAATCATCGTTCATTTGACATATGGAAGACTATGCAGATCCAAGTTCGAATATCCATTCAATGACAAAATTCACTTGTTGACTGGGTCAATCACAAATTCTTAGCACAGCAAAGGGTTGTTTTCATATACAGGCAAGTGAAAAAGAAAGTACACCCCCTTTGATTTCTATGGTTTCACTCATCAGAGTATCGTAAATATCATTGCAACAGAACAGAAGAGAATAACAGAATTGGAACAGACATAGCAGGTCTTCAAATCCAGCCTCTGGACAAGCAGGAGACCCTATTCAATTGTGAACAGATGGCTCCCCAATCTCCTCTTAAAACCCTCCAGTGATGGACAACCCACAAGCTCCGGAGTGAAGCAGCTCCGACGCTTTGGAATGATCTCCCCGTGGAGATTCGCACCCTCACCACCGTCCAGACCTTCTGCACAGCCCTCAAGACCTGGCTATCCCGTCAGGCCTGGGGATAAGACCCTAACTTCGCCCCACCCGAATGCTGAATGAATGTTGTGTTTTACTGGTTTATTTTTTTTAAATTTTTTTATTCACACGTTTTTTTTCTTGTGTTTTGTCTTGAACCCCCTTCCTATTTATTGTAAGCCGCCCTGAGTCCCCTCAGGGAAAAGGGCGGCCTATAAATGTCATTAAAATGATAAATGATAAAAATGAAGCCATTCCCAAAAAATCTACCTTCGCTTGGAAGAGACTTTTTCAATCTTCCCACCAGCAGAAAATACAGCGACCAGTTTCACAGCGTGCAGCATTAAATTTGGGGAGGGGAGGGAAGGAAGCTGCAGCAGCAGAGATGCTTCAGCCCAGTTGCTTCTCTGCTTCCAGGCCGTGGACGGAACCGAACAGCCCGACTTGCTCCCGGACTCTCCTCCCACCTGCCCTCCACTCACCTTCCAGCTCCTCCTTCGAGCATGGGAAGAGCAGAAGAGCCGCCCTGCACATCACTTTCCTCCCATTAGTCATCCGGAAGAGGAAGTTCCTCTGCGCTTCTCTTCTCCTATACTTTCTAGCAATGGTTTAAAACTCCTTTTTTTAAGCGCAAGCATGGTATAGATAGCTTCGAACCGAACAGCTCGACTTGCTCCCGGACTCTCCTTCCTCCGGCCCTCCACTCACCTTCCAGCTGCTGCTTCGATCCTTGGAAGAGCACAAAAGCCCCTTTCCACACCACCTTCCTCCCAGGATCGATCCGGAAGAGGAAGTAACTCTACTCCCATCCTTTCTAGCATTGCAGCACTCAGTGGTTCAAAGCCCCCTTTTTTTAAGCTTAAGCAGGAACGGCACTAATGTGTTGATGGCTTTCTAGGCACAGAGGTTGCCTGACCGCCATCTAGCGACAAGAGGTGGAAAAACACACCTGTCCAGGCTCCACCAAGGCGTTTGGAATATGTTTTCACTGATTATATGCCAGAAGGTCGTTTTCGACTCCTAGCAACCGACCTTTGCAACTGAGCCATGTGAAATTTGATGCTACTTAGCTTCGTTTTTGGTTCCTTTAGGTCAATCTTGATGCTTGCAGTATCCTTGGCAAGGGTTTTTGGAAGGGTTTTCCCTAAGGTGACCAGATATTCAGATTGGTAAAGAGGGACACCTTTGCCCTGGGGGGGGGAGGGGGGGGCTTGATTAAAATTTTTATACGGAGCAACAAAAATTTTCATACAATGCAAAAATAGTATTGTAATATATTTTTTTATTTCAACATAACTACAGTTTACAAATATAAATTGTAACTGTTGCCAAACATCAAAATTTTGATCACATGACCATGAGGATGCTGCAACAGTCGCTAAGTGTGAAAATGGTCATCAGTCACTTTTTTCAATGCCATTGTAACTTTGGTCACTATACCACCTTTCTTGCCACAGTTCTTAAGTGAATAACTGCAGCTGATAAGTTAGTAACATAAGTGAATCTAGTTTCCCCATTTGACTTTGTCAAAAGGTGATTATATGACCCCAGGACAGTGAAACCATCATAAATACGAATCTGTTGCCAAACATCAAAATTTTGATCGCGTGACCATGAAGATGCTGCAACGGTCGCTAAGTGTGAAAATGGTCGCTAAGTGTGAAAATGGTCATCAGTCACTTTTTTCAATGCCATTGTAACTTTGGTCACTAAGCCCATTATACCACCTTTCTGGCCACAGTTCTTAAGTGAATAACTGCAGCTGGTATTTGGTATTTTGGATAGAATCTTTTTTTAAATACCCTAAGGCAATTTAAAAGATGGTTTAATAACCCCACATGGGGCCATGTGGGGTCATGTTTGTCTGAGCTACGTTTGGTTGAAGTTTGCTGTGGGCTGGTGCAGCTGAGATGATGTAATGAGAAAGCTTGCGTTATGAAAGGCTATTCAGTAATTCCTATTATGGCTAAGGGCTAATCCTACCATTGTTCAAACCTTGCTGCAGGGAATTTTTGCCTATGAATAGAGCTATCTCTTAAGTGCTGACATCTGCTGTGGGCTATTATGGATGGTGGGGGCTGCTTTCCAAGAGCATGTTTCTCCATTTCTCATCCAGAGAAATATAAGGTTCTGCCTTCTTAATATTTCTCAAGATATTTCATTCTTCTAGGAGAGGGGTGGATGCTCACTTTCCATAGATTGGTTATTTTGGTTACTGTCACTCACTGTTGGCTCATATTTAAGTGATTGTCCACTAGGACTCCAAGATTCCTCTCACAGGGCTCCCAACACCTTTTTCTGTTTCCCTGCCTCCTCTCTAGTCACAAGAGGAAAACTCTGTGTTTAACCCCTTCACTGAAGGCACTGCAGGGAGGGGGGCCACTGGGGTGCCGCCGGACAATAGTTTAGTTTAGTTTATAGTTTTATTGATTTGTATGCCGCCCACTCCCGAAGGACTCTGGGCGGCTTACAATAAAACAAGGGAGGGGGGAATAATACCAAACAACATTAAAATATACAACAATCACAATCTCCGGGGGGCTGGATATATCGAGGGCCCCCCCGGCCTGCTGGAGCAGCCAGGACTTCACAGCTTTGCGGAAGGCCGGGAGGGTCCGGATCTCCACGGGGAGATCGTTCCAGAGGGCTGGAGCTGCAACAGAGAAGGCTCTCCCCCGGGGAGTCGCCAGCCGACATTGGCTGGCAGATGGAATCCGGAGGAGACCTAACCTGTGTGATCGAATCGGTCTATGGGAGGTGATCGGCAGGAGGCGGTCTCTCAGGTACCCAGGTCCGATGCCATGAAGGGCTTTATAGGTAACGACCAGCGCCTTGAAGCGGATCCAGAGACTAATGGGTAACCAGTGCAGCTCACGAAGGATAGGTGTAACGTGGGTGTACCTGGGTGCACCCACAATCGCTCGCGCGGCTGAGTTCTGGACCATCTGGAGTCTTCGAACACTCTTCAAGGGCAGCCCCATGTAGAGCGCATTACAATAATCCAGTCTTGAGGTCACAAGGGCGTGAGTGACTGTCTGAAGGGCCTCCCGATCCAGGTAGGGTTGCAATTGGAGCACCAGGCGAACCGGGGCAAAGGTCCCCCTGGTCACAGCTGACAAATGGTGTTCAAAGGTCAGCTGAGGATCCAGGAGGACTCCCAAATTGCGAACCCTCTCTGAGGGGCGTATAATTTCACCCCCCAACCTGAGAGATGGAATATTTGGCCAATCTTTGGGAGGGAACATCAGAAGCCACTCGGTCTTGTCTGGATTGAGTGCCAACTTATTTACTCCCATCCAGACCCTAACAGCCTCCAGGCACTGGCACATCACTTCTACTGCTTCGCTGAGTTGGCACGGGGCGGACAGATACAGCTGCGTATCGTCCGCATATTGGTGGTACTTAATCCCGTGCCGGCGTATGATCTCATCCAGCGGCTTCATGTAGATGTTAAATAGGAGGGGGGACAGGACCGAGCCCTGCGGCACCCCATAATTGAGGGGCCTTGGGGTCGACCTCTGCCCTCCAACCAACACCGACTGCGACCTGTCCGAGAGGTAGGAGGAGAACCACCGGAGAACGGTGCCTCCCACTCCCACCTCTCGCAACCGTCACAGAAGGATACCATGGTCGATGGTATCGAAGGCCGCTGAGAGGTCAAGGAGCACAAGGATAGAGGGGTGACCCCTATCCCTGGCTCGCTAGAGATCATCGATCAGCGCGACCAAAGCAGTTTCCGTGCTGTAACCAGGCCTGAAACCCGACTGAAAGGAGTCGAGATAATCGATTTCATCCAAGGACCATCGGAGTTGGGAGGCCACCACTTTCTCAACAACCTTCCCAACAAAGGGCAGGTTGGAGACTGGACGATAGTTGCTCAAAATGGCTGGGTCCAGAGATGGTTTCTTCAGGAGGGGTCTCACCACCGCATCCTTTAGGAGGAGCAGGAAACTTCCCTCCTGAAGAGAGGTGTTGACTATCGTCCGGATCCAGCCGCGTGTCACCTCCCTGCTGGTCGAGACCAGCCAGGAGGGGCACAGGTCTAGTATACAAGTGGAGGTACTCACCGCTCCCATGGCCTTGTCCACTTCCTCAGGAGAAGCAAGTTGAAACTCAATCCATAAAGCATGCTCAAGACCTTCCCCCGGTACCTCGGCTGGTACCGTGCAATTGGAGTCCAGCTCAGTCTGAATCGGAGCGACTTTATCCGTTAAATACTGAACAAATTCCTCAGCTCTACCTTGTAAAGGGTCATCCGCATCCCTCCCTTTCAAGAGGGAGCGGGTTATTCTAAACAAGGCGGCTGGGCGCGATTCAGCGGACGCAATAAGGGCGGCAAAATGCGAACATTTCGCCGCCCGTATTGCCACAAGATAGGCTCTGATAAAGGCTCTCATCAGTGCTCGGTCTGACTCAGATTTACTGGCCCTCCAGCGGTGCTCTAGGCGTCTCTTTTGGCGCTTCATCTCCCGGAGTTCCTCAGTAAACCAAGGGGCCCTCCTGGATCCGCTGCCTTGGAGAGGTCGCAAAGGCGCAATCTGATTTAGAGCCCCCGCCGCCGCTGTATTCCAGGCAGCGACTAAGGACTCCGCCGGACTGCGGACGAGAGTGTCAGGTATTTCTCCAAGCGCCGTCTGAAATCCCATAGGGTCCATCAGGCGCCTGGGGCGGAACCACCTAATCGGTTCCTCCTCCCTACAGTGGGGGATTGGTTTCCGAAAGTCAAGCCTCAGTAGGAAGTGATCAGAACATGACAAGGGCAATGCCAAAGTCCTCCTGCCAAGCCCCATCGGAGAGGCTCACACATATCACCCACAAGAAAAGCTAAGGGATGAAAAGCAAGCACCCTGATTTTTCTAAAAAAATATAGATTGAAAATCATTACACTAATGAAAGAAACTTGCCTGTGCTAATCACAGCTACAATAGGTGCAAATTAGGAATGCATTGATGTTGAAGAGTGACAAGGCAGGTCTACAGATGTCATTGGATTACAAGGCACACAATCGTTCACCCATGCAATTCCTGTCTGGAGATGCTTCCATTTCCTCAATAGCTAACCTTATACCGTGTGTCTGGAGGAGTTTGGTAGAGCCTTTTCTAACCCATTGTATTAAAAGGCATAATCCTACTATGAAGGATTTACCAGTTTTAAAGCCAGAACGGTTGGAAAGGGCCTGGCATCGCCCACATGGACATGCACAGCGTATGCACACATGTGTGCAGCATGCACATGCATCGTATCTGCCAGCGACCCCTCCGCAAGCCTCCGTGATTCTCCAGCTGCTTGGTGGAGCATGGTGCAGGTGCTGTATGCGCCGTGTGTGGAAGCGGCAAAGGCTTTAAAGGACAGATAAGGAGCTCAGGCAGGGGTGGGTGGGTGGGCCCTCCGGAGCACTGTACCAGAACGGTACCCAGTGCTCCGGGCAGGCTCCAGTATGCCTGTACCGGGGTGTACCGCCTGCAATCCACCACTGATGTGGCCCTTTAAGAGATTTTGCAAGGGTTTCCAACTCCTAAACATAAGATGATGAGACATGATAAACATATGCACTAACATATAACACCAAGGAAAGTGAGAAAGGAAAAATAATTGAAGATATATTTATTATTTTAAAGTTTAGAAATTTTGCACATGTTTAAATTCAAAATAAGTTGGAGCTAGAGACTGAGGCCGAAAGAGCCCATTGGTTCCTCCAGACACTGGTCCTCATCTACTCCTGGTCATTGAGTGTCTTTCTGCAAAGGGACCTCGTAAAAAAACCATTGTAACCTGTGTTTTTGAATGGTTTTGGTGAAATGAACAATCTCAGAATTCTTTGGTGTCTTCCTATCCCAGCAATATCGGGATCATTCAACTGCATAGCTAAAATTTCACTTTTGCTGCTACAAATAATGCTCTTCTCTTTATTTGAAGGATGACTTTTAAAAAAACATTAAGGAGCCTTGCGAGGGAAGTGAAAGAATAGGCAATGTCTATGTTGGGAAGAGAACTTTGCATTACTTCCCCCCACCAAGGGCAAGACCACAAAGTACCAGACCCTTGGTGATGCTCTCACCCACCAGCCGTCTCAAAGGTTAAAAACAAAGATCACCACAGCAGGAGCTGCAAATAAACCTGGAAATCCCGTACTCAAAACCACAATCCCTTTTCTCCAAAACTCAATATTCCTACAGCTTCTCTCCATGAAGGTCACCTGCAGGAGAGAACAGCCTTTACATCTGCAATTTTACACTGGTTTTGTCGCTGCCCTGTTGGAAGGAAAAGGTCCTCTTTGGTTCATTCTCTCCAGCCGGAGTGAGCGATCAGCGCTGGCAGAAAAAAGAACTGAGAAGCAGGCGGGAAGGAGGAGCCACATGGCAATGATACATTGTTTGGATTCGGCTGTCCGAATCCATCGATGACACTTTTGCCCCTGGATGGTCCGGTAGGATCTAAACTGTCCCAAAGAGATGGTGACTGGGAAGACAAGACCTTGCTGGTCGCAGGGATATCGCAAAGTCCCTGATCGACCCAAGGGGAGAGCTTCCAACCGGTGGCAAACAGCCCCCCCCCCCCCCAAGAGAGAATGAAACAAAAGTGTTTCTCTACTGGTGGTTTTTTTTTTAGATGATTGCCCTAAGGAACTCTTTTCTTAAGCTTAATTAGTCCATTAAGCAAGAACAAAGCAGCATACTTAATCCCCACTGGACTGCCTTAGTTCACTCTTGCTTGTAATCTTTTGTTGATTGAGTGATCTCGTAATGCTCCTGTTTTTTCCACCTGAAGTGAAGGAATCTCTTTTTTCCTTATTTTCCTTTACCACTTTAACTTTTTTGGCTTAAATTAAAACTCTTTTTACTTCAATAAATTTCTTCTTCTACTTGTTGCAATATTATATTGGAGATACCTAAGGGAAGAGGTTTTAAAAAGGATCGAATCTGCCACTTGAAAGCCCAAATCTGAAGCTTTTTTTTGCTGCTGTAACAACTGTTTTCTTTGTTCACTCTTATTTGACTATACTGACTGTAACTGCGCAACCAAAAGACTTGGAACGTCTCTTTAAAACTTGATAAAGACCCAAGGTTACAAATAGTGGTGTATGGAAAATACTTTGACCATAATTGGAAAAGGAAAGAACCCTCTTTCTTTGAAAACCATAAAAGAACATTCGTCTAAAATAAAAATAGATATATTCTTCAAAATCTGTGATAGGCTAGGGTGGCAGATTGTACCTAAACCCTCTTCTTCTTGCTCTTTTCCCATATTATTTCTTATTCTAAAAAATGGAACAATACTCAGATGAAGAAAACCTGTTAATCCAAAACATTTTTGCTGGACTTCAAAACATCTCAGAAGGATTTGAGAGATTCCACAAGAAATGGGCAGGCTATGGGATATCACAGAGAAAGATGATGGGGTTATAGCCCCAGATATTATGGAAGTGAATGGAAATACAGAAAACAAAGATAAGAACTTAGATGAACTTATAAATGGAGTAAACGTGAGTAAAAGTGGAAAAAAGATAAGCTGGAAAAGTGACTTTGATAATTTGGTGTTCCACCCCAATCTTCAAGATGTAGGAGAAAAAGAAAGAGTGAAAAAGATGGAGGTAATAAGACAAATCTATTCAGAAACGAACCTGACAACTAAAGTTAAGCTTACATTAATAACAACTCAAGGGCAACAAAACTACATGAGAGATCGTTTAAGCTTCAATGTGCGGAGAGAAGTTTTAAACCCTGGAAAGGTTTTGGACATAGAATTGGCACAACTGGAGAGAGATGAAAGGCTACATTGTTACTGGAAAGATACTGGTTAATAATCCCAATTGATGGAAAAAAGCTAGTTAATATTTGAAATATTTGACTGATTATTAAGTAGAGATGATAATATCTTTTAGAATGTTTTAAATTACCACTGAATGTTTATCCATTAACATAAATTTACTATAATACTAATAGAGAAATAATAACCCTAGTTAGGATAAATAACCAGACCATAGAAATACTAAACTACATTCTGGGTGATTGTCAAGTAGAAATGTTAATATTTCTTAGATTGTCTTAGATGTCTAATGTTTTTTTCTTAGCCCGTAATTAACTAATGTGGGATTGAGGGAAAAGTCCTATAAATCTTGTTAATAAATCATTGTTTAAAGACGGTTATAAAGTCATAATATTGTGTGGGCCTGGAGAGGTGAGATAATTAGTAAATAACTTTTAGTTAACTACAATAATAACAATGAAATGTTAGTGGACAATATTTAATGATACATACAGGTGTGTTAGGGGTGGGGGATGCTCAGATATCCTACTTAACCGAATTAATTTTAGACTATGTCATAAAGGTGTAATGATATTGGAGATATATTGAAATTGCAAATGAATGCCAGTAGATAGTTGTGCCTTCTAATATAAATGATTCTAGATAAAAACATGTTTAAATGATGGTAACCAAATGAGAATTAAGGTACAGGGATAGTAAAATGTATACGTTTTTTTCTTGATTTAAAATGTACAACATGATTTAAATGAAGTACGGTATATGTAAGGACTGTGCAAGAAACGCACCGAATATATTTGTAACCAATCGATACGCTTTCAACAAGATATAACGAAAGATATTTTTTTTCTTTCTGTTTAATTAAAACAATTTTAAAAATTCTCAAAAAAAAAAAAAAAGAACTGAGAAGCAGGCTATTTGGAAAGGACATTGTTTATTCCCCCTAGTCTAGAGCAGATGTTAGGGATGTAACCCTAGTCTTGCCTTGGCAATGTATATAAGCCATGATTGTACCAATGTATCTGTGACTTTAAATGTAAGAGAGAGGTAATTGGATGCTATTGCTTTAGGCAGCCATATAAGGAGGTAGGAACTAGTATGGCGTTCTCCCTGATGCTCCTGATGTTTCCTGAGTTTCCTCATTCTACTGGTTCTACTGTTGTTCCTGATAGTTACTGTTACTGTATGTGCTTAGTAATTGGGGGAGAAGACCGTGTATTGGATGGTGGCTAGTTTGTATGTTAGTCACCTGTCTACATGGCGAATCGTGAGTTGAGCAACTGTAAATTCAACGTGTTGTAAATAGGCTGTTTATATACGACAAGACTGCTTATAGTCAATTTTGAAGACTATTCTGTTTTTGTTAGATATTCTTTGTTTTACCTTCGGTGGCTGTGTGTGACTATTCCGCGACTTATCCGTCACTAACTTCTGCTGCAGAACTCTAGTCTCCTAGCGGGGATAGGCTTAACAGCAGTGGTTCCCAAGGTGGGACCCATGGCCCACAGGGGGCAATTTGATTTTTAATGGGGGCAATTTGAACCTTGTTTAAACCAAGTTAATGGCCTTCTAGGCTTCCTCCGCGTGAGTAGAGTTCATTTTCTGAGTAAAGTAAAAAGTTATATGTCACAGGGGGCAGTATCAGGATTTTAAAGATGCTTAGGTGGGGCATGGCCAAAAAAAGTTTGGGAAATACTGGTCTAGAGAGATGGTTTCCCCACCAGTCCTAATCCTGTGAAGAAGTGCAGTTTTCTTATTTCTGTTAGATAATTTTACCGTAATCCTGTTAAGTGGTGTAGTTATTTTTATTCTATTAATTTTGGTTCCTCTGTGATTTTTATCAGATTTTATCAATGAGTCAGCCAGCCCAAGATATTGTTATAGTAACCAGAGCTATTCAGTTTACAGAGGAAACAATGGATCTGTTTCATGAATGGGGCTTGTGCAAACTATTAGCCTGCGGTGATTTCCATAAACAGAAAGGTGAGAAGAAAGAAAACCGGAGATTATTCTCTGGGACTTCTTTTCAGGCTTCTAGTTTTAACCCTTGCTCTTCAGGAAAGAAGCTAAGGGAATAGCATTTTCTTGGGGTTCTCCTTTGGGGGAGAGGCACTATTATTCCCACAGTCGTAACCTCCCCCAAAATACTTGCTATTCATAAGGTTTCTTCCACTTGTGTGCCTCCTTCTTGACACAATCTGAAAAAATGCTTGATATCCTGAATTCCTGGAACTGTTAGGAAAAGATGAACTTTGAACTCTTTGTCTTCTCCTCTTGCTTTCTCTTTATAAGTGGAGCCACAATCTGTACCTTTAGCTCCTATCCCCAAGAGATGCTGGCTGGGCAATTCTGGGGCTGAAAATCTCAGGGGCACCCAGGGATAAAAAAGCTGGGACTCTGCATGTGGTATTTCTATCATCTACCATGATAAAAATGCAAAGAACACTCCCAAAAATATTTTTACATAATTGCCCAATTTCTACAAAAATAAATATCCACCAACTTCTGCTAGTGATGGCCAGATAGCCATTATCAAACTAATATGTTGCAATTTTTTCTTCTCTCCTTCCCACCTAATATTCAGCTAAGAAAAATCAGGCATATTTTATTTAGTCAAACTAAATACCGTATTTTTCAGAGTGTAAGACACACACTTTTCCCTCAAAAAAGAGGGTAAAAATCTGGGTGCAGCATTTTTGGCCTCCTGAAACCCCGCCTCCTTTGTAAAAAGGGCATGCATAGCCTTTAGGAGGCTTCTGCAGTGCTCCTGGGGCCGGTGAGGGCAAATATGAAGAACGAATGGGCCATTTTTTGCTCATTTCCCCCCCTCCAGCCCCCAGGAGCATTCTATAAGCCTCCTAAGGCTATGCATGGCCTTTTTTTTTTTGACAAAAACTGGGTCTGTTTTCGCAAAAAAATGGGCCATTTTTGCGACGTTTGCAGAGTACAAAAACTTTTTTTAAAATAAATTTGCCTCTTCAAAACCTTGGTGCGTCTTATACTCTGGTGCGTCTTATTCTCCGGAAAATATGGTAGTCAATTTCTCAGCTGGACTTACAATAGGAAATTAGAAATGAAATTCAAGCCTTCTCTACACTTATCGCTTTGGATCTCATGTGAATTTTCTTGTGTGCAATAAGGGTGGAATCTTGCCTGAAGAATTGTCCACATTCAGGGCACTGAAATGGTTTCAACCCTGTGCATATAAGCATATCATTTCGAAGGCTGATTTCATACTGAAATCTTTCCCATAGGCTGGACACTGCTATGAGTTTTCTCCTGTGTGAGTCTTCTGGTGTTTCACCAGGCTGGACTGCTGACTGAAACATTTTCCACAATCAGGACATTCAAAGGGTTTCTCGCCTGTGTGAGTTCTCCGATGTAGCACCAGGTGGGAATGCTGACTGAAACATTTTCCACAATCAGAACATTCAAATGGTTTCTCCCCTGTGTGAGTTCTCTGATGTAGCACCAGTGTAGAATTGCGACTGAAACTTTTCCCACAATCAGGACACTCAAATGGTTTATTTCCTGTGTGAGTCCTCTGGTGATTCACCAGGCTGGAATTGTGACTGAAACTTTTCCCACAATCAGGACACTCAAAGGGTTTCTCTCCTGTGTGAGTCCTCTGGTGATTCACCAGGCTGGAATTGTGACTGAAACCTTTTCCACAATCTGGACACTCAAAGGGTTTCTCTCCTGTGTGAATGATCTTGTGTGAAACGAGGTGAGAATTGTGACTGAAACTTTTCCCACAATCAGGACACTCAAAGGGTTTGTCTCCTGTGTGAGTCCTCTGGTGATTCACCAGGCTGGAATTGTGACTGAAACTTTTCCCACAATCAGGACACTCAAAGGGTTTCTCTCCTGTGTGAGTCCTCTGATGTGAAACGAGGTGAGAATATCGACTGAAACATTTCCCACAATCAGGACACTCAAAGGGTTTGTCTCCTGTGTGAGTCTTCTGGTGTTTCACCAGGTTGGACTGCTCACTGAAACATTTTCCACAATCAGGACATTCAAATGGTTTCTCCCCTGTGTGAGTTCTCTGATGTAGCACCAGTGCAGAATTGCGACTGAAACTTTTCCCACAATCAGGACACTCAAAGGGTTTCTCTCCTGTGTGAGTCCGCTGGTGATTCACCAGGTTGGACTGCTGATTGAAACTTTTCCCACAATCAGGACATTCAAAGGGTTTCTCTCCTGTGTGAATCTTCTGATGATTAATCAGATGGGAATTCTGACTAAAACTTTTCCCACAATCAGGACACTCAAAGGGTTTCTCTCCTGTGTGAGTCCTCTGGTGATTCACCAGGCTGGAATTGTGACTGAAACCTTTTCCACAATCTGGACACTCAAAGGGTTTCTCTCCTGTGTGAATGATCTTGTGTGAAACGAGGTGAGAATTTCGACCGAAACATTTCCCACAATCTGGACACTCAAAGGGTTTCTCTCCTGTGTGAATGATCTTGTGTGAAACGAGGTGAGAATTTCGACCGAAACATTTCCCACAATCAGGACACTCAAAGGGTTTTGCCTTGGTGTGAGTACACGTTGCCATGCTTGCTATAGCATTTACCGCATTGGGAGCATTTTTAGGGCTTCTGTCCTGTGTGGGTCCTTCTATGAAACAAAGCGTTGTTGTTCTGACCAAAGGTTTTGCTACATTCAGAATATTTGTATGGCTTTTCTCCATTCAGGATCCTCTCAGGCAGTCAGCTGTGATTTGTAAGTTGCATCTTTCCGACAACAGGAACCTCTATGGAGCTTTTCCACAACTAATATTCTTGAGGTGGTTAAAAAATATGGATGGTCCCTTCTTTAGTTGTGCTTTGATTCAAGCCGTTTTCTTCCTCCCAGAGCAAGGCCTGCAACACGGTCTGCTCTACATGGCTTTCCCATTGACCTTTTCCTCTCCAATTACTTTTTCACTTCCCTCTTTTGCTGAATGGGAAAATAATCTCCCTTGACTTTTCATGTAATGTATGCTTGAGTTTCACATACACTGCTTTCTCCATGTAGAAATCTCTACTTGATTTTCTCTTGTTTCTCTTTCACCTGCTGAGGAAGGTGAAGAATTGTGTGGCTCTCTGAAGGAAATGAAGATATTGTGATTTTGGGGACTGATTTGCTTTGCTATTCAATGTTGCTTGTTATCCACAGTTGTCCAGAGTGCTCACTGCCATCTTCTTTGTCTATAAGATTAAAATAAAAGGGTAACTTTAATTGTACATAAAATGGTTACAGAAGATGAGAAAAAAAGATAAAGGTTTATGTTACAATAAAAAAGCAAAAATACGACAATGCTCCAATAAGCTTTTACATTAATCATCGTTCATTTGACATATGGAAGACTATGCAGATCCAAGTTCGAATATCCATTCAATGACGAAATTCACTTGTTGACTGGGTCAATCACAAATTCTTAGCACAGCAAAGGGTTGTTTTCATATACAGGCAGGTGAAAAAGAAAGTACACCCTCTTTGATTTCTATGGTTTTACTCATCAGGGTATCGTAAATATCATTGCAACAGAACAGAAGAGAATAACAGAATTGGAACAGACATTGCAGGTCTTCTAATCCAGCCCCTGGACAAGCAGGAGACCCTATTGAATTGCGAACAGATGGCTCCCCAATCTCCTCTTAAAACCCTCCAGTGATGGACAACCCACAAGATCCGGAGGGAAGCCATTCCCAAAGAATCCACCTTCGCTTGAAAGAGACTTTTTCCATCTTCCCACCAGCAGAAAATACAGCGACCAGTTTCACAGCGTGCAGCATTAAATTCTGTGGATGGAAGGAACCTGCAGCAGCAGCAGCTGAGATGGTTCAGCCCAGTTGCTTCTCTGCTTCCAGGCCGTGGACGGAACCGAACAGCCCGACTTGCTCCCGGATTCTCCTCCCACCTGCCCTCCACTCACCTTCCAGCTCCTCCTTCGAGCATGGGAAGAGCAGAAGAGCCGCCCTGCACATCACCTTCCTCCCATTAGTCATCCGGAAGAGGAAGTTCCTCTGCGCTTCTCTTCTCCAATACTTTCTAGCAATGGTTTAAAACTCCTTTTTTTAAGCGCAAGCATGGTATAGATAGCTTCGAACCGAACAGCTCGACTTGCTCCCGGACTCTCCTTCCTCCGGCCCTCCACTCACCTTCCAGCTGCTGCTTCGATCCTTGGAAGAGCACAAAAGCCCCTTTGCACACCACCTTCCTCCCAGGATCGATCCGGAAGAGGAAGTAACTCTACTCCCATCCTTTCTAGCATTGCAGCACTCAGTGGTTCAAAGCCCCCTTTTTTTAAGCTTAAGCAGGAACGGCACTAATGTGTTGATGGCTTTCTAGGCACAGAGGTTGCCTGACCGCCATCTAGCGACAAGAGGTGGAAAAACACACCTGTCCAGGCTCCACCAAGGCGTTTGAAATATGTTTTCACTGATTATATGCCAGAAGGTCGTTTTCGACTCCTAGCAACCGACCTTTGCAACTGAGCCATGTGAAATTTGATGCTATTTAGCTTCGTTTTTGGTTCCTTTAGGAACCTCTTGATGCTTGCAGTATCCTTGGCAAGGGTTTTTGGAAGGGTTTTCCCTAAGGTGACCAGATATTCAGATTGGTAAAGAGGGACACCTTTGCCCTGGGGGGGGGAGGGGGGAAAGGGGGGGGCTTGATTAAAAAAATTATACGGAGCAACAAAAATTTTCATACAACGCAAAAATAGTATTGTAATATTTTTTTTATTTCAACATAACTACAATTTACAAATATAAATTGTAACTGTTGCCAAACATCAAAATTTTGATCATTGTAACTTTGGTCACTATACCACCTTTCTTGCCACAGTTCTTAAGTGAATAACTGCAGCTGGTATTTTGCATTTTGGATAGAATCTTTTTTAAAATAGTCTAAGACAATTTAGTGACTGATGACCATTTTTCACAGCGACCATTTTCACACTTAGCGACCGTTGCAGCATCTTCATGGTCACGCGATCAAAATTTTGATGTTTGGCAACAGATTCGTATTTATCATGGTTTCACTGTCCTGGGGTCATATAATCACCTTTTGACAAAGTCAAATGGGGAAACTAGCTTCACTTATGTTACTAACTTATCAGCTGCAGTTATTTACTTAAGAACTGTGGCAAGAAAGGTGGTATAATGGGCTTCGTGACCAAAGTTACAATGGCATTGAAAAAAGTGACTGATGACCATTTTTCACACTTAGCGACCATTTTCCCACTTAGTGACCGTTGCAGCATCCTCATGGTCACATGATCAAAAATTTGATGTTTGGCAACAGTTACAATTTATATTTGTAAATTGTAGTTATGTTGAAATAAAAAAAATATTACAATACAACTTTTGCGTTATATGAAAATTTTTGTTGCTCCGTATAAAATTTTTAATCAAGCCCCCCCCCCCCCCCCCGGTCAAAGGTGTACCTCTTTACCAATCTGAATATCTGGTCACTTTATTATAGTACTGCTTTACAAATCCTTAATAAGACTACACTTGGAATACTGCATCCAATTTTAGTCACCACAATATAAAAAGATATTGAGAGTCTGGAAAGCATACAAAGGGCAACAAAGATGATGAAGGGGCTGGAAGCTAAAACAACGAAGAACCGTTACAAGAATTGGGTATGTCTAGTCTAATGAAAAGAAGGACTAGTGGTGACATTATAGCAGCGTTCCAATATTTGAGGGGTTGCCACAAAGAGGGTTTAGGGTTTTTTAGGGTTTTATTAACATTTATAGGCCGCCCTTTTCCCTAAGGGGACTCAGGGCGGCTTACATAAAATCAAGGGAGGGATATACAAACAATAACGCAGACAAAACATAGAATAAAATAATGAGCAACATTCATTCATCATTCGGGAGGGGGCAATTATCTTTGTCCCCAGGCCTGACGGGCTAGCCAGGTCTTAAGGGCTATGCGGAAGGCCTGGACGGTGGTGAGGGTAGGGAGATCGTTCCAAAGGGTCGGAGCTACTACTGAGAAGGCTCTCCTCCTTGTAATTGCCAGCCGGCACTGGCTGGCAGATGGAACTCGGAGGAGGCCTAGTCTATGAGATCTAATTGGTCGCAGGGAGGTAATTGGCAGAAGGCGGTCTCTCAAGTACGCAGACCCACTACCATGGAGGGCTTTATGGGTGACAAGTAGCACCTTGAAGCGCACCCGGAGATCGACAGGTAGCCAGCGCAGCTCGCGGAGGATAGGTATTATGTGGGTGAACCGAGGTACACCCACGATCACTCGCGCGGCTGCGTTCTGGACTAGCTGAAGTCGCCGGATGCTCTTCAAGGGCAGCCCCATGTAGAGCACATTGCAGTATTCCAGCCTAGAGGTCACAAGGGCCCGAGTGACTGTTGTGAGAGCCTCCCGATTCAGGTAGGGTCGCAACTGGCGCACCAGGCGAACCTGGGCAAATGCCCCCCTGGTCACAGCCGTCAAATGATGGTCGAAGGACAGCTGTGGGTCCAGGAGGACTCCCAAGTTGTGAACCCTCTCTGAGGGGTGTAGAATTTGACCCCCCAGCCTGAGCGATGGAGTACTGGTCGAATTGTTGGGAGGAAAGCACAACAGCCACTCGGTCTTCTCTGGGTTGAGTACAAGCTTGTTAGCCCCCATCCAGTCCATAACGGCCTCAAGACCCCGGTTCATCACGTCCACCGCTTCATTGAGTTGGCACGGGGCGGACAGATACAACTGGGTATGGTCCGCATATTGATGGTATCTTATCCCATGCCTTCGAATGATCTCACCCAGCGGTTTCATGTAGATGTTGAATAGTAGGGGGGATAAGACCGAACCCTGCAGCACCCCATATGTTAGGGGCCTAGGGGTCGATCTCTGCCCCCCCACTAACACCGACTGCGACCTGTCTGAGAAGTAGGAGGAGAACCACCGTAACACAGTGCGTCCCACTCCCACCTCCCGCAGTCGTCGCAGAAGGATACCATGGTCGATGGTATCGAAAGCCGCCGAGAGGTCGAGGAGAACTAGGATGGAGGGATGGCCTCCATCTCTGGCTCTTCAAAGATCATCGGTCAATGCGACCAAAGCGGTTTCTGTGCTGTAACCGGGTCTGAAGCCTGACTGGAAGGGGTCGAGATAACTTGCTTCCTCCAAGGACCGCTGAAGCTGGAAGGCCACCACCTTCTCAACAACCTTCCCAAGAAAAGGGAGGTTGGAGACTGGACGGTAGTTGTTAAGGACAGCTGGATCCAAAGATGGCTTCTTCAGGAGGGGTCTCACCACCGCCGCTTTTAGCGCGGCGGGGAAGTTCCCCTCCCGAAGAGAGGCGGTAACAACAGCCTGGATCCAGCCTCGTGTCACCTCACTGCTGTTGACAACCAGCCATGAGGGACACGGGTCCAGTACACAGGTGGAGGCACTTGTCCACATCCCCAGGGGCAACATCCTGAAACTCAACCCAGAGGTGGTCTACCTCATCCTCTTGTGCCTCGGCTGGAACCGTAATGCTCCGACCCTCTCCCGTGTCTCTGGTCCCCTCAACCACCCCCGTGCCCCCCGCATCCCCCGGCAGGTCCTCCGAATCATACATACCCATGCACTCACCCAGGCAATCCCCATGTAGCAGTTAAAACACAAAAATTACAACAATAATAATGATAAAAAGTGGGACATTCATTCATCCCATACATATCCCATGCATATCCCGTACAAAGAGAAGGAAGAAAGATGAAAGAAAAGGAAGAAAAAAAAGATAAATTGCGCAGTTGATTAAAAGTGCAAGATCAGGTAACATAACTGGCTCTCAGCGTTCAAGGTGGTTGAAGTGGCTGGAGACCAGTTGCAGTTCAGATAAAATATATGGGGGAGTGTCTTATATCCCCCTCTTCTTCTGTAAGTTTGAAAAGGTCCAACCAGGCCGGAACAGTCCAAGATGGCAAAGGGTTTTCTTGTGCAGGCACTGTCCAGGGCGATGCCCCAAGGGTAGCCACAGAAAGTAATAATAGTGGCAATAATCAAAGCCAGGTGGAAATGTGCCAGCAAGCCTAGGAATCCAAAGGCCGTGGCAGGGAGAGGCCGGATGTTAGAATGCCACAATGAGAAGTAGTCCAGTGCCAAGCAGAAAACACAGGGGGAAGCTTCACAACAGTGGGGACAGGCAGAGATGGAGTCGCCTCTGTGGGGCCACCTGACCAAACAAGGGCGGAGGAGGGGGGGCAGAAGCGGGGCGAAAACGAGGCCGAACGAGGAGGAGAGCCATCCGGAGGGACTGCCGCGGCACCAGGCAAAGCCAGCCGCCCAGCTTTCTCAGTCCCAACAGTGAATCTGTCCGTCCACTCTCCCTCCGAAGCAACAATAGCCCGGCAAAGCCCCCAGAAGACACAGCCAGCACGCTCACCCTCAGCAATATTCTTATTAGTCCGCTCTCTCTCCGGGTCAATGGCGGCCGAGCAGAGCCCCCAGGAAGCGCAGCCAACAGTCCCAATGATTCCTCCGTCCGTCCGCTTACACTCCAGGGCGATGGCAAACAAACAAAGTCCCCAGGAGGTGCAGCCAGCAACACGAGGACACCGAAGCCTTTGGAAAACGCCGAAGGACGCCGCCACCAGAGAAAAACGCCGAAGCACGCTACCACCGCTCCCAGTGTGGCATCGCCTCCCCCACCGCCGAGCAGCACAGGCAGCACACAGACCTCCGGTGTTTGAACGAGCCGGGGCCACCAGAAAACGGCAGCCCCCGCAAAGGTCTGGCTCCCTTGGATCCCCCAGACTCCGGACATCCCTGAGGACCTCTTCACAGAAGGTTCAAGTTGATATTTTGAGGTTTCCAGCGTTTTTTCTGTTTAAGTTAGAACAGAGAAGAACTCCTAGCAGCCATCTCTGATCTCGCACATGTGCTAAGAAGAGGGGGTTTACTTATTTTCAAAGCACAAGAAGGCAAGACAAGGCACAATGGATGGAAACAAATGGAAACAAGCAACTTGGAATTAAGGTTAAACGTCCTAACAGGGTGAACAATAAATCAGCGGAACAGCTTGGCTTGAGAGGTTGTGGGTGCTTCATCACTTTTCAAAAAGAGACTGGACAGTTGTTTGTCTGAAATGTTACCAGGTCTTCTGCTTGAGCAGAGGGGTTGGACTCACAAACCCCCAAGGTTCCTTCCAGATGTATTCTGATAGATTGATCTAGAAAGCTGCAGCCTTGGATTTGCTGTTGGAGCAGCAGAAACAGGGCAATGGGTAGATTTTGTGGGGAGGAAGAAGATCCAGTTGGGTGTAGTGGTGAAGGAACCAGGTTAGAGAGAGAGAAAAGCTCAGTTCCAGTCCCACCTGAAGGGCAAAAACCATCTGTTCAACTTTCGCCAGTTCTCTCAGCCCTAGGAAGCAGGAAAGGGGGGAAAACTAAGGTGACCAGACGTTCCCGATTTCAGCATGACAATCACGCTTTATAACAATTTTTCCCGTTTCCTGTTGCGTTTTTTAAAAGTCGCGATTTTCTTCATGTTGAAAGCCCAGTGGATTTGCTTAAGAAATCCTAACCGGGGCAAGACAGAAGACACCCTGTCTAATACCTCTCTCTGTCGCAGTACTTTCATTGAAGATATTAAAACGTTAAAGCAACAAAATGGACCCCCCCCCCTGCTGCTTTTTACCTCATTTTATAAGAAAAAAATGATCTAGTACCATAGAGCTGCAGGAAATGGCTAGAGAGGTTACTTCCTGGATTTATTAAAATAGTTTTATTCTGTGTGGATTTAAGTTAAGAACTCCCTGTTATTAAGCTTTCCTCAATTAATCTCTGAGTAGATTCCCACCAACTTCAAGATCCCAAGGGCACATTCTGGAAGCTACACCACCACCGTTGCTTAGTTTATAGATGATGCCTTTCCTTAAATATGAAAATAAATACATTTATTGTTCAAATGTGTACATCTCAATAGAAATGACTCTCAGGGGTGAGAACAATCCATTAAAACAATAATATAAAACAGTAATTACAAAAACAGGAGCAACTGTTATGAAAATTATTATTAAAAAATAAAGAATAAAAATGGAGTTATTAAGTATATTAATTGCAGCAACCACAATACAATATCTTGGTCCTTCTTTTCATTAAACTAGACATACCCAATTCCAAGGAATTAAAAGACGCTTGCTCCTGGGGAGGAAAGCTATGGCAAATCTAGACAGCATCCTAAAAAGCAAGGTGACCAGATTTTCAGTAAAGAGGGACACCTTTGACTGGGGGTGTGGGCTTGATTAAAAATTTTATACGGAGCAACAAAAATTTTCATACAAGGCAAAAATAGTATTGTAATATTTTTTTTATTTCAACATAACTACAATTTACAAATATAAATTGTAACTGTTGCCAAACATCAAAATTTTGATCACATGACCATGAAGATGTTGCAACGGTCGCTAAGTGTGAAAATGGTCGCTAAGTGTGAAAAATGGTCATCAGTCACTTTTTTCAATGCATTGTAACTTTGGTCACTAAGCCCATTATGTCACCTTTCTTGCCACAGTTCTTAAGTGAATAACTGCAGCTGGTATTTGGTATTTTGGATAGAATCTTTTTTTAAATACCCTAAGACAATTTAAAAGATGGTTTAATAACCCCACATGGGGCCATCCCACATGGGGCCATGTGGGGTCATGTTTGTCTGAGCTAAGTTTGGTTGAAGTTTGCTGTGGGTTGGTGCAGCTGAGATGATGCAATGAGAAAGCTTCCATTATGAAAGGCTATTCAGTAATTCCTATTATGGCTAAGGGCTAATCCTACCATTGTTCAAACCTTGCTGCAGGGAATTTCTGCCTATGAATAGAGCTATCTCTTACGTGCTGATATCTGCTGTGGGCTATTAAGGATGGTGGGGGCTGCTTTCCAAGAGCATGTTTCTCCATTTCTCATCCAGGGAAATATAATGTTCTGCCTTCTGAATATTTCTCAAGATATTTCATTCTTCTAGGAGAGGGATGGATGCTCACTTTCTATAGATTGGTTATTTTGGTTACTGTCACTCACTGTTGGCTCATATTTAAGTGCTTGTCCACTAGGACGCCAAGATTCCTCTTACAGTTACTGACATTAAGCCAGGTTTCATATAGTTTGTACCTACAGTATACAATTGTTTTTAATTTAATTTAAAACTTTTTTTGTTGAATATCATTTTGTTAGATAGGGCCCACTCTTCAAGTCTGTCAAATCATTTTCAAGTTTGAGCTTGTCTTCTGGACCGTCGGCAATTCCTTCCAGCTTCGTGTTGTCTGAAAATTTGATGAGTTCCCCTTCTATCCCCTCATCTAGATTGTTTATGAAGATTTTGATGAGTGCTGGTTCTAAATGCAACCTGAAGGTACCTCACTGCTTACTTCCCTCCATCTGGGTGTAGTTCCGTTGCAGGGAGATGTCTGGAGATGCTTCCATTTCCTCAATAGCTAACCTTATACCGTGTGTCTGGAGGAGTTTGGTAGAGCCTTTTCTAACCCATTGTATTAAAAGGCACAATCCTACTATGAAGGATTTACCAGTTTTAAAGCTGGAACGGTTGGAAAGGGCCTGGCATCGCCCACATGGACATGCACAGCGTATGCACACAAGTGTGCAGCACGCACATGCATCGTATCTGCCAGTGACACCTCCGCAAGCCTCCGTGATGCTCCAGCTGCTTGGCGGAGCATGGTGCAGGTGCTGTATGCGCCGTGTGTGTAAGCGGCAAAGGCTTTAAAGGACAGATAAGGAGCTCAGGCGGGGGGGGGGAGGGTGGAATGGTACCCAGTGCTCCGGACAGGCTCCGGTATGCCTGTACCGGGGTGTACCGCCTGCAATCCACCACTGATGTGGCCCTTTAAGAGAGTTTGCAAGGGTTTCCAACTCCTAAACATAAGATGATGAGACATGATAAACATATGCACTAACATATAACACCAAGGAAAGTGAGAAAGGAAAAATGATGGAAGATATATTTATTATTTTAAAGTTTAGAAATTTTGCACATGTTTAAATTCAAAATAAGTTGGAGCTAGAGACTGAGGCCGAAAGAGCCCATTGGTTCCTCCAGACACTGGTCCTCATCTACTCCTGGTCATTGAGTGTCTTTCTGCAAACGGACCTCGTAAAAAAACCATTGTAACCTGTGTTTTTGAATGGTTTTGGTGAAATGAACAATCTCAGAATTCTTTGGTGTCTTCCTATCCCAGCAATATCGGGACCATTCAGCTGCATAGCTAAAATTTCACTTTTGCTGCTACAAATAATGCTCTTCTGTTTATTTGAAGGATGATTTAAAAAAAAAAACATTAAGGAGCCTTGGGAGGGAAGTGAAAGAATAGGCAATGTCTATGTTGGGAAGAGAACTTTGCATTACTTCCCCCCACCAAGGGCGAGACCACAAAAGTACCAGACCCTTGGTGATGCTCTCACCCATCAGCTGTCTCAAAGGTTAACAAGGAGGCCCCTAAAAACAAAGATCACCAAAGCAGGAGCTGCAAATAAACCTGGAGTTCCCATACTCAAAACCACAATCCCTTTTCTCCAAAACTCAATATTCCTACAACTTCTCTCCATGAAGGTCACCTGCAGGACAGGACAGCCTTTACATCTGCAGTTTTACATTGGTTTTGTCGCTGCCCTGTTGGAAGGAAAAGGTCCTCTTTGGTTCGTTCTCTCCAGCCGGAGTGAGCGATCAGCGCTGGCAGAAAAAAGAACTGAGAAGCAGGCCGGAAGGAGGAGCCACGTCGCAATGATACATTGTTTGGATTCGGCTGTCCGAATCCATCGATGAAACTTTTGCCCCTGGACGGTCCGGTAGGACCTAAACTGTCCCAAAGAGATGGTGACTGGGAAGACAAGACCTTGCTGGTCGCAGGGATATTGCAAAGTCCCTGATCGACCCAAGGGGAGAGCTTCCAACCGGTGGCAAACAGCCGCCCCCCCACCCCCACTGACATAGTTTGAGACTGCTCCATGGAAGAGAGAATGAAACAAAAGTGTTTCTACTGGTGGTTTTTTCCTTTTCTTTTAGAAGATTGCCCTAAGGAACTCTTTTCTTAAGCTTAATTAGTCCATTAAGCAAGAACAAAGCCGCATACTTAATCCCCACTGGACTGCCTTAGTTCGCTCTTGCTTGTAATCTTTTGTTGATTGAGTGATCTCGTAATGCTCCTGTTTTTTCCGCCTGAAGTGAAGGAATCTCTTTTTTCCCTATTTTCCTTTACCACTTTAAGGAAAGAAAGGGAAGAGGTTTTAAAAAGGATCGAATCTGCCACTTGAAAGCCCAAATCTGAAGCTTTTTTTTGCTGCTGTAACAACTGTTTTCTTTGTTCACTCTTATTTGACTATACTGTAACTGCGCAACAAAAGGACTTGGAACGTCTCTTTAAAACCAAGGTTACAAATAGTGGTGTATGGAAAATACTTTGACAATAATTGGAAAAGGAAAGAACCCTCTATCTTTGAAAACCATAAAAGAACATCCGTCTAAAATAAAAATAGATATATTCTTCAAAATCTGTGATAGGCTAGGGTGGCAGATTGTACCTAAATTCTCTTCTTCTTGCTCCTTATTCTAAAAAATGGAGCAATACTCAAATGAAGAAAAACGCCTGTTAATCCAAAACATTTTGGCTGGACTTCAAAACATCTCAGAAGGATTTGAGAGATTCCACAAGAAATGGGTCAGGCTATGGGATATCACAGAGAAAGATGATGGGGTTATAGCCCCAGAAATTAAGGAAGTGAATGGAAATACAGAAAACAAAGATAAGAACTTAGATGAACTTATAAATGGAGTAAACATGAGTGAAAGTGGAAAGAAGAGAAGCTGGAAAAGTGACTTTGATAATTTGGTGTTCCACCCCAATCTTCAAGATGTAGGAGAAAAAGAAAGAGCGAAAAAGATGGAGGTAATAAGATAAATGTATTCAGAAACAAACCTGACAAAGACGGTTATAAAGTCATAATATTGTGTGGGCCTGGAGAGGAGAGATGAGATAATTAGTAAATAATTTTTAGTTAACTTCAATAATAACAATGAAATGTTAATGGACAATATTTAATGATACATACAGGTGTGTTGGGGGGGAATGTTCAGATATCCTACTTAACTGAATTAATTTTAGAATATGTCATAAAGATGTAATGATATTGGAGATATATTGAAATTGCAAATGAACGCCAGTAGATAGTTGTGTCTTCTAATATAAATGATTCTAGATAAAAACATGTTTAAACAATGGTAACCAAATGAGAATTAAGGTACACAGATAGTAAAATGTATACCTTTTTTTCCCTTGATTTAAAGTGTACAACATGATTTAAATGGAGTATATGTAAGGATTGTGGAAGAAACACACGGAATATATTTGTAACCAATCGATACGCTTTCAACAAGATGTAACGAAATATGATTTTTTTTCTTTCTGTTTAAATAAAGCAATAAAAAATTTTCTCAAAAAAAAAAAAAAAAAAAAGAAGAACTGAGAAGCAGGCTATGCGGAAAGGACATTGTTTATTCCCCCTAGTCTAGAGCAGACGTTAGGGATGTAACCCTAGTCTTGCCTTGGCAATGTATATAAGCCACGATTGTACCAATGTATCTGTGACTTTAAATGTAAGAGAGAGGTAATTGGATGCTATTGCTTTAAGCGGCCATATAAGGAGGTAGGAACTAGTACAGAGTTCTCCCTGATGCTCCTGATGTTTCCTGATTCTACTGTTGTTCCTGATAGTTACTGACTGTTACTGTATGTGCTTAGTAATTGGAGGAGAAGACCGTGTATTGGATGGTGGCTAGTCTGTATGTTAGTCACCTGTCTACATGGCGAATCGTGAGTTGAGCAACTATAAATTCAACGTGTTGTAAATAGGCTGTTTATATACTATAAGACTGCTTATAGTCTGATTTTGAAGACTATTCTATTTTTGTTACACAAGTAAAGATATTCTTTGTTTTACCTTCGGTGGCTGTGCATGACTATTCCGCGACTTATCCGGCACTAACTTCCACTGCAGAACTCTAGTCTCCTAGCGGGGATAGACTTAACAGCAGTGGTTCCCAACGTGGGACCCATGGCCCACAGGGGGCAATTTGATTTTTAATGGGGGCAATTTGAACCTTGTTTAAACCAAGTTAATGGCCTTCTAGGCTTCCTCCGCGTGAGTAGAGTTCATTTTCTGAGTAAAGTAAAAAGTTATATGTCACAGGGGGCAGTATCAGGATTTTAAAGATGCTTAGGTGGGGCATGGCCAAAAAAAGGTTGGGAAATACTGGTCTAGAGAGATGGTTTCCCCACCAGTCCTAATCCTGTGAAGAAGTGCAGTTTTCTTATTTCTGTTAGATAATTTTACCGTAATCCTGTTAAATGGTGTAGTTATTTTTATTCTATTAATTTTGGTTCCTCTGTGATTTTTAGCCAGATTTTATCAATGAGTCAGCCAGCCCAAAATATTGTTATAGTAACCAGAGCTATTCAGTTTACAGAGGAAACAATGGATCTGTTTCATGAATGGGGCTTGTGCAAACTATTAGCCTGCGGTGATTTCCATAAAGAGAGAGGTGAGAAGAAAGAAAACCGGAGATTATTCTCTGGGACTTCTTTTCAGGCTTCTAGTTTTAACCCTTGCTCTTCAGGAAAGAAGCTAAGGGAATAGCATTTTCTTGGGGTTCTCCTTTGGGGGGGCACTATTCTTCCCACAGTCGTAACCTCCCCCAAAATACTTGCTATTCATAAGGTTTCTTCCACTTGTGTGCCTCCTTCTTGACACAATCTGAAAAAATGCTTGATATACTGAATTCCTGGAACTGTTAGGAAAAGTTGAGCTTTGAACTCTTTGTCTTCTCCTCTTGCTTTCTCTTTATAAGTGGAGCCACGATCTGTACCTTTAGCTCCTATCCCCAAGAGATGCTGGCTGGGCAATTCTGGGGCTGAAAATCTCAGGGGGACCCAGGGATAAAAAAGCTGGGACTCTGCATGTGGTATTTCTATCATCTACCATGATAAAAATGCAAAGAACACTCCCAAAAATATTTTTACATAATTGCCCAATTTCTACAAAAATAAATATCCACCAACTTCTGCTAGTGATGGCCAGATAGCCATTATCAAACTAATATGTTGCAATTTTTTCTTCTCTCCTTCCCATCTAATACTATTATATATTCAGCTAAGAAAAATCAGGCATATTTTATTTAGTCAAACTAAAGACCGTATTTTTCGGAGTATAAGACACATACTTTTCCCTCAAAAAAGAGGTAAAAGTGCATCTTAAACACTGAATACAGCATTTTGGCCTCCTGAAACACGGCCCCCTTTGCAAAAAGGGCATGCATAGCCTTTAGGAGGCTTCTAGAGTGCTCCTGGGGGATGGAAAGAGCAAATATGAGCAAAGAATGGGCCGTTTTTTGCTCATTTTTGCCCCCCCCCCCAGCCCGCAGGAGCATTCTATAAGCCTCCTAAAGGCTATGCATGGCCTTTTTTTGGGGGGGGGACAAAAACTGGGTCTGTTTTCGCAAAAAATGGGCCATTTTGGGGACGTTTGCAGAGTACAAAAACTTTTTTTAAAATAAATTTGCCTCTTCAAAACCTTGGTGCGTCTTATACTCCAGTGCATCTTATACTCCGGAAAATATGGTAGTCAATTTCTCAGCTGGACTTACAATAGGAAATTAGAAATGAAATTCAAGCCTTCTCTACACTTATCACTTTGGGTCTTGTGTGAATTTTCTTGTGTGCAATAAGGGTGGAATCTTGCCTAAAGGATTGTCCACATTGAGGGCACTGAAATGGTTTCAACCCTGTGCATATAAGCATATCATTTAGAAGGCTAGTCCTCACACTGAAATCTTTCCCATATGCTGGACACTGCTATGAGTTTTCTCCTGTGTGAGACTTCTGGTGTTTCACCAGGTGGGAACTCTGACTGAAACATTTTCCACAATCAGGACATTCAAACGGTTTCTCGCCTGTGTGAGTCTTCTGGTGTTTCACCAGGTGGGAACTCTGACTGAAATATTTTCCACAATCAGGACATTCAAACGGTTTCTCGCCTGTGTGAGTTCTCCGATGTAGCACCAGTGTAGAATTCTGACTGAAACTTTTCCCACAATCAGGACATTCAAAGGGTTTCTCTCCTGTGTGAATCCTCTGATGGTTAATCAGATGGGAATTGTGACTGAAACTTTTACCACAAACAGGACATTCAAAGGGTTTCTCTCCTGTGTGACTCCTCCGGTGGCAAATAAGGCTGGAATTGTGACTGAAACTTTTACCACAATCTAGGCACTCAAAGGGTTTCTCTCCTGTGTGAGTCCTGTGATGTTTCACCAGGCTGGACTGCTGACTGAAACCTTTTCCACAATCTGGACACTCAAAGGGTTTCTCTCCTGTGTGAATGCTCTGATGTAAAAGGAGGTGAGAATTTCGAATGAAACATTTCCCACAATCAAGACATTCAAATGGTTTCTCTCCTGTGTGAATGATCTGGTGTGAAACAAGGTGAGAATTTCGACCAAAACGTTTCCCACAATCAGGACACTCAAAGGGTTTCTCTCCTGTGTGAGTCCTCTGATGTATCACCAGGCTGGACTGCTGACTGAAACCTTTTCCACAATCTGAACACTCAAAGGGTTTCTCTCCTGTGTGAGTCCTCTGATGTATCACCATGCTGGAATTGTGACTGAAACATTTTCCACAATCAGGACACTCAAAGGGTTTCTCTCCTGTGTGAGTCCTCTGATGTGAAACGAGGTGAGAATGTCGACTGAAAGTTTTCCCACAATTAGGACACTCAAAGGGTTTATCTCCTGTGTGAATCCTCTGATGTGAAATGAGGTGAGAACTTCGACTGAAACTTTTTCCACAATCAGGACACTCAAAGTGTTTATCTCCTGTGTGAGTCCTCTGGTGTTTCAGCAGGCTGGAATTGTGACTGAAACTTTTACCACAATCTGGACACTCAAAGGGTTTCTCTCCTGTGTGAGTCCTCTGATGTATCACCAGGCTGGACTGCTGACTGAAACCTCTTCCACAATCTGGACACTGAAAGGGTTTCTCTCCTGTGTGAGTCCTTTGATGTATCACCAGGTTGGACTGCTGACTGAAACCTTTTCCACAATCTGGACACTCAAATGGTTTATCTCCTGTGTGAGTCCTCTGATGTGAAATGAGGTGAGAACTTCGACTGAAACTTTTCCCGCAATCAGGACACTCAAAGGGTTTATCTCCTGTGTGAGTCCTCTGGTGATTCACCAGGCTGGAATTGTGACTGAAACATTTCCCACAATCAGGACACTCAAAGGGTTTCTCTCCTGTGTGAGTCCTCTGGTGATTCACCAGGCTGGAATTGTGACTGTAACCTTTTCCACAATCTGGACACTCAAAGGGTTTTTCCTTGGTGTGAGTACATGTTGCCATGCTTGCTATAGCATTTACCGCATTGGGAGCATTTTTAGGGCTTCTGTCCTGTGTGGGTCCTTCCATGAAACAAAACGGTGTTGTTCTGACCAAAGGTTTTGCTACATTCAGAGTATTTGTATGGCTTTTCTGCAGTCGCGATCCTCTCAGGCAGTCAGCTGTGATTTGTAAGTTGAATCTTTCCGACAACAGGAACCTCTGTGGAGCTTTTCCACAACTAATATTCTTGAGGTGGTAAAAAATATGGATGGTCCCTTCTTTAGTTGTGCTTTGATTCAAGCCGTTTTCTTCCTCCCAGAGCAAGGCCTGCAACACGGTCTGCTCTACATGGCTTTCCCATTGACCTTTTCCTCTCAAATGACTTTTTCACTTCCCTCTTTTGCTGAATGGGAAAATAATCTCCCTTGACTTTTCATGTAATGTATCCTTGAGTTTCACATACACTGCTTTCTCCATGTAGAAATCTCTACTTGATTTTCTCTTGTTTCTCTTTCACCTGCTGAGGAAGGTGAAGAATTGTGTGGCTCTCTGAAGGAAATGGAAGATATTGTGATTTGGGGGACTGATTTGCTTTGCTATTCAATGTTGCTTGTTATCCACAGTTGTCCAGAGTGCTCACTGCCATCTTCTTTGTCTATAAGATTAAAATAAAAGGATAACTTTAATTGTACATAAAATGGTTACAGAAGATGAGAAGAAAAGATAAAAGTTTATGTTACAATAAAAAAGTAAAAATATGACAATGCTCCAATAAGCTTTTACATTAATCATCATTCATTTGACATATGGAAGACTATGCAGATCCAAGTTCGAATATCCATTCAATGACGAAATTCACTTGTTGACTGGGTCAATCACAAATTCTTAGCAGAGCAAAGGGTTGTTTTCAAATACAGGCAAGTGAAAAAGAAAGTACACCCTCTTTGATTTCTATGGTTTTACTCATCAGGGTATCGTAAATATCATTGCAACAGAACAGAAGAGAATAACAGAATTGGAACAGACATTGCAGGTCTTCTAATGCAGCCTCTGGACAAGCAGGAGACCCTATTCGATTGCGAACAAATGGCTCCCCAATCTCCTCTTAAAACCCTCCAGTGATGGACAACCCACAAGATCCGGAGGGAAGCCATTCCCAAAGAATCCACCTTCGCTTGGAAGAGACTTTTTCAATCTTCCCACCAGCAGAAAACTACAGCGACCAGTTTCACAGCGTGCAGCATTAAATTTGGGGAGGGAAGGAACCTGCAGCAGCAGAGATGCTTCAGCCCAGTTGCTTCTCTGCTTCCAGGAAGTGGACGGAACCGAACAGCCCAACTTGCTCCCGGACTCTCCTCCCACCTGCCCTCCACTCACCTTCCAGCTGCTGCTTCGATCCTTGGAAGAGCACAAAAGTCCCTTTGCACACCACCTTCCTACCAGGAGCGATCCGGAAGAGGAAGTAATTCTGCGCTTCTCTTGTACTCCCATCCTTTCTAGCATTGCAGCACTCAGTGGTTCAAAAGCTCCTTTTTTTTAAGCTGAAGCTGGAACGGCACTAATGTGTTGATGGCTTTCTAGGCACAGAGGTTGCCTGACCTCCATCTAGTGACAAGAGGTGGAAAAACACACCTATCCAGGCTCCACCAAGGCGTTTGGAATATGTTTTCACTGATTATATGGCAGCAGGTCATTTTCGACTCCTAGCAACCGACCTTTGCAACTGAGCCATGTGAAATGTGATGCTTCTTAGCTTCGTTTTTGGTTCCTTTAGGTCAATCTTGATGCTTGCAGTATCCTTGGCAAGGGTTTTTGGAAGGGTTTTCCCCCCCTTTCCTGCTTCCTAGGGCTGAATGAACTGGCCAAAGTTGAACAGATGGTTTTTTGCCCTTCAGGTGGGACTGGAACTGAGCTTTTCTCTCTCTCTTACCTGGTTCCTTCACCACTACACCCAACTGGATCTTCTTCCTCCCCACAATATCTACCCATTGACCTGTTTCTGCTGCTCCTCCAACAGCAAATCCAAGGCTGCAGCTGTTCACACTGTTAGGACGTTTCTCCTTAATTCCAAGTTGCTTGTCTCCATTTGTTTTCATCCATTGTGCCTTGTCTTGCCTTCTGGTGCTTTGAAAATAAGAAAACCCCCTCTTCTTTGTGGCAACCCCTCAAATATTGGAACGCTGCTATCATGTCACCCCTAGTCCTTCTTTTCATTAGACTAGACATACCCAATTCTTGTAACGGTTCTTCGTTTGTTTTAGCTTCCAGCCCCTTCATCATTTTGTTGCCCTTTGTATGCTTTGACACAATCTGAAAAAATGCTTGATATACTGAATTTCTGGAACTGTTAGGAAAAGTTGAGCTTTGAACTCTTTGTCTTCTCCTCTTGCTTTCTCTTTATAAGTGGAGCCACGATCTGTACCTTTAGCTCCTACCCCCAAGAGATGCTGGCTGGGCAATTCCGGGGCTGAAAATCTCAGGGGCACACAGGGAGAAAAAGGCTGAGACTCTGTGTGTGGTATTTCTATCATCCACCGTGATAAAAATGCAAAGAACACTCTTAATTGCCCAATTTCTACAACAATAAATATCCACCAACTTCTGCTAGTGATGGCCAGATAGCCCTTATCAAACTAATATGTTGCAATTTTTTCTTCTCTTCTTCCTATCTAATACTATTATACATTCACCTAAGAAAAATCAGGCATATATTATTTAATCAAACTGAATACCGTATTTTTCAGAGTATAAGACCTTTTTCCCTCAAAAAATCTGGGTGCATCTTAAACACTGAATACAGCATTTTTGGCCTCCTGAAACCCTGCCCCTTTTGCAAAAAAGGCATGCATAGCCTTTAGGAGGCTTCTAGAGTGCTCCTGGGGGATGGGGTGGGCAAATATGAGCAAAGAATAGACCGTTTTTTGCTCATTCCCCCCCCCCCAGGCCGCAGGAGGATTCTATAAGCCTCCTAAAGGCTATGCATGGCCTTTTTTTTTTTTTTTTTTGACAAAAGCTGGGTCTGTTTTCGTGAAAAAATTGGGCCATTTTGGGGAGGTTTGCAGAGTACAAAAACTTTTTTAAAAATAAATTTGCCTCTTCAAAATCTTGGTGCTTCTTATACTCCAGTGTGTCTTATACTCTGAAATATACGGTAGTCAATTTCTCAGCTGGATTTACAATGGGAAAATAGAAATGAAATTCAAGCCTTTTCTACACTTATCACTTTGGGTCTCGTGTGAATTTTCTTGTGTGCAATAAGGGGGAATCTTGCCTGAAAGATTGCCCACATTCAGGGCACTGAAATGATTTCAACCCTGTGCATATAAGCATATCATTTAGAAGGCTAGTCCTCACACTGAAATCTTTCCCATAGGCTGGACATTGCTATGGGTTTTCTCCTGTGTGAGTCTTCTGGTGTTTCACCAGGTTGGAATTCTGACTGAAACATTTTCCACAATCAGGACATTCAAAGGGTTTCTCTCCTGTGTGAGTTCTCTGATGTAGCACCAGTGTAGAATTGCGACTGAAACTTTTCCCACAATCAGGACATTCAAAGGGTTTCTCTCCTGTGTGAATCCTCTGATGTATCACCAGGCTGGAATTCCGACTGAAACTTTTCCCGCAATCAGGACATTCAAAGGGTTTCTCTCCTGTGTGAGTCATCTGGTGTACCACCAGGCTGGAATTCTGACTGAACCTTTTCCCACAATCAGGACATTTAAAGGGTTTATCTCCTGTATGAATCCTCTGGTGGTTAATAAGGTTGGAATTTTTACTGAAACTGTTTCCACAATCAGGACATTCAAAAGGTTTCTCTCCTGTGTGTGTTCTCTGGTGTTCCACCAGGCTGGAATTGTGACTGAAACTTTTACCACAAGCCGGACATTCAAAAGGTTTTTCTCCTGTGTGAGTCCTCTGATGTCTCACAAGTCTGTAATTCTTAGTGAAACTTTTACCACAATCTGGACATTCAAAGGGTTTCTCTCCTGTGTGAGTCCTCTGGTGTTTCACCAGGTTGGAATTCTGACTGAAATATTTTCCACAATCAGGACATTCAAACAGTTTCTCGCCTGTGTGAGTTCTCTGGTGTAGCACCAGGCTGGAATTCCAGCTGAAACTTCTCCCACAATCAGGACACTCAAACGGTTTCTCACCTGTGTGAGTTCTGTGGTGTGCAACAAGATGAGAATTCCAACTGAAACTTTTCCCACAGTCAGGACATTCAAAGGGTTGCTCTCCTGTGTGAATCCTCTGGTGTATCACATTGCCATGTATGCTAAAGCTTTTACTGCATTGGGAGCCGTTGTATAGGTTCTCTCCTGCGTGGGTCCTTCCATGAAACAAAATGGATTTGTTCTGACCAAAAGTTTGGCCACATTCAGAGAATTTGTATGGCTTTTCTCCAGTATGGATCCTGTCATGCATAATCAGTTGTGATTTGCAAGTTGTATCTTTCCCACTACAGGTACATCTATGGAGATTTCCTGTAACTCATATTCCTGAGCAGGACAAAAATATGAATGATCCCTTGTTTAGTGGTGCTTTGATTCAAGTTGTTTTTTACCTCCCAGAGTAAGGCCTTTCCAATTGATCTTTTCCTCCACAGTAACGTCCAGATATGTCCCTCTTTTGCTCAATGGAAAAATAATCTCCCTTGACTTTTCATGTAATGTATGCTTGAGTTTCGCATACTCTTGCTTTTCCCAGCTAGAAATCTCCTCTTGATTTTCTCTTGTTTCTCTCTCACCTGCTGAGGAAGGTGAAGAATTTTGTGGCTCTCAGAAGGAAATGGAAAATATTGCTTTGCTATTCAATGTTGCTTGTTATCCTCAATTGTTCAGAGTGCCATCCTCTTTGCCTATAAGATTAAAATAAAAGAGTATCTTTAATTGTGCATAGAATAGTTGCAGAAGATGAGAAAAAATGAAAAAAGTTTACGTTACATTGAAAAAGCAAATATGACACAATGCTCAGATAAGCTCTTACATTTATCATGACGCATTTGACACATAGGTTGTTCCATGTCAAGTGGTCTGGTGGGGTCCCTGCTCGACCATCACGGATTTTGATGAAATTTTGTGTGAACATGCACACATATCCCCAATGAACATTGGTAAAATGTTACCTGTGCTGATGCAATACTTGTGGATTTACAGTCATTTGTTTTGAGTTCATACTGCAGCCTTCTACAGTATGACTCTGAGGTTCCAGGAACTTTGAGACATAATATCCATCTAGATAATTTGGAGCAAAGTTGGCCGAAAATATTACAGCTTGAAAAAAGGTTAAAGTTTGGCTTTTTATATTTCTGGAAGGAAATGTATGAGAAACGTGAAACTTTCTTTGTACTATCTTAGCAACACAAGGTTTTCAAATATAAAATTTCATTCTCCTCCTTCTTTCCAATAGATTACAAATTGAGTGTAAATTTGATGTTTTTTTGTAAAAACACCAAAAATAGAGTATTTTCAGCCCGCTTTTACAAAAAAAGACCTTCTGGAAACTCTGTTAAATCATTCTCATTAGAAAGAGCATGTTTCAAACCCCCTAAAAAAGTAGGGTTGGTTTTTCATCACTGACATATAAAGCCCTAAAAATAGGGACAAAGTTGAGGACGTTGCTATGGCAACGTCACATGCATTCTATTATTGTTTCATATTGTTTGTTCTATATAGACATCATTACTACTATTGTATTGCATTGATCCATGGTGACATTATCATTACCAGTTCAGGCACTTGAAGCAACAACCCCATCACCATAAGGGGCACGCCTGATAGCCGTGCAATACCAGCCACAGGTGGGTTTCTTCGCTCAGGATCCCAAGCGTGTAGTTTGGTTTCTTCCTCGAGGTTCCAAAGCCTTGTATGGTATCTTCTGGTCCCCAAGCCGACAATTGGGCAGCTTATTCTAGGTTCCCAAGCCCAAAATGGGTATCTTATATGGTTCCCATGTTGAAGTCCGTATTGTTTGTGTGAACGGCCAAATTCCAACAATCGCTTATTTATTATTGAATTTATGCACCACGTTCTTTAGCGTCACTTCTGGCTCCTTGGCTGCCCGAAGGTTTTGCACTCACAAGGTAAGCTGATGTTGGGATGGCTGGGGCGTCTTTATTGCGCCTCGTTGTCAGGACAACTTATCATTAAAGTTCAAAGGATTTGGGAGGTTGGGTCTGGGCTAGCTGACCTCTTTCTCATTCAAGTTTCATTTCCATGGAGATCTTTCCACTTTTACAAAAGTGGAAGGCTTTTACAACCACTTAAGGAGTAAGGCTAGGAATCTGCATCAGGTTTCTCTTTCTTTGTTAGGCCACATGTGTTTGGCCTCAACAATAGCAGATCCGATTTCATAGGTTGGGAAAGGATGGGGGTTGCTTTATCATTAAGGTGACCAGACGTTCCGATTTTGGCGGGACAGTCATGATTTCTAACAATTTGTCCTGTGTCCTGGCGGCGTTTTAAAAAAGTCCCAATTTTGGCTTCATGTTGAAAGCGCAGTGGATTTGCTTAAGAAATCCTAACCGGGGCAAGACAAAAGACACTCTGTCTAACCCCTCTCTATGTCTCAGTACTTTCATTGAAGATATTAAAGCAAGAAAACGGAACCCCCCCTGCCCTTTCTACTTCCTTTTATAAGAAAAGATGACCCAGTACCATAGAGCTCCAGGAAATACTTTAGCTAGAGAAGTAGCGACTGTTCCTTCCTGGATTTCCTGGAGGGGAGGGGCACAGAGATTGGAGGTCGGCTCGTGTGGGAAAAATGGTGGCAAGGTTTCTTTGAAAAATATTTCCCTGGGACTAATGTCACCATTTTAATTCGCTCAGTTCTTTGTATTAACATCTACATCATTCTGGATTGACTTGGAGTGCCTGCCTGCCTGCTGGTAAGTGAGCCGGGTTTTTTCTTTTATTTTTTTAATGTATTTTAAAATAATATTTTATTTATTGTGCATAGGATTTTTTAAAATAGTTTTATTCTGTGTGGATTCTTTTTTTAAATTGTCTTAGACTATTTAAAAAAAGATTCTATCCAAAATAAATTGAAATAAACCATTTTTAAAAATTCTATGAACAATACTTTGAAATGTATTATGCATAGAATTTTTTTAAAAATAGTTTTACTTCAATTTATTCTGTGTGGAATAGTTTGAAATGTTTTACTTCAATTTATTCTGTGTGGATTCTTTTTTTAAATTGTCTTAGACTATATTTTAAATAGGAGTCATTGACACTGAATTTGCACTTTTAATAATCAGGAAGCACATACTGAGTTTCTTTGAAAGAAAATCCAATAATTTAAAAATCCAATAATTTGTTTCCTAGTATAATTTGATTGCTTATTAGTAACCTATGACTATCACTAAGTGTTGTAGCTTATGATTCTTGATGAATGTATTCTATTTTATTTTTCTTTATGTACACTGAGAGCATATTCACCAAAGACAAATTCCTTGTGTGTCCAATCACACTTGGCTAATAAACTATTCTATTCTATTCTATTCTATTCTACTCTATTCATTTCTATTTCAATTCTAATAAGGAGTTTAACTTCTCTCTCTTGAAAATATAAGCTAGCATAAGGCATTATAATGCAAGCTAGCCTTAGCTTTCAAACAGTTCATTTAGTGACCAAAGTTACAATGGCATTGAAAAAAGTGACTGATGACCATTTTTTACACTTAGCGACCATTGCAGCATCCTCAAGGTCACGTGATCAAAATTTTGATGTTTGGCAACAGATTTGTATTTCTGATGGTTTCAGTGTCCTGGGGTCATGTAATCGCCTTGTGTGACCTTTTGACAAAGTCAAAGGGGAAACCAGATTCACTCATGTTACTAACTTATCAGCTGCAGTTATTCACTTAAGAACTGTGGCAAGAAAGGCGGTATAATGGGGTATAATGGGTTTAGTGACCAAAGTTACAATGGCATTGAAAAAAGTGACTGATGATCATTTTTCACACTTAGCAACCATTTTCACACTTAGCGACCATTGCAGCATCCTCATGGTCACATGATCAAAATTTTGATGTTTGGCAACAGTTACAATTTATATTTGTAAATTGTAGTTATGTTGAAATAAAAAAAATATTACAATACTATTTTTGCATTGTATGAAAATTTTTGTTGCTCCGTATAAAATTTTTAATCAAGCCCCCCCCCCCCCCCAGTCAAAGGTGTCCCTCTTTACCAATCGGAAAATCTGGTCACCTTACTTATCATGCGATCCTGGATCCCTTCCCCTGGAGCTCAATTAGATGGAAACAAGCTCGATCTTGCTTTCAAACAAGGAGAGAGAGGAAACCTGCTTTTCTAACTTGCAGGACCTGCTTTCTCAGTGTATCAGAGAAGTACAAAAACAGGCTTTTCAGAGGAGATTGAATCAGCTAGTTGGTAGACTTTGCATTTCTCATGCAACTCTTGGCCTCTTCTTAGCACCTCTTCTTAATCACAACAGGGTCCTTCATCTCAGGAGAGATAATCAGCCTTTCTCACTGAAACGGGATGCTCCTCTTTGCTCCAGGAGGGGGTGGGGGAAATCCCGGCAGCTGATTTCAGTTAGACTGCCAGCAGAGTTTGGGATTCAAATCCAATGTCTCTTTTACTCGAGGGGAGCTCAAATTAACCCCATCTTTACACTGTTCTGCCTCGGGTGGTTGCCGCATCCCCATGCCTGTAGAGGTAGAAGGGAGGCTTGAGGAGAATACCCTGTAGTGAGGGAGGCTGCCATCCCTTCTTGCTGATGGCCTTATGGCAGATGCGCCCTAGGGCTTTATGCCTCTGCCTTTCATATTTAGAGGCAGGTTTGGGAGGCTTGTAGCTGGAGTTTGCCCCTTTAGCCATCCTGGAGGCAGTGTGCTTCATTTTGCTCTTTGCCTAGTTGCCCTCACCCTTGGATGGACCTTCAGGGGTAATCTCTAACCTGATAGGAGGATCTTCTGGCCCTCCAGTGGGGCTGCCGGCTTTAGAAGTGAGGACTTGATTCCTGCCTGTGTCCTCCGAGCTGCAGGAGGCCGCCATCTTGGGCCACGTGGGGCCTCTCCTCCCCCTTCTTTTCAAATGGCTCTGCTCGGCAAATACAACAGCCCTTCCCGTCAGGGCTTTGAAACAAAACGGCTTGTGCTACTAAGAGCTGCCTCTCACCTGTGGCCTCCTGCTGTTAACAGCTGCTTTCCTTTCACTTCCTTAAAGGGGAAGTTTTTCCTTAAAGAGAAGACTTTCTTTAAAGGGGAAGCCTCAGCAACCATTTGATCCTCGTTGCCCTGTCTGGGCTTCTCCGGCTAGTCAGGCACTCAGAAAAGGATTGAATAGGGCTTGTCTAAATCATGATAGCAAGGTTGCCGGAACACAGGATGACAAATCCCGGGGTGTCAAAGGGAATCCTCACCTGGAGGGAGGGGTCCCCTTCTGCAGCCCTGCCAGGTGAAGAGAAACCTGGTAATCTTTCTAATGAGAATGATTTAACAGAGTTTCCAGGTCTTTTTTTGTAAAAGCGGGCTGAAAATACCCTATTTTTGGCATTTTTACAAAAAAAGTCAACTTTACACTCAATTTGTAAACTATTGGAAAGCAATAGAAGAATGAAATTTTATATTCAAAAACCTTTGTGTTGTTAGGTTATTACACACAAAGTTTCAGATTTCTCGTAGCATTCCTTCCAGAGATATAAAAAGATATAAAAAATTTAACCTTTTTTTGAGCCACAATATTTTAGCCAACTTTGCTCCAAATTACCTGGATGGAGATCGCGCATGAGAATATTTTTATTATTTTGTTTAATAAAGCACAAAAAATTGTACAAGATGGCCAAGTTTTGTTTCTCTCAACAAAATATCGCCAGAGACATTATGTCTCAAAGTTGCTGGAACCTCAGAGTCATACTGTAGAAGGCTGCGGTATGGGGTCAAACAAATGACTGTATTTCCGCAAGTATTGCATCGGCACACATAACACTGTTCAATGTTCATTCGGGACAAGTGTGCATGTTCACACAAAATTTCATCGAAATCCATAATGGTCGAGCGGGGCACTTTTTTGAATCAGACCACTTGATGTGAAATGACCCATGTAGAAAACTACCCATATCAAGTTGGAATATATCCATTCAATGATGAAATTCACTTGTTGACTGGGTCAATCACAAATTCTTAGCAGTGCAAAGGGTTGTTTTCAAATACAGTCCAGTGAAAAAGAAACTACACCCTCTTTGATTTCTATGGTTTTACTTGTCAGGGTATCATAAATATCATCACAACAGAACAGAAGAGAATAACAGAAATGGAAGTGACCTTGCAGGTCTTCTAATCCAAGCCCTTTCCTCAAGCAGGAGACCCTATACTATTTCAGACAACTGGCTCTCTCTCTCGTCTGTTTTGAAAAGCCTCCAGTGATGGAGCATCACAACTTCTTAAGGCAAGCCATTCCGCTGGCTGCTTGTTCTCACCATTAGGAAATTTCTCACTGCTTCCATAGTATAAAGAGGTGAAGTAGCAGCCAAATACGGCTAATCAAATGCCCTTGATCAATTGATCATCAGCAAGTTGGAGTACATCTATAAAAGTTGTAGTAGGAGTTTCCTGGTCTCCGGCACTGAGGTTTGTGTTAGCACAATGTCAAAGAGTAAAACATCGGCAGTGATTTTAGAAAAGCAATTGTTGCTGCCCATCAATTTGGGAAGGTTTAAAAGGCCATTTCCAGAGAGGAGGCAGAGCTGATGTTGCTGCGGAATGACGAGTCTTCCATAAGCTCTATGGAAGTTTGCCAAATTCCCTTTGCCAGAGGATCCAAACGGATCTAAATCATTCTGGAGGAATGGTGAAGAAGAGAGGAATGCCTCGTCATTCACAAGGAGATTGCCAACTCGTTAGGACCGGGGAAAGCTCTCAACTTGGCAGTGAGGAAAAGACAGACATTGTGTGCTGCCCAAAGCTGGGACAGCTCCAAAGAAGAGAATAAAGAAGGACTGAAAATAGAGGAAAAACGGTGTGCTGGCTGGGTGAGAATTTTTTAATATTTTAACATCTGTCAGAAATGCCACTTTCTAGAAAAGATTGACTAACAGTGGGGCTGAAAAAGAAGCGGGGTGGTTCTGTCAAATCTCTACCCTCTGAAACAGCGGCAAATAGGCTCAAAGCAGAAAGAGATTCGAAACAAGGAGTGCTAATTGTTTTGACTAATTGGACATTACAAATGTTAAGAGAAGAAAAGCGGATTGGTCTTCTAAGGATTTTATAAACTTTATTTGGACTTAAACCTGGTTCCGGAACTTTATAATATGGCACAGGCAAAGCAAATCAAGGGAGGGGAATAGAAGAAAAACAGTGCAATAGCGACATCTTCTGGCCAAAGCAAAACCCAGAGGGAAAGTGGAGAAATGAAAGTGTGGATTACAATGACATTGGATAGCATAAACAGTGCTGTAAACCTATTTTAAGACTTAGATAAGCTGTCTGCACCTGGGACCTGTTTGTTGAAGAAAACACAGAGAAAGAGTGGAAAAATTACAAGCTGTAAACACTGTAGCTCTTTGATAGGACACAGATGCACAACTGAGTATTTGGAATTGGGGAATCATAGGAGACTGCTAAAAGATAAAAGAAGAATTTTATATCCTAACTTTCAACATCTTCTCTCTCGTTTCTTTATAAGAAACGACTGGAATAGTAAAGGAATTGGATTTACTCTTGCAAAATGCAACAGACAGGATGAAGAAAGTATTTAAAGAAGCTATGGAAAAAAGTAAAAAACTCCATACAAAGACTAATAAGTGAAGACCAAATTCTCCTGGAAAATGAGGAGCCAATAGAAGAAAGGGAGAAGCTAACAAAAAAAGAAGGAAAAAGATAAAGATGAGAAAATAAAAAACAATAGTGATGGATGAAGTAAACCTGGGGAAAAATATACTGAGAGGGTTGGATGCAGGGGTGGGTTCCTGCCAGTTCTAACCTCTTCTATAGAAGAGGTTCCGCAAATCTACAGTGCCATTTACAACCGGTTCCAGCTCCCTCCCCCCCGCCCGTCCGCACATCAACAAGATGAAGAGCAAGAGGAGGAATTCTGGGACTTGAAGTCCACAAGTCTTAAAGCTGTCAAGTTTGAACACCCCTGGGTTTTTTTTCTAAAGGGTTAGGGGTGCAAGGGTCTTGTAACTTGACAGCTTTAAGACTTGCGTGCTTCAAATGCCAGTTTCTGAGCCAACATTTTGGTTGCTAAGCAAGAGTGTTGTTAAGTGAGTTTCACCACATTTTACAAGTTGGCCACTCCCAGCCGGTCACATGGCCGGCAAGCCACTCACACAAAGCAGGCCACACCTACAGAAGAGATTCTAATAAATTTTGAAACCCACCACTAATTGGATGGTATTTTGAAAAGGAAGAAAGGGGCTGGGATAGGAAGCTTTGTAACCAGGAAACTGAAGAGAGTGGATATGGGAGGATCACTTGGATCTTCAGGAACTAGACATAAACAGAATCAGAAATGTAAGGGAGGAATATGGGAGGCAGCCCCCCCCTCCCCAAAAAAGCATAGCAAATAAAATACTGAAGCAGGCAATAGACAATTAGATGTTCTTTTTCTATTCTCTAGCGGTGTTTGGTTTTGCCTTTCTCCTCTCTCTTTTTTATTTAAAGCATAGCAACTATAAGGCTGAAACAGGCAAGAAATGATGAAGAGATAATTCCTGGTGTTATTTTGAGCAGCTCCTCTCTCCCTCGCCTGCTTATTTTACTGAGTGTTCTTTTTTCTTATACTCTGTTGTTTTTTGAAAAGGGACAAACTGTCAGATAAAAAAGACAGAAGTTAGAAAGGAAGAGATATTAAAAGAGGAAATCTTAAAAAGAATTGTTAAAGCAGAGGGTGTTAAGTATCATTGTGACTATGTTATTGCACAGCTAGTATTATGGTGATGAATGTTATAACAAGAATGAATACTATGTCTGATGAAACATTACTGTACCCAGACCAAACACTGTTTGATGAAAATTAGATTGAATATAAATAAAATCAATAAAAACATTTTTAAAAGCCATTATTCACAAGTAGAAAACTTTCATGACAGTTACCAATCAATGACATAGTAAAAAAAACCATCATTTTTATAACATAAATGATGATCAGATGTAATATGTCATGTGTTGTATTTATCTGCAGTTGTATTTACCTACTTTTAAGAACTTCCAAGGACCAAATGATTTTTACTATGTCCTGACATGTAAAATCATAGAAGTCAACGAGAGTGAACTTTCTTTTTCACATGACTATATCTGGAGGTCCTGGTGATAGATTATATGTTTGCAGAAATGTACATTCAGAGAAAAATAAACACACACACACACACACACACCTATAATATGGAGATAAACCATATATTTCAAGGCTGTGCTAATGTTCATCAGGAATCTGGTGAATTTGATGATTGCTCATATGTTGGGATGGTAAGGCTGAGGTTCAGGCCTCAACAGGATTCTGAGACCCTGGAATCTTTCGCTGTGGGTTAGGCATGTGGCTGAAAACACAGAAGGCATACTTGACTAGTTCCAATAATTTTTAAATATTTTTTTATAATTTCTGTATTTCTATATCTTATCTGTCGTGTGCCAACTGCCTCTTATTTAATGAAGCAAAAGCAAAGAAATGTATAAATATCTGCCTTGCACTACATTCTAGGTTCCTTCCTTCTTAGGAAGAACCCATCAGAGGAATAAAAACATTGGCTTCTCAATACACAAGCTTGGACTCTCTCTTTTGTTTTACTGAGCCACACCTGTCAATTTGCATGACACTAGCTTTACAGATATGGGGGCTTTAACTGATGAAATGATGCCTAAAGACTCTGCAAGATTTGAAGTACAACTTATGCCCGTGGAAGCACTGAGCTCCAAGTAAGAGCAGAAAATACTCTCCACAACTCCTTTGGTGACATCCCAATTGAAATAGTTTTCACTTACTGACTTCAATAGGGACTGGCATCTGTGTCGCTAAGCAGCCCAATGATGAAGCATGATGTCACATGACAGTGCCAACTTATATCTGTTCCTTTAACTTTAATATGTATGTATTTTTATATCTCTAAGCCGTCTACAGTTATGTCATGGTAAGGTTGGTGGCCAATATGTTTTATAAATAAATATACCTGAACAGTCAAAACATTCAATAGCTATCTTTAAAAAGTGCTGGGTTAAGTACAGTTGAACCTGGTTAATACAGGGATAGGGACCCCAATAGGAAATACCGTGCTTGCAATCATTTATACAAATGATGGATAAGGAATTAGATATTTTCTTTAAGGAAAACAAGAAGGATCAAACAAGGCTACAAAACCTATGGGATACCGCAAAAGCCTATGTGCAAGGTATAGCAGTAGCATATGCAGCAAAGCGAAATAAGGGAAAAAGGAAACAGCAAACACTATTACAGGAGAAGCTTAAAGAGTTGGAGATCGTGTTGCAGAAAGAACCACAAAATATTAAAATCAAAGAAGAGAGAGATTTGTGAAACACAAAATCAATTTAACACTTCAAGAAGAAATGATACGTAATATAAAAATGGCGAAACAAAACTATTTTGAAACAGCAAATAAACCAGGTAGATGGCTGGCCCACAAATTGAAGGAAGAAAAAACCAAAAAGCTAATATAGCAATTACAGAACGAACATGGGAATTTGTTCCATAAAACAGAAGAAGAAAAATGTATAATCCAATTTTTTTTTCAAACTTTATACAGTCAGGAAAATATTTCAGAAAAAGAAATCCAAAATTATTTACAAGAGAAAAACCTATCAAGTATTTCAGAGGAAGCAAGAAAAATGCTAAATGAAAAAATAACTCTAACAGAGATAAAGGAGGCAATTAAGAAACAAACAAACAAAAAAAAATCACCAGGACCAGTTGGGATCCCCACAGAGATATATAAAAAATTTCAAGAAACCTTTGAGGAAATCATGTTAGAACTGTGCAATGAAGTACTAGAACAAGCAAAAATGCCAAGTTCATGGACTGAGGCATTTATAACATTAATTCCAAAAGAAGAAACAGACAATCAATTGATCCAAAACTATAGGCCAATCTTGCTGCTAAATGCTGATTATAAAATATTTATGATGATCATCGTGGAAAGACTTAAAAAATATTAAATAAAATTATTCATCTGGATGAAAACGGATTCCTACCCAAGAGACAATTAAGAAATAATGCAAGAATTATAATGAATGTATTAGAATATTATGAAGCTCATCCAGAAAAACAATTAGCATTAGTATTGGTAGATGCGCAAAAAGCTTTTGTTAATATAAATTGGCAGTTTCTTATTACACAATTAGCTATTATGAAATTTGGAGAAAAAATTATTAGAATGATTAAGGTAATATATGCAAACCAGACAGCTAAAATAATGGTAAATGGAGATCTAACAGACAAAGTCAATAGCAATAGCAGTAGACTTATATACCGCTTCATAGGCCTTTCAGGCCTCTCTAAGCGGTTTACAGAGAGTCAGCATATTGCCCCCAACAATCTGGGTCCTCATTTTACCCACCTCGGAAGGATGGAAGGCTGAGTCAACCCTGAGCCGGTGAGATTTGAACCACTGAACTGCTGATCTAGCAGTAGCCTGCAGTGCTGCATTTAACCACTGCGCCACCTTGGCTCTTTATATAAATAAAGGGGGTCAGACAAGGATGCCCACTATCCCCTCTTCTATTCATCCTCTCATTGGAGGTTTTACTAACACGGATTAGGGGAAAAGAGGAAATAAAAGGGTTAAAAATTAAAAAAAATTCCCTTGAAACGTGGAAAATATTAATTCAAAAAGTAGAGGAATTTGGTAAAGTTTCAGGCTTAAAAATAAATAAAAATAAAACAAAGATAATTACTAAAAATCTTACACCAAGGCAAAATGAGGAATTAGAGGGAGTATTGGAAATGCAAATAGTTAAAATGTAAAATATCTTGGAATCTGGCTAACGGCTAAATATTCTACCATAAAAGAAGACAATTATTACAACAAATACGAGAGGACTTGGAAAATTGGGCTAAATTACAATTATTGCTGATTGGAAGAATTGCGACCATAAAAATGAGTATCCTACCAAAAAATTTATTTCTATTCCAAACTGTACCGGTAATTATCGAAAAAGATTTCCGTGGAACTACATAAAATAATTTTAAATTTTATTTGGCTGGGGAAAAAAGCTAGGATAAAATTAAAATTATTACAGGATTCTAGAATTAAAGGAGGATTTGGCCTCCCAGATTGGGAGCTTTACTATCAGACAACAGTGGTAACTTGGCTCAAAGAATGGATAGTACTTCAAAATAAAAAAATATTGGCTTTTTTTGTAGGTGATATGGGTGGGACATGATTTACAGCTGGGTTGGCATGCTTTTATCTGGGAGGGAAAGAGTAAAGCCCATAAATATTTCCAGAGGCATAAGGTAAGAGGGACCTTACTAGAAATATGGATGAAAATCAAAAGAAATGTTTACACAAAAATTCCCAGATGGATATCAACCATAGAAGCAATTATCTACCCCAATCTAATAGATTTGAATAGGATATTGACATATAAGGAGTTATTGGGCGGGCAAGAAAAACTTAAAACAAATCAAGAGTTAAAATTACAGGAAACTGAATTAGGCTGGTGGCCGTACCTACAAATTCAAACAAGATGCAAAAAGGACTTAGAACAGTACAGATTTCAAAACGAACAACAAGAATTGGACAATATAGTAACAGGAACAGAAGAAAAAATGATTACAATAACATATAATTGTCAAATTTCAAAATGGAGGAGGAAACCGTGAAGGAAACAATGATAATTTGGGCTAAAAACTTTAGGTACAATATTGGAGCACTGGGAAAAAGTATGGGGAAAAATTATAAATTGACAATGTCGGCATCCTATAAGGAAAACATTTACAAAATGTTTTATAGGTGGCATTTACCCCTGGCGAGATTGGCCAAAATGTTCCCAAATAGATCACCAAACTGTTGGAAATGTAACCACACAGGAGACCTTCTATCATATGTGGTGGACGTGTCCGAAAGCCAAACAATTCTGGACCAAAATTCAAAAATGGTTAGAAGAAATAATAGAACAAAAAATTGACATGAACCCTGAGCTGTTCCTTCTAGGAATAATAAAAAAGTATTAGTAAGGATACCCAATATCCTTAATATGTTTTATATATATTTAATATTAAATAAATGCATATTAAATAAAATATATTTAATATTTAACGCTGCTGCCAGAATTTCATATGCCAAAGTTGGAAACTAAAAACCATTCCATCAAATGCAGAAATCGTAAAAAAGGTGTTAGAATGGTCAGAAATGGATAAAATAAGAATGGAACTAAGAGATAGAGAGGAAACAGAGTACTACAAAATATGGAACAGGTGGTATAATTGGCTTGAAAAGAGATGTAAAATCAATGCATAAGGAACACATAGCAAAAACAATGAAAAGAGATGGCATATATTTAGAAAGCAATAGAGATGGAAATATTGCATATAGATGTATATATTGTAAAAATGAGAAAGTAAACAAAGAAGAATATGTATAAAATAATAGAATGAAAAATGAAAAACCCAAAATCAGAAAAAAAGAAATACCAATAACAGAAAGCTGTAAAAGTGTAATTGCGATTTGAATGTTTGGAAAATGTCAAATAAAAAATATTTTTTTAAAAAAAGAAATACTGTGCTTGCAACCTAGAAATGGAAGTGAAACAGCAACCCAGAAAAGATCAGAGGAACATCAGTCCGATCTTGTTGCCCAGAAAACATCAGATCCACTATAGAATAATTGAGTTGGGAGGGACCTTGGAGGTCTTCTAGTTCATCCCTTGTTCAGACAGGAGATCCTATTCCATCCTGATCAAATGGCTCTCCAATCTCCTCTTAAAACCCTCCAGTGATGGGAGCACCCACAACCTCTGGAGGGAAGCCATTCCCAAAGAATCCACCTTTCACTTGGAAGAGACTTTTCCAATCTTCCCACCAGAAGGAAAATTGCAGCCACCAGTTTCACAGCGTGCAGCACCAGTGGGCTTAAATTCGGGGAGGGAAGGAACCTGCAGCAGCAGCAGCTGAGATGCTTCAGCCCAGTTGCTTCTCTGCTTCCAGGCCGTGGAGGGAACCGAACTGCCTGAATGGCTCCGATTTTCCTCCCACCTGCCCTCAACTCACCTTCCAGCTGCGGCTTCGATCCTTAGCACAAAAGACGCTCTGCACACCACCTCCCTCCTCCCATCAGTCATCCGGAAGAAGTTCCTCTAAGCTTTTCTTCTCCCCTCCTTTCTAGCAATGCAGTACTCAATGGTTTAAAACTCCTTTTCTAAGCTTAAGCACGGATGGCACTAACGTATTGATGGCTTTTTAGGGACAGATGTTGCCTGACCGCCATCTAGCGCCAGAAAGTGGAAAAACACGTGTCTAATCTCCACCCAGGCATTTGGAAGATGTTTTCAGTGATTACATGGTCCTTAATTCCTAGCAACCGACCTTTGCAACTGAGCCAAGTGAAATAGTGAAACGTGACGCTACTTACTTTCGTTTTTGATGCCTTTGGGTCAATCTTGATGCCTGGCCTTGAAGTTTCCATTGAAAGGGGTTTTGGAAGGGATTTTCCCCCTTCCCTGCTCCCTAAGCTTGAGAGGACTGGCCAAAGTTGAACAGATGGTTTTGCCCTTCAGGTGGGACTGGAACTGAGCTTTTCTCTGTCTCTAACCTGGTGCCTTCACCACTATACCCAACTGGATCTTCTTCCTACCCACAAAATCTACCTATTGACCTGTTCCTGCTGCTCCAACAGCAAATTCAAGGATACAGTTTTCAAGATCAATCAATGACAATAGCGCTGGAAGGGACCTTGGAAGTTTTCGAGTCTAAACCCCTGCTCAAGCAGCATTTCAGAGAAGTGACTATCCAGTCTATTTTTAAAAAGTCATGAAGCACCACAAGACCTGGAGGCAAAGCTGTTCCACTGGTTTATTGTTCTCACTGTTAGGAAGTTTCTCCTTAATTCCATGTTTTTTTCTCTCCATTTGTTTACATCCATTGTTCCTTGTCTTGCCTTCTGGTGCTTTGAAAATAAGTAGACCCCTTCTTCTTTGTGGCAACCCCTCAAACATTGGAACACTGCTATCATGTCACCCCTAGTCCTTCTTTTCATTAGACTAGACACATGATGGTGAACCTATGCCACGCGTGCCAGAAGTGGCACATAGTCATCTCTCCAGGCATGCAAGCCATCGCCCGTTGCTTATTTTTATTGCTGTCACTCATTGTTGGCTCACATTTTAAGTGATTCTCCGCTAGGACTCCCAAGATCCCTTTCACAATTACTGTCATTAAGCCAGGTTTCATATAGTTTGTATCTATACAATTGGTTTTTCTTGTCTAAGTGTACAACTTTAATTTTAAATCTTTTGAATATTATTTTGTTAGAGCCCACTGTTCAAATCTGTCAAGTCATTTTCAATCTTGACAGTGTCTTCTGGGACGTTGGCAATTCCTGCCAGTTTAGTGTTGTCTGAAAATTTGATGAGTTCTCCTTCTATCCCCTTGTTTATGAAGATTTTGATGAGTACTGGGTCTAAAATGCAACCTGAGGGTACCTCATTGCTTACTTCCCTCCATGTGGGTGTAGTTCCATTGAGGACTAAATCTTGAGTACAATTTGTCAGCCAGATAGGAATCCATCTTGTGGTGATGCTGTCTATCCCAATTTTTTCTAGCTTGCCAAGAAGTAGCTTGTGATCTACTTTATCAAATGCTTTACTGAAATCTAAGTATAAAATGTCCACAGCATTTCACTGGTCTACTCTGTCAGAGTTTGCACAACATGACTGCTATTTTGAGACAACCCAGGAGCAAAATACAGGACAGAGGTTTGTCTTACAAACAGTGGTGTGTGCATGCATGTGTACACACAAACATTCTAGATACAGCTAGGCAAGCAATCTCCAATTCTACAGCCTCACATGGCCTCCCTTACAAAGACAGCTTCTTAAAGTGACTTGCTGCTGACTTGCTCTTCTTTCATCATATCAGTTTACAGCTGGTCAGCTATTAAATCTTCATTACCCCATATGCTCATTTAGTCACTTTGTCAAAGAATTAAATAAGGTTTGTTTGGCATGATCTGTTTTTGATCAACCCATGTTGGCTACTGTTTATAACTTTTGTTTGCCTCTCCCCATGAGGATCTCCGCAACATAACATGGAAAAGGAATGGGAGGGGCAGGAAACTGAGCTCCCAGTCCCCTTTTCTCCTTTCCTGCCTGCTCTCTAGGTGCAAGGGGAAAGCTCTTTGCATTTAACCCCTTTGCTGAAGCCGCTGCTGGGAGGGGGGCGACTGAGATGCCTCTGGAGAATGCCAAAGTCCTCCTGCCAGGTCCAGAGAGAGGCCTCACCCATATCACCTACACAAAAAGCCAAGGGATGGAAACAAGCACCCAGATTTTTTTTTAATTGAGACTGAAAATCATTGCACTAGTAAAAGCAACTTGCCTGCACTAATCCACAATAAATTAGGTGAAAATTAAGAAATTAGGGGTAAATGGATGTTGAAGAGGAGCAGGGAAGACCTGCAGATGTCACTGGATTACAAGGCTCACCATTCTTCACCCATGCAATTCCTGGCTAGTGATGCTGCCATTTCCTCAATATCTAACCTTATAAAGCATGTCAGGAGTCCAGCAGCGCCTTTTTTAACCCATTGTATTAAAAGGTGCAGCTCCTATAAGCCTTTTCACAAAATTTCTTAATCTGCAAAGGAGCAATTCGAGGCCTTCTGATTTTTGCCACCATAGACTTACAGGGTCTCTTCACAATCCTGCAGAGAATGCCTTGTACTGAGTAGGTGGATTTCCTAGCTTTCTCCTACTGTTTAAGGGTTTTCATTTTTCAACAAGCCATTTCCCCTTTTTTACTGGTAGAATTTTGTATCATCGAAGATATCTGTAAGTCCTGGAGAGATTATACATGTACACATATATGTGGTTACTGTTGGAAGAAAAATCTGATCCAGCTCTAAGGCAGAAGAAAGATGCTGGGAATAAAATGGAGGCTGATTGAAAGGGATTCTTGTTTATTCATGAGCAGAACCAGCAATATCATGTAGCTCTGGGAAAGCTGAGAAAATGGTTAAATGAGTGGATGGAGCTTTAGGCTTCTGTGAATTTGAAGTATGGACTGTTCTCAGGATTGTGCAATGAAGGGGCTTTAAAGTCTTTTGCGATTTCAAGGGTGGTGGGTTAATGCTATTATGTGCTAAAAGATCACCTCCTGTCCTTAGAATTTGGGTGGAGGAATGCAAATTTTAATCCCATTAATTGGTGTTGAAGGTCTTTTGTTTGTGAATAAACTGGCGTCCATTGTCTTCTCTTACTTTTTCCTTATAGGAGGAGCCACAATCTGTACCTTTAGCTCCTATCCCTGAGAGATACTGGCTGGAGAATTCTGGCTGAAAAACCTGGGAGCACCCAGGGAGAAAAAGGCTGGGATTCCTGACATGTAGCATTTATATTATCTACCATTAAAAATGCAAAAAACACTTTTGAAAATATTTTTACATACCTAATTGTCCAATTTCTACAAAAATAAATATCCAGCAACTTCTTATGCTGAAGGCCAGATAGCCATTATCAAAATAATATGTTGCAACTTTTTTCTTTCCACTTCCCCAACAAACACCATTACATATTTGCCTACAAAAATATCAGGCAAATTCTATTGAATTTAATCAATTTAAATAGTCAATTTCTCAGCTGGACTTACAATGGGACACTAGAAATGAAATTCAAGCCTTCTCTACATTCATCACTTGGGGCAGCATGTGGATTTTCCTGTCTGCGATAAGGGTGGAATATTTCCTGAAGCACCATCCACACTCGAAGCACTAAAATGGTTGTATACAACAACATGATTTAAAAGGTTAACCCTAGTACTGAGATCTTTCCCACGGTCTGGACACTCGTAGAGTTTCCATCCTGTGTGAGTCCTCTGGTGTTTAACCAGACTGGAATTATTACTGAAACTTTTCCCACAGTCAGCACATTCAAATGGTTTCTCTCCTGTATGAGTCCTCTGGTGTTGAACCAAGCTGGAATTCTGACTGAAACTTTTCCCACATTCAGGACATTCAAAAGGTTTCTCTCCTGTATGAGTCCTCTGGTGTTTCATCAGGTTGGAATTATTACTGAAACTTTTACTACAATCAGAACATTCAAAAGGTTTCTCTCCTGTGTGAATCCTCTGGTGCTGAACCAAGCTGGAATTCTGACTGAAACTTTTCCCACAGTCAGGACATTCAAAGGGTTTCTCTCCTGTGTGAGTCCTCTGGTGTTGAACCAGGCTGGAATTATGACTGAAACATTTCCCACAGTCAAGACATTCAAAGGGTTTCTCTCCTGTGTGAGTCCTCTGGTGTTGAATCAGGCTGGAATTCTGACTGAAACATTTTCCACAATGAGGACATTCAAAGGGTTTCTCTCCTGTGTGAGTCCTCTGGTGTTGAACCAGACTGGAATTCTGACTGAAACTTTTCCCACAGTCAGGACATTCAAAGGGTTTCACTCCTGTGTGAGTCCTCTGGTGTTTAACCAGACTAGAATTCTTGCCGAAACATTTCCCACAATCAGGACATTCATACGGTTTCTCTCCTGTGTGAGTCCTCCGATGTTGAAACAGACTTGAAGTATGACTGAAATTTTTCCAGTCTGAAAACTCGTACAGTTTCCCTCCTGTATGAGTCCTCTGGTGTTTAACCAGGCTGGAATTTTGACTGAAACTTTTCCCACAGTCCGGACATTCAAAGGGTTTCACTCCTGTGTGAGTCCTCTGGTGTTGAACAAGGCTGGAATTCTGACTGAAACATTTCTCACAATCAGGACATTCAAAGGGTTTTTCTCCTGTGTGAATCCTCTGGTGGCCAATGAGGTTGGAATTTTGACTGAAACTTTTCCCACAGTCAGGACATTCAAAAGGTTTCTCACCTGTGTGAGTTCTCTGGTGGCCAATGAGGTTAGAATTCCGACTGAAACTTTTCCCACAGTCAGAACATTTAAATGGTTTCTCTCCTGTGTGAATCCTCTGGTGGCCAATGAGGTTGGAATTTTGACTGAAACCTTTCCCACAGTCAGGGCATTTAAAGGGTTTCTCTCCTGTGTGGATCCTCTGGTGTTGAACCAGGCTGGAATTCTGAATGAAACATTTCCCACAGTCAGGACATTCAAATGGTTTCTCTCCTGTATGAGTCCTCTGGTGTGTCACCAGGTTGTAATTGTTACTGAAACATTTTCCACAATCAGGACATTCAAACGGTTTCTCCTTGGTGTGAGTCCACGTTGCCATGCTCACTAAAGCATTTACTGCATTGGGAGCACTTGGAAAGCTTTTCTCCTGTGCAAGTCCTTCCATGATCCACAATGGAGTTGTTCTTACTAAACGTTTTGCCACATTCAGAGTGTTTGTATGGGTTTTCCCAACTCTGGATCCTATCAGTCATAATCAGCTGTGATTTGCAAGTTGTATCCTTCCCACAACAGGAACGTCCATGGAGCTCTACCAGAACTAATATTCCTGAGAATGTCAAAAATATGTTGTCAAATTTGTTTGGTGGTGTTTTGTTTCAAGCCGTTTTCTTCCTCCCAGAACAAGGCCTGCACCATTGTCTGCTCTACGTGGTTTTCCAATTGTCTTTTTCTTCCCCAGTAACTTCCAGATATTTCCCCCTTTTGCTGGATGGAAAAATAATCTCCCTTGACAATTCATGTAATATATGCTTGAACTTTCCCAGCTAGAAATCTCTTCTTGACTTTCTTTCATTTCTCTCTCAACTGCTGATAAAGGTGAAGAATTGTGTGGCTCTCTGAAGGAAATGGAAAATATTTGAATTTCTTGACTGACTTGCTTTGCTGTTCAAGCTTGCTTGTTATCCTCAGTTGTCCAGAGTGCTCTTATTGCCATCCACTTTGTCTATAAGATTAAAATAAAAGTATATTTAAAGTTCACTGCGTCAATCACAATTTCTTAGCAGTGCAGAGGGTTGTTTTCAAATACAATCAAGTGGGGAAAAAACCATCCTCTTTGATTTCTATTGTTTTCCTTATCAGGGTATCAAAAATATTATCGCAACTGAAGATGAAACTGCTTGTGTTTTGTTGGTATTTACTTTGAAAAACCTGCTTTTGGTAATGTATTGTATATTATTATTTTGAATCCTGCTGAATAACAATCCAGTTATTGTGGTTTCTGAATGTGATTGCTGCTGCAAACTCTGACCAGCAAGGTCAGCTTCAGCACTTACTGCAGTCTGATTCAGCACAGCTGATTGGCAGGTGGATTGGACTGCCAGAATTGCCGCAATCAGCTGCTCCAGGCTTCAGGGATTGTCAAAGACCATTGCTGCCTCCATGCCTTGCATCTTTGGCTTCTGGTGGGGCTACATTTGGTGTATAAGATGCACCCACATTTTCACCCTCTTTTTGGGGGGAGAAAGATGTGTCTTATACTCCGAAAAATATGGTATATCTCTCACTCTACAGCAGGAAGCCACTGCTCTCCTATTCCCTTGTCTGCATCAGGTTTGGCCCACAGAAGCCTCTGCTCTCCTATTCCCTTGTCTCCCACAGGTTTGGCCCACAGAAGCCTCTGCTCTCCTATTCCCTTGTCTCCCTCAGGTGTGGCCCACATAAGCCTCTGTTCTCTATTCCCTTGTCTCCCTCAGGTGTGGCCCACAGAAGCTTCTGCTCTCCTATTCCCTTGTCTCCCTCAGGTGTGGCCCACAAAAGCCTCTGCTCTCCTATTACCTTGTCTCCCTCAGGTGTGGCCCACAGAAGCCTCTGCTCTCCTATTACCTTGTCTCCCTGAGGTGTAGCCCACAGAAGCCTCTGCTCTCTTATTCCCTTGTTTCCCTCAGGTGTGGCCCATAGAAGCCTCTGCTCTCAAATTCCCTTGTCTCCCTCAGGTTTGGCCCACAGAAGGCTCTGCTCTCCTATTCCCTTGTCTGCCTCAGGTTTGTCCCACAGAAGCCTCTGCATTCCTATTCCCTTGTCTACCTCAGGTTTGGTCCACAGAAGCCTCTGCTCCCCTATTCCCCTTGTCTGCCTCACATTTGGCCCACAGAAGCCTCTGCTCTCCTATTCCCTTGTCTCCCACAGGTTTGGCCCACAGAAGCCTCTGCTCTCCTATTCCCTTGTCTCCCTCAGGTGTGGCCCACATAAGCCTCTGTTCTCCTATTCCCTTGTCTCCCACAGGTGTGGCCCACAGAAGCCTCTGCTCTCCTATTCCCTTGTCTCCCTCAGGTGTGGCCCACATAAGCCTCTGCTCTCCTATTCCCTTGTCTCCCTCAGGTGTGGCCCACAAAAGCCCCTGCTCTCCTATTCCCTTGTCTCCCTGAGGTGTAGCCCACAGAAGCCTCTGCTCTCTTATTCCCTTGTTTCCCTCAGGTGTGGCCCATAGAAGCCTCTGCTCTCAAATTCCCTTGTCTCCCTCAGGTTTGGCCCACAGAAGGCTCTGCTCTCCTATTCCCTTGTCTGCCTCAGGTTTGTCCCACAGAAGCCTCTCCATTCCTATTCCCTTGTCTACCTCAGGTTAGGCCCACAGAAGCCTCTGCTCTCCTATTCCCTTGTCTACCTCAGGTTTCTCCCACAGAGGCCTCTGCTCTCCTATTCCCTTGTCTGCCTCAGGTTAGGCCCATAGAAGCCTCTGCTCTCCTATTCCCTTGTCTACCTCAGGTTAGGCCCATAGAAGCCACTGCTCTCCTATTCCCTTGTCTACCTCAGGTTAGGCCCATAGAAGCACCTGCTCTCCTATTCCCTTGTCTACCTCAGGTTAGGCCCATAGAAGCCTCTGCTCTCCTATTCCCTTGTCTACCTCAGGTTAGGCCCACAGAAGCCTCTGCTCTCCTATTCCCTTGTCTACCTCAGGTTAGGCCCACAGAAGCCTCTGCTCTCCTATTCCTTTGGTTCCCTCAGGTGTGGCTCACAGAAGGCTCTGCTCTCCTATTCCCTAGTCTCCCTCAGGTGTGGCTCACAGAAGCCTCTGCTCTCCTATTACCTTGCCTCCCTCAGGTTTGACCCACAGAAGCCTCTGCTCTCCTATTCCCTTGTCTGCCTCAGGTTAGGCCCATAGAAGCCTCTGCTCTCCTATTCCCTTGTCTACCTCAGGTTAGGCCCATAGAAGCCTCTGCTCTCCTATTCCCTTGTCTACCTCAGGTTAGGCCCATAGAAGCCTCTGCTCTCCTATTCCCTTGTCTGCCTCAGGTTAGGCCCATAGAAGCCTCTGCTCTCCTATTCCCTTGTCTGCCTCAGGTTAGGCCCATAGAAGCCTCTGCTCTCCTATTCCCTTGTCTACCTCAGGTTAGGCCCATAGAAGCACCTGCTCTCCTATTCCCTTGTCTCCCTCAGGTTTGGCCCACAGAAGGCTCTGCTCTCCTATTCCCTTGTCTCCCTCAGGTGTGGCTCACAGAAGCCTCTGCTCTCCTATTCCCTTGTCTCACTCAGGTTAGGCCCATAGAACCCTCTGCTCTTCTATTCCCTTGTCTCCCTCAGGTTTGTCCCACAGAAGCCTCTGCTCTCCTGTTCCCTTGTCTTCCTCAGGTTAGGCCCATAGAAGCCTCTGCTCTCCTATTCCCTTGTCTGCCTCAGGTGTGGCCCACAGAAGCCTCTGCTCTCCTATTCTCTTGTCTACCTCAGGTTTGTCCCATAGAGGCCTCTGCTCTCCTATTCCCTTGTCTACCTCAGGTTTCTCCCACAGAAGCCTCTGCTCTCCTATTCCCTTGTCTACCTCAGGTTTGTCCCATAGAGGCCTCTGCTCTTCTATTCCCTTGTCTACCTCAGGTTTCTCCCACAGAAGCCTCTGCTCTCCTATTCCCTTGTCTACCTCAGGTTTCTCCCACAGAAGCCTCTGCTCTCCTATTCCCTTGTCTACCTCAGGTTTGTCCCATAGAGGCCTCTGCTCTCCTATTCCCTTGTCTACCTCAGGTTAGGCCCATAGAAGCACCTGCTCTCCTATTCCCTTGTCTACCTCAGGTTAGGCCCATAGAAGCACCTGCTCTCCTATTCCCTTGTCTCCCTCAGGTGTGGCGCACAGAAGCCTCTGCTCTCCTATTCCCTTTTCTCCCTCAGGTGTGGCTCACAGAAGCCTCTGCTCTCCTATTACCTTGTCTCCCTCAGGTTTGGCCCACAGAAGCCTCTGCTCTCCTATTACCTTGTCTCCCTCAGGTGTGGCCCACAGAAGCCTCTGCTCTCCTATTTCCTTGTCCCCCTCAGGTTAGGCCCATAGAAGCCTCTGCTCTTCTATTCCCTTGTCTACCTCAGGTTAGGCCCATAGAAGCACCTGCTCTCCTATTCCCTTGTCTGCCTCAGGTTAGGCCCATAGAAGCCCCTGCTCTCCTATTCCCTTGTCTCCCTCAGGTTTGGCCCACAGAAGCCTCTGCTCTCCTATTACCTTGTCTCCCTCAGGTGTGGCCCACAGAAGCCTCTGCTCTCCTATTTCCTTGTCCCCCTCAGGTTAGGCCCATAGAAGCCTCTGCTCTTCTATTCCCTTGTCTACCTCAGGTTAGGCCCATAGAAGCACCTGCTCTCCTATTCCCTTGTCTGCCTCAGGTTAGGCCCATAGAAGCCCCTGCTCTCCTATTCCCTTGTCTACCTCAGGTTAGGCCCACAGAAGCACCTGCTCTCCTATTCCCTTGTCTCCCTCAGGTGTGGCCCACAGAAGCCTCTGCTCTCCTATTCCCTTGTCTCCCTCAGGTGCGGCCCACAGAAGCCTCTGCTCTCCTATTCCCTTGTCTACCTCAGGTTAGGCCCATAGAAGCCTCTGCTCTGCTATACCCTTGTCTCCTTCAGGTTAGGCCCATAGAAGCCTCTGCTCTCCTATTCGATTGTCTACCTCAGGTTAGGCCCACAGAAGCCTCTGCTCTCCTATTCCCTTGTCTGCCTCAGGTTTGTCCCATAGAAGCCCCTGCTCTCCTATTCCCTTGTCTACCTCAGGTTTGTCCCATAGAGGCCTCTGCTCTCCTATTCGATTGTCTACCTCAGGTTTGACCCACAGAAGCCTCTGCTCTCCTATTCCTTTGTCTCCCTCAGGTGTGGCTCACAGAAGCCCCTGCTCTCCTATTCCCTTGTCTCCCTCAGGTTAGGCCCATAGAAGTCCCTGCTCTCCTATTCCCTTGTCTCCCTCAGGTTTGACCCACAGACACCTCTGCTCTCCTATTCCCTTGTCTGCCTCAGATTAGGCCCACAGAAGCCTCTGCTCTCCTATTCCCTTATCTCCCTCAGGTTTGACCCACAGAAGCCTCTGCTCTCCTATTCCCTTGTCTACCTCAGGTTTGTCCCATAGTGGCCTCTGCTCTCCTATTCCCTTGTCTACCTCAGGTTAGGCCCATAGAAGCACCTGCTCTCCTATTCCCTTGTCTACCTCAGGTTAGGCCCATAGAAGCACCTGCTCTCCTATTCCCTTGTCTCCCTCAGGTGTGGCGCACAGAAGCCTCTGCTCTCCTATTCCCTTGTCTCCCTCAGGTGTGGCTCACAGAAGCCTCTGCTCTCCTATTACCTTGTCTCCCTCAGGTTTGGCCCACAGAAGCCTCTGCTCTCCTATTACCTTGTCTCCCTCAGGTTAGGCCCATAGAAGCCTCTGCTCTTCTATTCCCTTGTCTACCTCAGGTTAGGCCCATAGAAGCACCTGCTCTCCTATTCCCTTGTCTGCCTCAGGTTAGGCCCATAGAAGCCCCTGCTCTCCTATTCCCTTGTCTACCTCAGGTTAGGCCCACAGAAGCCCCTGCTCTCCTATTCCCTTGTCTACCTCAGGTTAGGCCCACAGAAGCCCCTGCTCTCCTATTCCCTTGTCTCCCTCAGGTGTGGCCCACAGAAGCCTCTGCTCTCCTATTCCCTTGTCACCCTCAGGTTTGGCCGACAGAAGGCTCTGCTCTCCTATTCCCTTGTCTCCCTCAGGTGCGGCCCACAGAAGCCTCTGCTCTCCTATTCCCTTGTCTACCTCAGGTTAGGCCCACAGAAGCCTCTGCTCTCCTATTCCCTTGTCTGCCTCAGGTTTGTCCCATAGAGGCCTCTGCTCTCCTATTCGATTGTCTACCTCAGGTTTGACCCACAGAAGCCTCTGCTCTCCTATTCCCTTGTCTACCTCAGGTTTGTCCCATAGAGGCCTCTGCTCTCCTATTCCCTTGTCTCCCTCAGGTTTGACCCACAGAAGCCTCTGCTCTCCTATTCCCTTGTCTGCCTCAGGTTTGTCCCATAGAAGCCTCTGCTCTCCTATTCCCTTGTCTACCTCAGGTTTGTCCCATAGAGGCCTCTGCTCTCCTATTCCCTTGTTTACCTCAGGTTTGTCCCATAGAAGCCCCTGCTCTCCTATTCCCTTGTCTCCCTCAGGTTAGGCCCATAGAAGTCCCTGCTCTCCTATTCCCTTGTCTCCCTCAGGTTTGACCCACAGACACCTCTGCTCTCCTATTCCCTTGTCTGCCTCAGATTAGGCCCACAGAAGCCTCTGCTCTCCTATTCCCTTATCTCCCTCAGGTTTGACCCACAGAAGCCTCTGCTCTCCTATTCCTTTGTCTACCTCAGGTTTGTCCCATAGAGGCCTCTGCTCTCCTATTCCCTTGTCTGCCTCAGGTTTGGCCTCACAGAAGCTTCTGCGCTCCTATTCCCTTGTCTCCCTCAGGTTTGGCCCACAGAAGCCTCTGCTCTCCTATTCCCTTGTCTCCCTCAGGTGTGGCCCACAGAAGCCTCTGCTCTCCTATTCCCTTGTCTCCCTCAGTTTTCTTCCACAGAAGCCTCTGCTCTCCTATTCCCTTGTCTACCTCAGGTTAGGCCCATAGAACCCTCTGCTCTCCTATTCCCTTGTCTACCTCAGGTTAGGCCCACAGAAGCCTCTGCTCTCCTATTTCCTTGTCTGCCTCAGGTTAGCCCCACAGAAGCCTCTGCTCTCCTATTCCCTTGTCTGCCTCAGGTTTCTCCCACAGAAGCCTCTGCTCTTCTATTCCCTTGTCTGCCTCAGGTTTCTCCCACAGAAGCACCTGCTCTCCTATTCCCTTGTCTGCCTCAGGTTAGGCCCATAGAAGCCCTTGCTCTCCTATTCCCTTGTCTGCCTCAGGTTAGGCCCATAGAAGCCTCTGCTCTCCTATTCCCTTGTCTGCCTCAGGTTAGGCCCATAGAAGCCCTTGGTCTCCTATTCCCTTGTCTGCCTCAGGTTAGGCCGATAGAAGCCTCTGCTCTCCTATTCCTTTGTCTGCCTCAGGTTAGGCCCATAGAACCCCTTGCTCTCCTATTCCCTTGTCTGCCTCAGGTTAGGCCCATAGAAGCCCCTGCTCTCCTATTCCCTTGTCTGCCTCAGGTTTCTCCCACAGAAGCCTCTGCTCTCCTCTTCCCTTGTCTCCCCCTTTTCCCTTGGTCTCACCTCCTCTGTCCTTCCCGCTCTTTTGCTTCTGACCCATTTTTTCTCAGCCAAGCCCCTCCTGTCTTCTCTTTCGCTCCCTCTATCTCCTCCCAAACCCTTCTTTTATTCCCTCTCCCCTACTACTTACGTAAGGAAGCAAAAGCAAAGAAATGCATAAATATCTGTGTTGCACTATGCTCAGGGTTCCTTCCTTCTTAGGAGGATTAATAAATGCATCGGCTTATCAACACCCACACACTTGGATTCTGCCTTGTATTACACTGAGCCACACATGTCATTCAGTTATGTCATGGTAAGGTTGGTGGCCAATAAACTTTATAAATAAATGAATAAACTTGTAAGGTCAAAACATTCAATAGCTATCTTTTAAAAAGTGCTGGGTTAAGCACAGCTGAACCTGGTTATTACACTGATAGGGACACCAATAGGAAACACGGTGCTTGTTAGCTAGAAATGGAAGTAAAACAAAACAGCCCAGAAAAGATTCATAAGAGAATAAGTTGGGAATGATCTTGGAGGTCTTCTACTCCATCCCCTGATTCAGGCAGGAGACCCTATTCCATCCTGAACGAATGGCTCCCCAATCTCCTCTTAAAACCCTCCAGTGATGGGAGCACCCACAACCTCTGGAGGGAAGCCATTCCCAGAGAATCCTCCTTAATTTAAAATAGACTTTTTAAATCTTCCCACCAGAAGGAAAATTGCAGCCACCAGTTTCACAGCGTGCAGCACCAGTGGGCTTAAACTTGGGGAAGAAAGGAACCTGCAGCAGCAGCAGCTGAAATGCTTCAGCCCAGTTGCTTCTCTGCTTCTAGGCCGTTGAGGGAACCGAACTTGCTCCCGGACTCTCCTCCCACCTGCCCTCAACTCACCTTCCAGCCGCTGCTTCGATCATGGGAAGAGCAGAAGAGCCGCTCTTGTTCACGATCTTCGCCCCATGAGTCATCCGGAAGAGATTTCTCTATGCTTCTCTTCTCCACTCATCCTGTCTAGCAATGCAGTGTTGATGGTTTTCTATGCACAAATGTTGCCTGGTCGCCATCTAGCGACCTGAAGTGGAAAAACATGCTTGTCCAGGCTCCTCCAAGTCGTTTGGAACAGGGGACTTCAACCATGGCATGTTTAAGAATTGTGGACTTCAACTCCCAGAATTCCTTTGCTTTACTGCTTTGCTGGCTGAGGAATTATGGGAGTTGAAGTAATATATGGCAGGTCCTTTGCAACTGAGCCAAATAAAATAGCGAAATTTGACACTACATAGCTCCATTTTGGTGCCTTTGGGTCAGTCTTGATGCCTGGCCTTGCAGTTTCCTTGGCAAGGGGACTTCAACCATGGCATGTTTAAGAATTGTGGACTTCAACTCCCAGAATTCCTTTGTTTTACTGCTTTGCTGGCTGAGGAATTATGGGAGTTGAAGTAATATATGGCAGGTCCTTTGCAACTGAGCCAAGTAAAATAGCCAAATTTGACACTACATAGCTCCATTTTGGTGCCTCTGGGTCAGTCTTGATGCCTTGGAAAATAAGTTGACCCTCTTTTCTTTATGGCAGGCACTCAAATATTGGAATACTGCTATCATGTCTTCCCTTGTTCTTTTCATTAGACTAGGCATATCTAATTCCTGTAACCATTCTTCCTCTGTTTTAGCCTCCAGCCCCCTAATCATCTTTCTTGCTCTTCTTTGCACTTTCCAGAGTCAGATGGTTTTTCTTATTTAAGTGTAAAATTTTACACTGCTTACATCCCCCTATCTGAGTGTAGTTCCACCAAGGACTACATGTTGAGTACCATTTGTCAGCTAGTTAGGAAGAACGGCAGAACATTCAAACGCAATTGTTGAATAATACATCTGTTATGTGGATTACCAACAGAACAATTGATCAGACCTGCTACCCTTTGCCGAAGTGGCGTATAATAATGCTGTCCATTGCAGCACTTGATTAACTACTTTCCAAATTACCAGTGGCATGGAATTTGTCCCCATGCCTGAGCTGCCCAGAGAACCCCACTCCTCAATGTCTTTGACTGACTGGATGGACTCTCTCAAAAAGGGGTGGTAGAATACCAAGAAAGCCCTGGTAGATGCAATTTAAGAATATAAAAAAACAAGCAGACAAGCACTTCTCACTACAACCCCCCCCCCCTTCTGTGTGCAAGATAAAGTCTTTCTATTGACCAAATACATATGGTTGAGGATGCCTAGGAAGAAATTGGGACCTAGTTTTTTAGGTTCCTTCCCAATAGTAAAAATAACTAACCCAGTGGCAGTTCAGCTCTGTCTTCCCTGAATTCTAGAGAAAATACACCCAGTTTTCCATTGCAGCTTGCTGAAACCTGTGATTGGGTCTAGTTTTGAGACCTCAGACCCTCAGACCTCCTCCTATAGTAATACAAGGAGCAACACATTACGAAGTGGGGGGAAAAAAACTAGACTCCAGATTATACAGAGGTCGTTTGCAATTATGCATTGGAAGGGGTACCCTTTGTCGGAAGCTACATGGGTAAAGAGTTGGAATGGACAAATTAGTTAAGCAATTCCATGACAAATTTCCAGATAAACCAAAGGGTTTATCCTCCTGTGGGGTGGGGGGGGAGAGGTGGTTAGTTACACTTGTCTTCTGAAGAGAGGCCGCCTGTCAGACCTGGAAGCTTTTACTTATTGGATTTCAGTTCTGCCACACGTTCTACTGTGGGAAAATGGGAGGGGGGATTATACAGAGTATGGGGGATATGTAATCATAATAACATTCTTTCTCAGAAAGTCAAGGTCGCTTTATCCCTGCACCTGCATGGACCTGGATGGGCGGAATCTTTCTTTGTGGCAATGAAGGATTGGGGAATGTGATAGACTTGTGGGTGTGGGGCAGGGTCTGGAACTTTCAACTTGGCGGGAAAACCTGGAAGCTTTCAGAGTCAGGTTTTCCCAGATATGCCAACATGACATTTCTAATAAAATGAAACTTTGAAGAAACTCAAGTCTCGGAGTTTTCTTTCATTGGGGGTGTTTCTTGGAACCCTGACAATAACAAGGTCAGCCAATGAATAGGCATAGCAACTAAATCAGCCAATGAGGGCTGTTTAGAAACCGAAACAGTATTTGCTGGTGACAGCTAGGCGCCTGGGCATGGCTTAGTCCAACTATTCTGTACTAAAGCTGCAAGTCTGTGCTGAGAAACGAAACAAAACTAGCCTGCTCTGCCGAATTGAAACTGAAATGCAATCTCTCCTCTCTACCACAATGAAGAATCACTCTTGGTATTGTATATATTACTTACGTGTTATATTATATATAAAGATAAGTTAATGAATCCTACTGAATCAGTTACATGTGTGTGCTTTCTGGATTTGATTTCTGCAACAAACTCTGACACGATAAACTAGAGGTGGAGTTCTCGCTTCACAATCAGGAGGCTGTGAGTTTGATCCTAGATACAGGCAGATATTTCTCTGTTTTTGGGCACAATGAGAAAATATCTGCTGCGAACTCAGCATAGGCAACAGGAAGGGAATCCGGCCAGTAAACGCTCAGTTCCATTCAGTTGTCCTAACACCACCCCGCAATGCCTACATACAAACACATACAATTTTAAATTTTAGAAAATTTGCACGTGTTCAAATTCTCAAGCACTTTGAATGAAGACTATGGCCAAGAGCCTCTTGGTTTCTCCACGCACCTGGCCTGGTCCTGGTTATTGGATGTCCTTGAAAGGCCTTAAATGATTGTGACATACTAAAACAGATTGTTACCTGTCTTTTTGAATGGTGTTGGTGAAAGAGAGAATCTTGGATTTCTTTGCAGTCTTCTAAGCCCAGCAAAATCAGGATAATCCATCTGCATATTTCAAGGATACAGTTTTGAAAAAAATTAAGGAGCCCTGGGAGAGAAGTGAAAGAACAGGAAACGCCTCCCATGTGTTGGGAAGAGAGCATTGCATTACCCTGTTCTTAATGTTTACAGAAATGCTGAGACTTTATTTTTCTTTCTCAAAAGCTGTACATGATTCTTATGCAATGCAGTTTTAGAAATGAAACATTTATGTCCTATACAATTTTCCGCCCACATCTCCCCACCAGAGGGGAGAGTCACAAAGGTATCAGTCCCTTAGTGGTGCAATCAACCCACAGCTGTCAAAGTCTAACAAGGAGGCCCCTAAAACAAAGGAGATCAAAGCAGTAGTTGTGAATAAACCTGGAAGTCCTGTGCACAATACCACAATCCCTTTTGTCCTCAAATCTTCTCCACGAAGGTCACTTGCAAGCACAAAAGCCTTTACACCCGAAATTTTAGACTGGTTTTGTCGCTGCCCCTAACTCTCCCAATATATTTGCTATTCATATGGTATCTTTAATTGCTTGCCTCATTCTTGACACAATCAGAACAGACATACTTGATTGCACTGAATTCCTGGAGCTGTTTTAAAAAGATAAACTTTGAACTCCTTCTACTTCTCTTCTCTCATTTTCTCCTTATATGAGGAGCCACAATCTGTAACTATAGTCTGAGTATTCCCATCGCCAAGAAATGCTGGATGGAGAATTCTGGGACTGAAAATCTTGAGGCAGGAAAGGAGGAAAAAGGGTAGGACACAGTACATAACATTTCTATCATCTACTATGATGAAAATGCAAAGAACACTCCCAAAATGTTTTCACAAGACTTGACTACTGTAATGGGCTCTACATGGGGCTGCCCCTGAAAAGTGTTCAGAGACTACAACTAGTCCAGAATGCAGCCGTGCGAGCGATACTGGGTGTACCAAGATACATCCACATTACACCTATCCTCCGCAAGCTGCACTGGCTCCCTTTTGGTCTCCGAGCGCAATTCAAGGTGCTGATCATTACCTTTAAAGCCCTACATGGCCTAGGACCCTGATATCTGCGAGACCGTCTTCTGCCGCATACCTCCCAACGGCCGATAAGATTGCACAGGGTGGGCCTTCTCCAGGTGCCGTCAGCCAGACAATGTCGGGGGAGGGCCTTCTCTGTAGCCGCTCCGACCCTATGGAATGAACTATCCCCAGAGATCCGGACCCTACCCACTCTCATGGCCTTTCCAAAGGCTATCAAAACCTGGCTATTCCGGCAGGCCTGGGGCTGTTGACCTCATGACCGAGGTCCAGTCCCGATTAGACTGGATGCATGATGTGGTTTTTCTTTTAATCTGTTTCCTCCGTTTTTTTAACTCTTCACTTTTTTAAAATTTATTTTCTGTAAGCCGCCCGGAGTCCTTCAGGATTGGGCAGCCTATAAATTTATTAAATCAAATCAAATCAAATCACATAATTGCACAATTTCTGCAAAAATAAATACAGGTAATCCCCATGATCAAACTAATAACGTTCCAATTTCTTCTTTTATCCTCCTCATCTAATATCATTACGTATTTGCCTACAAAAAATCAGGCAAATTCTTCGTAGTCAAATTAAATAGTCAGTTTCTCAGCTGGACTTACAATGGGACATTAAAAATGAAATTTAAGCTTTCTCTCCGCTCATCACTTTGGGCCTCAGATGGATTTTCTTGTGTGCGATAAGGCTGGAATGTTCCCTGAACCACCGCCCACACTCGAGGCACTTAAATGGTTTCTCCCCTGTGTGTATAAGCATATGATTTATAAAGTTACATCTAGTGCTGAAATCTTTCCCACAGTCTGGACACTTGTACGGTTTCTCTCCTGTGTGAGTCCTCTAGTATGTCACCAAGTTGGAATTCTTACTGAAACATTTCCCACAAACAGGACATTCAAACGGTTTCTCTCCTGTGTGAGTTCTCTGGTGCATCACCAGGATAGACCTAACAGTGAACCTTTTCTCACAATCACAACATTCAAAGGGTTACTCTCCTGTGTGAGTTCTCTGGTGAGCAATGAGATTGGAATGCTGACTGAAATTTTTCCCACGAACAGGACATTCAAACGGTTTCTCTCCTGTATGAGTCGTCTGATGTATCACCAGGTTGCAATTGGTACTGAAACTTTTCTCACAATCAGGGCATTTGAAGGGTTTCTCTCCTGTGTGAGTCCTCTGGTGTTGAACCAGGTTGGAGGTCTTGCTGAAACTTTTACCACAATCAGGACATTTAAAAGCTTTCTCTCCTGTGTGAGTCCTCTGGTGAGCCATGAGATTGGAATGCTGACTGAAACTTTTCCCACAATCAGGACATTCAAACGGTTTCTCTCCTGTGTGAGTCCTCTGGTGTATCACCAGACTAGAATTGTGACTGAAACTTTTCCCACAAACAGGACATTCAAACGGTTTCTCTCCTGTGTGAGTTCTTTGGTGTATCACCAGGCTGGAATTCCGACTAAAACTTTTTCCACAATCAGGACATCCAAAGGGTTTCTCTCCTGTGTGAGTCCTCTGGTGTTTCACCAGGCTGGAATTGTCACTAAAACCTTTTCCACAATCAGGACATCCAAAGGGTTTCTCTCCTGTGTGAGTTCTTTGGTGTATCACCAGGCTGGAATTCTCACTAAAACCTTTCCCACAAACAGGACATTCAAAGGGTTTTTCTCCTGTGTGAGTCCTCTGGTGTTTCACCAGCCTGGAATTGTCACTAAAACCTTTTCCACAATCAGGACATTCAAACGGTTTCTCTCCTGTGTGAGTTCTTTGGTGTAACACCAGGCTGGAATTCTGACTAAAACTTTTTCCACAATCAGGACATCCAAAGGGTTTCTCTCCTGTGTGAGTTCTTTGGTGTATCACCAGGCTGGAATTCTGACTAAAACTTTTTCCACAAACAGGACATTCAAACGGTTTCTCTCCTGTGTGAGTTCTCTGGTGTAACACCAGGATAGACCTAGCAGTGAACCTTTTCTCACAATCAGGACATTCAAAGGGTTTCTCTCCTGTGTGAGTCCTCTGGTGAGCAATGAGATTGGAATGATGACTGAAACTTTTCCCACAATCAGGACATTCAAACGGTTTTTCTCCTGTGTGAGTCCTCTGGTGTTTCACCAGTTTGGAATTGGTAATGAAACTTTTCTCACAATCAGGGCATTTGAAGGGTTTCTCTCCTGTGTGAGTCCTCTGGTGTTGAACCAGGTTGTAGGTCTTGCTGAAACTTTTACCACAATCAGGACATTTAAAAGCTTTCTCTCCTGTGTGAGTCCTCTGGTGAGCCATGAGATTGGAATGCTGACTGAAACTTTTCCCACAATCAGGACATTCAAACGGTTTCTCTCCTGTGTGAGTCCTCTGGTGTATCACCAGACTAGAATTGTGACTGAAACTTTTCCCACAAACAGGACATCCAAAGGGTTTCTCTCCTCTGTGAGTTCTTTGGTGTATCACCAGGCTGGAATTCTGACTAAAACTTTTTCCACAATCAGGACATCCAAAGGGTTTCTCTCCTCTGTGACTTCTCTGGTGTTTCACCAGGCTGGAATTGTCACTAAAACCTTTTCCACAATCAGGACATTCAAAGGGTTTTTCTCCTGTGTGAGTCCTCTGGTGTTTCACCAGCCTGGAATTGTCACTAAAACCTTTTCCACAATCAGGACATCCAAAGGGTTTCTCTCCTGTGTGAGTTCTTTGGTGTATCACCAGGCTGGAATTCTGACTAAAACTTTTTCCACAATCAGGACATCCAAACTGTTTCTCTCCTGTGTGAGTTCTTTGGTGTATCACCAGGCTGGAATTCCGACTAAAACTTTTTCCACAAACAGGACATTCAAACGGTTTCTCTCCTGTGTGAGTTCTCTGGTGTAACACCAGGATAGACCTAGCAGTGAACCTTTTCTCACAATCGGGACATTCAAAGGGTTTCTCTCCTGTGTGAGTCCTCTGGTGAGCAATCAGATTGGAATGATGATTGAAACTTTTCTCACAATCAGGACATTCAAATGGTTTTTCTCCTGTGTGAGTCGTCTGGTGTTTCACCAGTTTGGAATTGGTAATGAAACTTTTCTCACAATCAGGGCATTTGAAGGGTTTCTCTCCTGTGTGAGTCCTCTGGTGTTGAAGCAGGTTGGAGTTCTTGCTGAAACTTTTACTACAATCAGGACATTTAAAAGCTTTCTCTCCTGTGTGAGTCCTCTGGTGGCCAATAAGGCCGGCATTCTGACTGAAACTTTTTCCACAGTCAGGACATTTAAAGGGTTTCTCTCCTGTGTGAGTCCTCTGGTGTATCACCAGACTGGAATTGTGACTAAAACTTTTCCCACAAAGCGGACATCCAAAGGGTTTCTCTCCTGTGTGAGTTCTTTGATGTATCACCAGGCTGGAATTCCGACTAAAACTTTTTCCACAATCAGGACATCCAAAGGGTTTCTCTCCTGTGTGAGTCCTCTGGTGTTTCACCAGGCTGGAATTGTCACTAAAACCTTTTCCACAATCAGGACATCCAAAGGGTTTCTCTCCTGTGTGAGTTCTCTGGTGTATCACGAGGCTGGAATTGTGACTAAAACTTTTACCACAATCAGGACATTCAAAGGGTTTTTCTCCTGTGTGAGTCCTCTGGTGTTTCACCAGGCTGGAATTGTCACTAAAACCTTTTACACAATCAGGACATCCAAAGGGTTTCTCTCCTGTGTGAGTTCTTTGGTGTATCACCAGGCTGGAATTCTGACTAAAACTTTTTCCACAAACAGGACATTCAAACGGTTTCTCTCCTGTGTGAGTTCTCTGGTGTAACACCAGGATAGACCTAGCAGTGAACCTTTTATCACAATCAGGACATTCAAAGGGTTTCTCTCCTGTGTGAGTCCTCTGGTGAGCAATGAGATTGGAATGATGACTGAAACTTTTCCCACAATCAGGACATTCAAACGGTTTTTCTCCTGTGTGAGTCCTCTGGTGTTTCACCAGGTTACAGGTCTTGCTGAAACTTTTACCACAATCAGGACATTTAAAAGCTTTCTCTCCTGTGTGAGTCCTCTGGTGAGCCATGAGATTGGAATGCTGACTGAAACTTTTCCCACAATCAGGACATTCAAACGGTTTCTCTGCTGTGTGAGTCCTCTGGTGTATCACCAGACTAGAATTGTGACTGAAACTTTTCCCACAAACAGGACATTCAAACGGTTTTTCTCCTGTGTGAGTCCTCTGGTGTGAAATGAGGTGAGAATGTCAACTGAAACTATTCCCACGGTCAGGACATTCAAAGGGTTTCTCTCCTGTATGAGTTCTCTGGTGTCTCAAAAGGCTGGAATTATCACAGAAACATTTCTCACAATCAGGACATTCAAACAGTTTTCCCTTGGTTTCAGTCCACATTGCCATGCTCGTTAAAACAAATACCGCATTGGGAGCACTTGTAGGGCTTCTCTCCTGTGTGAGTCTCTGTTTGGCTCTCTGAAGGAAATGAAAAATATTTTGATTTCTGGACTGACTTGGTTTGATATTCAATGTTGCTTGTTATTCTCAGTTGTCCAGAGTGCTCGTATTTCTTTCTTCTTTGTCTATAAGATTCAGATAAAAGGGTATCTTTAATTGTGCATAAAATGGTTGCAGAAGATGAGGGGAAAACATTTACATTACAATGAAAATCAAACATGCCACAATGCTTCAATAAGCTTTTACATTAATCATGATTCATTGATGAGACATGGAAGACTACCCAGATCCAAATTTGAATATCCACTCAATGATAAAATTCACTTGTTGACTGGGTCAATCACAAATTCCTAGCCGAGCAAAGGGTTGTTTTCAAATATAGTCAATTGAAAAAGAAAGTACACCCTCTTTGATATCTTTGGTTTTACTTATCAGGACATAAAAATATCATTGCAACTGAAAATAATAATAGAATTTGAAAGGATCTTAAAAATCTTCTAATCCAGCCTCTGTTCAATCAGGAGACCCTAAACAAGGGGTCAGCAAACGCCTGGGAGTCGCATGTGGCTCTTTCATCTCTCTGCTGTAGCTCCCTGTTGCCAGAAATTGTGGTGCCAAAATTGCACCACAATTTTGAGAGGAGCTTCAGGTTTGGAGGGGGGGGAGCAGGCTGTGCCAGGAGGAGACTATTGCAAGAGGTGGGTTTTCCAGTCAGCTCCACAATTGATAGGACTTTCAGTTAGGACAGGTACCGTGTTTCTCTGAAAATAAGACAGGGTCTTATTTACTTTTGACCGCTGAAATAAGTGGCTTATTTTCAGGGAAACAGGGTAGAGAAAAAAGGACGCTGTGCTAGGAGAAAACTCTATGGTGGGGAAACTGGACTTCCGGTCGGCTCCAGAATTCCACAGAGGGCTTCCAGTTAGGACTTTTGTGGTTCTTTGAGTATTTAAGGTTGCAGAACCGCAGCCTTAAACTATTTCAGATAAGAGGCTGTCTCGTCTCTTCTGAAAAGCCTCCAGTGATATAGCAGCACAACTTCTGACCACAAGCCCTTCTGCTGGTTACTTGTTCTCACCATTATGAAATTTCTCACTGCTTCCATAGTATAAAGAGGCAAAGTAGCAGCCAAGTACTGCTAATAAAGTGTCCTTGATCAATTGATCATCAGCAAGTATAACTAAATCTATAACAGCTGAAATTGTAGGAGTTTCCTGGTCTCCGGCATTGAGGATGTGTGTTATCACAATGCCAAAGAGTAAAGACCTCAGCTTAATGATCTTAAGAGAAGAAATTGTTGCTGCCCATCAACTTGGGAAGGTTTAAAAGGCCATTTCCAAACAATTTAAAATCCATATTCTACATTAGGAAGATTATTCACAAGTGGGAAACATTACGGACAGTTATCAATCTTCCCAGGAGTGGACATCCAAGAAAATTCACCCCAAGGCCAGACGATGCAATGTCCAGAGAAATTGAAAAAAAAAAGTTATATCTCAGATTCTGCATGCTTCAGTTAGTATGTTAAATGTTAAGATTCATGACAATTAGAAAAAGATTGAACAAGTATGGCTTCTTTGGAAGAGCTGCCAGGAGAAAGAAAGCTTCTTCTCTCTGAAAAGGTCATAGCAGCACAGCTGAGGTTTGCAAAGTTGCATCTGAACAAACCACAGGACTTCTGCAATACTATTCTTTGCACAGACCAGACCAAAGCAGAGTTGTTCAAACATAATGCAAAGTGACACGTTTGATGAAAACCTAACACAGCATATCAGCACAAGCATCTCATACAAACTGTCAAGCAGAGTGATGGAGGGGTTATGATTTGGGCTTGTTTTGCAGCCACAATACCCAGACATCTCGCACTCTTTGAGTCGACCATGAACTCCTCTGTATACTAAAGTATTCTAGAATCAAAAGTGAGGCCATCTGTCCAATAGCTAAAGCTTGGCTGACATAGGATTATGGAACAGGACAATGGTCGCACAACAGATCAGCAAATCTACAACAGAATGGCTGGAAAAGAAAAGAATCCAGGTGTTGCAATGGCAGTCAAACTCCAGACCTCAACTCAATTGGCAGGACCTCAAGAGAGTTCTCCATAACACACACACACACACACCCCACACACAAACCTCAATGAATTGAAGCAATGTTGTAAAGAATAGTGGGCCAATATTCCTGCACATCGCTGCAAGGGACTGATAAAGTCACACAGAAAAGAATTACTTCTAGTTGTTGCTGCTAAAGGTGATTCTATAAAATAAATGATAACCTGATGTAATATGTCATGTGTTGTGGTCCATCTGTGGTTGCATTTACCTACTTTTAAGAACTTCTAAGTCCAAATGATTTCTACGATGCCCTGATATGTAAAACCATAAAGGTCAAAGAGAGTATACTTCCTTTTTCACATTACTGTATGTGTGGAAGTCCTGGGGGATAGATTATACGTTTGGAAATATGTACATTCCGAGAGAGAGAGAAAACATATACCTACAATATGGAGGTAATCCATGTCTTTCAAGGCTGAAAAATATCTCATAGAATTCAAACCTTCTATGTTAATATTAATCAGGAATCTGATGGATTTGATTATTGCTCATATGTTGAGATGACAAGGTTGAATTTAAGGCTTCAAGATGCTTCTGAGGCCATCAAAAATTTCACAGGAAACCACTGTGGGCCTCAGGTTTGACCCACAGAAGCCTCTGCTCTCCTATTCCCTTGTCTACCTCAGGTTTGACCCACAGAAGCCTCTGCTCTCCTATTCCCTTGTCTCCCTCAGGTTTGGCCCATAGAAGCCTCGGCTCTCCTATTCCCTTGTCTCCCTCAGGTTTGGCCCATAGAAGCCTCTGCTCTCCTATTCCCTTGTGTGCCTCAGGTTTGACCCACAGAAGCCTCTGCTCTCCTATTCCCTTGTCTCCCTCAGGTTTGGCCCATAGAAGCCTCTGCTCTCCTATTCCCTTGTGTGCCTCAGGTTAGGCCCATAGAAGCATCTGCTCTCCTATTCCCTTGTCTGCCTCATGTGTGGCCTATAGAAGCATCTGCTCTCCTATTCCCTTGTTGTTATGTATTAAATAAATTTTCTAGGAGGCCAGCAACAGCCTATGCTGAGAGCTGATTGGCTAGGGCGCAGCATAGCCTGTTGCTAGCCAGCCAACGCATTCTGATTGGCCGAGGTACTGCGTTAGCAGTTGCTGGACGGTACCTGGCCTCCCATTGGTTCCCTGCTTTACAAATGTTATATAAATACCTTGGCGCGGATTTCGCCTCTTTGAATCGCTGTCATCTGTTCTCTTGTACAATAAACCTTGCTGTGTGAAAGTCCTGGCTCCCGCGTCTTCTCTCCAGCCCTCGATCCTCAAAACTGGCGACGAGGGTGGGATTCAGCGATTCCCGCAGATTCTAGGACAAGAGCGAGAAAGAATTACCCAGCCGCTCAAGCCGCGTCTAAACCGCCGGTGCGCGAACGCTAGAAAAAAATTTCTCTCCGCTTTTATCTACTTCTATTGAACTGTCTCTATCTTGGAGACCATGGCATCCGCCTTACCGCCTTTCGCACCATTCGGATCTGCTGGTGAAACCTGGGAATGTTTCATGGAGCGGTTTGAATGCTACCTGATTGCGTCCAAGAACCACAATCAGCCTGAAGAAGAAAAATGCAGCTTCTTCTTAAGCTGCTGCGGCCCCGTGATGTTCGCGTCAGCCAGAGCCTTAGCCGCCCCTCGACCAGTGTACCAGCTCAGCTGGGACACGCTGATGACCCGGCTTAAAGGCCACTACGCCCTGGCACCGTCCCGCATCGCTCGCCGCTTCGTTTTCCGCCGCCGTGTCCAGAAGCCAACAGAGAGGATCAGCCAATTCCTGGAGTCACTCCGCGTAACAGCGGCTCAGTGTGACTTCCAGAATTTGGACGAGAACTTGGTTGAACAGTTTGTGTGCGGCGTGAAGGACATAAATCTGAGAAGTCGCCTTTTGCGGCACCACGACATCACCATGCAGCAGGCCGTGGAGGCTTCCAGAGCAGCGGAGCTCTCTGTGCAGTCCACGGCCGACATGGAACACCTGCAGCTGGCATCTCCTACGATGCCGGAGTGCCCTCCACCTGCCGCGCAAGCCTGCCTGGTCGATGAACTGTTGCCGCCCGAGGATCCCTGCAATGAAGTTGTTGCCCAGCTCAGGGCACAGCCCAGGCGTCCACCACCACCGCCACCTCCTGCTGTCCTTTCTGCAACTTTGTGTGTTGGTTGTGGCGGCCGCCATGCCCGCACGGCTTGCCCTTTTAAAAGCACCGTCTGCGACTTCCTGGGAGGAGCCTGCTGGTGGTGGCAGCAAAAAAATCAGCTGCCTCCGAATTCCTGGCTACGTACCTGTTTAGAGGATCTTCCATCAGACGTCTTATCAGGTTTTCTTATCCTTCAGGCAAGAAGGAAAGAAGAAATTGTTTTGCTGGCAAATGCTCTTCGATTTTTGCAGCTTTTGTGCTTGCAGGGAAAGTGGGGCTAGCCCAAGGCAGAACGGCTGTCCGTGCTGGGAATTTCAAACTGCCTTGTGCAGGACAAAGTAGGTCTCCCCCACTCAGTTCCAAGTTTTGTTTGATTTAATCTTATCACGAGCTGAATCCATTTCCGTGGACAATAATTGTTTATCAACATTTTAGCTTCTTTTCTTTTTCTCCTCCGAAAAATTATTTACTTAGAGGCTTTTAAAATGGCGCCAAGCAGGCTGGTTTCTCCGGTAATAATGAACACTTTTTGTTAATCCTCACAAGAATTCACAAGAATTCAAAACAAAAGAGATTGCTTATCATATGTTTTGGTTTCACAATAGGCCAGCAGAAGTTTTTTAATTAGTTTCATTTCTACTCCTTCATTAACTTTGCTTATCTGGAAGTTAAATGGTGATGAATCTGCTGAACGGTCTTGTTATAATGTTTACTCACTGAAAGTTCTGCCAAGCCTTAAACTTCAAAATAAAAGCCTCTTTACTTAAAGCTGCATATTCAGGCAATAGAGTTTTATTAACTGCAGGCAGATAAATTTTGAAATGGCTTTAAAACCAAATATTAACTTGAAGTTGTAAATTTTTTTCTTATTACTATTCAAAATACCAGCTTCAATTTTGTAAAAGGCTTTCTTATCCAGCTGCGTTACAAGATGCCGATTTTATAGCTTCTGCGTTTGATATATGACACACTCAATCAGCTCTATTCTCCTGAAGACTTCTCCTTATTAACTGTTAAAAGTCTATAAATAGTATCCCATTTAAAACCGAGGGGAGCAGAGACTTTGTTTGTTTGTGCGTTTTTTATAATGGCTCCCAAATCGAAGCAGTCTAAGCATTTCCTTAATAATACATCTCAAGAAATTGTTACAAAATCGCTGCCCTTGCCTCCCACGCCCTCTACTGGAGATCTCTTAACGCAAGAATTTCTTTTTGAAACCCTTAAAGAGTTCAGACAGGAAATTAAACAACTTTTATCAGACTTATATGATAAACTGGATGCCAAGATTGCTCAAACAAGGGAAGATACGATCAGAGTTATGACTGTTATGACAGATTATGTTTCTGAAATGGAGGACAAATTGGAACTTTTGGAAAAAACTAATTCTAATTTGACATCTAAAATTCAAACGTTACAACAGGAAGTTGAAAATGCTCAAAAACAACTCGTTATGATAAATTACAATAAGACTGCGTTTGCAATAAGAGTTAGAGGATTGCGTGAAAAGGAACAGGAGAACTTGAAACAGACCTTTTTTGAGGCTTTCAGACGTTCGGTGGGAAGTCCGGGATTTAACTTTGATTGGCAGATTCAAAAAATTTATCGCCAGAACTCGTGTGTAGCAAAACAACGACAGCTTCCGAGGGACATAATTATATATTTCACCACAAGAGAATCCAGAAATGCGATAATACAGAAGTTCTACAATAACAGGCTGCGAATCGATGGACAGGACTTGATTGTTTTTAAAGAAATACCATCTCAAATATTAAGAGCAAGGAGAGACTACACTTTCTTAACTGAAAAACTCAGAGATTCTCAGATACAATATAAATGGGAAGTGCCATCTGGTATCACAGTCACATTTGAGAACCAAAAATATCGTCTCAATTCTGTTTGCGAAGCCCGAGATTTTTACAACAAAACTCTGAAGGCGGGACTTCCTGACTCACCTGGACTTGGAGAAAGACAAGGAGAAGGAGAAGATAAGTAGCGGGACATGTGGCTACAAGGCGGAGGGTGTTGCTTTCCCCTTCCGGAAGGGCAGAAGAGTAAAGAATAAAGATCCAGCTATGCCTTTAAAATACTTCTTAAATTTTTAATTTGAATAAAATTTCAGGACTCCTGTCTGGTATAAAATGACAAAGCTGTATACCGATGAAGAGATATTGAGACTGAAAGAAGCGGTGCTGAATTTGGACAAATATTGTATGGGACTTATATAAGACTTGTTTGAATCTTAATTTAAACTGCGCATGATCTATTCTTTGGGGCGAGGAGAGCGGAGATCGTAGTTTTTTTTGGATTGTGGTTTGGGATGAATGGAGTCGGGTGGCGTGGGGTAGATGGAAGGGTAGTGAAAGTTCAATTAGATTACCTTGATCCAGAATGTAAGCTGATTTTTGTATAAATTGTTATTTGAATACAAGGTTAAGAAAGATTATCTGGAGAGTCTACACGAGGGTGGAGTAAATATGAGAGGAGCAATGGATGAGGATAAAATATATATGCAGACACGGGTAAAGGCAGGATGGGAGGTATAGAATTTATATGCGGAAGCAGGTAAAGATATTGTTTAAGATTTTAAAAATAATGAGAAGCTGAGGTTAATGTTAGAGAGTATATTGACTTCTCTTTCTTGGGGGGGGGGTTCCCCCCCTTTTTTTTCTTTTTATTATTCTTTTCTTTTTTGTTCTTTATTTTTTTTATTTTTTTTTTATTTTGTAACTTCTAATCTATTTGGTTTCAATATACTCCAGACTTTGCTTGATAAAGAACGATGCCGGGAATGGGACCTGGGAAGTCGGAAGGGGGTCAGGTAGGGGGGTTCAGGGGGTGGGTGGGGGGGGAGGGTGGAAATATAGACTCAATTTTCAGAACAATGAATGCACTTGGATATAAAAAAAAAATACAAAAAAAAAAAAAAGCACCGTCTGCCGTTGCTGCTCTAAAAAAGGGCACATTGCCCAGGTTTGCCGTGCTTCTTTACCTGCGCCATCCTTCCTACAGCAGCCAGCCGCATCCCAAGCGCAGCCGTGCCGCCAACCACTGCGGCCCGCTCGGCGGGCTGAAGACTGCCACACCGTTTACCAGCCAGAGATCGCCAGTGAAACCATCAGCCAGGCATCCGCCGGAGCCCGAAAGGTTTCTGCCTCGCTCCAACTGGAAGGTCAGCCTTGCCGTATGGAGGTGGACTCCGGCTCCTCCCGCTCCCTGATCTCCTGGGCCACCTTCTCCCGCCTGTGTCCCCACGTCTCCTGTGCCCAGCTACATCCTGTGGATACTTCCCTTAGGGACTACCAGGGGACTCTCATTCCCACCCTGGGTTCTTTCCCCATCCTTGTTGATTATGGGACTTTTCATGGGCGCCTGCCCATTCTAATTGTAAGAAATTCCCTCCCTGCGTTGCTTGGCCTTGATTGGTTTCCTGCCTTGGGTCTCTCTATCGGGTGTGTGTGTGTGTGTGCATAGGGTGGTTCCCTCCTCCCTAGAGGACGTCCTTTTAGAGTTCTCAGACGTTTTTGACGGCCAGCTGGGCTCTTACAGGGGCACCCCTAGCTCCCTCAACCTCGATCCCCAGGTTGCTCCAATTCGGCTTAAGGCCCGCAGGGTGCCTTTTGCCTTGAGGGCTAAGGTTGACGCTGAGCTTGACAAGCTTCTGGCGCAGGGCGTACTCGAACCCGTCGACCATTCCCGCTGGGAGACCCCAATTGTGGTCCCAGTCAAACCAGACGGGTCGGTGTGGATCTGCGCTGACTACAAGTCAACGATCAACCTTGCCCTTCAGGCAAACCCCTATCCAGTCCCTGTGGTGCAGCACCTGCTCCATTCCCTGGGGCAGGGCTGCACATTTGCAAAACTGGATACGCACAAGGCGTCACTAGTCGAGCTGCTGCATCGGTTACTCGACCGATCGGCGGCCTGGCGCTGGGGCAGCCGCAAAGCGCATGCGTTTGCGGCTGTCAAAGACACGCTTACGTCAGCGGCTGTCTTAGTGCAATACAGTGACAAGCTGCCACTGACGTTAGCGTGTGACGCCTCCCCCTATGGTCTGGGGGCGGTTCTGAGCCATGTCCTCCCAAATGGCTCAGAAGCCCCCGTGGCTTTTTACTCCCGGACACACTCCTCCACGGAGCGCAACTACAGCCAGATAGACAAGGAGGCTCTGGCTGCAGTGTCCGGGGTTAAAAAGTTCCATGACTATCTCTATGGTCGGCATTTTACTCTTGTCACTGACCATAAGCCTCTCCTTGGGCTTTCGGCAGGCGACAAGCCGACCCCCCCCCCATCCTATCACCCAGGATGACACGCTGGACGGAGTTCCTCGCAGTGTATTCCCATACGCTGCTCTACCATCCAGGCAAGCAGCTAGGGCACACTGATGCCCTTAGCCGCTGCCCCCTGCCGGAGACTGACACCGCCCCCGTGCCTTCCCTGTCAGTCCTCTCGATCGCATCCTCCGGCCTGCCCATTTCAGCCGTGGCCGCAGATGTCGCAGCCCACACTAAGGCCGATCCAGTCCTCGCCCAGGTCTGCTCTTGGGTGCTGAGGGGATGGCCCGTGGACAAGGTGCCCGATTGCTTCCGGCCGTTCAAGGCCCGGCAAGCTGAGCTCTCCCTCCACGGGGGCTGTCTCATCTGCGGGGATCGGGTCGTGATCCCTACCGCACTCCGGCCCCAAGTCCTGCCTCTGCTCTACAAGGACCACCCTGGCATAGCGCGAATGAAGGCATTAGCTCGCAGCTATGTCTGGTGGCCTTTGCTGGACACAGAGATAGCGGCCTACCTAGGCCGCTGCACCACCTGCCAGCTCTCTCAGCCTAACCCCCCAGCTGGGCCTGCTCGAGAGTGGGAGGCTCCGAGAGGCCCGTGGTCACGCCTCCACATTGATTTTGCCGGCCCCTTTCACGGCCAGAACTTCCTGATTGTGGTAGATGCCTACTCTCGGTGGGTGGAGCTGGTCATCATGACCTCCACCACAGCCGAAAGTACGGTCAGGGTCCTTCGCCGGTTGTTCGCAACCCACGGGTTGCCGGACGTCCTCGTCTCGGACAATGGGCTGCAATTCACTTCTACCACATTCCAGGAGTTCTTGGCCGGTTAAGGGATCCGGCATGCGCCCACAGCCCTGTACTGCCCAGCCATTGCAGGAGCGGGCGGTCTGCTCGGCAAAGGAGGCACTGGGCTGCATGGACCGGGCGACTGGCAGATGCGGGTGGCGGCTTACTTACTAAGCCAGACGCCCCTGCTCTCCTATTCCCTTGTCTCCCTCAGGTGTGGCCCACAGACGCCCCTGCTCTCCTATTCCCTTGTCTGCCTCAGGTGTGGCCTATAGAAGCCTCGGCTCTCCTATTCCCTTGTCTCCCTCAGGTTATGCCCATAGAAGCCCCTGCTCTCCTATTCCTTTGTCTGCCTCAGGTTTCTCCCACAGAAGCCTCTGCTCTCCTATTCCGTTGTCTCCCCCTTTTCCCTTGGTCTCACCTCCTCTGTCCCTTCTTCCCGCTCTTTTGCTTCTGTCCCATTTTTTCTCAGCCAAGCCCCTCCTGTCTTCTCTTTCGCTCCCTCTATCTCCTCCCAAACCCTGCTTTTATTCCCTCCCCCCTACTACATATGTAAGGAAGCAGAAGCAAAAAATGCATAAATATCTGTGTTGCACTATGCTCAGGGTTCCTTCCTTCTTAGGAGGATTAATAAATGCATTGGCTTATCAACACCCACACACTTGGATTCTGCCTTATAGATTTTATAAATAAATGAATAAATAAGACTGAACAATCAAAACATTCAATTGCAGTCTTTTAAAAAGTGTTAGGTTAAGCACAGTTGAACCTGGTTAATACACGGATGATGCACCAATAGGAAACACGGTGCTTGTTACTTAGAAATGGAAGTAAAACAAAACAATCTAGAAAAGGTTCATAAGAGAATAATGGAATTTGGAGGGACCTTGGAGGTCTTCTAGTCCATCCCCTGGTTCAGGCAGGAGACCCTATTCCATCCTGAACAAATAGCTCCCCAATCTCCTCTTAAAACCCTCCAGTAATGGGAGCACCCACAACCTCTGGAGGGAAGCCATTCCCAAAGAATCCTCCTTAATTTAAAAGAGACTTTTCCAATCTTCCCAGCAGGAGGAAAATTGCAGCCACCAGTTTCACAGCGTGCAGCACCAGTGGGCTTAAATTCGGGGAGGGAAGGAACCTGCAGCAGAAGCAGCTGAGATGCTTTAGCCCAGTTGCTTCTCTGCTTCCAGGACTCTCCTCCCACCCGCCCTCAACTCACCTTCCAGCTGCTGCTTCGACCTTGGGAAGAGGAGAAGAGCCGTTCACGCCACCACCTTCCTACCATGAGTTATCCGGAAGAGGAAGTTTCTCTACACTTCTCTCCTCCCATCCTTTCTAGCAATGCAGAGTTGATGGTTTTCTAGGCACAGAGGTTGCCTGATCGCCATCTAGCGACCTGAAGTGGAAAAACAGGCTTGTCCAGGCTCCTCCAAGTCGTTCTTTTATTGTTGTAAGGTGGCCAAAAATATTTATTCTGTAGATTTCCCCCCCCCCCAATTGCAGTCTCTCTGATTACTTTGAAGCCTTCTTAGTTGCCTCTGTTTCTTGACCTGAAAAAGCCCCATGGGAGGCACTCACTTGTGATTTAACTGATATGTAGGAAGCCAGGGGATGGCCATTCATACATCCAACCATGGCATGTTTAAGAATTGTGGACTTCCAACTCCCAGAATTCCTTTCCTTTGCTGCTTTGCTGGCTGAGGAATTATGGGAGTTGAAGTCCACATGTCTTAAAGTTGCCAAGATTGGAGACCATTCCCTTGGCTGGGAAGGTATTTTCAGTAATATATGGCAGCAGGTCCTTTTTGACTCCAAGTTTTGCAACTGAGCCAATGAAATAGCGAAGTTTGACACTACATAGCTCTGTTTTTGGTGTCTTTGGGTCAGTCTTGATGCCTGGCCTTGAAGTTTCCTTGGCAAGGGTCCCCCCCCCCTTTCCTGCTTCCTAAGCTTGAGAGGACTGGCCAATGGTTTTGCCCTTCAGGTGGGACTGGAACTGAGCGTTTCTCTGTCACTAAACTGGTGCCTGCACCACTACACCAAACAGGATCTTCTTCCTCCCCACAAAATCTACCCATTGACCTGTTCCTGCTGCTCCAATATCATATTAAAGGATGCAGCTTTCAAGACCAATCAGTTAATCAGAATAGAGCTGGAAGGGACCTTGGAGGTCTTGACTCCAACCCTGATTAAGCAGGAGACCCTAAGTTGCCTCTCTCTGTCCTTAGTTTCCATCCATTGTTCCTTGTCCTGCCTCCTGGTGCTTCGGAAAATAAGTTGAACCTCTTTTCTTTATGGCAGGCACTCAAATATTGGAATACTGCTATCATGTCTTCCCTTGTTCTTCTTTTCATTAGACTAGGCGTATCCAATTCCTTTAACCGTTCTTCCTGTGTTTTAGCCTCCAGCCCCCTAGTCATCTTTCTTGCTCTTCTCTGCACACTTTCCAGAGTCAGATGGTTTTTCTTATTTAAGTGTAAAATTTTACACTGCTTACATCCCCCTATCTGAGTGTAGTTCCACCGAGGACTACATGTTGAGTACCATTTGTCAGCTAGTTAGGAAGAACGGCAGAACGTTCAAACCCAATTGTTGAATAATACATCCGTTATGTGGATTACCAACAGAACAATTGATCAGACCTGCTACCCTTTGCCGAAGTGGCGTATAACAATGCTGTCCATTGCAGCACTTGATTAACTACTTTCCAAATTACCAGTGGCATGGAATTTGTCCCCATGCCTGAGCTGCCCAGAGAGCTCCCCCTCCAAAATGTCTTTGACTGACTGGATGGACTCTCTCAAAAAGGAGTGGGAGAATGCCAAGAAAGCCCTGGTAGATGCAGCGTATAAAAAAACATGCAAAGAAGCACTTCTCGCTACAACCCCCCCCCCCTTCTTTGTGCTAGTTAAAGTTTTTCTATCGACAAAGTACATACGGTTGAGGATACCTAACAAGAAATTGGGACCTAAATTTTTAGGTTCCTTCCCAATAGTAAAAATAATAACCCAGTGGCAGTTCAGCTCTGCCTTCCCCGAATTCTAGGGAAAATACACCCAGTTTTCCATTGTTGCAGAAAATCAGGAGATTTGGCCTGCGAGATCAAGAAAAACTTTATTTGGCCAAATGGCTCAGACATTTAAACCCACATTTGATGTCTGAGCGAGGTTCTTAGGGAGAAGCATGTTCTTATAACTTCCTCAAAACAGCTAACACAGAAATGTTCTAATTAATTTCTATTGGCTAAATTCCTTATTTCTAAGCAGAGAAGCAGATTATACTGCATTGCCCTTTCATGTCTAGGCTGCAGTTGGCATGCCGGAAGCACTGGTTACATACTGGCTTTTGTGGTTAAGCTATAACGTTTGACTCGCTGATCTACAGCAGATGTTTGACATTCAAGTTTCCTGAGTTCAAACTTCCTGTTTTTCTTCAAGACTAGAAAATGTATAACGAGATAGAAGGGATAAATGGGACCCCAGGAGATCCTCTAGTTTGACCCCGTTTCATGTTCACTCTTCTGTCCAAAATCTCACTTTATGTCCTGCCTTACCATTGTAGCTTGCTGAAACCTGTGATTGGGTCTAGTTTGAGACCTCAGACCCAACCACGCCCTCCCCCTACAGTAGTACAAGGAGAGACACATTATGAAGGGGGGGAAAAATACTAGACCCCAGATTATTTAGAGATTGTTTGCAATTATGCATTGGAAGGGGTACCCTTTGTCGGAAGCTACATGGGTAAAGAGTTGGAATGGACAAATTAGTTAAGCAATTCCATGACAAATTTCCAGATAAACCAAAGGGTCCTCCTGTGGGGTGGGGGTGGGGGGGAGAGGTGGTTAGTTACACTTGTCTTCTGAAGAGAGGCCGCCTGTCAGACCTGGAAGCTTTTACTTATTGGATTTCAGGTCTGCCACACGTTCTACTGTGGGAAAATGGGAGGGGGGATTATACAGAGTATGGGGGATGTGTAGCCATAATAACATTCTTTCTCAGAAAGTCAAGATCGCTTTATCCCTGCACCTGCATGGACCTGGATGGGCGGAATCTTTCTTTGTGGCAATGAAGGATTGGGGCATGTGATAGACTTGTGGGTGTGGGGCAGGGTCTGGAACTTTCAACTGGGTGGGAAAACCTGGAAGCTTTCAGATTCGAGTTTTCCCAGATATGCCAACATGACATTTCTAATAAAATGAAACTTTGAAGAAACTCAAGCCTCGGAGTTTTCTTTCATTGGGGGTGTTTCTTGGAACCCTGACAGTAACAAGGTCAGCCAATGAATAGGCATAGCAACTAAATCAGCCAATGATGGCTGTTTAGAAACTGAAACAGTATTTGCTGGCGACAGCTAGGCGCCTGGGCATGGCTTAGTCCAACTGTTCTGTACTAAAGCTTCAAGTCTGTGCTGAGAAATGAAACCAGCCTGCACTGCTGAATTAAAACTGAAATACAATCTCTCCTCTCTACCCCAATGAAGAATCACTCTTGGTATTGTATATATTACTTATGTATTATATTATATATAAAGAGAAGTTAATGAATCCTACTGAATCAGTTACATGTGTGTGCTTTCTGCATTTGATTTCTGCAACAAACTCTGACACAGTGAATTAGAGGTGGAGCTCTCGCTTCACAATCAGGAGGCTGTGAATTTGATCCTAGATAGAGGCAGATATTTCTCTCTCTCTGGGCACAATGAGAATATATTTGCTATGAACTCGCCATTGGCGACAGGAAGAGCATCTGGCCAGTAAACACTCAGTTCCATTCAGTTGCCCGAACAACACCCCGCAATGATGTTATACATACACATACACACAATTTTAAATTTTGCACATTTTTAAATTCTAAATCACTTGGAATGAAGACTATGGCCAAGAGACTCTTGGTTTCTCCACACAACTGGCCTTGTCCTGGTTGTTGGATGTCATTGAAAGGTATCACATGTCTGTGACATACTAAAAAAGATTGTAACCCGTCTTTTTGAATGGTGTTGGTGAAATAAAGAATCTTGGATTTCTTTGCAGTCTTCTAAGCCCAGCAAAATCAGGATAATCCATCTGCATATTTGAAGGATACAGTTTTGAAAAAAATTAAGGAGCCCTGGGAGAGAAGTGAAAGAACAGGAAACGTCTCCCATGTGTTGGGAAGAGGGCATTGTATTACCATGTTCTTAATGTTTACAGAAATGCTGACATTTATTTTTTTCTTATTTTTTCTTTCTCAAAAGCTATCCATGATTCTTATGCAATGCAGTTTTAGAAATGAAAAATTATCTATTATACAATTTTCTGCCCACATCACCCCACCAAGAGGGGAGAGTCACAAAGGTATCATCCCTTAGTGGTACAATCAACCCACAGCTGTAAAAGTCTAACAAGAAGGCTCCTAAAAACAAAGGAGATCAAAGCAGTAGTTGCGAATAAACCTGGAGGTCCTGTGCACAACACCACAATCCCTTTTGTCCTCAAATCTTCTCCACGAAGGTCACTTGCAAGGCACAACAGCCCTTACACCTGAAATTTTACAGTTTTTGTCGCTGCCCCTAACTCCCCCAATATATTTGCTATTCATATGGTATCTTTAATTGCTTGCCTCATTCTTGACACAATTGGAACAGACATACTTGATTGCACTGAATTCCTGGAGCTGTTTTAAAAAGATAAACTTTGAACCCCTTCTACTTCTCTTCTCTCATTTTCTCCTTATATGGGGAGCCACAATCTGTAACTATAGTCTGAGTATTCCCATCGCCAAGAAATGCTGGCTGGAGAATTCTGGGACTGAAACTCTTGAGGCAGGCAAGGAAGAAAAAGGCTGAGACTCTGGACGTGACATTTCTATTATCTACTATGATAAAAATGCAAAGAACACTCCCAAAATATTTTCACATAATTGCAAAATTTCTGCAAAAATTAATACAGATAATCCTCATGATCAAACTAATACGTTCCAATTTATTTTCTCCTTCTCATCTAATATCATTACATATTTGCCTACAAAAATCAGGCAAATTCTTTGTAGTCAAATTAAATAGTAATTTCTCAACTGGACTTACAATGGGATATTAAAAATGAAATTTAAGCCTTCTCTACGCTCATCACTTTGGGCCTCAGGTGGATTTTCTTGTGTGCGATAAGGCTGGAATGTTGCCTGAACCACCGGCCACACTCGAGGCACTTAAATGGTTTCTCCCCTGTGTGTATAAGCATATGATTTATAAGGTTACACCTAGTGCTGAAATCTTTCCCACAGTCTGGACACTCGTACGGTTTCTCTCCTGTGTGAGTCCTCTGGTGTGTCACCACGCTGGAATTGTGACTAAAACTTTTCCCACAGTCAGGACATTTAAAAGGTTTTTCTCCTGTGTGAGTCCTCTGGTGTATCACAAGCTGGGAACTCTGAGAGAAACTTTTTCCACAATCACAGCATTCAAAGGGTTTCTCTCCTGTGTGAATCCTCTTGTGGCTACTGAGGTGGGAACGCTTACTGAAGTTTTTCCCACAATCAGGACACTTAAAGGGTTTCTCCCCTGTATGAATCCTCTTATGGCTACTGAGGTAGGAATTCTTACTGAAACTTTTCCCACAATCAGGACATTGAAAGGGTTTCTCTCCTGTATGAATCCTCTGGTGTGTTACCATGTAGTAATTCTGACTAAACCTTTTTCCACAATAAGGACATTCAAAGGGTTTCTCTCCTGTATGAAACCTCTGGTGACTAATAAGGTGGGAATTCTGGCTGAAACATTTCCCACAATCAGGACATTTAAAGGGTTTCTCTCCTGTGTGAATCCTCTGGTGGTCAATGAAGTAGGAATTTCTAGTAAAACTTTTCCCACAATCAGGACATTCAAACGATTTCTTTCCTGTGTGAGTCCTCTGGTGTATCACAAGGCTGGAATTGGTACTGAAACTTTTCCCACAATCAGGACATTCAAAGGGTTTCTCTCCTGTGTGAATTCTCTGGTGTATCACCAGGCTGAAATTCTTACTGAAACGTTTCCCACAAACAGGACATTCAAATGGTTTCTCTCCTGTGTGAGTCCTCTGGTGTATCACAAGGCTGGACCTGGCACTGAAACTTTTCCCACAATCAGGACATTCAAACGGTTTCTCACGTGTGTGAGTTCTCTGGTGTATCGCCAGGCTGGAATTCTGACTGAAACGTTTCCCACAAACAAGACATTCAAAGGGTTTTTCTCCTGTGTGAATCCTCTGGTGTTTTACCAGGCTGGAATTGGTACTGAAACGTTTCTCACAATCAGGACATCCAAAGGGTTTCTCTCCTGTGTGAGTACTCTGGTGTATCACCAGGCTGGAATTCTGACTAAAACTTTTCCCACAAACAGGGCATTCAAAGGGTTTTTCTCCTGTGTGAGTCCTATGATGTTTCACCAGGCTGGAATTGGTACTGAAACTTTTCTCACAATCAGGACATTCAAATCGTTTCTCTCCTGTGTGAGTTCCTTGGTGTGCAACAAGGGGAGAATTCTGACTGAAACTATTCTCACACTCAAGACATTTACAGAGTTTCTCGGCAGTGGGAATGCTCTGGTATGTCACAAGGGTGGAATTGTTACTGAAGCTTTTCCCATAATCAGGACATTCAAACGGTTCCTCCTTGGTGTGAGTCCACATTGCCATGTTTGTAAAAACAAATACCGCATTGGGAGCACTTGTAGGGCTTCTCTCTTGTGTGGGTTCTTCCATGATGCACAATGGAGTTGTTCTGACCAATGTTTGGCTACTTTCAGAATATTTGTATGATTTCTCTTAAGGCTGGATCTTCTCATGCATAATCAGCTGTGATTTTTGTAAGTTGTATCTTTCCCTCAACAGCCACGTCTATGGAGCTTTTCCACAACTAATATTCTTAGGAGGTCAAAAATATGGATGGTTCCTATTTGGTGGTATTTTGTTTCAAGCCGTTTTCCTCCTCCCAGAGCAAGGACTGACACACTGTCTGCTCTACGTGATTTTCCAATTCACCTTTTCTTCCCCAGTAACTTCTAGACATTTCCCTCTTTTGCTGGATGGAAAAATAATCTCCCTTGACTTTTCATGTAAGGTACGCTTGAATTTCACACTCTACTTTTCCCAGCTAGAAATCTCTTCTTAATTTTCTCTTGTTTCTCTCTCACCTGCTGAGGAAGCTGAAGAAAAGTGTGGCTCTCTGAAGGAAATGAAAAATATTTGGATTTCTGGACTGACTTGCTTTTCTGTTTAAGGTTGCTTGTTATCCTCAGTTGTCCAGAGTGCTCGTATTTCTTTCTTCTTTGTCTATATGATTAAGATAAAAGGGTATCTTTAATTGTGCATAAAATGGTTGCAGAAGATGAGGGAAAAACATTTATATTACAATGAAAAAGCAAACATGCCACAATGCTTCAATAAGCTTTTACATTAATCATGATTCATTGATGAGACATGGAAGACTACCCAGATCCAAGTTTGAATATCCATTCAATGATAAAATTCACTTGTTGACTGGGTCAATCACAAATTCTTAGCCGAGCAAAGGGTTGTTTTCAAATACAGTCAAATGAAAAAGAAAGTACACCCTCTTTGATATCTTTGATTTTACTTATCAGGACATAAAAATATAATCCTAACTGAAAATAATAATAGAATTTGAAAGGATCTTAAAAATCTTCTAATCCAGCCCCTGCTCAGTCAGGAGACCCTAAACAAGGGGTCAGCAAACGCCTGGGAGTCGCATGTGGCTCTTTCATCTCTCTGCTGTAGCTCCCTGTTGCCAGAAATTGTGGTGCCAAAATTGCACCACAATTTTGAGAGGAACTTCAGGTTTGGAGGTGGGAACAGAAACTCAACAAACTCTTCCCTTCCTAAGAAGCCTCTCCTATACTATACTCCTCCCTCCCTTAGGCTTATCCACAGAAGCCTCTGCTCTCCTGTCCCCTTGTCTTCCTCAGGTTTGGCCCACAGAAGCCTCTGCTCTCCTATTCCCTTGTCTGCCTCAGGTTTGGCCCACAGAAGCCTCTGCTTTCGAAGGAGGAGCCATGTCGCGATATTACGTGCAGTCTCGATACTCTGAGACCACCATTGATACTTTTGCCGCTGGAGGGTCCATTGAGACTTAAATCTTCCCGTAGAGACGGTAATCAGGAAGACAAAGCCTTGCTGGTCTCAGGGACATTGCAAAATCCCTGATAGACCCAAGGGAAATGCTTCAAGCCAGCAGTAAACAGGCAGCCCCTAGGCTGATGAAATTGGGACGCTCCGGAAGGAAGGAAGTGAAAAGAGAAAGTGAGTCCATCTGGTGAGGTATTTTCTCTATTTTGCTAAAGACTGCCCAAAGAAAGGTTTCTTTAAAGTCAAATTAGATCCTTAAACAAAAGAACTGAGCCGCGAAAATAATCCTAATTGGATCACTGTGGAAAGTGTTTTTTTATTTGTAAATATTTTTTGTGGATTGAAGTTCTCGTAACGTTCTTCATCTCTCCTCTTAAAGTGAACAGATTGGGTTTTTTTTCCTTCTGCTTCTTGTTGCTCTATTTTTTGATTTCTGGATTAAAACCTTCCTTTTTATTTTAACAATTCTTCCTACTACTTGTTATTAAACCACACTAAAAGAAATGGAAAGAACTTTGTTCCCTATAAAAGGTGAAAATTAACTGCCACTCGGAGGTCAGAGACTGGGGTTTTTGAAACAATGTATCTTTCTTCTTTCTTTATTTGACTTCACTAACTTTGTAGCTGAAGGGTTTGCAACGTTTACAGAAACTGGTAAAGAACCAAGGGCAGGAATTGTTTTCACAGGTGCCTCTGAGAACTATTTTGGCAGGGAAAGAAAGAAAAAAAAGAAAGAAAGAAAGAAAGAAAGGAAGGAAGGAAGGAAGGAAGGAAGGAAGGAAGGAAGGAAGGAAGGAAGGGGGAAATAGAACACTTCCCCTTTGAAGAGCATAAAAGAACTTGTGTTCAAGTCATTTTAAAATAAAAAATAAGAGAGACTAGAGTGGCAGTCGCTATTAGTTGTTTTTTCTCTCTCTCTCTCTTCTGTTTTGAAAACATGGATCAATATTTAGATGAGGAAACCTTAAAATTCCAAAATATCTTGGCTGGAATTCAAAATCTATTGCAAGGATATGGGAGAATTGAGAAGAAGTTGGAAAGACTGGTCTTCCTCACAGCAAAAGATGATGGGATTGGAGCCCCAAAAATTAAAGGAGAGAATGAATTTATTATTATTATTATTTTTTAGTCATTTTATTAAGATTTATAGGCCGCCCTTTTCCCTGAGGGGACTCAGGGCGGCTTACAATCACAGGGAAGGGGGTGCAATATCAAACGACAAACAAATGTGAACAAAAGAAAAATAATAAAACACAACTTTCATTCAACAGTCAACACTCGGGCGGGTAAATTGGGAACCTATCCCCAGGCCTGATGGGAGAGCCAGGTCTTGAGGGCTGCGTGGAAGGTCTGGATGGTGGTGAGGGTGCGGATCTCGACGGGGAGGTCGTTCCACAGGGTCGGAGCTGCAACAGAAAAGGCTCTCCTCCGTGTAGTCGCCAGTCGACATTGACTGGCGGATGGGATTCGGAGGAGGCCCAGTCTGTGTGATCTAATCGGTCGGAGGGAGGTAATTGGCAGAAGGCGGTCTCTCAAGTACCCAGATCCTCTACCATGGAGTGCTTTAAAGGTGGTCATCAGTACCCTGAAGCGCACCCGGAGACCGACAGGTAGCCAGTGCAGCTCGCGGAGGATGGGTGTAACGTGGGCGAACCGCGGTGCGCCCACTATCACTCGCGCGGCTGCATTCTGGACTAACTGCAGTCGCCGGATGCACTTCAAGGGCAACCCCATGTAGAGCCCATTGCAGTATTCCAGCCTAGAGATCACAAGGGCTCGAGTGACTGTTCTATATCATGAAGATATAGAAGATAAAGATGAGACAATAGATGAATTTATTAATGGAGCAAATGTGGGTGAAAGTGGAAAGAAAGGAATATGGAAAAGGGAATTTGACGAATTGGAGCTCTACCCCAGATTCTAGGACACAGAAGAAAAAAAAAATACTAATGATGATAGACATAAGAAGAGAAATTTTTTCAGAAGCAAGATTGATAACCAAAGACAAGTTAATTTTAGTAGCAACTGGTGGGCAACGAAATTATCTGAGAGATCCTTCAAGCAACAAAGTGTGGAGAGAAGCCTATAAAAACCTTATAAAGGAGATAAAAAGAAGACTGACTCCACAATTGGCAAGAGAGATAAGACTGTTTTGTTATTGGAAAGATACAGGTTGACAATGAAAGTTGATAATAAAAAATTAGTTGATTTTGGTGATTAATAAGTAGGAATTTGGTAACTCTTAATATTGTTTTAGATTGTTATTAAATGTTTACTCACTAACAATTAATTAACCATAAATAATAATAATGAAATGATAATGGATACAGCGTAATGATATATACATGTATTGGCAATTTAGTAAAAGAAATTTGGATATAAATTGTAAATTGTGTCTTGGGAAAAAGACCTATAAATTTTATCAACAAATTTTCATTTAGATCTTGTTATAAAGGTGTAAGGTTTTTTTGTGGGGAGGGGCTCTGATGAGGCATAAATAGTAAATGATTTTTAGCCAATTATAATATCAAGGAAATGTTAATAGACATTGTTTAACAATATATACATGCTATGGTATTGGCAAAAGTAACTTGGATATAAATCCTAAACAGTGAGTTCAAAGTGCAGAGAGAAGTCTATAAAATAGCAACAGCAGTAGACTTATATACCGCTTCATAGGCCTTTCAGGCCTCTCTAAGCGGTTTACAGAGAGTCAGCATATTGCCCCCAACAATCTGGGTCCTCATTTTACCCACCTCGGAAGGATGGAAGGCTGAGTCAACCCTGAGCCGGTGAGATTTGAACCGCTGACCTGCTGATCTAGTAGTAGCCTGCAGTGCTGCATTTAACCACTGCGCCACCTTGGCTCTTTAAAAACTTTACAAAGGAGATAAAAAGAAGACTTACACCACAATTGGCAAGAGAGATAAGATTTTTTGTTACTGGAAAGATATAGGTTGATAATGAAAGTTGATAATAAAAAATTAGTTCATTTCGGTGACTAATAAGTAGGAATTCTGTAACTCTTGGATTGTTTTAGATTGTTATCAAGTGTTTATTCGCTAACAATTAATTAACTAATAACAATAAGGAAATGATAATGGGTATAGTCTAATGATATATACATGTATGATAATCTAGCAAAAGAAATTTGGATATAAATTACAAATTGTGACGGGAAAAAGACCTATAACATTTTATTAACAAATTTTTATTTAGATATTGTTATAAAGGCGAAAGGGTTTTTCTTTTTTGGGAGGGGTCTGACGAGAGGAGATGTGACATAAATAGCAAATGATTTTTAGCCAATTATAATAATAATAAGGAAATGTTAATGGTCATTGTTTAACAATATATACATGCTATGGTATTGGCAAAAGTAACTTGGATATAAATTTTAATCAGTGAGTTGGAAAAAAAGGTGGGGAAGGCTTAGAAACTTTATTAATTGACTTATTTAAAAGATGCTATAAAGGTGTAATGTTATTGGAGGATTTTTTGAAATAACTAATGAATGCCATTATGTGGTTGTGTCTTTAAGTATGAATGATTTGAGTTAAAAGCATGTTCAAATAATTGTAGTCAAATGAGAATTATGGTACACTGATAATAAGATATACAAAGATTTTTGACTTAAAGTGTACAATCTAATATGAACTATAAGTAATGACTGTGGAAGGAATGCACAAAAGTTATCTGTAACCAATTGACATGCTTTCTACAAGATGTAATGAAGGATGATTCTTTTTTTAGGTGTTTTTGTTCAATTAAAATAAAAAAAATTCAAAAAAGAAAAAAGAAAAAGGTTAGGGAAACAGTCAGTCCTCTAATGGGAGATGATGGCAAGGAAGTGACAGACAGTAGAGACACAGCTACTTAATTCATTACAGTATTTTTCGGAGTATAAGACACACTTTTTTACTCCAAAAAAAGGGTGACAATCTGGGTGCGTCTTATACTCCCAATGTCTTATACTCTGGGCTGTCTGAAAAAGGGGCAGGCAAAGCGGGCACTGCAGAGATCGTGATGGCTGGGAAGGAGAGAGGTTTTGCTTTCAGGGCTTCCGGAAGGGCTTAGGCAGTGGCAGCGATGGGAACAATCTCCTTTTTACTAAAGCTTCCGGACGGGCTTAGATGGTGGCAGTGAGGGGAACAATCTCCTTTTTACGAAAGCTTTTCTCAGAATGCTAGATTGGGAGGTTAAAAACCTAGAACGGGACACAATCAAGCTTGATTCAAAGGTTTTGGCTCCTGAGATCGATCCATCCAAAACGCTGGTATCACGATCTGTGCAGGGCCCGCTTTACCTGCCCTTTCTTGGGCGGTTCCAGGCGGCAGAGATCGCGGTAGTAGCATTTCTGGGGGGCAGCGCACCGATCTCAGGCTGCATTAACTGAGAGATAGAATCAAGATCACATGAAGTACTAATACCATTTTATCAAGAGTAAGACCACACTTAGATAATTGCAGACAGTTTGGTCACCATATCATAACAAAGATGTTGAGACTCTGGAAAGAATTTTAAAAAAAAGAGCAACAAAGAGGATTAGGGCCTTGGAGGCTAAAATATAATTAAGAGGTTGCAGAAATTGGGTATGGCTAGTCTAGTGAAAGGAAGGACTAAGGGTGACATGATAGCCATCTTCCAATACTTGAGGAGTTGCCACAAAAGAGGGAGGGGTGTCAACCTATTCTCCAAAGCCCCTGAAGGCAGGACAAGGAACTGGATGGAAACTCATCAAGGAGAGAAGCAACTTCAAACTAAGGATAAATTTCCTTAGACTAAGAACAGTGAACCAGTGGAAGGGTTTCTCTTCAGAGGTTGTGGGAGCTCCCTCCCTGGTGGCTTTTAATCAGAGACAGGACAGCCATTTGTCTGAAGTGATATTGGGTCTTCTGCTTGATCAGGGCGTCGGAATAGAAGACCTGCAAGGTCCCTCCCAGCTCTGTCACAAACCCTCCAGTGATGGGAGCCCCCACAACCTCTGGAGGGAAGCCATTCCCAAAGAATCCACCTTCACTTGGAAGAGACTTTTCCAATCTTTCCACCGGAAGGAAAATTGCAGCCACCAGTTTCGCAGCGTGCAGCACCACTGGGCTTAAATTCGGGGAGGGAAGGAACCTGCAGCAGCAGCAGCTGAGATGCTTCAGCCCAGTTGCTTCTCCGCTTCCAGGACTCTCCTCCCACCCGCCCTCAACTCACCTTCCAGCTGCTGCTTTGACTCTGGGAAGAGCAGAAAAGCCGCTCTGCACACCACTCTCCTCCCATGAGTGATCCGGAACAGGAAGTTCAGCTGTTCCCAAAGGTGCTTTTTTTCAAAAGGCAACTGGACTTTCTTTCTTCTACTCTTCTCGTCGCTTTCCAACCTTTCTAGCAATTCAGTACTCGATGGTTTTAACTCCTTTAAGCTCAACCACAAATATTATCCGGCTTTCTAGCCACAAGTGTTGCCTGTTTGAGCACCATCTCCAGATAGGAGGCAGAAAAAAAAATCCTTCTCCAGTTCCTACCTAAGGCGTTTGCAACAAGTTTCCACTGATTAAATGTTATCAAGTCGTTTTTTACTTCTAGTAACCGACTTTGCAGCTGAGCCTAGTGAAATAGTGAAATGTGATGTTACTTAACCTTGTGAAGATTAGCTATGTGTTGTCCCTAAAAGTTCATGAAGCTTTTACAGAATTACACAATCAGCTTCCTTAGGAGTGACTCTCAGTGGAGATCAAAACCTCTCTAATACTCCAACACTTTATGACTGATTTTCTGTGGCTTCCAGGATTTTAGGGCATGGCAGCAGCATCAGGCCAGACACTCCAGGGGAGCTTCACTCCTGCTGGCCAGGGCTGCATCCAAGAGCATCAACCACCAAGCTTCATTCTTGGAGGAGGAAATTTTATATCTGCTAAATGCCAGGTGTAAATTCTGTAAATTTGCTTGCACTGAAGTCTCCCATTAGGTCACACAGAGAAACATATGCAGCAGGGCTAGAAAATGGAGCCTAAGACAGAGGGCCTGATTGCCTATATATGGTAGAAGAAATTTCCCCCCTCCCCCAATGTCTATTTATCTTTTTATTGTACAGAGGGTTTTTTTATACATTCTGCTGTTTCTCTCATATTAATTTTAATGTGTCTTAGAGAAAAGCAAAGTTCAGTTTCATCTTTCTGCATCCTGAACGTCTTCTGGATTTTGAGGCCAGAATTTCCTAGCCAGCATCTCCTTTTCACAAAATATCTGTGAGTCATAAGCAGAGTTTCTGAGAGGTCCCAGTAAGTTGCTGAAGCTTCTAAAAAATACATGTTAAAAAAAATATGCACAGAGGTTGTAGCTCAAGAAGAAAAAGCATTGTGGTTTTGAGTCCTGGGTTCTTAGGTTCCTGAACAACCCCTGCTGTGATCTTGTCTTCTTGGAGGTGCCTGCTTGTTACCCTGGTGACAGCAGCACCAAGATGCCTCTTATTCGTTGCAAATTTGCTACATCTTCAAATCCCCATAACTTTAACCTTAAATTGCCTACTATTGACCTCACTCCATTCCTAAGGATTCTGTAAGGGGCGTCCATAAGCGCACCGTTGTGCCTACTGGACCTGTCATATTGTCCCCATTTATTTGTCCCCATTTCATTCATACTCATGTTTATTCTTATACCTATTATCTTGTAAACTATTGACAAATCAAACAAATAAAATAAATAAAAAATAAACTGTCTTGGTGTTGCAGCTGTGAAAAAGACATTATATGGTGCCTTGGACTGTGATTTAATTCTGCATGATATTTGGAACTCTGACATCTGCACTTAATCCTTCATCGTGACATAAACTATTATTATTTTTATACTCGGAACCATACCCATTGCTCTTTCTTGCCTTCTGGGGCTTTGATTCTAAGCATCAGACATCTCCAAGAGAAAAAAAATCACATTCTTTGCAATGAACTCTTGCAACAGCCAGCAAAGCCATAAGCTCTTCCAAGGTCTTCTGTTCCCTATCTTAGTCCGACTTTATTCCCTCGCAAATTCATAACATTTACATGTATATATTGTAATGTTAATGTACTCCATTAGGTATCAATATACATACTATTCCCAATTTCTACTTTTTACGTGTTTTCTAATCTTTAATGAAACAATTGCTATCTTAAGTATTCTATATCTATCCATCACCTCTTGCTCTTTTTAGTATTCTAACTTGTAGGAAGTTATCCCCCACCCCTCTCCTAGAAAAATGAAATCTTCTAGGAAATATTAAAAAGGCAGAATATTATACCTCCCTGGATGAGAAAATGAGAAATATGCTCTTGGAAAGCAGTCCCAACCTTTGTTAACAGCCCCAGAAAGACTGGGCCACCTTATCTAGAACGCAATAGATCTCCATCCTCAGGACATAATAGGATTAGCCCTCTACCCATCTAGCAACAAAACTCACCACATGGAACCTGGGGAGATTGCATCACTCAGCAAGGCTGAGTGTATTTGGGAGTGGCTGACACAGCAAGTTCTGAACCCTTAGATTTTTGTCTGGTTAGAGGGAAATTTATCCAGCATGTCTGTATTGCCTGTATTTTAGATATAGCTGCATACACAAGCACACAGCATTCAGAATTAGACTGAGGTTATCCTCTTCACCTACCTGCACAAAAAGCTCCTCCTAGGTTAGTTTTTGCCCTTTGGCATTAAGGTTCAAGCAGTCATATCTCCCTGCTAATCCCTTGAGGAGGAGGCATCCCCCTTACTTAAAGGGATATCAGAAAAGAGATCTCCAAACCCCCAGCCCTGGCTGTGACTCACAAACGATGCTGCCCAGTAAAGCAGGATATGTTGCACTGGTGGTCTCATGAGTAGGATTCCCAGGGCTCATTGTGTGTAATTCTAACAATACTAAATAGCCTGGATTACGGCTAATCTCAATTTGGAGTCACAAATCCCAAATGCACAAAGGTAAGAGCAGTAACCAACTCTTGGAAATGGGCAGCCTTTAGTTATTTAAAGGAAAGCCATGGCTGTGAAGAATTTGGGACTTTTGCTTGCTTGAAACCTGATTGGAAGCTCACAGAAAGTGATATCAGACCTCTGAAAATAATTTGCATAAAAATGGATACTATACATTTATCTCCAGAACTTTTGTCCTGGCTGTTAGACCTTCATGGTTGAAAGCTTTCCTTTTGGGAGCAACTGAAGGAATCATTCTCAGATGTCTCTAAGAGTTCCTTCCCCTTTGCATCAGAACAATTAAAAGCAGCCTCAGGTGTCTCTGATCTGATCAATTTTTAATCTTTTGCCAATAACATGTGTTCCCCCCCCCTTCATATTTTGGCAAAAAGGAGGGATTGTAAGAAGTTAGCACCCACCCTTTCCCAGAAGAATGAAATATTGTAGGAAATATTAAAAAGGCAGAATATTATACCTGCCTGTATGAGAAAATGAGAAATATGCTCTTGGAAAGCAGTCCCCACCTTTGTTAACAGCCCCAGAAAGACTGGGCAACCTTATTTACAACACAAAAGATCTCCACCCTCAGAATATAATAGGATTAACCCTCTACCCATCTAGCAACAGAGCTCACCACATGGAACGTGGGGAGATTGTATTGCCCTGCAAGGCTCAATAAGCCTGGGACTCAAGACAACCAGTCAGAATACATTTCTTACACAGGAACAGAAAGCTCCAAGGCGGCCCAAGAGCGGATATACATATGTCTCTTTCACAGACACCCATGTGATCATTTTCCCCAGGGCCTCAAACCTTGTGGTCCTGTCCACCATTAAACCATCTTTCCAAGCAGCCTTAAAAGCCCTGAGAGAGGAATGAAAGAAATAGAAGCATTTTCCATGTGTTGGGAAGACAGTTTTACATTATCTTACCCCCACATTCACAGCAATGCTGCCAATACCCATTTCTTTCATTCTCAAAAGCTATTTAAAGAGCAGCACAATGCTTTTTTAGAAATGAAACATTTTCCACCATATAATTTCTTTCTCACTTCTCCAACACCAAGGCTGTTGCAAATTTATCAGCATCTTGGTGCTGCTACCACCAGGGTAACAAGTAGGCACCTCCAAGAAGAAAAAAATCACAGTAGGATGTTGGAAGAAAAATCTATCTGGTTCAGTTCCAAGCCGGGAGAGAAGATCTGGAAATTAATGAGCAGAACCACAGTATGCAGTTCTGGCACAGCTGACAAATTAGAATTAGAATTAGAATTAGAATTAGAATTGATTTTATTTGTAGGCCGCCCTTTTCCCTGAGGGGACTCAGGGCGGCTCACAGAAACCAGGGAAGGGGAAATACAGCACTAAGACGACAACACATAATAAAATAATAAGCAACATGCATACAACATTCGGGCGGGGTAATGGTCCTTATCCCCAGGCCTGACGGGCGAGCCAGTTCTTCAAGGCTATGCGGAAGGCCTGGACGGTGGAGAGGGTACGAATCTCTACGGGGAGCTCGTTCCAAAGGGTCGGGGCCGCTGCTGAGAAGGCCCTCCTCCTTGTAGTTGCCAGCCGACACTGGCTGGCCGATGGAGTACGGAGGAGGCCTAATCTATGAGATCTTATAGGTCGTAGGGAGGTAATTGGCAGAAGGCGGTCTCTCAAGTATCCAGATCCACTGCCATGTAGGGCTTTATGGGTGATCAGTAGCACCTTGAAGCGCATCCGGAGATCGACAGGTAGCCAGCGCAGCTCGCGGAGGATAGGTGTAATGCGGGTGAATCGGGGTGCACCCGCGATCACTCGCGCGGCTGCGTTCTGCACTAGCTGAAGTCGCCGGACGCACCTCAAGGGCAGCCCCATGTAGAGCACGTTGCAGTATTCCAGCCTAGAAATCACGAGGGCCCGAGTGACTGTTGTGAGGGCCTCCCGGTTCAGGTAGGGTCGCAACTGGCGCACCAGGCGTACCTGGGCGAATGCCCCCCTGGTCACAGCCGCCATATGATGGTCGAATGACAGCTGTGGATCCAGGAGGACTCCCAAGTTGCGAACCCTCTCTGAGGGGTGTAAAATTTGACCCCCCAGCCTGAGTGTTGGATTAATGGCCAAATTTTTGGGAGGGAAACACAACAGCCACTCGGTCTTTTCTGGGTTGAGCACAAGCTTGTTAATCCTCATCCAGTCCATGACGGCTTCAAGTCCCCGGTCCATCACGTCAACCGCTTCATTGATTTGGCACGGGGCGGACAGATACAATTGAGTATCGTCCGCGTATTGATGGTATCTAATCCCGTGCCTACGGATGATCTCTCCCAGCGGTTTCATGTAAATGTTAAATAGTAGGGGGGATAAGACCGAACCCTGCGGCACCCCATATTTCAGGGGCCTTGGGGACGATCTCTGCCCTCCCACTAACACCGACTGCGACCTGTCCGAGAGGTAGGAGGAGAACCACCGTAACACGGTGCCTCCCACTCCCACCTCCCGCAGTCTTCGCAGAAGGATACCATGGTCGATGGTATCGAAAGCCGCTGAGAGGTCAAGGAGGACCAGGATGGAGGGATGTCCTTCATCTCTGGCTCTCCAAAGATCATCCATCAATGCGACCAAGGCGGTTTCAGTGCTGTAACCGGGTCTGAAGCCTGACTGGAAGGGGTCTAGGTAGTCTGCTTCCTCCAAGGACCGTTGGAGCTGGAAGGCCACCACCTTCTCAACAACCTTCCCCAGAAAGGGGAGGTTGGAGACCGGGCGGTAGTTGTTAAGGACAGCTGGATCTAGGGATGGCTTCTTCAGAAGGGGTCTCACCACCGCCGCTTTTAGTGTGGCGGGGAAGTTCCCCTCCCGAAGAGAGGCGGTTACAACCGCCTGGATCCAGCCTCGTGTCACCTCACTGCAGTTAGAAACCAGCCATGAGGGACACGGATCCAGAGCACAGGTGGAGGAACTCACAGCTCTCATGGCCTTGTCCACATCCCCGGGGGTAACCTCCTGAAACTCAACCCAGAGCTGTTGAACTTGATCCCCCTGAGTCTCGGCTGGAACTGCGGGTGTGGAGTCCAAGTCCGTCCGAAACCGAGCAATTTTGTCCGCTAAGAATTGGGCATATTCTTCAGCTCTGCCCTGCAAGGGTTCCCCCGCCTCCCTTTTGTTCAATAGGGAGCGGGTTATCCTAAACAGGGCGGCTGGACGGGACTCAGCGGATGCGACCAGGGAGGCTATGTGCGATCTTTTGGCTGCCCTAAGTGCCCTAGTATATTCCCTGGTGCAGGTGGTTACCATTGCTCGGTTCGCTGCGGACTTATCGGACCTCCAACGGTGCTCTAGGCATCTCCTCCGGCGCTTCATCTCCCGGAGCTCCTCGGTAAACCAAGGAGGTCTCCGGGATCCGCCGCCTCGGAGGGGCCGCAGTGGCGCAATCCGGTCGAGGGCCTCTGACGCTGCCGAATGCCACGCAGCAGCCAGAGTCTCTACCGGACTGTGGGCGAAAGTATCAGGAATAACCCCAAGCTCTGTCTGGAACCTTACTGGCTCCATAAGACGCCTGGGGCGGAACCATCTGGTCGGTTCCTCCTCCCTACAGTGGGGGTTTGGCCTCCGGAAGTCGAGCCTCAGTAGGCAATGGTCTGACCACGACAGGGGTATGATGTCACTCCCCCTCAGACCAAGATCACACATCCACTGCTCCGAGAGAAATACGAGGTCAAGCATGTGTCCCGCTGAATGGGTTGGGCCTCGGATTACTTGAGTCAAGCCCATGGCTGTCATGGAAGCCATGAACTCCTGCGCCCCATCAGAGTTTTCACCGAGCGACGGCAAATTAAAGTCCCCCAGGACCATCAACCTAGGGAACTCAATCGCCAGCTCGGCTACCGACTCGAGGAGCGAGGGGAGGGCCGCTGCAACGCTGTTGGGAGGCAGGTACGTTAGCAGCAAACCCACTTGACCCTTGAGGTCCAACTTTAACAGCAAAGACTCACACCCGACAATCTCCGGAGCAGGGACCCTACGAGGAACTAACGACTCCCGGATAACCGCGGCCACACCCCCACCCCTTCCCTGGGCTCTCGGCTGATGCAGCACCTGAAATCCTTCTGGGCACAGCTCTACAAGGGGGACTCCTCCCTCTGGGCCCAGCCAGGTCTCAGTAATACATGCCAGGTCTGCCCTCTCGTCTAAAATTAAGTCCCGGACGAGAGGTGCTTTATGTACAACAGACCTGGCATTTAGCGACAACAGCCTGAGACCAGGGTCCTGATTACTTGCGCCATCTGGTCTTGGAGTGGGACTCCTAGGGCCGGAAGGAGGGATCTCTGTGACGTAGCGAACCCTCCTTCCCCGGTAATGGCCAGCCCTAAAGTCCCCGCCGTATCTGCCCCTCCCTGTTACGACCGCAATACCCCGACCCTCTCCCGTGTCTCTGGTCCCCTCAACCACCCCCGTGGCCCCCGCAACTCCCGGCAGGTCCTCCGAATCACACATACTCATACACTCCCGCAAGCAGTCCCCACGTAAGATTAAAACACAGAAAATTTACAACAATATGAATATAAAAAGTGGGACATTCATTCATCTCATGCAAATCTCATGCATATCCCATACAAAGAAAGAAGAAAAAGATGAAAGAAAAGCAAGAAATTACAAGAATTGCGCAGTTGTTTAAAATTTCAGGTGCGGGTTCAGCTGGCGAATTAGCTGTTAATGTTCAAAATTAAAATGGCTAGGGGCCGATTACAGTTCGAATAAAATATACGGGGGAGAGTCTTGTTACCCCTCTTTTCTTTCGTGGAGCTGCTGGTCAAAAGGTCCTGTGGGGGATCGGTATAATCACACAATATTGTCACCGTCTGTCCACCCACAGCCCAGGTCCAAACTTTCTTTTTGGGAGTAAAGCCAATATAATGGTGGTGGTAACAGTCTGATGGTAGTCTGGTGGTGGTAACAGTCTGGTGATGGTAACAGTCTAGGTCAAGAAACACCGGGTCACAAGCTCTGAATGTATGGGCAGGGGAAGTCAAGCAGTCAAAGTCCAGAGTGGCAGGCAACCAGTATCGATTCAAAGAATAACGTTGGAACCAATGATGGTAGAAAAGGCAGCGTTGGAAAAGGAAAAGGGGGCAGTGTCGGTAAAAACAGCAGTACTGGTGGGGGGGGCTATATTGCTGACAAAGAACAGCGATGGTCACGAAGTCAGTGTTGATAGAACGAGCAGCATTGGTGAGAGAAACAGCTCTGTTAGAAAAGGTGGCATCGATGGAAAAGCCAAGCCAAGTATAAGGGGGGGGGCCTCCGGAAAAGGCTCCGGCCACGGCGCACATAGCCAGCCGCCCGGTTCGCCCAATCCGAAAAAGAGCCCAATCCTCCAGGTCTAAATAATGGCAGTCGCTAATCAGCGCGATTAGTACAGTCGCTGTAGGCTCACCACGTTGGACAGATTTTAAGAAGAGGGTTAGAGAACCCCACAGCTGCTGGAGCCGCCGCAAGACGCTTTCGCTCGCCTCCGCCCCCACTATAAGGCCGCCGCTCCCGCTGCCGAGGCCGCCACGCCACGCCGGAGAGTCCGAAGCCCCGAGCCGACGAGAGACACCGGTTTCTCTCAGCCGTTGGCTCGCACACGTCCCCCGAATCTCCATCCTCCTGGGGGACCTTCCCAAAAGCAGCAAGCAATCGGTCCCACAAGCTCCCGGGCGCTTTTTCGCTAGGTCGGCTAACGCGGAAAAGCCCCGGCCGCCATTCCGGATCTCCGCACATGCGCATTAAGTCCGCACATGCGCATTAATGCGCATAATTAGCTTGATGAGTGCAAGGATTTTTATACACTTTACAGTATTTGGTAATTTTTATGTCTCCTTTGTGTGCTTTTATTATTTGATTATTTTTACTTGTTTCGCAAAGGCTCATGATGGGACTTAATTATCACTTCCTTGGCCCTAATCCTGTCAAATATATGTGATTGATTTTATCCTGTTATCTATTCCCTCTAGCCTTCCTTCTTTAATGGGCCGGTATTGTTTCCATTTTTTTCAATGCATGAGGTTAAGGCATGGGTCCTCAAACTACGGCCTGCAGACCGCATGTGGCCCGCTGAAGCCATTAATCCAGCCCACGCAGGACCACGAGGTTGGCCCGCCCACACTGCCCTGCCCACCCTTCAGCCAAGTGCAGGACTTACCTTCGGGAGCTCTGCGGGTTGGAACTGAAAGGTAAGGCCAACAATTTTGGTCTGCAGAATGCTTCTGGATGTGGTGTGTGTATGAAAGAAGCCCCCAAAATGGGTGAAAATCACCAGGTTTTGGCTAAAAAATGAGTTATTTTGGCCTGCAGAATGCTTCTGGAGCTCTAGAGGGTGAAAAACTGGGTGCATAGAGGCCCAGGAGGCCATAAAAAGGGCAAAAACAGCCCATTTTTCATTCTCTCCACCTCCAGAAGATACATAGCAATAGCAATAGCAGTTAGACTTATATACCGCTTCATAGGGCTTTCAGCCCTCTCTAAGCGGTTTACAGAGTCAGCATATTGCCCCCAACAATCCGGGTCCTCATTTTACCCACCTCAGAAGGATGGAAGGCTGAGTCAACCCTGAGCCGGTGAGATTTGAACAGCTGAACTGCAGAACTGCAGTCAGCTGAAGTAGCCTGCAGTGCTGCATTTAACCACTGCACCACCTCGGCTCTTGAGAGAGATAGACAGAGAAAGAGACACATAGGGAAAGAGAGAGAGACAAAAAGCGAGGGAGATAGAGTGATAGAAACAAGAAAATGGGGAACATTAGTGTAGACCTTTTATATAACAAAATGAAAGTAATAACAAGAGAAAATGTGGACAAATTGAATGAGACTATAAATTAATATGTATGCATTATTATTAGAAATATATAAGCACATTGAACGCAAGGGTTATGTTTAACCTGATTAGTTGTATTTGTATTAGAATGTATGACACTCAGGTGCCACACTGTACAGACATTGTTTTAATGTTTTGATCTAAAAAAATAAAACTTAAAAAGAGAGAGAGAGAGAGAGAGAGAATAAGACAGAAAGAAAGGGAGAGGAGAGAGAAAAAGAGAGAAAATAAAGACACACACATATAGAGATAGAGACAGGAGGAGAGAGGAGAGAGAGGGAGAGAGAGAGATGTGGATTGTAAGTTCCTTGCGGCTCAGAAGAATTGCTGCAAAACTGAGTTTCCTGAAGTGGACCACTAGACTCCTGAACAATTGAAAAATGATCTAGTAAAAAGAAAAGGCAACAGAAAGAGCAACATGCAAACAAAAGCTAATAAAACACCCACAGGAACAAAACAAATTGAAAGTTTAATTTTTGTGCATTGTTCAAAGGACGGTTGAATTGGCCATGCCCATCTAGTCACATGACCACCTAGTCACGCCCAGCTGGTCCAGCCCTCCCAACAGTCTGAGGGACCATAAATTGGTCCCATTTTAAAAAGTTTCAGGGCCCCTGGGTTAAGGTCATGTCCTGTCCTTAATCCCATCACCTGGAGATGAGGGTATTTTCTTTGTGAATAGACTGGCCCAGGATTTCTTAATGAGCATCTGCTGTAGGCTATTAGGGAAGATTGGGAGCCGCTTTCTGCCTCTAAGAATGTGTTTCTCCTTTTCTACCTTTTTTAATATTCCCCCAAATATTTCATTCTCGGGAGGGGGGGTTCCCACAATTCCCCCCTTGTGGGCTATATCTATTTACATATATTGGTCAACCTACACACTATTAGAATGGTCTCTGTACTTTCTGTATACCTGGCACACCACAAGGGATATTTGCCTGGCATCCTTACTTGGGGTCTATTGAAATGGGAGGTGATTTTGCAGGCCACTGAGACAAAGGGAAGTACACTGGTGGAGGCAGCAGAGGACTCTCATGATGATTATGACAGTGGCCCCAAAAGGAGAGTTTTCAACCCATGATCTCTAGCAGCCATGTCAGAAATTTTGTTAAGAAGGAAAAAAAAACATATAGTGGGCAATTTTCTGTGCCAATTCTTTTTAGATATCTGATGTCACTTTCTAGGAGCTTTCAGTCAGGTTTGAAGCAAGCACATATCCGAAAATTGTTTGCAGCCATGATTCTGCCTTAATAGATAATCAAAGGCTGCTCATTTCCAAGGATTGCTTCCTGAACCTGCCTTTGTTTATTGCATCCAGGATTTGTGAGGCCAAATTTGGATTAACCAGTGTACAAGCCAGACTATGAATATTTTTGAAGTTCCGCACAAGGAGCCCTGGGACTAATGCAGTGGAAAACCAGTGCAACATATTCTGCTTCACTGGGCAACTGGGCACCATCATTTGTGAGTCACAATCAGGACTAAAGCTTTTCCCACAGTCAGGACATTCAAAGAGTTTCTCTCCTGTGTGAGTCCTCTGGTGTCTCACCAGGTGGGAATTCTGACTGAAACCTCTCCCACAATCAGGACATTCAAAGGGTTTCTCTCTTGTGTGTGTCCTCTGTCTTACCAGATTATTATTATCACTACAGCTTTTCCCACAAATACGACATTCAAAGGGTTTGTCCCCTGTGTGAGTCCTCTGATGTGTCACCAGGCTGGAACTCCGACTAAAACATTTCCCACAATCAGGACATTCAAAGGCTTTCTCTCCTGTGTGAATCCTCTAGTGTCTCACAGGCTGGAATTCTGACTGAAACTTTTCCTACAGATCAGACATTCAAAGAGTTTCTCTCCTGTGTGAGTCCTCTGGTGGGTCACCAGCCTGGAATTATCACTAAAACTTTTCCCACAAATAGGACATTCAAAAGGTTTCTCCCCTGGGTGAGCCCTCTGGTGTTTCACCAAATTGGAATTATTACTAAAGCTTTTCCCACAGATAGGACATTCAAAGAGTTTCTCTCCTGTGTGAGTCCTCTGGTGGATCACCAGCCTGGAATTATCACTAAAACCTTTCACACAAATAGGACATTCAAATGGTTTCTGTTATGTGTGAGTCCTCTGGTGTTTCACAAGATTGGAATTATTACTAAATCTTTTCCCACAGTCAGGACATTCAAAGGGTTTCTCACCTGTATGAGTCCTCTGGTGTCTCACCAGATTAGAATTATCACTACAGCTTCTCCTACATATAGGACATTCAAAGGGTTTCTCTCCTGTGTGAGTCCACTGGTGTTTCACCAGGTGGGAATTCTGACTGAAACCTCTCCCACAATCAGGACATTCAAAGGGTTTCTCTCCTGTGTGTGTCCTCTGATGTCTTACCAGATTATTGTTATCACTACAGCTTTTCCCACAGATAGGACATTCAAAGGGTTTCTCCCCTGTGTGAGTCCTCTGGTGGGTCACCAGGCTGGATCTCCGACTAAAACATTTCCCACAATCAGGACATTCAAAGGGCCTTTCTCCTGTGTGAATCCTTTGGTGACTAATCAACCTGGAATTCCGACTGAAACCTTTCCCACAATAAGGACATTCAAAGGGTTTCTCTCCTGTGTGAGTCCTCTGGTGTGTCACCAGATGGGAATTCTGACTGTAACGTTTCCCACAGTCAGGACATTCAAAGAGTTTCTCTCCTGTGTGAATCCACTGATGTGTTATCAGGCTGGAACTCAGATTAAAACCTTTCCCACAATCACGACATTCAAAGGGTTTCTCTCCTGTGTGAGTCCTCTGGTGTTTCACTAGGTGGGAATTCTGACTGAAACCTCTCCCACAATCAGAACATTCAAAGGGTTTCTCTCCTGTGTGAGTCCTCTGGTGTGTCACCAGATTAGAAATATCACTACAGCTTTTCCCACAGATAGGACATTCAAAGGGTTTCTCTCCTGTGTGAGTTCGCTGGTGTGTTACCAGGCTGGATCTCCGACTAAAACATTTCCCACAATCAGGACAATTAAAGGGCCTTTCTCCTGTGTGAATCCTTTGGTGACTAATCAACCTGGAATTCTGACTGAAACCTTTCCCACAGTAAGGACATTCAAAGGGTTTCTCTCCTGTGTGAGTCCTCTGGTGTGTCACCAGATGGGAATTCTGACTGTAATGTTTCCCACAGTCAGGACATTCAAAGGGTTTCTCTCCTGTGTGAGTCCTCTGGTGTATTACCAGATGAGAATTCTGACTAAAACATTTCCCACAATCAGGACATTCAAAGGGTTTCTCTCCTGTGTGAGTCCTCAGGTGTGTCACCAGGCTGAAATTCAGACTAAAACTTTTCCCACAATCAGGACATTCAAAGGGTTTCTCTCCTGTGTGAGTCATCTGGTGTGTCACCAGATTGGAATGATTACTAAAGCTTTTCCCACAGATAGGACATTCGAAGGGTTTCTCTCCTGTATGAGCCCTCTGGTGTATCACCAGGTGGGCGTTTCGACTGAAACTTTTCCCACAGACAGGACATTCAAAGGGTTTCTCTCTTCTGTGAGTCTTCCGGTGTTTCACCATGCTAGAATTATCACTAAAGCTTTTCCCACAGTCAGGACATTCAAAGGGTTTCTCTCCTGTGTGCATGGTCTTATGTCTCAAGAGGTGGGAATTTCTAATGAAACTTTTCCCACAATCTCTACACTTATAAGGTTTCTCCATGGAGTGAATCCTCTGATGTGTTACCAGGTGGGAATTACAATTGAAACTTCCCCCAAAGTCTGGACATTGAATGGCTTTTTCTCCTTTACGATTCCTCTGGTGTTTCACAAATTGGAATCAGAACTGAAAGTTTTCCAACAATCAGGACCTTCAAAGCATTTCTCTCCTATGGGAGTCTTCTGGTGTATCACCAGAACTGTGACTTTCCCATAATCAGGACATTCAAAGGTTTTTTCTTGTGTGTGAGTTCTCTGGTGTCTTTTGAGATGGAAATTTCTAATGACGTTTTCCCCACAATCTAGATACTCATAGAGTTTCTCCATGGAGTCAATCTATTGATGTACCACTAGACCTAAATTGTGACTAATTTTTTCCCCACAATTAGGACATTCAAAGGGTTTCTCTTTTGTGGGAGTCCTCAGGTGCTTCACCAGGAAGGGATTCTCACTGAACCTTTTCCCACTGAAAGGATGTTAAAATGGTTTTATTCCTTTGTGTGCATCCTTTAGTATCTCAAGACCTGGGAATTTCTAATGAGACTTTCACACAATCTGCACAGTCATATGTTTTCTCCCTCCTGTGAGTTATCTGATATAGCACCATGTTGCCAGGCTCACTAAAGCATTTACCGCATTGGGAGCACTTTTGTGGCTTCCCTCTTTTGTGGAGGTGCTTCCATGAACAACAAGGGAGCATTTGTGACCATAGTTTTTGCCACATTCAGGTAATTTGTCAGCTTTCCATCTCCTCTTGTGAATAATCAGCTGTGATTTGCAATGTGTGCTTTTCCCACAATAGACAAATTTATGAAGCTTTTGCACCACTGATATTCTTGAGGAGGTAAAAAATATGGACAATGCCTTGTTTAAGGGTGCTTTCATTCAAGCCGTTTTCTTCCTCATAGGGAGAGGCCTGCATTCCTGTCTCTTCTACATGGCTTTACTATTGATCTTTTCCTCCCAACAGACTTCCAGATATTTCCCTCTTTTGCTGAATTATGAATAATCTCCCTTCCCCTCTCATTTAATTCATTCTTGAGTTCTACATAATCTGCTTATTCTTTCTTAATTTTCTCTCTTTCGTCAAAAAGCTGCTGGAGGAGGAGGAGGAGATTTGTATGGTTTTCTGCAGGAAATGGAAAATATTTTGATTTTTGGCCTGATTTTCTTCCCTTTTCAACACTGATTGTTGTTTACAGTTGTCCAGAGGGCTCTTATTGCCATCCTGTTCACCTGTAAGATACAAAGAAAAATGTAACATTAATTGTTTATAAAATGGTTAGAGATGAGGTGAAAAAAGAAGAAAAGTATACACCACTTTTGCTCATGGAAGTCCTCAGCCACAAATAAGGGCAGAAAATACTGTCTACAACCCCTCTGGTGACTTCCTTGTTCAAATAGTCCTCAGTTAACCACAATTGGAATTGATATTTGTGTCACTAAGCAGCTCTATCATTAAGCATCATGTCACATGACAATGCCAACTTACATCTGTTGTTCCTCTGTAGTTTTTAAACTAATTACTGTGGGTTGTTAAAGGCAATTTCATATGACGGCGACTTGCAATTTCCTGCCAGTACATCCACTGATTTTGCTTGTCAGAAGCTAGCTGGGAAGGTCACAAATGGGGATCATGAGTGTGGGATGCCGCTGCCATCATAAATATGAAACTATTAGCAGAACCCGAATTGGTGCAACTCCTTTTCCTGCATCTTCAAAACCACAGTCACTGCTGACATGCGGTCACGGAACAAGTGCTGGGATTACCAAAAATTTTGTGGACAAGGTGCAGGACTGCTTCTACTCTGCCATAGTAACTTTGAAGGCTCAGGGAAGAAGTGGTAAGTGAGGACTCCCTGTGCAACCAAAGATGGATTAAGCACAATTGAACCTGGCTAATACATGGATGGGACAGGAAATACAATACTTATTGGCAAGACATGGAAGTAAAAAAACTTGTAAATTTTATTCTTCTGTCATTTTCAATACCCGTGTGGATTACAAACTATATTAAGAGGGCAACCTCAAGATATAATGGGAGACTTTAACTGCCCTGATATCAACTGGGAGACAAAGTCTACAGCAAGTAGGAAATTGAATAGATTCCTAACCAACTTAGCTGACAAGTTTGTCATCCAAAAAGTAGAGGAGGGAACTAGAGGAAAAACTATACTTGACCTAATTCTTACTAATAGAGAAGCGATAAGAGTAGAAGTTGTTAGAACCTTGGGCGAGTGACCACGTGTTACTGGAATTCAATATAATGCAAACACAAGCAATAGAATATAATCCAAAAAGTGTCTTAAAGTTTAGAAGAGCTGATTTTAAGAAATTTAGAGCCTAAGCAAAATTTTATGGATAAAAATCCTAAAGGAGAAAAAAATGCAAGGAATGTGGGAAATACTGGAAAATCTATATATATAAAAGCAAAATACTATTGATGCATTATCACAAAATCTCCAGAACCTTAAAGCCTACAAACCTAATTTTTTCACGTATGTTCCTCTTGGCTTCTAGGTGCTGACTAAGAAAAGATTTTTTGAAATGACCATCAGAGCATTATTATTTCCTATATTATTATTAACATGCCATCATGCTAACTAGTTCTACTCCCTCCCCTAATCAGAAAAGAAATCTGTTCCAAATGCAAAACACAAGGAGAGAGGAGGTTCAGTTTCATTTTACTTTCACAGCAGGAAGAAGCTGTACTACAGAACAGTTGTGCTAACTAATAGCCATGCTCCTTCCTGTCTTCTTGCTCACACAGCAAATACTGTTTCACTTTCAAACTAGCCTCTGATGCTAAAGAGTTTTACTCCCCCTCCCCACCTCAAAAGAGGAGTTTCACTTTCACAGCAGCAAGCAGCTTTACTACAGAACAGTTGAGCTTAGCCACGTCCAGGCTCCTTCCTCTCTCCTTCTTGCTCACACAGCAAATACTCTTTGAGTTCCCAACACCCCTCAACTCTCTCACACACTGACAGGATGCTAGCAGGATGAATATTAAGTCCAAGGCATTGATCTCATTTATGACTGATTAGCATTGGGGGTTATTAGATGTGTGCTTTTTTACAGGCTTTCTCCTGACTTGGGGATGAGTTTGACGATACTTATGTGCAACTTCCCTTACTTGTGTTTTCCTAATTGTATTTGTAAATCTTTTTCTGCATTTTGCCTCTTTTCCCTTTAACTGGTATTACACTAGAAGGAACAGATTCTTCTGAACTGAGGAGGAGAATAAGGGGAGGCGAATCTGCCTCTGCCTACCAGCATCCATTAGTGTTCATCTGGCTAGCGTCCTGTCAGTGTGTGAGAGAGTTGAGGGGTGTTTGGAAACTCAAAGAGTATTTGCTGTGTGAGCAAGAAGGAGACAGGAAGGAGCCTGGACATGGTTTAGCTCAACTGTTCTGTAGTAAAGCTGCTTGCTGCTGTGAAAGTGAAACTCCTCTTTTGGGGTGGGGAGGGGGAGTAGAACTCCTTAGCATCAGAGGGCTACTTTGAAAGTGAAACAGTATTTGCTGTGTGAGCAAGGAGACAGGAAGGGGCCTGCTATTGGTTAGCTCAACTGTTCTGTAGTACAGCTGCTTCCTGCTGTGAAAGTAAAACCGAAACTGAATCTCCTCTGCTCTGCTTGTGTTTTGTATTTGGAACAGATTTCTTTTCTGATTAGGAGGGGGAGTAGAACTAGTTAGCATGATAGCATGTTAATAACAATATAGGAAATAATAATGCTCTGATGGTCATTTTGAAAAACGTTTTTTTAGTCAGCACCTAGAAGCCAAGAGGAACATATGTGGAAAACTTAGATTTGTAGGCTTTAAGGTTCTGGAGATTTTGTGATAATGCATGAGTGGCATTTTGCTTTTATATATATATAGATTTTCCAATATTTCCCACAATCCTTGCATTGTTTTCTCCTAGGGATTTTTATCCATGAAATTTTGCTTAGGCTATGAATTTCTTAAAATCAACTCTTCTGTTGGATTATATTCTATTGCAGAGGTGGGTTCCTACCAGTTCACACCTATTCAGTAGAACCGGTTCGTCAAATCTACTGAACCAGTTAGAAGAGGTTCAACCAGTGGACCCGGAAAACAGGCCACACCCACAGAAGAGGTTCCAAAATTTTTTGAAACCCAACACTGGTGGTGTGTAATGTCCCACAGTTATCTATGCATTAATAATGATCTAGTAATATTTCCTTATACATTTTAGGGACCTTTCCTTACATAATTGGTATTTTCTTTCATACTTTTGGATTTCTAATTTCTGTTTCCGTTAGTTGGCAATTGCTAAAACCAATCCCACATGAATAAGTATTCTTGATTTTAATTGTCAATTTATTTATTCCTGCACATTGTAATATTTATTCATTTATATATCTCTTTTTTTCCATTGTTGTGCAAACACAATTCCAGCGCTGCAGAGATCGTGATGGCTGGGAAGGAGAGAGGTTTCGCTTTCAGGGCTTCCGGAAGGGCTTAGGCGGTGGCAGCGATGGGAACGATCTCCTTTTTACGAAAGCTTTTCTCATAACGCTAGATCGGGAAGTTAAAAAACCTAAATGGGACACAATCAGGTTTGGTTCAAAGGTTTTGGCTCCTGAGATTGATCCATCCAAAACACTGGTACCACGATCTCTGCAGGGCCCGCTTTACCTGCCCCTTCTCGGGTGGTTCAAGGCGGCAGAGATCGCGGTAATAGCATTCCTGGGTGGCAGCCCACCAATCTCAGGCTGCATTAACAGAGAGATAGAATCAAGATCATGTCAAGTACTAGTATCACTTTATGAAGAGTAAGACCACACGTAGACAATTGCAGACAGTTTGGTCACCATAGCATAAAAAAGTTATTGAGACTCTGGAAAGAATGCAGAAAAGAGCAACAAAGAGGATTAGGGGCCTGGAGGCTAAAATATAATTAAGGGGTTGCAGGAATTAGGTATGTCCAGTCTAGTGAAAGGAAGGACTAGGGGAGACATGATAGCCATCTTCCAATACTTGAGGAGTTGCCACAAAAGAGGGAGGGGTGTCAACCTATTCTCCAAAGCCCCTGAAGGCAGGACAATGAACTGGATGGAAACTCATCAAGGAGAGAAGCAACTTAGAACTAAGGAGAAACTTCCTGACACTAAGAACAGTGAACCAGTGGAAGGTTTTCCCTTCAGAGGTTGTGGGGGCTCCATCCCTGGTGGCTTTTAATCAGAGACAGGACAGCCATTTGTCTGAAATGATATTGGTTCTCCTGCTTGATCAGGGCGTCTGAATACGTCACAAACCCTCCAGTGATGGGAGCACCCACAACCTCTGGAGGGAAGCCATTCCCAAAGAATCCACCTCAACTTGGAAGAGACTTTTCCAATCTTCCCACCAGAAGGAAAATTGCAGCCACCAGTTTCACAGCGTGCAGCCCCAGTGGGCTTAAATTCGGGGAGGGAAGGAACTTGCAGCAGCAGCAGCAGCTGAGATGCTTCAGCCCAGTTGCTTCTCTGCTTCCAGGACTCTCCTCCCACCTGCCCTCAACTCACCTTCCAGCTGCTGCTTCGACACTGGGAAGAGCACAAAAGCCGCTCTGCACACCACTCTCCTCATCTGATCCGGAACAGGAAGTTCAGCTGTTCCCAAATGTGCTTTTTTCAAACGGCAATTCGACTTTCTTTCTTCTACTCTTCTCGTCGCTTTCTAACCTTTCTAGCAAGTCAGTACTCAATGGTTTTAACTCCTTTAACCTCAACCACAAGTATTGTCCACTTTCTAGGCACAAGTGTTGCCTGTTTGAGCACCATCTCCAGATAGGAGGCAGGAAAAAAATTCCTTCTCCAGTTCCTACCTAAGGCGTTTGCAAGAAGTTTCCACTGATTAAATGTTATCAAGTCGTTTTTTACTTCTAGCAACCGACTTTGCAGCTGAGCCTAGTGAAATAGTGAAATGTGATGTTACTTAACCTTGTGAAGATTAGCTATGTGTTGTCCCTAAAAGTTCATGAAGCTTTTACAGAATTACACAATCAGCTTCCTTAGGAGTGACTCTCAGTGGAGATCAAAACCTCTCTAATACTCCAACACTTTATGACTGATTTTCTGTGGCTTCCAGGATTTTAGGGCATGGCAGCAGCATCAGGCCAGACACTCCAGCGGAGCTTCACTACTGCAGGCCAGGGCTGCATCCAAGAGCATCAACCACCAAGCTTCATTCTTGGAGGAGAAAATTTTATATCTGCTAAATGCCATGTATACATTCTGTAAATTTACTTGCACTGAAGTCTCCCATTAGGTCACACAGAGAAACATATGCAGCAGGGCCTAGAAAATGTAGCCCAAGAAAGAGGACCTGATTGCCTATACATGGCAGAAGAAAATTTTCCCCTCCCCCAATGTCTATTTATCTTTTTATTGTATAGAGGGTTTGTTTTTATATATTCTGCTATTTCTCTCATGTTAATTTTAATGTGTCTTAGAGAAAAGCAAAGTTCAGTTTCATCTTTCTGCATCCTGAATGTCTTCCGGGTTTTGAGGCCAGAATTTCCTAGCCAGCATCTCCTTTGCACAAAATATCTGTGAGTCATAAGCAGAGTTTCTGAGAGGTCCCAGTAAGTTGCTGAAGCTTCTAAAAAATACATGGTAAAAATATGCACAGAGGTTGTAGCTCAAGAAGAAAAAGCATTGTGGTTTTGAGTCCTGGGTTCTTAGGTTCCTGAACAACCCCTGCTGTGATCTTGTCTTCTTGGAGGTGCCTGCTTGTTACCCTGGTGGCAGCAGCACCAAGATGCCTCTTATTCGTTGCAAATTTGCTACATCTTCAAATCCCCTTAACTTTAACCTTAAATTGCCTACTATTGACCTCCCTTCATTCCTAAGGGTTCTGTAAGGGATGTGCATAAGCACACCATTGTGCTTACTGAACCTGTCCTACTGTCCCCATTTATTTGTACCCATTTCATTCATACTCATGTTTATTCTTATACCTATATATAGTAATGTTAATGTATAACTGGGCAGCGGCCAACGGAGGGATTGACCTCCCCACTGGTTCTAGTCTCCCCTGCAATGCCCCAACAGGTTCTTATCCCACCTTCCTACAGAGAAAAGTTCTCAACAATGGAAGAAGGGATTACCAAGAGGGAAGCTACAGAATGTATAGCGGAACAATGTGATGAGGCAGTTCCTAAATCCAGAGATGTAACTAAGTTAAGAATTATAGACCTATTTCTCTGCTAAACTCAGACTATAAAATATTTGCCTCAATATTGGCAGAACGACTCAAAAAATATTTTAACAATTTTATTCAAAATGGGTTTCTACCAAAGAGACAAATCAAAGATAATATGAGAATAATTCTGGACACTTTGGAATATTATGAGGCACATCCTGAAAAACAAATGGCTGTGATGTTCTTAGATGCACAGAAAGCCTTTGACAATGTGAACTGGTGATTTATGTTGTTACAGCTGGAACAGATGGGCTTTGGTAAGAAATTCACCCAAGCTATACAAACTATATACCACAAACAAACAGCAAATATAATGATAAATGGAGAACTGACAGACTTATTGAAATAAAGAAAGGGACGAGACAAGGTTGTCCACTATCGCCTTTGTTTGTCCACTATTGTCTCTGTTGTTTGTCTTAACATTAGAAGTCCTAAATAGAAACATTAGAGAAGAAAAAGACATAAAAGGAATGAAAATTAAAAAGAATACAAATTGCAGGCATTTGCAGATGACCTGGTCTTCATCTTAGAGGACCCACTAGAAACTGCACCTAAATTGATAAGAAAAAATAGAGGAATATGAAAAAATAGCAGGTTTGAAAATAAATAAAGACAAAATGAAGATTTTGACAAAGAACATGTTATTAAGACAAAAGGAAGAATTTGGGAAGCTTTGAAGATCCAAGTCACGAATAAGGTCAAGTATTTGAGGTTATATTTGATAGCAAGATGTAGTACACTTAAAGAGAACAATTACCATAAACTCAAACAACAGATTGCGACAGATTTGCCAAAATGGGAAAATTTACAACTATCAATAATAGAGAGAATATCAACAATCAAGATGAATATGCTACCCAGGATTTTATATTTGTTCCAGACAATTCCAATTAGATTAGGGAAAGATTATTTTGACGATTTAAATAAAATAGTGTTGAAATATATTTGGCAGGGAATGAAAGAGAGAATAAAATTAAAATTGTTACAAGATACTAGAATAAGGAGGATTTGTCTATCTATCTGGGAGTTATATTATCAGGCAACAAGTTTGATGTGGGTTAAGGAATGGATAACATCAAGATATTCTAGATTATTGACTGTAGAAGGACATGATTTGCTGTTGGGATGGCACACTTTCTTACGGTACCAGGGAACTAAGACGCAGGGGTATTTTACAAGACATTACATACATGAGGCTTTGCTATTAAATTGGGAAAAGATTAAAAGGCAGCATTATCTAAAAATTCCAGTCTGGTTATCAATTATTGAAGCATTTTCATTTCCAATAACATACAAAAAGGAACAAACAGTTAGATATGGTGAAATATTGAACGCAAAGGATGAACTTAAATCTATGCAAAAACTGGAACAGCAAGGTATAAAGATGAACTGGTTTTCATATGTGCAAATACATTCTAAATATGATAAAGATCTTGAAATGGAAGGTTTCCATGATAAAATGATTGTTGGGTAAAATTTTGATAGGTACTGATGAAAAGGTGATTTAAAAAACTGTATGGATACTTATTAGAGGTTAAGTTAGAAGAAGAACAAGTTAAAGAATCTATTATTGCTTGGGGAAAAATTTGGACGTGGGATTGACTTAGAGAATTGGCAGAAATTGTGGTCTCAAAATTGTAAAATGACAATGTCAACAGCATATAAAGAAAATTTTTATAAGATGTTTTACAGGTGGCGATGAGAATAGCAAGAATGTTCAAGAATAAATCGGAAAAGTGTTGGAAATGTCATCAGAAACCGGGTTCATATTACCATATGTGGTGGACGTGCATAGAAGCTAAAAGATATTGGGCTAAAAGCCACACTTGGTTGGAAAAAAAAGATACAAAAACATATAGACTTTAAACCAGAGATCTTTTTATTGGGAATCATACTGGAATCATACAATAGAGAATTGAAATATTTGACTGTAAATGTGTTAACAGCAGCTAGAATTGTATTTGCTAAAAAATGGAAAAATGAATAAATACCAACGCAGGAGGAACTTATTCACAAAATAATGGAATGTGCTGAAATGAGTAAATTGATATTTGAAATGAGAGAACAGGAAGATAAACAATTTTACGAGATACAGGATCTATTTTAAAAGTGGTTAGATAAAAAAACATGGAAATGAAAGATGTTAGAGAATGTTATAAATACAAGAATAATAGAATGATACAGAATATAACATAAAGATATATTATTATGGGATAGATTTAAAATGATGTAATGAATTGTTATAATATAAATGAATCCAATACCTAGAATATCTCATTTAAAATGAAGGAATAATAGTGATAGTCAAATAAATGAGGTACAATGATAATAATGTATACAAATATATTTGATTTGATAATATGTAATTTCATATAAATTGTAAGTGATGGCTATGGAAAAATGCACAAAAACCTTGTAACCAATGAACACAATGTATGTAATGGAAGATGGCTTTGTTTTATGTTTTGTTTGTCTATGTCTGTCTAAAAATAAAAACTTTCTTTTAAAAAAGAGAGGGAGATAGAGTGATAGAAACAAGAAAATGGAGAATATTATTGTAGATCTTTTATATAACAAAACAAAAGTAATAACAAGAGAAAATGTGGGCAAATTGAATAATGAGACTATAAATTAAGATAATGATGCATTATTATTAGAAACATATAAGGGTATTGAATGCTAGGGTTATATTTAACATGATTAGCTTTATTTGTATTAGAATGTATGACAGGTGCCACACTGTTCATGCATTGATTTGATATTTTGTTTTTAAAAAGTTGAAACTTAGAGAGAGAGAGAATAAGAAAAAGAGATGAAGAGAGAAAGGGAGAGGAGAGAGGAGAGAAAAAGAGAGAGAAAAGACACACACACACACACACACACAAAGAGAGGAGAGAGAGAGAGAGAGAGAGAGAGTTGTTGATTTTAAATTTCTTGGGGCTGGGAAGAACTGCTGCAAAACTGTGTTTCCTGAAGTGGACCACTAGACTCCTCAACAACTGAAAAATGACTATTAAAAGAACTTGGGAGTAGCCTGGAAAAGGAGAGATTTCAACCCATGAAGGTCTAGCAACCAGGGCAGAAATTCTGTTAAACAGAAAAGAAATGTATAATGTGCAATTTTCTGTGCCAATTCTTTTAGATAGGTCATTTTTTATGAGCTTTCAGTCAGGTTTGAAGCAAGCACATATCCGAAAATTGTTTGCAGCCATGATTGTGCCTTAGTAGATAATCAAAGACTGCTCATTTTCAAGGATTGCTTCCTGAACCTGCCTCAGTTTATTGCATCCAGGATTTGTGAGGCCAAATTTAGATTAACCAGTGTACAAGCCAGACTATGAATATTTTTGAAGTTGCACACAAGGAGCCCTGGGACTAATGCAGTGGAAAACCAGTGCAACATATTCTGCTTCATTGGGCAACTGAGCACCATCATTTGTGAATCACAATCAGAAGTTGAGGTTTGGAAATCTATTTTCTGCTACCTCTTCAGTGAGGAAATTGATTAAGGGGGCATGTCCCCTCTCCATGGAATTGGGAGACTATTGAGCGTTCGTGCCACAGAACAAAAACCAACCAGGGGAAGCTTTATGTCAGGAGTCCTCAAACTACAGCTTGCGGGCTGGATATGGCCATGCAACACAATGTATCCATCCTGCGCAGTGGTAGGATTAAGCCCTGCCCCTCGGTTTACAGCCACTCCTTGTGTGGCTGGCTTTTCCCGCCAACCTTACCATCCCTCCTCCAGCCATTGGCCTTATATATACCTTGCAGAATCTAGCAGCTCAGCTGTGTACTTCTGTTCATCGCTGTTCACAAAGGTAAGGACGAAGGGCACAGGCCGGAGTGTGGGTGGGGGAGGGGGAGCTGGCAGATGGGTGATACTGGCAGTGGGTTTACTGACATGTAGTAGGGGAGTATGTGGGAGAATGTGGCATCAAAGCCCTTCTGGGGTGTTTCCTGAAGCCGGTCTGGCCTGCGAGGGGAGCACATGGGGATCACACGCCACTTCTGGGCCAGTTTGGGCAGGGGCGAGAGAGCTTGGCGAGGACTCACCTGAAAAGAATATGGCAGAGCCTTGCAACTTTTATCTGCCATATATATGATAAGGAGAAGACCTGTGGCTTAATGGCTAAGACGTTTGCCTAAGATGCAATACAGCACAGGTTCAAATCCCAGTAAGGGTATGGCTAGCTAATGAGAGCTAAATAGCTTGAAATAGATCTATATTAGTCTCCCTTTATTTATTTATCAGCACAAATAAAACACACACACACACACACCCCTGGTAAGCCCCAATTATGGGAGGAAGCTAACAGCTTCCATAATGTGTGTGTGTGTGTGTAAGTTATACTAGTAAAAGCAAATTGGATATAAGCTTTAAACTGTGAGTTGGGGGAAAGGGGGGGAATGCTTAGATATCTTACTAACTGAATTTATTTCAGAATATGTCATAATGGTGTAATGTTATTGGAGGTTTATTGAAACTGCTAATGAATGCCAGTAGGTGGTTGTGTCTTTAAATACAAATGATTTTAGATAAAAACATGTTTAAATAATTGTAATTAAATGAGAATTATGGTACAGTGATAAGTAAGATATATAAATTTTCTATTTTGATTTAAAATGTACAATTCAATTTGAATGAAGTATATGTAAGGATTGTGGAAGAAATGCACAAAATGTATTTGTAACCAATCGACACGCCTTCTACAAGATGTAACAAAAGATGATTCTTTTTTTGTGTTTTTGTTTAATTAAAACAATAATACTTTTTCAAAAAAAATACACTCGATTCCTTGTTGGATGGAGCATAGTCACCATTCCCAAACTTCCAGGTTGCCCGTAGGACCGTTTTTCACTCTCCTGAAGCCTCCGGGCGGATGGTGTAGACTGTCTTCGCCCTCCCCGGGCTCCTAGAAAGCGTCTGGAGCATGAGGAGGGGGAAAAAAAAGCATGCCAAAAGTGTGGGGACCGGTGGTCGCACACACCTGCACGCTGGGGTTGCGCACATAGCATTATGGGTATGGGACGCTTGAGCACGCCCCACCTGCTCTCCTCCCTGCTTTTGGCACACGATCCAAAAAATGTTTGCCAGCACGGATATACGTCCTTCCCTCCCTCCCCAACATGAGGTTCAGAGATCTTCAAAAGTAAGGAAGAGGAGGGTGTGAAGTCGGGTAGGGTGGGAGTCAGATGTAACGGGGGGGGGGGAATGGCCAAGGAGACTCAAGGGTTAGGATACAGAGCACAAGGGTGTCTTGGAGGGTAGGGGAGGCATATAGATTCCTACGGCAGGCAAACCTGGCCCTGCACTAGGCCTCCAAGTCTTTTCCCCAGCTTTGAGTAGACAGTGTTCTGCCTAGTGAGTTGCACATTTGATTAATGGCTGCATCAGGGACAGCAGGAGGATTCAGGTAGTTAAGGAAAGCAATTTCACTTAACAGCCATTGGAACATGCAACTGTAATTCAAAGCCCATAATAGTTATATCTTGAGGACTACTTTTATGCGGGCTGTGGAATTCTGGGGCTGAAAATCGGGTGAAACCAAGGTAGAAGACTGAAACTCCACATGTGGGAATTCCATAATCAACAGACAAAAGCTCCACCCAAAATTCCTTTTTGAGGAATTCCATTAATTCTGGAAAAGGAAATATACAGATGGTTCTGCTGATAACCAGAAAGTAGTAGTTAGGCATTTTCCAATTTCCTTTTCACTCCACTTACAAATGTTCGAGCAAAATGAATCAGGCCAAAATTCAAACAATTTCTCACCTAAAATTTCTTTTTTTAAATTTTTTAAAACAAACAAAAACAAAACAACACATACCATAAACTTTCCTCAATTTCATCAAGCATGTCGTTTGGTTAGAAACTTTTGTGCATCAGTTTTTACAATTAAAAATAAGATCACTGGTTATCCATCAAACATTTCTCACCTACACTTTCAATGGGAGATATCAAATGAAATTCAAGCATTCTCTAAACTCATCTACCTTTCTTCATATGGATTATCTTGTGTGCAATAAGGGATGATTTATGCTTGAAGTAATGTCCGCAGAACTGGACATTTCAAAGATTTCTCCACGGTGTGAGTCCCCTGGTGTGTCACCAGATTAGAATGATTGCTAAAACCTTTCCCACAGATAGGACATTCAAAGGGTTTCTCTCATGTATGAGTCCTCTGGTGTCTCACCAGGCTGGAACTCCGAATAAAACATTTCCCACAATCAGGACATTCAAAGGGCCTTTCTCCTGTGTGAATCCTTTGGTGACTAACCAACCTGGAATTCTGACTGAAACCGTTCCTACAATAAAGACATTCAAAGGATTTCTCTCCTGTGTGAGTACTCTGGTGTGTCACCAGGCTGGAATTATCACTAAAACGTTCTCCACAAATAGGACATTAAAAGGGTTTCTCTCCTGTGTGAGTCATCTGGTGTCTCACCAGGCTGGAATTCTGACTGAAACATTTCCCACAATAAAGACATTCAAAGGGTTTCTCTCCTGTGTGAGTCCTTTGGTGTTTTACCAGCTGGGAATTCTGACTGAAACCTCTCCCACAATCGGAACATTCAAAGGGTTTCTCCCCTGTGTGAGTCCTCTGGTGTATCACCAGATTAGAATTATCGCTAAAACTTTTTCCACAAATAGGACATTCAAAGGGTTTCTCTCCTGTATGAGTCCTCTGGTGTGTCACCAGGCTGGAATTATCACTAAAACTTTTTCCACAAATAGGACATTCAAAGGGTTTCTCTCCTGTGTGAGTCATCTGGTGTCTCACCAGGCTGGAATTCTGACTAAAACGTTTCCCACAATAAGGACATTCAAAGGGTTTCTCTCCTGTGTGAGTCCTCTGGTGTTTCACCAGCTGGGAATTCTGACTGAAACCTCTCCCACAATCAGGACAATCAAAGGGTTTCTCTCCTGTGTGAGTCCGCTGGTGTTTCACCAGGCCAGAATTATCACTAAAACCTTTTCCACAGACAGGACATTCAAAGGGTTTCTCTCCTGTGTGAGTCCTCTGGTGTTTTACCAGAGTGGAACTCTGACTAAAACATTTCCCACAATCAGGACATACAAAAGGTTTCTCTCCTGTGTGAATCCTCTCGTGTGTCACCAGAAAGGAACTCCGACTAAAACATTTCCCACAATCAGGACATTCAAAGGGTTTCTCTCCTGTGTGAGTCCTCTGGTGTCTCAGCAGGCTGGAATTATCACTAAAATCTTTTCCACAAATAGGACATTCGAAGGGTTTTTCTCCTGTGTGAGTCCTCTGGTGTATGACCAGGTGCGAATTCTGACTGTAACGTTTCCCACATTCAGGACATTCAAAGGGTTTCTCTCCTGTGTGCGTGGTCTTATGTCTCAAGAGATGGGAATTTCTAATGAAACTTTCCCCACAATCTCTACACTTACAAGGTTTCTCCATGGAGTGAATCGTCTGATGTGTTACCAGGTGGGAATTACAATTGAAACTTCTCCCAAAGTCTGGACATTGAATGGGTTTTTCTCCTTAATGATTCCTCTGGTGTTTCATAAATTGGAATCATAACTGAAAGTTTTCCAACAATCAGGAAATTCAAAGCATTTCTCTCCTATGGGAGTCTTCTGGTGTATCATCAGAATTATGACTTTCCCATAATCAGGACATTCAAAAGGTTTTTCTTCTGTGTTCTCTGGTGTCGCTTGAGATGGAAATTTCTAATGATGTTTTCCCCACAATCTAGATACTCATAGAGTTTCTCCCTGGAGTCAATCTACTGATGCATCACCGGACCTAAATTGTTACTAATTTTTTTCCCACAATCAAGACATTCAAAGGGTTTCTCTTTTGTGGGAGTCCTCAGGTGCTTCACCAGGAAGGAATTCACTGAAACATTTTCCACAGAAAGGATGTTCAAACGGTTTTATTCCTTTGTTTGCGTCCTTTTTGTCTCAAGACCTGAGAATTTCTTATGAAACTTTCATACAATCTGCACAGTCGTATGTTTTCTCCCTCCTATGAGTTATCTGATGTAGCACCATGTTGCCATGCTCACTAAAACATTTACCGCATTGGGAGCACTTTTGTGGCTTCCCTCTTTTGTGGAGGTCCATGAACAACAAGGGAGCTTTTGTGACCGTAGTTTTTGCCACATTCAGGTAATTTGTGTGGCTTTCCATCTCCTCTTGTGCATAATCAGCTGTGATTTGCAATGTGTGCTTTTCCCACAATAGGCAAATTTATGAAGCTTTTGCACCACTGATATTCTTGAGGAGGTAAAAAATGTGTACAATGCCTTGTTTAAGGGTTCTTTCATTCAAGCTGTCTTTATCCTCTCAGGGAGAGGCCTGCATTCCTGTCTCTTCTACGTGGCTTTACTATTGATCTTTTCCTTCGAACAGACTTCCAGATATTTCCCTCTTTTGCTGAATTATAAATAATAATTGATCCTTGAGTTCTGCATAATCTGCTTATTCGTTCTTAATTTTCTCTCTTTTGTCAAACAGCTGCTGGAGGAGGAGCAGATTTGTAAGGTTTTCTGCAAGAAATGAAAAATATTTTGATTTTTGGCTTGATTTTCTTCCCTTTTTAACACTGATTATTATTTACAGTTGTTCAGAGTGTGCTCTTATTGCCATCATATTCATCTGTAAGATTCAAAGAAAAATGTAACTTTAATTGTTTGTAAAACGGTTAGAGATGAGGTGAAAACAGAAGAAAAGTATAGACAATTTTTGCTCATGGAAGTCCTCAGGTACAAATAAAGGCAGAAAATACTGTGTACAACCCCTCTGGTGACATCCTTATTCAAGTAGTCCTCATTTAACCTACCACAATTGGAATTGATATTTGCGTCACTAAGCAGCTCAAACATTAAGCATCATGTCACATGACAGTTCCAACTTACATCTGTTGTTCCTCTGTAGTTTTTAAGCTAATCACTGTGGGTTATTAAAGGCAATTTCATATGACTGTGACTTGCAATTTCCTGCCAGTATACCCACTGATGTTGCTTGTCTGAAGCTAGCTTGAAAGGTCACAAATGGAGATCATGAGTGTGGGATGTTGCCGCCATCATAAATGTGCAACTATTGGCAGAAGCGAAGTTGGTGCAACTCCTTTTCCTGCATCTTCAAAACCACAGTCACTGCTGACATGCAATCACGGAACAAGTGCTGGGATTAACACAAATTGTGCATGTTTGCTTCTACTGTGCCATAGTAACTTTGAAGGATCAGGGAAGAAGTGGTAAGTGAGGACTCCCTCTGCAACCAAAGATGGATTAAGCACAATTGAACCTGGAACATGGATGGGACAGGAAATACCATACGTATTGGCAAGATGTGAAGTAAAAAAACTTGTAAATTTTATTCTTCTGTCATTTTCAATACACGTTTGTATTAAAAACTATATTAAGAGGGCAACCTCAAGATATAATGGGAGACTTTAACTACCCTGATATCAACTGGGAGACAAGGTCTACAGCAAGTAGGAGATTGAATAGATTCCTAACCAACTTAGCTGACAACTTTGTCATCCAAAAAGTAGAGAAGGGAACTAGAGGAAAAACTATACTCGATCTAATTCTTACTAATAGAGAAGCAATAGAAGGAGTTGAAGTTGTTGGAACCTTGGGCAAGTGACCATGTCTTACTGGAATTCAATATAATGCAAACACAACCAATAGAATATAATCCAACAAGTGTCTTAAACTTTAGAAGAGCTGATTTTAAGAAATTCATAGCCTAAGCAAAATTTCATGGATAAAAATCCTTAGGAGAAAACAATGCAAGGATTGTGGGAAATATTGGAAAATCTATATATATATAAAAGCAAAATGCCACTCATGCATTATCACAAAATCTCCAGAACCTTAAAGCCTACAAATCTAAGTTTTCCACATATGTTCCTCTTGGCTTCTAGGTGCTGACTAAAAAAAGGTTTTTCAAAATTACCATCAGAGCATTATTATTTCCTATATTATTATTAACATGCTATCATGCTAACTAGTTCTACTCCCCCTCCTAATCAGAAAAGAAATCTGTTCCAAATACAAAACACAAGCAGAGCAGTGGAGATTCAGTTTCGGTTTTACTTTCACAGCAGGAAGCAGCTGTACTACAGAACAGTTGAGCTAACCAATAGCCAGGCTCCTTCCTGTCTCCTTCTTGCTCACACAGCAAATACTGTTTCACTTTCAAAGTAGCCCTCTGATGCTAAGGAGTTCTACTCCCCCTCCCCACCCCAAAAGAGGAGTTTCACTTTCACAGCAGCAAGCAGCTTTACTACAGAACAGTTGAGCTTAGCCACGTCCAGGCTCCTTCCTCTCTCCTTCTTGCTCGCACAGCAAATACTCTGAGTTTCCAAACACCCCTCAACTCTCTCACACACTGACAGGACGCTAGCCAGATGAACACTAATGGATGCTGGTAGGCAGAGGCAGATTCGCCTCCCCTTATTCTCCTCCTCAGTTCAGACGAATCTGTTCCTTCTAGTGTAATACCAGTTAAAGGGAAAAGAGGCAAAAATGCAGAAAAAGATTTACAAATGCAATTAGGAAAACATAAGTAAGGGAAGCTGCACACAAGTATCGTCAAACTCATACCCAAGTCAGTAGAAAGGCTGTAAAAAAGTACACATCTAATAACCCCCAATGCTAATCAGTCATAAATGAGATCAATGCCTTGGACTAATAATTATTTCTCTAGTTTTAAATTTGAACCTCAGAAATAAACAATAAACTACCATGTTTCCCCGAAAATACACGTCCTGATAATAAGGCCATGCCACATTTTTCAGGTGGGAAAAATGTAAGTCCTCCCCCCAAAATAAGCCCCCTGGACAACACTCCCTCCAGCTAGTCAGAGCACCACTCACGACCTAGCGGTATCCCGAAGGCGCCAAACTGCATTTGGGGGGGGGGGGGGCAAAGGCTTGTGTTGTTTGGCGCCTTTGTGATACTGCTAGGTCAGTGAGTGGTGCTGTGCCCAACTGGAGAGGGGGATTGCTGGGCAGTTGGTCCCTTGCAAGCAGGCTCCCGAAGAACCAGGCACAGCCTCAGGGTCGAATGGCTATGTTGCGCTGTCGCAGCAGAACTACACAGCAGCCATGAGGTGACCATGCTCAAGAGCAGCCATCTGGCAACCCCCCTTTCCAGCCAGGCACAGCACCATTCACTGACCCAGGGGTATCGCCAAGCCGCGGGAGCGCCTGTTCGCCACCCTCCCGCTCCCGCAGCTTGGCCCCTTCGGAATGACCCTAGGTCAGTGAATGGAGCTCTGCATGGCTGGAGAGGAGGGTTGCGTGAGCAGCTTTTCCACTCCCCCCTTGTGCACCTCCCAGCCTCACGATGCCCTTGCCTAACTCTCCCTGCAGAGCCAGGGCATCTCCACTGCCGCCGCCACCTGCCACTGCTGCATGGTTTTTTCTGCGGCTTGCAAAGCACGGAGGTAGGATGCTGAGTCTTCTGGAAGTTGCCACTCTTGGAATACGCTCTATGGTTGTACGCTCTGGAAGTATGCTCTGCCTCAGCCAGCCCACAACCTGTTCTGTCCCCCGCTTCACGGCTCGTTAACAAACGCAGGCAGGCAACTTAAAAAAAAGTCTTTCTTTATCAGTTCTCAGTTCAAACTGGCTTCAAGCCCAAAAATAACATAAATACAAGTCTCCGACAAGAATGCAAAACAAAACTCTTACAAGCACTGCACTTCTTCCACAGTCTCCATGGATCAGGTTTACATGAAACATCAAAGCACTTATCCAAGTGTAACAAGCATAAATCACGATTGAATTGAATTGATTATATTTCTATGCCGCCCTTTTCCCAGAAGGGACTCAGGGCGGCTCACAACCCAAGTTGGGGGGGGGGGGGATAGGGGATACAAATAGGGGAAAAAAAGACATAGACAATCAATACCACAATTTTAAAAACAACTCAACAGACACACCATTCGAGCGGGGACAGGAACTCATCAGCCCCAGGCCTGTCGGAACAGCCAGGTTTTAAGGGCTTTGCGGAAAGCCTGGAGGGTGGTGAGGGTCCGAATCTCCATGGGGAGCTCATTCCAGAGGGCCAGAGCAGCCACAGAGAAGGCCCTCCTCTGGGTGGTCGCCAGTCGGCATTGGCCAGTGGATGGAATTCGGAGGCCTAATCTGTGGGATCTAATTGGTCTATTGGAGGTAATTGGCAGCAGGCGGTCTCTCAAGTACCCAGGTCCAATACCATGAAGGGCTTTATAAGTGACGACTAGCGCCTTGAAGCATATCCGAAGAGCAATAGGCAGCCAGTGCAGCTCGCGGAGGATAGGTGTACCGAGGTGCACCCACAATTGCTCGCGCGGCTGCATTCTGGACAAGCTGAAGTCTCCGAATGCTCTTCAAGGGCTGCCCCATGTAGAGCACATTGCTTAATAATCAAGCAATGTTGTACAAACCAGGAACACACGAAGGAACGTATGTTGACTCCTGCGACTAGGGCGTGGCAGCATCCGTCCTTTTATCTCTCCCAAAACCCCACTAACGAGCCCTAGCTGCATCGTTAATCTTGCATTCCGAAAAGACTCACAGCAGACATCTGCTGAGTCACAACACAACCATAGAGTGTAGTCCCAGAGCGGCCGCTGCCAAAAGACTCGACTGTGGATCTCCAGAGTTTGGAAGCCAGAGAATAGGTTATGCTCGAAGCAATGTGGCGGCGGCAGCACATTGGTCCTGCAGGGAGAGTTGGCCAGGGCATGGCGAGGTTGGGATGCACACCAGGTGGGGACAGAGCAGGCGCTTGTGCAACCTCCCTTTCCAGCCGGGCAGAGCACCATACACTGACTTAAGGGTATCCTGAATGCGTCAAGCCGCAGGAGCTGGGGCAGGGGCCGAGGATCATGTGGCTTAGGGCTTCTGGAATATCACTAGGTCCATGAGTGGCGCTCTACCCGGCTGGAAAGGGGGGTTGCCAGGTGGCTGCTCGTGAGCATGGTCACCTCATGGCTGGTATGTTGCGCTGTTGCAACAGTCGTTTACCCCTGAGGCTGTGCCTGGCTCTTCATGCGCCCACTCACAAGAGAGCAGCCACCCGGCAACCCCAAAACAATAACTCCCACCCCGATAATAAGACCCAATCAATATTTTGGGGGTCAAAAGAAAATAAGAACCTGTCTTATTTTCAGGGAAACACGGTACACAATTCTCAGTGTGTATTGTTTTATCTTCCACGCTTAGGCATGATCTGAGAAACACCCAGTGATAAGATATAGTGAGATGAAGTCAAAGCTGAAGCCCAGTGCTCCCCTCCCCGTTTAAAACTTCCTGTGACTCCACCCACTGCCCACGCATGGTCACAGTGGTCCTAGCCAAGCCACAAGCCATGTGGGTTTGCCGCCTTACGCAGACAGCGGTGTTGTGTTTCAGAATGGCAGGTTGAGGGTCCTGGGATGTGCTACAGTGGTGGTGCACCTCTCTCCCTTGAACCATACTTCCAAGGACTTCCAAGGGGTGATTAATGCTGATAGGAAGCCTTCTGGAGGGCACCAAAGTCGTTTCAATGGCCCCATGGCTACAGAAGTGGCTGTTCTCATTGTCGCCCAGGATTTTGAGAAAAGAGATATCGTTCTCCACAGCAGAGAAAGCTGGTTGTTATGAATCAGTGAGATGCACTGTGCCTATGAAGCTCTCCAGTACCCTCTGATGTTCTGCGATGGAGAAGATGGCTATTACATGAAATTACCTCAGTGTGAACCAAACAACAAAGTTCCTCTGAATAAGACCGTGTCTGCTGCTGCCTTTTACAGCTACAGGATAATGGAGCGTGATGGTGAAGAATGCTACCTATTGCTGTTCCAGTTCCGTAGCAAAGCACGGGTATCCAACCGACTAGTATGATCATAGAAGCCCAGTCCAACACAATATCACTAAAAAGGGAAAACAAGATATCCAAGAAGAAACCAGCATGGTTGCATCAAGATCTCACTGATAAACTGAATGAAAAAAAGGATCAGTATAAAAAATGGAAAGAGGGACACATAACTAAGGCAGAATAGTAGCATATAGCTTGAATCTGCAAAGATGAAATCAAGGTCATGTTGAAAATGAATTAAAACTTACAACAAATATCAAAAATCATTTTAAAACATGTATAAAACAAGAAAAAGGTTAGGGAAACAGTCAGTCCTCTAATGGGAGATGATGGCAAGGGAGTGACAGACAGTAGAGACACACCTACTTAATTCATTACCATTTTTTTCGGAGTATAAGATGCACTTTTTTACTCCAAAAAGAGGGTGACAATCTGGGTGCGTCTTATACTCTGAATGTAGCCATCTGGGCCGTCTGAAAAAGGGGCAGGCAAAGCGGGCGCTGCAGAGATCGTGATGGCTGGGAAGGAGAGAGGTTTTGCTTTCAGGGTTTCCAGAAGGGCTTAGGCGGTGGCAGCGATGGGAACGATCTCCTTTTTACAAAAGCTTTTCTCATAACGCTAGATTGGGAAGTTAAAAAACCTAAATGGGACACAATCAGGCTTGGTTCAAAGGTTTTGGCTCCTGAGATCGATCCATCCAAAACACTGGTACCACGATCTCTGCAGGGCCTCCTTTACCTGCCCCTTCTCAGGAGGTTCCAGGCGGCAGAGATAGCGGTAATAGCATTCCTGGGTGGCAGCCCACCGATCTCAGGCTGCATTAACAGAGAGATAGAATCAAGATCATGTCAAGCACTAGTACCACTTTATGAAGAGTAAGACCACACATAGACAATTGCAGACAGTTTGGTCACCATATCATAAAAAAGATGTTGATACTCTGGAAAGAATGCAGAAAAGAGCAACAAAGAGGATTAGGGGGCTGGAGGCTAAAATATAATTAAGAGGTTGCAGGAATTGGGTATGTCCAGTCTAGTGAAGGGATTAGGGAAGACATGACAGCCATCTTTCAATACTTGAGGAGTTGCCACAAAAGAGGGAGGGGTGTCAACCTATTCTCCAAATATAGGCTCAAGATAGAGAATCTCGATAGATTTGGCCCTATTTAACAATATGAAATTCAATGAAGGGGGAAAAAAGTTTTACGCTTATTCAAGAAAAACCAAATGTACTGGTACAGAATAGGTAGCACTTGGCTCAAGTAATATAATAACTATGAAAGAAACCTTGAAGTCCTAGTGGACAATCATTTAGATATGGGCCAGGTGTGTATTGCAGTGGCCCAAAAAAGGGCAATACAATACTTGGCTGCATTAAGAGAGAGATAGAATCAAGATCATGTGAAGTACTAGTACCACTTTATAAAGAGTAAGACCACACTTAGATAGTTGCAGACAGTTTGGTCACCATATCATAAAAAAGTTATTGAGACTCTGGAAAGAATGCAGAAAAGAGCAAGAAAGAGGATTAGGGGGCTGGAGGCTAAAATATAATTAAGAGGTTGCAGGAATTGGGTATGTCTAGAATAGTGAAAGGAAGGACTAGGGGAGACATGATAGCCATCTTCCAATACTTGAGGAGTTGCCACAAAAGAGGGAGGGGTGTCCAAAGCCCCTGAAGGCAGGACAAGGAACTGGATGGAAACTCATCAAGGAGAGAAGCAACTTAGAACTAAGGAGAAACTCCCTGACACTAAGAACAGTGAACCAGTGGAAGGTTTTCCCTTCAGAGGTTGTGGGGGCTCCATCCCTGGTGGCTTTTAATCAGAGGCAGGACAGCCATTTGTCTGAAATGATGTTGGGTCTCCTGTTTGATCAGGGCGTCGGAATAGAAGACCTGCAAGGTCCCTCCCAGCTCTGTCACAAACCCTCCAGTGATGGGAGCCCCCACAACCTCTGGAGGGAAGCCATTCCCAAAGAATCCACCTTCACTTGGAAGAGACTTTTCCAATCTTCCCACCAGGAGGAAAATTGCAGCCACCAGTTTCGCAGCGTGCAGCACCAGTGGGCTTAAATTCGGGGAGGGAAGGAAACTGCAGCAGCAGCAGCTGAGATGCTTCAGCCCAGTTGCTTCTCTGCTTCCAGGACTCTCCTCCCACCCGCCCTCAACTCACCTTCCAGCTGCTGCTTCGACCCTGGGAAGAGCAGAAAAGCCGCTCTGCACACCACTCTCCTCTCATGAGTGATCCGGAACAGGAAGTTCAGCTGTTCCCAAAGGTGTTTTTTTTCAATAGGCAACTGGACTTTCTTTCTTCTACTCTTCTCGTCGCTTTCCAAACTTTCTAGCAATTCAGTACTCGGTGGTTTTAACTCCTTTAAGTTCAACCACAGGTATTCTCCGGCTTTCTAGGCACAAGTGTTGCCTGTTTGAGCACCATCTCCAGATAGGAGGCAGAAAAAAAATCCTTCTCCAGTTCCTACCTAAGGCGTTTGCAACAAGTTTCCACTGATTAAATGCTATCAAGTAGTTTTTTACTTCTAGCAACCGACTTTGTAGCTGAGCCTAGTGAAATGTGATGTTACTTAACCTTGTGAAGATTAGCTATGTGCCAAGCCCTAAAAGTTCATGAAGGTTTTACAGAATTACACAATCAGCTTTCTTAGAGGTGACTTTCAGTGGAGTTCAAAACCTCTTTTACATTCCAAAACTTTATGACTGAGGCTCCCAGGATTTTAGGGCATGGCAGCAGCATCAGGCCAGACACTCCCGGGAATGAGCTTCACTCTTGCTGGCCAGGGCTGCATCCAAGAGCATCAACTACCAAGCTTCATTCTTGGAGGAGGAAATTTTATTATCTGCTAAATGCCAGGTGTAAATTATGTAAATTTGCTTGCAGTGAAGTCTCCCATTAGGTCACAAAGAGAAACGTATGCAGCAGGGCCTAGAAAATGTAGCCCAACAAAGAGGACCTGATTGCCTATACATGGCAGAAGAAAATTTTCCCCTCCCCCAATGTCTATTTATCTTTTTATGGTACAGAGGGTGGTTTTAATATATTCTGCTATTACCTTCATGTTAATTTTAATGTGTCTTAGAGAAACGCAACGTTCAGTTTCCTCCTTCTGCATCCTGAAAGTCTTCCGGATTTTGAGGCCAGAATTTCCTAGCCAGCATCTCCTTTGCACAAAATATCTGTGAGTCATAAGCAGAGTTTCTGAGAGGTCCCAGTAAGTTGCTGAAGCTTCTAAAAATACATGCTAAAAAAATATGCACAGAGGTTGTAGCTCAAGAAGAAAAAGCATTGTGGTTTTGAGTCCTGGGTTCTTAGGTTCCTGAACAACCCCTGCTGTGATCTTGTCTTCTTGGAGGTGCCTGGTTGCTACCCTGGTGGTAGCAGCACCAAGATGCCTCTTCTTTGTTGCAAATCTGTTACATCTTCAAATCCCCATTACTTTAACCTTAAACTGCCTACTATTGACCTCACTCCATTCCTAAGGGTTCTGTAAGGGGCGTGCATAAGCACACCATTGTGCCCATCATCCCTGTTCTATTGTCCCCATTTATTCGTACCCATTTCATTCATGTTCATCTTTATTCTTATACCTATTATCTTGTAAACAACAAATCAAACAAATAAAACAAATAAAAAATAAACTGCCTTGGTGTTGGAGCTGTGAAAAAGACATTATATGGTGGAAAACATTGCATTTTTAAAAAAGGCATTAAATAGCTTTTTGAATGAAAAAAACAGGTATTGTCCACATTGCTGTGAAAGAAGGTTTTTTGGTTGGATGTTCTGCTATTTCCCTCGTGTTTGTTTTAATATCCCCTTTTTGTATATTGAAATTCAATTAATATTTATTTCTAATCTGCACTTAATCCTTCATCGTGACATAAACTATTATTATTTTTATACTCAGAACCACACCCATTGCTCTTTCTTGCCTTCTGGGCCTTTGGTTCTAAGCATCAGACATCCCCAAAAGAAAAAAAAGAAGTCACATTCTTTGCAATGAACTCTTGCAACAGCCAGCAAAGCCATAAGCTCTTCCAAGGTCTTCTGTTCCCTGTCTTACTGTCCCACTTTATTCCCTCCCAAATTCCCAAATCCATGGCTGATAAATATAATTTGTCCCCACTGGGGTAGTTTTTAAAAAAATAATTTTATTTACAGTTATTTTTTATATATATCCGTAACAGCTTGGTGAACAGTGTATTGTCTGGGTCAATGTATTTTATACACAACACTAATAATATTGTTTAGGTATACATAATAATATATTTCAACTTCTAACATTTATGTGTATATACAGTAATGTTAATGTACTCCATTATGTATCAATATACATACTATTCCCAATTTCTACTTTCTACGTGTTTTCAGAACAATTAAAAGCACCCTCAAGTCTCTCTGATCTGATCAATTTTTAATCTTTTACCAATAACTTGTGTTCCACCCCCATATTTTGGTATAAAGGAGGGATTGTAAGAAGTTAGCACCCACCCTTTCCCAGAAGAATGAAATATTGTAGGAAATATTAAAAAGGCAGAATATTATACCTCCCTGGATGAGAAAAGAAATATGCTCTTGGAAAGCACCGCCCCCCCCACCTTTTTTAACAGCCCCAGAAAGACTGGGCCACATTATTTACAACACAAAAGATCTTCACCCTCAGAATATAATAGGATTAGCCCTCTACCCATCTAGAAACAGAACTCACCACATGGAACCTGGGGAGATTGTATCACCTTGCAAGGCTCAACCAAGCCTGGGACTCAAGACAACCAATCAGAATACATTTCTTACACAGGAACAGGAAGCTCCAAGGTGGCCCAAGAGAGGGTATACTCTCTCACACACAGCCATGTGCTCATTTTCCCCAGGGCCTCAAACCATGTGGTCCTGTCCACCATTAAACCATCTTTCCAAGCAGCCTTAAAAGAAGCCCTGAGAGGAATGAAAGAAATAGAAGCATCTCCCATATATTGGGAAGACAGCTTTACATTATCTTACCCCCACATTTACAGCAATGCTGCCAATAGCCATTTCTTTCATTCTCAAAAGCTATTTAAAGAGCAGCACAATGTTTTTTTAGAAATGAAACATTTTCCACCATATAATTTCTCACTTCTCCAACACCAAGGCTGTTGCAACAAATTTGTCAACATCTTGGTGCTGCTACCACTGAGGTAACAAACAGGCACCTCCAAGAAGAAAAAAACACAGTAGGATGTTAGAAGAAAAATCCATCTGGTTCAGTTCCAAGCTGGGAGAGAAGGTCTGGAAATTAATGAGCAGAACCACAGCATGCAGTTCTGGCACAGCTGACAAATTAGCTTGTTGAGTGCAAGGATTTTTATACACTTTACAGTATTTTGTAATTTTTATGTCTCCTTTGTGTGCTTTTATTATTTGATTATTTTTACTTGTTTCGCAAAGGCTCATGATGGGACTTAATTATCACTTCATTTGTCCTAATCCTGTCAGACATATGTAATCGATTTTATCCTGTTATCTATTCCCTCTAGCCTTCATTCCTTAATGGGCCAGTATTGTTTCCATTTTTCTCAATGCATGGGGTTAAGGCAGTGTTTCCCAAACTTGGCAACTTGAAGATGTCTGGACTTCAACTCCCAGGGAATGCTGGCTGGGGAATTCTGGGAGTTGAAGTCCAGACATCTTCAAGTTGCCAAGTTTGGGAAACACTGGGTTAAGGCAAGGGTCCGCATATGGCCCACTGAAGCCGTAATCCAGCCCACGCAGGACCACGAGGTTGGCCCGACCGCATTGCCCCGCCCACCCATCAGCCAAGTGCAGGACTTACCTTTGGGAGCTCCACGGGCTGGAACTGAAAGGTAAAGTCAACAATTTTGGTCTGCAGAATGCTTCTGGAGGTGGGGTGTGTGTGAAAGAAGCTGAAAAAATGGGTGAAAATGGCCAGGTTTTGGCTAAAAAATGAGCCATTTTGGCCTGCGGAATGCTTCTGGAGCTCTGGAGGGTGAAAAACTGGATGCATAGAGGCCCCAGGAGGCCATAAAAAGGGCAAAAACGGCCTGTTTTTCATTCTCTCCACCTCCAGAAGATACATAAAGAGATAGACAGAGAGAGAGACACATAGGGAAAGAGAGAGAGACAAAAAGCGAGGGAGATAGAGTGATAGAAACAAGAAAATGGGGAACATTAGTGTAGACCTTTTATATAACAAAATGAAAATAATAAGAGAAAATGTGGACAAATTGAATAATGAGACTATAAATTAATATAAGTATGTATTATTATTAGAAATATATAAGCACATTGAATGCAAGGGTATGTTTAACTTGATTAGTTGTATTTGTATTAGAATGTATGACACTCAGGTGCCACACTGTTCACGCATTGGTTTGATATTTTAATTAAAAAAAATAAAACTTAAAAAGAAAGAGAGAGAGAATAAGAGAGAGGAAGAGAGAGAGGGAGAGACAGAAAGAAAGGGAGGAGAGAGAAAAAGACAGAGAAAAGATAGAGACACACATATAGAGGGAGAGACAGAAAGAGAGAAAAAGAGAGAGAGAGAGAGAGAGAGAGAGAGAGAGAGAGAGATGTGGATTGTAAGTTCCTTGCGGCTGAGAAGAATTGCTGCAAAACTTGAAGTGGACCACTAGACTCCTGAATAATTGAAAAATGATCTAGTAAAAAGAAAAGGCAACAGAAAGAGCAACATGCAAACAAAAGCTAATAAAATACCCACAGGAACAAAACAAATTGAAAGTTTAATTTTTGTGCATTGTTCAAAGGACAGTTGAATTGGCCATGCCCATGTAGTCACATGACCACCTAGTCACGCCCACCCAGCTGGTTTGGCCCTCCCAACAGTCCATTTTAAAAAGTTTCAGGGCCCCTGGGTTAAGGTCATGTCCTGTCCTTAATCCCATCACCTGGAGATGAGGGTATTTTCTTTGTGAATAGGCTGGCCCAGGATTTCTTAATGAGCATCTGCTGTAGGCTATTAGGGAAGATTGGGAGCTGCTTTCTGCCTCTAAGAATGTGTTTCTCCTTTTCTACCTTTTTTAATATTCCCTCAAATATTTCATTCTCCGGGGGGGGGGGCTTCCCACAATTCCCCCCTTGTGGGCTATATGTATTTACATATATTGGTCAACCTACACACTATTAGAATGGTCTCTGTACTTTCTGTATACCTGGCAACCACAAGGGATATTTGCCTGGCATCCTTACTTGGGGTCTATTGAAATGGGAGGTGATTTTGCAGGCCACTGGGACAAAGGGAAGTACACTGGTGGAGGCAGAAGAGGGCTCTCATTATGATAATGACAGTGGCCCAAAAAGGAGAGTTTTCAACCCATGATCTCTAGCAGCCATGTCAGAAATTTTGTAAAGAAGGAAAAAAAAACATATAGTGGGCAATTTTCTGTGCCAATTCTTTTTAGATATCTGATGTCACTTTCTAGGAGCTTTCAGTCAGGTTTGAAGCAAGCATATATCCAAAAATTGTTTGCAGCCATGATTCTGCCTTAGTAGATAATCAAAGGATGCTCATTTCCAAGGATTGCTTCCTGAACCTGCCTTAGTTTATTGCATCCTGGATTTGTGAGGCCAAATTTAGATTAACCAGTATGCAAGCCAGACTATGAATATTTTTGAAGTTGCACACAAGGAGCCCTGGAACTCCTAGTAATGCAGTGGAAAACCAGTGCAACATATTCTGCTTCATTGGGCAACTGAGCACCATCATTTGTGAATTACAATCAGAAGTTGAGGTTTGGAAATCTCTTCTGCTACCTCTTCAGTGAGGAAATTGATTAAGGGGGCATGTCCCCTCTCCATGGAATTGGGAGACTATTGGGCGTTCGTGCCACAGAACAAAAACCAACCAGGGGAAGCTTTATGTCAGGAGTCCTCAAACTACAGCTTGCAGGCTGGATATGGCCTACCAACATGATGTATCCATCCTGCGCAGTGGTAGGATTAAGCCCTGCCCCTCGGTTTACAGCCACTCCTTGTGTGGCTGGCTTTTCCCGCCAGCCTTACCATCCCTCCTCCAGCCATTGGCCTTATATATACCTTGCAGAATCTAGCAGCTCAGCTGTGTGCTTCTGTTCATCGCTGTTCACAAAGGTAAGGATGAAGGGCATGGGCTGGAGGGTGGGTGAGGGAGGGAGGGGGAGCTGGCAGATGGGTGATGCTGGCGGTGGGTTTACTGACATGTAGTAAGGGAGTATGTGGGAGAATGTGGCATCAAAGCCCTTCTGGGGTGTTTCCTGAAACCGGTCTGGCCTGCGAGGGGAGCACATGGGGATCACACGCCACTTCTCGGCCAATTTGGGCAGGGGCGAGAGAGCTTGGCGAGGACTCACCTGAAACGACTATGACAGAGCCTTGCAGCTTTTATCTGCCATATGGTCTCTGGGTAAGGCCCCTCCTCCTCTTCCCTTCCGCTTTCCACAGTGTCCTGTTTGTCCAAACACCCAGGCTGGGCAGCAATTCCCAGGGAGGTGCCCCGACCGAGGAAGCTCAGACAGTAGCTAATGTCTTGCCCACTGCATAAACTGCTCCCGCCCATTTCAAAATGGCCACCCAGCGCTTCTCTCGGGTGCCCGGGCCCAACAAGCAGCTTTCCCAAGAATCGGGGAGATGCGCCGGTGGAGGAGACAAGCTTCGATTGCTTGTCGATGGAGCTCCAGGCAGAAGGGCTTGCTTTGGCCCTGGGCAGGAGCAGCAAGGAGGCAATGGCAACGGCATGAAAGGAAGCCCCGTGACTGGAGACTCAGCCACCAGAGTCTGGAAAAAAATCACCATGTTCGGCACCACTGGCATGATGGACCTGGCCACCCTGATGAAAGCTCTGGAGGTGGGTGGGGCAGCCGGGTGGTCATTGGCAGGGGACAACATAAACGGGTGACCTGTGAAGGGGCTATGAAAGAAGCGCTCACGATGAGGCTGCTTCCCTAAAGAAAGCAGTGCAGCTGCTGACAATTGCAGGGCGTGTACCGTAAGAGCAGCTCCTCGCACTGTGGCTGCTGCAATAAGTATGAGAAACCCAGCCAATGTTTTGAGCACGGTTAACATCTCCAGCCCAAAGAACTTAGGCCCCCCCCTGTTCCCATAACCAGACTTTGCTTTGTGGAAAGCATGCCTTTCCTTCCAGAGTCATTGCCAACCTCTGCCCCCGTTAAAAACAACCCTAGAGCAAAATCTTCATGCATAAAAGGAATATTGACTTGCTGTACGAACCACTCCCAAATACCATTCCTTTCCCCTTTCGACTGAAACATTTCTTACAATCTGGGCATTCATATCGTTTCTCTCTTGTGTGAGTCCTCTGGTGTATTATCAGCTTGGTCTGCTTGCCAGGGAGAGGCAGAGCCTCACCACTGTCATCATGAAAAGAAAAAAAATGTAAAAAGAAAAGGGCTGAACTAGTTGCTGCCAGAGTCACAGTGGATGACTCTGCTTAGTGCTTAACTGTTTAAAAAAGCTTCTAAGAAACTACAGGAGGAGGCGGGAGAAGGAGATGCCTCATCTAGTCTGGCTTTATGATCACTCAAGCAGAGCTAAGCAAGGGTTAAACGCCAAAAAATTCCTGACGTAATGAGGCACGTCATTCTCCTGCCTCCTCCTGTAGAGGGTGCTTTTTTTGAGCGTTTCTTAAACAGTTAAGCAGAGTCATCCACACGGTAACTCTGGCAGCAACTAGCTCAGCCTTCAGCTCTTGTCTTTTTCCTTTTACATTTTTTTTCTTTTCATGATGGCAGGCAAGAGCAGAGTAGAAATCCTCTCTGAAACAGCTGGAAAAGGTATGTGATTGCATGCAGAGCTACATTGCTTTACACACACACACACACACACACACACACACACACACCTGGATAAAAGTATATAAGCCCAGCTTCACTGACTACAAGTTTGAAAAGGCAACGTGGCTCCACCTGCAATCAAAGGCTCGGATCAGAAGGTAGCAAAGGAATTGGGGGGGGGAGTATGGCAGAGGAGCTACTTTCAAGCCATTGGAAAATATATCCAATCCAACTTCTGTGTTTGTGTTTGAGAGAAGGGGGAGGGAGGAAGAGAGGGAGGAAGGAAGGGGAGGGAGAAGAAAAAAAATGATGGAAACTTTTTCGCAAAGGAGAAAAACAAATGCTGTTGCTTTAAATCGGAACGGAGCATGCCTGGCTGTGGAATTCTAGGAGTTGAAGTCCACAAATCTAAAAAAAATTGAAACCCCTGTGTCAGTGCCTCACCAGCCATAAACCTCACCGCACATCACTGCTGCTTGCTATAGCTTTTGCCATATTGGGAAGACTGGTAGGGCTTTTCTCTGGTGTGAGCTTTTCCATGAACAACTGGGAAGCCATTCTGATTAAAGCTTTTGCTGCATTGGGAACACTGATATGGCTTTTCTCCAGTGTGGATCCTCTCAAGCATAATTCTACAATCTTTGCTTTTGTCACAATAGACACTGACATTATTGCATTCTCAAGGACATAAAAAATACTCTTGGAGAAGGAGGAGCCAACGTTGCAACAACACAACGTGCGATCTCGACAGTCCGGTCTCGACAGTCCGAGACCACTGTTGACACTTTTGCCACTGGATGGTCCAGTATGATCTAAACCATCTCGGAGACATGGTGATCAGGAAGACAAAGCCTTGCTGGTCTCAGGGACACCACAAAGTCCCTGATTGACCCAAGGGAAGCGCTTCAAGCCGGCGGCAAACAGGCAGTCCCCAGGCTGGGGATCCAACTTTGTGTGTGTGTGTGTGTGTGTGTGTGTGTGTGTGTGTGTTGGAGATGGCTCTGGAAGGAAGCAAAAATGAGTCCATTGGGTGAGGTTTTTTTTTTTACTCTGAGAAAGATTGCCGAAAGAAAAAAATTTTTTAAAGATAAATTAGTCCTTAAAGTAAAAGAATAAAGCGGTGAATTTAATTCTTATTGGACTGCCTTGGAAAGTGTTTGTTCTTTCTTGTAACGATATTTTGTGGATTGAAGGGATTGTAATGTTTCCTGTTTCTCCGCTTGAAGTGAATGGATAGATTTTTTTTCCTCTATTTTTTACCACCTTATTTTTTCGCTTAAATTAAAACTCTCTTTTTTATTTTAACAAATTCTCCCTTCTATTTGTTATTAAATCCCACCAAAGACAATTAAAAAATTTTGTTTTCCATAAAATAGAGAAAAGTATGAAAAAGTGGAATCTGCCATTTGAAAGCCAGAGTCTGAAGTTCCTTCTTTAAAACAATGTATCCTTTGTTTATTCCTATTTGATCTTACTGACTTTGTAACTGAAGGGTTTGCAACTTGCTTACAAAATTTGATAAAGAGTCAAAGAGTCAATTGCTTTTTGCAGATGCTCTTGGAAAATATTTTGGCTAGAGAAGGAAAAGGAAAGAAAAAGATAGAACCCTTCTCCTTTGATGTGTACAAAAGAACTTGTGCTTAAGTTAACCTAAAACAAATAAATAAATAAATACACACACACACACACACACACACACACACAAAGACAAAAGAAGCTTGGAAGGCTAGAGTGGCAGTGGCTATCAGACTCCTCTTTTCTTTTTTTTCTACTTAATTTTTTTGGGGGGAAAATGGATCAATATCCAGATGAGGAAACCTTAAAATTTTGAAACATCCTGGCTGGAATTCGAAATATTTTAGAAGGATTTGGGAGATTTGAGAGAAGTTGGATAGACTATTGTTTATCACAACAAAAGATGATGGGGTTGGAGCCCCAAAAATTAAAGAAGAGAATGAAAATATAGAAGATAAAGACAAGACAATAGATGAACTTATTAATGGAGCAAATATGGGTGAAAGCGGAAAGAAGGGAAGATGGAAAAGTGAATTTGACAATTTGGAGCTTTATCCCAGATTTCAAGATATAGGAGGAAAAAAAGGGGTGATAATGATGGAGCTAGTGAGTGATCGTGGGCGCACCACGGTTCGCCCACATAACACCGATCCTCCGTGAGCTGCACTGGCTATCTGTCGATCTCCGGGTGCACTTCAAGGTCCTACTCACCACCCATAAAGCGCTCCATGGTAGTGGATCTGGCTATTTGAGAGACCGCCTTCTGCCGATTACCTCCCTGCGTCCCATCAGATCGCATAGAGCTGGCCTCCTCCGTATTCCATCCGCCAGTCAGTGCCGACTGGCGACTACTCGGAGGAGAGCCTTCTCTGTTGCGGCTCCGATGCTATGGAATAATCTCCCCGTGGAGATTCGTACCCTCACCACCGTCCAGACCTTCCGCACAGCCCTCAAGATCTGGCTAGCCCATCAGGCCTGGGGATAAGTTTTTACTTTCGCCCCTCCCGAATGTCGAGTGAATGTTGTGTTTTACTGTTTAATTTATTCTCGTTCACACTTCTTTTTGTATTTGTCCTACACTCCCTTTCCCCTTTTATTGTAAGCCGCCCTGAGTCCCCTCAGGGAAAAGGGCGGCCTATAAATGTATAATAAATACAAATACAAAATACAAGCTAAGAAAAGAAACCTATTCAGAAATAAGTTTGACAACCAAAGACAAGCTAATGTTAATAACAATTCAAGGGCAACGAGACTATTTGAGAGACCTTTTAAGCAATAAAGCGTGGAGAGAAGTTTATAAAAACTTTATAAAGGAGCTGAAAAGAGAATTGACAGAACAATTGACAAGAGAGATAAGACTGTTTTGCCATTGGAAAGATACAGGTTGATAATGAAAGTTGATGATAAAAAGTTAGCTAATTTTGGTGATTAATAAGTAGGGATTTTAGTATTTTGTAGATTGTTTTAGATTATTATTGAATGTTTATTCGTTAACATATAATTAACTATGACAATAATGAAATGATAACCTTAATTAGTATAAGTAACCTGGTTATAAATTCTAAATTGGGACTTGGCGAAAAGACATAAATTTTATTAATACATTTTTGTTTAGATCTTGTTATAAAGGTATAATTACTTTGGGTCTGAAGAGAGGAGATGTGATATAAATATTAAATAATTTTTTCGTTAACCACAATAATAACAAGGAAATGTTAATGGATATTTTTGGTGATTAATAAGTAGGAATGTTAGCATTTTGTAGATTGTTTTAGATTTTTATGAAATGTTCATTTGTTAACATATAATTAACTATAACAATAATGAAATGATAATTTTAATTAGTAAAAATAACATGGATATTAATTGTAATTTGGGACTTAGGGAAAAGACCTATAAATTTTATTAATAAATTTTTGTTTAGATCTTGCTATAAAGGTATAATTTCTTTTGGGCCTGATGAGAGGAGAGGAGATATAAATAGTAAATAAATTTTAGTTAACTACAATAATAACAAGGAAATGTTAATGGATAATGTTTAATGATATATATATATATATATATATATATATATATATATATATATATATATATATATATATATCATTATATATCATTATATATCTAATATATATATATTAGATTTTTTTATTTATTTATCAGCACAAATAAAAAACACACACATATATGTGTGTGTGTGTGTGTGTTTTTATTTGTGCTGATAAATAAATAAAGGGAAACTAGTATAGATCTATTTCAAGCTATTTAGCTCTCATCAGCTAGCCATACCCTTACTGGGATTTGAACCTGGGCTATATTGCATACTAGGCATACTAGGCAGAGATCTTAGCCATTAGGCCACAGGCTCTTATCCGTTATCAGCGAAGCCAGGGTGAAAGGTATCTATTAGATTTTTACAACCCCTGGTAAGCCCCAATTATGGGAGGAAGCTAATTGCTTCCATCATCTGTCATTCGGCTCGTCACAAGAGTCCATCACGACAGAAACTCAATATTTTTACTGTTGCCTTTGTTATATTTGTGGTTTTTTTTTATTTGTGCTGATAAATAAATAAAGGGAGACTAGTATAGATCTATTTCAAGCTATTTAGCTCTCATCAGCTAGCCATACCCTTACTGGGATTTGAACCTGGGCTATATTGCATACTAGGCATACTAGGCAGTATATATATGTTATACTAGTAAAAGCAAATTGGATATAAGCTTTAAACTATGAGTTGGGGGGGAAGGGGGGGAAATGCTTAGATATCTTACTAACTGAATTTGTTTCAGAATATGCCATAATGGTGTAATGTTATTGGAGGTTTATTGAAACTGCGAATGAATGCCAGTAGGTGGTTGTGTCTTTAAATACAAATGATTTTAGATAAAATCATGTTTAAATAATTGTAATTAAATGAGAATTGTGGTACAGTGATAAGTAAGATATATAAATTTTCTATTTTGATTTAAAATGTACAATTCAATTTGAATGAAGTATATGTAAGGATTGTGGAAGAAATAGATTCCTACGGCAGGCAAACCTGGCCCTGCACTAGGCCTCCAAGCCTTTTCCACAGCTTTGAGTAGACAGTGTTCTGCCTCGTGAGTTGCACATTTGATTAATGGCGGCATCAGGGACAGCAGGAGGATTCAGGTAGTTAAGGAAAGCAATTTCATTTAACAGCCATTGGAACATGCAACTGTAATTCAAAGCCCATAATAGTTATACCTTGAAGACTACTTTTATGCGGGCTGTGGAATTCTGGGGCTGAAAATCGGGTGAAACCAAGGTAGAAGACTGAAACTCCACATGTGGGAATTCCATAATCAACAGACAAAAGCTCCACCCAAAATTCCTTTTTGAGGAATTCCATTAATTCTGGAAAAGGAAATATACAGATGGTTCTGCTGATAACCAGAAACTAGTAGTTAGGCATTTTCCAATTTCCTTTCACTCCACTTACAAATGTTTGAGCAAAATGAATCAGGCCAAAATTCAAACAATTTCTCACCTAAAATTTCTTTTTTTAAAAAAATTTTTAAATTTTTTAAAACAAACAAAAACAAAACAACACATACCATAAACTTTCCTCAATTTCATCAAGCATGTCGTTTGGTTACAAACTTTTGTGCATCAGTTTTTACAATTAAAAATAAGATCACTGGTTATCCATCAAACATTCCTCACCTACACTTTCAATGGGAGATAACAAATGAAATTCAAGCATTCTCTAAACTCATCTACCTTTCTTCATATCGATTACCTTGTGTGCAATAAGGGATGATTTATGCTTGAAGTAATGTCCGCAGACTGGACATTTCAAAGATTTCTCCACAGTGTGAGTCTTCTGGTGTGTCACCAGATTAGAATGATTGTTAAAACCTTTCCCACAGATAGGACATTCAAAGGGTTTCTCTCATGTATGAGTGCTCTGGTGTCTCACCAGGCTGGAACTCCAAATAAAACATTTCCCACAATAAGGTCATTCAAAGGGTTTCTCTCCTGTGTGAGTCCGCTGGTGTTTCACCAGGCTAGAATTATCACTAAAACTTTTTCCACAAACAGGACATTCAAAGGGTTTCTCTCCTGTGTGAGTCCTCTGGTGTTTCACCAGACTGGAACTCTGACTAAAACATTTCCCACAATCAGGACATACAAAAGGTTTCTCTCCTGTGTGAGTCCTCTGGTGTGTCACCAGGCTGGAATTATCACTAAAACTTTTTCCACAAATAGGACATTCAAAGGGTTTCTCTCCTGTGTGAGTCATCTGGTGTCTCACCAGGCTGGAATTCTGAATGAAACATTTCCCACAATAAGGACATTCAAAGGGTTTCTCTCCTGTGTGAGTCCTCTGGTGTTTCACCAGCTGGGAATTCTGACTGAAACGTTTCCCACAATCAGGACAATCAAAGGGTTTCTCTCCTGTGTGAGTCCGCTGGTGTTTCACCAGGCTAGAATTATCACTAAAACTTTTTCCACAAACAGGGCATTCAAAGGGTTTCTCTCCTGTGTGAGTCCTCTGGTGTTTCACCAGACTGGAACTCTGACTAAAACATTTCCCACAATCAGGACATACAAAAGGTTTCTCTCCTGTGTGAGTCCTCTGGTGTTTCACCAGAGTGGAATTTTCACTAAAATCTTTTCCACAATTAGGACATTTGAAGGGTTTTTCTCCTGTGTGAGTCCTCTGGTGATTGACCAGGTGCGCATTCTGACTGTAATGTTTCCCACAATAAAGACATTCAAAGGGTTTCTCTCCTGTGTGAGTCATCTGGTGTTTTACCAGGTGGGCGTTTTGACTGAAAGTTTTCCCACAGTCAGGACATTCAAAAGGTTTCTCTCCTGTGTGAGTCATCTGGTGTGTTACCAGCTGGGAATTCCGACTGAAACCTCTCCCACAATCAGAACATTCAAAGGGTTTCTCCCCTGTGTGAGTCCTCTGGTGTGTCACCAGGCTGGAATTATCACTAAAACTTTTTCCACAAATAGGACATTCAAAGGGTTTCTCTCCTGTGTGAGTCATCTGGTGTCTCACCAGGCTGGAATTCCAACTGAAATGTTTCCCACAATAAGGACATTCAAAGGGTTTCTCTCCTGTGTGAATCCGCTGGTGTTTCACCAGGCTAGAATTATCACTAAAACTTTTTCCACAAACAGGACATTCAAAGGGTTTCTCTCCTGTGTGAGTCCTCTGGTGTATGACCAGGTGCGAATTCTGACTGTAACGTTTCCCACATTTAGGACATTCAAAGGGTTTCTCTCCTGTGTGAGTCTGCTGGTGTCTCAGCAGGCTGGAATTATCACTAAAATCTTTTCCACAAATAGGACATTCGAAGGGTTTTTCTCCTGTGTGAGTCCTCTGGTGTATGACCAGGTGCGAATTCTGACTATAACGTTTCCCACATTCAAGACATTCAAAGGGTTTCTCCCCTGTGTGCGTGGCCTTATGTCTCAAGAGATGGGAATTTTTAATGAAACTTTCCCCACAATCTCTACACTTACAAGGTTTCTCCATGGAGTGAATCGTCTGATGTGTTACCAGGTGGGAATTACAATTGAAACTTCTCCCAAAGTCTGGACATTTAATGGGTTTTTCTCCTTTATGATTCCTCTGGTGTTTCACAAATTGGAATCATAACTGAATGTTTTCCAACAATCAGGATATTCAAAGCATTTCTCTCCTATGGGAGTCTTCTGGTGTATCACCGGAACTGTGACTTTCCCATAATCAGGACATTCAAGGGGTTTTTCCCCACAATCTAGATACGCATAGAGTTTCTCCCTGGAGTCAATCTACTGATGCATCACCAGACCTAAAATTGTGACTAATTGTTTTTCCACAATCAGGACATTCGAAGGGTTTGTCTTTTGTGGGAATCCTCAGGTGCTTCACCAGGAAGAAATTCACTGAAACATTTTCCACAGAAAGGATGTTCAAATGGTTTTATTCCTTCGTTTGCGTCCTTTAGTGTCTCAAGACCTGAGAATTTCTTATGAAACTTTCACACAATCTGCACAGACATATGTTTTCTCCCTCCTATGAGTTATCTGATGTAGCACCATGTTGCCATGCTCACTAAAACATTTACCGCATTGGGAGCACTTTTGTGGCTTCCCTCTTTTGTGGAGGTGCTTCCATGAACAACAAGGGAGCTTTTGTGACCATAGTTTTTGCCACATTCAGGTAATTTGTGTGGCTTTCAGTCTCCTCTTGTGCATAATCAGCTGTGATTTGCAAAGTGTGCTTTTCCCACAATAGGCAAATTTATGAAGCTTTTGCACCACTGATATTCTTGAGGAGGTAAAAAATATGGACAATGCCTTTTTTAAGGTGCTTTCATTCAAGCCGTCTTCTTCCTCTCAGGGAAAGGCCTGCATTCCTGTCTCTTCTACGTGGCTTTACTATTGATCTTTTCCTTCGAACAGACTTCCAGATATTTCCCTCTTTTGCTGAATTATAAATAATAATTGATCCTTGAGTTCTGCATAATCTGCTTATTCGTTCTTAATTTTCTCTCTTTTGTCAAACAGCTGCTGGAGGAGGAGCAGATTTGTAAGGTTTTCTGCAAGAAATGAAAAATATTTTGATTTTTGGCTTGATTTTCTTCCCTTTTTAACACTGATTATTATTTACAGTTGTTCAGAGTGTGCGCTTATTGCCATCATGTTCATCTGTAAGATTCAAAGAAAAATGTAACTTTAATTGTTTATAAAACGGTTAGAGATGAGGTGAAAAAAGAAGAAAAGTATAGACAATTTTTGCTCATGGAAGTCCTCAGGTACAAATAAAGGCAGAAAATACTGTCTAGAACCCCTCTGGTGACATCCTTATTCAAGTAGTCCTCATTTAACCTACCACAATTGGAATTTATATTTGCGTCACTAAGCAGCTCAAACATTAAGCATCATGTCACATGACAGTGCCAACTTACATTTGTTCCTCTGTAGTTTTTAAGCTAATCACTGTGGGTTGTTAAAGGCAATTTCATATGACTGTGACTTGCAATTTCCTGCCAGTATAACCACTGATTTTGCTTGTCTGAAGCTAGCTTGGAAGGTCACAAATGGAGATCATGAGTGTGGGATGCTGCCGCCATCATAAATGTGCAACTATTGGCAGAAGCGAAGTTGGTGCAACTCCTTTTCCTGCATCTTCAAAACCACAGTCACTGCTGACATGCGGTCACGGAACAAGTGCTGGGATTAACACAAATTGTGCATGTTTGCTTCTACTGTGCCATAGTAACTTTGAAGGATCAGGGAAGAAGTGGTAAGTGAGGACTCCCTGTGCAACCAAAGATGGATTAAGCACAATTGAACCTGGAACATGGATGGGACAGGAAATACCATACGTATTGGCAAGATGTGAAGTAAAAAAACTTGTAAATTTTATTCTTCTGTCATTTTCAATACACGTTTGTATTACAAACTATATTAAGAGGGCAACCTCAAGATATAATGGGAGACTTTAACTACCCTGATATCAACTGGGAGACAAGGTCTACAGCAAGTAGGAGATTGAATAGATTCCTAACCAACTTAGCTGACAACTTTGTCATCCAAAAAGTAGAGAAGGGAACTAGAGGAAAAACTATACTCGATCTAATTCTTACTAATAGAGGAGTGATAGAAGGAGTTGAAGTTGTCGGAACCTTGGGCGAATGACCATGTCTTACTGGAATTCAATATAATGCAAACAGAAGCAATAGAACAGTGGTGGGTTTCAAAAATTGTTCGAACCTACACTGTGGGTGTGGCCTCCTTTGTGGGAATGGCTTGCCGTCCATGTGACCGGATATGAAGATGCCGACGACACTTGTCAGAACCACCTTAAATTACCTCCCACACAGCACTGGCATGCATAAGAATATGATGTAAACTTGTTTTTTAAAAGGCATCTTTGGTTTGTGTTAAAACAACTTCAACACACGCAATGTTCTGATTGCACCACAAACGCAGTAGTCATCCTTACCTTTCACAGAGGCACTGAGTTTTATAAATATGAGCATGATAGTGTAGAATAATCATATCCAAGGACCAGGAATGGGTTTCAAAAAAGTTTGGAACCTCTTCTGTAGGTGCGGCCTGCTTTCCAGGTCCACTGGTGGAACCTCTTCTAACCAGTTTGGTAGATTTGACGAACCGGTTCTACTGAATAGGTGCGAACTGGTAGGAACCCACCTCTGCAATAGAATATAATCCAACAGAAGAGTTGATTTTAAGAAATTCATAGCCTAAGCAAAATTTCATGGATAAAAATCCCTAGGAGAAAACAATGCAAGGATTGTGGGAAATATTGGAAAATCCATATATATATATAAAAGCAAAATGCCACTCATGCATTATCACAAAATCTCCAGAACCTTAAAGCCTACAAACCTAAGTTGTCCACGTATGTTCCTCTTGGCTTCTAGGTGCTGACTAAGAAAAGGTTTTTCAAAATGACCATCAGAGCATTATTATTTCCTATATTATTATTAACATGCTATCATGCTAACTAGTTCTACTCCCCCTCCTAATCAGAAAAGAAATCTGTTCCAAATACAAAACACAAGCAGAGCAGAGGAGATTCAGTTTCGGTTTTACTTTCACAGCAGGAAGCAGCTGTACTACAGAACGGTTGAGCTAACCAATAGCCAGGCTCCTTCCTGTCTCCTTCTTGCTCACACAGCAAATACTGTTTCACTTTCAAAGTAGCCCTCTGATGCTAAGGAGTTCTACTTCCCCTCCCCACCCCAAAAGAGGACTTTCACTTTCACAGCAGCAAGCAGCTTTACTACAGAACAGTTGAGCTAAGCCACGTCCAGTCTCCTTCCTGTCTCCTTCTTGCTCGCACAGCAAATACTCTGAGTTTCCAAACACCCCTCAACTCTCTCACACACTGACAGGACGCTAGCCAGATGAACACTAATGGATGCTGGTAGGCAGAGGCAGATTCGCCTCCCCTTATTCTCCTCCTCAGTTCAGACGAATCTGTTCCTTCTAGTGTAATACCAGTTAAAGGGAAAAGAGGCAAAATGCAGTAAAAGATTTACAAATACAATTAGGAAAACACAAGTAAGGGAAGTTGCACACAAGTATCGTCAAACTCATCCCCAAGTCAGGAGAAAGGCTGTAAAAAAGTACACATCTAATAACCCCCAATGCTAATCAGTCATAAATGAGATCAATGCCTTGGGCTAATAATTATTTCTCTAGTTTTAAATTTGAACCTCAGAAATAAACAATAAACTACCGTGTTTCCCCCAAAATACACGTCCTGATAATAAGGCCATGCCACATTTTTCAGGTGGGAAAAATGTAAGCCCTCCCCACAAAATAAGCCCCCTGGACAACACTCCCTCCAGCTAGTCAGAGCACCACTCACGACCTAGCGGTATCCCGAAGGCGCCAAGCAAAGGCTTGTGTTGTTTGGCGCCTTTGTGATACTGCTAGGTCAGTGAGTGGTGCTGTGCCCAACTGGAGAGGGGGATTGCTGGGCAGTTGCTCCCTTGCAAGCAGGCTCCCGAAGAACCAGGCACAGCCTCAGGGTCAAATGGCTATGTTGCGCTGTCGCAGCAGAACTACACAGCAGCCATGAGGTGACCATGCTCAGGAGCAGCCATCTGGCAACCCCCCTTTCCAGCCAGGCACAGCACCATTCACTGACCCAGGGGTATCGCCAAGCAGCGGGAGCACCTGTTCGCCGCCCTCCGGATCCCGCAGCTTGGCGCCTTCGGAATGACCCTAGGTCAGTGAATGGAGCTCTGCATGGCTGGAGAGGAGGGTTGCGTGAGCAGCTTTTCCACTCCCCGCTCATGCACCTCCCAGCCTCACGATGCCCTTGACTAACTCTCCCTGCAGAGCCAGGGCATCTCCACTGCCGCCGCCACCTGCCACTGCTGCATGGTTTTTTCTGCGGCTTGCAAAGCACGGAGGTAGGATGCTGAGTCTTCTGGAAGTTGCCACTCTGGGAATACGCTCTATGGTTGTACGCTCTGGGAGTATGCTCTGCCTCAGCCAGCCCACAACCTGTTCTGTCCCCCGCTTCACGGCTCGTTAACAAACGCAGGCAGGCAACTTAAAAGGAAGTCTTTCTTTATCAGTTCTCAGTTCAAACTGGCTTCAAGCCCAAAAATAACATAAATACAAGTCTCCGACAAGAATGCAAAACAAAACTCTTACAAGCACTGCACTTCTTCCACAGTCTCCACGGATCAGGTTTACATGAAACACCAAAGCACTTATCCAAGTGTAACAAGCATAAATCACGATTGAATTGAATTGATTATATTTCTATGCCGCCCTTTTCCCAGAAGGGACTCAGGGCGGCTCACAACCCAAGTCGGGGGGGGGGGGGGATAGGGGATACAAATAGGGGGGAAAAAGACATAGACAAACAATACCACAATTTTAAAAACAACTCAACAGACACACCATTCGAGCGGGGACAGGAACTCATCAGCCCCAGGCCTGTCAGAACAGCCAGGTTTTAAGGGCTTTGCGGAAAGCCTGGAGGGTGGTGAGGGTCCGAATCTCCATGGGGAGCTCGTTCCAGAGGGCCAGAGCAGCCACAGAGAAGGCCCTCCTCCAGGTGGTCGCCAGTCGGCATTGGCCAGTGGATGGAATTCGGAGGCCTAATCTGTGGGATCTAATCGGTCTATTGGAGGTAATTGGCAGCAGGCGGTCTCTCAAGTACCCAGGTCCAATACCATGAAGGGCTTTATAAGTGACGACTAGCGCCTTGAAGCATATCCGAAGACCAATAGGCAGCCAGTGCAGCTCGCGGAGATTAGGTGTACCGAGGTGCACCCACAATCGCTCACGCGGCTGCATTCTGGACAAGCTGAAGTCTCCGAATGCTCTTCAAGGGCTGCCCCATGTAGAGCACATTGCTTAATAATCAAGCAATGTTGTACAAACCAGGAACACACGAAGGAACGTATGTTGACTCCTGTGACTAGGGCGTGGCAGCATCCGTCCTTTTATCTCTCCCAAAACCCCACTAACGAGCCCCAGCTGCATTGTTAATCTTGCATTCCGAAAAGACTCACAGCAGACATCTGCTGAGTCACAACACAACCATAGAGTGTACTCCCAAAGTGGCCACTGCCAAAAGACTCGGCTGTGGATCTCCGGAGTTTGGAAGCCGGAGAATAGGTTATGCTCGAAGCGATGTGGTGGCGGCAGCACATTGGTCCTGCAGGAGAGCTGGGCCAGGGCATGGCGAGGTTGGGAGGCACACCAGGTTGGGATGGAGCAGGCGCTTGCGCAACCTCCCTTTCCAGCCGGGCAGAGCACCATGCACTGACCTACGGGTATCCTGAATGCGTCAAGCCGCAGGAGCTGGGGCGAGGGCCGAGGATCATGTGGCCTAGGGCCTCTGGAATATCACTAGGTCCATGAGTGGCGCTCTACCCGGCTGGAAAGGGGGGTTGACGGGTGGCTGCTCGTGAGCATGGTCACCTCATGGCTGGTATGTTGCGCTGTTGCAACAGTCGTTTACCCCTGAGGCTGTGCCTGGCTCTTCATGCGCCCACTCACAAGAGAGCAGCCACCCGGCAACCCCAAAACAATAAACCCCCCCCCTGATAATAAGACCCATCAATATTTTGGGGGTCAAAAGAAAATAAGAACCTGTCTTATTTTCAGGGAAACACGGTACACAATTCTCAGTGTGTATTGTTTTATCTTCCACGCTTAGGCATGATCTGAGAAACACCCAGTGATAAGATATAGTGAGATGAAGTCAAAGCTGAAGCCCAGTGCTCCCCTCCCTGTTTAAAACTTCCTGTGACTCCACCCACTGCCCACGCATGCTCACAGTGGTCCTAGCCAAGCCACAAGCCATGTGGGTTTGCCGCCTTACGCAGACAGCGGTGTTGTGTTTCGGAATGGCAGGTTGAGGGTCCCGGGATGTGCTACAGTGGTGGTGCACCTCTCTCCCTTGAACCATACTTCCAAGGACTTCCAAGGGGTGATTAATGCTGATAGGAAGCCTTCTGGAGGGCACCAAAGTCGTTTCAATGCCCCCATGACTACAGAAGTGGCTGTTCTTGTTGTTGCCCAGGATTTTGAGAAAAGAGATATCGTTCTCCACAGCAGAGAAAACTGGCTGTTATGAATCAGTGAGATGTACCGTGCCTATGAAGCTCTCCAGTACCCTCTGATGTTCTACCATGGAGAAGATGGCTATTACATGAAATCCCCTGTGGTTGTAAGCCGCCCTGAGTCCCCTCAGGGAAAAGGGCGGCATATAAATCCCAATAAATACCTAAATACCTAAATACCTAAATACCTCAGTGTGAACCAAACACCAAAGTTCTTCTCAAGAAGACCGTGTCTGCTGCTGCCTTTTACAGCTACAGGATAATGGAGCGTGATGGTGAAGAATGCTATCTATTGCTGTTCCAGTTCCGTAGCAAAGCACGGGTATCCAACCGACTAGTATGATCATAGAAGCCTATGCCAACACAATATCACTAAAAATGGAAAACAAGATATCCAAGAAGAAACCAGCATGGTTGCAGAAAAATCTCACTGATAAACTGAATGAAAAAAAGGATCAGTATAAAAAATGGAAAGAGGGACACATAACTAAGGCAGAATAGTAGCATATAGCTTGAATCTGCAAAGATGAAATCAAGGTCATGTTGAAAATGAATTAAAACTTACAACAAATATCAAAAATCATTTTAAAACATGTATAAAACAAGAAAAAGGTTAGGGAAACAGTCAGTCCTCTAATGGGAGATGATGGCAAGGGAGTGACAGACAGTAGAGAGACACCTACTTAATTCATTACCATTTTTTTAGGAGTATAAGATGCACTTTTTTACTCCAAAAAGAGGGTGACAATCTGGGTGCGTCTTATACTCTGAATGTAGCCACCTGAGTCGTCTGAAAAAGGGGCAGGCAAAGCGGGCGCTGTAGAGATCGTGATGGCTGGGAAGGAGAGAGGTTTCACTTTCAGGGCTTCCGGAAGGGCTTAGGCAGTGGCAGCGATGGGAACAATCTCCTTTTTACAAAAGCTTTTCTCATAACGCTAGATCGGGAAGTTAAAAACCTAAATGGGACACAATCAGGCTTGATTCAAAGGTTTTAGGCTCCTGAGATCGATCCATCCAAAACACTGGTACCACGATCTCTGCAGGGCCCACTTTACCTGCCCCTTCTCGGGCGGTTCCAGGCGGCAGAGATCGCGGTAATAGCATTTCTGGGTGGCAGTGCACCGATCTCAGGCTGCATTAACAGAGAGATAGAATCATGATCATGTGAAGTACTAGTACCACTTTATTAAGAGTAAGATCACACTTAGATAATTGCAGACAGTTTGGTCACCATATCATAAAAAAATGTTGAGACTCTAGAAAGAAAGCAGAAAAGAGCAACAAAGAGGATTAGGGCCTTGGAGGCTAAAATATAATTTAGAGGTTGCAGGAAATATGGTATGTCTAGTCTAGTGAAGGGAAGGATTAGGAAAGACATGATAGCCATCTTCCAATACTTGAGGAGTTGCCACAAAAGAGGGAGGGTGTCAACCTATTCTCCAAAGCCCCTGAAGGCAGGACAAGGAACTGGATGGAAACTAATCAAGGAGAGAAGCAACTTCGAACTAAGGAGAAACTTCCTGACACTAAGAACAGTGAACCAGTGGGAGGTTTTCCCTTCAGAGGTTGTGGGGGCTCCATCCCTGGTGGCTTTTAATCAGAGGCAGGACAGCCATTTGTCTGAAATGATATTGGTTCTCCTGCTTGATCAGGGCGTCTGAATAGAAGACCTGCAAGGTCCCACCCAGCTCTGTCACAAACCCTCCAGTGATGGGAGCCCCCACAACCTCTGGAGGGAAGCCATTCCCAAAGAATTCACCTTCACTTGGAAGAGACTTTCCCAATCTTCCCAGCAGAAGGAAAATTGCAGCCACCAGTTTCGCAGCGTGCAGCCCCAGTGGACTTAAATTCGAGGAGGGAAGGAACCTGCAGCAGCAGCAGCTGAGATGCTTCAGCCCAGTTGCTTCTCCGCTTCCAGGACTCTCCTCCCACCCGCCCTCAACTCACCTTCCAGCTGCTGCTTCGACCCTGGAAAGAGCACAAAAGCCGCTCTGTACAACACTCTCCTCCCATGAGTGATCCGGAAGAGGAAGTTCAGCTGTTCCCAAAGGTGCTTTTTTTTCAATAGGCAACTGGACTTTCTTTCTTCTACTCTTCTCGTCGCTTTCCAAACTTTCTAGCAATTCAGTACTCGATGGTTTTAACTCCTTTAAGCTCAACCACAAGTATTATCCACTTCCTAGGCACAAGTGTTGCCTGTTTGAGCACCATCTCCAGATAGGAGGCAGAAAAAAAATTCCTTCTCCAGTTCCTACCTAAGGCGTTTGCAACAAGTTTCCACTGATTAAATGCTATCAAGTCGTTTTTTACTTCTAGCAACCGACTTTGTAGCTGAGCCTAGTGAAATAGTGAAATGTGATGTTACTTAACCTTGTGAAGATTAGCTATGTGTTGTGCCCTAAAAGTTCATGAAGGTTTTACAGAATTACACAATCAGCTTTCTTAGGGGTGACTTTCAGTGGAGTTCAAAATCTCTTTTACATACCAAAACTTTATGACTCTGTGGCCCCTAGGTTTTGAGGGCATGTCAGCAGCATCAGGCCAGACACTCCAGGGGAGCTTCACTCCTGCTGGCCAGGGCTGCATCCAAGAGCATCAACCACTAAGCTTCATTCTTGGAGGAGGAAATGTTATTATCTGCTAAATGCCAGGTGTAAATTATATAAATTTGCTTGCAGTGAAGTCTCCCATTAGGTCACAAAGAGAAACGTATGCAGAAGGCCTAGAAAATGTAGCCCAAGAAAGAGGACCTGATTGCCTATACATGGTAGAAGAAAATTTTCCCCTCCCGCAATGTCTATTTATCTTTTTATTGTACAGAGGGTTGTTTTTATATATTCTGCTATTACCCTCAGGTTAATTTTAATGTGTCTTAGAGAAACGCAACGTTCAGTTTCCTCCTTCTGCATCCTGAAAGTCTTCCGGATTTTGAGGCCAGAATTTCCTAGCCAGCATCTCCTTTGCACAAAATATTTGTGAGTCATAAGCAGAGTTTCTGAGTGGCCCCAGTAAGTTGCTGAAGCTTCTAAAAAATACATGTTAAAAAATATGCACAGAGGTTGTAGCTCAAGAAGAAAAGCATTGTGGTTTTGAGTCCTGGGTTCTTAGGTTCCTGAACAACCCCTGCTGTGATCTTGTCTTCTTGGAGGTGCCTGGTTGCTACCAACCAAGATGCCTCTTATTTGTTGCAAAATTGTTACATCTTGAAAGCCCCATAACTTTAACCTTAAACTGCCTACTTACTATTGACCTCACTCCATTCCTAAGGGTTCTGTAAGGGGCGTGCATAAGCACACCATTGTGCCCATCATCCCTGTCCTATTGTCCCTATTTATTCGTACCCATTTCATTCATGTTCATGTTTATTCTTATACCTATTATCTTGTAAACAACAAATCAAACAAATAAAATAAATAAAAAATAAACTGCCTTGGTGTTGGAGCTGTGAAAAAGACATTATATGGTGGAAAACATTGCATTTCTAAAAAAGGCATTAAATAGCTTTTTGAATGAAAAAAACAGGTATTGTCCACATTGCTGTGAAAGAAGGTTTTTTGGTTGGATGTTCTGCTATTTCCCTCGTGTTTGTTTTAATATCCCCTTTTTGTATATTGAAATTCAATTAATATTTATTTCTAATCTGCACTTAATCCTTCATCGTGACATAAACTATTATTATTTTTATACTCAGAACCACACCCATTGCTCTTTCTTGCCTTCTGGGCCTTTGGTTCTAAGCATCAGACATCCCCAAAAGAAAAAAAAGAAGTCACATTCTTTGCAATGAACTCTTGCAACAGCCAGCAAAGCCATAAGCTCTTCCAAGGTCTTCTGTTCCCTGTCTTACTGTCCCACTTTATTCCCTCCCAAATTCCCAAATCCATGGCTGATAAATATAATTTGTCCCCACTGGGGTAGTTTTTTAAAAATAATTTTATTTACAGTTATTTTTATATACATCCGTAACAGCTTGGTGAACAGTGTACTGTCTGGGTCAATGTATTTTATACACAACACTAATAATAATATTGTTTAGGTATACATAATAATATATTTCAACTTCTAACATTTACGTGTATATACAGTAATGTTAATGTACTCCATTATATATCAATATACATACTATTCCCAATTTCTACTTTCTACGTGTTTTCAGAACAATTAAAAGCACCCTCAAGTCTCTCTGATCTGATCAATTTTTAATCTTTTACCAATAACATGTGTTCCACCCCCATATTTTGGTATAAAGGAGGGATTGTAAGAAGTTAGCACCCACCCTTTCCCAGAAGAATGAAATATTGTAGGAAATATTAAAAAGGCAGAATATTATACCTCCCTGGATGAGAAAAGAAATATGCTCTTGGAAAGCACCGCCCCCCCCCCTTTATTAATGGCCCCAGAAAGACTGGGCCACATTATTTACAACACAAAAGATCTTCACCCTCAGAATATAATAGGATTAGCCCTCTACCCATCTAGCAACAGAACTCACCACATGGAACCTGGGGAGATTGTATCACCCTGCAAGGTTCAACCAAGCCCGGGACTCAAGACAACCAATCAGAATACATTTCTTACACAGGAACAGGAGGCTCCAAGGTGGCCCAAGAGAGGGTATACACTCTCACACACAGCCATGTGCTCATTTTCCCCAGGGCCTCAAACCATGTGGTCCTGTCCACCATTAAACCATCTTTCCAAGCAGCCTTAAAAGAAGCCCTGAGAGGAATGAAATAGAAGCATCTCCCATATGTTGGGAAGACAGCTTTACATTATCTTACCCCCACATTCACAGCAATGCTGCCAATACCCATTTCTTTCATTCTCAAAAGCTATTTAAAGAGCAGCACAATGCTTTTTTAGAAATGAAACATTTTCCACCATATAATTTCTTTCTCACTTCTCCAACACCAAGGCTGTTGCAACAAATTTGTCAACATCTTGGTGCTGCTACCACGGAGGTAACAAACAGGCACTTCCAAGAAGAAAAAAACACAGTAGGATGTTGGAAGAAAAATCCATCTGGTTCAGTTCCAAGCCGGGAGAGAAGATCTGGAAATTAATGAGCAGAACCACAGCACGGAGTTCTGGCACAGCTGACAAATTAGCTTGTTGAGTGCAAGGATTTTTATACACTTTACAGTATTTTGTAATTTTTAGGTCTCTTTGTGTGCTTTCATTATTTGATTATTTTTACTTGTTTCGCAAAGGCTCATGATGGGTCTTAATTATCACTTCCTTGGCCATAATCCTGTCAAATATATGTGATTGATTTTATCCTGTTATCTATTCCCTCTAGCCTTCCTTCTTTAATGGGCCGGTATTGTTTCCATTTTTCTCAATGCATGGGGTTAAGCCATGATCTAGTAAAAAGAAAAGGCAACAGAAAGAGCAACATGCAAACAAAAGCTAATAAAACACCCACAGGAACAAAACAAATTGAAAGTTTAATTTTTGTGCATTCTTCAAAGGACTGTTGAATTGGCCATGCCCATCTAGTCACATGACCACCTAGTCATGCCCACCCAGCTGGTCCGGCCCTCCCAACAGTTTGAGGGACCATAAATTGGACCCATTTAAAAAGTTTCAGAGCCCCTGGGTTAAGGTCATGTCCTGTCCTTAATCCCATCACCTGGAGATGAGGGTATTTTCTTTGTGAATAGGCTGGCCCAGGATTTCTTAATGAGCATCTGCTGTAGGCTATTAGGGAAGATTGGGAGCTGCTTTCTGCCTCTAAGAACGTGTTTCTCCTTTTCTACCTTTTTTAATATTCCCCAAAATATTTTATTCTCAGGTGGGGCAGCTTCCCACAATTCCCCCCTTTTGGGGTATCTGTAATTTACATATATATATATATAGGAGGCAGCAGAGGACTCTCATGTTGATTATGGCAGTAGCCCAAAAGGAGAGTTTTCAACCCATTATCTTTAGCAGCAAGGTCAGAAATTTTGTTAAGTAGAAAAAAATATATATAGCGCAATTTTCTGTGCCAATTCTTTTTAGATATCTGATGTCACTTTCTAGGATCTTTCGGTCAGGTTTGAAGCAAGCACATATCCCAAAATTGTTTGCAGCCATGATTCTGCCTTAGTAGATAATCAAGGGCTGCCCATTTCCAAGGATTGCTTCCTGAACCTGCCTCAGTTTATTGCATCCAGGATTTGTGAGGCCAAATTTAGATTAACCAGTATACAAGCCAGACTACGAATATTTTTGAAGTTGCGCACAAGGAGCCCTGGGACTAATGCAGTGGAAAACCAGTGCAACATATTCTGCTTCACTGGGCAACTGGGCACCATCATTTGTGAGTCAAAATCAGCAGTTGGGGTTTGGAAATCTCTTTTCTGCTACCTCTTCAGTGAGGAAATTGACTAAGGCGGCATGCCCCCTTTCCATGGAATTGGGAGACTATTGGGCCTTAGTGCCACAGAACAAAAACCAACCAGGGGAAGCTTTATGTCAGGAGTCCTCAAAGTACTTGCGGGCTGAATATGGCCATCCAACACAATGTATCCATCCTGCGTAGTGGTAGGATTAAGCCCTGCCCTTGACTTACAGCCACTCCTTGTGTGCCTGCTTTTTCCCGCCAACCTCATCATTCCTCCTCCAGCTGTTGGCAATGTTCCCTCTATTTTTTTTTCCGTGTGTGTGGAAAAGTATAGTGTTCGGGCAGCACATTTTCATGCCTGAGCACCTGAAATTTTTTTAGCCATAATTAGCAATAGCAATAGCAGTTAGACTTATATACCGCTTCATAGGGCTTTCAGCCCTCTCTAAGTGGTTTACAGAGTCAGCATATTGCCCCCACAGTCTGGGTCCTCACTTTACCCACCTCGGAAGGATGGAAGGCTGAGTCAACCTTGAGCCGGTGAGATTTGAACAGCCAAACTGCAGAACTGCAGTCAGCTGAAGTAGCCTGCAGTGCTGCATTTAACCACTGCGCCACCTCGGCTCTAATTGCCATCAGAGCAGATGTTGGGAGGGAGGCAAGGAGGAAAAGGGTCCCCTCCCTCTCCCTCAGACCCCCAGGAAGGAAGGGAGGGGAGGGGGAGGGAAAGGAAAGAAAATGGGAAACAAGAAAAGGAAAGGAAAAAGGAAATAGAAAAGAAGGAAAGGAAAAAGGAAAGGAAATGGGAAAGAAGAAAGGAAAGGAAAAGAGAAAGGAAAGGAAAAGAGAAAGGAAAGGAAAAAGAAAAGGAAATGGAAAAGAAGGAAAGGAAAAAGGAAAGGAAATGGGAAAGAAGAAAGGAAAGGAAAAGAGAAAGGAAAAAGGAAAGGAAATGGAAAAGAAGGAAAGGAAAAGGAAAAGGAAAAGAAGGAAAGGAAATGAGAAATGAAAGGGAAAGAGGAAATGGAAAAGAAGGAAAGGAAAAGAAGGAAAGGAAAAGAGAAAGGAAAGGAAAGGAGAAAGAAAAGGAAAGGAGAAAGAAAAGGAAATGGAAAAAAGGAAAGGAAAAGAGAAAGGAAAGGAAAAAGAAAGGAAGTTAGAAGAAGGACAGAAAGGAAAAGGAAAGAGTGGAAAGGATTGGTACTGCTCAAAAATCAAGTCTCAAGATCCCGTGGACCCCTTTGGCTCAGGCAGTCCAATCCCACGCTGCTTCCCTCTCTCCCCAAAGCGAAGGGATTGCAGAAAAAATGCTGAGCCCAGAACGGAGCTTCAGACGAGGCAATGCCTGAGAAACCCCGGATGTGCAGAGAAATGCAGGCTACAACCAGCAAATCCCATTTTCCCAGGAACTGACGAAGCCCCAGAGGACCAATGGGAATTCTCCCTTCTGCAGCGTCATCGGTCTCCGGGCAGAGTCTTCCTTGATTTCACCAATCAGAAATCAGAGTTCAGAAGGCAGGGAAGGGGGATATTTTCAGTCACATTTAAAGACATTAAAAAACACTGCGCTGCACTTTGAAACTTGTGCGTGGTGTTTCTTTGTTACCTGCGCGGCCGCTCACACGCACAGCTTAGAGGGAACGCTGGCTGTTGGCCTTATATATACCTTGCAGAACCTAGTATCTCAGCTGTGTACTTCTATTCATCGCTGCTCACAAAGGTAAGGACAAAGGGCATGGGCCGGAGGGTGGGGGGGGGAGGGCGAGCTGGCAAATGGGTGATACTGACAGTGGGTGTACTGACATGTGAAGCATGTGAAGGTAGTAGGGGAGCATGCGGGAGACCGTGGCATGGGAGCCCTTCTGGGGTGTTTCCCGAAGCCGGTCTGACCTGCGAGTTGAGCATATGGAGTGACGCAAGCCCTGGAGGTGGGTAGGACAGGGGGTGGTGATTGGCAGGGGATAACATAAACGGGTGGCCCTGAAGATGCTGCGAAAGGAAGCGCTCAGGATACCAAAAGAGCAGCTCCTCGCATTTTGGCTGCTGCAATAAGTATGAGAAGCCCAACCAATGTTTTGAGCATGGTTAACATCTCCAGCCCAATGAGTTTAAGCTGCCCTGTTTCAATAACCATTGTTCCCTCTAAGCTGCGTGGCTGCATGGACGTGCATGTGGAAAGTAAACACTACGCAGCAGTTTCCAACTGCCACGCAGTGTCGTTTGCCAGACATGGACTGCAGTCTACAAAGCAGCCGCACAATCACGATTGAAACCCCCTCCAGCTAAACAGGAGTCTTGAGGTGCAGCAGGGCAGCAAAGTGACTGTATTGAGGACTTGACATGGTTCGGGCTTCCTGGAGCAACTATTTAGAGGGAACATTGCCCACAGCTGCTTTCGCACAAGTTTAAGAGGGCTAAATTTGCCTCGTTGGGTGGGTGGGGGAGTGATCGACAGAAACTCGCTGAAAGAAAGTTCTTTCTGACCCACGTGATTAATTTAACCTCCGAGATAAATGTATTGTGTGAAAGCAGCTGGCTTCCCTTCCTCTCTAGCATCCGTGCCTCGATTAACACATAAAAGCCCACAAGGAGTGGGGGCTGGTCACCAACCAAGAACAAGCCAACTAAGCCGAGTGTGGGTTGCTCCGCAGAGGACAACCCACGCTCGGGAGAAATGGCAGCAGTGAGCCTCCTGTCTTCGCTTTCTACCTCTCCACAACGAGGTAGAAAGCGAAGGCAGAAGGCTCACTGCTGCCGTTTCTCTCGAGGCTACCCACCTGAGGCTCACATTGGCAAATCCAGGGCGGCACAGCAGCAATCCTAAACTCCCACCTAGAGCGCTCGCACCACAGAATCTAAATGCAGGAAGCAGGTCTGTTTCCTCATGCATCTCTCTCTTTCAAAGAAAACCTTCCTTGTTCTACCTCTCCTGGCTGCAATCTCAGCTATCTTTGAGTCTCCAGCCAGTCACATGACATCACGTGATATTTGATAACTCATTGGGATCTTCAAAGTCATTGAGAATAGTTTTGCTTTTCATCTAATTAAACTTCCTATCTGTCAGTTTATCTGTGCAATTTTGTTGAATATTTTGGGTCACTAGTTACTATCACTAGTTATATGCAGAATTGTCTCCCAGAGTTCAGTAGTAGTAGGTTACTGAAACCACCTGTATAGAGAGGAACAAATTGCCACATTTTTTTAAACAATCAGCAAGCATTGTTGAACAGACAGGCAATAAATCCTTGAGTTTACAAATTAATGATGAAAGAAAACTGTTAGATGTGAATGAGACTTTATGCATGGGGATTTTAATCATTTTCCTCGTTTAAAATAGCAAATTTCATATAATACATTAAAATGAAGTATATCAAGTGAAATTCATTAAAATGAAGTATATCAAACACTTACTATTTTAATATTACCAGTATTAAGTGCTATTTATATATTCATTTCAAAGGTTTTTTTTAATTTAATCCAAAATGAATTTGAAAAGAGAATTGTAGTGAGTTTGCTTTTGAACAAATATTTCTAAATTTATTCGTTTACTATTTTATTCATTTTAAAATTTTATTAGTTTGATTTTATATAACACTGATTTCGTTGTTGTCTTGGGTGACATCTGTGAAAAAAATTCAGGTGCTCAGGCATGAAAATGAGCCGCTCAAACACTATACTTTTCCGCCCACACTGGGAAAAAAATTAAAGGGAACATTGCCCATAACCAGCCTTTGCTTTGTGGAAAGCATGCCTTTCCTTCCCCAGGAATTGCCAACTTCTGCCCCCATTAAAAAACAACAACCCTAGAGCAAAATCTTCACGCATAAAAAGAATATTGACTTGCTGTGCCAACCACTCCTAAATACCATTCCTTTCCGCAAAGTCAGGACATTCAAAAGGCTTCTCTCCTATGTGAACCCCCGGGTGTATTGCCAAACTGGAATTTTGACTGAAATATTTCTTACAATCTGGGCATTCATAGCGTTTCTCTCTTGTGTGAGTTCTCTGGTGTATTATCAGCTTGTCCTGCTTGCTATAGCTTTTGCCACATTGGGACAACTCGTAGGGCTTTTCTCTGGTGTGAGTTTTTCCATGAACAACTGGAAGCCATTCTAACTAAAGCTTTTGCTGCATTGGGGACACTGGTATGGCTTTTCTCCAGTGTGGTTCCTCTCGAGCATAATTCTACAATCTTTGCTTTTCCCACAATAGGCAGATCTGTGGATCTTTTCCACCACTGACATTCCTGGATTCTCAGGGACCCCAAAAATACTCTCAATCCCTTGTTGGATGGAGCATAGATTCAAGTTTCCTTCCTCACAGGGCGAGGCCTGCATTATGGTCTGCCTTATCTGGCTGTCAAAGTGACCTTTTCATTTCCACTGACTTCCAGATATTTCCATCTTTTTCTGAACTAAAAAATTATTCTCCTTAATATTTTGATATGTTTCTTCCAGATACTCCATATTTTGTCCAACTCAAAACTCTTTTCCTAATTTCGTCTTCTTTATCTGTAAGCCGATGGGGAAGAAGAGTTTTGGGGATTTCCAGAGGAACTAATAGGTTTTTGATTGCTGCCTTGGTTTTCTTTGCATTTTAATGCTGCTTGAGATTCAGTTTTCCACAGTGCTCTCTTTGGCATTCTTTTCCCTATAAGATTCACATAAAAGGATTAGTTTAATTATGGTTTATAAAATGGCTGCACAATATTAAAAAAAAAGAGCTCCAAAGACAACAATTACAATAGAAGGCAAAGATGCCAAAATGCTAACTTAACCCCTTACATTAATTATTTACATTTTCAATATACATGTCAAATGCCCATTTAGTTATGAAATTTATTTATTGACTTGGGTCAATCATGAGTTCATAGTATTGCAAAGTGTTATCATAGAATATACCTGGAAGTGCTGGGGACAGATTATACATATATACCTATCCTCGTTTCCCTCTTTTGGGCCCCAAAATAAGCACTAAGTCTTAGTTTTGGTGGATGTCTTACCCACTTACTTTAGGATCATTGCAGACCACCCCCGACATCCTGAGGAAATAATGTTTTAAAAAGCTCCCATCAGCTACTCTTTTCCTTTTGGCTAAACTCCTCTAAGTGCACTCCAACCATTTCCACTTGACTGCATTTTCTTTCACTCTTGGTTCCCTTCTGAGAAAGCAGAGAAGAATGTGAGTCAAGTATGCGTATGTTATGCTGACGCTTGCCTCAGGACGCCGTGTGGCCTGTTGCGCCGTTAACAGAGTTCACACCAGGGATCAATCCAGGGCCAACTGTAAATGGTGGCTGCTTCCAGGACAAAGTCATGAGGCCCAATGATATATATCCGTGATGGCGAACCTATTTGTTAGGTCATGTGAGGCGTTGCCCTGTCAGCTCCAGTGCACATGCGTGGGCTGGCCAGCTGACTTTGGCCTTCTTTTAAGGCCGTTTCGTTGAAGCCTCCGGAGCGAGAGAAACCTGCCCTACAGGAAAACCAGAAGTTCAGGAACAGACTTCTGGTTTGCTCCTAGGGCTGTTTTTCACCTTCCAGAGCCTTCAAGAAGCTTCCCTGAGGGCTCCGGAGGGCGAAAAAAGGTCCTACGACCAAACTGGAAGTCACAGTTCCTGAAGTTCTGGGTTGCCCGTAGGGCCGGTTTTCACACACCGGAGGCTTCAGGATGCTCCTAAAGCCTCTGGAGGGCCGCTGTGGGGGGGGGAGGAGCCTGTTTTCGTCCTCCCCCGGCTCTTAGAAAGCCTCTGGAGCCTAGGGAGGGCAAAAAATGGGCGCCAAAAGCAGGGGGAGCGCTGGTCACGCACACATGCGTGCTGGGGTCGCTTGCATAGCATTATGGGTGTGGGCATGCCCGCGCATGATTCCCCTGTGCTCCCCCCTGCTTTTGGCACAGGATCCAAAAAAACATTAGCCATCACTGATACATTTCCTTCCCTCCCTCCCCAGTTCAGAGATCTTCAAAAGGTAAAAAGGAGGGTGTGAGGTCCAGTGGGGTAGGAGCTAGGTGTAAGGAAATCCTGGGGGACAGAGTGAAGGGCCAAGGGGACTCAAGGGTTAAGAAACAAAACAAAAGGAGGTCTTGGAGGGTGGGGGAGGCCTAGAGATGCCTACGGCAGGCAGGCCTAGCCCTGTGCTAGGCCTATAAAGAGTTTTTCCCAGCTCTGAGTAGACAGTGTTCTGCTTAGTGACTCACACATTTGATTAATGGCTGCATCAGGGAGAGCAGGGGGATCCGGGTAGTTAAGGAAAGCAATTTCACTTAACAGACATTGCAACCTGCAACCTTAATTCAAGGCCCATAATAGTTATATCTTGAGGATTACTTTTATGTGTGCTGTGGAATTCTGCGGCTCAAAATCGGGTGAAACAAGATAGAAGACTGAAACTCCACATGTGGGGATTCCATAATCAATAGACAAAAGCTCCACCCAAAATCCTTTTTGAGGAAATCCTCTACTTTTGGAAAAGGAAATATCTAGAAGCTTTGCTGATAACCAGAAACTAGTAGTTAGCCATTTTCCATTTTCCTTTTCATTCCACTTACAAATTTAATCCTGAGAAATGTTTGAGCAAAATGAATCAGGCCAAATTCAAATAATCAATTTCTCACCTAAACCTTCAATGGGAGACCACAAATGAAATTCAAGCATTTTCTAAACTCATCTACCTTTCCTCATATGGACTAACTTGTGTGCAATAAGGGATGATTTATGCTTGAAGTAATAACTGCAGATTGGAAATTTCAAAGATTTCTCCACGGTGTGAATCCTCTGGTGTATCATTAGGTAGGAATACTTACTGATACCTCTCCCACAATCAGGACATTCAAAGGGTTTCTCTCCTGTGTGAGTCCTCTGGTGTCTCACCAGATTAGAATTATTACTAAAGCTATTCCCATAGATATGACATTCAAATGGTTTCTCACCTGTGTGAGTCCTCTGGTGTGTCATCAGGTTGGAATTCTGACTGTAACATTTCCCACAATCAGAACATTCAAAGGGTTTCTCTCCTGTGTGGGTCTTCTGGTGTGCCACCAGATTGGAATGATTGCTAAAGCTTTTCCCACAGATAGGACATTCAAAGGGTTTCTCTCCTGTGTGAGTCCTCTGGTGCATCACCAGGCTGGAACTCAGACTAAAACTTTTCCCACAATCAGGACATTCAAAGGGTTTCTCTCCTGTGTGAGTCCTCTGGTGTGTCACCAGATTGGAATGATTGCTAAAGCTTTTCCCACAGATAGGACATTCAAAGGGTTTCTCTCCTGTGTGAGTCCTCTGGTGTATCACCAGGTAGGAATTCTGACTGTAACATTTCCCACAATCAGAACATTCAAAGGGTTTCTCTCCTGTGTGCGTCCTCTGGTGTGTCACCAGATGGGAATTCTGACGAAAGCTTTTCCCACATATAGGACATTCAAAGGGTTTCTCTCCTGTGTGAGTCCTCTGGTGTCTCACAAGGCGGAAATTATCCCTAAAGCTTTTCCCACAGATAGGACATTCAAAGGGCTTTTCTCCTGTGTGAATCCTCTGGTGTTTCACCTGGCTGTAATTATCACTAAAACCTTTCCCACAGATAGGACATTCAAAGGGTTTCTCTCCTGTGTGAGTCCTCTGGTGTTTCACCAGATTGGAATTCTGATTAAAGCTTTTCCCACAAATAGGACATTCAAAGGGTTTCTCTCCTGTGTGAGTCCTCTGGTGTACCATCAGGTGGGAATTGTGACTGAAGGTTTTCCTACAGATTGGACATTCAAAGGGTTTCTCTCCTGTGTGAGTCCACTGGTGTTGAACCAGGTGGGAATTCTGACTGAAACCTCTCCCACAATCAGGACAGTCAAAGGGTTTCTCTCCTGTGTGAGTCCGCTGGTGTGTCACCAGGCTGGAATTATCACTAAAACTTTTCCCACAAATGGGACATTCAAAGGGTTTCTCTCCTGTGTGAGTCCTCTGGTGTCTCACCAGGTGGAAATTCCGACTGAAACTTTTCCCACAGTCAGGACATTCAAATGGTTTCTCTCCTGTGTGAGTCCTCTGGTGTATGACCAGGTGGGAATTCTGACTGTAACGTTTCCTACAGTCAGGACATTCAAAGGGTTTCTCTCCTGTGTGAGTCCTCTGGTGTGTCAACAGATTGAAATTATTGCTGAAGCGTTTCCCACAGATAGGACATTCAAAGGGTTTCTCTCCTGTGTGAGTCCTCTGGTGTGTCACCAGGCTGGAACTCAGACTAAAACTTTTCCCACAATCAGGACATTCAAAGGGTTTATCTCCTGTGTGAGTCCTCTGGTGTGTCACCAGATTAAAATTATTACTAAAGTTTTTCCCACAGATAGGACATTCAAAGGGTTTCTCTCCTGCATGAGTCCTCTGGTGTATCACCAGATGGGAATTCCAACTGAAATGTTTCCCACAGTCAGGACATTCAAATGGTTTCTCTCTTTTGTGTGTCTTCTGGTGTTTCACCAGGCTGGAATCATCAATAAAGCTTTTCCCACAATCAGGACATTCAAAGGGTTTCCCTCCTGTGTGCGTGGTCTTGTGTAGGTGGGAATTTCTAATGAAACTTTTCCCACAATCTCCACACTTATAAGATTTCTCCATGTAGTGAATGCTCTGATGTATTATCACGTGGGAATTACGATTGAAACTTCTCCCACAGTCAAGACATTGAATGGGTTTTTCTCCTTTATGGTTTCCCTGGTGTTTCACAAATTGGAATCATAACTGCAAGTTTTCCAACAATCAGGACATTCAAAGGGTTTCACTTTTGTGGGATCCTCAGGGGCTTCACTAGGGTGTAATTCTCACTGAAACTTTTCCCACAGAAAGGATGTTCAAATGGTTTTATTCTTTTGTATGCGTCATTCAGTGTCTCAAGACCTGGGAATTTCTAATGAAACTTTCACACAATCTGCAGTCACATGTTTTCTCCCTCCTGTGAATTATCTCATGTTAACACCATGTTGCCATGCTCACTATAGCATTTACTGCACTTTTGTGGCTTCCTTCTTATGTAGAGATGCTTCCATGAACCACAAGGGAGCTGTTTTTGCCACATCCAGGTAATTTGTATGGATTTTCTCCTTTTTGGCTCCTCTTGTGTATAATCAGTTGTGATTTGCAATCTGTGCTTCTTCCACAACAGGCAAATCTATGGAGCTTTTGCACAGCTGATATTCTTGAGGAGGTGAAAAATATGGACAATGCCTTGTTTAAGGGTGCTTTCATTCAAGCCGTCTTCTTCCTCACAGGGAGAGGCCTGTCTGTTCTACCTGGCTTTACTATTGATCTTTTCCTCCCAACAGACTTCCAGATATTTATTCCCTCTTTTCCTGAATTATAAACAATCTCCCTTCACCTCTCATGTAATGTATCCTTGAGTTCTGCACAATCTGCTTATTCTTTCTTGATTTTCTCTCTTTTGTCAAACAGCTGCTGGAGAAGGAGGAACAGATTTGTAAGGTTTTCTGCAGGAAATGGAAAATATTTTGATTTTTGGCTTGATTTTCTTCCCTTTTCAACACTGATTGTTATTTACAGTTGTCCCGAGTGCTATTATTGCCATCCTGTTCATCTGTAAGATGCAAAGAAAAATGTAACTTTAATTGTTTGTAAAACGATTAGAGATGAGGTAGAAAAAAAAAGAAAAGTATACACCACTTTTGCTCATGTACATCCTCAGCTGCAAATAAGGGCTGAAAATACTGTCTACAACTCCTCTGGTGACATAATTGTTCAAATAGTCCTCACATAACCTACCGCAATTGGAACTGATATTTGCGTTACTAAGCAGCTCAATCATTAAGCATCATGTCACATGACAGTGCCAATTTACATCTGTTCCTCTGTAGTTGTTAAGCTAATTACTGTGGGTTGTTAAAGGCAATTTCATATGACTGTGACTTGCAATTTCCTGCCAGTATATCAGAGGTGGGTTTCAGGGGGCATGGTCCGGTTCACAAGAACCGGATCAAGAAATCCGACGTGTATTTGTGTACCGGGTCCTCCAGAGGCCGCGTACCGGAACGCTCGCTCAGCTGGCCTGCACCCCTCACGCACTCCCCCTGCCCGTCCAGCTGCCTCCCTCCCTCTCTCTCTCTCTCTCCCCCCCTACCTGTCCGCCTCATGCTTGATCTGCCCACCCACTTTCTTTGCCAGCCCAGCTGGTGGGGCTGCAGCCAGGCTGGCTGAAGGAGCATCTGTGGCGAGCAGTAAGTGAAGCGAGTGCCGGTCAGCATCCCTGCCTGAAAGCAAAAGGTCTTTGGAAGCTGCGGCTGCCCCCTCCCCCTCCCTCTTGCAGAAACTCCTCTTGATGCACAATTGGGACCGCCCCATCTTTCCTGACTTTCAACTTCCCTTGTCGAATTTTCTTCTCTTGCTCCCCTTCCCCCCTGCATGGTCTCAGTTGCTGCTTGGAGTGGGGGGGGGGAGATTTCTGGTTTTGCAGGGCTGAGAGGAAAAGGGGAAGGAGGACCAGGCCCTCCAAGGCTGCCCTCCCTTGGAGTTTTTGCAACCAAATTCCCCCCCCCCAAAAGAGGACCCCTCCACCCAAATACTGCGGGACACAGCAGGCTGGCCCCATAACTGGGCAACATGTGGAGAGGCTGCAGCAGCTGCGCTCTGAATGGAGGAGAAAGAAAAAAGTTGTGATTCTCCCTACTACAGCCCTTCAATGGCAGAGAGAAGCCAAACTTTTCCCCCTCCATTCACAGAGGAGCTTCTGCTCCCTTTATGCCCCCCTGACCCCCCTCCTTCCCGGGGGTCGAAACACCTGAAAAGGACAGGCAGGCTGCCACAGCTCCACTGAGAAGGCTTTTCTGAGAGGAGAAAGTGCTCCAGTCCGGCTGCACCCGAGCTGGTGGAGCACCCGTGCGATCGCAGCAACCGCGTGGCTCACCTGCACTGGCTGTCCCCTTGGCGACGGGTGGGCGACCAACTTGCAGGTCCGGAGGAGAAGGCGTGTCTCCGTTTCCGCCCGCTAGGTGATGGCAAGCATTTAATACTACCGTATTTTCACGACCAAAAGCCGCACCGGATTATAAGCCGCAGTATCAATTAACGTTAATTTTTCAAACTTTTTCCACATATAAAGCGCACCGGGTTATAAGCCGCACGTTTCCCGACGCTTCTGGACATCTGTTGCAGTCGCGAGGAGCGGTACGAAGGTTCTTGGCGCTCCAGGAAGCCCCGAAAGCAGCTGGGGGAGGCGCACGGCTTGGTTTCTCCTCCCTGGACGTCGCAGCAGCAGCCCCAAGCGCACCGATCTCTGTGTTTTTCGCATCGGGGCATACTCTTGCAGCACACCCCGATGCGAAAAACACTGAGATCGGTGAGTTTGGGGCTGCTGCTGCGACATCCAGGGAGGAGAAACCAAACCGCGCGCCTCTCCCGCTTCCCGGAGCGCCAAGAACCGTCGCGCGCTCTTCTCCACACTCTCCTCGGCTCCTCACAACTGCAATAGACGTCCAGAAGCGACAGGGGCTATCGAGCTGGAAATCCAATCCCCATTAGCCCCCAAAGCCGCTTCTGGACATCTATTGCAGTCGCGAGGAGCAAAGCAGCTGGGAGATCTTTTTCCACATATAAAGCGCACCGGGTTATAAGCCGCACTGCCGATTTTGGATCAAATTTTAGGATTTTCAGTGCGGCTTATGGTCGTGAAAATACAGTACTTGTAATATTTACAATATAAAATCCTAACCATAACAATATGATTATTCAAAGCCAAAGTATTAAGACTTTTGCTGAAAGGCACATAATACACTGATAGGAAATGAGAGGGGAGGGAGGGAGGGAGGGAGGGAGGGAGGGAGGGAAGGAAGGAAGGAAGGAAGGAAGGAAGGAAGGAAGGAAGGAAGGAAGGAAGGAAGGAAGGAAGGAAGGAAGGAAGGAATGCACACACGCCTATTCAGGAGGTGGTGGGAAGATTTTAAGAACTTTGGAGTTAATCCAGTATAAGAGAAAGGGAGAGAGGGAGGAGAGTGTGTGCATGCAAACAGGCCTATTTGGGCGGTGGTGGGGAAATTTTATAAGCTTCCGGAGTGAATCCCTTCCCAATTATTTGTCTCCAAAGGTTTGTACACAAGTGCCTGGGTCCATCCACTGCTTCCATTCACTTCCTCCCCCCTCTCCCCTTTCCTCGCTGCTTTGATCAAATCAACAGGAGAATCGCTGGGGCTTTGACAAGGAAGAAGTGGGTTTGTGCCAGTGGTGGATTTTTAGGGGAACTGAGCGTGAGAACCCAAAGTCCAGCTGCTCCCTCCCCCCCCCCCATTAAAGAGGAAGGAAGGAAGGAAATGAAGGAGCTGGAAATGAGATGGAAGGAAGGAGAGTGGAGGGAGGTAGAAGGAAGAAAGAATTGCATATGGCCCCAAATAATTTTTAGGGAGGGCGGGAGGGAGAAGGGAAATATTCTAATGCATTATTACTAGTATGTTTATTAAGAAGATACATTCAAATATTAAGAACCGAACACCTTTCTTTTCTTTCTTTCGTTCCTTCCTACCTTCTTTCTTTCTTCCTTCCTACCATCTTCCTTCCTTCCTTCCTTCCTCTACTACATTGTTTTGCTCATTTCCACATTCTTAAAAAAAATATCCCTTAAATTATCTAAACGGGATCATTTATAGTCAAGTTAACAAATCTGAGCTAAAGCTTTTGTCATGGAGTACAATCAGTTTTGAACAAGAGTTCCAGAAGTCCTTTAGATGTGATTCCTAAAATGTGTGTGTGTGAGAGAGAGAGAGAGGAAAGAAAGAAAGGAAGAAGGAGAATGGAAGAAAAAAAGGAAGAAAAAAAGGAAGGAGAAAGGAAGAAGGAGGAAGGGAGAGAGAGAGAGAGAGAGAGAGAGAGAGAGAGAGAGAGAGAGAGAGAGAGAAAGGAGAGGAAGGTTGGACTGCTACCCTGGCACTAGACATGGCTTTAGAAAATGTTTTGAAACAGCACAGCAATCTAGTGCTGGAAGGGATCTTGGAGGTCCTCTAGTCCAACCCCCTGCCCCAGCAGGGAATCTTATATCATCTGGATTATTTTGGTGCCTCTAACAGAAAGGAAAATTGCCAGAAAGGAGAAGCTGCCGTGCAGAGGAAGGCAGAGATAGTCCTTGATTTATGACCACAACTGAGTCCAAAATTTTGTTTGCTAAGCAAGAGTGTTGTTAAGTGAATTTCACCACATTTTCCAAGTTGGCCATGCCCACGCGGTCACACAATCGCCAAGCCACTCCTACCTGGTCACATGACCACCGAGCTACTCTCACAAAACAGGCCACACCTATAGAATAGGTTCTAAAAAATTTTGAAACCCACCACTGCAGTATATCCACTGATCTAACTTGTCAGAAGCTAGCTGGGAAGGTCACAAATCGGGATCATGAGTGTGGGATGCCGCCGCTATCATAAATGTGCAACTCTTGGCAGAACCCAAGTTGGTGCAACTCCTTTTCCTGCACCTTCAAAACCACAATCACTGCTGACATGTGGTCACAGAACATAAATTTTGTGGACCAGGTGCACATCTGCTTCTATTGTGCCATAGTAACTTTGAAGGCTCAGGGAAGAAGTGGTAAGTGAGGACTACTTGTGCAACAAAGATGCCAATAGCTATTTTTTAGAAAGTGCTGGATTAACCACAATTGAACCTGGTTAATACATGGATGGGGCAGGAAATACGATACTTATTGGCAAGACATGGAAGTATAAAAACTTGTAAATTTTATTCTTCTGTCATTTTCAATATACGTATGGATTACAAACTGTATTAAGAGGGCAACCTCAAGATATAATGGGTGACTTTAACTACCCTGATATTAACTGGGAGACAAAGTCTACAGCAAGTAGGAGATTGAACAGATTCCTTAGCTGACAACTTTGTCATCCAAAAGGTAGAGGAGGGAACTAGAAGAAAAAGAAGAAGAAAAACTATATCAACCTAATTCTTACTAATAGAGGAGTGATAGAAGGAGTTGAAGTTGCTGGAACCTTGGGCGAGTGACCACGTCTTACTGGAATTCAATATAATGCAAACACAAGCAATAGAATAAAATCCAACAAGCGTCTTAACCTTTAGAAGAGCTGATTTTAACAAATTCATAGCCTAAGCAAAATTTCATGGATAAAAATCCTTAGGAGAAAACAATGCAAGGAGTGTGGGAAATATTGGAAAATCTAGATATATATAAAAGCAAAATGCCACTCATGCATTATCACAAAATCTCCAGAACCATAAAGCCTACAAACCTCAAATTTTCCACGTATGTTCCTCTTGGCTTCTAGGTGCTCACTAAGAAAGGATTTTTCAAAATGACCATCAGAGTATTAGTATTTTCCTATATTATTATTAACATGCTCTCATGCTAATGAGTTCTATTCCCCCTCCTAATCAGAAGGGAAATCTGTTCCAAATGCAAAACACAAGCAGAGGAGAGGAGATTCAGTTTCGGTTTTACTTTCACAGCAGGAAGCAGCTGTACTACAGAACAGTTGAGTTAACCAATAGCCAGACTCCTTTCTGTCTCCTTGCTCACACAGCAAATACTGTTTCACTTTCAAACTAGCTCTCTGATGCTAAGGCAGAGGTTCTCAACCTGTGGGTCTCAGTCTCAGAATTACAGCCTCAGAGACTTTGTAATGGCAGGAATCTGTTCTCACACGCCTGGGCTTCTGCAGAAGCTGCCCTCCGAAGCCCTCCGAGGATACTAAGAGTGAGTGATTAAGTGAGTGAAACAGACAGACCAGGGGTGGGTTGCTCCCTCTTCTCTGGTTTGAATGCGAGTTTAGTGGCCCGCCTTCTCTGCTAGTTCGGGTGGGTAGAGAAAGGAGGCATGCTCCCCTTTGCCCTTGGTGGCAGGTGCTCCTTTTCACAAGCCTCCTTTTTTTCTCGGTTCCACCACAAAACCGCGGAGGACAAAATCGCGCTCGACGAAAGCGCGCATTTGACATCATCACAGCGCGACGAAAACATCGCGCTGTGATCAAAAAATGTAAAAATAAAGCGAAAACCTTACCCTAACCCCCCCAAACCTAACCCTAAACCTAACCCTAAATCTAACCCTAAACGTAACCCTTAACCTAACGCTAAACGTAACCCTAACGCTCTAAACCTAACCCTAACCCTTAACCTAACTCTAACCCTAACCCTAACCCTAACCCTTACCTTTATGTGAATCGGCTTGCTTTAATTTTAATTTTATTTCAATTTTTAATTGTTTTCATTGCGCTGTGATGATGTCAAATGCGCGCTTTCGTCGAGCGCGATTTTGTCCTCCGCGGTTTTGACGGGTCACATTCTTTCTCTGCCTGCCCGAATGAGTGAAGGGGATGCTAGCCCCAAAGCGCCTGCTTGCCCACATTCAAACCAGCCTTCCCCCTCCTGTCTTTCGGCATGAGGGGGAGGGAGGTTCTTTCCAAAGACTGGCTTCTTTCCTTCCCTCTTGCGGCTGGAAAGCAGACATTTTCACAGTGGCGGCAGAAACACAATCCTGGGAAGTCAGTTCCGGCTCTCCCTTCCCCAAGCATGTTCCGTTGCTGCTGGATCTGCATTTGCTGAATCCAGCGCGGTGGCGATGGCAAGAAGCGGCTGCCAGCGAAGCTCTCACGGCAAAACTCCCACCGCCGCACCGGATTCAGCAAAAGTAGCTCCAGCAACAACGGGACCAATAGGGGGTGGGAAATCCATGCAGAGGGAGGAAAACGCTTGCATTCCCCACTCCCTCCATTGGAAACGAGGCAACTGTCAAGAGAGAAGAGGGCAGCGTATGCCACGTGGGCTTGTGCAGCAGCCGAAGAACAGGAGGCGAGGTGACCACAGTGTGTGTATGTGTGTGTGAGAGAGACAGATAGACAGACAGAGAGGGGCACAGAGAGAGAGGAAGGGAGGGGAGAGACAGAGACACGCAGAGAGATAGAGATGGGGAGGGAGGAGAGAGAGAGATACAGAGAGAGAATTACAGAGAGAGGAAGGGAGGGGAGAGACAGACACACACACACACAGATAGAGAGAGAGGAAAGGAGAGAGACAGAGAAACACAGAAATGGAACAAGGAGGAGAGAGAGACAGAGATTCAGAGAGAGAATTGCAGAGAGACAGAGAAAGAGGGAGGGAGGGGAGAGACAGAGACACACATAGAGACAGATGGGGAGGGAGGAGAGACAGAGATACAAAGAATTACAGAGAGAAACAGAGAGAGGAAGGGAGAGGAGAGACAGACACACAAGAGAGACAGAAATGGGGGAGGGAGGAGAGAGAGATACAGAGAGAGAATTAAAGAGAGGGTGGGAGAGAAGAGACAAAGAGCCACACATAGAGACAGACAGACAGACAGACACAGAGAGACAGAAAGAGAAAGAAAGAGGAAGAAAGGAAGAATTGGTGGCTGTTTTGTTTTGTTTTTTTTTCTTTTTAAAAGGCATTCTTTCCACTTAGAGCCAGGAGCCTGCTCTTAAACTTCCCAGACAAAATTTCATTTATTTGTAATTAGAAATAAGTATTTCACAAAATATAATTACATATTTTTTTGTCATTAATCTCTATGCTTTAATTATGTTCAATTTATAACAATAAAAATACATCCTGCATATCAGATATTTACATTATGATTCATAACAGTAGCAAAATTACAGTTATAGAGTAGCAACAAAAATAATTTTATGCTTGGGGTCACCACAACATGAGAAACTGTATTAAAGGGTCACGGCATTAGGAAGGTTGAGAACCACTGTGCTAAGGAGTTCTACTCCCCCTCCCCACCTGAAAAGAAATCAATTCCAAGCTCTGATGCTAAGAAGTTCTACTCCCCCTCCCTACCTCAAAAGAGGAGTTTCACTTTCGCTTTCACAGCAGCAAGCAGCTTTACTACAGAACAGTTGAGCTAAGCCTTGTCCAGGCTCTTTCCTGTCTCCTTGCTCACACAGCAAATACTGTTTGATTTTCCAAACACCCCTCAACTCTCTCACACACTGACAGGATGCTGGCCAGATGCATATCAATGGATGCTGATAGGTAGAGGCAGATTCCCCACCCTCTTATTTTTCTCCTCAGTTCAGATGAATCTGTTCCTTCTACTGTTAACACCAGTTAAAGGGAAAAGAGGCAAAAACACACAGAAAAAGATTTACAGATGTGATTAAGAAAACACACAGGAAGCTGCACAAGTATCGCCAAATTCATCCTCAAGTCAGTAGAAAGGCTGTAAAAAAGTATACCTCTAATAAGCCCTGTGTTAATCAGTCACAAATGAGATCAATGCCTTGGACTAATAAGTATTTCTCTGGTTTTAAATATGAACCTCAGATTGATTACTCCAGGGACAAGTTTGTTGATCTCGGACCCTGATTACCCTGTGCCTGGTGCCGTATTCTATGTCAGGTTCCTGTTCGGTGAAGCAGAAATAAACAATAGGCCACACAATTCTCAGTTTTGTTTTATCTTCCAAGCTTCGGCACGATCCGAGAAACACCCAATGATAAGATATAGTGAGATGAAGTCAAGGCTGAAGCCCAGCGCTCCCCTCCACCATTTAAACCTTCCCGCGACTCAGTGGTGGGTTTCAAAAATTGTTGGAACCTACTCTGTGGGTGTGGCCTCCTTTGTGGGAGTGGCTTGCCACTCACGTGACCAGATGGGAGTGGCTTGCCGCCCATGTGACCGGATATGAAATTATGAATTAGTACTTAGGTCGGTCCAAGTAGCTATTCAGAAACTCTGGCATTGAAGCATGCAGGTCTTAAAGCTGTCAAGTTACAAGATCCTTGCACCCCTAACCCTTTAGAAAAAAAAACTAGGGGTCTTCAAACCTGACAGCTTTAAGACTTGTGGACTTCAACTCCCAGAATTCCTCCTCCAGTCCTGTTGGCTCAGAAACTCTGGCATTGAAGCATGCAAGTCAGTGGTGGGTTTCAAAAAATGTTGGAGCCTCTTCTGTAGGTGTGGCCTGCTTTCCGGGTCCACTGGTGGAACCTCTTCTAACCGGTTCGGTAGATTTGACGAACCGGTTCTACCGAATAGGTGCGAACTGGTAGGAACCCACCTCTGCCGCGACTCCACCCACTGCCCATACATGCTCACAACGGTCGTAGTCAAGCCATAAGCCATGTTGGTTTGCTGTGTGCAGGCAGACGTGCTGTGTTTCGGATTGGCAGATTGAGAGTCCCGGGATGTTCTACAATGGTGGTGCACCTCTCTCCCCTTCAGCCATACCCGGACCTCTTACACAGCCTTCTCACCCACCAGCATCCAATGGCAAAGCACTTTCTGTCTGCTGTCGGGAAGTACAACAGATGCTTCCAAATGATGTCTTTTGGAGTCAGAGAGGTGAAGGAGGGAAATTTTATGCCAACATTCAAAGTGCAGGGGCAGGTATACCACCAGATAGGGGGTATCATGACGGAGCCTCAGCAGCAGCAGCAGCCTTCATTTCCCCAGATATACTTTGTTGGTGATGATGACAATGAGAGAGACATCTGTTGTGGAATCTACTCAGGCATTAATCCACAACTGGTTAGCCAACTGCAGAAGTGGTTGCGAGAACACAACAAGTATTTTCTGGAACTTAAGGGTGCTGTTGAGTCTGGTCCTAAGGGCCACAAGGACTTCCAAGTGGTGATTAATGATGTAATTAATTAATAATGAAACTAATTAATAATGATTAATTAGTGATTAAGATTAATGCCGATAGGAAGTCTTCTGGAAAGCATCGAAATTGTTTCAATGCCCCCATGACTACAGAAGTGGCTGTTCTCATTGTTGGGCAGGATTTTGAAAAGAGAGGTATCGTTCTCCACAGCAGAAAACAGATTGTTATGAATCAGTGAGTTGCACCGTGCTATGATGCTCTCCAATACCCTCTGATGTTCTGCCATGGAGAAGAGGGCTATTACATCAATATACCTCAGTGTGAACCAAACACCAAAGTTCCTCTCAAGAACACCATGTTTGCTGCTGCCTTTTACAACTACAGGATAATGGAGCGTGATGGTGAAAAATGCTACCTATTGCTCTTTCAGTTCCATAGTTAAGCACTTTTCTTTGAGAAACTGAATGAAAAAAAGGATGAGTATAAAAAATGGAAAGAGGGACACATAACTAAGGCAGAATAGTAGCATATAGCTTGAATCTGCAAAGATGAAATCAAGCTCATGGTGAAAATGAATTAAAACTTACAACAAATATCAAAAATCATTTAAAAACATGTATAAAACAAGAAAAAAATCAGGAAAACAGTCAGTGTACTAATGGGAAATGATGGCAAGGAAGTGATAGGAAGTAGAGACACAGCAGAGCTACTTAATTCATTATTTGCATCTATCTTCAGGTAAAAAGAAAAAATAGCCAAACCTACCAAAAACAGAACAGTAAAAGGCAGACTAGCAATACAAAATAAAACAGACAAGAAAATGGTAAGAGAACACCTGTCCATTCTAGAAGAGTTCTAACCACCAGGACCAGATTGATTACATCCCAGAGTTCTAAAGGAGTCGGCAGATGTGATCTAAGAAGCATTGAACCATATCTTTAAAAGATCTTCATGCACAAAGGAACTACAGATGGATTGGAAAAGACCTGATGTAGTTCCCATCTTCAAAAGAGGGGAGAAAAATAGATCCATAAAACTACAGGCCAATTAGCCTGACATCACTACCTGGAAAAGATAATACAATACAATAGAGTTGGAAGGGACCTTGGAGGTCTTCTAGTCCAACCCTCTGCCTAGGCAGGAAACCCTATACCATTTCAGACAAATGGCTAGCCAACATCTTCTTAAAGACTTCCGGTGTTGGGGCATTCACAACTTCTGGAGGGAAGCTGTTCCATTGATTAATTGTTCTAACTGTCAGGAAATTTCTCCTCAGTTCTAAGTTGCTTCTCTCCTTGATTAGTTTCCACCCATTGCTTCTTGTTCTACCCTCAGGTGCCTTGAAAAATAGTTTGATTCCTTCTTCTTTGTGGCAACCCCTGAGATATTGGAACACTGCTACCATGTCTCCCCTAGTCCTTCTTTCTATTAAACTAGACATACCCAGTTCCTGCAACCTTTCTTCATAATGAAACAAAAGTTCTGCAAACACCTAGAAGCAAGCAAATATATAACCAGAAGTCAACATGTTATTTCATTCTTACACAAAGTGACTAAATTGGCGGACCAATCAAATATATAGGATTTCAGTAAGGCAGTTGACAAAGTAGACCATAATCTACTTCTTGGTAAATTAGAAAAATGTGGAATAGGTACATCCTTCCACACAGATGGATTCATAACTGGCTGACAAACCACACTCAAAGTGTATTCCTTAATGGGACTATATCTATATGTAGGGAAGTAAGCAGTGGGCACCCCAAGGTTCTGTTTTAGTACTCTTAAATATTTTTGCAAATATTTTTGCAAATTAAGGCAAAAGGGAATCGAATGGGAACGCATCAAATTTCCAAATAACACCAAGTTGGCAGGAATAGCCAACACCTCAGAATATAGGCTCAAGAATCTCGATAGATTTGAACACGACGTAATAAAATGAAATTCGATGGAGAAAAAAAAGGTTTTACACATGCAAGAAAAACCAAATGTACTGGTACAGAATAGGTGGCACCTGGCTTAAGCAGTAACTATGAGAGAAACAATAATTTAGATATGGGCCAGCTGTGGGGGAAAAAAGCCAATACAATACTACCGTGTTTCCCAAAAATAAGACAGGATCTTATTTTCTTTTTACCCACAAAATATGGCTTGGGCTTTATTATGAGGGAAGGGTTTATTGTTTTGGGGTTGCTGGGCGGCTGCTCTCTTCGGAGCAGGCTCCCAAAGAGTCAGGCACAGCCTCATGGGCGAATGGCTGTGTTGCGCTGTCGCAGCAGCTCAACACAACAGCCATGAAGCGACCACGTGCACGAGCAGCCACCTGGCAAACCCCCTTTCCAGCCGGGCACAGCGCCATTCACTGACCTAGGGTGAGCACCTGTTCGCCACTGCCCAGCTCCTGCGGCTTGGCACCTTCGAAATGCCAGTGAAGGGCACTCTGTACGGTTGGAGAAGGGGGTTATGCAAATGGCTGTTCCGCTCTCGCTCACGGGCCTCCCAGCCTCACTATGCCCTGGCCCAACTCTCCCCGCAGAGCCAGGGCACCTCCACTGCCGCATGACTTTTTCTGCGGCTTCCAAACCAAGTCTTCCGGCAGCAGCCGTTCTGGGCTCTATGGTTGTACGCTCGGCCAGCAGCTGGCCCAAAACCATAGTGTACGTCCAGAGGGGCCAGTCGGAAGACTCAGTTTGGAAGCCGCCAAAATAGTCATGCAGCGGCAGCAGAGGTACTCTGCCTCTGAGGGGAGAGCTGGCCCAGAGCATTGTGAGGCTGGGGGGCGCGGAAGTGGAACATCTGCTCGCGCAACCCCCTCTCCAGCCATGCACAGCGCCTTTCACTGGCTGCCAAAACAGTTTTTGTGGGGGAGGGCTTATATTTTTGCCCACCAGAAAAATGTGGCATAGCCTTATTATCAGGACATGTCGTATTTTCGGGAAAACCTGGTAGGCTGCATTAACAAAGAGATACAATCAAGATCATGTGAAGTATTAGTACCACTTTTTATAAAGAATAAGACTACAGTTAGATAATTGCAGAGAGTTTGGCCACCATATCATAAAAAAGATGTTGAGACTCTAGAAAGAACGCAGAAAAGAGCAACAAAGAGGATTAGGGGGCTGGAGGCTAAAATATAATTAAGAGGTTGCAGGAATTGGGTAGGTCTAGTCTAGTGAAAGGAAGGACTAGTGGAGACATGATAGCCATCTTCCAATACTTGAGGAGTTGCCACAAAAGAGGGAGGGGTGTCAACCTATTCTCCAAAGCCCCTGAAGGCAGGACAAGGAACTGGATGGAACCTCATCGAGGAGAGAAGCAACTAAGAACTAAGGAGAAACTTCCTGACACTAAGAACAGTGAACCAGTGGAAGGTTTTCCCTTCAGAGGTTGTGGGGGCTCCATCCCTGGTGGCTTTTAATCAGAGACAGGACAGCCATTTGTCTGAAATGATATTGGGTCTCCTGCTTGATCAGGGCGTCGGAATAGAAGACCTGCAAGGTCCCTCCCAGCTCTGTCACAAACCCTCCAGTGATGGGAGCCCCCACAACCTCTGGAGGGAAGCCATTCCCAAAGAATCCACCTTCACTTGGAAGAGACTTTTCCAATCTTCCAACCAGAAGGAAAATTACAACCACCAGTTTCGCAGCGTGCAGCACCAGTGGGCTTAAATTCGGGGAGGGAAGGAACCTGCATTAGCAGCAGCTGAGATGCTTCAGCCCAGTTACTTCTCTGCTTCCAGGACTCTCCTCCCACCCGCCCTCAACTCACCTTCCAGCTGTTGCTTCGACCACGGGAAGAGCACAAAAGCCGCTCTGCACACCACTCCCCTCCCATGAGTGATCCAGAACAGGAAGTTCAGCTGTTCCCAAAGGTGCTTTTTTCAAAGGGCAACTGGACTTTCTTTCTTCCACTCTTCCCGCTTTCCAACCTTTCTAGGAATACAGTACTCTATAGTTTTAACTCCTTTATGCTCAACCACAGATTATCTGCTTTCTAGACACAAGTGTTGCCTGTTTGAGCACCATCTCCAGATAGGAGGCAGAAAAAATCATCCTTCTCCAGTTTCTACCTAAGGCGTTTGCAACGTGTTTCCACTTATTAAATGCTATCAAGTCGTTTTTTACTTCTAGCAACCGACTTTGCAGCTGAACCTAGTGAAATAGTGAAATGTGATGTTACTTAACCTTTGAAGATTAACTATGTGCTGAGCCCTAAAATTCATGAAGGTTTTATAGAATTACACAATCAGCTTTCTTAGGTGTGATTCTTAGTGGAGATCAAAGCCTCTCTAATACCCCAACACTTTATGACTGATTTCCTGTGGCTTCCAGGATTTTAGGACATGGCAGCAGCATCAGGCCAGACACTCCAGGGGAGCTTCACTCTTGCTGGCCAGAGTTGCATCCAAGAGCATCAACCATCAAGCTTCATTCTTGGAGGAGGAAATTTTATATCTGCTAAATGCCAGGTGTAAATTCTGTAAATTTGCTTGCACTGAAGTTTCCCATTAGGTCACACAGAGAAACATATGCAGCAGGGCCTATAAAATGGAGCCTAAGAAAGACGGTCTGATTGCCTATATAGGACAGAAGAAACATTTCCCCCTTCCCAAAATGAATGTAAAAAAAAGAGGGGCAAAAATAGAATAGCCCATCAAATCACATGGCTAACTGATCACCAGACTAATCTTTTTAGAAAGATACCGTGCAATGCTATTTTTAATGCAGATTTAATAAGGTATGGATGGTGAGGATAATGGCTTTTGGTTCTGGAATCTGTTGTATGGAGGAATCTGGAATAAAATAACCCCAAACTTTTATTGATTTCCTTTTCATTCAAGAACTCAAGATGGCATATAAAGCACTTCCTGGGCAGCCTGCTTTAATTTTAGAGGCTAAATGTCCCCCAGACAGCCTACCTACCTATCGTGATATACTTTTTGCCTCTCAATATTCCATAGCTCATATAAGCATGCATTATTTCTTCAATCCACTGCAGTATCCTCGCTAACCATTAGGTGTCATGCTTACTTCGTTTTCCATTTTTATTACTGTATTTATTTGGAAGACACACACAAAAAAACTTTTTAAAGACCATCGAAACTAAACCATAAAATCAGTTCCTATTTTTTTTATATAGAAAAACAACAGAGAGAACCAGTCCAGGCTTTCCAAATTTTTGACCTGTGCCTCTTCTTTTCTAAATGAGATCAGGCTTTTTCCAGATCTGTCAAAGGCTCAAAATCTTAGTCACTGCTAAACTTTGGGGAGTGGGGAATGGAACTCCCTGCCTCCCTCTTTTGCGTCACACTGTCATATAAAGGTTATTGGGGAAAATTCCACCCAAAGGTTAGAAAAAATGAAATCTCACCTAGATCACTCACGCTGCTGTTCAATCTTTTCAATAACTTCTTCTGTTGGGCTGTCCCAGCTTGTTCTGGCCACAATGGCTGTCTTCTTCTCCTGGTGGTTTGAGGGCTTCCTCTGGACCTGCAAGGGATTGCTTTCCTCCTCACAATCCACAGAGTGTCCCCCTCCTCTTCATCACCTCTCCTGAGTGACTTTTGGCCCCCTAGGGGGCCTCCTGACAGGTGGAATTTGGCTGTCTTAGTGGAGCCCCACTAAGTCATTACTGTACTGCAATGATATCCACCCCAAAACAAACTTTTATTACAGTGTAGTTTTCGCTCTTGAATTTTGACTAACCTCTCTGTGGTTTCTTCTCTTGACAGGCAGTCCTTTTCAATTGAGGGGGGCACCTGTCAACCCTGAAGCTGACCTGACTGAGGCCATTTTGAGGCTTCAGTGCTGCTACAACTGGAGCTGAGGGACAGGGGTAGGGGAGTAGGGATAGCTGGGATAGTGTAGCCAAAACAAAATACTATCTCTTGGGAACCAAGGACATGCTAGCAACTGACTATATCCAGATTGCACCATGTGACTTTTTTGAGAAACTTTTACTTTTAATAAGATGAAAACCATGGGAATGCTTAGCATCAGTTTTCAATATCCTGTGCCAATATGACATGTCCAATAAAACTATTCTTTGAGGATTCTACTTGCCTCAGAGTTTTGTTCGTTCTGGGTATGTTACTTGGAACCCTGACAGTTTATTTGACATGATCTGTTTATGATCAACCCATGTAGGCTACTGATTATAACTTTGTTTGCCTCTCCCTGCAAGAGGATGTCCACAGCATAACCTGGAAAAGGAACGAGGGGCCAGAAACAGGGCTCCCACACCCCTTTTCCACCTTCTCTCTAGGCACAAAAGGAAAGTTCTGTGTTTAACCTCTTCGCTGAAGCCCCTGCAGGAAGGGCTGCAATTGGGGGCTGCCAGGCAATGCCACATCCTCCAGCCGGGCCCCCCAGAGAGGCTTACCCTTATTACCCTCAAGAAAAACCAAGGGATGAAAAGCAAGCACCTGGAAAATATAGAGACTGAAAATCACTGCGCTAGTAAAAGAAACTTGCATGCACTAATCCACAGCAACAATAGGTGAAAATTAGGAATGCATTGATTGTTGAAGAGGGGCAAGGCAGACTTGCAGATTCATTGGACTACAAGGCCACCCATTCAATTCTTGGATGGAGATCAGCGGTGGGTTCCTGCCAGTTCTAACCTCTTCTGTAGAAGAGGTTCCACAAATCTACAATGCCATTTAGAACCGGTTCCAGCTCCCTCCCCCCCACCCGTCCATACATTATCAAGATGAAGAGTGAGAGGAGGAATTCTGGGAGTTGAAGTCCACAAGTCTTAAAGCTGTCAAGTTTGAACACCCCTGGGGTTTTTTTCTAAAAGGTTAGAGATGCAAGGGTCTTGTAACTTGACAGCTTTAAGACTTGTGTGCTTCAAATGCCAGAGTTTCTGAATCAACATTTTGATTGCTAAGCAAGAGTGTTGTTAAGTGAGTTTCATCACATTTTACAAGTTGGCCATGCCCACCCAGTCACATGGCTGGCAAGCCGCTCCCACCTAGTCACATGACCGACAAGCCATTCTTACAAAGCAGGCCACGCCTACAAGAAGAGGTTCTTAAACAATTTGAAACCCACTATTGGTGGAGATGATGCCATTTCCTCAATATCTAACCTTATACAGAATGTCAGAAGTCTAGTAGAGCTTTTTCTAACACATTGTATCAAATGGTGCAGCTCCTGCAAGCCTTTTCACAAAATTGCTTAGCCTGCAAAGGAGCAATTCGATGCTTTCTGATTTTTGGCCACCAGACACACAGGGTCCCTTCACAATCCTACAGAGATAACCTTGTTCAGAATAGAAAGATCCATTCCTAGCTTTCTTGTTTTAAGGGTTTTCATTTTTCAACATGTGGTGCTCAAAAAAACAAACCAATTCCCCCTTTTTACTGGTAGAATTATGCATCACTAAAGGTATCTGTAAGTCCTAGAGAGAGATAATATGTATACCCATATATGTGGGTAGCGTTGGAAGAAAAATCTGGTCCAGTTCCGTGCCGGGAGAAGGATGCTGGAAATAAAACGGAGGCTGATTGAAAAGAATTCTGTTTATTGATGAGCAGAACCAACAACAGCCTATAGTTCTGGGAAAGCAGACAAAATTGCTGAATGCATTCATGTGACTTTGAAGTATAAACTGTTCTCAGGATTGTGCAATGAAGGGCTTTTGTGTCTTTTGCTTTTTCAATAGTGGTGGGTTAATCCTATTATGTCCCAAAAGGTCCTGTCTTGTCCTTAGAATTTTTTTTGGGGGGGCGAGTAATGCAAAGTTTAATCCCATCAATTGGAGTTGGAGGTGTTTTCTTTGTGAATAGGCTGGCCTGGATTTCTTAATGGGCACAAAATATTCATCTCCAAAGACTTCAGGCATCTGCTGGAAGCTTTTGGTGCTGCTTTCTGCCTTTGTTAAGATTCTTTTCCCATTTATCCTCACATTCTGCCTCTTTCTAATATCCCCCAAAATATTTCATTCTTGGGAGAGGGTGTTTGTGATTATTTCTTACAGTACGCTCTGTCAAGAGTGTTTGCAGTATGGCTATTATTTCGAGGCAGGCCCAGGAACAAAATACAGTACACAGAGGTTTTGTCTTTCAAACAGTGGTTTATATACAAGACTTCTACATACATACATACACATGTTAAACAAATACTAGGCAAACAATCTTCAATTCTACATGGAGAACTATAATGGAGATAGAAACACGAGGAGACACGAGGAGATACACGGACACATGGCCTCCCCAACAAAGAGAAAGTGACTCCCAAAGTGGCAGAAACCCTGAATGCTTTTAATATATTCATGATGCTTCCCCACTCACATTATGTACTTGCCTCCTGCATCAGTTCCTACTCTCATCGCTACACACATTACTAGTACCATTACTACAACTCCTATGTTCCTTATCTACTGACTCTGTACACTCTGTCTCATTCATTTCCATTACATCTTATTTACCATCTCTTGGTTGGATACCTTTACTTTCTTTTCTCTAGCTCAATTTTCTCACTTTGGTTTATCTGCCTGCCTGCCATTCTCTTTAACCTCGGCTTCCTCCATTTATCTCGTTGTTCCTTAGGCAATGACCATGGCCTTATCTCTTGGTACATACAGGGTTCATTATGAATACCACCTACTCTAACCCCACTAGCTGTGAACCACTCAGGAGATATACCTTTATTACACCATTCAGATCTCATTGGTATAAATCTATTTATTTGCCTTGCGTTTCTCTTACTCACAGGACATACTCTGTATTTTGCCTCCTTACAAACAACATACTCGGAGTTCATCTTGCACCGCTTTTTGTTTTTGCTGTGGCTTATGCCACCTAGCTAGGTCTGGCTTCTTCTGCAACCCTCTGAAACTTGCATGCTCCACTCCCCTATGCAACAAATGTACACAATTGTCATGTGTGGGAGCATTTGTTAAGTGTTCGTGCAGAGTTATTCTCCTGCCTTCCTAGAGCGTACAGGCCATCTTTCTTAACCCCTCGTGCACGTATCTTTCTACCTTTCCTGACTGAGTACTCTCCTCCTGAAAATAGTATTTCATAACTTTGTCTGTCTAACCTGGACACACTCAATAGATTATGATCTAATGCAGGTACACATAGGACATTGTACAATGTTGCTCCTATCTCCGGTACATAAACATTTCATTCCCCTTTTACAGCAACTCTTTGACCATTAGGTAAACTAACACGTTTGCAGAGCTGGTCTCAAACCAGAAAACACTTGTGGATTATTAGCAATATGCTGACTCGCCCCACTATCGAACAACCAGTTGTTCCTGGTGTTTTCAGATGCTGTCGCTGCCAGGGAAAACGATGCTGGAGAACCACTCCTTGTGTGTTGAGTAGTCCTGTGCCCTTGTCTTGCTGCCTCTCTGTTTCTCCTCTCAGGGCAGCGTCTCTGGAGATGCTGAGTAGAACCACACAGGTAGTATCTCTTCACAGTGTAAACTGTCTCAGCTGCTCTGCCGGCATCCTGGACTGTCACAGATGCTGGCCTGTGCTGTGAGTTCTCTCATCCCTTTCCTGGTCACCTCTCCAGCTGTTTCTGCTCCTCTTCAACAATCGATCAGTAAAATATGTCATGGTTAAGTCCCGCTCTTGCTTGGGCTCACAAGAACCTCCCATTAACTATCAAATGAACTGAGTACCACATACACCTTGTGTGCCTCATTAATGTCAATCCTCTGTCCTCTAACTCAAGGAATGTCCTTCTCATACCCTGCAGATGTGTGGACATGCTCTCCCCCGGCTTCAGTTGTGCTTTATACAGTCTGTCAGCAACACTTTACTGCCCGTAATCTTTCTCACATACACACTGTGCAAAGCCCCCCAGCACTCTTTTGCAGACTGGAGACCCCACAAGTGTATCAGCCAATGGGTCCTCTACATCCAGAATTATGCTGGATAATGCTTTTTCATTTCTTCTCTGGTCCCCATCATCCAGGATTGCTGGTGGATTAGTAATTATTGTCCACAACTCCTCTCTTCGCAGGTACATCTCCATCTTTACACTCCAGGAGAGGTAGTTTTTCTCATTCAGCCAAGACACCAAGAAACCTCATCTCATTATGCCACGGAGCCCATGCTGCCTTTCTTTCACAAGCACTAACCACTATCAAACCACGTTGCACAACCCCTCTGGCTCTGGTGCAAGCTCTCACTGGGTTTCTCTTCTCTCTAGTCTAGTCACTCTGGCCTTCTCTCTGGTCTGGGCCCATAACCTGTCAGAGTGTTTGCAGTGTGATAGCCCAGGAGCAAAATACAGTATACAGAGGTTTTGTCTTTCAAACAGTGGTTTATATACAAGACTTCTATATACATACATACACGTGTTGGGCAAATACCAGGCAAGCAATCAATCTTCAACTCTACACGAAGAACTGCAATGGAGATAGAAAAACGAAGAGGCACGAGGAGAGAGATACGCCCTCACATGGCCTCCCCACAAAGACAATCTCCCAAAGTGGCAGTAACCCAGCTGACTCACTCTTTCACCATCTCGGTTTACAGCTGGTCAGCTATTAAATCTTAATTACTCTGACACATTCACACTTTTTGAACTATTTTTAGAGCAAAGGCGGGGAGGGGTATTAATTGATGAAATGATCCCAAGAGCATTGGCAAGATTAAAGCACCGGGTTTGCCCATGAAAGTTGACTGGAGGCTTTCAAGAAGAGACAGGACAGCCTCTTGTCTGAAATGGTATTGGGTCTCCTGCCTTGAGCAGGAGGGGTTGGACTAGAAGACCTCTAAAGTCCCTTCCAACTCTGATGCTTTATGTAAATATAGGTAGTCCTTGACTTGCCATAATTGAGCCCAAAATTTCACTGTTGCTAAGTGAGACACCTGTTAAGTGAGTTTTGCTTCATTTTGTGACTTTTCTTGCCACAGTTGTTTAATGAATCATTGCAGTTGTTAGTCACATGGTTGTTAAACAAATCTGGCTTCCCTGTTGACATTGCCGGTCAGAAGGTCACAAAAGAGAATCACATGACTCCATTATAAATATGGGTGTTTTCCCAAGCATGGCGATGCTGCAATGGTCATGTGAAAAACAGTCATCAGTCATTTTCTTTTCAGTGTTGTTGTGCTGTGTTCATTAAGTGAATCACCATGTTCTGTTTAGTGCAACGTACCATGAGTGTGATTTGCAACTTCCTGTCAATTTTGTTTGTTGGAAGCCAATTGTAAAGGTTCCAAATGGCGATTCCATGACTGTGGGACACCGCAACTATTGCAATATGCAAGCCAGTGCCACCCGCAAATAACTATGATGGTCACAACTTTGAGCAACACTTGTAAGTCAACTTTTCCAGTGTAATTTTGAAGGCTGAGTAGTAAGTGGTAAGCAAGGATGGTTTATAAAATGGAGCATCCCAAAGAGAGCTATTATTTTAAAAAAATAATCCTAGTTTAAGAACAGTTCTGCCAGGATAATAAATGGATTGTGCACCACTAGGAAATCCTGTGTTTGTTTGCTTGGTAAAAAAAAAATCACAGAAGACAGCAGTGGCAAAAGAGTTCCATATTGTATCAAAAAAAGGTTTCCATAAAATCACACCAAGCCAACCCTAATAATGAAGGAGAACCCGTTTTAAAGCATATACCACCAATGGAATATAATCTGGGGAGAGAAGGAATATGTAGCAACTGATATGTTTCAATCCAATTGCTTCTTATGGCCTTTGAACCATGAAAATCACCTGCAGCTCAGAACAGCCTTTACATTTGAAATTTTACACTGCTTTTTTCACTGCCCTAAATTCCCCCAATATTTGCTATTCACATGTTTCTTCCACTTGCGTGCCTCATGCTTGACACAATCTGAGCAGACATGCTTGGTGCACTGAATTTCTGGAACTGTTAGGAAAAGAATATTAAATACCTTCTACTTCCCTTCTCCTCTTGTTTTCTCCTTATATGGAGAACCACAATCTCTTAACAAATAATCTATCATCTACCATCACAAAAATGCACTCCCCAAAATATTTTTACATAATTGCCCAATTTCTACAAAAATAAATATCCAGCAACTTCTTATGCTGAAGGTCAGATAGCCATTATCAAAGTAATATATTCCAACTTTTTCTTTCCTCTTCCCCACCTAATCCCATTACATATTTGCCTAAAAAAGTCAGACAAATTCTATTTAATTTAATCAATGTAAACAGTCAATTTCTCAGCTGGACTTACAATGGGCAAATTCAATTTTTCTCTACACTTATCACTATGGGCATCATGTGGATTTTCCTGTGTGCGATAAGGATGGAATGTTTCCTGAAGCGCCGTCTGCACTCGGGGCACTAAAACGGTTTCTCCCTGTGTGCATATGCACATGATTTAGAAGGTTAACCCTACTACTAAGTTCTTTCCCACAGTATGGACACTTGTATGGTTTCTCTCCTGTGTGAGTCCTCTGGTGTTGAACCAGACTAGAATTCTGACTGAAACATTTCTCACAATCAGGACATTCAAAGGGTTTCTCTCCTGTGTGAGTCCTCTGGTGTTGAACCAGGTTGGACTTATGACTAAAACTTTTCCCACAATCAGGACATTCAAAGGGTTTCTCTCCTGTGTGAATCCTCTGGTGTCGAACCAGGCTGGAATTCTGATTGAAACCTATCCCACAATCAGGACATTCAAAGGGTTTCTCTCCTGTGTGAATCCTCTGGTGTTTAACCAGACTGGAATTCTGACTGAAACATTTCCCACAATCATGACATTCCACGGGTTTCTCTCCTGTGTGAGTCCTCTGGTGTTGAAACAGGCTCGAATGCTGAGCGAAACATTTCCCACAATCGGGACATTCAAAGGGTTTCTCTCCTGTGTGAATCCTCTGGTGTTGAATCAGTGTGGAATTCTGACCGAAACATTTCCCACAATCAGGACATTCAAAGGGTTTCTCTCCTGTGTGAGTCCTCTGGTGTTTAACCATACTAGAATTCTGACTGAAAAATTTCCCACAATCACGACATTCCAAGGGTTTCTCTCCAGTGTGAGTCCTTTGATGTTGAAATAGGCTGGAATTATGACTGAAACTTTTCCCACAGTCAGGACATTTAAAGGGTTTCTCTCCTGTGTGAGTCCTCTGGTGTTGAATCAGGGTGGAATTATGACTGAAACTTTTCCCACAGTCAGGACATTCAAAGGGTTTCACTCCTGTGTGAATCCTCTGATGTTGAACCAGACTGGAATTCTGACTAAAACTTCTCCCACAGTCAGGACATTTAAAAGGTTTCACTCCTGTGTGAATCCTCCTATGTTGAACCAGGCTGGAATTATAATTGAAACTTTTCCCACAGTCAGGACATTCAAAGGGTTTCACTGCTGTGTGAATCCTCTGGTGTTGAATCAGGCTGGAATTCTGACTGAAACGTTTCTCACAATCAGGACATTCAAAGGGTTTTTCTCCTGTGTGAATCCTCTGGTGGCCAATGAGGTTGGCATTCTGACTGAAACTTTTCCCACAGTCAGGACATTTAAAGGGTTTCTCTCCTGTGTGAGTCCTCTGGTGGCCAATGAGGTTGGAACTCTGGCTGAAACTTTTCCCACAGTCAGGACATTTAAAGGGTTTCTCTCCTGTGTGAATCCTCTGGTGTTGAACCAGGGTGAAATTCTGACTGAAACTTTTCCCACAGATAGAACATTTAAAGGGTTTCTCTCCTGTGTGAGTCCTCTGGTGTTTCACCAAACTGGAATTGTGACTGAAACTTTTACCACAATAAGGACATTCAAAGAGTTTCTCTCCTTTGTGATCCCTCTGGTGTATCACAAACTGGGAAGCATTAGAGAAACCTTTTCCACAATCAAAACATTCAAAGGGTTTCTCGCCTATGTGAGTTGTCTGGTGTGTCACAAAGTTGTAATTGTTACTGAAACCTTTCCCACAGATAGGACATTCAAAGGGTTTCTCCTTGATGTGAGTCCATGTTGCCATGCTCGCTAAAGCATTTACTGCAGTGGGAGCACTTGTAGGGCATCTTTCCTGTGTGGGTCCTTCCATGGAACACAATGGAGTTGTTCTGACCAAAGGTTTTGCCAGATTCAAAGTATTTGTATGGCATTTCTCCAGTCTGGATCTTCTCAGGCATAATCAGCTGTGATTTGCAAGATGTATATCTCCCACAACAAGAACGTCTATGGAGCTTTTTCACAACTCATGTTCTTGAGGAGGTCAAAAATATGGATCTTCTTAATTTTCTCATTTCTCTCTCACGTGCCAAGGAAGGTGAAGAATTGTGTGGTTGTAATGGAAATGGAAAATATTTTGATTTCTGGACTGACTTGCTTTGCTGTTCGAGGTTGCTTGTTATCCTCAGCTGTCCAGAGTGCTCTTATTGGCTTCCTCTTTTGTCTATAAGATTAAAACAAAAGCATATTTAATGTTGCATAAAATGGTTGCAGATGATGAAAAAGAAAAACGTTTACGTTACAGTGAATAAGCAAACATGCTTGAATAAGATTTATGAGTTGACACCTATATTTATTATGATTAATTTAACACATGAAATACTACCTAGATCAGTAGTCACCAACTGGTGGTCCATGGACCACTAGTAATCAATGAGAAATTTTTTGTGACCTGCAGAAAAAAATATTTGCATTTTTTAATATTGCACTAAATACTATTTATATTTTTTAAAAAATCATATTACTGGTCTGCAGAATTTAAAATTATGAATTTATCCCTGGTCCCTGAGGTCCGAAAAGTTGGTGACTTAGATCCAAGTTTGAATATCCATTCAGTGATGAAATTCACTTGTTGACTGGGTCAACTACAAATTCTTAGTAGCGTAAAGGGTTGTTTTCAAATACAGTCAAGTGAAAAAGAAAGTACATCCTCTTTCATTTCTATGGTTATACTTATCAGGGTATCATAAATATCATTGCAACAGAACATAATGTCAAGCCGGCCTCCCTGAGCAACCAAGAAAGAAACCACTTAACTCCTTTTTGCAGAATTAAGAGTACTTTTACTGGTTATGAAAAGATAGCAGCTGAGCAAAGCAAGATCTGAGGCAAAAGCGCACGAAATCATACATATCAATATGTGACCAACCCCCTCATTTATTAATTGCATGAAAACAGCTGGGTGTTTCAAAACAGGTTCAGCTGCAAAGAGTCGCTTTAATTTTTCAAAAGCGGCTTGACTCTCCATAGTCCAATTCAAAGGCTTAACCGGTCAGGGCTTGGCCTCTCCTTTTGATTTTAGGAGATTGTAATGGGCAGAGCAATGCTGGTGAATGAGGGAATCAATTGACGATAAAAATTTGCAAATCCCAAAAAGCTTTGTAATTCTTTGAGGAGGTGCCTACTCAGTTACAGCCTGGACTTTCACCAGGTCCATCTCAATGCCGTTGTGGGAGATGCGGTAGCCCAGGTAATCGATCTTCTCTTGATGAAATTCACATTTAGACAATTTGGCATAAAGTTCTGTGGTCCTGAGTTTCTTGAGTACTGATCGCACTAAATTCACGTGTTCATCACGTGTTTCCCTGTAGATAAGGATGTCGTCAAGGTAGACTATCATGCCCTTGTACAGGTGTTCATGTAAAACTTCATTTATTAATTGCATGAAAACAGCTGGCGCCCCCTGTACGATAAATGGGAGTGCTCTGAATTGAAAACACCGAAGTGGGCAGTTGAAAGCAGTTTTCCATTCATCTCCCTCTTTGATTCTGACTCTGTAGTAGGCCTCTCTTCAGTCCAATTTCATGAAGATCTTTCCTTTATCCAATTGGGCCAACATATCTTTCATCAGAGGGCGGGAGTATACATTTTCCACACACACACTGTTAAGATTTTTGTAGTTAACACAGAGATGAAAGAAGCCATCTTTTCTCTAAACAACACAGAGGTGGTCACAAGTGGCCTAGCAGGTTCTATAAACCCCCTCTTCAAATTTTTGTCAATAAACGTCCGTAATTCCTCCATTTCGCATGGCGTCATTGAGTAAATCTGGGGTTTCGGAAGTTTTACTCCTGGGAGGATCTCAATGCTGCAATCTGTCGCGCAGTGGGGGGGGTAATTTATCAGAGGATTTTTCACTGAAAACGTCCTTTAGCAATAGCAGTAGACTTATATACCGCTTCATAGGGCTTTCAGCCCTCTCTAAGCGGTTTACAGAGCGGTTTAGGTCCCAATATTCCTTTGGGATTTTCTCCTCCCCCTCAATTTTTTCTTGCATCGCGGCCACTAGGTTAGGTTCAGCGTTGGCAATGTCGGAAACCCTCCCTTCTCCCTCTGGGGGTTTAGCGGATCGGATGCGCAACCACCCTTTCCTCCAGTTGATGCGTGGGTTCCATATATGTAACCAAGGTAAGCCCAGTATGAGAGGCCGGTCCATCCTCGATGCAACAATGAAACTTAATGTTTCCTGATGATCCCACATCCACATGTCTATAGGTTCAGTCACAAAATAGCAATAGCAATAGCAATAGCAATAGCAATAGCAATAGCAGTAGACTTATATACCGCTTCATAGGCCTTTCAGGCCTCTCTAAGCGGTTTACAGAGAGTCAGCATATTGCCCCCAACAATCTGGGTCCTCATTTTACCCACCTCGGAAGGATGGAAGGCTGAGTCAACCCTGAGCCGGTGAGATTTGAACCGCTGACCTGCTGATCTAGCAGTAGCCTGCAGTGCTGCACTTAACCACTGCGCCACCTTGGCTCTTAATGGGCAGAAGCCCCCCCCCCCAGCTATAGACCCATCTAGCTGGCAAAAAGCAATGGGGACTTTCAAAGTTCTCAGTTTTAAGCCCATTTCTCCACCACTTCCGGGCTAACAATGCAACATGTACATCCCGTCTAAAAGGGCCAGCATTTTTGCTTGGGCGCCAGTAGAGGGCACTTTAAGTTCTACTGGGATGGTCATGCAGCCCAATCAGGAACTTACCAGATGGTCATCATCGGAATCGGTTTCACTTTCCCCCAATGAGGACAGTTCTTCTCTTGGGATGGGAGGGAATTGGACAAAAGGTTCCACCCCTTTCATGGCGGTGTCCCTCCTTTTCCCAGGTTGTTTGTCTGGCTTCCTCTCCCCCACGGCAGGGGACTTTGGGCCAATCTTGGAGCGGCAATTTGCTGCCCGGTGCCCCTCCTTTCCGCATCGGAAGCAGGTGGTAGACCGGTGTTTGCTTGTAGACCACCTTTTTCCTCCTTTCGGACTTCCTTTGGGGGGGATTGGGAGGGGTAGTTTTCTCTTTCTCACTGTCTTCACATTACTTATCTCTGGCTAGATCAATCTCCATGTCTGCTGCCAATTCGTATCAGCGTTGCAAGTTATGCCCCCCCACCCCGTTCACACAGTTTTGGTATCTTTGTTTAAGCCATCCATAAAACTGTCCATTAAAGCTTCTTCCGACCATTCCCGCATATAAACAGACAATTCACGAAATTCTAGTATGTAATCAGCCACTGGATTCTTCCCCTGGGTAAGGGCACCCATAAACCTATTATTGTCTCTCAGCAGGGGGGAGTCATCGTTATGCAAGGCAACCATCCATGCTGCTGCCTTATTCTCCAGCACCATGGTAACAACTCTTACCTTGGCTTCTTCTGTGGGGAGATCCTCTCCGAAATGTTGCATGAAATTCCAGACTTGGACCAGGAAAAATCCTAGTTCCTTTGGGTCACCTCCAAATTTTACACCAAGTAGAGGAACTTTTGCCATCTGGCGTCTGCGGGGGGGCCCTCCTCCTCTTGGAAGGGCTCTTGCGGCTGCTGCTGCTGCCAGGGCTTCCACATCCTGATGAGCTCCACTGTCTGCCCCCAGGGCTCCCCTTGGGCAGAACAGGACTTCTGCAGTTCTCTCCTCTAGGTCTGGGAGATCAGCTTCTCTTTCAGGACCGCTCTTGCGTAAACGTTGCCTCTCCCAAGCCTCTCGAAAGAGTTTCATAGTCTGGGACATCATAAGGTTCTCCTCGTCGGTGTTCTGCCAGGTAGCTGCCGGTCGCCGATGTCGCCTTGTGGTAACTCCAGCCGGAATTTCCTCAGGGTCATACTTCTGTCCCACTTGCAATGACCACCTGGGGCGGACGGACCGTTCCTCCAAATTCAGATCCACCATCCGCTCTGTCTCCAAGGAACACAAGGACCCAGCTGCCCACATGTCGCTGCCTGGGTTGGACATTCCTTTGAAGGTTTTGGTTTTATTTACACTCCCCTCGGGAGGTGTTAGCTCCGGGATGAGTGTGAAAGTGAGATCTTGCTTAATGTCAAGCCGGCCTCCCTCAGCAACCAAGAAAGAAACCACTTAACTCCATTTTGCAGAATTAAGAGTACTTTTACTGGTAATGAGTAGATAGCAGCAAAGCAAAGCAAGATCTGAGGCAAAAGCGCGCGAAATCATACATATCAATATGTGTCCAACCCCCTCCCCCCGGTTACCCTCATCCCACTGTCCAATCTGCAAATCCCTCAGGTGTCATGTGAGTTTCATGTTCAAGGAGCATCATCAGGTTGGTATGCAGGATGGTTGGCCTTGACCAACACCAAGCACCAGTCTCCAGCATGCACAGTAGACGGTGAGAACAAAACTCCCTTTTTACAATCTCTCCTGTACTAAACTTCCCCTCCCAAATACCAAGTCCCCCCCCTCGCCGTTTCAATGGCAGCCGAAAGCAAATAGCGAAGCAGAGGCTGACACATAAGAATATAACAGAATTGGAAAGGATCTTACAGGTCTTCTAATCCAACCGCTGTTTAAGCAGGAGACCCTATACCATTTCAGATAAGTGGCTCTCTAGTCTCTTCTGAAAAACCTCCAGTGAATGGAGCACCACAATTTCTGAGAGCAAGCTATTCTGCTGGTTACTTGTTTTTACCATTAGGAAATTCCTCACTGGTTCCATACTATAAAGAGGTGAAGTAGCAGCCAAGTACTGCTAATAAAATGCCCTTGATCAATTGATCATCAGCAAGTATGACTACATCTATACAAGTCAAAGTTGTAGGAGTTTCCTGATCTCCAACATTGAGTTGTGTATTAATACAGTGCCAAAGAATAAAGAATCAGCAATGATCTTAGAAAAGGACTTGTTGCTGCCCACCAATTTGGGAAGGTTTAAAAGGCCATTTCCAAACAATTGAAAACCCATCATTTTACAGTGGCGGATTTTATGCACAAGTGTAAAACATTCTGGAGAGTTGCTAATTTTCCCAGGAGTGGACTTTCAAGGAAATTCAATCCAAGGTCAGACGATGCAATGGCCACTTAAATTGCAAAGAGTTATATCTCAGACTCTACAGCAGGGCTGTCCTGTGGGCCAGATGAGTCACGCACTGGCCACGTTCTTGTCTGGTTTAGAGAATTTGATTTGATTTGATTTTATTAGTATTTGTAGGCCGCCCTTTTCCCTGAGGGGACTCAGGGCGGCTCACATAAAATCGGGGAAGGGGAATACAGACGTTAAGATAGAGACATATAATAAAATAGTAAACAACATACATTCATCATTCGGGAGGGGCGGCTATCCTTGTCCCCAGGCCTGACGGGCTAGCCAGTTCTTAAGGGCTGTGCGGAAGGCCTGGACGGTGGAGAGGGTGCGAATCTCTACGGGGAGCTCGTTCCAAAGGGTCGGGGCTACTACTGAGAAGGCCCTCCTCCTTGTAGTTGCCAGCCGACATTGGCTGGCCGATGGAATGCGGAGGAGGCCTAATCTATGTGATCTTATTGGTCGCAGGGATGTAATTGGCAGAAGGCGGTCTCTCAAGTATCCAGATCCACTGCCATGTAGGGCTTTATGGGTGACTAATAGCACCTTGAAGCGCATCCGGAGATCAACAGGTAGCCAGCGCAGCTCGCGGAGGATAGGTGTTATGCGGGTGAACCGAGGTGCACCCACAATCACTCGCGCGGCCGCGTTCTGTACTAGCTGAAGTCGCCGGATGCTCTTCAAGGGCAGCCCCATGTAGAGCACATTGCAGTATTCCAGCCTAGAGGTCACAAGGGCCCGGGTGACTGTTGTGAGAGCCTCCCGATTCAGGTAGGGTCGCAACTGGCGCACCAGGCGAACCTGGGCGAATGCCCCCCTGGTCACAGCCATTAAATGGTGGTCAAACGATAGCTGTGGATCCAGGAGGACTCCTAAGTTGCGAACCCTCTCTGAGGGGTATAAAATTTGACCCCCCAGCCTGAGTGATGGAATATTGGTCGAATCTTTGGGAGGGAAACACAACAGCCACTCGGTCTTTTCTGGGTTGAGCACAAGCTTGTTAACCCTCATCCAGTCCATAACAGCTTCAAGGCCTCGGTTCATCACGTCTGCCGCTTCATTGAGTTGGCACGGGGCGGACAGATACAATTGAGTATCGTCCGCATATTGATGGTATCTAATCCCGTGCCTGCGAATGATCTCTCCCAGCGGTTTCATGTAGATGTTGAATAGTAGGGGGGATAAGACCGAGCCCTGAGGCACCCCATAAGTTAGGGGCCTAGGGGACGATCTCTGCCCCCCCACTAACACCGACTGCAACCTGTCCGAGAGGTAGGAGGAGAACCACCGCAACACGGTGCCTCCCACTCCCACCTCCCGCAGTCGTCGCAGAAGGATACCATGGTCGATGGTATCGAAAGCCGCTGAGAGGTCAAGGAGAACCAGGATGGAGGAGTGTCCTCCATCTCTGGCTCTCCAGAGATCATCGATCAATGCGACCAAAGCGGTTTCTGTGCTGTAACCGGGTCTGAAGCCTGACTGGAAGGGGTCTAGATAATTTGCTTCCTCCAAGGACCGCTGGAGCTGGAAGGCCACCACCTTCTCAACAACCTTCCCCAGGAAGGGGAGGTTGGAAACTGGACGATAGTTATTAAGGATAGCTGGATCCAAAGATGGCTTCTTCAGGAGGGGTCTCACCACCGCTGCTTTCAGTGCGGCGGGGAAGTTCCCCTCCCGAAGCGAGGCGGTCACAACCGCCTGGATCCAGCCTCGTGTCACCTCACTGCAGTTAGTAACCAGCCATGAGGGACACGGATCCAGTACACAGGTGGAGGTACTTACAGCCCTCATGGCCTTGTCCACATCCCCGGGGGTAACGTCCTGAAACTCAACCCAGAGCTGTTCTAGTTGATCCTCCTGTGCCTCGGCTGGAACTGCGGGGGTGGAGTCCAAGTCCGACCGAAACCGAGCAATTTTGTCCGCTAAGAATTGGGCATAATCTTCAGCTCTGCCCTGCAAGGGTTCCCCCGCTTCCCTTTTATTCAATAGGGAGCGGGTTATCCTAAACAGGGCGTCTGGGCGAGACTCAGCGGACGCAACCAAGGTGGCTATGTGAGATCTTTTTGCAGCCCTAAGTGCCCTGGTGTATTCCTTGGTGCAGGTGGTTACCATTGCTCGGTTCGATTCGGACTTATCGGACCTCCAACGGTGCTCTAGGCATCTCCTCCGGCGCTTCATCTCCCGGAGTTCCTCGGTGAACCAAGGAGGTCTCCGGGATCCGCCGCCTCGGAGGGGCCGCAGTGGCGCAATCCGGTCGAGGGCCTCCGATGCTGCCAAGTGCCACGCAGCAACCAGAGTCTCTACCGGACTGTGGGCGAAAGTGTCAGGAATAACCCCAAGCTCTGTCTGGAACCTTGACGGTTCCATAAGGCGCCTGGGGCGGAACCACCTGGTCGGTTCCTCCTCCCTACAGTGGGGGTTTGGTCTCCGGAAGTCGAGCCTCAGTAGGCAGTGGTCTGACCACGACAGGGGTATGATGTCGTTCCCCCTCAGACCAAGATCACAAATCCACTGCTCCGAGAGAAATACAAGGTCAAGCATGTGCCCCGCCGAATGGGTTGGGCCTCGAATTACTTGGGTCAAGCCCATGGCTGTCATGGAAGCCATGAACTCCTGCGCCCCCTCAGAGTTTTCACCGAGCGACGGCAAATTAAAGTCCCCCAGGACCATCAACCTAGGGAACTCAATTGCCAGCTCGGCTACCGACTCGAGGAGCGAGGGGAGGGCTGCTGCAACGCTGTTGGGAGGCAGGTACGTTAACAGCAGACCCACTTGACCCTTGAGGTCCAACTTTAACAGCAAAGACTCACACCCGACAATCTCCGGAGCAGGGACCCTACGAGGAACTAACGACTCCCGGATAACAGCGGCCACACCCCCACCCCTTCCCTGGGCTCTCGGCTGGTGTAGCACCTGAAATCCTTCTGGGCACAGCTCTACAAGGGGGACTCCTCCCTCTGGGCCCAGCCAGGTTTCAGTAATACATGCCAGGTCTGCCCTCTCGTCTAAAATTAAGTCCCGGACGAGAGGAGCTTTATGTACAACAGACCTGGCATTTAGCGACAACAGCCTGAGACCAGGGTCCTGACTGCTTACGCCATCTGGTCTCGGAGTGGGACTCCTAGGGCCGGAAGGAGGGATCTCTGTAATGTAGCGAACCCTCCTTCCCCGGTAATGGCCTGCCCTAAAGTCCCCGCCGTATCTGCCCCTCCCTGTTACGACCGTAATACCCCGACCCTCTCCCGTGTCTCTAGTCCCCTCAACCACCCCCATGGCCCCCGCATCTCCCGGCAGGTCCTCCGAATCATGCATACTCATACACTCCCCCAAACAGTCCCCACGTAAAAGTTAAAAAACACAAAAATTTTACAACAATATGATCATAAAAAGTGGGACATTCATTCATCTCACGCATATCTCATACATATCCCATACAAAGAGAGAAGAAAAGATGAAAGAAAAGAAAGAAATTAAAAGTTGCGCAATTGATTAATTTAAGGTGCGAGTTCAGGTGGTAAAAATCGGCTCTCAATGTTCAGAGTTGAAATGGCTGAGGACCAGTTATAGTTCAGATAGAATATATGGGGGAGTGTCTTATAACCCCTCTCTTTTTCTATAACTTTGTTAGTCTGAAGGTCCTGTGGGGGTTCAAAACAAACACGCAGTGCAATCATCATCTGTCCACCCGCAGTACAAATCCAGAGTCTTCCTTCTGGAAATGAGGCCACTCCAAGAGGTTCCCAGAGGCACACCATTGAAAATAAATGGGAAGAGATGGAACAGGCGTTGTAATTGCCTAGAGACCCCGTTTCTGTTTCCAAGATGGAGCTTGCTCCCTCAGTGATAATTAGCCAAGGCAGCCTGAAAAGCATCGGAATCTCTGAGGCCAATGGGATCCTCCAGGTCTGCAGGATCCAGGGGTGGTCTTTCCAGTTCCGCAATCCCACTGTAGGCAAACGGGGGGCAAAGGTGGGGGGGGCAATGGGGCCGCCGAAACACGACACCACTGCCAGCGAGCTGGTATTCCTCTCCTCGCCGCCGAACAGCTGATGTAAATGAAGCGGCACGGAGATCGCTGAAACCGCCCAAACCCCCACAGTCCGCAGCTGCAGCGTCCTGACGGCCCGGAGATGGTCCTGGGGGTGGTCGCACAATCGCGGGGGGCTCCCGTCGCTAGCAAACGCAATTAGAAGATAAAACAAGTGACGGAGCCACCAAAGAACGCCGCCGCCATTTCCAGATCGAAACTCTCCTCCTCGCTGCCGAGCGGCCCGACCAGCATGGAGACCGCTGAAGACGCTGGAGCCCTCGCGGCTCGGGGCTATCCCCAAAGAGGTAGCCCCTACCGCTAACTGATCTTTTTGGGCTCCCTGGGTCTTGGGCTTCCCGAACGAGCCTCTTATATTATATTTTGAAATTATTACTCGCGGTTTTTCCTGCATTTCGTCAATAGTTTTTAGAGCGGACGGAGCCTTGCAGCCATCTTAATCCTCGCACATGCGCAGGTTCCATGCGCAGAGAAGGGGGAAAAAGTCATGATGTGTCACATGATGATGCCGTGATGATGCAAGTTTGATACCCCTGCTCTGCAGGCTTCAGTTAGCATGTTAAATGTTAAGATCATGACAATGCAATTAGAAAAAGACTGAACAAGTATGGATTGTTTGGAAGGGCTGTCAGGAGAAATCCTTTTGTCTATAAAAAGCAGCACAACTGAGGTTTGCAAAGTTGCATCTGAACAAATCACAGGACTTCTGGAACACTGTCCTTTGCACAGACCAGACCAAAGTGGCCATAATGCAATTAGGCCAGAGGCCATCTGTCCAATAGCTAAAACTTGGCAGATATAGGATTAGGCAACAGGATAATGGTTGCAAAACACATCAGCAAATCTACAATAGAATGGCTGAAAAAGAAAAGAACCAAGGTGTTGCAATGGCAGTCAAAGTCCAGACCTCAACACGATTTGCGGGACCTCAAGAGAGTTGTGCATAAAAAAGTACACCCACAAACCTCAATGAACTGAAGCAATGTTGTAAAAAAAAAAGATGGGCCAAAATTCCTCCACAACGCTGTAAGAGACTGATAGTCAGTCATACTTCTGTAGTTGTTGCTGCTAAAGGGGGTTCTACAAATTATTGAATCGTACATTTTTTCACACAGGACTTCTCCATTTTGGCTTTCTTTTTATAAAATAAATGATGACCTGATGTAATATGTCATGCATTGTTATTCACCTACGGTTGTATTTACCTACTTTTAAAAACGTCTAAGTCTACTAACCATAACCTAAAATTATATTATGATGCAGTGGCGCTATCCGCAATTAGTGATTGGACCCATTTAACCAATGATAGAATACTGAATAACGAGGGACATGATCTGGTATATGGTTGGCATGCTTACTTATTATTCAACAAAAAATTGGATAAGAACTTTAAAAGTCATATCTTAAGAAATGCTTTATTGCGGGTCTGGAAAAAATATCAACATAAACTAAATGATAAGTTACCCATGTGGGCAATTCCTAGACATGCAATTGAAAATATGAATATAGAACAAAAACACGATAGAACCACTTACAGACAACTTCTCACTTTGGAAAGGGGGGGTTCTACAACTAAAATCTTTAGAGGTATTGAAAGAGGAGAAGGTAGTTCAAACATGGTTCCAGTATGGCCAATTACAGGCCAGGTGGAAAATAGACCAAAAAACTGGTTTTATCCAAGTTGAGGATAATTTGTTTAAACAAATAAGAGATCAAAGCTTAATGCATATAAAGAGGATATATAATGTACTAATACAGATGGATTCGGAAACGGAATTGGTTAAAGATTGTATGATAAAGTGGGCTCAGAATATTGAAGAACCAATAATGTTGGACACGTGGGAAAGAATCTGGGTAAGAAATGTGAAATTTACACAAGCACAAAACCTGAGAGAAAATTTTTATAAGATGTTTTATAGATGGCATTTAGATCCTAAAAAGCTGGCTTCTATGTATCCGAATGTACAGCCTAAATGTTGGAGATGTGGTTCTCTCGATGCTACATATTTTCATATATGGTGGACTTGTCAAAAGGTTAAGGCATTTTGGATAAAAATGTGGTGGATCATGCAAAATATCTTTAAAAGAAGGATAAAATTTACTCCTCAGTTATTTTTACTAGGTATATGTACTGACTTTACAGCGGTAGAGACCAACTTGGTTCTGCACCTAATAACGGCAGCAAGACTGTTGGTGGCGCAATACTGGAAGAAGGAAGACTTGCCTACAACTCAAGAATGGACATTGAAAGTTACAAACCTAGCCGAGATGGCTAAAATATCGGCATATCTTAAAGACCACTCAAATGAGAGATATAAACGAGACTGGAAAAAATGGATTGACTATACACAAAACAAATACGGGACTAAGAAATTCCAGATAGCCTATGCTTAAGATTAGGAATAATTTAAACTGCTTAAAGTTTGTGCAACAGCAAGAAGCTGAGTTCAACGCAGAGATGTTATTGACTTTTTTTTTAAATTTCCTTTGTCTTAATATATTTTAAACTGCGTTTGTTAAAAAGCTACACCATGTATGGGCTCTGGGAAGTCGGGGAGGGGAAGGGAGGTGGGGTCTTAGGGGGGAGGGGGAGGGGGATATATAGTATGTGCTAGATTTTAAAGTAACACGATTGCACTTGTATACTGTTGCTCTTTAATTCCAGTGTAAAAATAGGACAAGCTGAATATATTAATAGATAGCAGAAATACACCGAAGGGAGGAGTAGAGGGAAAGAAGAAAGAGGGGTAGAGAGGGTGGGAGAGAGGATTGGAGGGAGGGTGAGAAGGAAGGGAGGGAGTGAATCGGGAGAGGGGAGTCGTAGAGGGGGAGGGAAAGTAGGATAGAGTGGAAGGATGGAGGAAAGATGGAAAGTTGGAGGGGGGCGAAAGAAAGGGTGTATGGAGGGTCGAAGAGGTACATTGGGTTTCTATTTTGGGGGGTATTATTGACAAGAGGAATGGCTGTGTTTATTGTTTAATGTTATATGGCCCCAGTTCTGTACAGTATATGTGTGATTGTACGAAAATGAAAATGGAAAATAAAATTAAAAAAAAAAAGTCTAAGTCCACATGATTTTCACTGTGTCCTGATACATCAAATCAAGGAGATACATAAAGTCAAGGAGAGTGTATTTTCTTTTTCACAAGAATCTTTATCTGGACGTCCTGGGGATATGTTATACGTTTGTAGAAATGTACATTCAGAGAAAAATAAAAATACACACACCTACAATATGGAGATAGTCCATATATTTCAAGGCTGTGCTAATGTTCATCAGGAACCTGATGAATCTGATGATTGCTCATATGTTGAGATGGTAAGGCTGAGGTTCGTGCCTCAACAGGCTTTTGAGACCCTGGAATCTTTCACTGTAGGTTAGGCATGTGGCTGAAACTACAGAAGTTCTATAATTTTTTATTAAAAAAATATAATTTCTATATCTTATCTGTCGTGTGCCAACTGCCTCTTATGTAATGAAGTAAAAGCAAAGAAATGTATAAATATCTGCCTTGCACTATGCTCAGGGTTCCTTCCTTCTTAGGAGGGACCCATCTTTCTTCAGATGAATAAAAGCATTGGCTTCTCAACACACAAGCTTGGATTCTCTCTTTTGTTTTACTGAGCCACACTGTCAATTTGCATGACACTAGCTTTACAGATGTGGGGGCTTTAACTGATGAAATGATGCCTAAAGACTCTGCAAGATTTGAAGCACCAATTATGCCCATGGAAGCCATGAGCTCAAAGTAAGGGGAGTAAATACTTTCCACAACCCCTTTGGTGACATCCCAATTGAAGTAGTCCTCACTTACTGACTTCAATGGGGACTGGCATCTGTGTCACTAAGTGGCCCGATCGTGAAGCATGATGTCACATAACAGTGCCAACTTATATCTGTTCCTTTAACTTTAATGGGTACGTATTTTTATGTCTCTAAGCCGCCCGCAGTTATATCATGGTAAGGTTGGTGGCCAATACATTTTATAAATAAATATACCTGAATGGTCAAAACATTCAACAAGTATCTTTTTTAAAAGTGCTGGGTTAAGCACAGTCGAACCTGGGTAATACAAGGATAGGGGCACCAATAGGAAACATGGTGCTTGTTAGCTAGAAATGGAAGTAAAATGAAACAACAGCAACCCAAAAAAGACCAAAGGAACATCAGTCCGACCTTGTTGCCCAGAAAACATCAGATCCACTACAGAATAATTGAGTTGGGGGGACCTTGGAGGTCTTCTAGTCCATCCCCTGTTCAGGCAGGAGACCCCATTCCATCCTGAACAAATCTCCACTTAAAGCCTTCCAGTGATGGGAGCCCCCACAACCTCTGGAGGGAAGCCATTCCCAAAGAATCCACCTTAATTTAAAAGAGACTTTTCCAATCTTCCCAGCAGGAGGAAAATCGCAGCCACCAGCTTCACAGCGTGCAGCCCCAGTGGGCTTAAATTCGGGGAGGGGAGGAACCTGCAGGAGCAGCAGCTGAGATGCTTCAGCCCAGTTGCTTCTCTGCTTCCAGGACTCTCCTCCCACCCGCCCTCAACTCACCTTCCAGCTGCTGCTTTGATCCGGAGAAGAGCCGACCATTGAGTGATCCGGAAGAGGAAATTGCTCTGCGCTTCTCTCCTCCTCTCCTGCCATTCTTTCTAGCAATGCAGTATTCAATGGTTTAAAAACTCCCTTTTTAAGCTCAAGTACGGATGGAGCTAATGCGTTGATGGCTTTCTAGGGACAGAATGTTGCCTGACCGCCATCTAGCGCCAGGAAGTGGAAAAACACGCGTGTCTAATCTCCACCCAGGCATTTGGAAGATGTTTTCAGTGATTCCATGGTCCTTTTCGACTCCTAGCAACCGACCTTTGCAACTGAGCCAAGTGAAATAGTGAAATATGACGCTACTCAGGTTCGTTTTTGGTGCCTTTGGGTCAATCTTGATGCCTGGCCTTGAAGTTTCCATTGAAAGGGGTTTTGGAAGTGGTTCTCCTGCCCCTTCCTGCTTCCTAGGCCTGAGAGGGTCGGCCAAAGTTGGACAAGTAAAGACTAAAAGACTCTTTTCAGTCCCCAGAAGACAGCTGTAAAGATTATGGTGGGAGGGTGGAAATTCATTGTAAGGTTTTCCTTCTCTCACTTATGCTGTGTTCTGTTAAACGGACTCAATGTAGAGATTGCATTTAGGAGTGGTTGGCGCAGCAATTCTGAACACCTTGGACTTCTGTTTGATGGGAAGGAAATTTGTCCAGCATGTTTGTATTGCCCGTATTGTAAAAGTAGTTGCATACACATGCACACACAGAGAAACATCCCATTCAGATTAGACTGAAACTATCCTCTTTACCTACCTCCACACAAAACTCCTTTTTGCTCTGTGGCACTAAGGCCCAAGCAGTCAGACTTCACAACCAATTCCATGGGGGAGGGACATCCTCCTCCCTGAAGAAGCCAAAATAACCAATACAATCCTAAGCTGCATGAATAGAGAGATGGAATTAAGATCATGTGAAGTTATAGTACCGCTTTACAAAGCCTAAATAAGGCCACACTTAGAAAACTGCATCCAATTCTAGTCACCACAATATAAAAAGATGTTTAGATTCTAGAAAGAGTGCAGAGAAGAGCAATAAAGATGATTAGGGGGCTGGAGGCTAAAACATATGAAGAATGGTTGCAGGAATTGGGTGTGTCTAAGTCCGGGTGTTGGCAACCCACGGCTCTGGAGCTGCAGCCAGCTCTTTCATCCCTCTGCTGCAGCTCCCTGCCAGGTGATCCCACCACTGGCTGGCCCTGCCCATCGTCCCCCCCCCATCCAGTCAGAAAGAGGAAGGAAGGAGGGAGGAGAGAAAGAAAAGAGGGAAGAGAGAGTGCAGGATCAAATTCTGGAATGCAAAGGAGTCTTTGAAGGTTGAACGCCGAGAGACATGGATTTCCTCCACCTTCTGCGTTCCCACCCTGTGCTGAAGTGAACCAAACGGGTCTCCCTGCTAAGTGGCCTCGCCGAGCCCGCTTGCAAACTCCAAGCGTAGCTCCAAACATTTAGTTCGTGCGTCCCTCCCAGTTCCATCCCACCTGCCGCAGCACCCGCCTCCACCCGGATGGCTGAGCTGGACGGCATGGTGCCTGCCTTCCCTCCCGGAGCGCGGGGGGGGGGGGGCGCACCAACCAGCCTTAGCCTATTTCTTGCTGCCGTCTGGCCCCCCCTCTGCCCAGGAGGTGCTGCACCTCGCCAGCTGGCAAGGAATGCAGGGGCACCAGCAGCCAGAGCTGGGCTGAGCAAGGAGACCTCACCAAGGTTCCCCACAAGGTGCAGCATTGGTCTCTACCTCCTACCTGTGGATAGAGTTCAACCAGTGTCATTGCGGCAGGGGCAGGGAAGGTGCGTGCACTGCCTGTTCTGCTCTTGCTGGCCAGAGGTGGAGCTCTACCACCTCTCAGCTGGAGTTCCGCATTTGTTTGCTTGCTGGCCACCTCTGAGGAAGGAACTGCCCTCAGGCCGCCCTGCCCCCCTTGTGGGGAGAGAGGGAGAGGAAAGGGACAGTTTCTCCCTGACAGGACCCAGGTTGGAGTTGTCTCATTTTCTGTGGATGTCCAACACTTGGCTTTGCCTGACAGCCTCCACTTCCCCTTCACAGCGCAAGTGGTTGGATTCACATGACATGTGAATCTGGGCAGGAGAGCAAGGATAGATAGGTGGGTAGGTGGGTCAGGGGTGGATTGATAGATTGGTGGATAGATAGATGAGACAGAGACAGAGAGAGACAGAGAGAGAGAGAGACACACACACAGAGGGAGGAAGGGAGGGAGAGGGAGAGAGAGAGAGAGAGAGGGAGGGAGGGAGAGGGAGAGAGAGAGAGAGAGAGATTTTCCACAGAAAGCACCAGGAGCCACAAAACTTGTGTAGGTGTGGTTGGGAGGGGGGTGTCATATGATTGGGGAGGGGAGTGAGTGATATTGGGTTGGCCATGTCCACCTAGGTTTTGTGGCTCCAAGTGTTTCACTTTTCTGTGGGAAATGGGCCCAAATGGCTCTTTGAGTGTTTAAGGTTGCAGACCCCTGGTTCAGTCTAATGAAAAGAAGAACAAGGGGGGGGGGCATGATAGCAGTATTCCAATATTTGAGTGGCTACCACAAAGAAGAGGGGGGGGGGTCAAGTTATTTTCCAAAGCACCAGAAGAAAAGACAAGGAACATTGGATGGAAACTAATGAAGGAGAGACATTTCCTGCTTGAGCAGGGGGTTGGACTCAAAACCTCCAAGGTCCCTTCCAGCTCTATCCTGATTGATTGATTGATCTTGAAAGTTGCAGCTTGAATTTGCTACTGGAGTTTGGTGTAGTGGTGAAGGCACCAGGTTAGAGACAGATAAACGCTCAGTTCTAGTCCCACCTGAAGGGCAAAACCATCTGTTCAACTTTGGCCAATCCTCTCAAGCTTAGGAAGCTGGAAAGGGGGAGGGGGACTCCTTCCAAAAACCCTTGCCAAGGAAACTGAAAGGCCAGGCATCAAGACTGACCCAAAGGCACCAAATGCTAAATAGCATCACCTGGCGCAGTTACAAAGGTCAGTTGCTAGGAGTCGAAAATGTAATGTATGTAATCAGTGAAAGTATCTTCCAAACGTCTTGGTGGAGCCAGGAAAAGCGTGTTTTCCCACCTTCTGTCACTAGATGGCGGCCAGGCAACATCTGTTCCTAGAAAGCCATCTACACTGCATTGCTAAAAAGGATGGGAGGAGAGAGAAGCGTACAGGAACTTCCTGTTCTGGATGACTCATGGGAAGAGAGTGGTGTGCAGAGCGGCTCCTATGCTCTTCCCATGGTCAAAGCAGCAGCTGGAAGGTGAGTGGAGAGCAGGTGTGAGGAGAGTCCTGGAGCAAGTAGGGCTATTTGATTTCCTCCATGGCCTGGAAGCAGAGAAGCAACTGGGCTGAAGCATCTCAGCTGCTGCTGCAGGTTCCTTCCCTCCCCGAATTTAAGCCCACTGGTGCTGCACCCTGTGAAACTGGTGGCTGCAATTTTCCTTCTGGTGGGAAGATTGGAAAAGTCTCTTCCAAGTGAAGGTGGATTCTTTGGGAATGGCTTCCCTCCAGAGGTTGTGGGTGCTCCCATCACTGGAAGGCTTTAAGTGGAGATTTGTTCAGGATGGAATAGGGTCTCCTGCCTGAACAGGGGATGGACTAGAAGACCTCCAAGGTCCCCCCAACTCAATTATTCTGTAGTGGATCTGATGTTTTCTGGGCAACAAGGTCGGACTGATGTTCCTCTGGTCTTTTCTGGGTTGCTGTTGTTTCGTTTTACTTCCATTTCTAGCTAACAAGCACCATGTTTCCTATTGGTGCCCCTATCATTGTATTACCCAGGTTCAACTGTGCTTAACCCAGCACTTTTAAAAAAGATACTTATTGAATGTTTTGACCGTTCAGGTATATTTATTTATAAAATGTATTGGCCACCAACCTTACCATGATATAACTGCAGGCGGCTTAGAGACATAAAAATACATACCCATTAAAGTTAAAGGAATAGGACTGATGTGCCTTTGGTCTTTTTTAGGTTGGTGTTGTTTAAATTGCTGGGGTATTTACATTCTTCCAATATTAGTATATATGATCTTTGCTGCTGTTAATATGTGTAAAACTAAATATGCGGTCCCTTTATCATAGCCCTCTGGTAGTCTACCTAGGAGACATGTTTCTGATTTCAACTCAATATTCTGCTTGATTATCATTTCCAGCCAGTTTTGTAGTTTCTCCCGATATTCTCTTGCTTTATTACATGCCCATCATTTATGGTAAAAGGTACCTGGGGTCTGACTGCATTTCCAACACTTAGCAGAGAGGTCACAGCTATGCGAGCTGTGAGTTCCTCCACCTGTATACTGGACCCGTGTCCCTCCTGGCTGACTGCCAACAGCAGAGAGGTGACACGAGGCTGGATCCAGGCGGTTGTCACCGCCTCTCTTCGGGAGGGACACCTCCCCACCGCGCTTAAGGCGGCGGTGGTGAGGCCCCTCCTGAAGAAACCGTCCTTGGATCCAGCAATTCTTAACAACTATCGTCCAGTCTCCAACCTCCCCTCTCTGGGGAAGGTTGTTGAGAAGGTGGTGGCCTTACAGCTTCAGCGTACCTTGGAGGAAGCTAACTATCTTGACCCCTTCCAGTCTGGCTTCAGGCCCGGTTACAGCACTGAAACCGCTTTGGTCGCATTGACCGATGATCTCTGGAGAGCCAGAGACGGAGGCTATGCGTCCATCCTGGTTCTCCTCGACCTCTCAGCGGCTTTCGATACCATCGACCATGGTATCCTTCTGCGACGACTGCGGGAGGTGGGGGTGGGCGGCACTGTTTTACAGTGGTTCTCCTCCTACCTCTCAGACAGGTCGCAGTCGGTGTTAGTGGGGAGGGAGAGATCGTCCCCGAGGCCCCTAACCTGTGGGGTGCCGCAGGGCTCGGTTCTGTCCCCCCTGCTATTTAACATATACATGAAACCGCTGGGCGAGATCATTCGGAGGCACGGGATTAAGTACCATCAATATGCGGACGATACGCAGTTGTATCTGTCCGCCCCGTGCCAACTCAATGAAGCGGTGGACGTGATGAACCAGGGCCTTGAGGCTGTTAAAGACTGGATGAGAGCTAACAAACTGGTACTCAACCCGGAAAAGACCGAGTGGCTGTTGTGTTTTCCTCCCAAAAATTTGGCTGACGTTCCATCGATCAGGCTGGGGGGGCAAAATCTGTTCCCCTCAGACAGGGTCCGCAACTTGGGAGTCCTCCTGGACCCACAGCTGAGTTTTGACCACCACTTGTCGGCTGTGACCAGGGGGGCATTTGCCCAGGTTCGCCTGGTGCGCCAGTTGCGGCCCTACCTGAACCGGGAGGCTCTCACAACAGTCACTCGAGCCCTTGTGATCTCTAGGCTGGAATACTGCAATGTGCTCTACATGGGGCTGCCCTTGAAGAGCATCCGGCGACTTCAGCTAGTCCAGAACGCGGCCGCGCGAGTGATTATGGGCGCACCACGGTTCGCCCATATTACACCAATCCTCCGTGAGCTGCGCTGGCTACCTGTGGATCGTCGGGTGCACTTCAAGGTCTTACTTACTACCTATAAAGCGCTCCATGGTAGTGGATCTGACTATTTGAGAGACCGCCTCCTGCCAATCACCTCCCTGCGTCCCATCAGATCGCACAGAGTAGGCCTCCTCCGAATTCCATCCGCCAGTCAGTGCCGACTGGCGACTACGCGGAGGAGAGCCTTCTCTGTTGCAGCTCCGACATTATGGAACAACCTCCCCGTGGAGATCCGTACCCTCACCACAGTCCAGGCCTTCCGCACAGCCCTCAAGATCTGGCTATCCCGTCAGGCCTGGGGATAGGATTATTTCTCACCCCGCCCGAATGTTGAGTGAATGTTGTATTTTTATGGTTTAATTTCTTTTAATCACGATTCTTTTTTTTCAAGTCTTGTCTTGCACTCCCTTCCCTTCATTGTTGTAAGCCGCCCTGAGTCCCCTCAGGGAAAAGGGCGGCATATAAATCCTTAATAAAATACTAAATACTAAAAAAAAAATACTAAACATTTTTACCAGCCTTGCAGATGGCAGATGCCACCTGTAAAACATTTAATAAAGATTTTCTTTGTAAGCCGAAGCCATAGTCAATTTGTAGTTTCTGTCCCAAAGTTTTTGCCATTTCTCTAGTTCTATAGCATGACCAAATTTTTTTGCCCAAAGAATCATCAATTCTTTAACTATTTTTCATCCATTTTATGATTCAATAAGTGTGTGTGTGTGTGTGTGTGTGTGTGTGTGTGTTTGTTTGTAGATTTTCATGGATGTAGGTATGCTGGACTTGTTGAATTCGGGCCTTTTCCCGTGTAAGATTGAGATTGTCTTGGCAATGTTTCAGCACGGTCTCACTCGCCATCTTCAGGCTGGTGTTTTGGGCTTAAAGCATGATTGGAGCTGCCGTCCCTCTACAAACCTTGGGGGGTGGGTGGGATGGAGTGCTGGCCCTGTTTCAGCAAGTGGATTGATTGGATGTCCGGCTGTATCATGATTGGTAGATTGGTGCTGGCTGTGGGTCCGTTGTTGTTTTGTGTTATAACAGCCTGGGTGATGGGTGGGGCTTGTTTGTTTACCAAGGCTGGTTTCAAGATATCTGGTAGGTGGGAGGTATCGTCACATTTATTCATGTTGTGGGGTATTTCTCTATTTCGATTTTGCTCTGGAGGCTTCAGGGAAGCTCATGAAGCCTCCAGAGGACCTCCCGGGGGTGGGCTCTTTTTGCCCTCCCCAGACTCCTATAAAGCCTCTGGAGCCTGGAGAGGGCGAAAAATGGCTTTAAAAAGGGTGAACTCAGCTAGCCAACACGTGCATGCACGCTGGCCAGTTAACAGGCAGCGCCTTGCGTGCCCTGACAAATGGCTCCGCATGCCACCTGTAGCACGCGTGTCATAGGTTCGCCATCACTGGTGTAGGGTCTCCTGCTTGAGCAGTGATTGGATTAGAAGATATCCAAGATCCTTTCAAATTCTATTAGACTTTTCTGTTGCGATGTTATTTTTATGTCCTGATAAGGAAAGCCATAGAAATGAAAGAGGGTGTATTTTCACTGGACTGTTTTTGAAAACAACCCTTTGCACTGCTTTTGATTGGCGCAGTCAACAAGTGAATTTCATAATTGAATGGATATTCGAACCTGGATCTGGGTAGACTTCCATGTGTCAAATGAATCATGATATGCTTATTCATTGTAATGTAAACATTTCTTCTTTTTTCCATCTTTTGCAACCATTTTATGTACAATGTAATTATTTTTTAATCTTATAGACAAAAAGAGGATGGCAATCAGAGCACTGCGGACAACTGAGGATAACAAGCAACCTTGAAAAGGAAGACATATCAGTCCAGAAATCAAAATATTTTCCATTTCCTTCAGAGAGCCACACAATTCACTTTCCGCGGCAGGTGAGAGAGAAACAAGAGAAAAATCAAGAAGAGATTTATAGCTTGGAAAAATAGAGTGTGAAATACAAGTATACATTACATGAAAAGTCAAGGAAGATTATTTTTCCATTCAGCAAAAGAGGGAAATATCTGGAAGTTACTGGAGTGGAAAAAGTCAATGGGAAAGTCACGTAGAGCAGACAGTGTTGCAGGCCATGCTCTGGGAGGAGGAAAACAGCTTGAATCAAAGCAGAATTGAAGAAAGAACCATCCATATTTTTGACCTCCTCAAGAACATTAGTTGTGGAAAAGCTCCGTAGAGGTTCCTGTTGTGGGAAAGATACAACTTGCAAATCACAGCTGATTATGCCTGAAAGGATCCATACTGGAGAAAACCCATACAACTACTCTGAATGTAGCCAAACCTTTAGTCAGAACAACTCCGTTGTTGATCATGGAAGGACTTGCACAGGTGGGAAACCCTACAAGTGCTCCCAATGTGGTAAATGTTTCAGGGAGTATGGCACCGTGGACTCATGCCAAGAGAAAACTGTTTGAATGTCCTGATTGTGAGAAATGTTTCTGTGATAATTCCAGCCTCGTGAGACACCAGAGAACTCATACAGGAGAGAAACCCTTTGAATGTCCTGATTGTGGGAATAGTTTCAGTCGACATTCTCACCTCATTTCACACCAGAGGACTCACACAGGAGAGAAACCGTTTGAATGTCCTGTTTGTGGGAAAAGTTTCAGTCACAATTCTAGTCTGGTGATACACCAGAGGACTCACACAGGAGAGAAACCGTTTGAATGTCCTGATTGCGGGAAAAGTTTCAGTCAGCATTCCAATCTCATTGGTCACCAGAGGACTCATACAGGAGAGAAACCCTTTGAGTGTCCTGACTGTGGGAAAAGTTTCAGTCATAATTTCAGTCTAGTGAAACACCAGAGGACTCACACTGGACAGAAACCTTTTGAATGTCCCTATTGTCATAAAAAATTCAGTCACAATTCTAGCCTGATGGTACACCAGAGGACTCACACAGAAGAGAAACCCTTTGAATGTCCTGATTGCAGGAAAAGTTTCAGTTGGAATTCTAGCCTGGTGAGACACCAGAGGACTCACACAGGAGAACACCCCTTTGAATGTCCTGGTTTTGGTAGAGGTTTCAGTCAGAATTCCGACCTGGTGACACACCAGAGGACTCACACAGGAAAGAAACCCTTTGAATGTCCTGATTGTGGGAAAAGTTTCAGTCAAAATTTCTGGCTGGTGATACACCAGAGAATTCACACAGGAGAGAAACCCTTTGAGTGTCTTGATTGTGGGAAAAGTTTCAGTCGGAATTCCAACCTGGTGAGACACCAGAGGACTCACACAGGAGAGAAACCATATGAGTGTCCAGACTGTGGGAAAGATTTCAGTATTAGGACTAGCCTTCTAAATCATATGCTTATACACACAGGGGAGAAACCATTTGAGTGCCCTGAGTGTGGATGGTGCTTCAGGAAACATTCCAGCCTTATTGCGCACAAGAAAATTCACACAAGGCCACAAGTGATAAGTGTAGATGAGGCTTGAATCTCATTTTTAATGTCCCATTGTAACTCAATCTGAGAAATTGACTGTTTAATTTGACTACAAAGGATTTGCCTATTTTTTTGTAGGCAAATATGTCATGGTGTTAGACGGGAAGGTGGAAGGAAAAATGGCAACATATTTGTTTGATAATGCCTATCTGGCCATCAACAACAGAACTTGCTGGATATGGGTAGTCCTTGGGTTACGAATGTAATGGAGTCTGTCCATTCCATCCGTAACTCAAGAATTCATGGGTGTGAATCTCATACATTGAACGATATCACTCCCTGCTTTTGCCTACACATTCATTGCTTTCTCGCCCCAGATGAGCTTGGTGAGGCCTCCAGCTCCCAGAAAGCAGCCCTGAGAAGCTGCGTCCAGTCTCTTGGGGCTACTTTCTCATCGGCAAAGCACTTGAGGATTGATTTCCTTTAAAAAAAAAAAAGATTTTTTTTATTTTTATTACATAGACAACACATACATACAACAATAAAAAAACAAAGAAGAAGAAAAAACACACACACAAAAAACCCATCATCACATACAGCATGTCGTCTGGTTACAGGTGTTTTAACATTTATCATTCTTATACGTTTATTATTTCATTTAATAGGTTATAATATACAGTTTGGGTTGCTTTGTTTACCATCCCTTCCTCCTGTTGTAACACCACTTTATTTTCCCTTTTCTCCCTCCCTCCCTTCTCTACTTTCTTCCTTCCTCCTCTCCTTTCCCTTCCTTCTTCCTGTACTTTTCTCCTACTCCTGCTCTTCCTCTTCCCCTTCCTACCCTCTCTCCTCCTCTTTCTCTCCTTTCCATCCTCCTCTCCTTACCTCTTTCTTTCCACCCTCTCTCCCTTCTCTACTTCCTTCCTTCCTTCCTCTCCTTCCCCTTCCTTCTTCCCTTACCTCTCCTTTGCTCCTGCTCTTCCTCTTTCCCTTCCTACCCTCTCTCCTTCCTTTTCTCTCCCTTCCATCTTGAGGATTGCTTTCCTGTAGGCTTGGGCAGCCCTTTGCAAAAAGCCTTTGCCTTTGGGAACAGGGCTTCGGAGGGAAGTTCCTGCTCCTCCCAAGCTCCGCTAGTACCAACGAAGGCTTTTTGCAAAGGGTTGCTGAAGCCTACAGGAACGGAGTCTCCCTGCAGGCTCCCGGCAAAAGGAGGGAAGGCCTGAAGAACTGAAGCCTTCCTTCCGTTTGCAAACATCCAGATCTCAATTTGCAGAGAATAGAGGCCTTAAGTGCAAGATTGCACAAGATCTCATGCTACTGATCTCATGGTACGTTAGGCTTCTGTTCTCTGCAAATGTGGGCGGAAAGAGGAGATATTTCCAAGATACGTGACTCTTCACAACCCGGGGTGGGGAATAGGGGTGAATGTTGCAGAGCCACTATGGTCATTCATAAGTGTGAAGAACATCTGTGGTGCTGCAATATTTATTTGTTGATTTGTTCATAAACACTAGGGGACACTTATCTTTGAACGTTCGCTCAGGAAACACTCGCGACCCATGGATTACTTGTATTTATTTTTGCAGAAATTGTGCAATTCTCTGAAAATCTCTTTCTTTTTATCATGGTAGATGATAGCAATGTCACATACAGAGTCCTAGCCTTTTTCTCTCTGCCGGCCCCAAGATTTTCAGCCCCAGAATTCTCTAGCCAGCATCCATTGGGGATTGGAGCACTCAGACTATAGTTAGAGATTGTGGCTCCTCTTATAAGGAGAAAATGAGAGAAGTGAAGAGGTGGGCTTTCAAAGTTCATCTTTTCCTACGAGTTCCAGGAATTCAGTGCACCAAACATTTCTGTTCAGATTGTGTCAAGAATGAGGCACGCAAGTGGAAGAAACCATATGAATAGCAAATATGTTTGGGGTGTTTGGGGCACTGACATAACTAGTGTAACATTTCAGATGTAAAGGCTGTTCTGCCTTGCAGATGACCTTCATGGAGAAGAGCTGTAGGAATATTGAGTTTTGGAGAAAGAGGATTGTGGTTTTGAGCACAGGATTTCCAGGTTTATTCGCAGCTCCTGCTGTGGCGATCTTTGTTTTTAGGGGCCTCCTTGTTAACCTTTGATGCCTTGAGGGTGAGAGCAACACCAAAGGACTGTTACTTTTGTGGTGCCCTCCCACCCCTTGGTGGGAAGATGTGTGGGAAAAAAGTAATGCAAAGCTCTCTTCCCAACATATGGGAGATGTTTCCTGTTCTTTCATTCATCTCCCAAGGGTCCTTAACGTTTTTCAAAAATTCATCCTTCAAATAAAGAGAGGAACATTATTCCTCTGGCAGCAAAAGTGACATTTTAGGTATGCTGATGAATGATCCTGAATTTGCTGGGATCGGAAGACACCAAAGAATCCCAAGATTGTTCATTTCACCAACACCATTCAAAAACACAGGTTACGTGTCAATGACCAGGAGTAGATGAGGACCAGTGCCTGGCAGAACCAAGGGGCTCTTTAAGCCTCAGTCTCTAGCTCCAACTTATTTTGAATTTAAACGTGTACAAACTTTAATCATTTTTCCTTTCTTGGTGTCATGATAGTGCATATGTTTATCTCGTCTCACCTCCTTATGGTTAGGAGTTGGATATCCCTGCAAACTCTCTTATTGGGCCACATAAAAATATCAAACAAAAGGTAAGAAAGTCAATCTCAGAGGGGGTGGTCTACAGGGCGAATTCAAAAGCCATAAGAAACAATTAGATTGAAACAGGTCAGTTGCTACATATTCCTTCACTCCCCAGATTTTATTCCGTTGGTGGTACATGCTTTAAAACTGGTTGTCCCTCATATTAGGGTTGACTTGGTGTGCTTTTAGGGCTACCTTTTGTTGGAAACAATATGGAACTCTTATGCAACTGCTGTCTTCTGTGATTTTTTTTAACCTATCAAACAAACACAGGATTTCCTACTGGTGCACCATCCATTTATTATCCTGGCAGAACTGTTCTTAACCTAGGATTTTTTTTTAAAAAAAATAGCTATTGTGCACCCTTTGAGATGTTCAGTTTTATAGACCGTCCTAGCTTACGAGTTACTACTCAGCCTTCAAAATTACACTGGTACTGAAAAAGTAGACTTACAAGTGTTTCTCAAAGTTGTGGCCAACATAGAGTAAGTCCTAGAGGCAGGAGAACGACGTGCCTCCTCTAGTCTGGCATTTTATGATCACTCGAGCAGAGTTAAGCAAGGCTTAAAAGCTAAAAAATTCCTGACGTAGATGAGGCACGTCATTCTCTTGCCGCCTCCTTTAGAAGGTGCTTTTTTAGAGGCTTTTTTAAACAGTTAAACACTAAGCAGAGTCATCCATGATGACTCTGGCAGCAATTAGCTCAGTCTGCTTTTTCCTTTTCTTGCTTTTTTCCTTTTCCTTTTTTTTTCTTTTCATGACGGCAGGCAAGAGCAGAGTTGAAATCCTCGCTGAAACAGCTGGAAAAGGTACGAATGGGTCGGTGGGAGGGGGACGAATTCAAACTTCATCCTCCTGGTGCAACTTTGTGTTTGTGTGTGTGTGTGTTTGAGAGAGGGGGGAGGGAGCATATTGAGACAGTTCTTTAGTTTATGCACTATGTAACACTCTAATACTATGCCTTTGGGTCTTCTGAAATTTTATTTATCCAATCATAAGCAAAAACAATGTTTTCAGTAGAATGAATCTCCACTTCTGCTTACACCTGCCAGCCCAAATGCTTCTAGTGGTATTGCTAACATGGGCTGAGGAGGAAAACCTAAACTTTCTGAATCCTGGTGCAGGATGTGTGTGTTTGAGAGAGTGGGGGAGAGAGGGAGGAAGGAGGGGAAGGGAGAAGAAAAAGAAAGAAGGAAACTTATTTAGCAAAGGAGAAAAACAAATGCTGTTGCTTTAAATTGGAACTGAGCATGCCTGGCTGTGGAATTCTGGGAGTTGAAATCCACAAGTAAAAAAAAATTGCAGCCTCACCAGCCATAAACCTCACCTCACGTCACTGGTCTGGGGATGGGAGAGGACAGGAAGGCCTGGAGGATGTTTATCACATTTCCTTAAGGTTAGAACTTGGATACCCTTGAAAACTCTTATTGGACAGAAAGATATCAAGCAAAATTTAAGAAAGCCTATCTACCAGTCAGAAGGGATGGTCTACAAGGTGAATTCAAAAGACATAAGAAGCAATTAGACTGAAAAATGTCACTTGCTTCATATTCCTTCACTCCTCAGATTTTATTACACGTTTCACTATTTCACTTGGCTCAGTGGCAAAGGTCGGTTGCTAGGAGTCGAAAACGACCTGCTACCATGGAATCAGTGAAAACATTCCAAACGCCTTGGTGGAGATTGGACATCCGTGTTTTTCCACCTCCTGCCGCTAGATGGCGTTCAAGCAAAGTCTGTGCCTAGAAAGCCATCAACACATTAGTGCCACCCGTGCTTGAGCTTAAAAAAGGGAGTTTTAAATCATTGAGTACTGCATTGCTAGAAAGGAGGGGAGAAGAGAAGCTCAGAGGAACTTCCTGTTCCGGATGACTCGTGGGAGGAAGGAGGTGTGCAGAGCGGCTTTTGTGCTCTTCCAAGGATCGAAGCAGCAGCTGGAAGGTGAGTGGAGGGCCGGTGGGAAGAGAGTCCTGGAGCAAGTCGGGCTGTTCGGTTCCCTCCACGGCCTGAAAGCAGAGAAGCAACTGGGCTGCAGCATCTCTGCTGCTGCTGCTGCAGGTTCCTTCCCGCCCCGAATTTAAACCCTCTGGTGCTGCACGCTGTGAAACTGGTGGCTGCAATTTTCCTTCTGGTAGGAAGATTGAAAAAATCTCCTTGCAGTGAAGGTGGATTCTTTGGGAATGGCTTCCCTCCAGAGGTTGTGGGTGCTCCCATGACGCTGTGAAACTGGTGGCTGCAATTTTCCTTCTGGTGGGAAGATTGAAAAAGTCTCTTTTAAATTAAGGTGGATTCTTTGAGAATGGCTTCCCTCCAGAGGTTGTGGGGGCTCCCACCACTGGAGGGCTTTAAGAGGAGATTGGACAGCCATTTGTTCAGGATGGAATAGGGTCTCCTGCCTGAACAGGGGACGGACTAGAAGACCCTCCCAACTCAAGTATTCTCTTATGGACCTGATGTTTTCTGGGCAACAAGGTCGGACTGATGTTCCTCTGGTCTTTTCTGGGTTGCTGTTGTTTTGTTTTACTTTCATTTCTAGCTAACAAGCACTGTGTTTCCTATTGGTGCCCCTAGCCATGTATTAACCAGTTCAACTGTGCTTAACCCAGCATTTTTTTAAAAAATAGCCTTATAGTTTTGACTGTTCAGGTTTATTTATAAAATGTATTGGCCACCAACCTTACCATGTCATAACTGTGGGCGGCCTAGAAACATAAAATAATACATACCCATTAAAAGCTAAATAAATTGTTGGAAGAAAAATCTGGTCCTGTTCCAAGCTCGGGAGAAAGGAGCTGAAAATAAAATGGAGGCTGATTGGAAAGAAGGATTCTGTTTACTGATGAGCAGAACCAACAGCATCATGTTGTTCTGGGTGACAAAATAGGGTTGGGATAGGTGGGCTTTATACATCCTTTGGGGTTGTGCAATATAGTGAGATTCTATTGTAATGGTCCTGGGTTAATCCTACTATATCCTAAAAGTCTTGTCCTTCTTAATCCCATCAGCTGGAGCTGAAAGTGTTTGGTTTGTGAATAGATTGGCCCGGTCTCTCTTAATGGGCACAAAATCTACCTCTCTAAAGACTAGAGCCAAGGTGGCGCAGTGGTTAAATGCAGCACTGCAGGCTACTGCTAGATCAGCAGTTCAGCGGTTCAAATCTCACCGGCTCAGGGTTGACTCAGCCTTCCATCCTTCCGAGGTGGGTAAAATGAGGACCCAGCTTGTTGGGGGCAATATGCTGACTCTCTGTAAACCGCTTAGAGAGGGCTGAAAGCCCTATGAAGCGGTATATAAGTCTACTGCTATATTCAGGCATCTGCTGTTGCAGGCTGCTTTCCATTTCTCCTTTGGAGAAATATAATACTCTGCCTCTTTTAATATTCCCCAAAATATTTCATTGGGGGATGGGGGGTTCCCACAAAATTAATACCAAAGATTAAAATCAAGGACATATAGGGAAGGCGGGGTGGGGGTGAATGGGGGTGGGGGAGGTAGGATCTACTACTTGATCAAGGATGAGCATACCATTGGCTCACTGAGCCTTCCAAGTTACGATGGCACTGTAGAAGCAGTTGTAGTTATGAAGGTGGAGGAAAAAGAGTTGCACCAATTTGGATTCTGCCAACTTGTGCGCTTTTATATCGTGGTCTGAGCATCCAACACTCATAATCCCCATTTGTGACCTTCCAGCTGGCTTCTGACAAGCAAACTCAGGAAGTTGCAAGCCATGGTGATGTGAAATTACCTTTAACAAGCCGCAGTGATTTGTTTGAGAACTGCAGAGGAACAAATGTAAGTTGCCACTTTCATGTGACCTCATGCTTCATGATTGGGGGGCTTAGTGGCACAGATGCTAGTCCCAACTGCAGTCAGTAAGTGAGGAGTACTTCAATTGGGATGTCACAAAAGGGGTTGTGGAAAGTATTTTCTGCCCTTACTTGGAGCTCATAGCTTCCATGGACATAACTTGTGCTTCAAATCTTGCAGATGGTTTTGGCATCATTTTGTCAGTTAAAGCATCTGTAAAGTTAAGTGTCATGCAGATTGACAGGTTTGTCTAGGTAAAACAAAAGATAGAGTTTACATGTGTGTGTTGATAAGCCAACACATTTATTCATCTGAATAAAGATAGGTCCCACCACTGTGCATGACGGTTTGTGCTAATATGCTGTGTTTGGTTTTCGTCAAACATGTCACTGCATTAAGGCTGAACATCTCCACTTTGGTCTGTTCTGTTCAAAGAACAGTATTCCAAAAGTCCTGTGATTTATTCAGATGCCACTTTGCAAATCTCAGCTATGCTGCTATGACTTTTTTATAGACAAAAGGATTTCTCCTCACGGCCCTTCCAAACAAACCATACTTGTTCAGTCTTTTTCTAATTGCACTGTCATGAATCTTAACATTTAACATGCTAACTGAAGCCTGTAAAGCCGTGGGTCTCAACCTTCCTAAGGCCGCGACCCTTTAATACAGTTCCTTATGTTGTGGTGACCTCCAACAATAAAAGTATTTAATGTTTTCTGTATTTTTTCAAAAATATGTGTTTTCTGATGGTCTTGGGCTACCCCTGTGAAAGGGTCATTCGACCCCCAAAGGGGTCCCGACTCACAGGTTGAGAAACACTGCTGTAGAGTCTGAGATATAACTCTTTGTTTTTTAGCAATTTCTCTGGCCATTCTATCGTCTGACCTTGGGGCGAACTTTCTTGCATGTCCACTCCTGGGAAGATTGGCAACTGTCTGGAATGTTTCCCACTTGTGAATAATCTTCCTCACTGTCGGCTGGCAACTCCCCAGGGGAGGGCCTTCTCTGTAGCTGCTCCGGCCCTATGGAACGATCTCCCCGTTGAGATCCGGACCCTTACTACCCTTCCGGCCTTCCAGAAAGCGATTAAGACCTGGCTGTTCCGGCAGGCCTGGGGCTGTTGATTTATCCAGCCCCATCCTAAGTTATGAATGTTGTGGAATTTTTAATGTTGTTTTTTTTATTCTTTGTATGTCCCCCCCCCTTCCTTTTTTACCTGTAAGCCCCCCTGAATCTTCCGAGAGTGGGCGGCATACAAACCAAATAAATACAAATACAATACTGTAGAATGATAGATTTTAAATAGTTTGGAAATGGCCTTTTAAACATTCCCAAATTGATGGGCAGCAACAATTGTTTCTCTTAAGATCATTGCTGATGTCTTTATTCTTTGGCATTGTGTTAACACACACCTCAATGCCAGGCACCACGAAACTCCTACAACTTTGGATTTTATAGATGTATTCATACTTGCTGATGATCAATTGATCAAGGGTACTTAATAGCAGTACTTGGCTGCTACTTCGCGTTTTATATTATGGAAGCAGTGAGAATTTTCCTAATGGTGAGAACAAGTAACCAGCAGAATGGCTTGTCATCAGAAGTTGTGATGGAAGCTTTTGAGAGAGATTAGAGAGCCATTTATTTGAAATGGTGTAGGGTCCCCTGGTTTAGCAGGTGTTGGATTAGAAGAACTCCAAGGTCCCTTCCAATTCTGTTATTCCCTTCTGTTCTGTTGCAATGATATTTATGATATCCTGGTAAGTTTAACCATAGAAATGAAAGAGGATGTATTTTCTTTTTCAATTGACTGTATTTGAAAACAACCTTTTGCAATGCTAAGAATTTGTGATTGACCCAGTCAACAAGTGGATTTCATGATTGAATAGATATTCGAACTTGGATCTGGGTAGTCTTCCAGTCATGATTAATGTAAGAGCTTCTTTGAGTATTGTGGCATGTTTGCTTTTTCATTGTAATGTAAATGTTTTTCCCCTTCATCATTTGCAACCATTTCATGCAAAGATACATTTTTATTTGTTTCTTCTAGGATGGCAATAAGAGCAATCTGGACAACTGAGGATAACAAGCAACCTTGAACAGCTAAGCAACTCAGCACAGAATTCAAAATATTTTCCATTTCCTTCAGAGAGCCACACAAGTCTTCACCTTCCTCAGCAAGTGAGAGAAAAACAAGAGAAAATCAAGAGGAGATTTCTAACAGGGAAAAATTAGAATGTGAAATCCAAACATACGTTACATTAAAAACCAAGCAAGATTATTTTCCATTCAGCAAAAGAATGGAATATCTGGAAGTTACTGTGGAGGAAAAGGTCAATTGGAAAGCCACATAGGGCAGACAATGTTGCAGGCCTCACTCTGGGAGGAAGAAAACATCTTGAATCCATAACTAAACAAGGTACCATCCATATTTTTGACCTCCTCAGGAATATTAGTTGTAGAAAAGCTCCATAGACAAAAGATACATCTTGCAAATCAGAGCTGATTATGCCCGAGACGGTCCAGACTGGAGAAAAGCCATACAATGCTCCAAATGAGGCAAAACCTCTGATCAGAACAACTCCATTGTGGTTCTTGGAATGACCCACACAGGAGAGAAGCCCTACAAGTGAACCAAAGGAAGTGAATGTTAGCAAGCATGGCAACGTGGACTCACACGGAGGAGAAACTGTTTGAATGTCCTGATTGTGAGAAATGTTTTTGTGATAATTCCAACCTGATGATACACCAGAGGATTCACACAGGCGAGGAACCCTTTAAATGTCCTGACTCTGGGAATAGTTTCAGTCAAAATTCTCACCTCGTTTCACACCATAGCACTCATACAAGAGAGAAACCCTTTGAATGTTCTGTTTGTCAGAAAAGTTTCAGTAAGAATTCCAGCCTAGTGACACACCAGAGGACTCACACAGGAGAGAAACCCTTTAAATGTCCTGATTGTGAAAAAAGTTTCAGTCAGCAATCCAGCCTGGTGACACATCAAAGGACTCACACAGGAGAGAAACCTTTTGAGTGTCCTGATTGTGGTAAAAGTTTTAGTCACAATTCCAGCCTGGTGAAACACCAGAGGACTCACACAGGAGAGAAACCCTTTAAATGTCCTGACTGTGGGAAAAGTTTCAGTCAGAATTCCAGCCTAATTGGCCACCAGAGGATTCACACAGGAGAGAAACCTTTTAAATGTCCTGATTGTGGTAAAAGTTTCAGCAAGAACTCCAACTTGATTCAACACCAGAGGACTCACACAGGAGAGAAACCATTTAAATGCCCAGATTGTGGTAAAGGTTTCAGTCAGAATTCCAACCTTGTAACACACCAGAGGACTTACATCAGGAAGAAATTGTTTGAATGTCCTGAGTGTGAAAAATGTTTCTGTGATAATTCCAACCTGGTGATACACCAAAGGACTCACACAGGAGAGAAACCATTTGAATGTCCTGATTGTGATAAATGTTTCAGTACCAGTTCCAGCCTAGTTAGACACCAGAGGATTCACACAGGAGAGAAACCGTTTGAATGTCCTCATTGTGGTAAAAGTTTCAATACCAATTCCAGCCTGGTGACACACCAGAGGACTCACACAGGAGAGAAACCTTTTGAATGTTCTGATTGTGAAAAATGTTTCGGTGACAATTCCAGCCTGGTTAGACACCAGAGGATTCACACAGGAGAGAAACCCTTTGAATGTCCTGTTTGTGGGAAAAGTTTCAGTAACAATTCCACTCTTGTGACACACCAGAGGACACACACAGGAGAGAAACCCTTTAAATGTCCTGACTGTGGGAAAAGTTTCAGTCACAGTTCCTATCTCATTGGCCATCAGAGGATTCATGCAGGAGAGAAACCATTTGAATGTCCTGTTTGTGGGAAAAGTTTCAGTCAGAATTCCCACCTCATAGAACACCAGAGGACTCACACAGGAGAGAAACCCTTTAAATGTCCTGAGTGTGGGAAAAGTTTCAGTCAGAATTCCACCCTGGTTCAACATCAGAGGACTCACACAGGAGAGAAACCCTTTGAATGTCCTGACTGTGGGAAGAGTTTCAGTCAGAATTCCACACTGGTTCAACATCAGAGGATTCACACAGGAGAGAAACCTTTTAAATGCTCTGACTGTGGGAAAAGTTTCAGTCAGAATTCCACCCTGGTTCAACACCGGAGGATTCACACAGGGGAGAAACCATTTGAATGTTCTATTTGTGGGAAATGTTTCAGTCAGAATTCCCACCTCGTGGAACACCAGAAGACTCACACAGGAGAGAAACTGTTTAAATGGCCTGATTGTGGGAAAAGTTTCAGCAAGAATTTTAAGCTGGTGACACACCAGGGGACTCACATAGAAGAGAGACCCTTTGAATGTCCTGATCTTGGAAAAGTTTCTCTTGGAGATCCTAGCTCATGTACCAGTGGACTCACACAGGAGAGAAACTGTATGAGTGTCCTGTTTGTGGAAAACGTTTCAGCTGCAATTCACACCTGGTGACACACCACAGGGGAGAAACCATACAAGTATCCAGACTATGGGAAAGATTTCAGTATTAGGACTAATCTTCTAAATCATATGCTTATACACACAGGGGAGAAACTATTTGAGTGCCCTCAGTGTGGATGGTGCTTCAGGAAACATTCCACCCTTATTACACAAACGTGACACCCCCAAGTGATGAGTTTAGAGAAGGCTTGAATTTCATTTCAATTACAATGTCCCATTGTAAGTCCAGCTGAGATATTGACTGTTAAATCGTGACTAATTTACCTTTCTTTGTTATGTAATGGTATTAGATGGGAAGGAGGAAGGAAACATGGCAACATATTAGTTTGATAATGCCTATCTGGCCATGAGCAGCATAACTTGCTGGATATGGGTAGTCCTCGGGTTACGAATGTAATGGAGTCTGCCCATTCCATCCGTAACTCAAGAATTTGTGGGAGTGAATCTCGCACATTGAATGACATCATTTCGCCCACCCATTCGTTGCTTTCTCGTCCCAAATCAGCTTGATGAGGCCTCTGGCACTAAGAAAGTAGCTACGCACAGTTTCTCGGGGTTGCTTTCTCAGCAAAGCACTTGACCATTGCATTCCTGTAGCCCTATGCAAGGACCCTTTGCCTTTAGGAAAAGGGCTTCAGAGAGATGCACCCACTCTTCCCAAGCTCCGCTGGTTTCAACAAAGGCTTTTTGCAAAGGGCTGCCAAATCCTACAAGTACGGAATCTCCCTGCATGCTTCAGCAAAAAAATGGCAAAAGAAGGAAAGGCCTAAAGGACCGAAACCTTCCCTCCATTTGCAAACATCCAGATCTCAATTTGCAGAGAATAGAGGCCTTATGATTGAGATTATACAAGATCTTGCGCTACTGATCTCACTGTATGTTAGGCCTCTGTTCTCTGTGGATGTGGGCAAAAAAATTGCAACAGAGAGGAGGTAAGTGAAGTTCCTGTGAAGACTCGGATGGAGGAGGGGCAGAATAGCAATAGCAGTTAGACTTATATACCGCTTCATACGGCTTTCAGCCCTCTCTAAGCGGTTTACAGAGTCAGCATATTGCCCCCAACAACAATCCGGGTCCTCATTTTACCCACCTCGGAAGGATGGAAGGCTGAGTCAACCCTGAGCCGGTGAGATTTGAACAGCTGAACTGCATAACTGCAGTCCGCTGAAGTAGCCTGCAGTGCTGCATTTAACCACTGCGCCACCTCGGCGGGGTGAATGTTGCAGAGCCTTGGGTCATTTGTAAGAGTGAATATGCTGTGGTGCTGCAATATTCATAATTTCATAATTTCAGGATTTTTATGGTAAACACTTGGGGCGCTTATCACATAACAAATGTTCGCTAAGGGAACACTCATAATCTGAGGATCACTGTATTTATTTCTGTAGAAATTGTGCATAAAAATCTTTTGGGGAGTGTTCTTTGCATTTTTATCCTGGGAGATGATAGAAACGCCGCATACAGTGTCCCAACCTTTTTCTACCTGGGTGCCTTTGAGATTTTCAGCCCCAGTATCTCTTGGGGATTGGAGCACTAAGACTACAGTTAGAGATTGTGGCTACTCATATGAGAAAGCAAGAGGAGACAAGTAGTAGAGGGGTTTTAAAGTTTTATCTTTTCCAAATAGTTCCAGGAATTCAGTGCACCAAGAATGTTTGTTCAGATTGTGTCAGGAATGAGGCACCAAAGAATTCCAAGATTGTTTGTTTCCCCAACACCAGTCAAAAAGACAGGTTACATTTTTTTTAGTAGCTCTCATATGAAGGACATGCAACAATCAGGACCAGGCCAGGTATGTGGAGAAACCGAGGGGCTCTTGGCCTGAGTCTTAAGTCCAAGTGATTTCATATTTAAACATATGCAAAATTTATAAAATTTAAAATAGTAAACATATATTTAGTCAGACGTGCATTTCCTCAGAATCAAAATTTGAAGCTGAGATTGAAAGGGGTAAAGTATATGTTGTTTGGAGGATACTGGATGTTGAAAACTGCAGCATTAATTTAGGGCTAGAGTAGCAGGAACAGCTGAATGGATAGATTTTGTGGGGAGGAAGAAGGCCCAGTTTGGTAGCCACCATCCTAGAGCCTGAGGGGCGTCATTTCTGGTCCTGCTTTAGGGACAAAGCCATCTCAGAGACCTTGGCGTCTCCAGGCCTCTCAGGCCTTGGAAAGGGGAAATCTGCGTTCAAAAAAACTTGCCAAGGAAACTGCAGGTAAATGGGAGTGCAGAATAACTCCCCAAAACCTATTATTGCAACTGAGTGAAGCTAGAAGAATGAACCATGACCTACTTAGCATCTCAAGATTAGGGAAGTGCTGTGCTATAAACGTTTATGAAGATCTTGCCTGTGTGCTCAGCCACCAAATGATTTCCAGCTTCATCCGATCAATAGAAACAATGAAACGTGGAAAGATAACTGAAAACAGCTATTCTCCTTGCTTCCAAATCACATCTAGATAGGAGATTTTATCTGCCTCCTTGCAGAGCCTAAATCTCAGTAGAGGGAAGAATTGCTCTGAGCAGCCTTCCAATTTCCACAGGAGTTTGATTTATTATTTGGAAACAGTTGGAAAAGACTTGGAGGGCACTATTTTGCAGAAAGCTGATATACGTATAGGTTCCTGCACTTAATGAGTGACACAATGGAGATCAAAACCTCTACATCCCAAAACTTTATGACTGATTTCCTGTGGCTCCCAAGGATTTAGGACCTGGGAGGATCAGTTGCTCAAATATGTGCAGAGGAACAAGGATATTTTCTCTACCCACAGGTAGCAAGCAGTAACCAGATCCTCATGGTTGACTCCCACTTAAGGACTCTGAACGAGGTGGGATCCCAGGGAATGAGACTGGAAAAACAGGCCATGTTTTTCATTGCTTGCTGCCCAGGGCTCAGATGTAGAACAGGAAAACACACACACACACACACACACACACACTGTAGTTTGTAGGGACCCACGAAGCTCTTTGGAGGGGAGTCAAAAGTCTATTTCCTCCTGCTGATGCTGTAAGTTCCCTGGGGAAGGTCTGATTTCTCTGAGGAAACACTACTAATGGTGGGAGCCTCCCAGAACAACAAGCCAGTTGGAAGGACATCAGTTATGCTGCAGAAAAAGTGAATCCAAGTCTCTGAAGTGACACTCAATGCCTAGTGATTTAAAGGATTCCTGATTACAGGTTTCCTGACAGCAACACACAAGCTTTTTCAGGTGTTTCTTCCCCCTCCCCTCTGTCTCTCCGTCTCTCCCTCCCTCCCTCTCTGTCTCTCTCTCCCTCCCTCTCTCTCACACACACAACCTGTGGACATCGCAAACATCTCAGTGAGAGCAACCTGCCAACTCTCTGGCAGTCAATGGGGGAGGAAGAGAGATAAAAGAAAGTAGCATAAAGGAAACATAGTGGCCCAAACTTGTCTCATCTAAAGCAACCAAATCAATTGAAAGATTCAACGTATATTAAGTATTGAAACTATCACTGTGCACACTGGATCCCAGCAAAGCCACTGGCAGCTTTTTGAGCAGCCCTGACCTAAAGCAGATCCACAGCTTATATACTGTTGGCCCACTACATTATGAAGATATAGAAACACCCTATAGAGTACAGCACTATGATTTAAAGGAGAGAAATTCTTTAAACGTCCTGACTGTGGGCAAAGTTTCAGTCTAGAGTTCCAATATCGTTCCACACCAGAGTACTCACACAGGAGTGAAACCTTTTGAATGTCCTGTGGGGAAAATTTCAGTCAGTTCCATCCAGGGTGGGATTGAAAAATGTTAGCAACAGGTTCTCTGCCGGGGATGAAGCTAGACCTGGATACAGTGGGCTGCTCTTGCCCAAGCAGTTCCAAAATTAAATGCTTCCTTTCCTTGCAAGTAGGTACAAACATCATTAAAGGGTAAAACGATGAACGAAGAAGGGAAGTTCTGTAACCAGAAAAACTGAGAATGAAAATAATGTATTCCAGTTAAATTAGAAGTGGTTCTTTGTGAAGGATCTGTGAAAGTTTTGGAATATTGAAATAAGGCCCAAGGAAAAAAGTGATTAAATTAATTAGTAAACTGAACACCACTGTAGAACATTTCTCACCAAAAATGCAATTTAAAGGAGAGTAAGATTTTACACTTGGGCAAGAAAATAACCAAATGCACCTGGCTCAACTGGAAGTAACTGTGAGATGGAAACTTTTCAAACAGATCCAATGTAGAAATAAGAAATTTCCTGACAGTGAGAACAATTAATTAGAGGAATGGGATGCCTTCAGAAGCTATGGGATACCATCACTGGAGGTTTTTAAGAAGAAATGTATCCATAATAGTATAGGGCAGGGGTAAGCAACCCACGGTTCTGGAGCCGCCTGTGGCTCTTTCATCCTTCTGCTGTGGCTCCCTGTTGCTAGTCGGCACCACAACTTTGAGAGGAGCTTCTGTTGCGGTGGGGAAGCAGGACGTGCCAGGAAGAGACTTTATGGCAAGGGGCGGGTTTTCCAGTCAGCTCCATAATTGCTAGGGCTTTTGGTTAGGACAGGTAGAGCAAAAAGGATGCCACAATAGGAGGAGACTATGGTGGGGAAACCAGACTTCCGGTCGACTCCAGAATTGAACGGGGGGCTTCTGATTAGGATTTCTGTGACTCCTTTGGGTGTTTAGGGTTGCTGAACCCTAGTATAGAATGTTATGCTTGAGCAGGGGTTGGACTAGAAAACCTCCATGGTCCCTTCCAACTCTGTTGTTCTTTATAGATCTCTCCATTCAGTCTTACCAAGAGAATGGTGATAAACAATACTTGGAAATGTACATCAGGTCTTCTGACAGCAAAATCTCATCTTAGTATCAAGGGGAAGATGACTTTGAAAAAGCTTCTTCTCTCACCATAACATGTAGGACAAGGCGAGGAGAGGCCAGGGGAGGCACCCCTCAATGTGAATGACATCGAGTTGGCCATGGCCACCCAGCCACATGACCCACCCAGCCACATGACCACCCCAAGCCACGCCCACATAGCCACGTCCACCTAACCATGCCCACAGGCCCTGTTGTTAAATTATTTGAATCCCACCACTGTTCAGGGAATGTAAACACTTTAACCAACTGGCCCAGAAATTCCTGTCTCATTCTTCTCTCTTTGCTCACGAAGGCTTTGTGTCAATATTCTCTTACAACCAGATTTTAAGCAGTTCACAACCATTGGGGTGCAGGGGCATCTCAGAGGTTTGTTAGTGTATGTAACTCAGTGGTCTGAACATTGTAGCACCCCCTCCATGGTCATGTGATTTACGTTCAGATGTTTGGCACCTGGCTCATATTTGTGACCGTTGTTCTGCCCTGAGGCCAGATGATCCCCTTTTGTGACCTGCCTACAAGGAAAGTCAATGGGGGAAGCCAGATTCGCTTAATGACAGTATTACAAATTGAACAACTGCAGTGATTCATTAACAAATGTGGCAAAATAGTCATAAAATGGGGCATTTCTACTCTATTCTATTCCCTCCAAGGTCCCTTCAGCTCTACCCTGATTGATTGATCTTGAAAGCTGCAGCCTTGAATTTGCTGTGGGAGCAGCAGGAACAGGTCAATGGGTAGATTTTGTGGGGAAGAAGAAGATACAGTTTGGGGTAGTCATTGAAGGCACCAGGTTAGAGATAGATAAACACTCAGTTCCAGTCCCACCTGAAGGGGAAAACCATCCATTCAATTTTGGCCACTCCTCTCAAGCTTAGGAAGGGGGTAAACCCCTTCCAAAAACCTCTGTCAAAGAAGCTGCAAGGCCAGGCATCAAGACTGACCCAAAGGCACCAAAAATGAAGCTAAGTAGTATCAAATTTCACACGGCTCAGTTGCAAAGGTGGGTTGCTAGGAGTCGAAAACTAATAATCAGTGAAAACGTCTTCCAAATGTCTTGGTGGAGACTAGACAGGTGTGTTTTTCCACCTCCTGTCGCTAGATGGCGGTCAGGCAACATCTCAGCTTAGAAAGCCATCAATAATACAATAGTGCCATCTGCGCTTGCACTTAAAAAGGGAGTTTTAAACCATTTAGTACTGCATTGCTAGAAAGGATGGGAGGCGGAGGAGAAAAGTAGAAGAACTTCCTCTTTCAGATCACTCATGGGAGGAGAGTGGTGTGCAGAGCGGCTTTTCTGCTCTTCCCAGGGTCGAAGCAGCAGCAGCAGCTGGAAGGTGAGTGGAGGGCAGGTGGGAGGAGAGTCCTGGAAGCAGAGAAGCAACTGGGCTGAAGCATCTCAGCTGTTGCTGCTGCAGGTTCCTTCCCTCCCCAAATTTAAGTCCACTGGTGCTGCACGCTGTGAAACTGGTGGCTGCAGTTTTCCTTCTGGTTGGAAGATTGGAAAAGTCTCCTTCCAGTGAAGGTGGATTCTTTGGGAATAGCTTCCCTCCAGAGGTTGTGGGTGCTCCCATCACTGGAGGGTTTTAAGAGGAGATTGAAGAGCCATTTGTTCAGGATGGAATAGGGTCTCCTGCCTGAACAGAGGATGGACTAGAAGACCCAACTCAATTATTCTCTTATGGAACTGATGTTTTCTGGGCAACAAGATCGGACTGATATTCCTCTGGTCATTTCTGGGTTGTTTTACTTCCATTTGTTTTCATATTGGGGGCCCCATCGATGTATTTACCAGGTTCAACTGTACTTAATCCAGCAATGTTTTTTTTTAAATGAACATTTTGATTATTCAGTTCTATTTATTTATAAACTTTATTGGCCCACAACCTTACCATGATTTAACTGTGGGTGGCTTAGAGACATAAAAATGCATGCACATTAAAACACATTAAAGGAATAGATGTAGGTTGGCACAGTCATGTGACATCATGCTTCATGACAGAGCCACTTGGTGATACAGATGCCATTCCCAACTGCAGTCAGTAATTGAGGACTACTTCAATTGGGATGTCACCAAAGGGGTTGTGGAAAATATTTTCTGCCCTTACTTTGAGCTCATGGCTTCCTTGGGCATAACTATTGCTTCAAATCTTGCAGAAGCTGTAGGCATCATTTCATCCATTAGAGCCCCCACTTCTGTAAAGTTAGTGTCATGTAGATTGACAGGTGTGGCTCAGTAAAACAAAAGAGAGAGTCCAAGCTTGTGTGTTGAGAAGCCACTGCTTTTATTCGTCTGATGGGGAACCCAGAGCAGAGTGCAAGGCAGATATTTATACATTTCTTTGCTTTTGCTTCATTACATAAGAGGCAGCTGGCACACGGCAGATAAGGTATAGAAATATAGAAATTATAAAAATTATAGAAATAGTCAAGTATGCCTTCTGTGGTTTTGGTCACATGCCTAACCCACAGGCTAGTGGTTTCCTGTGAACGTTTCCATGGCCCCAGAAGCCTGTTGAGGCCTGAATTTCAGCCTTGGCATCTCAAAACATGAGCAATCATCAAATTCATCAGGTTCCCGATTAACATTGTGACTGTAACAATTTTAATTATTTCTTTGGGCTTGAAAGACATGGATTATCTCTATATTGTAGATGTGTGTATTTGTATTTCTGAATGTACATATTTCCAAACGTATGATCTATCCCCAGGACTTCCTCATATACAGTAATGTGAAAAAGGAAGTACACTCTCCTTGATTTTTATGGTTTTACATATCAAGACATAGTAGAAATCATTTGGACTTAGAAGTTCTTAAAAGTAGGTAAATACAACCACAGATGGACAACAACACATGACATATTACATCATTTATTATATCATTTATTTTATAAAAAGAAAGCCAAAATGGAGAATTCATGTGTGAAAAATCTTTGATTCAATAATATGTAGAATCACCTTTAGCAGCAACAACTAGAAGTAATTCTTTTCTGTGTGACTTTATCAGTCCCTTGCAGCGTTGTGCAGGAATATTGGCCCACTATTCTTTACAGCATTGCTTCAGTTCATTGAGGTTTGTGTGTGTCTATGTGGGGGGTGTTATGCACAACTCTCTTGAGGTCCTGCCAATTCAGTTGAGGTCTGGAGTTTGACTGCCATTGCAACACCTTGATTCTTTTCTTTTCCAGCCATTCTGTTGTAGATTTGCTGATCTGTTGTGCGACCATTGTCCTGTTCCATAATCCTATGTCAGCCAAGCTTTAGCTATTGGACAGATGGCCTCACTTTTGATTCTAGAATACTTTAGTATACAGAGGAATTCATGGTCGACTCAAAGAGTGCGAGATGTCTGGGTATTGTGGCTGCAAAACAAGCCCAAATCATAACCCCTCCATCACTCTGCTTGACAGTTTGTATGAGATGCTTGTGCTGATATGCTGTGTTAGGTTTTCGTCAAACGTGTCACTTTGCATTATGTTCGAACATCTCCGCTTTGGTCTGGTCTGTGCAAAGGATAGTATTGCAGAAGTCTTGTGGTTTGTTCAGATGCAACTTTGCAAACTTTGCAAACTTTGCAAACTTTGGAAACCTCAGCTGTGCTGCTATGACCTTTTCAGAGGGAAGAGGCTTTCTTTCTCCTGGCAGCTCTTCCAAAGAAACCATGCGTGTTCAGTCTTTTTCTAATTGCACTGTCATGAATCTTAACATTTAACATGCTATCTGAAGCCTGTAGAGTCTGAGATATAACTCTTTTTTTTTCCAATTTCTCTGGGCATTGCATCATCTGGCCTTGGGGTGAATTTTCTTGAATGTCCACTCCTGGGAAGATTGGTAATTGTCTGGAATGTTTCCCACTTGTGAATAATCTTCCTCAATGTAGAATATGGATTTTAAATTGTTTGGAAATGGCCTTTTAAACCTTCCCAAGTTGATGGGCAGCAACAATTTCTTCTATTAAGATCATTGCTGATGTCTTTACTCTTTGGCATTGTGGTAACACATACTTTGCCTCTTTATACTATGGAAGCAGTGAGAAATTTCATAATGGTGAGAACAAGTAACCAGCAGAAGGGCTTGTGGTCAGAAGTTGTGCTACTATATCACTGGAGTCTTTTCAGAAGAGACGAGACAGTCTCTTATCTGAAATAGTTTAAGGCTGGGGTTCTGCAACCTTAAATACTCAAAGAACCACAAAGGTCCTAACTGGAAGCCCCCTGTGGAATTCTGGAGCCGACCGGAAGTCCAGTTTCCCCACCATAGAGTTTCCTCCTAGCACAGCGTCCTTTTTTCTCTACCCTGTTTCCCTGAAAATAAGCCGCTTATTTCAGCGGTCAAAAGAAAATAGGACCCTGTCTTATTTTCAGAGAAACACGGTACCTGTCCTAACTGAAAGTCCTATCAATTGTGGAGCTGACTGGAAAACCCACCTCTTGCAATAGTCTCCTCCTGGCACAGTCTGCTCCAGGGGTGGGTTTCTCGCCCCGTTCCAACCGGATCGGTTGGAACGAGGCCGGCGGCGTCCTCACGCACGCATGCGGCGCGCGCGTGCACGCACGCGGCGTCCTCGTGCATGCACGTGGCGCGCGCATGCGTATTAGCGTCTGCGCGATGCTCCAGCTGCTCCTGGAGGATCGCGCAGGCGTTCTGCGCATGCGTGGAAAGCGCAAAATTTTTAAAAAAACGGGTAAGGAGCGGGCGCGGGTGTGCGGGCGCGCGTGGGCGCGGGGGGGGGCTTCGCCGTTCCCGGAAGTTACTTACTTCCGGGTTCGGCGACCAACCGGATCGCAGGGACCGGTGCGAACCGGTTGAAACCCAGCCCTGGTCTGCTCCCCCCCCCCCAAACCTGAAGCTCCTCTCAAAATTGTGGTGCAATTTTGGCACCACAATTTCTGGCAACAGGGAGCTACAGCAGAGAGATGAAAGAGCCACATGCGACTCCCAGGCGTTTGCTGACCCCTTGTTTAGGGTCTCCTGATTGAGCAGGGGCTGGATTAGAAGATTTTTAAGATCCTTTCAAATTCTATTATTATTTTCAGTTGCAATGATATTTTTATGTCCTGATAAGTAAAACCAAAGATATCAAAGAGGGTGTACTTTCTTTTTCATTTGACTGTATTTGAAAACATCCCTTTGCTCGGCTACGAATTTGTGATTGACCCAGTCAACAAGTGAATTTTATCATTGAATGGATATTCAAACTTGGATCTGGGTAGTCTTCAATGTCTCATCAATGAATCATGATTAATATAAAAGCTTATTGAAGCATTGTGGCATGTTTGCTTTTTCATTGTAATGTAAATGTTTTCCCCTCATCTTCTGCAACCATTTTATGCACAATTAAAGATACCCTTTTATCTGAATCTTATAGACAAAGAAGAAAGAAATACGAGCACTCTGGACAACTGAGAATAACAAGCAACATTGAATATCAAAGCAAGTCAGTCCAGAAGTGTGGGAAAAGTTTCAATCAGCATTCCACTCTGGCTCAACACCAGAGGATTCACATAGGTGAGAAACCCTTTGAATGTCCTGATTGTGAGAAAAGTTTCAGTAAGAGTTCCTACCTCATCAGCCACAAGAGGATTCATACAGGAGAGAAACCTTTTCAGTGTCCTGATTGTGGGAAAAGTTTCAGTCACAATTCCATCTTTGTTCAGCATCAGAGGATTCACACAGGAGAGAAACCCTTTGAGTGTCCTGATTGTGGGAAAAGTTTCAGTCAGAATTCCAACCTGGTTCGACACCAGAGGACTCACACAGGAGAGAAACCCTTTAAATGTCCTGACTGTGGGAAAAGTTTCAGTGAGAATTCCAGCCTTATTGGCCACCAGAGGACTCACACAGGAGAGAAACCATTTGAATGCTGTGATTGTGGAAAAAGTTTCTCTCAGAGTTCCCAGCTTGTGATACACCAGAGGACTCACACAGGTGAGAAACCCTTTGAATGTCCTGATTGTGAGAAACGTTTCAGTAAGAGTTCCTACCTCATCGGCCACAAGAGGATTCATACAGGAGAGAAACCTTTTCAGTGTCCTCATTGTGGAAAAAGTTTCAGTCACAATTCCAGCTTGGTTCAGCACCAGAGGATTCACACAGGACAGAAACCATTTGAGTGTCCTGATTGTGGGAAAAGTTTCAGTCACAGTTCCAACCTGATGAAACACCAGAGGACTCACACAGGAGAGAAAGCTTTTAAATGTCCTGATTGTGGTAAAAGTTTCAGCAAGAATTCCAACCTGGTTCAACACCAGAGGACTCACACAGGAGAGAATCCCTTTAAATGCCCTGATTGTGATAAACATTTCAGTGCCAATTCCAGCCTGGTTAGACACCAGAGGATTCACACAGGTGAAAAATCCTTTGATTGTCCTGATTGTGAAAAAAGTTTCAGTAAGAGTTCCTACCTCATCAGCCACAAGAGGATTCATACAGGAGAGAAACTGTTTGAGTGTCCTGATTGTGGGAAAAGTTTCAATAAGAGTTCCTACATCATCAGCCACAAGAGGATTCATACAGGAGAGAAACCGTTTGAGTGTCCTGATTGTGGGAAAAGTTTCAATAAGAGTTCCTACCTCATCAGCCACAAGAGGATTCACACAGGAGAGAAACCCTTTGAGTGTCCTGATTGTGGGAAAAGTTTCAATAAGAGTTCCTACCTCATCAGCCACAAGAGGATTCACACAGGAGAGAAACCCTTTGAGTGTCCTGATTGTGGTAAAAGTTTCAGTCATAATTCCAGCCTTATTGGCCACCAGAGGACTCACACAGGAGAGAAACCCTTTAAATGTCCTGACTGCTGGAAAAGTTTTAGTCACAATTCCAGCTGGGTGAGACACCAGAGGACTCACACAGGACAGAAACCATATGAGTGTCCAGACTGTGGGAAAGATTTCAGCACTAGATATAGCCTTCTAAATCATATGCTTATACACACAGGGGAGAAACCATTTAACTGCCCTGAATGTGGACGGTGCTTCAGGCAACATTCCAGCCTTAACGCGCACAAGAAAATCCACCTGAGACCCAAAGTGATGAGCACAGAGAAGGCTTAAATTTTAATGTCCCACTGTACGTCCAGCTGAGAAACTGACTATTTAATTTGACTACGAAGAATTTGCCTTTTTTGTAGACAAATATGTAATGATACTAGATGAGAAGGAGAAAAGAAGAAATTGGAACGTTATTAGTTTGAACATGGGGATTACCTGTATTAATTTTTGCAGAAATTTTGCAATTATGTGAAAACATTTTGGGAGTGTTCTTTGCATTTTTATCATGATAGATGATAGAAATGTCACGTACAGAGTCCCAGCCTTTTTCTTCCTTGCCTGCCTCAATATTTTCAGCCTCAGAATTCTCCAACCAGCATTTCTTGGGGATAGGAACACTCAGACTACAGTTACAGATTGTGGCTCCTCATATAAGGAGGAGAATGAGAGAAGAGAAGTAGAGGGGGGTTCAAAGTTTATCTTTTCAAAACAGTTCTGGGAATTCAGTGCAACCAAGTATGTCTGTTCAGATTGTGTCAAGAATGTGGCAAGCAATTGAAGATACTATATGAATAGCAAATATATTGGGGGAGTTAGGGGCAGCGACAAAACCAGTCTAAAATTTCAGATGTAAAGGCTTTTGTGCCTTGTAAGTGACCTTCATGGGGAAGAGTTGAGGAGAAAAGGGATTGTGGTGTTGTGCACAGGACCTCCAGGTTTATTTGCAACTACTGCTTTGATCTCCTTTGTTTTTAGGGGCCTCCTTGTTAGACTTTGACAGCTGGGGGTTGAGAGCACCACTAAGGGACTGATACCTTTGTGACTCTCCCCTCTTGGTGGGGAGATGTGGGCAAAAAATTGTGTAATAGATAATGTTTCATTTCTAAAACTGCATTGCATAAGAATCATGGATAGCTTTTGAGAAAGAAAAATAAAGTGTCAGCATTTCTGTAAATATTAAGAACACGGTAATGCAATGCCCTCTTCCCAACACATGGGAGACGTTTCCTGTTCTTTCACTTCTCTCCCAGGGCTCCTTAATTTTTTTCAAAACTGTATCCTTGAAATATGCAGATGGATTATCCTGATTTTGCTGGGCTTAGAAGACTCCAAAGAAATCCAAGGTTCTTTATTTCACCAACACCATTAAAAAAAAACAGGTTACAATCTTTTTTTAGCATGTCACAATCACGTGATACCTTTCAAGGACACCCAACAACCAGGACCAGGCTAGTTTTGTGGAGAAACCAAGAGTAAGGTGACTAGATTTTCAGATTGGTAAAGAGGGACACCATTGACGGGGTGGGGTGGGGGGGGGTGGCTTAATTAAAAATTTTATATTTTGTCAAAGGGTCACCCCAGGACACTGAAACCAGCATAAATACGAATCTATTGCCAAACAAAATTTTGATCACGTGACCATGAGGATGCTGCAATGGTCGCTAAGTGTGAAAAATGGTCGCAACGGTCGCTAAGTGTGAAAAATGGTCATCAGTCACTTTTTTCAATGCCATTGTAACTTTGGTCACTAAATGTTTTCCCCCTCCTCGAGACACCTCACTTCTTCCTTCACTCCTCTTGCTTATCTACCTTCACCTTATCCGTCTTCTGTTCTTTTCCTCTCTTCCTTCCTTTCTCCTTCCATCCTCTCTTCTTTCCTCATTCACTCCCTTCCTCCTTTTCTCTTCCTTCCTCCTTCCATTCTTTCAGCTTCATTTCTTTTGCCTATCTACCTTGTCTGTCTTTCTGCTCTTTCCATTTCTCTCTTCCTCTTCGCTTCTGTTCCTTCCTCCTTCCATCCTTTCACCTTCCCTCCTTCCTATTTCTTCCTTCTTCCTCCCTTCTGCCTATCTACCTTCACCTTCTCTGTCTTTCTGATCTTTCCCTGTCTTGTTTCCCTAAAATCTTGTGGCTCATCTTAACTCAAAGTGTTCTCTCTTCCTTCCAGCCCATTTTTCTTTTTTTAAGTTTACAAAGTAATTTTCACCAATTCAGTAGAAAAAAGAAAACAGACAGCCCTCTGTCTCAATACACACATTCAGAGAGAGAAGTTCCCTGAGGATGGGCTCTCCAGCACAAGTCCCGAAGCTTGGAAGAGTAAACCTCTGGTTCCAGTGAATGATAGAGATTGTATTCAGGTAGTTCTCTGTTCCCCCCCCCAAAAAAATCTTGCAACGGGCTCTCTCCCACCCCCAGCAACAAACATTCAAACATCAGCCTTAGGCACCAAAATGCTTCTACAAATGGAAAGCTGGCCAAAGGCCAGAGAAACTCCCAGATTTGGAAATACCTGAGTACAAACCCAGGCAGTCCTGTGGGCTCAGACTCTTCCCTCTTGCCAACTAATTCCCTAAACTGAGGGCAGCAAGTCTGCAATAAACTAGATGGCCGGAAAGGAGGGGTGGAGACACACACACACACACACACACACACACACACACACACAGAGAACAAAACCCATTAAATATGATCAGACTGTAACCAGCTTTAAAACATCCCCACCCCTAATTGAGATACACTGGACAAAGGTCTCTTAAGACCCAAGAAGAGAGTGTGAATGGGGTGTGTGTGTGAAGGAGAGAGAGAAAGGAAGAGTGAGAGTGATTGTGAGTGGTGTGTGTATGTGAGACAGAGAATGACTGAGTGTGTTTGTGTGTGTGAGAGAGAAAGGAAGTTGAGCGTGAGTGGAATGTTTGTGTGTGTGAAAGAGAGTATGATTGAGTGTGTGTTTGTGTGTGTGAGAGAGAGGAAGAGTGAGTGTGTGTGTGAGAGAGGTGGGGGGAGAAATCCCTGCCCTGAAAAGGGAGCATCCTCCGAAGAGAGCAAACAAGCCCTTTGCGGGCAGGAGGCGGTGAGCGCTGCTTCCCCAAGGAAGCTGCGTGACTTCTTTTGCAAGCGGGCGACACAACTGGCCCGGAAAGCTCTGCCGCCTGTCCGGCCGGTTACCAAGATTTAGGCCCAAAAAGGCGGCTCCCCGCAAGCGAGGACAGGCCCGCCGTCTTAAGTAAGGGCGAGAACCGGGCTCGCCCTGCGCAGCTCCTGAAGACAGTTTGCAAGCCAAGCCTTTCCTTAGAGGATCTCCTGCAAGAGCCGCTCAGCAAGGGATCTGCTTAGGTGGCTGGATCCGGGGTGAACGGGAGGCTGGGGTGGGCACGGAGGCGCGGGCAGCCCGGACGGTTGCAGCCCCGACTTGCCTCGCCCAGCGGCGGCCTGGACTAGTTTCCCCTCCCGCCTCGGAGGTGCCCCGTTCACCATCTGCCGGTGGGCGTCTCTGGCGATCCCCCGCTGACGGCGAAAAAAAGGCCCAACGCCACGCGGAGGGCGGAGAAGAGCAGCGCCATCGTCGCCTTCGCTCTTTCTCCCGCCTTTCCCTCCTGTTGGCCGCCAGCGGGGGCACAGAAAAGAGTCTGGGAAAGCCACCCCGGAAGGCTTTCTTGCACACAGGACGGGCGCGACCTGGGAGACACAGGGAAAGGCGCCCACTCGCCAGCCCGCCCACCCACCCTTGGGCTCCGGAGGCAGCACCTTCCCAGCGCTGCTGCTGCTGTGCTGCTTCCTTCGCGCCCTGCGGAGTTTCTTGCACACAGGACGGGCGCAACCTGGGAGACACAAAGAAACTCCGCAAGGCGTGAAGGAAGCAGCACGGCAGCAGCGGTTCTGGGAAGGTGCTGCCTCCGGAGCCCAAGGGTGGGTGGGCGGGCTGGTGAGCGGGCGCCTTTTTCGCACACAGGATGGACACGACCTGGGAGACACAGGGAAACTCCGCAGGGTGCGAAGGAACCAGCACGGCAGTGGCGGCACTCGGAAGGTGCTGCCCCCGGAGCCCAAGGGTGGGCGGGCTGGCGAGCAGGCGCCTTTCTCGCACACAGGGAGCCAAATGCTTTTGAGAGGGGATGGGCGCAACCTGGGAGACACAGGGAAATTCCGCAAAGGGGGAGAAGGAGAGGAGGACCGTCTCCTCCCCCCAGCCGCCCTACTGTGGAGGGACAAAGGCTAGTGGAGGAGGCGGGGCGGGGGGGAAAGCCAGACCGCGGCCTCCCTAGGGCTAAAGGCCGCCACCACCCACCTGAAGCGGTGAAGCCTCCCGATTCCACCGGTACCGTTACTCACCAGTTAAGCAGCAAGCAAACGGCGAAAACGAAATGAAATGGAGCCTCGCGCGGCTTGCTAAGCTAAGCGGACTCCAGCCAATCAGTGAGCTGGCTGGGATGGAAAATTTTAAGCACACGGCGCGTGCTTAAAGTTTTCCATCCCAGCCAGCTCACTGATTGGCTGGAGTCCAGGCCAATCAGTGAGTGGCAGGCTGGGCTGGCTTAGATTTTTAGTATAAAACGGAATGAGCGAGCGAGCTAGCAGCTGATGGGCGGGGGAGCGAGCGAGCTGCGAGCGCCAAAATAAAGCGGGGTTTTTTTAGAACAGCTCGGGACGCGGGAAAAATTATGGGAAGGTGTGCCTGTCCCGCCAGATGCAGGACGTCTGGTCACCCTAACCAAGAGTCTCTTGGCCATAGTCTTCATTCCAAGTGATTTAGAATTTAAACATGTTCAAAATTTAAAATTGTGACATCGTTGCGGGGTGGTGTTAGGGCAACTGAATGGAACTGAGTGTTTACTGGCTAGAAGCTCTTCCTGTCGCCAATACCGAGTTCGCAGCAGATATATTCTCATTGTGCCCAGAGAGAGAGAAATATCTGCCTCTATCTAGGATCAAATTCACAGCCTCCTGATTTTGAAGCGAAAGATCCACCTCTAGTTCACTGTGTCAGTTTATTGCAGAAATCAAATCCAGAACGCACACAGGTAACTGATTCAGCAGGATTCATTAACTACTCTTTATATATAATATAACACATAAGTAATATATACAATACCAAGAGTGATTCTTCATTGTGGTAGAGAGGAGAGATTGTATTTCAGTTTCAATTCAGCAGTGCAGTCTCGTTTAGTTTCGTTTCTCAGCAGAGACTTGCAGCTTTAGTACAGAACAGTTGGACTAAGCAACGCCCAGGCGCCTAGCTGTCGCCAGCAAATACTGTTTCAGTTTCTAAACAGCCCTCATTGGCTGATTTAGTTGCTATGCCTATTCATTGGCTGACCTTGTTACTGTCAGGGTTCCAAGAAACACCCCCAATGAAAGAAAACTCCGAGGCTTGAGTTTCTTCAAAGTTTCATTTTATTAGAGATGTCACGTTGGCATATCTGGGAAAACTCGAATCTGAAAGCTTCCAGGTTTTCCCACCCAGTTGAAAGTTCCAGACCCTGCCCCACACCCACAAGTCTATCACATGGCCCAATCATTCATTGCCACAAAGAAAGATTCCGCCCATCCAGGTCCATCCAGGTGCAGGGATAAAGCGACCTTGACTTTCTGAGAAAGAATATTATTATGGCTACACATCCCCCATACTCTGTACAATACCCCCTCCCATTTTCCCACAGTAGAACGTGTGGCAGAACTGAAATCCAAGAAGTAAAAGGGTTACAGGTCTGACAGGCGGCCTCCCTTCAGAAGACAAGTGTGTTCTGTAAAGAGAATAATGCAGGGGGTGAACATTATATAACTAACCACCTCTCCCCCACCCCTAGGAGGACCCTTTGGTTTATCTGGAAATTTGTCATGCAATTGATTAACTAATCTGTCCATTTCAACTCTTTCCCCATGTAGCTTCCGACAAAGGGTACCCCTTCCAATGCATAATTGTAAACGACCTCTATATAATCTGGAGTCTAGTATTTTTTTTCACTTCGTAATGTGTTTCTCCTTGAACTACTATAGGAGGAGGGCGTGGTTGGGTCTGAGGTCTCAAACTAGACCCAATCACAGGTTTCAGCAAGCTACAATGGAAAACTGGGTGTATTTTCTCTAGAATTCAGGGAAAGCAGAGCTGAACTGCCGCTGGGTTAGTTATTTTTATTATTGGGAAGGAACCTAAAAAACTAGGTCCCAATATCTTCCTAGGCATCCTCAACCGTATGTATGTATTTGGTCAATAGAAAAATCTTGCCCACGGAAAGGGGGGATTGTAGCGAGTGGTGCTTGTCTGCTTGTTTTTTTTATGTTTTTACGCTGCATCTACCAGGGCTTTCTTGATATTCTCCCACTCATTTTTGAGAGACTCCACCCAGTCAGTCAAAGACATTGAGGAGGGGGCTTCTCTGGGCAGTTCAAGCATGGGGACAAATTCCACGTCACTGGTAATTTGGAAGGGAATTAATCCCGTGCGGCAATGGACAGCATTGTTATACACCACTTCGGCAAAGGGTAGCAGGTCTGATCAATTGTTCTGTTGGTAATCCACATAACAGATATATTATTCGACAATTGCGTTTGGACGTTCTGCCATTCTTCCTAACTAGCTGCCAAATGGTACTCAACATGCAGTCCTCGGTGAAACCGATGCGGGGAGGTAAGCAGTATAAAATTTTACACTTAGACAAGAAAATCGATCTGACTCTGGAAAGTGTGCAGAGAAGAGCAAGAAAGATGATTAGGGGGCTGGAGGCTAAAACACAGGAAAAACGGTTAAAGGAATTGGATACGCCTAGTCTAATGAAAAGAAGAACAAGGGGAGACATGATAGCAGTATTCCAATATTTGAGTGGCTGCCATAAAGAAAAGAGGGTCAACTTATTTTCCAAAGCATCAGGAGGCAAGACAAGGAACAATGGATGGAAACTAAGGACAGAGAGAAGCAACCAGAGGTGGGTTCCTACCAGTTCGCACCTATTCGGTAGAACCGGTTCGTCAAATCTACCGAACCGGTTAGAAGAGGTTCCACCAGTGGAACCGGAAAGCAGGCCACATCTACAGAAGAGGTTCCACAATTTTTTGAAACCCACCACTGGAAGCAACGTAGTGCAGGTCTCAGAAATCCATCACAGCAGTGGTGTCCAAAATGTGTGCCTGCCTTACGCAGAGTTTATTTGGCTTTTATACAGTTTTAACAAGCAAAGCAAAAGCAGGGTAGCAGCAGCATCTTATTGGTACATTCTCTCTTATTTCCCTTGTCAATCTCGAAGACCATCCCAGCCAAGGTAGAAGCTCCCCATATGCTGGTACTACCTGGTTCTAATAAACAGTTGAGGTCATAGATGTTGAGGTAATCAGCTACTGAGATCATTGCAGCTTCCTGCACGTGTCTGTACATAACCTTTCCTCTCCACCTACTTCTGGTTCTGCTAATTAGGTTATCTCATAGATACTCGAGGTAACCAGCTACTGAGATCATGGTAATTTGACATGTCTTTACGTAAAATTTCCTCTTTTCATTCAACGTAGGGTCTCTTGCTTGATCAGGGGTTGGAGTCAATAAGGCATGACATAAAGTGAGATTTGGACATAAGAGAGAGATGAACGGTATAGGGCTTCCTGCCTAGGCAGGGAGTTGGACTGGAGGACCTCCAAGGTCCCTTCCAACTCTGCTATTGTATTGCATTGTAAAGTGAAAGACATTTTCTGAGTATTGTAGAAAAACAGGAAGCTTAAATGTCAAGCTGTAAAAATAGCACCTGCTGTAACTAGTTCAGTCAACCAAAAGTTCTGTGCCGGAAACTGAGAACAGCTTCTTTGCAAGTCGACTGTGACACAGAAGGGAAACAAGATATTATCTGCTTTCCTAGCATAGTAACAAGCAGCCTAAATTATGTGACCAATTAGCGCCGACCTAGCATATTTCCGTGTTTTACTGTTTTTGAGGAACTATAAGAACGTGTGTCTCCATAAGGAATTTCTTCAGATATTCAAATGGCTGTCTTGCCTATCTTGCTCTGAACCTTGGTATCAAATAAAGCTACTTCTCCTGATCCCGAATTGTAAGTCCCTTAATTTTCTGCAACATCAAGAAAGACCTCCAAGGTCCCTTCCAGATCTGTTCGGATTAATTGATTGATCTTGAAAGCTGCATCCTTTAAGATGATATTGGAGCAGCAGGAAAGGTTAGAGACAGAGAAACGCTCAGATCCAGTCCCACCTGAAGGGCAAAACCATCTGTGCAATTTTGGCTAGTCCTCTCAAGCTTAGGAAGCAGGAAAGGCGGGAAAACCCCTTCCAAAAACCCTTGCCAAGGAAACTGGAAGGCCAGGCATCAAGACTGACTCAAAGGCAGCTATGTAGCATCAAATTTCGCTATTTCACTTGGCGCATTTGCAAAGCTTGGTTGGTAGGAATCGAAAACGACCTGCTGCTATATAATCAGTGAAAATATTTTCCAAATGTCTTGGTTGAGACTGGACAGGCGTGTTTTTCCACCTCCTGTCGCTAGATGGCGGTCAGGCAACATCTCTGCCAAGAAAGCCATCAATACAATAGTGCCATCTGTGCTGGCGCTTAAAAGGGGAGTTTTAAACCATTTAGTAATGCATTGCTAGAAAGGATGGGAGGGGGGGAGGAGAAAAGTAAAGGAACTTCCTCTTTCAGATCACTCATGGGAGGAGAGTGGTGTGCAGAGCGGCTTTTCTGCTCTTCCCAGGGTCGAAGCAGCAGCAGCTGGAAGGTGAGTGGAGGGCAGGTGGGAGGAGAGTCCGGGAGCAAGTCGGGCTGTTCGGTTCCCTCCACGGCCAGGAAGCAGAGAAGCAACTGGGTTGAAGCGTCTCAGATGCAGGTTCCTTCCCTCCCCAAATTTAAGCCCACTGGTGCTGCACGCTGTGAAACTGGTGGCTGCAATTTTCCTTCTGGTGGGAAGATTGAAAAAGTCTCTTCCGAGTGAAGGTGGATTCTTTGGGAATGGCTTCCCTCCAGAGGTTGTGGGGGCTCCCATCACTGGAGGGTTTTAAGAGGAGATTGGACAGCCAATTGTTCAGGAGGGAATTGAGTCTCCTGCCTGAATCAGGGGATGGACTAGAAGACCCCTGACTCAGTTATTCTGTTATGGAACTGATGTTTTCTGGGCAACAAGATTGGACTGATGTTCCTCTGGCTGTTTCTGGGTTGTTTTACTTCCATTTGTTTTCCGATGTATTTACCAGGTTCAACTGTGCTTAATCCAGCAATGTTTTTTAAAAATGAACGTTTTGATTATTCAGTTCTATTTATTTATAAACTTTATTGGCCAACAACCTTACCATGACTTAACTGTGGGTGGCTTAGAGACATAAAAATGCATGGACATTAAAACACATTAAAGGAATAGATGTAAGTTGGCACAGTCACGCCACATTAGGCTTCATGACAGAGCCACTTGGTGACACAGATGCCAGTCCCAACTGCAGTCAGTAAGTGAGCACTACTTGAATTGGGATGTTGTTGCTATTGCTATTGCTATTGCTATGTCATCAAAGGGGCTGTGGAAAGTATTTTCTGCCCTTACTTTGAGCTCATGGCTTCCTTGGGCATAACTGTTGCTTCAAATCTTGCAGAAGCTTTAGGCATCATTTCATCCATTAGAGCCCCCACATCTGTAAAGTTAGTGTCATGTAGATTGATAGTTGTGGCTCAGTAAAACAAAAGAGAGAGTCCAAGCTTGTGTATTGAGAAGCCACTGCTTTTATTCATCTGATGGGGAACCCAGAGCAGAGTGCAAGGCAGATCTTTATACATTTCTTTGCTTTTGCTTCATTACATAAGAGGCAGCTGGCACACGACAGATAAGGTATAGAAATATAGAAATTATACAAATTATAGAAATAGTCAAGCATGCCTTCTGTGGTTTTGGTCACATGCCTAACCCACAGGCTAGTGGTTTCCTGTGAACGTTTCCATGGCCCCAGAAGCCTGTTGAGGCCTGAATTTCAGCCTTGCCATCTCAAAACATGAGCAATCATCAAATTCATCAGGTTCCCGATTAACATTTGTGCAGAAGGTTTGACTGTAACAATTTTAATTATTTTTTCAGGCTTGAAAGACATGGATTATCTCCATATTGTAGGTGTGTATTTTTATTTCTCTCTGAATGTACATATTTCCAAACGTATGATCTATCCCCAGGACTTCCAGATATGCAGTGGGGCAAAAAAGTATTTAGTCAGCCACCAATTGTGCATGTTCTCCCACTTAAAAAGATGAGAGAGGCCTGTAATTGATATCATAGGTAGACCTCAACTATGAGAGACAAAATGAGAAAACAAATCCAGACAATCACATTGTCTGATTTGGAAAGAATTTATTTGCAAATTATGGTAGAAAATAAGTATTGGGTCAATATCAAAAGTTCATCTCAATACTTCGTTATATATCCTTTGTTGGCAATGACAGAGGTCAAATGTTGTCTGTAAGTCTTCACAAGGTTGGCACACACTGTTGCTGGTATGTTGGCCCATTCCTCCATGCAGATCTCCTCTAGAGCAGTGATGTTTTGGGGCTGTCGCTGGGCAACATGGACTTTCAACTCCCTCCAAAGGTTTTCTATGGGGTTGAGATCTGGAGACTGGCTAGGCCACTCCAAGACCTTGAAATGCTTCTTACGAAGCCACTCCTTCGTTGCCCGGGTGGTGTGTTTGGGATCATTGTCCTGCTGAAAGACCCAGCCACGCTTCATCTTCAATGCCCTTGCTGATGGAAGGAGGTTTGCACTCAAAATCTCACGATACATGGCCCCATTCATTCTTTCCTGTACACGGATCAGTCGTCCTGGTCCCTCTGCAGAGAAACAGCCCCAAAGCATGATGTTGCCACCCCCATGCTTCACAGTAGGTATGGTGTTCTTTGGCTGCAACTCAGCATTTTCTCTCCTCCAAACACGGCGAGTTGTGTTTCTATCAAACAGTTCTACTTTGGTTTCATCTGACCATATGACATTCTCCCAATCCTCTTCTGAATCATCCAAATGCTCTCTAGCGAACTTCAAATGGCCCGGGACATGTACTGGCTTAAGCAGGGGGATACGTCTGGCACTGCAGGATCTGAGTCCCTAGTGGCGTAGTGTGTTACTGATGATAGCCTTTGTTACGTTGGTTCCAGCTCTCTGCAGGTCATTCACTAGGTTCCCCCGTGTGGTTCTGGGAATTTTGCTCACCGTTCTTGTGATCATTTTGACCCCACGGCGTGAGATCTTGCATGGAGCCCCAGATCGAGAGAGATTATCATTGTTCTTGTATGTCTTCCATTTTCTAATTATTGCTCCCACAGTTGATTTCTTCACACCAAGCTGCTTGCCTATTGCAGATTCAGTCTTCCCAGTCTGGTGCAGGTCTACAATTTTGTCTCTGGCGTCCTTCGACAGCTCTTCGGTCTTCACCATAGTGGAGTTTGGAGTGTGACTGTTTGAGGTTGTGGACAGGTGTCTTTTATACTGCTAACAAGTTCAAACAGGTGCCATTAATACAGGTAATGAGTGGAGGACTGAGGAGCCTCTTAAAGAAGAAGTTACAGGTCTGTGAGGGCAAGAAATCTTGCTTGTTTGTAGGTGACCAAATACTTATTTTCCACCATAATTTGCAAATAAATTCTTTTCAAATCACGCAATGTGACTGTCTGGATTTGTTTTCTCATTTTGTCTCTCATAGTTGAGGTCTACCTATGATATCAATTACAGGCCTCTCTCGTCTTTTTAAGTGGGAGAACTTGCACAATTGGTGGCTGACTAAATACTTTTTTGCCCCACTCTACAGTAATGTGAAAAAGGAAGTACACTCTCCTTGACTTGTATGGTTTTACATATCAGGACATCATAAAAATCAATTGGTCCTTAGAAGTTCTTAAATGTAGGTAAAATACAAACACAGATGGGCAACAACACATGACGTATTACATCAGGTCATCATTTATTTTATAAAAAGAAAGCCCAGATGGAGTTGCGGTATGATTCAATAATTTGTAGAACCACCATTAGTAGCAACAACTAGAAGCAATTCTTTTCTGTGTCACTTTATCAGTCTCTTACAGTGTTGTGGAGGAATCTTGACCCACTCTTTTTTACAACATTGTTTCAGTTCATTGAGGTTTGTCTTTGTGCCTGTGTGAGTGTGGGTGTTATGCACAACTCTCTTGAGGTCCTGCCAATTCAGTTGAGGTCTGGAGTTTGACTGCCATTGCAACACCTGGATTCTTTTCTTTTCCAGCCATTCTGTTGTAGATTTGCTGATCTGTTGTGCGACCATTGTCCTGTTCCATAATCCTATGTCAGCCAAGCTTTAGCTATTGGACAGATGGCCTCACTTTTGATTCTAAAATACTTTAGTATACAGAGGAGTTCATGGTCGACTCAAAGAGTGCGAGATGTCTGGTTATTGTGGCTGCAAAACAAGCCCAAATCATAACCCCTCCATCACTCTGCTTGGCAGTTTGTATGAGATGCTTGTGCTGATATGCTGTGTTAGGTTTTCATCAAACGTGTCACTTTGCATTATGTTCGAACATCTCCGCTTTGGTCTGGTCTGTGCAAAGGATAGTATTGCAGAAGTCCTGTGGTTTGTTCAGATGCAACTTTGCAAACTTTGCAAACCTCAGCTGTGCTTCTATGACCTTTTCAGAGAGAAGAGGCTTTCTTTCTCCTGGCAACTCTTCCAAGGAAACCATACTTTTTCAGTCTTTTTTTTTGGGGGGGGGGGGGAAGCTTTTATTTTTGGACAAAGACGAGACATAAAACATAAAACCTTCTTCAATTACATATAGCATGTCGTTTGGTTACATGGCTTTTGTGCATCCTTTCCGTAGCTCCATTTTCAATTATATATAAAATCGCAAATTATCTATCAAATATATATAAATACATATAAATACATTATTATCATTGTACATTTGTTTAGCTACAATTATTATTCTTTCATTTTGAACAAGATATTCTAGGTATTGGATTCATATATATAATAACATTTCATTGCATTATTCTTAATCTATTTGGTAAATGTACCTTTGTATTATCATCTGTATCATTCTATTATATTGATTATATAATTATTTATATATATATATATATATATATATATATATATATATATATATATATATATATATATATATATATATATATATATATATATATATATATATATATAAATATTATATTGAAAAGATTCTCCAACATTTTTCATTTCCATATTTTTTATCTAACCCCTGATAGAATAAATCCCATACCTTATAAAATTGTTCATCATCTTCTTCTCTAATTTCAAATGTCAATTTACTCATTTCAGCACATTCCATTATTTTGTGAATAACTTCCCCCTGTGTTGGTATTTTCTCATTTTCCCATTTTTTTGCAAATACAATTCTAGCTGCTAGAATCAAATATTTACAATCAAATATTTCAATTCTCTATTGTATGTTTCCGGTATAATTCCCAATAAAAAGATCTCTGGCTTAAAGTCTACATGTTTTTGTATCATTTATTCCAACCATGTGGATTTTAGTCCAATATCTTTTAGCTTCCACCACATATGGTAATATGAACCTGGTGTCTGATGACATTTCCAACACTTTTCAGATTTGTTCTTGAACATTCTTGCTATTCTTGTCGGAGATAGATGCCACCTGTAAAACATCTTATACAAATTTTCTTTATATGTTGTTGACATTGTCATTTTATAATTTTGAGACCAAAATTTCTGCCACATCTCTAATTCAATCCCAAGATATCATAGATTCTTTAACTTGTTCTTCTTTTAGTTTAACCTCTAGTAAGTATCTATATAGTTTTTTGATCACCTTTTCATCAATACCAGTCAAAAGTTTATCTAGCTTAGTCATTTTATCATGGAAACCTTCTGTTTTAAGATCTTTATTGTATCTAGTTTGTATTTGCACATATGAAAACCAATTCATCTTTATTCCTTCCTGTTCCAATTCTTGCATAGATTTAAGTTCACCCTCTGTATTTAATATTTTGCCATATCTAAATGTTTGTTCTTTCTTATATATTATTGGATATGAAAAAGCTTCAATAGTTGATAACCAGACTGGGTTTTTAAAATAATGTTGCCTTTTAATCTCCCAATTTAATAGCAAAGCCTCCCATATATAATGTCTTCTGAAATACCCCTGCGTTTTAGTTCCCTTGTACCATAAGAAAATGTACCATCCCAACAATAAATCATATCCTTCTACAGTCAGTAATCTAGAATTTCTTAATGTTATCCACTCCTTAACTCACATCAGGCTTGTTGCCTGATAGTATATTTCCCAGTTAGGCAGACCAAATCCTCCTCTTACTCTAGCATCTTGTGACAATTTTAATTTTATTCTTGCTTTTTCCCCCTGCCAAATATACTTCAACACTATTTTATTTAAGTTGTCAAAATAATCTTTCCCTAATCTGATTCCCATTTTGTCAAGTCTGTCGCAATCTGCTGTTTAAGTTTATGATAATTGTTCTCTTTAAGTGTACTGCATTTTGCTGTCAAGTATATCCCCAAATACTTGACCTTATTCGTGATTTGCATCTTCAAAGCTTCCGCCAATTCTTCCTTTTGTCTTGATGATATATTCTATGTCAAGATCTTTGCTTTATCTTTGTTTATTTTCAAACTTGCTACTTTCATTTCATTTTTTTCATTTTGCTTTATTTGTATGCTGCCCTTTTCCCTGAAAGGGACTCAGGGCGGCTCACAACTCAAGGGAGGGGAAAAACAGACAAGTTACAAGACATAAAAACCATACACAATTAAAAAGCACAACAATCATACCATTCGAAGTGGGGCTGCAAGTCTCTAGCCCCAGGCCTGTCGGAACAGCCAGGTTTTAAGGGCTATGCGGAAGGCCTGGAGGGTGGTGAGGGTACGAATCTCCACGGGGAGTTCGTTCCAGAGGGTCGGAGCAGCCACAGAGAAGGCCCTCCTCCGGGTAGTCGCCAGTCGACACTGGCCGGCTGATGGAATTCGGAGGAGGCCTAGTCTGTGGGATCTTATTGGTCTAGTGGAGGTAATTGGCAGTAGGCGGTCTCTCAAGTACCCAGATCCAATACTTTTCCATATTCCTCTACTTTTTTCTATCAATTTAGGTGCAGTTTCTAGTGGGTACTCTAAGATGAAGACCAACTCATCTGCAAATGCTTGCAATTTGTATTCTTCCTTTTTAATTTTCATTCCTTTAATTTCTTTTTTCTCTCTGATGTTTCTATTTAAAACTTCTAATGTTAAAACAAATAACAAGGGGGATAGAGGGCAGCCTTGTCTTGTCCTTTTCCTTATTTCAATAGAATCTGTCAGTTCTCCATTTATCATTATCTTTGCTGTTTGTTTATTGTATATACTGTATTTTTGGAGTATAAGATGCACCCAGGTTTTGAAGAAGCAATTTTTTTTAAAGTAGGTAGGTAGATAGAGGGATAGAGAGGGAGAGAAAGAGAGAGTAGGGAGATAGTAGATAGGTAGGAGAGAGAGAGTAGTTAGTTAGTTAGGTAGGTAGGTAGGTAGAGGGATAGAGAGAAAAAGAAAGAGAGAGAAATACAATAGATAGGTAGGGAGAGAGAGAGAGAAATACGGTAGGTAGGTAGGGAGAGAGAGTGTGTAGATAGGTAGGTAGGTAGAGGGATAGAGAGAGAGAGAAATAGAGAGAGAGAGAAATACAATAGGTAGGGAAAGAGAAATAGAGAGAGAGAAATACAGTAGATAGGTAGGGTGAGAGAGAGAATAGGTAGGTTGGTAGGTAGAGGGATAGAGAGAGAAAAACACACAGAGAGAAATACAGTAGGTAGAGAGGGAGAGAGTAGGTAGGTTGGTAGGTAGAGGGATAGAGAGAAAAATAGAGAGAGAGATACAATAGGTAGGGAGAGAGAGAGTAGGTAGGTAGGTAGGTAGATAAAGAGATAGAGAGAGAGAAATATATACATATATATATATATATACATACATACATACATACATACATACATACATACATACATACATACATATATATATATATATATATATATATATATATGTAGGTCTCTAGTTGTTCGGGTTTTCTCCTGCGTAGAATTGGAGCTGTCTTGGCGACGTTTCGACGAAGTCTCATTCGTCATCTTCAGGCGGCTTCAGACTACTTCAGGTTTGGTGTTTCCAGGAGTGGAAACACCAAACCTGAAGTAGTCTGAAGCCGCCTGAAGATGACGAATGAGACTTCGTCGAAACGTCGGCAAGACATCTCCAATTCTACGCGGGAGAAAACCCGAACAACTAGAGACCTACATACTAACACCCGCGAAAACCTCAGAAAACACACACACACACACACACACACACACACATATATATATATATATATATTTTCAAACTCTTTGTAACCAATTGACACACTTTTTACAATTTTTAATGGAGGATGATTTTGTTTGTTTTTTATTCAAAAAATAAAAAATAGGGAAAAAAGAAAAAGGGAGGTGGGAGAAAAAAGATTTTTTAAAAAATAACAATCACAAAAGTGAGCAAAAATAGAAATATAAAAATATAAAAAGAAAAAAAATATTCGCTGGCTGGGGAATTCTGGGAATTGAAGTCCAGACATCTTCAAGTGGCCAAGATTGAGAAACACTGCTCTAGGATTTTCCTTTGAATTTCTAGTTATTCTTTTGAAGCAAAGTTCCACACACTGATAGTATCACAGAGGAGCACCTGTATAAACAAATCTCTATGCTCATTCCACTATCATTCCTTGGCTAGGCATGGTGCCCTTGAAAGGAACAGCTTAAAAACAATGTTTCAAAACCTCTAGATGGCAGTGTTGCTTATTTTCCCACTTTCACTCGCTTCCTTTCAGTCATAAAAAATGAAAAAAATTCAAAAGAGAAAAAGTACAATAAAGCATTAAAGAAAAATAGGAAAAAGGAAGTGTCAGCATTCCAAATATCAGGCAGAAGTAAATCAGAGTCCAAGGCAGAGCTATCCTTAAAGTTCTAATTTAATAAGACAGACATGTTGGCAACAAACTCTGGAATCCCAAATCTAAAAGCTTCCTGGGATTCCACTCAGTTGAAAGGTCATAATCTTATCCCCACACCCACAAATCCATCACATGGTCCAATCTTCTTTGGCCACACTGGCATTTCCACCTATCTAGTTCCGGTCAGATGCAGAGGTGCGGAGACAAAAGATGACCTTGATTTCTAGAAAGGAATGACAACAACACATTCTACAATTCTACTCCTTACTATTCCTCCTCCCAATTACTACACTAATGAAACAGCATAGCTCCTCCTAGCACAGCATCCTTTTTTCTCTACCCTGTTTCCCTGAAAATAAGCCGTTTATTTCAGCGGTCAAAAAAAAAAAAAAAAGACCCAGTCTAATTTTCCGAGAAACACAGTACCTATCCTAATTGAAAGTACTATCAATTGTGGAGATCACCGGAAAACCCACCTCTTGCTATAGTCTCCTCCTGGTGCAGCCTGCTCTTCCCCGTCCAAACCTGAAGCTTCTCTCAAAATTGTGGTGCCGACTAGCAACAGGGAGCTGCAACAGAGAGATGAAAGAGCCACATGCGACTCCCGGGGGTTGCTGACCCCTTGTTTAGGGTCTCCTGATTGAGCAGGGGCTGGATTAGAAGATTTCTAAGTTCCTTTCAAATTCTATTATTGTTTTCTGTTGGGATGATATTTTTATGTCCTGATAAGTAAAACCAAAAATATCAAGGAAGGTGTACTTTCTTTTTCACTTGACTGTATTTGAAAACATCCCTTTCCTCGGCTAGGAATTTGTGATTGACCCAGTCAACAAGTGAATTTTATCATTGAGTGGATATTCAAACTTGGATCTGGGTAGTCTTCCATGTCTCATCAATGAATCATGATTAATGTAAAAGCTTATTGAAGCATTGTGGCATGTTTGCTTTTTCATTGTAATGTAAATGTTTTCCCCTCATCTTCTGCAACCATTTTATGCATAATTAAAGATACCCTTTTATCTGAATCTTATAGACAAAGAAGAGGGAAATACGAGCACTCTGGACAACTGAGAATAACAAGCAACATTGAATATCAAACCAAGTCAGTCCAGAAATCCAAATATTTTTCATTTCCTTCACCTTCCTCAGCAGGTGAGAGAGAAACAAGAGAAAATCAAGAAGAGATTTCAAGCTGGGAAAAGTAGAGTGTGGAATTCAAGCATACCTTACATGAAAAGTCAAAGGAGATTATTTTTCCATCCAGCAAAAGAGGGAAATATCTGGAAGTTACTGGGGAGGAAAAGGTCAATTGGAAAATCACGTAGAGCAGACAGTGTGTCAGTCCTTGCTCTGGGAGGAGGAAAAAGGCTTGAAACAAAATACCACCAAATAGGGACCATCTATATTTTTGACCTCCTAAGAATATTAGTTGTGGAAAAGCTCCATAGATGTGCCTGTTGTGGAAAAGATACAACTGAAATCACAGCAGATTATGCATGAGAGGATCCAGCCTTAAGAGAAATCATACAAATACTCTGAAAGTGGCCAAACATTGGTCAGAACAACTCCATTGTGCATCATGGAAGGACTCACACAGGAGAGAAGCCCTACAGGTGCTCCCAATGCGGTATTTGTTTTAACGAGCATGGCAATGTGGACTCACACCAAGGAGGAACCGTTTGAATGTCCTGATTGTGGGAAAAGCTTCAGTAACAATTCCACCCTTGTGACATACCAGAGCATTCCCACTGGCGAGAAACTCTCTAAATGTCTTGCGTGTGGGAATCGTTTCAATCAGAATTCTCCCCTTGTTGCACACCAAGGAACTCACACAGAAGGGAAACGATTTGAATGTCCTGATTGTAAGAAAAGTTTCAGTAAGAATTCCAGCCTGGTGACACACCAGAGGACTCACACAGGAGAGAAACCCTTTGAATGTCCTGTTTGTGGGAAAAGCTTTAGTCAGAATTCCAGCCTTGCGATACACCAGACAATTCACACAGGAGAGAAACCCTTTGAATGTCCTGATTGTGAGAAAAGTTTCAGTGCTAGGTCCAGCCTGGTGAAACACCAGAGAACACACACAGGAGAGAAACCCTTTGAATGTCCTGATTGTGGTAAAGGTTTCAGTAGCAATTCCAGTCTGGTGACACACCAAAGGACTCACACAGGAGAGAAACCCTTTGAATGTCCTGATTGTGAGAAAAGTTTCAGTAGCAATTCCAGCCTGGGGAAACACCAGAGGACTCACACAGGAGAGAAACCCATTGAATGTCTTGTTTGTGGGAAACGTTTTTGTGAGAATTCCAGCCTGGTGAGACACCAGAGGACTCACACAGGAGAGAAACCCTTTGAATGTCCTGATTGTGAGAAAAGTTTCAGTGCTAGGTCCAGCCTGGTGATACACCAGAGAACTCACACAGGAGAGAAACCGTTTGAATGTCCTGTTTGTGGGAAACGTTTCATTAAGAGTTCCTACCTCATCAGCCACACGAGGATTCATACAGGAGAGAAACCTTTTCAGTGTCCTGATTGTGGGAAAAAATACAGTAAGCGTTCCCACCTCATTAGCCACCAGAGGATTCATACAGGAGAGAAACCCTTTCAATATCCTGATTGTGGGGAAAAAAATAGTAAGCATTCCCACCTCATTAGCCACCAGAGGACTGACACAAGAGAGAAACCCTTTGAATGCCCCTACTGTCATAAAAAATTCAGTCACTGTTCTAGCCTGATGATACACCAGAGGAGTCACACGGGAGAGAAACCCTTTGAGTGTCCTGATTGTGGTAAAAGTTTTAGTCATAATTCCAGCCTGGTGATACACCAGAGGACTCACACAGGAGAGAAACCCTTTAAATGTCCTCATTGTGAGAAAAGTTTCAGTGCTAGGTCCAGCATGGTGATACACCAGAGAACTCACACAGGAGAGAAACCATTTGAATGTCCTGTTTGTGGGAAACGTTTCAGTAAGAGTTCCTACCTCATCAGCCACAAGAGAATTCATACAGGAGAGAAACCCTTTAAATGTCCTGACTGTGGGAAAGGTTTCAGTCAGAATTCCAGCCTTATTGTCCACCAGAGGACTCACACAGGAGAGAAACCCTTTGAATGTCTTGTTTGTGGGGAACATTTTAGGCAGAATTCCGGCCTGGTGATACACCAGAAGATTCACACAGGAGAGAAACCCTTTCAGTGTCCTGTTTGTGGGAAACGTTTCAGTAAGAGTTCCTACCTCATCAGCCACAAGAGGATTCATACAGGAGAGAAACCCTTTCAGTGTCCTGATTGTGGGAAAGGTTTCAGTAAGAGTTCCTACCTTATCAGCCACAAGAGGATTCATACAGGAGAGAAACACTTTCAGGGTCCTGATTGTAGAGAAAATTTCAGTAAGCATTCCCACCTCATTAGCCACCAGAGGACTGATACAGGAGAGAAACCCTTTAAATGTCCTGACTGTGGGAAAAGTTTCAGCCACAATTCCAGCTTGGTGACACACCAGAAGACCCACATTGAACAGAAACCTTTTGAATGCCCCTATTGTCATAAAAAATTCAGTCACAATTCTAGCCTGATGATACACCAAAGGACACACACAGGAGAGAAACCCTTTGAGTGTCCTGATTGTGGTAAAAGTTTTAGTCACAATTCCAGCCTCGTGATACACCAGAGAACTCACACAGGTGAGAAACCCTTTAAATGTCCTGACTGTGGGAAAGGTTTCAGTCAGAATTCCAGCCTTATTGGCCATCAGAGGATTCACACAGGAGAGAAAGCTTTTAAATGTTCTGATTGTGGTAAAAGTTTCAGCAAGAACTTCAACCTGGTTCAACACCAGAGGACTCACACAGGAGAGAAACCCTTTAAATGTCCTGACTGTGGGAAAAGTTTCAGTCACAATTCCAGCTTGGTGACACACCAGAAGACTCACACTGGACAGAAACCTTTTGAATGCCCCTATTGTCATAAAAATTTCAGTCAGAATTCCCACCTGGTGATACACCAGAGGACTCACACAGGAGAGAAACCCTTTGAGTGTCCTGATTGTGGTAAAAGTTTTAGTCACAATTCCAGTCTGGTGATACACCAGAGGACTCACACAGGAGAGAAACCCTTTAAATGTCCTGACTGTGGGAAAAGTTTCAGTCAGAATGCCGGCCTTATTGGCCACCAGAGAACTCACACAGGAGAGAAAGCTTTTAAATGTCCAGACTGTGGTAAAAGTTTCAGCAAGAACTTCAACCTGGTTCAACACCAGAGGACTCACACAGGAGAGAAACCCTTTAAATGCCCTGATTGTGGTAAAGGTTTCAGTCAGAATTCCAACCTTGTGACACACCAGAGAACTTACATCAGAAATAAATTATTTGAATGTCCAGAGTGTGGGAAATGTTTCTGTGATAATTCCAACCTTGTGATACACCAGAAGACTCACACAGGAGAGAAACCATTTGAATGTCCCGATTGAGATAAACGTTTCAGTACCAATTCCAGCCTGGTGATACACCAGAGGACTCACATAGGAGAGAAACCGTACAAGTGTCCAGACTGTGGGAAAGATTTTAGCACTAGATGTAACCTTCTAAATCATATGCTAATACACAGGGGAGAAACATTTTAGTGCCCCAAGTGTGGATGGTGGTTCAGGCAACATTCCAGTCTTATCGCACAGTGACAAAACCAGTGTAAAATTTCAGCTGTAAAGGCTGTTGTGCCTTGCAAGTGACCTTCATGGAGAATAGGAGAAAAGGGATTGTGGTGTTTTGCACAGGACCTCCTGGTTCATTCGCAACTACTCCTTTGATCTTCTTTGTTTTTAGGGGCCTCCTTGTTAGACTTTGACAGCTGGTGGTTGAGAGCACGACTAAGGGACTGATACCTTTGTGACTCTCCTCTCTTGGTGGGGAGATGTGGGCAGAAAATTGTGTAATAGATAATGTTTCATTTCTAAAACTGCATTGCATAAGAATCATGGATAGCTTTTGAGAAAGAAAAATGAAGTGTCAGCACTTCTGTAAACGTTAAGAACACAGTAATGCAAAGAACGTTTCCTGTTCTTTCACTTCTCTCCCAGGGCTCCTTAATTTTTAAAGAAACCGTATCCTTCAAATATGCAGATGAATTATCCTGTTGGGATGGCATCCTTTTTATGGTATAAGGGAACTAAAACACAGTATTATTTTAGAAGACATATTCAGGAGGGTTTGTTACTAAATTGGGAGAAGATCAAAAGGCATATTACCTAAAAATTCCAATCTGGCTATCAACTATTGAAACTTTTTCATATCTAATAATATATAAAAAGGAACAAACAGAAATATTGAATGCAGAGGGTGAACTTAAATATATGCAAGAGTTGAAACAGGAAGGAATAGGAATGAATTGGTTTTCATATGTGCAAATACAATCTAGATATGATAAAGATCGTAAAACGGAAGGTTTCTATGATAAGATGACTGAACTAGATAAAATTCTGACAGGTCCTGATGAAAAAGTAACTAAAAAATTATATGGAGATTTATTAGAGGTTAAGAAGGAAGAACAAGTCAAAGAAACCATGATATCTTGGGGGGGGGGGAAATTGGCCATGGGATTGAATTAGAGAAATGGCAGAAATTATGGTCTCAAAATTATAAAATAACAATGTCAACAGCATATAAGGAAAACTTGTATAAGATGTTTTACAGGTGGCACCTACCCACAACGAGAATAGCAAGAATGTTCAAGAACAAGGCGGAAAAGTGTTGGAAATGTCATCAGACACCAGGCTCATATTACCATATGTGGTGGACTTGCATAGAAACTAAAAGATCCCTGGACTAAAATCCACACCTGGTTGGAGAAAATGACACAAAAACACAGAGAGAAGAGATTAAACGAGAGATTTTTTTATTGGGAATTATACCAGAAACATATAATACAGATTTGAAATATTTGATTTTAAATGTTTTAACAGCAGCTAGAATTGTATTTGCAAAAAAATGGAAAAATGAGAAAATACCAATGCAGGAGGAAGTTATTCCAAAAATAATGGAAAGTGCTGAAATGAGTAAATTGACATTTGAAATTAGAGAACAAGAAGATGTACAATTTTATAAGGTATGGGACTTGTTTTATCAGTGGCTAGATAAAAAAGCATGGAAATGAAAAATGTTGGAGAAGTTCTTCATATTGTAAGAATAAATAGAATAAGATAGGTGACATTATAATGTCATGTTATTATTAAATAGACTAACAATGATGTAATGGAATATTGGTATATACATTTTGTTTAAAATGAAGGAATAACAATTATATAATGAACAATGTTAACAATGTACCTATGTATACTTAACGGACAATCTGCAATTTTATATACAACTAAAGTAGTGAGGTACAAATATAAAATGGAGAATTCTTTCATATTGTAAAAATAATATAATGAGATAGATTCTATAAAGACATATTATTATTAAATAGACAAATAAGGATGTAATCAAATATTGGTATATATGTGAACTTAATTTCTAGAATAGTTGTTTAAAATGAAGGAATACCAATTATAACTGAACAATATGATGTACAATGATAATAATGTATCTATGTATCTATGTATGCTTGATGGATAATCTGTGACCTTACATATAATTGAAAGTGGTGATGCACAAATGCTTATAACCTAACGACATGGTATATGTAATTGATGAGGATTTCATGTCTTTTTGTCTTTGTTTTAAAAATAAAAAACTTTTTAAAAAGAATTTAAACGTGTGTAAAATTTCTAAAATTTAAAATTGTGTGTATGTGTGTATGTATGACATCGTTGCCGGGTGGTGTTAGGACAACAGAATGGAACTGAGTGTTTACTGGCTGGATTCCCTTCCTGTTGCCTATGCTGAGTTCGCAGCAGATATATTCTCATTGTGCCCAAAGAGAGAGAAATATCTGCCTCTATCTAGGATCAAACTCACAGCCTCCTGATTGTGAAGCGAGAGCTCCAGCGCTAATTCACCGTGTCAGAGTTTGTTGCAGAAATCAAATCCAGAAAACACACACAGGTAACTGATTCAGTAGGATTCATTAACTTCTCTTTATATTTAATATAACACATAAGTAATATATACAATACCAAGAGTGATTCTTCATTGTGGTAGAGAGGAGAGATTGTATTTCAGTTTTAATTCAGCAGTGCAGGCTGGTTTCATTTCTCAGCACAGACTTGAAGCTTTAGTACAGAACAGTTGGACTAAGCCATGCCAACCTGTCGCCAGCAAATACTGTTTCAGTTTCTAAACAGCCATCATTGGCTGATTTAGTTGCTATGCCTATTCATTGGCTGACCTTGTTACTGTCAGGGTTCCAAGAAACACCCCCAATGAAAGAAAACTCCGAGGCTTGAGTTTCTTCAAAGTTTCATTTTATTAGAAATGTCATGTTGGCATATCTGGGAAAACTCGAATCTGAAAGCTTCCAGGTTTTCCCACCCAGTTGAAAGTTCCAGACCCTGCCCCACACCCACAAGTCTATCACATGCCCCAATCCTTCATTGCCACAAAGAAAGATTCCGCCCATCCAGGTCCATGCAGGTGCAGGGATAAAGCGACCTTGACTTTCTGAGAAAGAATGTTATTATGGCTACACATCCCCCATACTCTGTACAATACCCCCTCCCATTTTCCCACAGTAGAACGTGTGGCAGAACTGAAATCCAATAAGTAAAAGCTTCCAGGTCTGACAGGCGGCCTCTCTTCAGAAGACAAGTGTAACTAACCACCTCTCCCCCCCACCCCACAGGAGGACCCTTTGGTTTATCTGGAAATTTGTCATGGAATTGCTTAACTAATTTGTCCATTCCAACTCTTTACCCATGTAGCTTCCGACAAAGGGTACCCCTTCCAATGCATAATTGCAAACGATCTCTAAATAATCTGGAGTCTGGTATTTTTTCCCCCACTTCATAATGTGTCTCTCCTTGAACTACTATAGGTGGAGGGCGTGGCTGGGTCTGAGGTCTCAAACTAGACCCAATCACAGGTTTCAGCAAGCTACAATGGTAAGGCAGGACATAAAGCGAGATTTTGGACATAAGAGTGAACATGAAACGGGGTCAGACTAGAGGATCTCCCGGGGTCCCATTTATCCCTTCTATCTCGTTATACATTTTCTAGTCTTGAAGAAAAACAGGAAGTTTGAACTCAGGAAACTTGAATGTCAAACATCTGCTGTAGATCAGCGAGTCAAACGTTATAGCTTAACCACAAAAGCCAGTATGTAACCAGTGCTTCCAGCATGCCAACTGCAGCCTAGACATCAAAGGGCAATGCGGTATAATCTGCTTCTCTGCTTAGAAATAAGAAATTTAGCCAATAGAAATTAATTAGAACATTTCTGTGTTAGCTGTTTTGAGGAAGTTATAAGAACATGCTTCTCCCTAAGAACCTCGCTCAGACATCAAATGTGGGTTTGATTGTCAGCCATTTGGCCAAATAAAGTTTTTCTTGATCTCGCAGGCCAAATCTCCTGATTTTCTGCAACAATGGAAAACTGGGTGTATTTTCCCTAGAATTCGGGGAAGGCAGAGCTGAACTGCCACTGGGTTATTATTTTTACTATTGGGAAGGAACCTAAAAATTTAGGTCCCAATTTCTTGTTAGGTATCCTCAACCGTATGTACTTTGTCGATAGAAAAACTTTAACTAGCACAAAGAAGGGGGGGGGTTGTAGCGAGAAGTGCTTCTTTGCATGTTTTTTTATACGCTGCATCTACCAGGGCTTTCTTGGCATTCTCCCACTCCTTTTTGAGAGAGTCCATCCAGTTAGTCAAAGACATTTTGGAGGGGGAGCTCTCTGGGCAGCTCAGGCATGGGGACAAATTCCATGCCACTGGTAATTTGGAAAGTAGTTAATCAAGTGCTGCAATGGACAGCATTGTTATACGCCACTTCGGCAAAGGGTAGCAGGTCTGATCAATTGTTCTGTTGGTAATCCACATAACGGATGTATTATTCAACCATTGTGTTTGAACGTTCTGCCGTTCTTCCTAACTAGCTTACAAATGGTACTCAACATGTAGTCCTTGGTGGAACTACACTCAGATAGGGGGATGTAAGCAGTGTAAAATTTTACACTTAAATAAGAAAAACCATCTGACTCTGGAAAGTGTGCAGAGAAGATGACTAGGGGGCTGGAGGCTAAAACACAGGAAAAACGGTTAAAGGAATTGGATACGCCTAGTCTAATGAAAAGAAGAACAAGGGGAGACATGATAGCAGTATTCCAATATTTGAGTGCCTGCCATAAAGAAAAGAGGGTCAACTTATTTTCCGAAGCACCAGGAGGCAGGACAAGGAACAATGGATGGAAACTAAGGACAGAGAGAAGCAACTTAGGGTCTCCTGCTTAATCAGGGTTGGAGTCAAGACCTCCAAGGTCCCTTCCAGCTCTATTCTGATTAACTGATTGGTCTTGAAAGCTGCATCCTTTAATATGATATTGGAGCAGCAGGAACAGGTCAATGGGTAGATTTTGTGGGGAGGAAGAAGATCCTGTTTGGTGTAGTGGTGCAGGCACCAGTTTAGTGACAGAGAAACGCTCAGTTCCAGTCCCACCTGAAGGGCAAAACCATTGGCCAGTCCTCTCAAGCTTAGGAAGCAGGAAAGGGGGGGGGGGAACCCTTGCCAAAGAAACTTCAAGGCCAGGCATCAAGACTGACCCAAAGACACCAAAAACAGAGCTATGTAGTGTCAAACTTCGCTATTTCATTGGCTCAGTTGCAAAGCTTGGAGTCAAAAAGAACCTGCTGCCATATATTACTGAAAATATCTTCCCAGCCAAGGGAATGGTCTCCAATATTGGCAACTTTAAGACACGTGGACTTCAACTCCCATAATTCCTCAGCCAGCAAAGCAGCAAAGCAAAGGAATTCTGGGAGTTGGAAGTCCACAATTCTTAAACATGCCATGGTTGGATGTATGAATGGCCATCCCCTGGCTTCCTACATATCAGTTAAATCACAAGTGAGTGCCTCCCATGGGGCTTTTTCAGGTCAAGAAACAGAGGCAACTAAGAAGGCTTCAAAGTAATCAGAGAGACTGCAATTGGGGGGGGGGAATCCAGAATAAATATTTTTCGCCACCTTACAATAATAAAAGAACGACTTGGAGGAGCCTGGACAAGCATGTTTTTCCACTTCAGGTCGCTAGATGGCGATCAGGCAACCTCTGTGCCTAGAAAACCATCAACTCTGCATTGCTAGAAAGGATGGGAGGAGAGGAGAAGTGTAGAGAAACTTCCTCTTCCGGATAACTCATGGTAGGAAGGTGGTGTGCATGAGCGGCTCTTCTCCTCTTCCCAAGGTCGAAGCAGCAGCTGGAAGGTGAGTTGAGGGCGGGTGGGAGGAGAGTCCTGGAAGCAGAGAAGAAACTGGGCTGAAGCATCTCAGCTGCTGCTGCTGCTGCAGGTTCCTTCCCTCCCCGAATTTAAGCCCACTGGGGCTGCACGCTGTGAAACTGGTGGCTGCAGTTTTCCTCCTGCTGGGAAGATTGGAAAAGTCTCTTTTAAATTAAGGAGGATTCTTTGGGAATGGCTTCCCTCCAGAGGTTGTGGGTGCTCCCATCACTGGAGGGTTTTAAGAGGAGATTGGGGAGCCATTTGTTCAGGATGGAATAGGGTCTCCTGCCTGAACCAGGGGATGGACTAGAAGACCTCCAAGGTCCCTCCAAATTCCATTATTCTCTTATGAACCTTTTCTAGATTGTTTTGTTTTACTTCCATTTCTAAGTAACAAGCACTGTGTTTCCTATTGGTGCATCATCCTTTATTAACCAGGTTCAACTGTGCTTAACCTAGCACTTTTTAAAAGACTGCAATTGAATGTTTTGATTGTTCAGTCTTATTTATACATTTATTTATAAAATCTATTGGCCACCAACCTTACCGTGACAACTAAGAATGACAGGTGTGGCTAAGTGAAATACAAGGCAGAATCCAAGTGTGTGGATGTTGATAAGCGGATGCATTTATTAATCCTCCTAAGAAGGAAGGAACCCTGAGCATAGTGCAACACAGATATTTATGCATTTTTTGCTTCTGCTTCCTTACATATGTAGTAGGGGGGAGGGAATAAAAGCAGGGTTTGGGAGGAGATAGAGGGAGCGAAATAGAAGACAGGAGGGGCTTGGCTGAGAAAAAATGGGACAGAAGCAAAAGAGCGGGAAGAAGGGACAGAGGAGGTGAGACCAAGGGAAAAGGGGGAGACAAGGGAATGGGAGAGCAGGGGCTTCTATGGGCCTAACCTAAGGCAGACAAGGGAATAGGAGAGCAGGGGCTTCTATGGGTCTAACCCGTGGCAGACAAGGGAATAGGAGAGCAGGGGCTTCTATGGGCCTAACCTAAGGCAGACAAGGGAATAGGAGAGCAGGGGCTTCTATGGGCCTAACCTGTGGCAGACAAGGGAGTAGGAGAGCAGGGGCTTCTATGGGTCTAACCTAAGGCAGACAAGGGAATAGGAGAGCAGGGGCTTCTATGGGCCTAACCTAAGGCAGACAAGGGAATAGGAGAGCAGGGGCTTCTATGGGCCTAACCTAAGGCAGACAAGGGAATAGGAGAGCAGGGGCTTCTATGGGTCTAACCTAAGGCAGACAAGGGAATGGGAGAGCAGGGGCTTCTATGGGTCTAACCTGTGGCAGACAAGGGAATAGGAGAGCAGGGGCTTCTATGGGCCTAACCTAAGGCAGACAAGGGAATGGGAGAGCAGGGGCTTCTATGGGTCTAACCTGTGGCAGACAAGGGAATAGGAGAGCCGAGGCTTCTGTAGGCCACACCTGAGGGAGACAAGGGAATAGGAGAGCAGGGGCTTCTATGGGCCTAACCTGAGGCAGACAAGGGAATAGGAGAGCCGAGGTTTCTGTGGGCCAAACCTGAGGGAGACAAGGGAATAGGAGAGCCGAGGCTTCTGTAGGCCACACCTGAGGGAGACAAGGGAATAGGAGAGCAGGGGCTTCTATGGGCCTAACCTGAGGGAGACAAGGGAATAGGAGAGCAGAGGCTTCTGTGGGCCAAACCTGAGGGAGACAAGGGAATAGGAGAGCCGAGGCTTCTGTGGGCCAAACCTGAGGCAGACAAGGGAATAGGAGAGCAGAGGCTTCTGTGGGTCAAACCTGAGGGAGACAAGGGAATAGGAGAGCCGAGGCTTCTGTGGGCCAAACCTGTGGCAGACAAGGGAATAGGAGAGCAGAGGCTTCTATGGGCCAAACCTGAGGCAGACAAGGGAATAGGAGAGCAGAGGCTTCTGTGGGTCAAACCTGAGGCACACAAGGGAATAGGAGAGCAGAGGCTTCTGTGGGCCAAACCTGAGGGAGACAAGGGAATAGGAGAGCAGAGGCTTCTGTGGGTCAAACCTGAGGGAGACAAGGGAATAGGAGAGCCGAGGCTTCTGTGGGCCAAACCTGTGGCAGACAAGGGAATAGGAGAGCAGAGGCTTCTATGGGCCAAACCTGAGGCAGACAAGGGAATAGGAGAGCAGAGGCTTCTGTGGGCCAAACCTGAGGGAGACAAGGGAATCGGAGAGCAGAGGCTTCTATGGGTCAAACCTGAGGGAGACAAGGGAATAGGAGAGCAGAGGCTTCTGTGGGTCAAACCTGAGGGAGACAAGGGAATAGGAGAGCAGAGGCTTCTGTGGGTCAAACCTGAGGGAGACAAGGGAATAGGAGAGCAGAGGCTTCTGTGGGTCAAACCTGAGGGAGACAAGGGAATAGGAGAGCAGAGGCTTCTGTGGGCCAAACCTGAGGCAGACAAGGGAATAGGAGAGCAGAGGCTTCTGTGGGCCAAACCTGAGGGAGACAAGGGAATAGGAGAGCAGAGGCTTCTGTGGGTCAAACCTGAGGGAGACAAGGGAATAGGAGAGCAGAGGCTTCTGTGGGCCAAACCTGAGGCAGACAAGGGAATAGGAGAGCAGAGGCTTCTGTGGGCCAAACCTGAGGCACACAAGGGAATCGGAGAGCAGAGGCTTCTATGGGTCAAACCTGAGGGAGACAAGGGAATAGGAGAGCAGAGGCTTCTGTGGGTCAAACCTGAGGGAGACAAGGGAATAGGAGAGCAGAGGCTTCTATGGGCCAAACCTGAGGCAGACAAGGGAATAGGAGAGCAGAGGCTTCTGTGGGCCAAACCTGAGGCACACAAGGGAATCGGAGAGCAGCGGCTTCTATGGGTCAAACCTGAGGGAGACAAGGGAATAGGAGAGCAGAGGCTTCTATGGGTCAAACCTGAGGGAGACAAGGGAATAGGAGAGCAGAGGCTTCTATGGGCCAAACCTGAGGCAGACAAGGGAATAGGAGAGCAGAGGCTTCTATGGGCCAAACCTGAGGCAGACAAGGGAATAGGAGAGCAGAGGCTTCTGTGGGCCAAACCTGAGGCACACAAGGGAATCGGAGAGCAGAGGCTTCTATGGGTCAAACCTGCGGGAGACAAGGGAATAGGAGAGCAGAGGCTTCTGTGGGTCAAACCTGAGGGAGACAAGGGAATAGGAGAGCAGAGGCTTCTGTGGGCCAAACCTGAGGCAGACAAGGGAATAGGAGAGCAGAGGCTTCTGTGGGCCAAACCTGAGGCACACAAGGGAATCGGAGAGCAGAGGCTTCTATGGGTCAAACCTGAGGGAGACAAGGGAATAGGAGAGCAGAGGCTTCTGTGGGTCAAACCTGAGGGAGACAAGGGAATAGGAGAGCAGAGGCTTCTATGGGCCAAACCTGAGGCAGACAAGGGAATAGGAGAGCAGAGGCTTCTGTGGGCCAAACCTGAGGCACACAAGGGAATCGGAGAGCAGAGGCTTCTATGGGTCAAACCTGAGGGAGACAAGGGAATAGGAGAGCAGAGGCTTCTATGGGTCAAACCTGAGGGAGACAAGGGAATAGGAGAGCAGAGGCTTCTATGGGCCAAACCTGAGGCAGACAAGGGAATAGGAGAGCAGAGGCTTCTATGGGCCAAACCTGAGGCAGACAAGGGAATAGGAGAGCAGAGGCTTCTGTGGGCCAAACCTGAGGGAGACAAGGGAATAGGAGAGCAGAGGCTTCTATGGGTCAAACCTGAGGGAGACAAGGGAATAGGAGAGCAGAGGCTTCTATGGGCCAAACCTGAGGGAGACAAGGGAATAGGAGAGCAGAGGCTTCTATGGGCCAAACCTGAGGGAGACAAGGGAATAGGAGAGCCGAGGCTTCTGTGGGCCAAACCTGTGGCAGACAAGGGAATAGGAGAGCAGAGGCTTCTATGGGCCAAACCTGAGGCAGACAAGGGAATAGGAGAGCAGAGGCTTCTGTGGGCCAAACCTGAGGGAGACAAGGGAATCGGAGAGCAGAGGCTTCTATGGGTCAAACCTGAGGGAGACAAGGGAATAGGAGAGCAGAGGCTTCTGTGGGTCAAACCTGAGGGAGACAAGGGAATAGGAGAGCAGAGGCTTCTGTGGGTCAAACCTGAGGGAGACAAGGGAATAGGAGAGCAGAGGCTTCTGTGGGCCAAACCTGAGGCAGACAAGGGAATAGGAGAGCAGAGGCTTCTGTGGGCCAAACCTGAGGGAGACAAGGGAATAGGAGAGCAGAGGCTTCTGTGGGTCAAACCTGAGGCAGACAAGGGAATAGGAGAGCAGAGGCTTCTGTGGGCCAAACCTGAGGGAGACAAGGGAATAGGAGAGCAGAGGCTTCTATGGGTCAAACCTGAGGCAGACAAGGGAATAGGAGAGCAGAGGCTTCTGTGGGCCAAACCTGAGGCACACAAGGGAATCGGAGAGCAGAGGCTTCTATGGGCCAAACCTGAGGGAGACAAGGGAATAGGAGAGCAGAGGCTTCTATGGGTCAAACCTGAGGGAGACAAGGGAATAGGAGAGCAGAGGCTTCTATGGGCCAAACCTGAGGGAGACAAGGGAATAGGAGAGCAGAGGCTTCTATGGGCCAAACCTGAGGGAGACAAGGGAATAGGAGAGCCGAGGCTTCTGTGGGCCAAACCTGTGGCAGACAAGGGAATAGGAGAGCAGAGGCTTCTGTGGGTCAAACCTGAGGCCCACAGTGGTTTCCTGTGAAATTTTTCATGACCTCAGAAGCCTCTTGAAGCCTTAAATTCAACCTTGTCATCTCAACATATGAGCAGTAATCAAATCCATCAGATTCCTGATTAATATTAACATAGAAGGTTTGAATTCTATGAGATATTTTTCAGCCTTGAAAGACATGGATTACCTCCATATTGTAGGTATATGTTTTCTCTCTCTCTCTGAATGTACATATTTCCAAACGTATAATCTATCCCCCAGGACTTCCACACATACAGTAATGTGAAAAAGGAAGTATACTCTCTTTGACCTTTATGGTTTTACATATCAGGACATCGTAGAAATCATTTGGACTTAGAAGTTCTTAAAAGTAGGTAAATGCAACCACAGATGGACCACAACACATGACATATTACATCAGGTCATCATTTATTTTATAAAAAGAAAGCCAAAATGTAGAATTCATGTGTGAAAAATCTTTCATTCAATAATATGTAGAATCACCTTTAGCAGCAACAACTAGAAGTAATTCTTTTCTGTGTGACTTTATCAGTCCCTTGCAGCGATGTGCAGGAATATTGGCCCACTATTCTTTACAACATTGCTTCAATTCATTGAAGTATGTGTGTGGGTGGTGGTGGTGGTGTTATGCACAACTCTCTTGAGGTCCTGCCAATTGAGTTGAGGTCTGGAGTTTGACTGCCATTGCAACACCTTGATATTTTTCTTTTCCAGCCATTCTGTTGTAGATTTGCTGATCTGTTGTGCGACCATTGTCCTGTTCTATAATCCTATGTCAGCCAAGCTTTAGCTACAGATGGCCTCACTTTTGATTCTAGAATACTTTAGTATACAGAGGAATTCATGGTCGACTCAAAGAGTGCGAGATGTCTGGGTATTGTGGCTGGAAAACAAGCCCAAATCATAACCCCTCCATCACTCTGCTTGACAGTTTGTATGAGATGCTTGTGCTGATATGCTGTGTTAGGTTTTCATCAAACGTGTCACTTTGCATTATGTTCAAACATCTCCGCTTTGGTCTGGTCTGTGCAAAGGATAGTATTGCAGAAGTCCTCTGGTTTGTTCAGATGTAACTTTGCAAACTTTGCAAACTTTGCAAACCTCAGCTGTGCTGCTATGACCTTTTCAGAGAGAAGAAGCTTCCTTTCTCCTGGCAGCTCTTCAAAAGAAACCATACTTGTTCAGTCTTTTTCTAATTGCACTGCATGAATCTTAACATTTAACATGCTATCTGAAGCCTGTAGAGTCTGAGATATAACTCTTTTTTTTAAAATTTCTCTGGCCATTGCATCATCTGGCCTAGGGGTGAATTTTCTTGAATGTCCACTTCTGGGAATATTGGTAATTGTCTGGAATGTTTCCCACTTGTGAATAATCTTCCTCAATGTAGAATATGGATTTTAAATTGTTTGGAAATGGCCTTTTAAACCTTCCCAATGGGCAGCAACAATTTCTTCTATTAAGATCATTAAGCTGAGGTCTTTACTCTTTGGCATTGTGATAACACACATCCTCAATGCCGGAGACCAGGAAACTCCTACAATTTCAGCTGTTATAGATTTAGTTATACTTGCTGATGATCAATTGATCAAGGACACTTTATTAGCAGTACTTGGCTGCTACTTTGCCTCTTTATACTATGGAAGCAGTGAGAAATTTCATAATGGTGAGAACAAGTAACCAGCAGAAGGGCTTGTGGTCAGAAGTTGTGCTGCTATATCACTGGAGTCTTTTCAGAAGAGACGAGACAGCCTCTTATCTGAAATAGTTTAAGGCTGGGGTTCTGCAACCTTAAATACTCAAAGAACCACAAAAGTCCTAACTGAAAGCCCTCTGTGGAATTCTGGAGCCGACCGGAAGTCCAGTTTCCCCACCATAGAGTTTCCTCCTAGCACAGCGTCCTTTTTTCTCTACCCTGTTTCCCTGAAAATAAGCCGCTTATTTCAGCGGTCAAAAGTAAATAAGACCCTGTCTTATTTTCAGAGAAACACGCTACCTGTCCTAACTGAAAGTCCTATCAATTGTGGAGCTGACTGGAAAACCCACCTCTTGCAATAGTCTCCTCCTGGCACAGCCTGTTCCCCCCCCTCCAAACCTGAAGCTCCTCTCAAAATTGTGGTGCAATTTTGGCACCACAATTTCTGGCAACAGGGAGCTACAGCAGAGAGATGAAAGAGCCACATGCGACTCCCAGGCGTTTGCTGACCCCTTGTTTAGGATCTCCTGATTGAACAGAGGCTGGATTAGAAGATTTTTAAGATCCTTTCAAATTCTATTATTATTTTCAGTTGCAATGATGTTTTTATGTCCTGATAAGTAAAACCAAAGATATCAAAGAGGGTGTACTTTCTTTTTCATTTGACTGTATTTGAAAACATCCCTTTGCTCGGCTAGGAATTTGTGATTGACCCAGTCAACAAGTGAATTTTATGATTGAGTGGATATTCAAACTTGGATCTGGGTAGTCTTCCATGTTTCATCAATGAATCATGATTAATGTAAAAGCTTATTGAAGCATTGTGGCATGTTTGCTTTTTCATTGTAATGTAAATGTTTTCCCCTCATCTTTTGCAACCATTTTATGCACAATTAAAGATACCCTTTTATCTGAATCTTATAGACAAAGAAGAAAGAAATACGAGCACTCTGGACAACTGAGAATAACAAGCAACATTGAATATCAAACCAAGTCAGTCCAGAAATCAAAATATTTTTCATTTCCTTCAGAGAGCCACACAGAGACTCACACAGGAGAGAAGCCCTACAAGTGCTCCCAATGCAGTATTTGTTTTAATGAGCATGGCAATGTGGACTGAAACCAAGGGAAAACTGTTTGAATGTCCTGATTCTGAGAAATGTTTCTGTGATAATTCCAGCCTCTTGAGACACCAGAGAACTCATACAGGAGAGAAACCCTTTGAATGTCCTGTTTGTGGGAAAAGTTTCAGTCACAATTCTAGTCTGGTGATACACCAGAGGACTCACACAGGAGAGAAACCGGTTGAATGTCCTGATTGTGGGAAAAGTTTCAGTCATCATTCCAATCTCATTGCACACCAGAGGACTCACACAGGAGAGAAACCCTTTGAATGTCCTGATTGTGAGAAAAGGTTCACTGCTAGGTCTATCCTGGTGTTACACCAGAGAACTCACACAGGAGAGAAACCGTTTGAATGTCCTGTTTGTGGAAAAAGTTTTAGTCAGAATTCCACCCTGGTGATACATCAAAGAACTCACACAGGAGAGAAACCCTTTGGATGTCCTGATTGTGGAAAAGGTTTTAGTGACAATTCCAGCCTGGTGAAACACCAAAGAACTCACACAGGAGAGAAACCCCTTGGATGTCCTGATTGTGGGAAAAGTTTCAGTCAGCATTCCAGCCTGGTGATACACCAAAGAACTCACAGAGGAGAGAAACCCTTTGGATGTCCTGTTTGTGGGAAAAGTTTCAGTCACAATTCTAGTCTGGTGATACACCAGAGGACTCACACAGGAGAGAAACCGTTTGAATGTCCTGATTGAGGGAAAAGTTTCAGCAAGACCTACAACCTGGTTCAACACCAGAGGACTCACACAGGAGAGAAACCCTTCAAATGCCCTGATTGTGAGAAAAGTTTCATTACCAATTCCAAACTGGTGAAACACCAGAGGACTCACACAGGAGAAAAACCGTTTGAATGTCCTGATTGTGGGAAAAGTTTCAGTCAGCATTCCAATCTCATGGCTCACCAGAGGACTCACACAGGAGAGAAAGCTTTTAAATGTCCTGATTGTGGTAAAAGTTTCAGCAAGACCTACAACCTGGTTCAACACCAGAGGACTCACACAGGAGAGAAACCCTTCAAATGCCCTGATTGTGAGAAAAGTTTCATTACCAATTCCAAACTGGTGAAACACCGGAGGACTCACACAGGAGAAAAACCGTTTGAATGTCCTGATTGTGGGAAAAGTTTCAGTCAGCATTCCAATCTCATTGTTCACCAAAGAACTCACACAGGAGAGAAACCCTTTGGATGTCCTGATTGTGGAAAAGGTTTTAGTGACAATTCCGGGTTGGTGAAACACCACAGGACTCACACAGGAGAAAAACCCTTTGAATGTCCTGTTTGTGGGAAAGGTTTTAGTGAAAATTCCAGCTTGGTGATACACCAAAGAACTCACACAGGAGAAAAACCCTTTGGATGTCCTGATTGTGGAAAAAGTTTTAGTCAGAATTCCAACCTGGTGAAACACCAAAGATCTCACACAGGAGAGAAACCCTTTGGATGTCCTGATTGTGGAAAAAGTTTTAGTCGGAATTCCAGCCTGGTGATACACCAAAGAACTCACACAGGAGAAAAACCCTTTGAATGTCCTGTTTGTGGAAAAAGTTTTAGTCAGAATTTCAGCCTGGTGATACACCAAAGAACTCACACAGGAGAGAAACCCTTTGGATGTCCTGATTGTGGAAAAGGTTTTAGTAACAATTCGTGCCTGGTGAAACACCAGAGGACTCACACAGGAGAAAAACCCTTCAAATGCCCTGATTGTGGGAAAAGTTTCATTACCAATTCCAAACTGGTGAAACACCAGAGGACTCACACAGGAGAAAAACCCTTTGAATGTCCTGTTTGTGGGAAAGGTTTTAGTGAGAATTCCAGCCTGGTGATACACCAAAAAACTCACACAGGAGAAAAACCTTTTGAATGTCCTCTTTGTGGGAAAGGTTTCAGTCACAATTCTAGTCTGGTGATACACCAGAGGACTCACACAGGAGAAAAACCCTTCAAATGCCCTGATTGTGGGAAAAGTTTCATTACCAATTCCAAACTGGTTCAACACCAGAGGACTCACACAGGAGAAAAACCCTTTGAATGTCCTGTTTGTGGGAAAGGTTTTAGTGAGAATTCCAGCCTGGTGATACACCAAAGAACTCACACAGGAGAAAAACCGTTTGAATGTCCTGATTGTGGAAAAAGTTTTAGTCGGAATTCCAGCCTAGTGATACACCAGAGAACTCACACAGGGGAGAAACCGTTTGAATGTCCTGTTTGTGGAAAAAGTTTTAGTCAGAATTCCAGCCTGGTGATACACCAGAGGACTCACACAGGAGAGAAACCGTTTGAATGTCCTGATTGTGGGAAAAGTTTCAGGCAGCATTCCAATCTCATGGCTCACCAGAGGACTCACACAGGAGAGAAAGCTTTTAAATGTCCTGATTGTGGTAAAAGTTTCAGCAAGACCTTCAACCTGGTTCAACACCAGAGGACTCACACAGGAGAGAAACCCTTCAAATGCCCTGATTGTGAGAAAAGTTTCAGTACCAATTGCAACCTGGTGATACACCAGACGACTCACACAGGAGAGAAACCGTTTGAATGTCCTGTTTGTGGGAAAAATTTCAGTCAGCATTCCAATCTCATTGCTCACCAGAGAACTCACACAGGAGAGTAACCCTTTGAATGTTGTGATTGTGAGAAAAGGTTCACTGCTAGGTCTATCCTGGTGATGCACCAGAGAACTCACACAGGAGAGAAACCATTTGAATGTCCTGTTTGTGGGAAATATTTCAGTAAGAATTCCAACTTGGTGACATACTAGAGGACTCACACAGGAGAGAAACCGTACGAGTGTCCAGACTGTGGGAAAGATTTCAGCACTAGATGTAACCTTATAAATCATATGCTTATACACACAGGGGAGAAACCATTTAAGTGCCTCGAGTGTGGGCGGTGGTTCAGGCAACGTTCCAGCCTTATCGCACACAAGAAAATCCATCAGAGGCCCAAAGGGATGAGCGGAGAGAAAGCTTAAATTTCATTTTTAATGTCCCATTGTAAGTCCAGCTGAGAAACTGACTATTTAATTTGACTACGAAGAATTTGCCTGATTTTTTGTAGGCAAATACGTAATGATACTAGATGAGGAGGAGAAAAGAAGAAATTGGAACGTTATTAGTTTGATCATGGGGATTACCTGTATTTATTTTTGCAGAAATTGTGCAATTATGTGATTTGATTTGATTTGATTTGATTTAATAAATTTATAGGCTGCCCAATCCTGAAGGACTCCGGGCGGCTTACAGAAAATAAATTTTAAAAAAGTGAAGAGAAGTGTTAAAAAAACGGAGGAAACAGATTAAAAGAAAAACCACATCATGCACCCAGTCTAATCGGGACTGGACCTCAATCATGAGGTCAACAGCCCCAGGCCTGCCGGAATAGCCAGGTTTTGATAGCCTTTCGGAAGGCCATGAGAGTGGGTAGGGTCCGGATCTCTGGGGATAGTTCATTCCACAGGGTCGGAGCGGTTACAGAGAAGGCCCTCCCCCTACATTGTCTGGCTGACGGCACCTGGAGAAGGCCCACCCTGTGCGATCTTATCGGCCGTTGGGAGGTATGCGGCAGAAGACGGTCTCGCAGATATCAGGGTCCTAGGCCATGTAGGGCTTTAAAGGTAATGACCAGCACCTTGAATCGCGCTCGGAGACCGATAGGGGGCCAGTGCAGCTCGCGGAGGATAGGTGTAATGTGGGTGTATCTTGGTACATCCAGTAACGCTTGCACGGCTGCATTCTGGACTAGTTGTAGTCTCCGAACACTTTTCAGGGGCAGCCCCATGTAGAGCCCATTACAGTAGTCAAGTCTTGTGAAAACATTTTGGGAATGTTCTTTGCATTTTCATCATAGTAGATGATAGAAATGTTATGTACTGTGTCCTACCCTTTTTCCTCCTTTCCTGCCTCAAGATTTTCAGTCCCAGAATTCTCCATCCAGCATTTCTTGGCGATGGGAATACTCAGACTATAGTTACAGATTGTGGCTCCTCATATAAGGAGAAAATGAGAGAAGAGAAGTAGAAGGGGTTCAAAGTTTATCTTTTTAAAACAGCTCCAGGAATTCAGTGCAATCAAGTATGTCTCTTCTGATTGTGTCAAGAATGAGGCAAGCAATTAAAGATACCATATGAATAGCAAATATATTGGGAGAGTTAGGGGCAGCGACAAAACCAGTCTAAAATTTCGGGTATAAAGGCTTTTGTGCTTGCAAGTGACCTTCGTGGAGAAGATTTGAGGACAAAAGGGATTGTGGTATTGTGCACAGGACTTCCAGGTCTATTGGCCAACAACCTTACCGTGACAACTAAGAATGACAGGTGTGGCTAAGTGAAATACAAGGCAGAATCCAAGTGTGTGGGTGTTGATAAGCCGATGCATTTATTCATCTTCCTAAGAAGGAAGGAACCCTGAGCATAGTGCAACACAGATATTTATGCACTTTTTGCTTCTGCTTCCTTACATATGTAATAGGGGGGAGGGAATAAAAGCAGGGTTTGGGAGGAGATAGAGGGAGCGAAAGAGAAGACAGGAGGGGCTTGGCTGAGAAAAAATGGGACAGAAGCAAAAGAGCGGGAAGAAGGGACAGAGGAGGTGAGACCAAGGAAAAGGGAAACAAGGGAATAGGAGAGCAGAGGCTTCTGTGGGAGAAACCTGAGGCAGACAAGGGAATAGGAGAGCAGGGGCTTCTATGGGCCTAACCTGAGGCAGACAAGGGAATAGGAGAGCAGGGGCTTCTATGGGCCTAACCTGAGGCAGACAAGGGAATAGGAGAGCCGAGGTTTCTGTGGGCCACACCTGAGGGAGACAAGGGAATAGGAGAGCCGAGGCTTCTATGGGCCAAACCTGAGGGAGACACGGGAATAGGAGAGCAGAGGCTTCTGTGGGCCAAACCTGAGGGAGACAAGGGAATAAGAGAGCAGAGGTTTCTGTGGGCCAAACCTGAGGCAGACAAGGGAATAGGAGATCAGAGGCTTCTGTGGGACAAACCTTAGGGAGACAAGGGAATAGGAGAGCAGAGGCTTCTATGGGCCAAACCTGAGGGAGACAAGGGAATAGGAGAGCAGAGGCTTCTATGGGCCAAACCTGAGGGAGACAAGGGAATAGGAGAGCAGAGGCTTCTGTGGGACAAACCTTAGGGAGACAAAGGAATAGGAGAGCAGAGGCTTCTATGGGCCAAACCTGAGGGAGACAAGGGAATAGGAGATCAGAGGCTTCTGTGGGACAAACCTGAGGGAGACAAGGGAATAGGAGAGCAGAGGCTTCTATGGGCCAAACCTGAGGGAGACAAGGGAATAGGAGAGCAGAGGTTTCTATGGGCCAAACCTGAGGCAGACAAGGGAATAGGAGAGCAGAGGCTTCTATGGGCCAAACCTTAGGGAGACAAGGGAATAGGAGAGCAAAGGCTTCTATGGGCCAAACCTGAGGGAGACACGGGAATAGGAGGGCAGAGGCTTCTATGGGCCAAACCTGAGGGAGACAAGGGAATAGGAGAGCAGAGGCTTCTTTGGGCCAAACCTGAGGGAGACAAGGGAATAGGAGAGGAGAGGTTTCTGTGGGCCAAACCTGAGGCAGACAAGGGAATAGGAGATCAGAGGCTTCTGTGGGACAAACCTGAGGGAGACAAGGGAATAGGAGAGCAGAGGCTTCTATGGGCCAAACCTGAGGGAGACAAGGGAATAGGAGAGCAGAGGTTTCTGTGGGCCAAACCTGAGGCAGACAAGGGAATAGGAGATCAGAGGCTTCTGTGGGACAAACCTTAGGGAGACAAGGGAATAGGAGAGCAGAGGCTTCTATGGGCCAAACCTGAGGGAGACAATGGAATAGGAGAGCAGAGGCTTCTATGGGCCAAACCTGAGGGAGACAAGGGAATAGGAGAGCAGAGGCTTCTGTGGGTCAAAACTGAGGTAGACAAGGGAATAGGAGAGCAGAGGCTTCTGTGGGTCAAACCTGAGGGAGACAAGGGAATAGGAGAGCAGAGGCTTCTGTGGGCCAAACCTGAGGGAGACAAGGGTATAGGAGAGCAGGTGCTTCTGTGGGACAAACCTGAGGGAGACAAGGGAATAGGAGAGCAGGTGCTTCTGTGGGACAAACCTGAGGGAGACAAGGGAATAGGAGAGCAGAGGCTTCTGTGGGTCAAAACTGAGGTAGACAAGGGAATAGGAGAGCAGAGGCTTCTGTGGGTCAAACCTGAGGGAGACAAGGGAATAGGAGAGCAGAGGCTTCTGTGGGCCAAACCTGAGGGAGACAAGGGTATAGGAGAGCAGGTGCTTCTGTGGGACAAACCTGAGGGAGACAAGGGAATAGGAGAGCAGAGGCTTTTGTGGGTCAAACCTGAGGGAGACAAGGGAATAGGAGAGCCGAGGCTTCTGTGGGCCAAACCTGAGGCAGACAAGGGAATAGGAGAGCAGAGGCTTCTGTGGGTCAAACCTGAGGGAGACAAGGGAATAGGAGAGCAGAGGCTTCTGTGGGTCAAACCTGAGGGAGACAAGGGAATAGGAGAGCAGAGGCTTCTGTGGGACAAACCTGTAGCCCACAGTGGTTTCCTGTGAAATTTTTCATGGCCTCAGAAGCCTCTTGAAGCCTTAAATTCAACCTTGTCATCTCAACATATGAGCAATAATCAAATCCATCAGATTCCTGATTAATATTAACATAGAAGGTTTGAATTCTATGAGATATTTTTCAGCCTTGAAAGACATGGATTACCTCCATATTGTAGGTATATGTTTTCTCTCTCTCTCGGAATGTACATATTTCCAAACGTATAATCTATACCCCAGGACTTCCACACATACAGTAATGTGAAAAAGGAAGTATACTCTCTTTGACCTTTATGGTTTTACATATCAGGACATCGTAGAAATCATTTGGACTTAAAAGTTCTTAAAAGTAGGTAAATGCAACCACAGATGGACCACAACAGTAAAACCAAAGATATCAAAGAGGGTGTACTTTCTTTTTCATTTGACTGTATTTGAAAACATCTCTTTGCTCGCCTAGGAATTTGTGATTGACGCAGTCAACAAGTGAATTTTATCATTGAGTGGATATTCAAACTTGGATCTGGGTAGTCTTCCATGTTTCATCAATGAATCATGATTAATGTAAAAGCTTATTGAAGCATTGTGGCATGTTTGCTTTTTCATTGTAATGTAAATGTTTTCCCCTCATCTTCTGCAACCATTTTATGCACAATTAAAGATACCCTTTTATCTTAATCATATAGACAAAGAAGAAAGAAATACGAGCCCTCTGGACAACTGAGAATAACAAGCAACATTGAATATCAAACCAAGTCAGTTCAGAAATCAAAGACTCACACAGGAGAGAAGCCCTACAAGTGCTCCCAATGCGGTATTTGTTTTAACGAGCATGGCAATGTGGACTGAAACCAAGGGAAAACTATTTGAATGTCCTGATTGTGAGAAATGTTTCTGTGATAATTCCAGCCTCTTGAGACACCAGAGAACTCATACGGGAGAGAAACCCTTTGAATGTCCTGACCGTGGGAATAGTTTCAGTCGACATTCTCACCTCATTTCACACCAGAGGACTCACACAGGAGAAAAACCGTTTGAATGTCCTGTTTGTGGGAAAAGTTTCAGTCACAATTCTAGTCTGGTGATACACCAGAGGACTCACACAGGAGAGAAACCGTTTGAATGTCCTGATTGTGGGAAAAGTTTTAGTCGGAATTCCAGCCTGGTGATACACCAAAGAATTCACACAGGAGAAAAACCCTTTGGATGTCCTGATTGTGGAAAAAGTTTTAGTCAGAATTCCAGCCTGGTGTTACACCAAAGAACTCACACAGGAGAGAAACCCTTTGGATGTCCTGATTGTGAGAAAAGTTTCATTACCAATTCCAAACTGGTGAAACACCAGAGGACTCACACAGGAGAAAAACCGTTTGAATGTCCTGATTGTGGGAAAAGTTTCAGTCATCATTCCAATCTCATTGCTCACCAGAGGACTCACACAGGAGAGAACCCCTTTGAATGTCCTGATTGTGACAAAAGGTTCACTGCTAGGTCTATCCTGGTGTTACACCAGAGAACTCACACAGGAGAGAAACCGTTTGAATGTCCTGTTTGTGGAAAAAGTTTTAGTCGGAATTCCAGCCTGGTGATACATCAAAGAACTCACACAGGAGAGAAACCCTTTGGATGTCCTGATTGTGGAAAAAGTTTTAGTCAGAATTCCAGCCTGGTGTTACACCAAAGAACTCACACAGGAGAGAAACCCTTTGGATGTCCTGATTGTGGAAAAGGTTTTAGTGACAATTCCGGGTTGGTGAAACACCAGAGGACTCACACAGGAGAAAAACCCTTTGAATGTCCTGTTTGTGGGAGAGGTTTTAGTGACAACTCCAGCCTGGTGAAACACCAGAGGACTCACACAGGAGAGAAACCCTTTGGATGTCCTGATTGTGGAAAAAGTTTTAGTCGGAATTCCAGCCTGGTGATACACCAAAGAACTCACACAGGAGAGAAACCCTTTGGATGTCCTGATTGTGGAAAAGGTTTTAGTCAGAATTCCAGCCTGGTGATACACCAAAGAACTCACACAGGAGAGAAACCCTTTGGATGTCCTGATTGTGGAAAATGTTTTAGTGACAATTCCAGGCTGGTGAAACACCAAAGGACTCACACAGGAGAAAAACCCTTTGAATGTCCTGTTTGTGGGAAAGGTTTTAGTGAGAATTCCAGCCTGGTGGTACACCAAAGAACTCACACAGGGGAGAAACCGTTTGAATGTCCTGATTGTGAGAAAAGTTTCATTACCAATTCCAAACTTGTGAAACACCAGAGGACTCACACAGGAGAAAAACCATTTGAATGTCCTGATTGTGGGAAAAGTTTCAGTCATCATTCCAATCTCATTGTTCACCAGAGGACTCACACAGGAGAGAAACCCTTTGAATGTCCTGATTGTGACAAAAGGTTCACTGCTAGGTCTATCCTGGTGTTACATCAGAGAACTCACACAGGAGAAAAACCGTTTGAATGTCCTGTTTGTGGAAAAAGTTTTAGTCAGAATTCCAGCCTGGTGATACACCAAAGAACTCACACAGGAGAGAAACCCTTTGGATGTCCTGATTGTGGAAAAAGTTTTAGTGAGAATTCCAGCCTGGTGTTACACCAAAGAACTCACACAGGAGAGAAACCCTTTGGATGTCCTGATTGTGGAAAAAGTTTTAGTCGGAATTCCAGCCTTGTGATACACCAGAGAACGCACACAGGGGAGAAACCGTTTGAATGTCCTGTTTGTGGAAAAAGTTTTAGTCAGAATTCCAGCCTGGTGATACACCAGAGGACTCACACAGGAGAGAAACCGTTTGAATGTCCTGATTGTGGGAAAAGTTTCAGGCAGCATTCCAATCTCATGGCTCACCAGAGGACTCACGCAGGAGAGAAAGCTTTTAAATGTCCTGATTGTGGTAAAAGTTTCAGCAAGACCTCCAACCTGGTTCAACACCAGAGGACTCACACAGGAGAGAAACCCTTCAAATGCCCTGATTGTGAGAAAAGTTTCAGTACCAATTGCAACCTGGTGATACACCAGACGACTCACACAGGAGAGAAACCGTTTGAATGTCCTGTTTGTGGGAAAAATTTCAGTCAGCATTCCAATCTCATTGCTCACCAGAGAACTCACACAGGAGAGTAACCCTTTGAATGTTGTGATTGTGACAAAAGGTTCACTGCTAGGTCTATCCTGGTGATACACCAGAGAACTCACACAGGAGAGAAACCTGTGTGTTTGAATGTCCTGTTTGTGGGAAATAGCAATAGCAATAGCAATAGCAGTAGACTTATATACCGCTTCATAGGCCTTCCAGGCCTCTCTAAGCGGTTTACAGAGAGTCAGCATATTGCCCCCAACAATCTGGGTCCTCATTTTACCCACCTCGGAAGGATGGAAGGCTGAGTCAACCCTGAGCCGGTGAGATTTGAACCGCTGACCTGCTGATCTAGCAGTAGCCTGCAGTGCTGCATTTTAACCACTGCGCCACCTTGTTTCAGTAAGAATTCCAACTTGGTGACATACTAGAGGACTCACACAGCAGAGAAACCGTACGAATGTCCAGACTGTGGGAAAGATTTCAGCACTAGATGTAACCTTATAAATCATATGCTTATACACACAGGGGAGAAACCATTTAAGTGCCTCGAGTGTGGGTGGTGGTTCAGGCAACATTCCAGCCTTATCGCACACAAGAAAATCCATCTGAGGCCCAAAGTGATGAGCGGATAGAAAGCTTAAATTTCATTTTTAATGTTCCATTGTAAGTCCAGATGAGAAACTGACTATTTAATTTGACTACGAAGAATTTGACTGATTTTTTGTAGGCAAATACGTAATGATACTAGATGAGGAGGAGAAAAGAAGAAATTGGAACGTTATTAGTTTGATCATGGGGATTACCTGTATTTATTTTTGCAGAAATTGTGCAATTATGTGATTTGATTTGATTTGATTTAATAAATTTATAGGCTGCCCAATCCTGAAGGACTCCGGGCGGCTTACAGAAAATAATTTTTTAAAAAGTGAAGAGTTAAAAAAACGGAAGAAACAGATTAAAAGAAAAACCACATCATGCACCCAGTCTAATCGGGACTGGACCTTGGTCATGAGGTCAACAGCCCGAGGCCTGCCGGAATAGCCAGGTTTTGATAGCCTTTCAGAAGGCCATGAGAGTGGGTAGGGTCCGGATCTCTGGGGATAGTTCATTCCATAGGGTCGGAGTGGCTACAGAGAAGGCCCTCCCCCGGGGAGCCGGCAGCCGACATTGTCTGGCTGACGGCACCTGGAGAAGGCCCACCCTGTGCGATCTTATCGGCCGTTGGGAGGTATGCGGCAGAAGACGGTCTCGCAGATATCAGGGTCCTAGGCCATGTAGGGCTTTAAAGGTAATGACCAGCACCTTGAATCGCGCTCGGAGACCGATAGGGAGCCAGTGCAGCTCGCGGAGGATAGGTGTAATGTGGGTGTATCTTGGTACACCCAGTATCGCTCGCACGGCTGCATTCTGGACTAGTTGTAGTCTCCGAACACTTTTCAGGGGCAGCCCCATGTAGAGCCCATTACAGTAGTCAAGTCTTGTGAAAACATTTTGGGAGTGTTCTTTGCATTTTCATCATAGTAGATGATAGAAATGTTATGTACTGTGTCCTACCCTTTTTCCTCCTTTCCTGCCTCAAGATTTTCAGTCCCAGAATTCTCCATCCAGCATTTCTTGGCGATGGGAATACTCAGACTATAGTTACAGATTGTGGCTCCTCATATAAGGAGAAAATGAGAGAAGAGAAGTAGAAGGAGTTCAAAGTTTATCTTTTTAAAACAGCTCCAGGAATTCAGTGCAATCAAGTATGTCTGTTCTGATTGTGTCAAGAATGAGGCAAGCAATTAAAGATACCATATGAATAGCAAATATATTGGGAGAGTTAGGGGCAGCGACAAAACCAGTCTAAAATTTCGGGTGTAAAGGCTTTTGTGCTTGCAAGTGACCTTCGTGGAGAAGATTTGAGGACAAAAGGGATTGTGGTATTGTGCACAGGACTTCCAGGTTTATTCACAACTACTGCTTTGATCTCCTTTGTTTTAGGGGCCTCCTTGTTAGACTTTGACAGCTGCGGGTTGATTGCACCACTAAGGGACTGATACCTTTGTGACTCTCCCCTCTGGTGGGGAGATGTGGGCGGAAAATTGTATGGGACATAAATGTTTCATTTCTAAAACTGCATTGCATAAGAATCATGTACAGCTTTTGAGAAAGAAAAATAAAGTCTCAGCATTTCTGTAAACATTAAGAACAGGGTAATGCAATGCTCTCTTCCCAACACATGGGAGGCGTTTCCTGTTCTTTCACTTCTCTCCCAGGGCTCCTTAATTTTTTTCAAAACTGTATCCTTCAAATATGCAGATGGATTATCCTGATTTTGCTGGGCTTAGAAGACTCCAAAGAAATCCAAGATTCTTTATTTCACCAACGCCATTCAAAAAGACGGGTTACAATCTTTTTTAGTATGTCACAGACATGTGATACCTTTCAATGACATCCAGCAACCAGGACAAGGCCAGTTGTGTGGAGAAACCAAGAGTCTCTTGGCCATAGTCTTCATTCCAAGTGATTTAGAATTTAAAAATGTGCAAAATTTAAAATTGTGTGTATGTGTATGTATAACATCATTGCGGGTGTTGTTAGGGCAACTGAATGGAACGGAGTGTTTACTGGCCAGATGCTCTTCCTGTCGCCATTGTCGAGTTCATAGCAAATATATTCTCATTGTGCCCAGAGAGAGAGAAATATCTGCCTCTATCTAGGATCAAATTCACAGCCTCCTGATTGTGAAGCGAGAGCTCCACTTCTAATTCACCGTGTCAGTTTGTTGCAGAAATCAAATGCAGAAAGCACACACATGTAACTCATTCAGTAGGATTCATTAACTTTTCTTTATATTTAATATAACACATAAGTAATATATACAATACCAAGAGTGATTCTTCATTGTGGTAGAGAGGAGAGATTGTATTTCAGTTTTAATTCAGCAGTGCAGGCTGGTTTCATTTCTCAGCACAGACTTGCAGCTTTAGTACAGAACAGTTGGACTAAGCCATGCCCAGGCGCCTAGCTGTCGCCAGCAAATATTGTTTCAGTTTCTAAAAAGCCCTCATTGGCTGATTTAGTTGCTATGCCTATTCATTGGCTGACTTTTTTATTGTCAGGGTTCCAAGAAACACCCCCAATGAAAGAAAACTCCGAGGCTTGAGTTTCTTCAAAGTTTCATTTTACTAGAGATGGCACGTTGACATATCAGGGGAAAACCTGAATCTGAAAGCTTCCAGGTTTTCCCACCGAGTTGAAAGTTCTAGACCCTGCCCCACACCCACAAATCTATCACATGGCCCAATCCTTCATTGCCAAATCCATCCAGGTGCAGGGATAAAGCGACCTTGACTTTCTGAGAAAGAATGTTGTTATGGCTACACATCCCCCATACTCTGTACCATACCCCCTCCCATTTTCCCACAGTAGAACGTGTGGCAGACCTTAAATCCAAAAAGTAAAAGCTTCCAGGTCTGACAGGCAGCCTCTCTTCAGAAGACAAGTGTGTTCGGTAAAGCGAATAATGCAGGGGGGGTTACATTACATAACTAACACCTCTTCCTCCGCCCCAGAAGGACCCTTTGGTTTATCTGGAAATTTGTCATGGAATTGCTTAACTAATCTGTCCATTCTAACTCTTTACCCATGTAGCTTCCGACAAAGGGTACCCCTTCCAATGCATAATTGTAAACGACCTCTATATAATCTGTAATCTAGTATTTTTTTCTAGAGTCGTAGTATTTTTTTCCCCACTTCATAATGTGTCTCTCCTTGAACTACTGTAGGAGGAGAGCGTGGTTGGGTCTGAGGTCTCAAACTAGATCCAATCACAGGTTTCAGCAAGCTGCAATGGAAAACTGGGTGTATTTTGCCTAGAATTCAGGGAAGGGAGATCTGAGGTTCTGCTGGGTTAATTATTTTAACTATTGGGCATCCTCAATCGTATGTATTTGATCAATAGAAAAACTTTATCTCTCACACGGAAGGGGGTTGTAGCAAGCGGTGCATGTCTGCTTGTTTTTTTTATGTTTTTACTCTGCATCTACCAGGGCTTTTTTGGTATTCTACCACTCATTTTTGAGAGTGTCCATCTAGTCAGTCAAAGACATTGAGGAGGGGGGTTCTCTGGGCAGCTCAGGCATGGGGACAAATTCCATGTCACTGGTAATTTGGAAAGTAGTTAATCTAGTGCTGCAATGGACAGCATTGTTTGTTATACATCACTTGGCAAAGGTTAGCAGGTCTGATCAATTGTTCTGTTGGTAATCCACATAATGGATGTATTATTCGACCATTGCGTTTGAACCTTCTAAACTTCTTCCTAACTAGCTGACAAATGGTACTCAACATGTAGTCCTCGGTGGAACTACACTCACATGGGGGGAGGTAAGCAGTGTAAAATTTTACACTTAGACAAGAAAATCCATCTGACTCTGGAAAGTGTGCAGAGAAGAGCAAGAAAGATGATTAGGGAGCTGGAGTCTAAAACACCAGAAGAACGGTTACAGGAATTGGATATGCCTAGTCTAATGAAAAGAAGAACAAGGGGAGACATGATAGCAGTATTCAAATATTTGAGTGCCTGCCATAAAGAAGAGAGGGTCAACTTATTTTCCAAAGCACCAGGAGGCAAGATAAGGAACAATGTATGGAAACTAATGACAGAGAGAAGCAACATAGTGTATAAGTATAATCTTTATTGTCATTGTACCTTAATACAACGAAATTGGTTATAGATCTCAGAAATCCATCACAGCAGTGGTGTCTGTCTGCATTACGCAGAGTTTATTTGGCTTTTATACAGTTTTAACAAGCAAAGCAAAAGCATGGTAGCAACAGCACCTTATTGGTACATTCTCTCTTATTTCCCTTGTCAATCTCAAAGACCATCCCAGCCAAGGTAGAAGCTCCCCATATGCTGGTACTACCTGTCTCTCTCTCTCTCTCTCTCTCTCACACACACACACACACACACACACACACACCTGTGGACATTGCAAACATCACAGCGAGAACAACCTGCTTACTCTCTGGCAGTCAATTGGGGAGGAAGAGAGATAAAAGGAAGTAGCATAAAGGAAACATAGTGGCCCAAACTTGTCTCATCTAAAGCAACCAAATCAATTGCAAGATTCAATATATATTAAGTATTGAAACTATCACTGTGCACACTGGATCCCAGCCAAACCACTGGCAGCTTTCTGAGCAGCCCTGACCTAAAGCAGATCCGCAGCTTATATACCATTGGCCAACTACATTACGAAGATATAGAAACAGACAAGCACCCTATAGAATACAGCATGATGTGAGAATATTTTTGATAATTCCATTTGGGAGATGTCATTGTTTATCCCTGCCTAAAAGATCAGCAGGGCAACCATGCGCTTTGTGAGATATGGTCACGGAATGAATGTAAACACTTTGTAAACACTTTAACCCACTGGTCCAGAAATTCCTGTTTGATTCTTCCCCCTGTGCGCAGGCAGGCTCAATTCACCTTTGTGTCAATATTCTCTTACAACCAAATTTTAAGCAGTTCACAATCATTGGGGTGCAGGGGCATCTCAGAGGTTTGCTAATACATGTACCTCAGTGGTCTGACCATTATAGCAGCACCCCCCCCCCCGGTCATGTGATTTACGTTCAGATGTTTGGCACCTGGCTCATATTTATGACCGTTGTTCTGCCCTGAGGGTAGGTGATCCCCTTTTGTGACCTGGCAACAAGGAAACTCAATGGGGGAACCAGATTCGCTTAATGACAGTATTACAAATTTGACAACTGCAATGATTCATTAACAAATGTGGCAAAACAGTCATAAAATGGGGCATTTCTACTCTATTCTATTCCCTCCAAGGTCCCTTCCAGCTCTACCCTGATTGATTGATCTTGAAAGCTGCAGCCTTGAATTTGCTGTGGGAGCGTCAGGAACAGGTCAATGAGTAGATTTTGTGGTGAGGAAGAAGATCCAGTTTGGTGTAGTGGTTGAAATCACCAGTTTAGAGACAGAGAAACACTCAGTTCCAGTCCTATCTGAAGGGCAAAACCATCCATTCAATTTTGGCCAGTCCTCTCAAGCTTAGGGGGTAAATCAGTGCTGGGTTTCAAAAAAAATTAGGACCTCTTCTGTAGGTGTGGCCTGTTTTGTGAGAGTGGCTTGGTGGTCATATGACTGGGTGGGAGTGGCTTGGCAGTCATGTGACTGGGTGGACGAGGCCAACTTGCAAAATGTGAAACTCACTTAACAAAATGTTGGCTCAGAAACTCTGGCATTTGAAGCACGCAAGTCTTAAAGCTGTCAAGTTACAAGACCCTTGCACCCCTAACCCTTTAGAAAAAAACCCCAGGAGTGTGCAAACTTGACAGCTTTAAGACTTGTGGACTTCAACTTCCAGAATTCATTCATTCATATATACATACATACCAGGGGTGGGTTCCTGCCAGTTCTAACCTCTTCTATAGAAGAGCTTCCACAAATCTACAGTGCCGTTTAGAACCGGTTCCAGCTCCCTCCCCCTGCCCATCCACACATCATCAAGATGAAGAGCGAGAGGAGGAATTCTGGGAGTTGAAGTCCACAAGTCTTAAAGCTGACAAGTTTGAACATCCCTGTTTTTTTTTTCTAAAGGCTTAGGGGTGCAAGGGTCTTGTAACGACAGCTTTAAGACTTGCGTGCTTCAAATGCCAGAGTTTCTGAGCCAACATTTTGGTTGCTAAGCAAGAGCGTTGTTAAGTGAGTTTCGCCACATTTTACAAGTTGGCCACGCCCACCCAGTAACATGGCTGCCAAGCCACTCCCACCCGGTCACATGGCCGGCAAGCCACTCTCACAAAGCAGGCCACCCCTACAGAAGAGGTTCTAAAAAACTTTGAAATCCACCACGGGTACATACATACATACATACATACATACATACATACATACATACATACATACAATTTTATGACTCACCAGCACCTGCATCTATAAATAACAGTATGCCAATAAAATGTACATTCATTTCACTGTCTCCCATCTATGATCCAGCTAGAAGTATTCATCCATCTATGATTTTTTTTTTACATTTAAAATGACCTTCATCTTGACAATATTCATGTTACATTTAGCATAAAAGATAGGCAGTGGATATTGCATATCAAACATTTTGTATATCATCTTAAAACATGCTCACTAAATATTGGAATTCCATATGATACCAAACAGAAAATTCTTTTTCCTATAAAAAAATTGTATTGAGAAAATGGAATTAATTCATTGCATCATATTGTTCCTACCTTGATATGTACTTCAAAAAAAAAATAAGATGAATGATAATCTAACTAGTTTCCTCCTCTTGCTTTTTTAATGTTATCACATTTCAGAACCTAAAAAGCTTCTGGTATTTGATCGACCTCTTAAACAATTAACAATAGATGAAGGGAAGATCCTGCAACTTGCTTGCCATGTAGTTGGTTCACAGCACATTAAGATCCAGTGGCTCAAAGCTGGGAGAGAGCTTAGATCAGTGTTTCTCAACCTTGGCAACTTGAAGATGTCTGGACCTCAACTCCCAGAAACCCCATCTGGCTGGGAAATTCTTGGAGTTGAAGTCCGGACATCTTCAAGTTGCCAAGGTTGAGAAACACTGGTGTAGATCCTCTGATAAATGCAGCTTCAGGTTGGCTCTCTTAGAGATCCAAGCAGTTACTAAAACTGATTCTGCGGAATATATGTGCAAAACCTCAAACACAGCTGGAAGTGATTCTTCTAAGTCAAAAGTGGCAGTGAAAGATACAGTTAAATTGAATATTTAGAGAGAGAGAACAACAATTCAAAAGCTGCCTCCATCGCTCGCTCGCTGTTTCGCCCACCTGGATCGCCTCGGAGCCACTCTGGCTACCTACGTCCGTCCTTGCCCGGCAGCTGCGGCAACGTCAAGACGAAGCGGCTTGGAAGCGAAGGTGCCTCGGAGCCCTGCCTAAGCAGCGGCGGGGCCCTCTCCCGGCTCTTGCCTCTTGCTCTTCCTCTTGATGATGTCGCTGCAGCTACCGGACACAGATGGATTTAGGTAGCCAGAGCAGCGCCGAAGCGGTCCAGGTGGGCAAAAGAACAAGTGAGCGATGGAGGATCAGGCAGCCTGATCTTCGCTCGCTTGCCGGGAGGCGTGGAGAAGAGCGCAAAGTCCAGCGGAGGCAGGAAGGTTCTCGGGGCTCCAGGAAGCCACGAAAGCAACTGGGTAGCGCCGAGAACCCTCCTGTCTCCACTGGACTTTGCGCTCTTCTCCTCGCGCTCCTCGCGACAGCAAGAGATGTCCAGAAGCGTCTTTTGGGGCTAATGGGGGCCTGGGTTTCTAGCTCGAAAGCCCCCGCCACTTTTGGACATCTATTGCAGTCGCGAGGAGTGCGCGGAGAAGAGCATGAAGTCCAGCGGAGGCAGGAATGCAAAAACGACGCCTACTACTCCCTTGCAAGGGGAGCAAAGGAAACCGCCGGGGTCTCCACTCCCAGCCTCACCTGTCTGGAGCCGCCGAAAGCTTTGGACTCTGGCGGTGGTGCTGGTTTCCCACCATTTCGGCGTCCCTGAAAGGCGACTCCGCATTCTCTCTTTCCGTCGCCCCTCCTCCCTTCAAAAGCTACGAGGTGCTTTCTTACCGCCGGTTGCCCAGCTGGCACGGCCCTGCGCGCGCGCCTCCTCCTCCTCCTCCTCCTCCCCCTCCCTCCCCAAAGGTTCTTCTCCTTTTCGGAGCTCAGCGGAAGCTGGGCACAAGAGATGGGAGGCTGCGTTTGAATCCATGCCTTGGAAAACTTCGCCAGGAAGGGCGGTTGGGAACCAATGGGGAGGACGCCCTGGAACGCACCCGTGCTTTGCTGGCAGCCACGCCGCCTAGGCAAGTTCAGGGAGGTCCTAGGAGACCACCCACGAGTGGCGACGGAACGGGCGGGGGAAGCGAGCAAGGGGTGGGGGTGGGGCAGGCGCTCCGTGAGGAACCTTTTCTAACCAGTTTGGTAGATTTATGGAACCTCTTCTACTGAAGAGGTTAGAACCGGCAGAAACCCAGCCCTGGGGTAAAGCCCTTCCAAAAACCTTTGCCAAAGAAGCTGCAAGGCGAGGCATCAAGACTGACCCAAAGGCACCAAAAATGAAGCTAAGTAGCATCAAATTTCACATGGCTCAGTTGCAAAGGTCGGTTGCTAGGAGTGGAAAACGACCTGCTGTCATATAATCAGTGGAAACGTCTTCCAAATGTCTTGGTGGAGACTGGACAGGTGTGTTTTTCCACCTTCTGTCGCTAGATGGTGGTCAGGCAACATCTCTGCCTAGAAAGCCATCAATACAATAGTGCCATCTGTGCTTGCGCTTAAAAAGGGAGTTTTAAACCATTTAGTAATGCATTGCTAGAAAGGATGGAGGGGGGGAGGAGAAAAGTAAAGGAGCTTCCTATTTCAGATCACTCATAGGAAGAAGGTGATGTGCAGGGCGGCTTTTCTGTTCTTCCCTGGGTCGAAGCAGCAGCTGGAAGGTGAGTGGAGAGCAGGTGGGAGGAGAGTCTGCAGTCAGTAAGTGAGGACTACTTCAATTGGGATGTCACCAAAGGGCTTGTGGAAAGTATTTTCTGCCCTTACTTTGAGCTCATGGCTTCCTTGGGCATAACTGTTGCTTCAAATCTTGCAGAAGCTTTAGGCTTCATTTCATCCATTAGAGCCCCCACATCTGTAAAGTTAGTGTCATGTAGATTGATTGTTGTGGCTCAGTAAAAGAAAAGAGAGAGTCCAAGCTTGTGTGTTGAGAAGCCACTGCTTTTATTTGTCTGATGGGGAACCCAGAGCAGAGTGCAAGGCAGATATTTATACATTTCTTTGCTTTGGCTTCATTACATAAGAGCCAGCTGGCACACGACAGATAAGGTATAGAAATATAGAAATTATAAAAATTATAGAAATAGTCAAGCATGCCTTCTGTGGTTTTGGTCACATGCCTAACCCACAGGCTAGTGGTTTCCTGTGAACGTTTCCATGGCCCCAGAAGCCTGTTGAGGCCTGAATTTCAGCCTTGCCATCTCAAAACATGAGCAATCATCAAATTCATCAGGTTCCCGATTAACATTTGTGCAGAAGGTTTGACTGTAACAATTTTAATTATTTTTTCGGGCTTGAAAGACATGGATTATCTCTATATTGTAGATGTGTGTATTTGTATTTCTCTCTGAATGTACATATTTCCAAACGTATGATCTATCCCCAGGACTTCCTCATATACAGTAATGTGAAAAAGGAAGTACACTCTCCTTGATTTTTATGGTTTTACATATCAAGACATAGTAGAAATCATTTGGACTTTGAAGTTCTTAAAAGTAGGTAAATACAACCACAGATGGACAACAACACATGACATATTACATCAGGTTATCATTTATTTTATAAAAGGAAAGCCAAAATGGAGAATTCATGTGTGAAAAATCTTTGATTCAATAATATGTAGAATCACCTTTAGCAGCAACAACTAGAAGTAATTCTTTTCTGTGTGACTTTATCAGTCCCTTGCAGCGATGTGCAGGAATATTGGCCCACTATTCTTTACAGCATTGCTTCAGTTCATTGAGGTTTGTGTGTGTGTATGTGGGGAGGGGTTATGCACAACTCTCTTGAGGTCCTGCCAATTCAGTTGAGGTCTGGAGTTTGACTGCCATTGCAACACCTGGATTCTTTTCTTTTCCAGCCATTCTGTTATAGATTTGCTGATCTGTTGTGCGATCATTGTCCTGTTCCCATAATCCTATGTCAGCCAAGCTTTAGCTATTGGACAGATGGGCTCACTTTTGATTCTAAAATACTCCTGCCTCCTGCCGATTACCTCCCATAGACCGATTAGATCTCACAGGTTAGGTCTCCTCCGGATTCCATCTGCCAGCCAATGTCGGCTGGCGACTCCCCGGGGGAGAGCCTTCTCTGTTGCAGCTCCAGCCCTCTGGAATGATCTCCCCGTGGAGATCCGGACCCTTACTACCCTCCCAGCCTTCCGCAAAGCCACCAAGTCCTGGCTGCTTGTGAAATATCCAGCCCCACGGAAAATGTGAATGTTGCATATTTTTTTTAAGTGTTGTTTTGTCTATTTATCTCCCTCCCCTTGTTCATTGTGAGCCGCCCAGAGTCCTTCGGGAGTGGGCAGCATACAAGACAAATAAATAAATAAATAAATAAATAAATAAATTTATTTTAGTATACAGAGGAGTTCATGGTCGACTCAAAGAGTGCGAGATGTCTGGGTATTGTGGCTGCAAAACAAGCCCAAATCATAACCCCTCCATCACTCTGCTTGACAGTTTGTATGAGATGCTTGTGCTGATATGCTGTGTTAGGTTTTCGTCAAATGTGTCACTTTGCATTATTTTCGAACATCTCCGCTTTAGTCTGGTCTGTGCAAAGGACACTGTTGTAGAAGTCCTGTGGTTTGTTCAGATGCAACTTTCCAAACTTTGCAAATCTCAGCTGTGCTGCTATGACCTTTTCAGAGAGAAGAAGCTTTCTTTCTCCTGGCAGCTTTCCAAAGAAACCATACTTGTTCAGTCTTTTTCTAATTGTCATGAATCTTAACATTTAACATGCTAACTGAAGCATGCACAGTCTGAGATATAACTCTTTTTTTTTCAATTTCTCTGAGCATTGCATCATCTGGCCTTGTGGTGAATTTTCTTGGATGTCCACTCCTGGGAAGATTGATAACTGTCCGTAATGTTTCCCACTTGTGAATAATCTTCCTAATGTAGAATATGGATTTTAAATTGTTTGGAAATGGCCTTTTAAACCTGCCCAAGTTGATGGGCAGCAACAATTTTTTCTCTTAAGATCATTAAGCTCAAGTCTTTACTCTTTGGCATTGTGGTAACACACATCCTCAATGCCGGAGACCAGGAAACTCCTACAATTTCAGCTGTTATAGATTTAGTTATACTTGCTGATGATCAATTGATCAAGGACACTTTATTAGCAGTACTTGGACTTACTTGGACTTAATCTTCGTAAATGTCAACGTCCATAAGGCAGTGACCGTTGCATTGTGAAGGCCAGGGGCAGGACGTCACGGATTACAGCACGCCATTGATCCCGGTTTAGGGCGGCTTGTTAGGCATCGGTTATCGAAAAATGGAGTGGTTGAAGATCGTGTGCCACTTGGGATATCCACGTTTTCTTTGCGGCATTTCGTGCGATTTTCCATCCTTCCGGTCGCAGCGAGTTAATCGATCGGTAAGGTAATCGGCTATTGTCCATACGGCAAATGTGTCCAAACCACCTAAGTCGTTGTCTTCTTAGGTAAAGTTCGATTGTAGTTTGGTTTTTACACAGCTGCAATACCGTTTCGTTTTTCCACCGGTCCCGTAGAGTTATGTGCAGAATGTTGTGCAGGCATTTTAGCTGGAATCGCTCTAATAGGTTCCAGTCGCTTTTAAGTAAAGTCCACGATTCCGAGCCGTACAGTAAGATTGTGCGGATGGTACGCGCGTACTTGGCAGTACTTGGCTGCTACTTTGCCTGTTTATACTATGGAAGCAGAGTCTGAGATATAACTTTTTCCCCCCAATTTCTTTGGACATTGCATCGTCTGGCCTTGGGGTGAATTTTCTTGGATGTCCACTCTTGGGAAGATTGGTAATTGTCTGGAATGTTTCCCACTTGTGAATAATCTTCCTAATGTAGAATATGGATTTTAAATTGTTTGGAAATGGCCTTTTAAACCTTCCCAAGTTGATGGGCAGCAACAATTTCTTCTCTTAAGATCATTAAGCTGAGGTCTTTACTCTTTGGCATTGTGATAACACACATCCTCAATGCCGGAGACCAGGAAACTCCTACAATTTCAGCTGTTATAGATTTAGTTATACTTGCTGATGATCAATTGATCAAGGACACTTTATTAGCAGTACTTGGCTGCTACTTTGCCTCTTTATACTATGGAAGCAGTGAGAAATTTCATAATGGTGAGAACAAGTAACCAGCAGAAGGGCTTGTGGTCAGAAGTTGTGCTGCTATATCACTGGAGGCTTTTCAGAAGAGATGAGACAGCCTCTTATCTGAAATAGTTTAAGGCTGGGGTTCTGCAACCTTAAATACTCAAAGAACCACAAAAGTCCTAACTGGAAGCCCTCTGTGGAATTCTGGAGCCGACCGGAAGTCCAGTTTCCCCACCATAGAGTTTCCTCCTAGCACGTCCTTTTTTCTCTACCCTGTTTCCCTAAAAATAAGCCGCTTATTTCAGCGGTCAAAAGTAAATAAGACCCTGTATTATTTTCAGAGAAACACGGTACCTGTCCTAACTGAAAGTACTATCAATTGTGAAGATGACCGGAAAACCCACCTCTTGCCATAGTCTCCTCCTGGTGCAGCCTGCTCCCCCCCCTTCCAAACCTGAAGCTCCTCTCAAAATTGTGGTGCCGACTAGCAACAGGGAACTGCAGCAGAGAGATGAAAGAGCCACGTGTGACTCCCAGGCGTTTGCTGACCCCTTGTTTAGGGTCTCCTGATTGAGCAGGGGCTGGATTAGACGATTTTTAAGACTCTTTCAAATTCTAATATTCTTTTCAGTTGCAATGATATTTTTATGTCCTGATAAGTAAAACCAAAGATATCAAAGAGGGTGTACTTTCTTTTTCATTTGACTGTATTTGAAAACATCCCTTTGCTCAGCTAGGAATTTGTGATTGACCCAGTCAACAAGTGAATTTTATCATTGAGTGGATATTCAACCTTGGATCTGGGTAGTCTTCCATGTCTCATCAATGAATCATGATTAATGTAAAAGCTTATTGAAGCATTGTGGCATGTTTGCTTTTTCATTGTAATGTAAATGTTTTCCCCTCATCTTCTGCAACCATTTTATGCATAATTAAAGATACCCTTTTATCTGAATCTTATAGACAAAGAAGAGGGAAATACGAGCACTCTGGACAACTGAGAATAACAAGCAACATTGAATATCAAACCAAGTCAGTCCAGAAATCCAAATATTTTTCATTTGCTTCAGAGAGCCACACTTTTCTTCACCTTCCTCAGCAGGTGAAAGAGAAACAAGAGAAAATCAAGAAGAGATTTCTAACTGGGAAAAGTAGTGTGTGAAATTCAAGCGTACATTACATGAAAAGTCAAGGGAGATTATTTTTCCATCCAGCAAAAGAGGGAAATATCTGGAAGTTACTGGGGAGGAAAAGGACAATTGGAAAACCATGTAGAGCAGACAGTGTGTCAGTCCTTGCTCTGGGAGGAGGAAAAAGGCTTGAAACAAAATACCACCAAATAAGGGACCATCTATATTTTTGACCTCCTAAGAATATTAGTTGTGGAAAAGCTCCATAGATGTGCCTGTTGTGGAAAAGATACAACTGAAATCACAGCAGATTATGCATGAGAGGATTCAGCCTTAAGAGAAATCATACAAATACTCTGAAAGTGGCCAAACATTGGTCAGAACAACTCCATTGTGCATCATGGAAGGACTCACACAGGAGAGAAGCCCTACAGGTGCTGCCAATGCGGTATTTGTTTTTACAAACATGGCAATGTGGACTCACACCAAGGAGGAACCGTTTGAATGTCCTGATTGTGGGAAAAGCTTCCATAACAATTCCACCCTTGTGACATACCAGAGCATTCCCTCTGGCGAGAAACTCTCTAAATGTCTTGAGTGTGGGAATAGTTTCAGTCTGAATTCTCCCCTTGTTGCACACCAAGGAACTCACACAGGAGAGAAACAATTTGAATGTCCTGATTGTGGAAAAAGTTTCAATCAGCATTCCACTCTGGTTCAACACCAGAGGATTCACACAGGCGAGAAACCCTTTGAGTGTCCTGATTATGGTAAAAGTTTTAGTCACAATTCCAGCCTTATCGGCCACCAGACGATTCACACAGGAGAGAAAGTTTTTAAATGTCCTGATTGTGGTAAATGTTTCAGCAAGAACTCCAACCTGGTTCAACACCAAAGGACTCACACAGGAGAGAAACCCTTTAAATGCCCTGATTGTGGTAAAGGTTTCAGTCAGAATGGCAACCTCATTCAACACCAGAGGACTCACACAGGAGAGAAACCCTTTCAGTGTCCTGATTGTGGGAAAAATTTCTGTAACCGCTCCCACCTCATTAGCCACCAGAGGACTCACACAGGAGAAAAACCCTTTGAATGTCCTGTTTGTGGGAAAAGTTTCAATCGGCATTATACTCTGGTTCAACACCAGAGAATTCACACAGGAGAGAAACCCTTTGAGTGTCCTGATTATGGTAAAAGTTTTAGTCACAATTCCAGCCTTATCGGCCACCAGAGGACTCACACAGGAGAGAAAACCTTTGAATGCCCTATCTGTGGGAAAAGCTTTAGTAATAATTCCAACCTGGTTCAACACCAAAGGACTCACACAGGAGAGAAACCCTTTAAATGCCCTGATTGTGGTAAAGGTTTCAGTCAGAATGGCAACCTCATTCAACACCAGAGGACTCACACAGGAGAGAAACCCTTTCAGTGTCCTGATTGTGGGAAAAATTTCTGTAACCGTTCCCACCTCATTAGCCACCAGAGGACTCACACAGGAGAGAAACCCTTTGAATGCTGTTATTGTGGGAAAAGTTTCTCTCAGAGTTCCTACCTTAACTGCCACAAGAGGATTCATACAGGAGAGAAACCCTTTAAATGCCCAGATTGTGAGAAAAGTTTCAATACCAATTCCAGCCTGGTGAAACACCAGAGGACTCACACAAGAGAAAAACCCTTTGAATGTCCTGTTTGTGGGAAAAGTGTCAATCACCATTCCACTCTGGTTGAACACCAGAGAATTCACATAGGAGAGAAACCCTTTAAATGCCCTGATTGTGAGAAAAGTTTCAGTACCAATTCCAGCCTGGTTAGACACCAGAGGATTCACACAGGTGAGAAACCTTTTGAATGTCCTGATTGTGAAAAAAGTTTCTGTAAGAGTTCCTACCTTATCAGCCACAAGAGGATTCATACAGGAGAGAAACCCTTTCATTGCCCTGATTGTGGGAAAAGTTTCAGTATGAATTCCTACCTTATCAACCACAAGAGGATTCATAGAGAGAAACCCTTTCAGTGTCCTGACTGTGGGAAAAGTTTCAGTCACAATTCCAGCCTTATTGGCCACCAGAAAATTCACACAGGAGAGAAAGCTTTTAAATGTCCTGATTGTGGTAAAAGTTTCAGCAAGAACTCCAACCTGATTCAACACCAAAGGACTCACACAGGAGAGAAACCCTTTAAATGCCCTGATTGTGGTAAAGGTTTCAGTCAGAATTACATCCTGATTCAACACCAGAGGACTCACACAGGAGAGAAGCCCTTTCAGTGTCCTGACTGTGTGAAAAGTTTCATTCACAATTCCAGCTTGGTGACACACCAGAGGACTCACCATGGACAGAAACTTTTTGAATGCCCCTATTGTCATAAAAAATTCATTCACCATTCTATCCTGATGATACACCAGAGGACTCACACAGGAGAGAAACCATTTGAATGTCCTGTTTGTGATAAACGTTTCAGTACCAATTCCAGCCTGGTGATACACCAGAGGACTCACATAGGAGAGAAACCCTTTGAATGTCCTGATTGTGGTAAAAGTTTCAGTATCAATTCCAGCCTAGTTAGACACCAGAGGACTCACACAGGAGAGAAACCCTTTGAATGTCCTGATTGTGGTAAAAGTTTCAGTACCAATTCCAGCCTGGTGACACACCAGAGGACTCACACAGGAGAGAAACCATATGAGTGTCCAGACTGTGGGAAAGATTTCAGCACTAGAAATAGCCTTCTAAATCATATGCTTATACACACAGGGGAGAAACCATTTAAGTGCCCCGAGTGTGGACGGTGCTTCAGGCAACATTTCAGTCTTACGAAACACAAGAAAATCCACCTGAGGCCCAAAGTGATAGCGGAGAACGCTTAAATTTCTTTTTTTTTTATTGAAATTTTTTTTAAAAAGCTTTTAGAAATATTTACCTCCCCTCCCCCACCCAAACCCAACCCCTCCAGCTCCCTCCCCCACTTCCCAGAACAAATACAGGGTATAAATCTTTAACAAAGATGTTCTAAAATAAGCTTAAAGAAAGTTAGTATCATCTTTCATTTGAGTTTTAACTCCTCTTTTGTTAGGCTAACTCTAAACAGATTATATCGTTCCTCGCTTAAACTATCTGGAAGCTCTTAGTCCCATATTTATTTTGAATATAATCAATCCATCTTGTCCACTCCAGTTTATATTTCTCATTTGAGTGGTCCTTAAGATATGCTGATATTTTAGCCGTCTCTGCTAAGTTTGTTATTTTTAATGTCCATTCTTGAATAGTAGGCAAATCTTCCTTCTTCCAGTATTGTGCACCAAGAGTCTTGCCATTACTAAGTACAAAATCAAGTTAGTTTCTACAACAGTACAATCCATAGTTATACCTAACAGGAATAACTGAGGGTTAAACTTTATCCTCTTTTTAAGAACATTTTGCATAATCCACCATATTTGTATCCAAAATGCTTTAACCTTTTTACAAGTCCACCATATATGGTGATATGTACCATCAACACAATCACATCTCCAGCATTTAGGTTGTAAATTCGGATACATGCAGACCAGTTTTTTAGGATCTACATGCCATCTATAAAACATCTTATAAAAGTTCTCTCTCAGATTTTGGACTTGTGTGAACTTTACATTTCTTACCCATATCTTTTCCCATGTGTCCAACATTATTGGTTCTTCAAAATTTTGTGCCCACTTTATCATACAATCTTTGACTAGTTCTGTTTCTGAATCCATTTCTATTAATACATTATATAACCTTTTTATATGCATTTGACTTTGATCCCAAATTTGTTTTAGTAAATTATCCTCATTTTGCTAAAACTGATTTTTTGATCTTTTTTCCATCTGGCCTGTAACTGTCCATACTGAAACCATGTTTGAATTACCTTTTCCTCTTTTAGTACATTCAAGTAATACACCTCTTTCTATAGTGAGAAGCTGTCTGTATGTAGTTACATCCTGTTTTTGTACTATACTTATGTTCTCTATTGCATGTCTGGGAATTGCCCACATAGGTATCTTGTCGTTTAGTTTATGTTGATATTTTTTTCCAGACCCGCAGTAGAGCATTCCTTAAAATATGACTTTTGAAATTCTTATCCACCTTCTTGTCATATAACAGATAAGCATGCCAACCATATACCAAATTATGCCCTTCGATGTTAAGTATTCTATCATCTGTTGAGTTAATCCAATCAGTGATTAGTGATAAAACTACTGCTTCATAATATAATTTTAGATTGGGCAATTTCAGACCTCCTCTCTCACGTACATCTTGCATTATTTTAAGATTTATTCTCGGCTTCTTCCCTGCCCAAACAAATTTGTTAATACCCTATATAGATATAGATTACTATCATCATACTCAATCTTCATATGATTATGATTATTTTTACATCCCTTTATATAAAATATTCCCAAATTTAAAGCAAAACCACATGATGGCAGTCCGTTATCTATTCTCAATATTATCCAGTAACATTACATCTTTATGACACTTCTAAATAAAAAAATAATTATGTTTAATAACAAAGTTTCTAGACCTCCTTTCTTAATCACTGTTTACAACTTATATCCAATTTTCCTTTTATCATGTCAATACAAATATTATATTATTATCATTATCAATCATTTATTTAACAACATCCGTCATCGTTTCATTTTTATTTTTTATTTTTTGGTCTTAGTTTAACTAAATTTGACTTACTCTTTTTTAATATTATAAGCTTTTATACATAACAAGAGTTTCTAAACTTTCTTTCATAAACACCATTTAGAATTTATATCAAATTTCCTCTCATCAAACCAATACATATGTATACATTGTTATCATTATCAATTATTTATCTAACTATCCATTATCACTTCATTTTTAATATAATGCTCTAATTTTAATTAAATTTGACTAATATTTTGTTATTAGTTTTCATATCTCAACCTGTGTCTTTCCAGTAATAGTGCATCTTATGTCTTTTGCCATTTGTGGAATTAGTCGTCTGGTTATTTCCTGAATTAAATGTGTGTGGACTTCTCTTCGCAACTTGTTGCTTTTTGCATATCTTGTAAAATCTCGAGACCCTCCGTCCGCTTCTTTAATCAGCTTATCTTTGGTTATCAGTAGTGCTTTTGTTAAAGTTTCTCTCCTTGGATCCATCAATTCTTCTCTTTTTTCTTCTTCTAAGCCTTGAAATCTGGGGTAGAGCTCCTTTCCATCTATCTTCCCTTTCCATGTTCCACTCTTTCAATCTCCAACCACGTTCAGTTCACTGTCATTACCCACAATTATCTTGCCTCTTTGTTCATTTTCCCTTTGGGCTTTTAGGACTCTAACATCCACTTTTTCCATTTGCTGGATATCTTCAATTTTTCCATCAAATTTTACTGCATTACAATATATTTTTCAATCTCTTCTCAATTTTCCCTGTTGTTTCTAATAATTTTTGAATTTCAAACATAATCTGTTATAATGTTATGGTTTCTTTTTGTTGTGCCATACTTCCAACTAGTAAACACTGCCACTCTAGTTTCAAAATAAGATTCTGTTTTCACTTCACTCCAGCTGCAAAGAAAAATCAGAAGAGCACCTGCGTAAACAACCTGTGCTCTTCTCCTTATCTCTTCTGTAAACAAGCTGAAGCCTTTGAAGTGCAAAGTCAAAATGATCAAAGAGAAAAAAGAGAAAGCAATATACCCCAGACTCAGCCTCCAACCTCCAAGTGGCAGTGTAACTTCTTTTCCCTCTGATGTTACTACCCTCTTTATATTCCTTTTATATCTTCTTTGTATTCCAGACTTAAAAGAAACAAAATTCTTAAATGAAGCAAAATAAAGAGAAAACCCCCCTCCAAACCAGTATTATAAAAATAAAGAAAAAGATTTAATCCATAGATAAAAAAAGAAATAGAGGAAGAAAAACCAATACTTTCACTTTAAAAAGTAGGGAATACTTGCAAAACTTCCATCCATTAAAAAAAAAGATGACACACTATCAATATAGCTTAATTTCGCCACTTATTTTTATTTTCTTTGAAAGTTTCATTTAGCTTAGATTTTGGGGGGGGCAGTCTCTTTTATAAGAATAAAATTCCCTCACCAAATGGACACACTTTCTCTTTCCGCTTTCCTCCTGTTGTGGAGCTGTCCCAACTTCAACAGATTTTGGCTGCGCATCTGTTGCCGGCAAGAAGAGATTCTCTTGGATCAATCAGGGACTTTGCGATGTCCCTGAGATCAGCAAGACCTATTCTTCCCTGTCACCGTCTCTTCGGGACGGTTTAGGTTTAAAAGGACCATCCAGAAGCAAAAGTATCTACTGTGATCTCGGAGCTCCGAGATTGCACGTCGTGTCATTGTGACGTCAGCTCCTGTCTCCCCTGAATTTGCCTGATTTTTTGTACGCAAATATGTAATGATATTAGATGAGAAGGAGAAAAGAAGAAATTGGAACGTATTAGTTTGATCATGTATTAATTTTTGCAGAAAATTTGCAATTATGTGAAAACATTTTGGGAATGTTCTTTGCATTTTTATCAGTCTCTTTTATAAGAATGTCACATCCAGAGTCCCAGCCTTTTTCTTCCTTGTCTGCCTCAAGAATTTCAGCCTCAGAATTCTCCAGCCAGCATTTCTTGGGGATAGGAACACTCAGACTATAGTAACAGGTTGTGGCTCCTCATATAAGGAGAAAATGAGAGAAGAGAAGTAGAGGGGGGTTCAAAGTTTATCTTTTCAGAACAATTCCAGGAATTCAGTGCACTAAGCATGTCTGTTCAGATTGTGTCAAGAATGAGGCAAGCAGTTGAAGATACTATATGAATAGCAAATATATTGGGGGAGTTTGGGGCAGTGACAAAACTAGTGTAAACTTTCAGGTGTAAAGGCTTTTGTGCCTTGCAAGTGACCTTCATGGAGAAGAGTTCAGGAGAAAAGGGATTGTGGTGGTGTGCACAGGACCTCCAGTTTTATTTGCAACCACTGCTTTGATCTCCTTTGTTTTTAGGGGCCTCCTTATTAGACTTTGACAGCTGGGGTTGAGAGCAGCACCAAGGGACCGATATATTTGTGGTACTCCCTTCTTGGTGGGGTGATGTGGGCGGAAAACTGTATAGTAGATAATGTTTCATTTCTAAAACTGCATTGCATAACAATCATGTATAGTTTTTGAGAAAGAAAAATAAAGTGTCAGCATTTCTGTAAACATTAAGAACACAGTAATGCAAAGAACGTTTCCCAGTCTTTCACTTCTCTCCCAGGGCTCCTTAATTTTTTTCAAAACTGTATCCTTCAAATATGCAGATGGATTATCCTGATTTTGCTGGGCTTAGAAGACGCCAGAGAAATCCAAGATTCTTTATTTCACCAACACCATTCAAAAAGACAGGTTACAATCTTTTTTTAGTATGTCACAATCATGTGATACCTTTCAAGGACACCCAACAACCAGGACCAGGCCAGTTTTGTGGAGAAACCAAGAGTATCTTGGCCATAGTCTTCATTCCAAGTGATTTAGAATTTAAACATGTAAAATTTCTAAAGTTTAAAATTGTGTGTATGTGTATTATGACATCGTTGCGGAGTGGTGTTAGGACAACTGAATGGAACTGAGTGTTTACTAGCGGGATTCCCTTCCTGTTGCCTATGCTGAGTTCGCAGCAGATATATTCTCATTGTGCCCAAAGAGAGAGAAATATCTGCCTCTATCTAGGATCAAACTCACAGCCTCCTGATTGTGAAGCGAGAGCTCCACCTCTAGTTCATCGTGTCAGAGTTTGTTCAAATCCAGAAAGCACACACAGGTAACTGATTCAGCAGGATTCATTAACTTCTCTTTATATAACACATAAGTAATATATACAATACCAAGAGTGGTTCTTCCTTGTGGTAAGAGAGGAGAGATTGTATTTCAGTTTCTTTTTTTAAATTATTTTTTTATAAAGAATTTTTATTTTTTTAAACAAACATAGACAAACAAGACACAAAACATAAAACCATTTTTCATTACATACAGTGCGTTGATTGGTTACAAAGTTTTTGTGCATCCTTTCCATAGTCATTACTTGCAGTTTATATAAAAACACATGTTATCAATTCCGAAATGTTTATATATATTTTTATCAATGTACGTTATTTGTTTGATTATCACTTTTATTGCCTTCATTTTCAACAATTTATACTTAATATTGGATCATTTATGTTGTAATAATTCATTACATCATCTTCAATCTATCTAATAATAATAATAACAATAACAACAATAATAATATCTTTATATTATATTCAGTATCATTCTATTATTCTTGTATTGATAGCATTCTCCAGTATCTTTCATTTCTATGTTTTTTATCTAGCCATTGATAAAATAAATCCCATGTCTTATAAAATTGTTTATCTTCTTGTTCTCTAATTTCAAATGTCAATTTACTCATTTTAGCACATTCCTTTATTTTGTAGATAACTTCCTCCTGAGTTGGCATTTTCTCATTTTTTCCAATTTTTAGTAAATACAATTCTAGCTGCCATTAATACATTTACAATCAAGTATTTCATTCTCTATTGTATGTTTCCAACAAAAAGATTTCTGGTTTAAAGTCTATATGTTTTTGTATCATCTTTTCCAATCAAGTGTAGATTTTAGTCCAATATCTTTTAGCTTCTATACAAGTCCACCACATATGATAATATGAACCTGGTATCTGATGACATTTCTAACATTTTTCCGATTTATTCTTGAACATTCTTGCTATTCTCATAGGGGATAGGTGCCACCTATAAAACATCTTATACAAGTTTTCTTTGTATGCTGTTGACATAGTCATTTTATAGTTTGGGGACCACAATTTCTGCCAATTCTGTAAGTCAATCCCACATCCAAAATCCCCCCCCCCCGCAAAGCTATCATGGATTCTTTAACTTCTTCTAACTTAACCTCTAATAAGTATCCATACAGTTTTTTTAAATTATCTTTTCATTAGTACCTATCAAAAAAATTTCTAGGTCAGTTATTTTATCATGGAAACCTTCCATTTTAAGATTTTTAAGAGCCAAGGTGACGCAATGGTTAGGGTGCAGTACTGCAGGCCACTTCAGCTGACTGTTATCTGCAGTTCAGCGGTTCTAATCTCACCGGCTCAAGGTTGACTCAGCCTTCCATCCTTCCGAGGTGAGATCCAAACTCTTATGTTGATTTCAGATAAAATTCACAATTCTCTCTTCAAAGTCACAACAGACTTTTTTCTTCTGTTTCCAGACTTTCTTTCAAGCCCGAGCTCCACACGTTGATAGTATCCCAAAGGAGCACCTGAATAAACAATTCTCCGTGCTGATTCCATTATCATTTCATAAACAAATTCAAAGTCCTTGAAGTGTAACGCCGGGTCTTAACTTTCCTCTAAACACTCATACATGAAAAAAGAAAACAATATGTCCAGACCTCTAGGTGGCAGTGTTCTCTTTTGCTTTCCCTTACTTGCTTTATTCTCAAAAAATAAAAATAAAAAACAGAAAAGAAAGTTCAAAAAGGAAGTATGGTTAACACATTGTATGCAAAAAAATAGTAGGAAAAAGGATCTTTAATAGTGGAAATTGTTATGTAAGTTATTTAAAAAGGAAAAGACAAAGAAAGAAAGAAAGAAAGAAAGAAAGAAAGAAAGAAAGAAAGAAAGAAAGAGAAAAAACCAGTCCAGTTTAAAAATAAAAGACGTTTGTAGAAATCCAGTTAAATTCCAACAATAAAAAGGGCAAAAACACTTAACTTGACTTTGGTTTAATTTTGCTGCTTAACCACTTCAGTCTTCAATTTTAATTTTAATTTTGGTCTTTTAGGGTGTTCCTCAAATAATAGTAAATAAAACTTCTCTCACCAAAACGACACACTTTCTCCTGTTCTCTCTTCCATATCAGAGCTGTCCGCAACTTCAGCAGCTTTAATGGCTGCCTCGCAACTGGCAGAAAGAAAGGCTTTTCCTAGATCAACCAGGGACTTTGCGATATCCCTGGGATCGACAGGATGTATCCTTCACTATCACCCTCTCTACAGGACGGTTTAGGTCCCGAAGGACCGTCCAGCAGGAGAGATATCGATGGCGATCTCGGAGCTACAATGAAAGAAAACTCCGAGGCTTGAGTTTCCTCAAAATTCCATTTTATTAGAAATGTCATGTTGGCATATCTGGGAAAACCCGAATCTGAAAGTTTCCAGGTTTTCCCACCCAGTTGCAAGTTCAACTGCCTCACACCCACAAGTCTATCACATGGCCCAATCCTTCATTGCCATGAAGAAAGATTCCTCCCATCCAGATCCTTCCAGGTGCAGGGATAAAGCGGCCTTGACTTTCTGAGAAAGAATGCTATTATGGCTACACATCCCCCATACTCTGTACCATACCCCCTCCCATTTTCCCACAGTAGAACGTGTGGCAGACCTGAAATCCAAAAAGTAAAAGCTTCCAGGTCTGACAGGCAGCCTCTCTTCAGAAGACAAGTGTGTTCGGTAAAGCGAATAATGCAGGGGGGTTACATTACATAACTAACACCTCTTCCTCCTCCCCAGAAGGACCCTTTGGTTTATCTGGAAATTTGTCATGGAATTGCTTAACTAATCTGTCCATTCCAACTCTTTACCCATGTAGCTTCCGACAAAGGGTACCCCTTCCAATGCATAATTGTAAACGACCTCTATATAATCTGGGGTCTAGTATTTTTTCCCCACTTCATAATGTGTCTCTCCTTGAACTACTATAGGAGGAGGGCGTGGTTGGGTCTGAGGTCTCAAACTAGGTTTCAGCAAGCTGCAGTGGAAAAACTGGGTGTATTTTCCCTAGAATTCAGGGAAGACAGAGCTGAACGGCCGCTGAGTTAATTATTTTTACTATTGGGCAGGAACCTAAAAGACTAGGTCCCAATTTCTTGTTAGGCATCCTCAACCGTATGTATTTGGTCGATAGAAAAACTTTATCTCGCACATGGAAGGGGGGGGTTGTAGCGAGCGGTGCTTGTCTGCTTGGTTTTAATATTCTTACGCTGCATCTACCAGGGCTTTCTTGGTATTTTCCCACTCCTTTTTGAAAAGCCCATCCAGTCAGTCAAATATATTGAGGAGGGGGAGCTCTCTGGGCAGCTCAGGCATGGAAACAAATTCCATGCCACTGGTAATTTGGAAAGGAGTTAATTGTGCTGCAATGGACAGCATTGTTATACGCCACTTTGGCAAAGGGTAGCAAGTCTGATCAATTGTTCTGTTGGTAATCCACATAACGGATGTCTTATTCGACCATTGCGTTTGAACCTTCTAAACTTCTTCCTAACTAGCTGCCAAATGGTACTCAACATGTAGTCCTCGGTGGAACTACACTCACATGGAGGGAGGTAAGCAGTGTAAAACTTTACACTTAGACAAGAAAATCCATCTGACTCTGAAAAGTGTGCAGAGAAGAGCAAGAAAGATGATTAGGGGGCTGGAGTCTAAAACACCAGAAGAACGGTTACAGGAATTGGATATGCCTAGTCTAATGAAAAGAAGAACAAGGGGAGACATGATAGCAGTATTCCAATATTGAAGAGCCGAGCTGGCGCAGTGGTTAGAGTGCAGTACTGCAGGCCACTTCAGCTGACTGTTAGCTGCAGTTCGGCAGTTCAAATCTCACCGGCTCAAGGTTGACTCAGCCTTCCATCCTTCCGAGATGGGTGAAATGAGGACCCAGACTGTGGGGGCGATATGCTGACTCTGTAAACCGTTTAGAGAGGGCTAAAAGCCCTATGAAGCGGTATATAAATCTAACTGCTATTGCTATTGCTAATATTTGAGTGGCTGCCATAAAGAAGAGAGGGTCAACTTATTTTCCAAAGCACCAGGAGGCAAGACAAGGAACAATGGATGGAAACTAATGACAGAGAGAAGCAACATAGTGTATAAGTAAAATCTTTATTGTCATTGTACTTAAATACAACGAAATTGGTTATAGATCTCAGAAATCCATCAGAGCAGTGGTGTCTGCCTGCCTTATGCAGAGTTTATTTGGCTTTTATACAGTTTTAACAAGCAAAGAAAAAGCAGGGTAGCAACAGCATCTTATTGGTACATTCTTATTTCCCTTGTCAATCTCGAAGATCATCCCAGCCAAGGTAGAAGCTCCCCATATGCTGGTACTACCTGGTTCTAATAAACAGTTGAGGTAATCAGCTACTGAGATCATTGCAGCTTCCTGCACGTTTCTGTGGCTGCCATAAAGAAGAGAGGGTCAACTTATTTTCCAAATCACCAGGAGTAAGGTGACCAGACATCCCGATTTTGGCGGGACAGTCACGATTTCTAACAATTTGTCCTGTGTCCCGGGGCGTTTTTAAAAAGTCCCGATTTTCTGGCTTCATGTTGAAAGCCCAGTGGATTTGCTTAAGAAATCCTAACCGGGGCAAGACAAAAGTGACTGATGACCATTTTCACACTTAGCGACCATTTTCACACTTAGCGACCGTTGGATGGTTTCAGTGTCCTGGAGTCATATAATCACCTTTTGACAAAGTCAAATGGGGAAACCAGATTCACTTACGTTACTAACTTATCAGCTGCAGTTATTCACTTAAGAACTGTGGCAAGAAAGGTGGTATAGTGACCAAAGTTACAATGGCATTGAAAAAAGTGACTGATGACCATTTTTCATACTTAGCGACCATTTTCACACTTAGCGACCGTTGCAGCATCCTCATGGTCATGCAATCAAAATTTTGATGTTTGGCAACAGTTACAATTTATATTTGTAAATTGTAGTTATGTTGAAATTAAAAAAAATTACAATACTATTTTTGCATTGTATGAAAATTTTTGTTGCTCTGTATAAAAATTTTAATCAAGCCCCCCCACCCCCCGCCGACGGCCAAAGGTGTCCCTCTTTACCAATGTGAAAATCTGGTCACCTTAACCAGGAGGCAAGACAAGGAACAATGGATGGAAACTAATGATAGAGAGAAGCAAGTTAGGGTCTCCTGCTTAATCAGGGGTTGGAGTCAAGACCTTCAAGGTCCCTTCCAGATCTATTCGATTGCTCTTAAAGGTGCATCCTTTAATATGACTGAAGCAGCAGGAACAGGTCAATGGGTAGGTTTTGTGGGGTGGAAGAAGATCCAGTTTGATGTAGTGGTGAAGCCACCAGTTTAGTGACAGAAAAACGCTCAGTTCCAGTCCCACCTGAAGGGCAAAACCATCTGTGCAACTTTGACTAGTCCTCTCAAGCTTAGGAAGCAGGAAAGGGGGAGAGGGACTCCTTCCAAAAACCCTTGCCAAGGATACCTCAAGGCTAGGCATCAAGACTGACCCAAAGACACCAAAAACAGAGCTTATGTAGTGTCAAACTTCGCTATTTCATTGGCTCAGTTGCAAAGCTTGGTTGCTAGGAGTCAAAAAGGACCTGCTGCCATTTATTACTGAAAATATCTTCCCAGCCAAGGGTCTCCAATCTTTGCAATTGTAGGACATGTGGACTTCAACTCCCATAATTTCTCAGGCAGCAAAGCAGCAAAGCAGCAAAGCAGCAAAGCAGCAAAGCAGCAAAGCAGCAAAGCAAAGGAATTCTGGGAGTTGAAGTCCACAATTCTTAAACATTCCATGGTTGGAGACCCCTGTTCCAAACGACTTGGAGGAGCCTTGGACAAGCATGTTTTTCCACTTCAGGTCGCTAGATGGCGATCAGGCAACATCTGTGCCTAGAAAACCATCAACACTGCATTGCTAGAAAGGATGGGAGGAGAGAAGTGTAGAGAAACTTCCTCTTCCGGGTGACTCATGGCTTTTGTGCTCTTCCCATGGTTGAAGCAGCAGCTGGAAGGTGAGTTGAGGGCGGGTGGGAGGAGAGTCCTGGAAGCAGAGAAGCAACTGGGCTGAAGCATCTCAGCTGCTGCTGCTGCAGGTTCCTTCCCTCCCCGAATTTAAGCCCAGTGGTGCTGCATGCTGTGAAACTGGTGGCTGCAATTTTCCTTCTGGTGGGAAGATTGAAAAAGTCTCTTTTAAATTAAAGTGGATTCTTTGGGAATGGCTTCCCTCCAGAGGTTGTGGGTGCTCCCATCACTGGAGGGTTTTAAGAGGAGATTGGGGAGCCATTTGTTCAGGATGGAATAGGGTCTCCTGCCTGAACCAGGGGATGGACTAGAAGACCTCCAAGGTCCCTCCAAATTCCATTATTCTCTTATGAACCTTTTCTAGATTGTTTTGTTTTACTTCCATTTCTAAGTAACAAGCACCGTGTTTCCTATTGGTGCATCATCCATGTATTAACCAGGTTCAACTGTGCTTAACCCAGCACTTTTTAAAAGATTGCATTTGAATGTTTTGACTGTTCAGGCTTATTTATTCATTTATTCATAAAATTTATTGGCTACTAACATTACCGTGACAACTGAGAATGACAGGTGTGGCTCAGTGAAATACAAGGTGTGGGTGTTGATAAGCCCATGCATTTATTCATCTTCCTAAGAAGGAAGGATCCCTGTGCATAGTGCAACAAAGATATTTATGCATTTCTTTCCTTTCGCTTCCTTACATATGTAGCAGGGGCCCAACCTCAGGGAGACAAGGGAATAGAGCAGAGGCTTCTTTTCTTTTCTTTTTTGAATTTTTTTAAATTTTAATTGAACAAAAGCACAAAAAAAGAATCATCCTTCATTACATCTTGTAGAAAGCGTGTTGATTGGTTACAGATAACTTTCGTGCATTTCTTCTACAGTCATTACTTCATATTAGATTATACACTTTAAGTCAAAAATCTTTGTATATCTTACTATCAATGTACCACAATTCTCATTTGACTACAATTATTTGAACATGCTTTTAACTCAAATCATTCATACTTAAAGACACAATCACATAATGGCATTCATTAGCTATTTCAAAAAATTCTCCAATAACATTACACCTTTATAGCATCTTTTAAGTAAAAGTCAATTAATAAAGTTTCTAAGCCTCCCCCTCTTTTTTCCAACTCACTGATTAAAATTTATATCCAAGTTACTTTTGCCAATACCATAGCATGTATATATTGTTAAACAATGACCATTAACATTTCCTTGTTATTATTATAATTGGCTAAAAATCATTTACTATTTATGTCCCATCTCCTCTCGTCAGATTGCCCCCAAAAAGAAAAAAACCTTGCGCCTTTATAACAATATCTAAATAAAAATTTGTTAATAAAATTTTATAGGTCTTTTTCCCAAGTCACAATTTGCAATTTATATCCAAATTTCTTTTGCTAAATTACCATACATGTATATATCATTAGGCTATATCCATCCATTTTCTTATTGTTATAGTTAATTATAGTTAATTGTTAGCGAATAAACATTTGATAACAATCTAAAACAATCCAAGAGTTACAGAATTTCTACTTATTAGTCACCAAAATCAACTGATTTTTTAATTATCAACTTTCATTATCAACCTATATCTTTTCAGTAACAAAAAATCTTATCTCTCTTGCCAATTGTGGTGTAAGTCTTCCTTTTATCTCCTTTATAAGGTTTTTATAGACTTCTCTCTGCACTTTGAACTCATTGTTTAGGATTTATATCCAAGTTACTTTTGCCAATACCATAGCATGTATATATTGTTAAACAATGTCCATTGACATTTCCTTGTTGTTATTATAATTGGTTCTTTATCAGTTTCTGTAAACAAGTTGCAAACCCTTCAGCTACAAAGTTAGTGAACTCAAATAAGAAAAGAAGAGAGATACGTTATTTCCAAAAACCCAGCTGAAGAAGAAAGATGAAGAGATGAAGAATGTTACGAGCATTTCAATCCACAAAAATAGTTACAAAGAAAAAAAACTTTCCACAGCGATCCTATTAGGATTATTTTCACCGCTCAGTTCTTTTGTTTAAAGATCTAATTTGGCTTTAAAGAAACATTTCTTTGGGCAGTCTTGAGCAAAATAGAAAAAATACTTCACCAGATGGACTCACTTTCTCTTTTCACTTCCTCCCTTCCGGAGCGTCCAGATTTCATCAGCCTAGGGGCTGCCTGTTTACCGCCGGCTTGAAGCACTTCCCTTGGGTCTATCAGGGATTTTGTGATATCCCTGAGACCAGCAAGGCTTTTTCTTCCTGATCACCTTCTCTACGGGACGGTTTAGGTCTCAATGGACCCTCCAGTGGCAAAAGTGTCAACGGCGGTCTCAGAGTATCGAGACCACATGTTGTAACTTCGTTATGTGGCTCCTCCTTTACCTCCCTAACCCTTTTCTTGTTTTATACATGTTTTAAAATGATTTTTGATATTTGTTGCAAGTTTTAGTTTATTCTCACCATGACCTTGATTTCATCTTTGCAGATTCAAGCTATATGCTACTATTCTGCCTTAGTTATGTATCCCTCTTTCCATTTTTTATACTGATCCTTTTTTTAATTCAGTTTATCAGAGAAATCTTTATGCAACCATGCTGGATTCTTCTTGGATATCTTGTTTCCCTTTTCAGTAATATTGTGTTGGCATGGGCTTCTATGATCATACTAGTTGGTTGGATGTCTGTGCTTTGCTATGGAACTGGAACAGCAATAGGTAGCATTCTTTACCATCACCCTCCATTATCCTGTAGCTATAAAAGGCAGTAGCAAACGTGGTCTTCTTGAGAAGAACTTTGGTGTTTGGTTCACACTGAGGTATATTGATGCAATAGTCATCTTCTCCATGGCAGAACATCAGAGGGTATTGGAGAGCTTCATAGGCATGGTGCATTTCACTGATTCATAAGAACTAGTTTTCTCTGCTGTGGAGAAAATTATCTCTTTTCTCAAAATCCTGGATGACAATGAGAACAGCCACTTCTCTAGTCATGGGGCATTGAAACGACCTTGGTGCCCTCCAGAAGGTTTCCTATCAGCATTAATCACCACTTGGAAGTCCTTGGAAGTATGGCTGAAGGGGAGAGAGGTGCACCACCACTGTAGCACATCACGGGACCCTCAACCTGCCATTCCGAAACAGCACGGCTGCCTGCACAAGGCGGCAAACCCACATGGCTTGTGGCTTGGCTAGGACCGTTGTGAGTATGCGTGGGCACTGGGTGGAGTCACAGGAAGGTTTAAACGGTGGAGGGGAGCGCTGGGCTTCAGCTTTGACTTCATCTCACTATATCTTATCACTGGGTGTTTCTCAGATCATGCCTAAGCATGGAAGATAAAACAATACACACTGAGATTTGTGTACCGTATTTCCCTGAAAATAAGACAGGTTCTTATTTTCTTTTGACCCCCAAAATATTGATTGGGTCTTATTATCGGTGGGGGTTTATTGTTTTGGGGTTGCAGGGTGGCTGCTCTCTTGTGAGTGGGCGCCCGAAGAATGAGGCATGCCTCAGGGGCAAACGACTGCTGCGACAGCGCAACATACCAGCCATGAGGTGACCATGCTCACGAGCAGCCACCCGGCAACCCCCCTTTCCAGCCAGGCAGAGTTCCACTCACGCACCCAGTGATATCCCGGAGGCCCTAAGCCACATGATCCTCTGCCTTCCCCCCAGCTCCTGCGGCTTGACGCATTCAGGATACCCTTAGGTCAGTGCATGACGCTCTGCCCAGCTGGAAAGGGAGGTTGCGCGCACGCCTGTTCCCTCCCCAGCTGGTGTGCCTCCCAACCTCACCATGCCCTGGCCCAGCTCTCCCTGCAGGGCCAGTGTGCAGCGGCCGGTCTGGGAGTACGCTCTATGGTTGTGGGCTGGCTGAGGCAGAGCGTACTCCCAGAGCATACAACCATAGAGCATATTCCCAGAGTGGCAACTTCTGGAAGTCTCAGCATCCTACCCCTGTACTTTGGAAGCCGCAGAAAAAGCCATGCGGCGGTGGGTGGCGGCAGCAGTGGAGATGCCCTGGCTCTGCAGGGAGAGTTAGGCAAGGGCATCGTGAGGCTTGGAGGTGCGCAAGCGGGGAGCGGAAAAGCCGCTCGCGCAACCCTCTTCTCCAGCCATGCAGAGCCCCATTCACTGACAGGGGCATTCCGAAGGCACTAAGCCGCGGGAGCCGTAGGGCGGCGAACAGGCGCTCTTGCAGCCTGACGATACCCCTAGGTCAGTGAATGGCGCTGTGCTTGGCTGGAAAGGTGGGTTGCCGGGCAGCTGCTCCTGAGCATGGTCACCTCATGGCTGCTGTATAGTTCTGCTGCGACAGTGCAACACAGCCGTTCGACCCTGAGGTTGTGCCCGGTTCTTCAGGAGCCTGCTCGCAAGAGAGCAACTGCCCGGCAATCCCCCTCCCCAGTTGGGCACAGCACCGCTCACTGACCTAGAGGTATCACAAAGGCACAAAGCAATGGAAGCCTTTGCCCCCCCCCATTCTTGCGACGTGGCGCCATCGGGATATCGCTAGGTCGGTGAGTGGAGCTCTGCCTGGCTGGAGGGGGTGTGTCCAGGGGGCTTATTTTGGGGGGAGGAGTTACATTTTTGCCCACCCGAAAAATATGGCATTGCCTTATTATCAAGACGTTGTATTTTCGGGAAAACAAGGTACTTTATTGTTTATTTCTAAGGTTAAAATTTAAAACCAGAGAAATACTTATTAGTCCAAGGCATTGATCTCATTTGTGACTGATTAGCATTGGGGGTTATTAGACGTATACTTTTTTACAGCTTTTCTACTGACTTGGGGATGAGTTTGACGATACGTGTGTGCAGCTTCCCTTATTTGTGTTTTCCTAATCGTCTCTGTAAATCTTTTTCTCCATTTTTGCCTCTTTTCCCATTAACTGGTGTTACACTAGAAGGAACAGATTCGTCTGAACTGAGGAGTAAAATAAGGGGGGTGGGATCTGCCTCTGCCCACCAGCATCCATTAGTATTCATCTGGCTAGCGTCCTGTCAGTGTGTGAGAGAGTTGAGGGGTGTTTGGAAACTCAAAGAGTATTTGCTGTGTGAGCAAGAAGGAGACAGGAAGGAGCCTGGATGTGGCTTACCTCAACTGTTCTGTAGTAAAGCTGCTTGCTGCTGTGAAAGTGAAACTCCACTTTTGAGGTGGGGAGGGGGAGTAGAACTTATATTCTATTGCTTGTGTTTGCATTTTGCTTAGGCTCTAAATTTCTTAAAATCAGCTCTTCTAAAGTTTAAGACACTTGTTGGACTATAGTTGTTGTGGCCCGGCAGGAGCCGTTAGAGCTATCGCCCGACTCCGAAAGCAAGGGGGCTGATGAGTCGGCCTTGAAGGAGGTGGAGGACCCTGGACAGGGTGTCGACGCTGAGCAGGGCGAGGAGAGACTGGTTGGCCACCAGGTGGCGAGAGAGCATTGGATCAAAGGGAATGTTCCTGAAAGTATTTGGGAGTTGTATCAGGAGACAAGCAGGCTGAGGTCTATTCAGTGTAAAGGACAAAGGAGGAAATACAGGAGATGATTGCGAGCAGCTGTTGCTCATTGGGATCCTCGCCTGAGTATAAAGAGACTGCTGGTGCCACGCCCTGGTTGCAGAAGTCAACGTTCTCGTTCACGTTCATGAATTAACAGAAACCAACTTGGAGAAGTGGGAAACCTGTTTGCATTGCCTAGGTTTGTGAGACTTTCTGCCAGCGTGCTTATCTGTGTTTATTTTGGGCTCGCAGCCAGCAAGAGCCGGGACTGATAAAAAACATTTCTTTGAACATTCTGTTTGGCTTTCATTTCTGAACGGACAAGGTGGGGGTCAGAACAATAGTCTATTGCTTGTGTTTGCATTATATTGAATTCCAGTAAGATGTGGTCACTCGACCAAGGTTCCGACAACTTCAACTCCTTCTATTGGTTCCCTTTTAGTAAGAATTAGGTTGAGTATAGTTTTCCCTCTAGTTCCCTCCTCTACTTTTTGGATGACAAAGTTGTCAGCTAAGTTGGTTAGGAATCTGTTCAATCTCCTACTGGCTGTATACTTTATCTCCCGGTTGATATCAGGGTAGTTAAAGTCTCCCATTATATCTTGAGGTTGCCTCTAGATATAATTTGTAATCCACACATATTGAAAATCACAGAAGAATAAAATTTACATTTATCTTGTGTTTGCATTATACGGGGTCATTCGACCAAGGTTCCAAAAACTTCAACTCCTTCTATCGCTTCTCTGTTAGTAAGAATTAGGTCGAGTATAGTTTTCCCTCTAGTTCCCTCTTCTACTTTTTGGATGACAAAGTTGTCAGCTAAATTGGTTAGGATCTATTCAATCTCATACTTGCTGTAAACTTTGTCTCCCAGTTTATATCAGGGCAGTTAAAGTCTCCCATTATATCTTGAGGTTGCCCTCTGAATATAGTTTGTAATCCACACATATTGAAAATCACAGAAGAATAAAATTTACAAGTTTTTTTATTTTCGTGTCTTGCCAATAAGTATGGTATTTCCTGTCCCATCCATGTATTAGCCAAGTTCAATTGTGCTTAATCCATCTTTGGTTGCACAGGGAATCCTCACTTACCACTTCTTCCTTGATCCTTCAAAGTTACTATGGCACAGTAGAAGCAAACATGCACAATTTGTGTTAATCCTAGCACTTGTTTCGTTACCGCATGTCAGCAGTGATTGTGGTTTTGAAGGTGCAGGAAAAGGAGTTGCAACAATTCCGGTTCTGCCAATAGTTGCACATTTATGATGGCGGCGGCATCCCACACTCATGATCCCCATTTGTGACCTTCCCAGCTAGCTTCTGACAAGCAAAATCAGTGGATATACTGGCAGGAAATTGCAAGTCACAGTCATATGAAATTGCCTTTAACAACCCACAGTAATTAGCTTAAAAACTACAGAGGAACAACAGATGTAAGTTGGCATTGTCATGTGACATGATGCTTAGTGATTGAGCTGCTTAGTGATGCAAATATCAATTCCAATTGTGGTAGGTTAAGTGAGGACTACTTAAGCAAGGATGTCACCAGAGGGGTTGTAGACAGTATTTTCTGCCCTTATTTGTAGCTGAGAACTTTCATGAACAAGAGTGGTGTATACTTTTCTTCTTTTTTCACCTCATCTCTAACCATTTTATAAACAATTAATGTTACATTTTTCTTTGTATCTTACAGATGAACAGGATGGCAATAAGAGCCCTCTGAATAACTGTAAACAACAATCAGTGTTGAAAAGGGAAGAAAATCAAGCCAAAAATCAAAATATTTTCCATTTCCTGCAGAAAACCATACAAATCTCCTCCTCCTCCAGCAGCTGTTTGACAAAAGAGAGAAAATTAAGAAAGAATAAGCAGATTATGCAGAACTCAAGGATAATTAAATGAGAGGGGAAGGGAGATTATTTATAATTCAGCAAAAGAAGGAAATATCTGGAAGTCTGTTCGAAGGAAAAGATCAATAGTAAAGCCACGTAGAAGAGACAGGAATGCAGGGCTCTCCCTGAGAGGAAGAAGATGGCTTGAATGAAAGCACCCTTAAATAAGGCATTGTCCATATTTTTTTACCTCCTCAAGAATATCAGTGGTGCAAAAGCTTCATAAATTTGCCTATTGTTGGAAAAGCACACTTTGCAAATCACAGCTGATTATGCACAAGTGGAGATGGAAAGAGACAAATTACCTGAATGTGACAAAAACTATGGTCACAAAAGCTCCCTTGTTGTTCATGGAAGCACCTCCACAAAAGAGGGAAGCCACAAAAGTGCTTCCAATGCGGTAAATGCTTTAGTGAGCATGGCAACATGGTGCTACATCAGATAACTCACAGGAGGGAGAAAACATATGGATGCACACAAAGGAATAAAATCATTTGAAAATCCTTTCAGTGGGAAAAGTTTCAGTGAATTCCTTCCTGGTGAAGCACCTGAGGATTCCCACAAAAGACAAACCCTTCGAATGTCCTGATTGTGGAAAAAAAATTAGTCACAATTTAGGTCCGGTGATGCATCAGTAGATTGACTCCAGGGAGAAACTCTATGAGTATCTAGATTATGGGGAAAACGTCATTAGAAATTTCCATCTCAAGAGACACCAGAGAACACAGAAGAAAAACCCTTTGAATGTCCTGATTATGGGAAAGTCACAATTCTGGTGATACACCAGAAGACTCCCATAGGAGAGAAATGCTTTGAATGACCTGATTGTTGGAAAACTTTCAATTCTGATTCCAATTTGTGAAACACCAGAGGAATCATAAAGGAGAAAAACTCATTCAATGTCCAGACTGTGGGAGAAGCTTCAATTGTAATTCCCGCCTGGTAACACATCAGAGGATTCACTCCATGAAGAAACCTTGTAAGTGTAGAGATTGTGGGGAAAGTTTCATTATAAATTCCTACCTTTTGAGACATAAGGCTACGCACACAGGAGAGAAACCCTTTGAATGTCCTGACTGTGGGAAAAACTTTAGTGATAATTCTAGCATGGTGAAACACCAGAAGACTCACACAAGAGAGAAACCCTTTAAATGTTCTCTTTGTGGAAAAGGTTTTAGTGATAATTCCAACCTGGTGACACACCAGAGGACTCACACAGGAGAGAAACCTTTTGAATGTCCTATCTGTGGGAAAAGCTTTAGTCACAATTCCAGTCTGGTGACACACCAGATGATTCACACAAGAGAGAAACCTTTTGTATGTCCTGATTGTGGGAAATGTTTTAGTCGGCGTTCCACTCTAGTGACACACCAGAGGACTCACACAGGAGAGAAACCCTTTGAATGTTCTATTTGTGGAAAAAGGTTTAGTGTTAATTCCAGCCAGGTGAAACACCAGCGGACTCACACAGGAGACAAACCCTTTGCTTGTCCTGATTGTGGGAAAGGTTTCAGTCGGAATTCTCAACTGGTGAGACACCAGAGGACTCACACAGGAGAGAAACCCTTTGAGTGTTCTTATTGTGGGAAACGTTTCAGTCAGAATTGCAGCCTGATAAGACACCAGATGACTCACACAGGAGAGAAACCCTTTGAATGTCCTCTTTGTGGAAAAAGTTTTGGTGATAGTTCCAACCTGGTGACACACCAGAGGACTCACACAGGAGAGAAACCCTTTGAATGTCCTGATTGTGGGAAAAGTTTTAGTGAAAATTCTTATCTGGTGATACACCAGAGGACTCACACAGGAGAGAAACCCTTTGAATGTCCTTATTGTGGGAAAGGTTTCAGTCAGAATTCCATGTTGGTGAGACACCAGAGGATTCACACAGGAGAGAAACCCTTTGAATGTCCTGATTGTGGGAAGTGTTTTAGTTGGAGTTTCAGCCTGGTGACACACCAAAGGACTCACACAGGAGAGAAACCATTTGAATGTCCTGTTTGTGGGAAATGTTTTATTCAGAGTTCCAGCCTGGTGACACACCAGAGGACTCACACAGGAGTGAAACCCTTTGAATGTTCTCTCTGTGGGAAAAGCTTTAGTGATAATTCTAATCTGGTGAGACACAAGAGGACTCACACAGGAGAGAAGCCCTTTGAATGTTCTCTCTGTGGGAAAACCTTTAGTGATAATTCTAATCTGGTGATACACCAGAGGACTCACACAGGAGAGAAACCCTTTGAATGTCCGATCTGTAGGAAAAGTTTCATTAAGAATTCTAGCCTGGTGCAACACCAGAGGACTCATACCGTGGAGAAATCTTTCAAATGTCCAGTCTGCGGACATTACTTCAAGCATAAATCATCCCTTATTGCACACAAGGTAATCCATATGAAGAAAGGTAGATGAGTTTAGAGAATGCTTGAATTTCATTTGATAGCTCCCATTGAAAGTGTAGGTGAGAAAGTGATTGTTTGAATTTTGGCCTGATTCATTTTGCTCAAACATTTCTCAGGGTTAAATTTGTAACTGCAGTGAAAAGTAAATTGGAAAATGGTAACTACTAGTTTCTGGTTATCAACAGAACCTTCTGTATATTTCCTTTTCTGGAATTAATGGAATTACTCAAAAAGGAATTTTGGGTAAAGCTATTGTCTGTTGTTTATGGAATTTCCACATGTGGAGTTTCAGTCTTCTATCTTGGTTTCACCCGATTTTCAGCCCCTGAGTTCCACAGCCCGCATAAAAGTAGTCCTCAAGATATAACTATTATGGGCCTTGAATTAGGGTTTCATGTTCCAATGGCTGTTAAGTGAAATTGCTTTCCTTAACTACCTGAATCCTCCTGCTGTCCCTGATGCAGCCATTAATCAAATGTGCAACTCACTAGGTAGAACACTGTCTACTCAGAGCTGGGGAAAAGTCTTGGAGGCCTAGTGCAGAGCCAGGCTTGCCTGCCGTAGGCATCTATACACACACACCCCACCCTCCAAGACACCCTTGTGCTCTGTATCCTAACCCTTGAGTCCCCTTGGCCATTCAATCCCCCATTACCCCTGACTCCCACCCTACCTGACTTCACACCCTCCTCCTTCTTATCTTTCAAGATCTCTGAACCTCATGTTGGAGAGAGAGTGAAGGACATATATCAATGCTGGCTAACATTTTTTGGATCATGTGCCAAAAGCGGGGAGGAGAGCAGGTAGGGCGTGCTTGGGCGTGCCCAAACCCATAATCTATGTGCGCGACCCCAGCGTGCATGTGTGTACGACTAGAGGTCCCCCCATTTTTGGCATGCTTTTTCCTCCTCCCCATGGTCCAGATGCTTTCTAGGAACCCGGGGAAGGCGAAAACAGCCTACACCATCTGCTCGGAGACTTCAGGAGCTTTCCTGAAGCCTCAGGAGAGCGAAAAACGGCCCTACAAGCAACCTGGAAGTTCGGGAATGGTGACTACACACCCTGCAATTGTTAGCAGCTGCGCCGCTTTCTCCGGGGAAGCAGCCTCATCCTGAGCGCTTCCTTTCGCAGCCACTTCAAATGTCATCTGCTTCTTTTGTCCCCTGTCAATAACCACCCGGCTACCCCACCCACCTCCAGGGCTTCCGTCAGAGTGGCCAGGCCCATCATGCCAGTTGTGCCGAACATGCTGATTTTTTTCCAGGCTCGGGTGGCTGTGTCTCCAGTCACGGGGCTTCCCTTCATGCCGTTGCCATTGCCTCCTTGCTGCTCCTGCCCAGGGATAAAGCAAGCCCTTCTGCCTGGAGCTGCACCGACAAGCAATCGAAGTTTGTTTCCTCCACCGGCGCGTCTGCTTCCCCTTCCCCCGATTCTCAGAAAAGCTGCTTGTTGGGCCTGGGCACCCGAGAGAAGCGCTGGGTGGCCATTTTGAAAGGGGCGGGAGCAGTTTATGCAGTGGGCAAGCCACGAGCTACAGTCCGAGCACCTCCCTGGGAATTGCTGCTCAGCCTGGGTGTTTGGACAAACAGGACACTGTGGAAAGCGGAAGGGAGAGGAGGATTGGCCTTACCCAGAGGCCATATGGCAGATAAAAGCTGCAAGGCTCTGCCATATTCTTTTCAGGCGAGTCGTCCTCGCCAAGCTCTCTGGCTCCTGCCCAAACTGGCGTGGAAGTGGTTTGTGATCCCCACGTGCTTCCCTCGCAGGCCAGAGTTTCAGGAAACACCCCAGAAGGGCTCCGATGCCGCGGTCTCCCACATGCTCCCCCACTACATGATAGTAAACCCACACTCCAGCCCGTACCCTTCGTCATTACCTTTGTGAACAGCAATGAACAGAAGTACACAGTTCAGCTGCTGGATACTGCAAGGTATATATAAGGCCAATGGCTGGAGGAGGGATGATAAGGCTGGCGGGAAAAGCCAGCCATACAAGGAGTGGCTGTAAATTGAGGGCAGGGCTCAATCCTACCACAGCAGGCTTGATACATCGTGTTGGCGGGCCATATCCAGCCCGCAAGCTGTAGTTTGAGGACTCCTGACATAAAGCTTCCCCTGGTTGGTTTTTTTAAAAGAGATTTCCAAACCCAACTTCTGATTGTGACTCACAAATGAGGGTGTCCAGTTGCCCATTGAAGCAGAATATGTTGCACTGGTTTTCCAGTGCATTAGTAGGAGTTCCAGGGCTCCTTGTGTGCAACTTCAAAAATATTCATAGTCTGCCTTGTACACTGGTTAATCTAAATTTGGCCTCACAAATCCTGGATGCAAACAATTTTGGGATATGTGCCTGCTTCAAACCTGACTGAAAGCTCATAGAAAATGACCTATCTAAAAGAATTGGCACAGAAAATTGCCCACTCTACATTTCTTTTCTGTTTAACAGAATTTCTGCCCTGGTTGCTAGACCTTCATGGGTTGAAAACTGCCCTTTTTGGGGCCACTGCCATAATCATCATGAGAGTCCTCTGCTGCCTCCACCAGTGTACTTTCCCTTGTCCCAGTGGCCTGCAAAATTACCTCCCATTTCAATAAGACCCCAAGTAAGGATGCCAGGCAAATATCCCTCGTGGTGTGCCAGGTATACAGAAAGTACAGAGACCATTCTAATAGTGTGTAGGTTGACCAATATATGTAAATACATATAGCCCAAAAGGGGGGAATTGTGGGAAGCCCCCCCCAGAATGAAATATTTGAGGGAATATTAAAAAAGGTAGAAAAGGAGAAACACATTCTTAGAAGCAGAAAGCAGCCTCCAATTTTCTCTAATAGCCTACAGCAGATGCTCATTAAGAAATCCTGGGCCAGCCTATTCACAAAGAAAATACCTTCACCTCCAGGGATTAAGGACAGGACATGACCTTAACCCAGGGGCCCTGAAACTTTTTAAATGGGGCCAATTTATGGTCCCTCAGACTGTTGGGAGGTGTGGACCGACTGGGTGGTCATGACTAGGTGGTCATGTGACTAGATGGGTATGGCCAATTCAGTCCTTTGAACAATGCACAAAAATTAAAGTTTTTAATTTGTTTTGTTCCTAGGGGTGCTTTATTTGCTTTTGTTTGCATGTTGCTCTTTCTGTTGCCTTTTCTTTGTACTAGATCATTTTTCGGTTGTTCAGGAGTCTAGTGGTCCAGGAAAGTCAGTTTTGCAGCAATTCTCCTCCCCAAGGAATTTACAATCAACTCTCTCTCCCTCCCTCTAAATGTGTGTTTCTCTTTTCTCTCTTTTATTCTCTCTCTCTCTCTTCCTCTCTCTTTCTTATTCTCTCTCTTTTTCTTTTTAAATTTCAATTTTTAAAAAACAAAATATCAAATCAATGCATGAACAGTGTGGCACCTGTCATACATTCTAATACAAAAAAAACCAAGTTAAACAATCCTAGCATTCAATGCGCTTATATATTTCTAACAATAAATCCATCATTATCTTAATTTATAGTCTCATTATTCAATTTGCCCACATTTTCTCTTGTTATTACTTTTGTTTTGTTATATAAAAGATCTACAATAATATTCTCCATTTTCTTGTTTCTATCACTCTATCTCCCTCTCTTTTTTAAAAGAAAGTTTTTATTTTTAGGCCGACATAGACAAACAAAACATACAACATAAAGCCATCTTCCATTACATACAGTGTGTCCATTGGTTACAAGGTTTTTGTGCATCCTTTCCATAGCCATCACTTACAATTTATATGAAATCACATATTATCAAATCAAATATATTTGTATACATTATTATCATTGTACCCCATTTATTTGACTATCACTATTATTCCTTCATTTTAAATGAGATATTCTAGGTATTGGATTCATTTATATTATAACAATTCATTACATCATTTTAAATCTATCCCATAATAATATATCTTTATGTTATATTCTGTATCATTCTATTATTCTTGTATTTATAACATTCTCTAACATCTTTCATTTCCATGTTTTTTTATCTAACCACTTTTTAAAAAGATCCCGTATCTCATAAAAATTTTTATCTTCCTGTTCTCTCATTTCTAATGTCAATTTACTCATTTCAGCACATTCCATTATTTTGTGAATAAGTTTCTCCTGCGTTGGTATTTATTCATTTTTCCAATTTTTAGCAAATACAATTCTAGCTGCTGTTAACACATTTACAGTCAAATATTTCAATTCTCTATTGTATGTTTCCAGTATGATTCCCAATAAATAGATCTCTGGTTTAAATTCTATATGTTTTTGTATCATTTTTTCCAACCAAGTGTGGCTTTTAGCCCAATATTTTTTGGCTTCTATGCATGTCCACCACATATGGTAATATGAACCCGGTATCTGATGACATTTCCAACACTTTTCTGATTTATTCTTGAACATTCTTACTATTCTCATTGGGGATAGGTGCCACATCTTATACAAATTTTCTTTATATGCTGTTGACATAGTCATTTTATAATTTTGAGACCACAATTTCTGCCAATTCTCTAAGTCAATCCCACATCCAAATTCCCCCCCCCAAGCAATAATAGATTCTTTAACTTGTTTTTCTTCTAACTTAACCTCTAATAAGTATCCATATAGTTTTTAAATCATCTTTTCATCAGTACCTATCAAAATTTTATCCAACTCAGTCATTTTATCATGGAAACCTTCCATTTTAAGATCTTTATCATATCTAGAATGTATTTGCACATATGAAAACCAGTTCATCTTTATACCTTGTTCTTTCAGTTCTTGCATAATTTAAGTTCATCCTTTGCGTTCAATATTTCACCATATCTAACTGTTTGTTCCTTTTTGTATGTTATTGGATATGAAAATGCTTCAATAGTTGATAACCAGACTGGAATTTTTAGATAATGCTGCCTTTTAATCTTCTCTCAATTTAATAGCAAAGCCTCACGTAAGTAATGTCTTGTAAAATACCCCTGCGTCTTAGTTCCCTGGTACCGTAAGAAAGTGTGCCATCCCAACAGCAAATCATGTCCTTCTACACTCAATAATTTAGAATATCTTGATGTTATCCATTCCTTAACCCACATCAAACTTGTTGCCTGATAATATAACTCCCAGTTAGGTAGACCAAATCCTCCTTATTCTAGTATCTTGTAACAATTTTAATTTTATTCTCTGTTTCATTCCCTGCCAAATATATTTCAACACTATTTTATTTAAATCGTCAAAATAATCTTTCCCTAATCTAATTGGAATTGTTTGGAACAAATATAAAATCCTGGGTAGCATATTCATATTGATTGTTGATATTCTCTCTATTACTGATAGTTGTAAATTTTCCCATTTTGCCAAATCTGTCGCAATCTGTTCTTTGAGTTTATGGTAATTGTTCTCTTTTAAGTGAACTGCATCTTGCTGTCAAATATATCCCCAAATACTTGATCTTATTCGTGACTTGGATCTTCAAAGCTTCCCCAAATTCTTCCTTTTGTCTTAATAACATGTTCTTTGTCAAAATCTTCATTTTGTCTTTATTTATTTTCAAACCTGCTATTTTTTCATATTCCTCTATTTTTCTTATCAATTTAGGTGCAGTTTCTAGTGGGTCCTCTAAGATGAAGACCAGGTCATCTGCAAATGCCTGCAATTTGTATTCTTTTTAATTTTCATTCCTTTTATGTCTTTTTCTTCTCTCATGTTTCTATTTAGGACTTCTAATGTTAAGACGAACAACAGAGGCGATAGTGGATAACCTTGTCTCATCCCTTTCTTTATTTTAATAGAGTCTGTCAGTTCTCCATTTATCATTATCTTTGCTGTTTGTTTGTGGTATATAGTTTGTAGGGTTTGGGTGAATTTCTTACCAAAGCCCATCTGTTCCAGCTGTAACAACATAAATCACCAGTTCACATTGTCAAAGGTTTACTGTGCATCTAAGAACATCAAAGCCATTTGTTTTCCAGGATGTGCCTCATAATATTCCAGAAGTGTCCAGAATTATTCTCATATTATCTTTGATTTTTCTCTTTGGTAGAAACCCATTTTGATCAGGGTGAATAAAATTGTTTAAAAATTTTTTGAGTCGTTCTGCCAATATTGAAGCAAATATTTTATAGTCTGAATTTAGCAGAGAAATAGGTCTATAATTCTTCATTTGAATTTGGGTTGGCCTCCTCTTTTAGCACAAGTGTAATATATGCTTCTGAACACGATTTGGGTATCCTCATCTTTGACATAACCTCATTCATAACTTCTAGTAATGGAGGACACAACGATCCCTGCAGCATCTTATAAAATTCCACTGGCAGTCCATCCGGACCAGGAGCCTTTGCATTGTTTTGTTTTTTAAGTGATTCAGTTAACTCCATCATCGTTATATGGCCTTCTAGCATCATTTCAGTTTCTTTAGGTATCTGGGGTAGATTCACTTTCTGCAAATATTGTTTGGCTCCTCCTTCTTCTATATTCTCTTGTTCATACAATTTTCCATAGTAATCTTGTATAATTTTTTTTCTCCCTTCATTCCCATAACAAATTTGCCCTTGATCATCTATTAATTGCATTATTTTCACTGATTCTCTCTCTTTTTTCAATGTATATGCTAACCCAGTGTTTTTCAACCACTGTGCCGCGGCACACTAGTGTGCCATGACATAGTGTAAGGTGTGCCGTGGGAAAAACACCCGCCGGGTGTTTTTGCCTCGGGACATCTCTGTATCCCGAAAGTTGCTTTCGGGACCCAGGGATGCCTCTATTAAGTCCCTGAGGCCCTGCGTTTACTATAAAAATGCGGGGACCGCCGGGAGATAGCGCACACAGGGACGTCACTGACGTCCCATGCGTGCGCCCATAGCGGTGGGTCTGACTGGCTGGCCCTGAAAGCGCCTCCCCAGGGAGCAGCCACCGACCTCTTCCTCGCCCGTGGAGTCGCAGGAGGAGGCCGAGCCCTTAACCTAACCCTAAACTAACCCTTAACCTAACGCTAAACCTAATCCTAACCCTTAACCTAAACCTAAACCTAACCCTTAACCTAACCCTAACCCTTAACCTAACCCTAAACCTAACCCTAAACCTAACCATTTCCTTAACTTGAATCGGCTTGCTTTCAAAGCGCTATTTAAAGTGCCCTTCTTTCTCCACGCTCGCTGTTGTCGCCCTGTTGATGACGTCAGCGACGCGGTTTAATTGGGCGCGCTTTAGTCAAGCGCGGTTTTGTTGTGCCACGAAGTAATGAATGTGGAAGAGATGCACGAAACTTACTAGTAATCAATCGACACACTTCTACAATATGTAACGAAAGATGATTTTTTTTGTGTGTTTTGTTTGTCTGCTTAACCAAAATTTTAAAAAAATCTTTTATAAAAAAAATCATTTTTCTTGTAAAAGAATTTAAAACATTCTCTCATAAACTTGGGCTATTCTTACAAGTACAGAGAGGGAAGGAAACTTCACCCTGTTCTGCTGGCCAGGCAAGCTCAGTGTGAAGGCATTTCCATTGCTTAATTCAACATTATTTCTAATAATTTACCGTATTTTTCGGAGTTTAAGATGCACCTTTTTTCTTCAAAAAAAGAGGCTGAAAATCTGGGCGCGTCTTATACATTGAATTCAGCAATGTTTTTTGCCTCCCAAAGCCCCGCCCCTTCACCAAAATGGCTGTGCATACCCTTATGGAGGCTTTCAGAGAGCGGCTGGGGAGGGCAGAAATGAGAAAAAAATAGGGCATTTTTTGCCACCCCCAAGCCGTCAGCAGCACTCTATAAGCTTCCATAGGGCTGTACATGCAATATTTTTAACAAAAAACGGGCCCGTTTTCAGGAAAAATGGGCCATTTTTGCTCATTTTTGCCCCCCCTCGGAGCACTCTGCAACCCCCCCAGGCTATTGATGCCTTTTATTTGGAGAAAAACGGGCTGTGTTTGGGAGGTTTGCAGAGTGCAAAACCTTTTTTTTTTCTTTCGCAAAGCTCTTTAACTGATTGATGAGAATTACATTGATCAAGTGCTGTGCCAGCAGAAACAAGTCTTAGGTGCTGCAGGTTGTCAGGGATTTCCTTCTCCAGCACATGGATAAATACATCTGGAAACATCTACATATCTACCTACTCTCTCTCTCTCCCTACCTACCTACTGTATTTCTTTCTCTATCCCTCAACCTACCAACCTACCTACTCTCTCTCTCCCTCCCTCCCTCCCTACTCTCTCTCTCTCCCTCTACCTTCCTACCTACCTACTCTCTCTCTCCCTACCTATCTACTGTATTTCTCTCTCTCCCTACCTATCTACTGTATTTCTCTCTCTCCCCCTCTATCTATCTATCTATCTATCTATCTATCTATCTATCTATCTATCTATCTATCTATCTATCTACCTATCTACCTACCTACCTACCTACCTACCTACCTACCTACCTACTGTAGTTCTCTCCTTCTCTCTCTCTCCTATCTACCTACCTACTCTTTCTCTCCCTACCTATTGTATTTCTCCTTCTCTCTCTTTCTCTACCTACCTACCTACTCTCTTTCCCTCCCTCCCTCCCTCCCTACTGTATTTCTCTCTCCCTACCTACCTATTCTCTCTCTACCTATCCACTGTATTTTTCTCTCTCTTTATTTCTCACTCTATCCCTCTACCTACCTACACCCTCTCTCTCCCTACCTACCTACTTTATGTCTCTATTTCTCCATCTCTATTTCTCTCCTTCAATCCCTTTATCTACCTACCTACCTACCTACCTGACTACTCTCTCTCCCTACCTACCTACTGTATTTCTCTCTTTCTCTCCCTATCTATCCCTCTATCTACCTACCTACTTTTTTTAAAAAAAAGCATCTTCAAAACCTTGGTGTGTCTTATACTCCAGTGCATGTTATACTCTGAAAAACATGGGTAATTATTTTTTTCTCCTAGGGATTAGAGACATTTAACAGTTACATTTACCTTGAGGGAACACAAAAATTTTGACACCCACACATGCGTACACACACAAGGAGAAAATGAGAGGAAAAACAAAACTCTCAGGCTCTCACACATGACACTAGTCATTCCCACCATAAATCTCAGTTAAATTAGGGAAGGCACAGATCTTAACAAATGTATCACGTGATTGCATGGAAAACAGAGGGAGAGAAACAATCAACAAAACAGTCAAAATCCCCAACATTTCTATTTATATATTTCCCTTTTAAGTATCTTTATTTAGCCAAATTGGTTTTTCTTGCTTCATCCCTGAGCAGAGTCCATTTCTCACATACTTGGGGCACGTGCGTATTCTTCATTCCTGTCCGGACAGGTAATTTGTCCCAAATCCAGGCCTCCATCAGACTCCCTTGAGGAGATTTCAGTGGCATCCTAGACTCTGAGCTTCCCATTTCCTGGTCTGCTCTTCCCACTGTCCGCTACAAGACTCCAAGGCTCCACTCTTTTCTTTTACTTGGGTCCCTTGCAACCGCGGAATACACTACCCTCAACAGTGAATGTACCTTCTAACCTGTGGTCAACCCTCAGTTTTTCAGGCAATAGCAGATTTTTTTTTTAGCAATAGCAGATTTTTATATACCGCTTCATAGGGCTTTCAGCCCTCTCTAAGCGGTTTACAGAGTCAGCATATTGCCCCCAACAACAATCCGGGTCCTCATTTTACCCATCTCGGAAGGATGGAAGGCTGAGTCAACCCTGAGCCAGTGAGATTTGAACCGCTGAACTGCTGATCTAGCAGTCAGCCTGCAGTGCTGCATTTAACCACTGCGCCACCTTGGCCTCAGGCAAATGAGTCCTCAGGCAAATGGACTGGGAGGATTCTGTCCACCAAAATTACTCAGAGTATGGGTACCTCCTTCCCAGAATAGGGATCTGCTCAGTGATTCTCAGCCAGTTACCCAAGAGTGAACCTCTCATTTGCCTTTTAACCCCTTCCCACGCACTCTCTCCCTTTTACCCACAGAAGGTCCTGTACTCTGGCAAATCCCCCATGCTCTCCAGACTCTGTTGGTCTTTCTGCAGTTAGGAAATGCACAGAGGGAGCAAGATCCAGAGAAGGGATTTTTTTCTCAAGCGCATTCACACACAGAGACACATACTTTCTTTCACCTCCTGGGCTTTTAAAGTTAAAATTTAGAGGTACTCACCTTTCCAAACAGCCTTTGAACTCAACATTCAAAGCCCCTTTAATACCTTTGTTCCAAATGGCCAAGGTCTGGGAAAAATCCACCCCCAGACTCAATGGGTCTGTGCCAGCAAGGGAGGCTTACCCAGGTCAGGTCCATTGGTCAGGTTAGTTTGGAATCCCATCTGGGTCGCCAAATTGTTGGAAGAAATGTTCATCTGGGTTCAGTTCCAAGTGGGAAAAACACTGGAAACATGGACGCTGCTTGGAAAGATGGTTTAATAGTGGACAGGACCGCATGGTTTGAGGTCCTGGGCAAAATGAGCACGTAGGTGAGAGAGAGAAAGATTAATCCCTCTCTTCCCTCCCTTAGAGATTCCTGTTCCTGTGTAAGAAATGTATTCTGATTGGTTGTCTTGAGTCCCAGGCTTGGTTGAGCCTTGCTGGGTGATGCAATCTCCTCAGGTTGCATGTGGTGAATTCTGTTGCTAGATGGGTAGAGGGCTTATCCTATTATGTCCTGAGGGTGAAGATCTATTGTGTTATAGATAAGGTGACCCAGTCTTTCTGGGGCTGTTAACAAAGGTGGGGACTGCTTTGCAAGAGCATGTTTCTCCTTTTATCATCCAGAGAGTCTGCCTTTTTAATATTTCCTAGAAGATTTCATTTTTCTAGGAAAGGGGTGGGGGCTAACTTCCTACAAATGCTGAAATACTAAAAAGAGCAAGAGATGATGGATAGATATAGAATACTTAAGATAGCAATTGTTTCATTAAAGATTAGAAAACATGTAGAAAGTAGAAATAGGGAATAGTATGCATATTGATACATAACAGAATACATTAATATTACTATATATACATAAATGTTAGAGGTGGAAAGGTATTATTATTTATACCTAAACAATATTACTACTAGTATTGTGTGTAAAGTACATTGACTCAGACAATACACTGTTCACCAAGCAGTTACAGATGTATAAAAAAATAACTATAAATAAAATTATTTTAAAAAAGAATCTACCCCACTGGAGACAAATTATATTTATCAGCCATGGATTTGTGAATTTGGGAGGGAATAAAGTGGGACAGTAAGACAGGGAACAGAAGACCTTGGAAGAGCTTATGGCTTTGCTGGCTGTTGCAAGAGTTCATTGCCATGAATGTGACTTCTTTTTTTCTGTTGGAGATGTCTGATGCTTAGAATCAAAGGCCCAGAAGGCAAGAAAGAGCAATTGGTGTGGTTCCAAGTATAAAAATATTAATAGTTTATGTCACAATGGAGGATTAAGTGCATATTAGAAATAAATAAATCTTCTTTCACAGCAATGTGGACAATACCTGTTTTTTCATTCATAAAAGCTATTTAATGCATTTTTTAGAAATGCAATGTTTTCCACCATATAATGTCTTTTTCACAGCTCCAACACCAAGGCAGTTTATATTTTATTTATTTTACTTATTTGATTTGTCAATCATTTACAAGATAATAGGTATAAGAATAAACATGAACAGGAATAAAATGGGTACGAATAAATGGGGACAGTAGGACAGGGATGATGGGCACAATGGTGTGCTTATGCACGCCCCTTACAGAATCCTTAGGAATGGAGTGAGGTCAATAGTAGGCAGTTTAAGGTTAAAGTTATGGTGATTTCAAGATGTAACAAATTTGCAACAAAGAAAATGCATCTTGGTGCTGCTACCACCAGGGTAACAAGCAGGCACCTCTAAGAAGACAAGATCACAGCAGGGGTTGTTCAGGAACCTAAGAACCCAGGACTCAAAACCACAATGCTTTTTCTTCTTGAGCTACAACCTCTGTGCACATTTTTTACCATGTATTTTTAGAAGCTTCAGCAACTTACTGGGACCTCTCAGAAACTCTGCTTATGACTCACAGATATTTTGTGCAAAGGAGATGCTGGCTAGGAAATTCTGGCCTCAAAATCTGGAAGACATTCAGGATGCAGAAGGAGGAAACTGAACGTTGAGTTTCTCTAAGACACATTAAAATTAACATGAAGGAAATGGCAGAATATATAAAAAACAAACCTGTACAATTAAAAAAGATAGACAATGGGGGAGGGGAAAATTTCTTCTACCATATACAGGCAATCATGGCATCTTTCTTAGGCTCCATTTTCTAGACCCTGCTGCATATGTTTCTCTGTGTGACCTAATGGGAGACTTCAGTGCAAGCAAATTTACAGAATTTACACCTGGCATTTAGCAGATATAAAATTTCCTCCTCCAAGTATGAAGCTTGGTGGTTGATGCTCTTGGATGCAGCCCTGGCCAGGAGTGAACCTCGTTCCCTTGAAGTGTCTGGCCTGATGCTGCTACCATGCCCTAAAATCCTGGGAGCCACAGGAAATCAGTCATAAAGTTTTGGGGTATTAGAGAGGTTTTTATCCACTAAGAGTCACCCCTAAGAAAGCTGATTGTGTCATTCTGTAAAACCTTCATGAACGTTTAGGGCTCGGCACGTAGCTAATCTTCACAATGTTAAGATACATCACATTTCACTATTTCACTAGGCTCAGCTGCAAAGTCGGTCAAAAATGACTTGATAGCATTTAATCAATGGAAACTTGTTGCAAACGCCTTAGGTGGAAACTGGAGAAGGATGTTTTTCTGCCTCCAATCTGGAGATGGTGCTCAAACAGGCAACATCTGTGCCCAGAAAGCGGATAATACCTGTGGTTGAGCCTAAAGGAGTTAAAACCATCGAGTACTGTATTGCTAGAAAGGTTGGAAAGCGATGGGAAGAGTAGAAGAAAGAAAGTCCAGTTGCCTTTTGAAAAAAACACCTTTGGGGCAGCTGAACTTCCTCTTCCGGATCACTCATGGGAGGAAGATGGTGTGCAAGAGCGGCTCTTCTCCTCTTCCCATGGTCGAAGCAGCAGCTGGAAGGTGAGTTGAGGGCGGGTGGGAGGAGAGTCCTGGAAGCGGAGAAGCAACTGGGCTGAAGCATCTCAGCTGCTGCTGCTGCAGGTTCCTTCCCTCCCCGAATTTAAGCCCACTGGGGCTGCACGCTGTAAAACTGGTGGCTGCAGTTTTCCTCCTGGTGGGAAGATTGGAAAAGTCTCTTCCAAGTGAAGGTGGATTCTTTGGGAATGGCTTCCCTCCAGAGGTTGTGGGGGCTCCCATCACTGGAGGGTTTGTGACAGAGCTGGGAGGGACCTTGCAGGGCTTCTATTCCGACGCCCTGATCAAGCAGGAGACCCAACATCACTTCAGACAAATGGCTGTCCTGCCTCGGATTAAAAGCCACCAGTGATGGAGCCCCCACAACCTCTGAAGGGAAAACCTTCCACTGGTTCACTGTTCTTAGTGTCAGGAAGTTTCTCCTTAGTTCGAAGTTGCTTCTCTCCTTGATTAGTTTCCATCCAGTTCCTTGTCCTGCCTTAATACATTACTGTCCTTTATATATCATATGATCAAACACTATTTCATAGCAAAAAACTTTCATAACAATGACTATAACTTTTTGGTAATACATAAATAAACAATTTCATTTCCAGGTTTTTTTTAATCTAACCATTGGTAAAACAAATCCCAAATCTTATAAAATTGCTCATCCTCCTATTCTCTAATTTCAAATGTAAGTTTACTCATTTCAGCACATTCTATTATTTTCCGAATAGTTTCCTATGTTGGTATCTTCTCATTTTCCCATTTTTTTTGCAAAGACAATTCTAGCAGCTGTTAAAACATTTACAATCAAATATTTCAAGTTTTTGTTGTATGTTTCTGGTATGATTCCCAATAAAAAAAGTTCTGGTTTTAAGTCTATGTGTTTATGTATCATTTTCTCCAACCACATGTGAATTTTAGTCCAATATCTTTTAGCTTCAGTACAAGTCCACCACATGTGGTAGTATGAGCCTGGCATCTGATGACATTTCCAGCATTTTTTGGATTTGTTCTTTGACATTCTTGCTATTCTTGTTGGGGAGAAGTGCCACCTGTAAAACATCTTATACAAATTCTCTTTATATGCAGTTGACATTGTCATTTTATAGTTTTGAGACCACAGTTTTTGCTATTTCTCTAGGTCAATCCCATGCCCAAAAATTTTTCCCCAAGCTAACGTAGTTTCTTTAACTTGTTCTTCCTGTAGCTTCACCTCTAATAGGTAGCCATAAAGTTTTTTAATTACTTTTTCATCAGTACCTGTTAAGATTTTATCTAATTCAGTCATTTTATCATAAAAACCTTCCATTTTTCAATGTTCATTGTATCTAGAATGTATTTCCACATATGAATACCAATTAATTTCGATTCCTTCCTGTTTCAAATCTTGAATGGATTTAAGTTCACCCTCTGTATTTAATAGTTCAGCATATCTAACTGTTTGTTCCTTTTTGTGTATTATTGAATATGAAAAGGCTTCAATGGTTGATATCCAGACTGGAATTTTAAAATAATGTAATTTCTTAATCTTCTCCTAGTTTAATAACAACGCCTCCCTTATATAATGTCTTCTAAAGTAACCATGTGCTTTGGTTCCCTTATACCATAAGAATGCATGCCATCCCAGCAGCAAGTCGTGACCCTCTAAATTCAAAAGCCTAACATTTCTTAACATTATTCATTCCTTAATCCACAGCAAACTTGTTGCCTGGTAATGTAGCTCCCAGTCAGGTAAACCCAACCCTCCTCTTGCTTTAGCGTCTTGCAACCCTTTAAGTTTTATTCTTGCTTTTCCCCCCTGCCATATAAATTTCAACACCATTTTATTTAGATCTTCAAAACAGTCTTTCCCCAACCTAATTGGGATTGTCTGGAACAAGTATAAGATTCTAGGTAAAATGTTCATTTTAATTGTTGAGATTCTCCCAATCATTGATAATTGTAAATTTTCCCATTTCATCAAGTCCGTTGCGATTTGTTGCTTCAATCTAAAATAGTTATCCTCTTTGAGAGTACTACATCTAGCTGTTAAAGAAATCCCCAAATATTTGACCTTGTTCGTAACTTGCATCTCCAAGATTTCCATCAATTATTCTTTTTGCTTTGTCAAGATCTTTGTTTTATCTTTATTTATTTTCAAGCCTGCTACTTTTCCATACTCCTCAATTCTTTCTAACAATTTAGGTGCAGATTCAAGTGGCTCCTCGAGAATGAAAACTAAATGATCTACAAACGCTTGCAATTTATATTCTTCTTGTTTAATAGTCATTCCCTTTATTTCTTCCTCTTCTCTTATCCTTCTATTTAAGACTTCTAGCGTTAAGACCAAAAGTAATGGTGATAACGGGCAGCCTTGTCTCGTACCTCTCTTTATTTCAATAGGGTCTGTCAATTCTCCATTTATCATTTATCTTAGCTGTTTGCTTGTGATATACCATTTGTATAGCTTGAATAAAATTCTTACCAAAGTTTATTTGTTCCATTTGTTGTTGTAGCTCCATCATTGTTATTTTACCTTCTAGTATAATTCTAGTTTTGTTTGATATCCGGGGAAGATTGGCATCCTGTAAGTATTGCTTGACTCCGCCCTCTTCTATATTCCCTTGTTCATACAACTTGGCATAAAAATAGCTTCAAGGTGCTATTAATCACCCATAAAGCCCTACATGGCAGTGGATCTGGATACTTGAGAGACCGCCTTCTGCCAATTACATCCCTGCGACCAATAAGATCCCATAGACTAGGCCTCCTCCGTATTCCATCGGCCAGCCAGTGTCGGCTGGCAACTACAAGGAGGAGGGCCTTCTCAGCAGTAGCCCCGGCCCTTTGGAACGAGCTCCCCGTGGAGATTCGTACCCTCTCCACCGTCCAGGCCTTCCGCATAGCCTTGAAGAACTGGCTCGCCCGTCAGGCCTGGGGATAAGGATAGTTACCCCTCCCGAATGATGAATGTATGTTGCCTACTATTTTATTATATGTTTCTATCTTGATGTTTGTATTCCCCCCTTCCCAGTTTTATGTGAGCCGCCCTGAGTCCCCTCAGGGAAAAGGGCGGCCTACAAATTCTAATAAAACTACAAAACTACAAACTATTGTATGATTTTCTTCTTTTCAGCATTTCCATAGTGCATTTGTCCTTGTTCATCTTTTAGTTGTTGTATTTTCTTTACCTCTCTCTCCTTTCTCAGTTTATATGCCAACCATCTGCCTGGCTTATTTGCATTTTCAAAGTAATTCTGTTTAGTGCCTCTAATTTTTTATGCCAATTCCTCCTTTTCCAATAAAGCCATTTTGTGTTGAATTATATCTATTTTTATTTTAATAGCCTTCTTTTGTGGAGATTTCTGTAGCTCTTTTTCCAGTGTCATATAGTTTTTTTCTAAATCTTTACATGTTTGTCTTTCCTTTAAGTTTCTCATTCTTGTGTAGTCTATTATCAGGCCTCTAGAAAAGGCCTTCATTGTGTTCCAAAGATTCTGCATGGATGTATCTTCTTTTTTATTTTCTTTGAAGAAGAAAGCCGATTCTTTTTCCATTTTCTGTACAGTCTTTCTCTTTCAATATCGTATTGTTTAATGTCCATCTAGATCTTGTTCTTTGACCTCTCCATTTGATTATAATCGGTTTATGGTCCGCCCAAGTACTTAATTCAATTTCCACTTCTTGTACATCACCAAATAATTCCATTGAGGCCCAGGTCACGTCTAATCTAGAGAGTGATAAGTGTCTGTTTGAATAGAAAGTATATTTTTTTTATAGGATTTCTTTCTCTCCAAACATCTTTTAAGTTTATTTCATCCATCATCCTGAAGAAGGACTTAGGGAGTGTTTTTCTATTTGGTTTTATTGTTTTATGTGTTTTATAATCCATGTTCTGATTTGTAATGCCATTGAAATCTCCCATCATACAGATGTTAACATAGTCTAGGTCACAAATTTTCTTGTGGAGTTTTTTATAGAATTCATCTTGTTTTTCATTAGGTGCGTAAATTACAATTAAAAGTATTTTCCTATTATTTTCCATAATTTCCACCATCCAGATTCTTCCGTCTTCATCTGTATAAATTTGTTTCGCTGGAATTTTGTCTTTAATATAAAAGATCACTCCTCTTTTCTTGCAGTCCGCCAAAGAGTTAAATTTTTTTCCAAGTTTTGGTTGAACTAACACGTGACCATATATTTGTTGAATATGTACTTCTTGTAAGCAAATTATGTCTGATTTTAACTTTTCTAATTTGTGAAATATTTTCCTTCTTTTGATTGCCGAATTAAGTCCATCTATATTAATTGTGAGCATTTTTTTTCCTTCCATAATTATGCTTTATATATAGGATTTATGGCTAGTTGATCTTGGTTCCCGTCGTTCTCTAATATCTACACCCCCTATGGCACCTTCTTCAATATCAATCCCACCTACGGTGCCTTCCAACTTTTCCTTTGGTTTCGGTGGGGCTACAATAGGGTTTGTTACAACCTGATTGGTTCAGAGAATGAGGGATTTTTCTTAAGTGTCCTCCTTTCCCCAGTTTCCCTCAGTCTTTGGTCCAAGCACTAGCTGTGGCTCCAGTGAGGTATTATATTAACTGTGATAAAGATTTGATTATTGGATATTCTAAATTAATTCTAAACAACTTGCCATCAGAGAGACGTTCCAGTCTCACAAAAGAGAGCAGGGGGCTTTGCCTCCGGGCTCCGCAGCAACCTGAGAGCTGCCTGCTCCTTTTGAGCGCAGCGGATGCCATTTCGCTAAATTCAGTGCGGCAGCTCAAACGCGGCCTCTAGTGATCAACTTTAAAAAGCTCTAGCCGATTCTGATCAGATTTCAGTGCTGCGGCCACCGGGGCTTCGCCGCAACTTCAAAGACCTGCAACAGGGTCTTTTAAAAAAAAAAAAAAACCTGCAACGGCTTGCTTAGTCATCAGAGGGCGCGCTGATCGGATTCACCGGCTGGCACAGCGCAGCCCTCAAAACAGAAGTTCTACAGATAAGCTGGGCACCAGAGTCTCTCAGACTCGGCTCGTTGCGAGGCTAATCCCTCAGAGCCACTTCAAAGTTGCGATCACCCGATTCTTCACCCACGAGGCACGGCAGCCATTTTTCATGCAACATCGTGGTTGCCGCGTTTTCCAGCAGCGGCTGAATCAAAAGTTAATTGGAAGCCCGCAGGAGACGAAGTGTGCCAGGCTTCACAAAGCGACTGCAGCGAAGCCAGAGATCGAAGCCGGCAGGCACCCACAGCCGTCCTCAGATACGTGAGTGAGGCATGGCCTCCACAGTTTCAGATCTACAGGCCCAAGGAGATCTAGCAGAGGAGGGTCAGGGCAGGCTTAGACTCAGGGCAGCGGCCTACAGGCCTACAGCCGACAGCACGCTTCCAGAGCTGCTGCTAGGGATGAATCCAGAAGACAAAAAGCCCTGGAAAAATAGGTGGCTAGGGTAGAAAGACTGGTGCAGGCGACTAGGCCTGAATCCCCCAGCAGATCTAGATCTCCGATTGGGGCCCCGTTCTCAAACATTTGGTTCGCCTCCTAGGGGCCTCAGCCCTTCCTTTGTCTCTCCTGCAAGGCCCCACAGGGAGGTGGCCTCACCTTCTCCCCCCCCCCCATCTCACCTAGAGCCTATAGGGAAAGAGTGGAGGATCTGGGAGAAGGGGGATCCCAGGACTACCTACTGACAGCCCAACTTGCCCCCCGAGGGCTTCCATCATGAGGCCCTTCCGAGGAGGATTTAGAGGATTTTGACCAGTTGCCAGATAGCATCAGGAGACTCATCTCTGCAGCTATATCTAGGTGTATTTCCTTGGGCCTAGCCCAGAGGGACAGTTCTTCCCAAGGGGTGTTTAGACCACCAGCGGTTTCCAGGCGGAGGTCCCTCTCTTCTTCCAGAGGGCACGATAATCCTAGGCCTCCTTCCCCCTCAGTGGTCAGTGAGAGTTCCATATTGGGGGAGGTCACACACCCAGACTTGGGGTTTTCAGAGGATGAGGATTCTGTCCCCCCCGGAGGCCCCAGCATTTCCGGGGCTTTTTCCTCCCCCCGCTTTCAAGCCTATGTTACACAAGGCCAAAAAGACTACTCAGATTGGCACGGGGGCTCCACCAGTCTCCCAGCACATGGATCCCAACTTGGCCATGTTTATAAATCCCAATACAGATAAAGAGGAGGGTCCAGCTCCTCCCCTTTTCCTGGAAGTGGTACAGAACCAGTGGGCGAGGCCTTCTTCCTTGCCCAATCCCAGAAGCAATGATAAACGTTATTACAATATGGAGCAGGCCTTTTCCCAGGTCCTGCAACTTCCCATGGTAGATGCCCCAGTCACCCTTTTGGCTAACACATCCACTGTAGTCTCGGGTGACGTGGCCGACAAGCTGAAGCCAGAGGACAAGCATGCAGAGCTTACCCTTCGTAAGAACTTCAACGCTTCTGCCTGGGCCATTAAGGCGGCCGCAGCAGCATCCTATTTCAACTGCACAACGGTCATGTGGCTCCGGCAGCTACAGGACTGCATCCCGATCCAAGATGAGCGTCTTTACCAAGACCTCACTAAGATCATTTCAGCTACCCAGTTCTTGGTGGACGCCACCATGGATTCCATTAAATTTGCGTCCAGAGCTCTATCCACCTCTGTGACTGTGAGGAGACTTCTGTGGCTCTGTAATTGGCAAATGGACAACAAATCCAAATGGAACCTGGCGGCGGCCCCCTTCTCCGGCCTTAACCTTTTTGGAACTTTTCTTGATCCCATTCTTGTGGAGAACAAGGATAAAAAGAAGGTCCTACCTTCAAATTCTAAGAAGCCGAAAAATCGTCTGTCTTCATACCATAGGCCTTCATCTGTCAGGCCTCCTGACCAGGATTACCACGAGCAGCGGTACACCCCCTACAGGTATGATAGACAGAGTAAGCGGCCGTTCTACCAAGATAGGAATAGGTTTCAAGGTCAACCCAAATGGCCGTTTTCTGGAGGGGTAGTCCGTCCCTTCCACAGGGGGAAATGACTCCAACCCGAGTCTACCCATAGGCGGCTGCCTGGCATCCTTCACGGACCAGTGGGATCAGATAACATCAGATGCCTGGGTCAATTCGACAGTCAGGGAGGGTCTCCGTCTGGAGTTCCTCACCCCTCCCCCGACACTCTTCAGGACTTTCCCCTTCTCCAGGGACCCAGAAAGGTGCCGCCTAATGCTCCTAGCAATCCAGCACCTGCTGGACATTCAGGCGGTTGAGCCGGTTCCTCCGAAGGAGTGTGGGCAAGGCGTTTACTCAAACCTCTTTGTCGTCCCAAAGAGCTCCGGGGGATGGAGAGCGATCCTGGACTTGACGTGTCTAAATTCATTCCTGGTCTACCGGTGCTTCAAGATCTCCTCTCTCAAATCCATATTATTGGGGATCAGATGGGGAGACTTCATGGCATTAATAGACTTAACAGAGGCATACTTACACATTCTGATTTGGCCAACCCACCACAAATTGTGGGAGGTTCCAAATATTCCCCGGCTTCTGTCTCGGTCGCCCAGGTCCTTGAATTCCTACAACACGGTCTAGACCGCAGCCTCTCCCATAACACCTTACGGAGACAGACAGCTGCCCTATCTTCGGTCTTAGCAGGGGAGGGTCATTGGTCATTAACCCAGTCACTGTTGGTGAAACGTTTCCTCAAGGGGGCAGCAAAGCTGTGCCCTCCCCCGGTACACAGGTTCCCCACGTAGGATCTCTCCCTGATTCTTAGAGTCCTTACAAGTGCCCCCTTCGAGCCTTTGAGGACTGTGCACCTTAAGTTCCTGACCCTGAAGGTGATTTTCCTTGTCGCAGTCACTTCGGCTAGACACATTTCCGAATTGGGTGCTTTGTCGTCCAAGGAGGATTTGTGCCATTTCCACCAAGACAGGGTTCTCCTGACTAGATCCGATCTTCCTGCCAAAGGTCAACTCCCTATTCCATAGGTCACAGGAGGTCATTCTTCCCAACTTCTGCCCCTCTCCTTCCCACGAGAGTGAGGTTCGCTGGCACCGCCTAGATGTCCGCCGTGCCCTACACATTTATCTCAGGCGTACATCTCCTATCAGTCGGTCGGAGGCCCTGTTCTTGTCCTTCCAACCTAGGTCGCTAGGGGCTAGGGTGTCTTCCGCCACCATAGGTAAGTGGGTGTGGCAGGCCATCATGGAGGCCTATCAGGTTGTTCACCAGGTTCCTCCACAGTCCACCAGGAGCGCGGCTACTACGGCCACCTGGGCTACCAGGGCTCTGCTGGAGGATATTTGTAGGATGGCCACCTGTGCCTCTCCTTCCCCCTTTATTCGACACTATCACCTTGATCGTTTCGCTTCGGCGGACACAGCCTTCGGCCATCAGGTGCTCCAACAGGTGATGACCCCCCTCCCCCAGAGTCAATGACCCGCCCTGGGACTAAGCTTAGGTATGTCCCTGTTGTAGCACCTCCCGCCGAAACCACAGGAAAAAGAACGTTGGTCCTTACCTAAATGTTTCTTTTCTGTGGTAGAGGTGGGAGGAGCTACTTTCCTACCCTTGATTTGATCATAGGGGGTTGGGGTGGTCGGTGTTTTTCTTGGTATGTGTGGTGTTATTTTCCTTACATAATGCTGTCAGTTTTTCCATTCGACCTCATGAAACTGGGAGCTGAGAGGGAAAGGAGGATACTTAAGAAAAATCCCTCAGTCCCTGGACCAATCAGGCTGTAACAAACCCTGTTGTAGCCCCTCCCGCCTCTACCACAGAAAAGAAACATTCAGGTAAGGATCAACATTCTTTCTCAGTTTCAGTCATGGGTGTATCTAACTGTTGCACCATTAGTTCTTCTTTTCCAGTCTTCTCGGCCTTTCCTCTGAAATGTTCTGTATAGAAGGCTTCTGCTTTTTCAATTGTATCAATTCTGTACTTTTGTCCTTTTCATAGAAATATTAAACCTTCCGGTATCAGCCATGTATAGTTAAGTAAAATTGTAGTCAGGAATTGATATTTTATTCTCTACTCTCTCACTCTTCTTGGAATTTGCTTTAAGACCACAATCTCCTTGCCTTTGTATTCCAATTTTCTGTCTCTTGTTTTCTGCAATATTTGTAATTTCAATGCTTTTTTTAGTAAATCTTACATGGACTTCCTTTGGAAAAGCATTTCTCATTGCATATCTTGTATTTACCCAAAATGTCTCATCTATGCCATCCATCATTTTCTCTTGGGGTATCTCTAACACATCTATCAGGATTTCAGATATTATTTGTGCAGATTCTCTCCCTTTTTCTCTGTTATATTTTGAAATCTTAAAAAATATTCAGAGCGCTCCATCTCCCATCCTATTATTGCATTGCTTTCTGTTTCCATTTTGCTCAATCTACTGTCGAGTTCTTCATCCCTCTTCTCTCTTTATTTCTCTCTTTCAACAATTTTTTGCATTCTGTCTTCTTGTTTCAGTATCCAATTTTGTATAATTTCAATCTTTCCCTCTGTCTGACCTATCTTTTGTTCTATGTTCCCACTTTGCTGATCCATTGTCTCCATCCTCTTTTCCATATTTTCAGATCTCATTAAAGCGTATCTAGTTTTCATCGATGCCTGTTTGTAATTTTTGTATTGCTTGCATAATTGCCTCTAATGATGTAGCATATCTTTTTCCTGTTGTATCTTCGCCTGTATTGATCTTTGTTCTCCTGCTGGGGAGCAGGCAGGAGTCGTTGATGCAGAATCCGCTGGTGTTGTCTTTTTGCTCATCTTCCTGATTTTATTCTCTCTTTTTCTTTTCGTAGCTCGTCCAATTAATGTTGACTATAAGGAAAGAAGAAAAGGGAAAGAAAAAAGTGAGAAAAAATAGAAAAAAGATATTCCAGATATCTTGCCAGGTAGTGATGTCAGGCTAATTGGCCTCTAGTTTTATGGATTCATTCTTCTCCCCCTTTTTGAAGATGGGAACTATATCCGGTCTTTTCCAATCCACTGGTAGTTCCTTTGTGCGTGAAGATCTTTGAAATATATGGTTGAATGGTTCTTAGATCACGTCTGCTGGCTCCTTTAGAACTCTGGGATGTAATCATTCTGTTCCTGATGAGATGATTAGAACTAATCTAGAATGGAAAGGTGTTCTCTTACCATTTTCTTCCCTGTTTTAATTTGTATTCCTAGTCTGCCTTTTACAGTTCACTTTTGGTAGGTTTAGCTATTTTTTATTTTTACCTGAAGATAGATGCAAATAATGAATTAAGTAGCTCTGCTGTGTCTCTACTGCCCATCACTTCCTTGCCATCACGTCCCATTAGTACACTGACTGTTTCCCTGACTTTTTTCTTGTTTTATACATGTTTTAAAATGATTTTTGATATTTGTTGCAAGTTTTAGTTCATTCTCACCATGATCTTTGCAGATTCGGGATATATGCTACTATTCTGCCTTAGTTATGTGTCCTCTTTCCATTTTTTATACTGATCCTTTTTTTCATTCAGTTTCTCAGAGAAAACTTTATGCAAACATGTTGGATTGTTCTTGGATATCTTGTTTTCCCTTTTCAGTAATATTATGTTGGACTAGGCTTATATGATCATACTACTAAGTTGGGTACTCGTGCTTCGCCACAGAAATGGAACAGCAATAGGTAGCATTCTTTACCATCAACCTCCATTATCCTGTAGCTGTAAAAGGCAGCAGCAAACATGGTCTTCTTGAGGGGAACTTTGATGTTTGGTTCACACTGAGGTATATTGATGTAATAGCCGTCTTCTCCATGGCAGAACATCAGAAGCTACTGGAGAGCTTCATAGGCACCGTACAGCTCACTGATTCTTAACAACCAGTTTTCTCTGCTGTGGAGAACGATATCTCTTTTCTCAAAATCCTGGGCAACAATGAGAACAGCCACTTCTCTAGTCATGAGGGCATTGAAACGACCTCGGTGCCTTCCAGATGGCTTCCTATCACCACTTGGAAGTCCTTGGAAGTATGGCTGAAGGGGAGAAAAGTGCACCACTGTAGCACATCCCGGGACCCTCTACCTGCCATTCCAAAACACAGCATGACTGCATGCGCAAGGCAGCAAACCAACATAGCTTGTGGCTTGGCTAGGACCGTTGTGAGCATGCATGGGCAGTGGGTGGAGTCACGGGAAGGTTTAAATGGTGGAGGGGAGCACTGGGCTTCAGCGTTGACTTCATCTCACTATATCTTATCACTGGGTGTTTCTTGGATCGTGCTGAAGGGTGGAAGATAAACAATACTGAGAATTGTGTAGTTTATTGTTTATTTCTCAGGTTCAAATTTAAAACTAGAGAAATACTTATTAGTCCAAGGCATTGATCTCATTTGTGACTGATTAGCATAGGGGTTATTAGATGTCTACTTTTTTACAGCCTTTCTACTGACTTGGGGATGAGTTTGGCGATAATTGTGTGCAGCTTCCCTTGCTTGTGTTTCCTAATTGCATCTGTAAATCTTTTTCTGCATTTTTGCCTCTTTTCCCTATAACTGGTGTTACACTAGAAGGAACAGATTCGTCTGAACAGGGGAGTAAAATAAGGGAGGGGGAATCTGCCTCTGCCTACCAGCATCCATTAGTATCCATCTGGCTAGCGTCCTGTCACTGTGTGAGAGAGTTGAGGGGTGTTTGGAAACTCAAACAGTATTTGCTGTGTGAGAAAGAAGGAGACAGGAAGGAGCCTGGATGTGGCTTACCTCAACTGTTCTGTAGTAGAGCTGCATGCTGCTGTGAAAGTGAAACTCCTCTTTTGAGATGGGGAGAGGGAGTAGAACTTTTTAGCATCAGAGCTTGGAATTGATTTCTTTTCAGGTGGGGAGGGGGAGTAGAACTCCTTAGCATCAGAGAGCTAGTTTGAAAGTGAAACAGTATTTGCTGTGTGAGCAAGGAGACAGGAAGGAGCCTGGCTATTGGTTAGCTCAACTGTTCTTTAGTACAACTGCTTCCTGCTGTGAAAGTAAAACGGAAACTGAATCTCCTCTCCTCTGCTTGTGTTTTGCATTTGGAAGAGATTTCTTTTCTGATTAGGGGAGGGAGTAGAACTAGTTAGCATGATGGCATGTTAATAATAATATAGGAAATGCTAATGCTCTGAAGGTCATTTCGAAAAAGATTTTCTTAGTGAGCACCTAGAAGCCAAGAGGAACAGACGTGGAAAATTTGAGGTTTGTAGGCAAAAATCTGGAGATTTTGTGATAATGCATGAGTGGTATTTTGCTTTCATATATATAGATTTTCCAGTATTTCCCACAGTCCTTGCATTGTTTTCTCCTTTAGGGTTTTTATCCATGAAATTTTGCTTACGCTATGAATTTCTTTAAATCAGCTCTTCTAAAATTTAAGACACTTGTTGGATTATATTCTGTTGCTTGTGTTTGCATTATACGGGGTCACACGACCAAGGTTCCAAAAACTTCAACTCCTTCTATCGCTTCTCTGTTAGTAAGAATTAGGTTGAGTATAGTTTTCCCTCTAGTTCCCTCCTCTACTTTTTGGATGACAAAGTTGTCAGCTAAGTTGTTTAGGAATCTATTCAATCTCCTACTTGCTGTAGACTTTGTCTCCCAGTTTATATCAGGGCAGTTAAAGTCTCCCATTATATCTTGAGGTTGCCCTCTTAATATAGTTTGTAATCCACACATATTGAAAATGACAGAAGAATAAAATTTACAAGTTTTTTTATTTCCATGTCTTTCCAATAAGTATGGCATTTCCTGTCCCATCCATGTATTAGCCTGGTTCAATTGTGCTTAATCCATCTTTGGTTGCACAGGGAGTCCCCACTTACCACTTCTTCCCTGAGCCTTCAAAGTTACTATGGCACAGTAGAAGCAGACGTGCACCTGGTTCACAAAATTTGTGTTAATCCCAGGTCTTGTTCCGTGACCACATGTCAGCAGTGACTGTGGTTTTGAAGGTGCAAGAAAGGGAGTTGCACCAACTTGGCTTCTGCCAATAGTTGCACATATATGGTGCCTGCAGCATCCCACACTCATGATCCCCATTTGTGACCTTCCCAGCTAGCTTCTAACTAGCAACATCAGTGGATATACTGGCAGGAAATTGCAAGTCACGGACATATGAAATTGCCTTTAACAACCCACAGTAATTAGCTTAACAACTACAGAGGAACAACAGATGTAAGTTGGCATTGTCATGTGACATGATGCTTAATGATTGAGCTGCTTAGTGACGCAAATATCAATTCCAATTGTGGTAGGTTAAGTGAGGACTACTTAAGCAAGGATGTCACCAGAGGGGTTGTAGACAGTATTTTCTGCCCTTATTTGTAGCTGAGGACTTTCATGAGCAAAAGTGGTTTATACTTTTCTTCTTTTTTCACCTCATCTCTAACCATTTTATAAACAATTAAAGTTACACTTTTTTTGCATCTTACAGATGAGCAGGATGGCAATAAGACCACTCTGGACAACTGTAAAGAACAATCAGTGTTGAAAAGGGAAGAATATCAAGCCAAAAATCAAAATATTTTCCATTTCCTGCAGAAAACCTTACAAATTGGTTCCTCCTGCAACAGCTGTTTGAAAAAAGAGAGAAAATTAAGAAAGAATAAGCAAATTATGCAGAACTCAAGGATAAATTAAATGAGAGGGGAAGTAAGATTATTTATAATTCAGCAAAAGAAGGAAATATCTGGAAGTCTGTTCGAAGGAAAAGTTCAATAGTAAAGCCACATAGAAGAGACAGGAATGCAGGGCTCTCCCTGAGAGGAAGAAGATGGCTTGAATGAAAGCACCCTTAAATAAGGCATTGTCCATATTATTTACCTCTTCAAGAATATCAGTGGTGCAAAAGCTTCATAAATTTGCTTATTGTTGGAAAAGCACAGATTGCAAATCACAGCTGATAATGCACAAGCGGAGACAGAAAACCACACAAATTACCTGAATGTGGCAAAAACTACGGTCACAAAAGCTCCCTTGTTGTTCATGGAAGCACCTCCACAAAAGAGGGAAGCCACAAAAGTGCTCCCAATGCGATAAATGCTTTAGTGAGCATGGCAATATGGTGCTACATCAGATAACTCACAGGAGGGAGAAAACATATACTGTGCAAATTGTGTGAAAGTTTCATTAGAAATTCCCAGGTCTTGAGACACTAAAGGATGCACACAAAGGAATAAAATCATTTGAACATTCTTTCTGTGGGAAACGTTTCAGTAAATTACTTCCTGGTGAAGCACCTGAGGACTCTCACAAAAGACAAACTGTTTGAATGTCCTGATTGTGGAAAAAATATTAGTCACAATTTCGGTCTGGTGATGCATCAGTAGATTGACTCCAGGGAGAAACTCTATGAGTATCTAGATTGTGGGGAAAAACGTCATTAGAAATTTCCATCTCAAGAGACGCAAGAGAACTCACACAGAAGAAAAACCCTTTGAATGTCCTTAATTATGGGAATGTCACAATTCTGGTGATACACCAGAAGACTCCCATAGGAGAGAAATGCTTTGAATGTCCCGATTGTTGGAAAACTTTCAGTTATGATTCCAATTTGTGAAACACCAGAGGAATCATAAAGGAGGAAAACCCATTCAATGTCCAGACTGTGGGAGAAGCTTCAATTGTAATTCCCGCCTGGTAACACATCAGGGGATTCACTCCATGGAGAAACCTTGTAAGTGTAGAGTTTGTGGGGAAAGTTTCATTATAAATTCGCACCTCTTGAGACATAAGGCCACGCACACAGGTGAGAAACCCTTTGAATGTCCTGAATGTGGGAAACGTTACAGTCAGAATTCCCAGCTGGTGAGACACCAGAGGACTCACACAGGAGAGAAACCCTTTGAATGTCCTGACTGTGGGAAATGTTTTAGTCAGAGAGGCATCCTGGTGACACACCAGAGGACTCACACAGGAGAGAAACCCTTTGAATGTCCTGATTGTGGGAAATGTTTTAGTCGGAGTTGCATCCTTGTGACACATGAGAGGACTCACACAGGAGAGAAACCCTTTGAATGTCCTATCTGTGGGAAAAGCTTTAGTTATAATTCCAGTCTGGTGACACACCAGATGACTCACACGAGAGAGAAACCTTTTGTATGTCCTGATTGTGGGAAATGTTTTAGTCAGAGTTCCACTCTGGTGACACACCAGAGGACTCACACAGGAGAGAAACCCTTTGAATGTCCTATTTGTGGAAAAAGGTTTAGTGATAATTCCAGCCAGGTGAAACACAAGCGGACTCACACAGGAGACAAACCCTTTGCTTGTCCTGATTGTGGGAAAGGTTTCAGTCAGAATTCCCAGCTGGTGAAACACCAGAGGACTCACACAGGAGAGAAACCCTTTGAATGTTCTTATTGTGGGAAACGTTTCAGTCAGAATTGCAGCCTGATAAGACATCAGATGACTCACACAGGAGAGAAACCCTTTGAATGTCCTCTTTGTGGAAAAAGTTTTAGTGATAATTCCAACCTGGTGACCCACCAGAGGACTCACACAGGAGAGAAACCCTTTGAATGTCCTGATTGTGGGAAAGGTTTTAGTCAGAGTTCCAGTCTGGTGACACACCAGAGGACTCACACAGGAGAGAAACCCTTTGAATGTCCTTATTGTGGGAAAGGTTTCAGTCAGAATTCCATGTTGGTGAGACACCAGAGGATTCACACAGGAGAGAAACCCTTTGAATGTCCAGATTGTGGGAAATGTTTTAGCTGGAGTTTCAGCCTGGTGACACACCAGAGGACTCACACAGGAGAGAAACCCTTTGAATGTCCTGATTGTGGGAAATGTTTTATTCAGAGTTCCAGCCTGATGACACACCAGAGGACTCACACAGGAGTGAAACCCTTCGAATGTTCTCTCTGTGGGAAAAGCTTTAGTGATAATTCTAATCTGGTGAGACACAAGAGGACTCACACAGGAGAGAAACCTTTTGAATGTCCTGTTTGTGGGAAAAGTTTTAGTGATAATTCTTATCTGGTGATACACCAGAGGACTCACACAGGAGAGAAACCCTTTGAATGTCCGATCTGTAGGAAAAGTTTCATTAAGAATTCCAGCCTGGTACAACACCAGAGGACTCATACCGTGGAGAAATCTTTCAAATGTCCAGTCTGCGGACATTACTTCAAGCATAAATCATCCCTTATTGCACACAAGGTAATCCATATGAAGAAAGGTAGATGAGTTTAGAGAATACTTGAATTTCATTTGATATCTCCCATTGAAAGTGTAGGTGAGAAAGTGATTGTTTGAATTTTGGCCTGATTCATTTTGCTCAAACATTTCTCAGGGTTCAATTTGTAACTGCAGTGAAAAGTAAATTGGAAAATGGTAACTACTAGTTTCTGGTTATCAACAGAACCTTCTGTATATTTCCTTTTCCGGAATTAATGGAATTCCTCAAAAAGGAATTTTGGGTAGAGCTTTTGTCTGTTGTTTATGGAATTTCCACATGTGGAGTTTCAGTCTTCTACCTTGGTTTCACCCGATTTTCAGCCCCTGAGTTCCACAGCCCGCATAAAAGTAGTCCTCAAGATATAACTATTATGGGCCTTGAATTACGGTTGCATGTTCCAATGGCTGTTAAGTGAAATTGCTTTCCTTAATTACCCAAATTCTCCTGCTCTCCCTGATGCAGCCATTAATCAAATGTGCGAGTCGCTAGGTAGAACACTGTCTACTCAGAGCTGGGGAAAAGTCTTGGAGGCCTAGCGCAGAGCCAGGCTTGCTTGCCGTAGGCATCTATACACACACACACCACCCTCCAAGACACCCTTGTGCTCTGTATCCTAAACCTTGAGTCCCCTTGGCCATTCACTCCCCCGTTACCCCTGACTCCCACCCTACCTGACTTCATACGCTCCTCCTCCTTACCTTTAAAGATCTCTGAACCTCATGTTGGGGAGGGAAGGAAGGACATATATCAGTGCTGGCTAACATTTTTTGGATTGTGTGCCAAAAGCAGTAGGGCGTGCTTGGGCGTGCCCACACCCATAATCTATGTGCGCGACCCCAGCCTGCATGAAATCCTGGACCAGCCTATTCACAAAGTAAATACCTTCACCTCCAGGTGATGGGATTAAGGACAGGACATGACCTTAACCCAGGGGCCCTGAAACTTTTTAAATGGGACCAATTTATGGTCCCTCAGACTGTTGAGAGGGCCAGACCAGCTGGGTGGGCGTGACTAGGTGGTCATGTGACTAGATGGTCATGGCCAATTCAAAGTCCTTTGAACAATGCACAAAAATTAAACTTTTAATTTGTTTTGTTCCCGGGGGTGTTTTATTTACTTTTGTTTGCATGTTGCTCTTTCTGTTGCCTTTTCTTTGTACTAGATCATTTTTCAGTTGCTCAGGAGTCTAGTGGTCCACTTCAGGAAAGTCAGTTTTGCAGCAATTCTCCTCCCCAAGGAATTTACAATCAACAACTCTCTCTCTCTCTCTCTCCCTCCCTCTATATGTGTATGTCTCTCTTTTCTCTCTTTTATTCTCTCTCCTCTCTCTCTTTCTTCCTCTCTCTTTCTTATTCTCTCTCTCTTTTTTTTTAAGTTTCAACTTTTTAAAAACAAAATATCAAATCAATGCATGAACAGTGTGGCACCTGTCATACATTCTAATACAAATAAAACTAAGTTAAACATAATCCTAGCATTCAATGCGCTTATATATTTCTAACAATAATGCATCATTATCTTAATTTATAGTCTCATTATTCAATTTGCCCACATTTTCTCTTGTTATTACTTTTTTTGTTATATAGAAGATCTACAATAATATTCTCCATTTTCTTGTTTCTATCACTCTATCTCCCTCTCTTTTTTAAAAGAAAGTTTTTATTTTTAGGCCAACATAGACAAACAAAACATACAACATAAAGCCATCTTCCATTACATACAGTGTGTCCATTGGTTACAAGGTTTTTGTGCATTTTTCCATAGCCATCACTTACAATTTATATGAAATCACATATTATCAAATCAAATATATTTGTATACATTATTATCATTGTACCTCATTTATTTGACTATCACTATTATTCCTTCATTTTAAATGAGATATTCTAGGTATTGGATTCATTTATATTATAACAATTCATTACATGATTTTAAAACTATCCCATAATAATATATCTTTATGTTATATTCTGTATCATTCTATTATTCTTGTATTTATAACATTCTCTAACATCTTTCATTTCCATGTTTTTTTATCTAACCACTTTTTAAAAAGATCCCGTATCTCATAAAATTGTTTATCTTCCTGTTCTCTCATTTCTAATGTCAATTTACTCATTTCAGCACATTCCATTATTTTGTGAATAAGTTTCTCCTGCGTTGGTATTTATTCATTTTTCCAATTTTAAGCAAATACAATTCTAGCTGCTGTTAATACATTTACAATTAAATATTTCAATTCTCTATTGTATGTTTCCAGTATGATTCCCAATAAAAATATCTCTGGTTAAAGTCTATATGTTTTTGTATCATTTTTTCCAACCAAGTGTGGATTTTAGCCCAATATCTTTTGGCTTCTATGCACGTCCACCACATATGGTAATATGAACCCGGTATCTGATGACTCCAACACTTTTCCGATTTATTCTTGAACATTCTTGCTATTCTCATCGGGGATAGGTGCCACCTGTAAAACATCTTATCCCCATTTTCTTTATATGCTGTTGACATAGTCATTTTATAATTTTGAGACCACAATTTCTGCCAATTCTCTAAGTAAAATCCCACATCCAAATTCCCCCTCCCAAAGCAATAATAGATTCTTTAACTTGTTCTTCTTCTAACTTAACCTCTAATAAGTATCCATACAGTTTTTTAATCACCTTTACATCAGTACCTATCAAAATTTTATCCAACTCAGTCATTTTATCATGGAAACCTTCCATTTTAAGATCTTTATCACAACCTTGTCCCATCCCTTTCTTTATTTTAATAGAGTCTGTCAGTTCTCCATTTATCATTATCTTTGCTGTTTGTGGTATATAGTTTTTATGGCTTGGGTCAATTTCTTACCAAAGACCATCTGTTCCAGCTGTAACAACATAAATCACCAGTTCACATTGTCAAAGGCTTTTTGTGCATCTAAGAACATCAAAGCCATATGGTTTCCAGGATGTGCCTCATAATATTCCAGAAATGTCCAGAATTATTCTCATATTATCTTTGATTTTTCTCTTTGGTAGAAACCCATTTTGATCAGGGTGAATAAAATTGTTTAAATATTTTTTGAGTCGTTCTGCCAATATTGAAGCAAATATTTTATAGTCTGAATTTAGCAGAGAAATAGGTCTATAATTCATTTGAATTTGGGTTGGCCTCCTCTTTTAGCACAAGTGTAATATATGCTTCTGACCACAATTTGGGTATCCTCATCTTTGACATAACCTTGTTCATAACTTCTAGTAATGGAAGACACAACGATTCCTGCAACGTCTTATAAAATTCCACTGGCAATCCATCCGGACCAGAAGCCTTTCCATTGTTTTGTTTTTTAAGTGCTTCAGTTAACTCCATCATCATTATATGGCCTTCTAACATCATTTCAGTTTCTTTAGGTATCTGGGGTAGATTCACTTTCTGCAAATATTGTTTGGCTCCTCCCTCTTCTATATTCTCTTGTTCATACAATTTTCCATAGTAATCTTGTATAATTTTTTTCCTCTCTTCATTCCCATAACAAATTTGCCCTTGATCATCTATTAATTGCATTATTTTCACTGATTCTCTTTTTTCAATGTATATGCTAACCATCTGCCTGGTTTATTTGCATTTTCAAAGTAATTCTGTTTAGCACCTCTAATTTTTTGTGCTAATTCCTTCTTTTCCATTAACCCCATTTTATGTTTGATTATGTCCATTTTTATTTTAATGTCCTTTTTTGTGGAGATTTCTGTAACTCTTTTTGAAATCTCTTGTAGTTGTCTTCTAGTATCTTAAAGGCTTGTCTTTTCTTTGTATTTCTTTTCCTTGTATAGACTATTTTTTATGAAACGTTTTCCTTCTTTTAATAGCTAAAAAGTCTATTTATATTAATTGTAATCAATTTTTTCTCTTCTATATTTATACTTCATAAGAAGGATTTACTGCCCTAGTAAATCTCGCTTCTCGTTGTTCTCTAAGGTCAATGCCTCCTACCACACCTTCTTCTTTCTCAGTCACAACTATGCACTCCTCTTGGAGTTCAATTAGTGATTCTTTTTTTCCAGTCTCCTCATCTTTCCCTCTCAGGTGTTCTGCATAGAATAGTTCTGCTTTCTCGAAACACCTCATCTATACCATCCATCATCTTCTCTTTGGTTCTCTTTGGTTATCACCAAGACATCTGCCAAAATTTCTATCATTATTTCTGCCAGATTTTCTCCCTTCTACGTTTTGAAATCTAAGAAATCTAAATAGGAGGGATACGAGTGATCCTTTGCAAGGCAGAGCTGAGGATTACGTCCAATTCCTCGCGGATAAAGTTGCTCGGCTTCGGGCGGACCTGGACTCCAATTGCGCAGAACCAGCTGAGGCACCAGGGGAGAATCTGGCAGGACATCACTGGATTGATTTTCAAGCTGTTACCCCTGAGGACGTGGACAAGGCCATGGGAGCTGTAAGTGCCTCCACATGTGTGCTGGACCCGTGCCCCTCCTGGCTGGTTGCTAACAGCAGGGAGGTGACACGGGGCTGGATCCAGGCGGTTGTTACCGCCTCCCTTTGGGAGGGGTTCTTTCCCCCCACTCTAAAGGCGGCAGTGGTGAGACCCCTTCTGAAGAAACCATCTTTGGATCCAGCCATCTTAAACAACTATCATCCAGTCTCCAACCTCCTTTTCGTGGGGAAGGTTGTTGAGAAGGTGGTAGCCTTTCAGCTCCGGCGGTCCTTGGAGGAAACCGATTATCTAGATCCCTTCCAGTCGGGATTTAGGCCTGGCTACAGCACGGAAACCGCTTTGGTCGCATTGATCGATGATCTCTGGAGAGCCAAGGATGGAGGCTATGCCTCCATCCTAGTGCTTCTTGACCTCTCAGCAGCTTTCGATACCATCGACCATGGTATCCTTCTGCGACGACTGCGGGAGGTGGGGGTGGGAGGCACTGTTCTATGGTGGTTCTCCTCTTACCTCTCGGACAGGTCGCAGTCGGTCTTGGTCGGAGGGCAGAGATCGACCCCTAGGCCCCTGATGTATGGGGTACCGCAGGGTTCGGTCCTGTCCCCCCTCCTGTTTAATATCTACATGAAACCGGTAGGTGAGATCATTCGACGGCACGGGATAAAATACCACCAGTATGCGGACGATACGCAGCTGTATCTGTCCGCCCCGTGCCAACTCAATGAAGCGGTGGACGTGATGTGCCAGGGCCTCGAGGCTGTTAGGGACTGGATGGGGGCTAACAAGCTTGTACTCAATCCAGATAAGACCGAGTGGCTGGTGTGTTTCCCTCCTACTAATTGGCCAAGTGTTCCATCTCTCAGGCTGGGGGATCAAACAGTACGCCCCTCAGACAGGGTCTGCAATTTGGGAGTCCCCCTGGACCCACAGCTGACTTTCGAACACCACTTGTCAGCTGTGACCAGGGGGGCATTTGCCCAGGTTCGCCTGGTGCACCAGTTGCGTCCCTACCTGAACCGGGAGGCCCTCACTACAGTCACTCGCGCCCTTGTGACCTCTAGACTGGACTACTGCAACGTGCTCTACATGGGGCAGCCCTTGAAGAGCATTCGGAGACTTCAGCTTGTCCAGAATGCAGCCGCGCGAGCGATCGTGGGTGCACCTCGGTTCACCCACGTAACTCCTATCCTCCGCGAGCTGCACTGGCTGCCTATTGGTCTCCGGATACGCTTCAAGGCGCTAGTCGTCACTTATAAAGCCCTTCATGGTATTGGACCTGGGTACTTGAGAGACCGCCTCCTGCCAATTACCTCAACCAGACTGATTAGATCCCACAGACTAGGCCTCCTCTGAATTCCATCCGCTGGCCAGTGTCGACTGGCGACTACCCGGAGGAGAGCCTTCTCTGTGGCTGCTCCGACCCTCTGGAACGAACTCCCCGTGGAGATTCGCACCCTCACTACCCTCCAGGCCTTCCGCAAAGCCCTTAAAACCTGGCTGTTCCGACAGGCCTGGGGCTAAAGAACCGTGCCCCTATCTCGAATGGTATGATTGTTGCGCTTTTAAATTATGTATTGTTTTGTGTTGTTGTCAAATTGTTTGTATCCCCCCTTCCCTTGTTTTGAGTTGTGAGCTGCCCTGAGTCCCCCTCGGGGGAAAAGGGCGGCATACAAATGAAATAAACATAAACAAACATAAACAAGATAAAATTCTGATCTATCAATCTCCCATCCCAGAATTCTACTGTTATCTTTTTTAACCACACTCAATCTGCTATCAATAACTCCAATTTCCTTGTCTTTTTTGCTCATCTTTTTCTTCAATTTTTTTGAAATCTGTCCTCATATTTCATCATTTAGTGAATGTTCTCAATTTTTTCATTTGTTTTCCCTATTTTTTGTTCAATGTTCTCTATTCTTTCTTCTCCACTCTCTTTTCAATGTTCTCTGTTCTCTTTTCTATATTTTCTGTACTTGTATTTTTTGTATTCCTTGCATAATCATCTGCAGTGTCACTTCCTCGTCTTCTTCCTGTTGCAACATTGTGTCCATTGATCTTTGTCCTCCAGATGGTGAAGAAGAGGAAGTTGGTACTGTAGAGCCAACGGCCATTATCTTTTTACTCATTTCAAAACAATTGATATACTTTATGGTAGTTGAGAAATAAAAAATCTTCAGGTTCTTTGATACCTTAATCCACTTATATGGAAGATAGTTATAATCCCAAATTGCCCTAAAATAAGAAGAGAAAAAAAAGGAATGGAAAAAAGGGAAAAAGTGGAAAAGGAAAAAAAATCTTCAGGCTCTAGTTTGCCCTAATCCAATTGGTTCCAGTTGTTTAAAAGAAAAAAAAAGGAAAAACAGATCAATAAAAAAATAAAAAATAAAAGGAACAAAAGTAAAAATCTTTAGGTTCTTCTTTCCTTAATCCAATTCAGTGGAATAAAATAATAAAATCCAACAGGGAAAAGGGGGAAAAAAACCAAACTTCATTCAAAAAACTGTCCAGCCGCAGAGATATCGACAGTGATCTTGGAGCTGCAAGATCGCATGTTGTACCGCCGCAACATCAGCCCCACCTCCATATCTCCCTCTCTTTTTGTCTCTCTTTCCCTATGTGTCTCTCTCTATCTATCTCTTTATCTATCTACTGGAGGTGAAGAGTAAAAAATGGGCCTTTTCCCCCTTTTTATGGCCTCCTTGGGCCTCTATGCATCCAGTTTTCACCCTCCAGAGCTCCAAAAGCATTCCGCAGGCCAAAACAGCTCATTTTTATGAGCCAAGGTGGCACGGTGGTTAAATGCAGCACTGCAGGCTGACTGCTAGATCGGCAGTTCAGCGGTTCAAATCTCACCGGCTCAGGGTTGACTCAGCCTTCCATCCTTCCGAGGTGGGTAAAATGAGGACCCGGATTGTTGTTGGGGGCAATATGCTGACTCTGTAAACTGCTTAGAGAGGGCTGAAAGCCCTATGAAGTGGTATATAAGTCTACTGTTATTGCTATTATTATTATTGCTATTTTTAGCCAAAGCCTGGCCATTTTCACCCATTTTGGGGGCTTCTTTCACACACACAGAGCACATTCAGAAGCATTCTGCAGACCAAAATTGTTGGCCTTACCTTTCAGTTCCAGCTTGCGGGGCTCCCAGGTAAGGTAAGTCCTGCACTTGGCTGAAGGGTAGGCGGGGCGATATGGGTGAGCCAACCTCATGGTCCTGCATAGGCTAAATTAATGACTTCAGTGGGCCACACGAGGCCTGCAGCCCATAGTTTGAGGACCCGTGCCTTAACCCCATGCATTGAAAAAAATGGAAACATTAAGGAAGAAAGGTTGGAGGCAATAGATAACAGGATAAAATAATTCCACATGTCTGATAGGATTAGGACGAATGAAGTGATAATTAAGACCCATCGTGAGCCTTTGCGAAACAATTAAAAATAATCAAATAATAAAAGCACACAAAGCAAACTTCAAAATTACAAAGTACTGTAAACTGTATAAAAATCCTTGCACTCATCAAACTAATTTGTCAGCTGTCCCAGAACTGCATGCTGTGGTTCTGCTCATCAATAAACGGACCTTCTTTCCTAAGCAGCTAACCTCCATTTTATTTCCAGAGCCTTTCCTGGCTTGGAACTAAAACATGGATTTTTCTTCCAACATCCTGCTGTGATTTTTTCTTCTTGTAGCAGCGCCAAGATACTGACAAATTTGTTGCAACAGCCTTGGTGTTGGAGCTGTGAGAAAGAAATTATTTGGTGGAAAATGTTTCATTTCTAAAAAAAAGCATTGTGCTGCTCTTTAAATAGCTTTTGAGAATGAAAGAAAAGGGTATTGTCTTGAACCTTAATGTCGCAGAGCAAAAACTAACTTAGGAGGCACTTTGTGTGCAGGTAGGTGAAGAGGATAACTTCAGTCTAATTCTTAGTGTCTCTTTCTGTGTGTTCTTGTGTATGCAGCTACTTCTAAAATACAGGCAATACAGACATGCTGGACAAATTTCCTTCTAACTAGACAGAAATCTAAGGGGTTCAGCACTTGCTCTGTCAGCCACTCCCAAATACAATCTCTGAGTCCATTTACTGTATATTTCAGAGTATAAGACGCACCAAGGTTTTGAAGAGGCAAATTTAAAACAAAAGTTGTTAGATAGATAGAGGGATAGAGAGGGAGAGAAATAGTGAGAAATACAGTAGGTAGGTAGGGAGAGAGAGAGTAGTTCAGTAAGTAGGGAGATAAAGAGAGAGAGTGTGTGTGTGTAGATTAGGTAGGTAGGTAGAAGGATAGAGAGAGAGAAATACAGTAGATAGGTAGGGAGAGAGTAGGTAGGTAGGTAGGTTGATAAAGGGATAGAGGGAGAGAGAAATAGAGAGAAATACAGTAGGTAGGTAGGGAGAGAGTGTGTAGGTAGGTAGGTAGAGGGATAGAGAGAGAGAAATAGAGAGAAAAATATAGTAGAGCTTTTGCTGTGACCCAGCATAACAGATAGAGCGCCCTTGCTGACCTTAATGAGGACACTAAAGAGACAGGTCAAGGTTTAGTTCATTCTCACCATGACCTTGATTTCATCTTTGCAGATTCGGGCTATATACTGCTATTCTGCCTTAGTTATGTATCCTCTTTCCATTTTTTATACTGATCCTTTTTTTTCATTCAGTTTATCAGATAAATCTTTATGCAACCATGCTGGATTCTTCTTGGATATCTTGTTTTCCCTTTCCAGTAATATCGTGTTTGGCTGTGCTTATATGATCATACTAGTAAGTTGGATACCCGTGCTTCGCTACAGAAATGGAACAGCAATAGGTAGCATTCTTTACCATCACCCTCCATTATCCTGTAGCTATAAAAGGCAGTAGCAAACGTGGTCTTCTTGAGGGGAACTTTGGTGTTTGGTTCACACTGAGGTATATTGATGTAATAGCCATCTTCTCCATGGCAGAACAACAGAAGCTACTGGAGAGCTTCATAGGCACGGTGCATCTCACTAATTCATAAAAACCAGTCTTCTCTGCTGTGGAGAACGATATCTCTTTTCTCAAAATCCTGGGCAACAATGAGAACAGCCACTTCTCTAGTCATGAGGGCATTGAAACGATCTCGGTGCTTCCTATCAGCATTAATTGATTTTGATTTGATTTGATTGTATTTCTATGCCGCAGAGAAGGCCCTCCTCCAGGTGATAGCCAATCGGCATTGGCCAGTGGATAGAATTCGGAGGAGGCCTAGTCTGTGGGATCTAATCGATCTGTGGGAGGTAATTGGCAGCAGGCGGTCTCTCAAGTACCCAGGTCCAATACCATGAAGGGCTTTATAAGTGATGACTAGCACCCCCCTGGTCACAGCCGACAAATGGTGTTCAAAAGTCAGCTGTGGATCCAGGAGGACTCCCAAATTGCGAACCCTGTCTGAGGGGCGTACTGTTTGACCCCCCCAGCCTGAGAGATGGAATACTTGGCCAATTGGTGGGAGGGAAACACACCAGCCACTCGGTCTTGAGTGGAAGCTTGTTAAGCCCCATCCAGACCCTAACAGCCTCCAGGCACTGATATCACGTCAACCGCTTCATTAAGTTGGCACGGGGCGGACAGATACAACTGTGTATCATCTGCATACTGATGATATTTTATCCCGTGCCGTCGAATGATCTCACCCAGCGGCTTCGTGTAGATGTTAAACAGGAGGGGGGACAGGACCGAACCCTGCGGCACCCCATAGTTCAGGGGCCCTTGGGTCGATCTCTGCCCTCCAACCAACACCGACTGCGACCTGTCCGAGAGGTAAGAGGAGAACCACTGAAGGACGGTGCTTCCCACCCCCACCTCTCGCAACCGTCGCAGAAGGATACCATGGTCGATGGTATCGAAGGCCGCTGAGAGGTCAAGGAGCACTAGAACGGAGGCATGACCCCCGTTCCTGGCTCTCCAGAGATCATCGGTCAGTGCGACCAAAGCAGTTTCCGTGCTGTAGCCAGGCCTGAATCCAGACTGAAAGGGATCTAGATAATCGGTTTCATCCAAGGACTGCTGGAGCTGAGAGGCCACCACTTTCTCAACAACCTTCCCCACGAAGGGGAGGTTGGAGACTGGACGATAGTTATTTAAGATGGCTGGATCCAAAGATGGCTTCTTCAGGAGGGGTCTCATCACCGCCGCCTTTAAAGCGGGGTGAAAGAACCCCTCCCGAAGGGAGGCGATAACTACCGCCTGGATCCAGCCCCGTGTCACCTCCCTGCTGTTCGCAACCAGCCAGGAGGGGCACGGGTCCAGCGCACATGTGGAGGCACTCACAGCTCCCATGGCCTTGTCCACTTCCTCAGGGGTAACGAGTTGAAAATCAATCCAGAGATGTCGCTACAGATTCTCGCTTGGTGCCTCAGTTGGCTCTGCGCAATTGGAGTCCAGGTCCGCCCGAAGCCAAGCAACTTTATCCGCGAGAAATTGGACGTATTCCTCAGCTCTGCCTCGCAAAGGATCGCTCGTATCCCTCCTATTCAGGAGGGAACGGGTTATCCTAAACAAGGCGGCTGGGCGTGACTCAGCGGAAGCTATCAGAGTGGCAATGTGAGGTTTTTTTGACATCCTAATTGCCCGGAGGTAGACTCTGATGCAGGATTTTAATAGTGCTCGGTCTGACTCGGACTTACTGGATCTCCAGCGGTGCTCTAGGCGTCTCTTTTGGTGCTTTATCTCCCGGAGTTCCTCAGCCTCCGAAAGTCAAGCCTCAGTAGGTAGTGGTCCGATCATGACAGGGGCAAGGTCTCACTACCCCTCAAGCCAAGATCACAACTCCACTGCTCCGAGAGGAATACGAGGTCGAGCGTGTGACCCGCCGAGTGAGTCGGGCCCCGGATTACTTGGGTCAAGCCCATGGCTGTCATGGAAGCCATGAACTCCTGCGCTCCATCAGAGTACTCGCCGAGCGAAAGCAAATTGAAGTCCCCCAGCACCATAAGCCTGGGGAACTCAATTGCCAGCTCGGCTACTGACTCGAGGAGCGAGGGGAAGGCTGTTGCAACGCTGTTGGGAGGCAGGTACGTTAACAGCAAGCCCACATGACCCTCGAGGTCCAACTTCACCAGCAAGGACTCACACCCAACAAACTCCGGAGCAGAGATCCTACGAGGAGCTAGAGACTCTCGGATAACAATAGCCACACCCCCACCCCTTCTCTGGGGTCGCGGCTGATGAAGCAACTGAAAACCCTCTGGGCATATCTCAGTGAGGGGGACCCCTCCGGGCCCAGCCAGGTTTCAGTAATACATGCCAGGTCTGCCTTCTCGTCTAAAATTAGGTCCCGGACGAGGGGAGCCTTGTGAACTACAGACCTGGCATTTAGCGACAGCAGCCTGAGACCAGGGTCCTGATTACTCACGCCATCTGGCCTTGGAGTGGGACTAATAGGGCCGGAAGGAGGGATCTCTGTGACGTAGCGAACCCTCCTTCCCCGGTAATGGATAGCCTTGAAGTCCCCGCCGTATCTGCCCCTCCCTGTTAAGACCGTAATGTTCCGGCCCACTCCCGTGTCCGTGGCCCCTCCACCCACCCCCATAGTCCCCGCGTTCCCTGGCAGGCCCTTCGAATCAATCATCCTGGGGTTGGGAATAGGCCCAGATCCTCCCAACACTTCTGCAGAGCACTCAGTGTGGGGGAACCCGGTTTCACTCACAATCCTCACATACACACCCAAGCGCTCACTCACCACTTGGAAGTCCTTGGAAGTATGGCTGAAGGGGAGAGAGGTGCACCACCATTGTAGCACATCCCGGGACCCTCAATCTGCCATTCCTAAACACAGCACGGCTACCTGCGCAAGGCGGCAAACCAACATACCTTGTGGCTTGGCTAGGACCGTTGTGAGCATGCATGGGCAGTGGGTGGAGTCATGGGAAGATTTAAATGATGGAGGGGAGCACTGGGCTTCAGCGTTGACTTCATCTCACTATATCTTATCACTAAGTGTTTCTCGGATCGTGCTGAAGCATGGAAGATAAACAATACTGAGAATTGTGTAGTTTATTATTTCTGAGGTTCAAATGTAAAACTAGAGAAATACTTATTAGTCCAAGCATTGATCTCATTTGTGACTGATTAGCATAGGGGTTATTAGATGTATATCTTTTTTACAGCCTTTCTACTGACTTGGGGATGAGTTTGATGATACTTGTGTGCAGCTTCTCTTACTTGTGTTTTCCTAATTGCATCTGTAAATCTTTTTCTGCATTTTTGCCTCTTTTCCCTATAACTGGTGTTACACTAGAAGGAACAGATTCGTCTGAACAGGGGAGTAAAATAAGGGAGGGGGACTCTGCCTCTGCCTACCAGCATCCATTAGTATCCATCTGGCTAGCACCCTGTCAGTGTGTCAGAGAGTTGAGGGGTGTTTGGAAACTCAAACAGTATTTGCTGTGTGAGAAAGAAGGAGACAGGAAGGAGCCTGGATGTGGCTTACCTCAACTGTTCTGTAGTAAAGCTGCTTTGCTGCTGTGAAAGTGAAACTCCACTTTTGAGGTGGGGAGGGGGAGTAGAAGTCCTTAGCATCAGAGGGCTACTTTGAAAGTGAAACAGTATTTGCTGTGTGAGCAAGGAGACAGGAAGGGGCCTGCTATTGGTTAGCTCAACTGTTCTGTAGTACAGCTGCCTCCTGCCGTGAAAGTAAAACTGAAACTGAATCTCATCTCCTCTGCTGGTGTTTTGCATTTGGAACAGATTTCTTTTCTGATTAGGGGAGGGAGTAGAACTAGTTAGCATGATGGCATATTAATAATAATATAGGAAATACTAATGCTCTGGTGATCATTTCAAAAAATCTTTTCTTAGTGAGCACCCAGAAGCCAAGAGGAACATACGTGGAAAATTTGAGGTTTGTAGGCTTTAATGTTCTGGAGATTTTGTGATAATGCATGAATGGTATTTTGCTTTTATATATATAGATTTTCCATTATTTCCCACACTCCTTGCATTGCTTTCTCCTTTAGGGTTTTTATCCATGAAATTTTGCTTACGCTATGAATTTCTTAAAATCAGCTCTTCTAAAGTTTAAGAACTTGTTGGATTATATTCTATTGCTTGTGTTTGCATTATAATGAATTCCAGTAAGATGTGGTCACTCGACCAAGGTTCCAAAAACTTCAACTCCTTCTATCGCTTCTCTGTTAGTAAGAATTAGGTTGAGTATAGTTTTCCCTCTAGTTCCCTCCTCTACTTTTTGGATAACAAAGTTGTCAGCTAAGTTGTTTAGGAATCTATTCAATCTCCTACTTGCTGTAGACTTTGTCTCCCAGTTGATATCAGGGTAGTTAAAGTCTCCCATTATATCTTAAGGTTGCCCTCTGAATATAGTTTGTAATCCACACATATTGAAAATGACAGAAGAATAAAATTTACGATTTTTTTTACTTCCATGTATTGCCAATAAGTATTGTATTTCCTGTCCCATCCATGTATTAACCAGGTTCAATTGTTCTTAATCCATCTTTGGTTGCACAGGGAGTCCTCACTTACCACTTCTTCCTTGATCCTTCAAAGTTACTATGGCACAGTAGAAGCAGACGTGCACCTGGTTCACAAAATTTATGTTAATCCCAGCACTTGTTCCGTGACCGCATGTCAGCAGTGACTCTGGTTTTGAAGGAGCAGGAAAAGGAGTTGCACCAATTTGGGTTCTGCCAAGAGTTGCACATATATGGTGCCTGCAGCATCCCACACTCATGATCCCCATTTGTGATCTTCCGAAATAGCTTCTGTCTAGCAACATCAGTGGATGTACTAGCAGGAAATTGCAAATCGCTGCCATATGAAATTGCCTTTAATAACCCACAGTAATTAGCTTAACAACTACAGAGGAACAGATGTAATTTGGCACTGTCATGTGACATGATGCTTAATGATTGAGCTGCTTAGTGACGCAAATATCAATTCCAATTGTGGTAGGTTATGTGAGGACTATTTGAACAATTATGTCACCAGAGGGGTTGTAGACAGTATTTTCTGCCCTTATTTGTGGCTGAGGACTTCCATGAGCAAAAGTGGTGTATACTTTTCTTCTTTTCCCCCCACATCTCTAACCATTTTATAAACAATGTTACATTTTTCTTTGTATCTTACAGATGAAGAGGATGGCAATAGGAGCACACTCTGAATAACTGTAAAGAACAATCAGTGTTGAAAAGGGAAGAAAATCAAGCCAAAAATCAAAATATTTTCCATTTCCTGCAGAAAATCATACAAATCTCCTCCTCCTCCAGCAGCTGTTTGACAAAAGAGAAAATTAAGAAAGAATAAGTACATTATGCAGAATTCAAAGATAAATTAAATGAGAGTGGTAGGGAGATTATTTATAATTCAGCAAAAGAGGGAAATATCTGGAAGCCTGTTGGAAGGAAAAGATCAATAGTAAAGCAATGTAGAAGAGACAGGAATGCAGGGCTCTCCCTGAGAGGAAGAAGATGGCTTGAATGAAAGCACCCTTAAACAAGGCATTGTCCATATTTTTTTACCTCCTCAAGAATATCAGTGGTGCAAAAGCTTCATAAATTTGCCTATTGTGGGAAAAGCACACATTGCAAATCACAGCTGATTATGCACAAGAGGAGATGGAAAGCCACACAAATTACCTGAATGTGACAAAAACTATGGTCACAAAAGCTCCCTTGTTGTTCATGGAAGCACCTCCACAAAAGAGGGAAGCCACAAAAGTGCTCCCAATGCAGTAAATGCTTTAGTAAGCATGGCAACATGGTGCTACACCAGATAACTCACAGAAGGAAGAAAACATATGACTGTGCAGATTGTGTAAAAGTTTCATTAGAAATTCTCAGGTCATGAGACACTAAAGGATGCACAGAAAGGAATAAAATCATTTGAACATCCTTTCTGTGGGAAAAGGTTCAGTAAATTCCTTCCTGGTGAAGCACCTGAGGACTCCCACAAAAGAGAAACCCTTTGATTGTCCTGATTGTGGAAAAAAATAGTTATAATTTAGGTCTGGTGACCATAAATTAGGTCAGTAGATTGACTCCAGGGGGAAACTCTATGAGTATCTAGATTGTGGGGAAAACATCATTAGAAATTTCCATCTCAAGAGACACCAGAGAACACAGAAGAAAAACCCTTTGAATGTCCTGATTATGGGAAAGTCACAATTCTGGTGATACACCAGAAGACTCCCATAGGAGAGAAATGCTTTGAATGACCTGATCATTGGAAAACTTTCAGTTATGATTCCAATTTGTGAAACACCAGAGGAATCATAAAGGAGAAAAACCCATTCAATGTCCAGACTGTGGGAGAAGCTTCAATTGTAATTCCCACCTGGTAACACATCAGAGGATTCACTCCATGGAGAAACCTTATAAGTGTAGAGATTGTGGGGAAAGTTTCATTATAAATTCCCACCTCTTGAGACATATGACCATGCACACAGGAGAGAAACCCTTTGAACCACCTGACTGTGGCAAAAGCTTTAGTGATAATTCTAGCCTGATGAAACACCGGAAGACTCACACAAGAGAGAAACCCTTTGAATGTCCTAACAGTGGGAAAAGTTTCAGTCGAAATGCCTATCTGGTGATACACCAGAGGACTTACACTGGAGAGAAACCCTTTGAATGTCCTATCTGTGGGAAAAGCTTTAATGATAATTCCAGTATGGTGGCACACCAGAGGACTCACAGAAAACCCTTTGAATGTCCTGATTGTGGGAAAGCTTTCAGTCTGAGTTCCACCCTGGTGGCACACCAGAGGACTCACACAGGAGAGAAACCCTTTGAATGTCCTGATTGTGGGAAAAGTTTCAGTCAGAATTCCAGCCTGGTGAAACACCAGAGGACTCACACAGGAGAGAAACCCTTTGAATGTCCTATCTGTGGGAAAAACTTTAATGATAATTCCAATATGGTGGCACACCAGAGGACTCACACAGGAGAGAAACCCTTTGAATGTTCTGATTGTGGAAAAAGTTTCAGTCAGAATTCCAGCCTGGTGAAACACCAGAGGACTCACACAGGAGTGAAACTCTTTGAATGTCCTGACTGTGGGAAAAGTTTTATTAAGAATTCCAGCCTGTTGGGACACCAGCGGACTCACACAGGAGAGAAACACTTTGAATGTCCTGATTGTGGGAAATGTTTTAGTCGGAGTTCTAGCCTGGTGAAACACCAGAGGACTCACACAGGAGAGAAACCCTTTGAATGTCCTGATTGTGGGAAAAGTTTTATTAAGAATTCCATCCTGGTGAAACACCAGAGGACTCACACAGGAGAGAAACCCTTTGAATGTCCTATCTGTGGGAAAGGTTTCAGTCAGAATTCCTACCTGGTGATACACCAGAGGACTCACACAGGAGAGAAACCCTTTGAATGTCCTATCTGTGGGAAAAGCTTTAGTTATAATTCTAATCTGGTGAGACACAAGAGGACACACACAGGAGTGAAACCCTTTGAATGTCCTGATTGTGGGAAAAGTTTTAGTCTCAGTTCCAGCCTGCTGAGACATCAGAGGACTCACACAGGAGAAAAACCCTTTGAATGTCCTATCTGTGGGAAAAGCTTTAATGATAATTCCAATATGGTGGCACATCAGAGGACTCACACAGAAGAGAAACCCTTTGAATTGCCTGATTGAGGGAGAGGTTTTGTCAGGGCTGCTTCACTCAGTAACCAAGAAAGAAACCACTCAACTCCATCTTGCAGAATTAAGAGTACTTTTAGTGGTCATGAGTAGATAGTAGCTAAGCAAAGCGAGGTCTGAGGCAAAAGCGCACGTAATCATAGATACCAATATGTGACCCAACCCCTCCCACTGGTAACCTTAGTCCATAGTCCAATCAGCACAACCCACAGGTGTCATGTGGGAGACATCTTTAAAAAGCATCATCAGGCTGGTATGCCAGACAGTTGGTCTGGGTGGCAAATCCTTTATCTGCGGCATGCGCAGTAGATGGTGAGAACACCTCCATTTATACAGCCACTCCTGTGCAGACACTTCCCCACCCACACACAATGCCCCCCTCCCCGTTTCAATGGCAGCCGAAAGCAAGCAGCAAAACAGAGGCTGACATCCGGCACTCTGTCAGAAAAGGAAATCATCCCTGTAGAAAAACAAACAAACAGACAAACAAACAACAGAAAACAAGAACAAGGAAAGGTGGAAATGTCCACGTCAATTCAGGTCATGGCTTTTTGGGATAGGTAGAGTAGAATTTCTGCAAAAGTTGAGGAGCCCTCACGTGGGACTTATCGACCCATTCAGCATGAGTGGGGGGGGGGAATGTTTCCAGGATATGAGATACTGAATTTGATTTATATGTTTCTGAAAGTCCAAAATCTCTTTAACCTCAAAATGTTGCTCTCCCTCAATGAGGAGGGGAGTAGGTGGTGCAGGCAGAGGAACTCGCAGAGAGGAAGTGTGTTCCGGCTTCAAAAGTTTGACATGAAACACTGGGTACACACGTTTAAGGTATTTTGGCAGTTCCAGTCGCACCGATACAGGGTTAATAATCTTTACAATTGGAAATGTATCGACGTACTTAGGACCCAGTTTCTTAGATTTCTGGGTGGTTTGGAGAAATTTGGTAGAGAAAAATGCACGATCTCCAACCTTGATTCCCTTTGCTTAGTCCTCTTCTTGTCAGCTTGTTTCTTGTGTGCTTGATGAGCAGCATCCAACGCCTTGTATGCCAAAGGCCAGATTTTGCGCAGTTGGTCACTCCATTCTGAAAGGGACAGGACTTGCGGCTTTTCTCATGGTATCTCTGGAATAGATACAAAATCATGGCCAAACACTACTTTAAACGATGTAAAACCTGTGCTGCTGTGCACCGAATTGTTGTAGGCCACTTCAGCATGAGGTAACAACTCAACCCAATTATCTTGTTGATAATGAAACATCGGAGGTACTGTTCCAAAACAGAATTAGTCCTTTCACAAGCTCCATTAGTTTGTGGATGGTGGGCGGAGCTTAGCCCTTGGGCGGAGCCAATCAATTTCAAAAACTCCTTCCAAAATGAGGTGAATGTGACCCCCCTATCGGAGATAATGCGGTCTGGTACACCATGCAGGCGATATACATGTGTAATAAACAATTTAGCCAAGTATTTCGCCGACGGAATTTTGGAGCACGGAACAAAATGAACTTGCTTGGAAAATAAGTCCGTAACGACCCAAATCTCAGTATTTATTTGACTTTCTGGTAATTCCATAATGAAATCCATAGATATTTCCTTCCACGGTGCCTCCAGATGGGCTACGTTTTGGAGCAGGCCCTGGGGTTTGCCTGGTGGGCGCTTTGCAGCAGCACACGTGAGGCAACTGGTCACATAGGACACAATGTCCTCCTTCAATGATGGCCACCAAAATTGCCTTTTAATGAGATGCAGATCCAAAATCACAAATTCAAGATGGCCTGCCATGCGTGAATCATGGGCCCGTTGTAGAACCAAAGTCCTAATGGCAGCAGGAACATACAATTTAGCCCCTATCCAAGGTAGACCGTCTTTCATGGTACACTCATTTGAATGATGTTTAAACCACTTATCGGACTCAAGGTTTTCCTTGAGTTTGGAGACGAGGTCCTTTGTGACCTCAAAATTAGAGCTGCTCTGGCTTCTGGTGACCACTGGAGCAGCGAGATTCTTCGCTGGAATGACTGGGTGAACCACGCTAAGCTTTGAGCTGTTGTATTGAGGGAGTCTAGATAGAGCATCTGCCATAAAGTTCTCCCCCTGGGATATACTTTAAAGTGAAATCGAACCTGTTAAAATGTTGTGCCCATCTCATCTGTTTGGGGGATAATTTCCGGGTTTTTTTTAACGCCTCCAAGTTCTTATGGTCAGTCCACACCTCAAAAGGGTGTTTTGTTCCCTCTAAGAAATGTCACCAGGTCATTAAAGCCCACCTGACTGCAAAAGCCTCTTTTTCCCATATAGCCCATCGTCTCTCTGTCTCAGTCAGCTTTCGAGAGGTGTAAGCACAAGGTTGTAGCTTTCCATCAGGATTGGCTTGTAGCAATACTGCCCCCACTGCAACGTCACTTGCATCCGCCTGGACCACAAATGGCGAATCCATGTCTGGGTATTTCAAAACAGGTTCAGCTGCAAATAGTCATTTAAGTTTTTCAAATGTGGCTTGACGCTCCATAGTCCAATTTAAGGGCTTTTCTGGTCTAGGTTTGGCCTCCCCTTTTGATTTCAGGAGGTTTGTAATAGGGAGGGTGATGCTGGCAAACGAGGGAATAAATTGATGATAAAAATTCGCAAATCCCAAAAAACTTTGTAACTGTTTGCGGGTGCGGGGGGGGGGGTGCCCATTCAGTGACAGCTTGGACTTTTGCTGGGTCCATCTCGATGCCATCATGGGAGATGCGATACCCAAGGTAGTCAATTTTCTCTTGATGAAATTCACACTTAGACAATTTTGCATACAGCTCTGCTGCCCGGAATTTTTTTAGCACTGAGCGGACCAGTTTCACATGTTCTTCATGTGTTTCCGTGTAAATAAGGATGTCATCAAGATAGACCATCACGCCTTTGTAGAGGTGGTCATGCAAAATGTCATTACGTAATTGCATGAAAACAGCTGGCGCCCCCTGTAGATCAAATGGCAGTACCCAGAATTGAAAACAACTAAGAGGGCAGTTGAATGCAGTCTTCCACTCGTCACCCTCCTTAATTCTGACTCTATAATAGGCCTCCCGCAGGTCTAATTTCATGAAAATTCTTCCTTTACCCAACTGGGCTAGCATGTCCTTCATTAACGGCAACGGGTAGAGATTCTGAATAGAGATAGCATTCAGATTTTTATAATTCACCACCAATCGAAAGGCGCCATCTTTCTTTTCTCTGAACATAACAGGGGCAGCCACCCGGGGCCTAGCAGGCTCAATGAAACCTCTCTGCAGATTTTTGTCAATTTAACTTTCTTAACTCATCCATTTCACGAGGGGTCATTGAATAAATCTGAGGTTTTGGAAGTTTTACTCTGGGAAGGATATCAATGCTGCAATCAGTGGCATGGTGTGGGGGTAATTTATCAGATGACTTTTCACTAAAAACATCTTTCAGGTCCCAATATTCTTTTGGGATTTTCTCCCCCTCAATTTTTTCTTGCCCCCTGGCTGCTCGTTTGGGGTCAACGTTACACCCTTTGGGAGCCTCCCCCTCTTCTTTACTCCAGTTGGGAGCCTCCCCCTCTTCTTTACTCCAGTTGGGAGCCTCCCCCTCTCCTTCAGGGGGTGTAGCAGATTGGATGCATATCCACCCTTTACTCCAATTGATGTGTGGATTCCATTTACGTAACCAGGGTAAGCCTAATATAAGAGGTCGGTCCATCCCTGGAGCTACAATAAAACTTATTGACTCTTGGTGAGTTCCCATCCACATGTCTATTGGCTCAGTCACAAAATAGGCCGGACTCCCTCCAGCTATCGAGCTGTCCAACTGGCAAAAAACAATAGGGACCTTCAATGTTTTTAGTCTTAGGCCCAATTTTTCCACAACTTCGGGGCTAACGATGCAACATGTGCAACCCGAATTTAAAAGAGCCAGCATATTTTCTTGCGCTCCAATAGAGGGCACTTTACGTTTCACTGGGATAGTCATAGGCCCTGATCGGGAGCTTACTAGACAATCGTCATCAGTTTCGGTTTCACTTTCCTCCAATTCCTCTTCCCCTGGGGCAGGGTGGATTTGGGGACGAGCCTCCAATGCCTTTATGGCAGTCTCCCTCTTCCTCCCAAGTGGTTTCTCTGGCCTCCTCTCCCCCCTAAGGGCCTCTCCTCCCCCGAGCCTTGGGCTCAGTTTGGGAATGAAAAATCTGGGTTTGCTTGCAGAGCCACTTTCCCTTTCATTTGGAGCTCTTTGGGGGGGTAGCCTTCTCTCCCCCACTATCTTCGCTATAATTGTCATGGACTAAATCACTTCCCATCTCCACAGCCAGTTCACAGCAGAGCTGCAAATTGGGGGGGGGAGTCCCCCTGTTTACACAGTCCTTGTTCCCCTGGGTAAGGGATGTAATTTTAGCTTTCGTTTGTAGCTCCGTGAGTGAATCATCAAAGTATTTATTCAACGCAGCCATAATTCTTTTATAGTTTCTCGGTAGGGGGGAGGTCAGCATCATGCAGGGCCACCATCCCAATGGCTGCCTTACTTCTCCAGGGCGTAGCAATTTTTCTTACCTTGGCTTCTTCAATGAAAAATATGTCTCCGAAATGTTGCATGAAATTCCACAGCCGCCTGAGGAAGGACCATAAATCAGACCTCTCCTCTGTTCCATGGAGGTCCGCTTCTTTTCCAGGGTCACGGCTGGAATGTTTCTTTTTCCAAGCCTCTGCAAATTGTTTCATGAGGCTCTCCTCATTCTCCCCCTGGTCGCTACCTTGCTGGGACATGTTCCAGGGGGGTTGTAGGAATTGGGTGCACTCCCCTCAAGTTATCAGCTCTGGGATAAGTGCGTGTTTGTAACCTCGCTTAATGTCAGGGCTGCTTCACTCAGTAACCAAGAAAAAAACCACTCAACTCCATTTTGAAGAATTAAGAGTACTTTTACTGGGCATGAGTAGATAGTAGCTAAGCAAAGTAGATGGTGAGAACACCTCCCTTTATACAGTCACTCCTGTGCTAACACTTCCCCACCCACACACAATGCCGCCCCTTCTCATTTCAATGGCAGCCGAAAACAAGCAGCAAAACAGAGGCTGACAGGTTTCAGTCAGAATTCCAACCTGGTGAGACACCAGAGGACCCACACATGCTGTGAATGTCTTCACAGTCTCCCACATGCTCTCCCACTACATGACAGTAAACCCACCACCAGTATCACCCATCTGCCAGCTCGTCCTCCTCCACCCACCCTAGGGCCCTTGCCCTTCGTCCTTACCTTTGTGAACAGCGAGGAACAGAAGTACACAGCTCAGCTGCTAGATTCTGCAAGGTACATATAAGGCCAATGGCTGAAGGAGGGATGGTAAGGCTGGCAGGAAAAGCCAGCCATACAAAGGAGTGGCTGTAAGTCGAGGGTAGGGCTTAATCCTACCACTGTGCAGGCTTGATACATTGTCTTGGCGGGCCATATCCAGCCCGCAAGCTGTAGTTTGAGGACTCCTGACATAAATCTTCTCCTGGTTGGTTTATTTAAAGAAATTTCCAAACCCCAAATTCTGATTGTGACTCACAAATGATGGTGCCCAGTTGCCCATTGAAGCAAAATATGTTGCACTGGTTTTCCACTGCATTATTAGGAGTTCCAAGGCTCCTTGTGTGCAACTTCAAAAATATTCTGGCTTGTATACTGGTTAATCTAAATTTGGCCTCACAAATCCTGGATGCAATAAACTAAGGCAGCTTCAGGAAGCAATCATTGGAAGTGAGCAGTCTTTGATTATCTACTAAGGCACAATCATGGCTGCTAACAATTTTGGGATATGTGCTTGCTTCAAACCTGATTGAAAGCTCATAGAAAATGACCTATCTAAAAGAATTGGCACAGAAAATTGCACACTATACATTTATTTTCTATTTAACAGAATTTCTGCCATGGCTGCTAGACCTTCATGGGTTGAAAACTCTCCTTTTTGGAGCCAGTGCCATAATCATGAGAGTGCTGCCTCCACAAATGTACTTCCCTTGTCCCAGTGGCCTGCAAAATTACCTCCCATTTCAATAGACTCCAAGTAAGGATGCCAGGCAAATATCCCTTGTGGTGTGCCAGGTATACAGAAAGTACAGAGATCATTCTAATAGTCTGTAGGTTGACCAATATATGTAAATACATATAGCCCAAAATGGGGGAATTGTGGGAAGCCCCCCCCCCCGAGAATGAAATATTTTGGGGAATATTAAAAAACGTAGAAAATGAAAAACATGTTCTTAAAGGCAGAAAGCAATAGCCTACAGCAGATGGCATTAATAACATGTTCTTTGTCAAAATCTTCATTTTGTCTTTATTTATTTTCAAACCTGCTATTTTTCCATATTCCTCTATTTTTTCTTATCAATTTAGGTGCAGTTTCTAAGATGAAGACCAGGTCATCTGCAAATGTCTGCAATTTGTATTCTTTTTAATTTTCATTCCTTTTATGTCTTTTTCTTCTCTCATGTTTCTATTTAGGACTTCTAATGTTAAGACAAACAACAGAGGCGATAGTGGATAACCTTGTCTCATCCCTTTCTTTATTTTAACAGAGTCTGTCAGTTCTCCATTTATCATTATCTTTGTTGTTTGTTTGTGGTATATAATTTGTATAGCTTGGGTGAATTTCTTACCAAAGCCCATCTGTTCCAGCTCCAACAACATAAATCAATAATTCACATTGTCAAAGGCTTTCTGTGCATCTAAGAACATCAAAGCCATTTGTTTTTCAGGATGTGCCTCATAATATTCCAGAAGTGTCCAGAATTATTCTTATATTATCTTTGATTTTTCTCTTTGGTAGAAACCCATTTTGATCAGGGTGAATAAAATTGTTTAAATATTTTTTGAGTCGTTCTGCCAATAATGAGGCAAATATTTTATAGTCTGAGTTTAGCAGAGAAATAGGTCTATAATTCTTAATTTGAAGTGGGTCGGCCTCCTCTTTTAGCACAAGTGTAATATATGCTTTTGACCACGATTTGGGTATCCTCATCTTTGACATAACCTCATTCATAACTTCTAGTAATGGAAGACACAACAATTCCTGCAACGTCTTATAAAATTCCACTGGCAATCCATCCGGACCAGGAGCCTTTGCATTGTTTTGTTTTTTAAGTGATTCAGTTAACTCCATCATCATTATATTGCCTTCAAGCATCATTTCAGTTTCTTTAGGTATCTGGGGTAGATTCACTTTCTGCAAATATTGTTTGGCTCCTCCCTCTTCCTTTTTTGTGGATATTTCTGTAACTCTTTTTGAAATCTCTTGTAGTCATCTAGTATCTTAAAGGCTTGTCTTTTCTTTGTATTTCTTTTCCTTGTATAGACTATTATGAAATGTTTTTCTTCTTTTAATAGCTGAATTAAGTCCATTTACATTAATTGTAATCAATTTTTTTCTTCCATATTTATACTTTATAAGATGGATTTACTGCTCTAGTAGATCTCGCTTCTCGTTGTTCTCTAAGGTCAATGGCGTCTACCACACCTTCTTTCTCAGTCACAACTATGCACTCCTCTTGGAGTTCAATTAGTGATTCTTCTTTTCCTATCTCCTCATCTTTCCCTCTCAGATGTTCTGCATAGAATAGTTCTGCTTTCTCAGTTGAATCTTCTGTAATATTTGTGTCTTAATTGCTTTGTTAGTAAATCTTATATGAACTTCTCTTGGGAGATTGTTTCTCGCTGCATATCTTGCATAGACTCGAAACACCTCATCTATACCATCCATCATCTTCTCTTGGTTATCACCAAGACGTCTGCCAGAATTTCTATCATTATTTCTGCCAGATTTTCTCCCTTTTTTTCTTCTACGTTTTGAAATCTAAGATAAAATTCTGACCTATCGATCTCCCATCCCAGAATTCCACCATTTTCTTTTTCAACAACACTCAATCTGCTATCAATAACTCCAATTTCCTTGTCTTTTTTGCTCATCTTTTCTTCACTTTTTTGAAGTCTGTCCTCACATTTCATCATCATTTGGTTAAAGTTCTCAATTTTTTCATTTGTTTTCCCTATTTTTGTTCAATGTTCTCTATTCTTTGTTCTCTATTATCTTTTCAATGTTCTCTGTTCTTTTTTCTATATTCTCTGTTCTTACTTGTATTTTTTGTATTCCTTGCATAATCATCTTCAATGTCACTTCCTTGTCTTCTTCCTGTTGCAACATCATGTGTATTGATCTTTGTCCTCCAGATGGTGAAGAAGAGGAAGTTGGTACTGCAGAACCAACGGCCGTTATCTTTTTACTCATTTCAAAACAGTTGATATACTTTATGGTAGTTGAGAAATACAAAATCTTCAGGTTCTTCAATACCTTAATCCACTTATATGTAAAACAGTTATAATCCCAAGTTGCCCTAAAATAAGAAGAGGAAAAAAGGAATGGAAAAAAGGGAAAAAATGGAAAAGGAAAAAGGAAAAAAATCTTCAGGCTCTTGTTTGCCCTAATCCAATTGGTTCCATTTGTTTAAAAGAAAAAAAGGAAAAAAACAGATCAATCACAAAAAAATAAAAAATGAAAGGAACAAAAATAAAAGTCTTTAGGTTCTTCTTTCCTTAATCCAATTCAGTGGAATAAAATAACAAGGAAAAGGGAAAATATATATCTCTATGTATGCATCCTAAAAAATAGACAACCCCCCCCCCCCAGAAAAGAAGCACACCTTCTTTAAGAAAAGGGAGAAAAAACCAAACTTCATTCAAAAAACTGTCCAGCAGCAGAGATATCGACGGCGATCTTGGAGCTGCAAGATTGCACGTCGTACCGCAGCAACTTCAGCCCCACCTCCATATCTTCCTCTCTTTCTGTCTCTCTCCCTATGTGTCTCTCTCTGTCTATCTCTTTATCTATCTTCTGGAGGTGAAGAGTGAAAAATGGGCCATTTTTGCGCTTTTTATGGCCTCCTGGGGCCTCTGTGCACCCAGTTTTGTCACCATCCAGAACTCCAGTAACATTCCGCAGGCCAAAACAGCTCATGTTTTAGCCAATACCTGGCCATTTTCACCCATTTTTGGGGCTTCTTTCACATACACACCACATCCAGAAGCATTCTGTAGACCAAAATTGTTGGCCTTACCTTTCAGTTCCAGCCTATGGGGCTCCCGAAGGTAAGTCCTGCACTTGGCTGAAGGGTAGGCGGGGCGATATGGGTGAGCCAACCTCATGGTCCTGCGTAGGCTAGATTAATGATTCAGTGGGCCACATGAGGCCTGCAGCCCATAGTTTGAGGACCCATGCCTTAACCCCATGCATTGAAAAAAATGGAAACAATACCGGTCCATTAAGGAAGGAAGGCAAGAGGCAATAGATAACAGGATAAAATCAATTCCACATGTCTGACAGGACTAGGACGAATGATAATTAAGACCCATCATGAGCCTTTGCGAAAAAATAATCAAATAATAAAAGCAGACAAAGCAAACCTCAAAATTACAAAGTACTGTAAACTGTATAAAAATCCTTGCACTCATCAAGCTAACTTGTCAGCTGTCCCAGAACTGCATGCTGTGGTTCTGCACATCAATAACTGGACCTTCTTTCCTAAGCAGCTAACCTCCATGTTATTTCCAGAGCTTCTCTCCAGGCTTGGAACGGAACCAGATGGATTTTTCTTCCAACATCCTGCTGTGATTTTTTTCTTCTTGGAGGTGACTGCTTGTTACCCAGGTAGTAGAAGCGCCAAGATACTGACAAATTTGTTGCAACAGCCTTGGTGTTGGAGCTGTGAGAAAGAAATTATTTGGTGGGAAATGTTTCGTTTCTAAAAAAAGCATTGTGCTGCTCTTTAAATAGCTTTTGAGAATGAAAGAAAAGGGTATTGTCTTGAACCTTCATGTCGCAGAACAAAAACTAACTTAGGAGGCGCTTTGTGTGCAGGTAGGTGAAGAGGATAACCACAGTCTAATTCTTAATAGTGCCTCTTTCTGTGTGTCCTTATGTATGCAGCTACTTCTCAAATACAAGCAATAGAGACATGCTGGACAAAGTCCCCTCTAATTAGACAGAAATCTAAGGGGTTCAGCACTTGCTCTGTCAGCCACTCCCAAATACAATCCCCGAGTCCATTTACTGTATTTTTCAGAGTATAAGACTCACCAAGGTTTTGAAGAGGCAAATTTAAAACAAAAGTTGGTAGGTAGATAGAGGGATAGAGAGGGAGAGAAAGAGTGAGAAATACAGTAGGTAGGTAGGGAGAGAGAGAGTAGTTCGGTAGGTAGGGAGATAAAGGGAGAGAGAGTGTATAGATAGGTAGGTAGATGGGTAGGTAGGTAGGTAGAGGGATATAGAGATAAATAGAAAGAGAAATACAGTAGATAGGTAGGGGGGGAGAGAGAGAGTAGGTAGGTAGGTAGGTAGGTAGGTAGGAGAGAGAAAGAGAGAGAGAAATACAGTAGATAGGTAAGGAGAAAGAGAGTGGTAGTTAGGTAGATAAAGGGATAGAGAGAGAGAAAGGGAGAGAAATACAGTAGAGCTTTTGCTGTGACTAGCAGAACAGATATAGCACCCTTGCTATCATACATCTTTATGTCCCAAAAAGATGTACTTTCTGTGAAGAATGATATCCAGAGCTTGGGGTATGAACTTAGTAGTGTAGGTTGTAGGCTTATCTTTTCAGAGGTTTTACCAGTATATAAGGAACAAAAAGGGAAGGGCCAGCATGTAGTAGAGTTTAATGTGTGGCTAAAGGAGTGATGTAAAAAGGAAGGCTTTGGTTTTATTAGTCATGATTCCTGCAGCTGGTCCAATGAAAAACTGTACAAAAGAGATGGTTTGCACACATCCAAGAAGGGGACTGAGTTACTTGGCATTAAATTCAAATATTTTCTGGATAAACATTTAAATTGAACAGCGGGGACAGAGAATTAATTGATACAGAACATTTCTGTCACCAGCAATCTAAAACTCATAGGGTTATCAGTGCATGTAACATAGATGTTTGTGTGGGTAAGATTATCACTCCTGCTGTCAAGCAAAACCAAGCATTTAATAGTGAGTGCCATACCATGTGTATGAATCATACAGGTGGCAAGAAAATAGGGGCAGTCAGACAGTAGACAGTAAACACAGGGTCAATCAAAATGGACTCAAATGTCTATACACCAATGCACAGAGTATGAGGAATAAACAGGATGAATTAGAAATTCAAGTAAATGAGGGCAGATATGATATTGTTGCCATTACAGAAACTTGATGGAATGAAACCCACAAATGGAACATACAGCTAGAAGGATTTAAATTATTAAAAAGAAATAGACCAAATAAAAGAGGAGGTGGAGTTGCATTATATATAAGAAATAACTACATCTCTCTAGAAATAGAGCACAACAATGATGAGAACTATCTTGAATGCATTTGGGTCAATATTCGTGGCAATTGTCAAAAACACCCTTGCCTTTGATTTGCAATGTTACACTTCCTCCTGATACGTTCACACAAATCAAGCATCTTCCTGATTCAGAGCAAGAGAAGTGGTATGAGGCAATGCAGAATGAAATAGCAATAGCAGTTAGACTTATATTCAGCATATTGCCCCAACAATCCGGGTTCTCATTTTACCCAGAGAAGGGTAAAACTCGGAAGGATGGAAGGCTGAGTCAACCCTGAGCCGGTGAGATTTGAACAGCCGAACTGCCGAACTAGCAGTCAGCTGAAGTAGCCTGCAGTACAGCATTCTAACCACAGTGCCACCTCGGCTCAGTCTAAAGAAACTTAAGTCTAAAGAAACTTAAGGTATTTACACCTGCAAAACCTCTAGCAAACAAAAAAGTCATTGGCTCTCGATGGGTCTACAGAATCAAAAAGAAGCCAAATGGTGAGTCATTGCACAAGGCCAGACTTGTAGCTCAGGGTTTCGCTCAACGTTATCCTGAGGATTACACAAACACCTACTCACCGACAGTCAGAACTGAGAGTGTAAAAATTGCTTTAGCCACTGCAACTATCCTTGGTTTAGAAGATTTCTAGTTCGATGTTGACACGGCTTACCTACATGCTGACCTAGATGAAGAAATTTACGTGAGAGATCCTCCTGAATTCCGACAGCAAGAAGGGGATACCTGGTTTCTAAACAAAAGTCTTTATGGTCTGAAACAGTCCGGTTTAATGTGGTACTTATGTCTTACTGGTAAACTAAATTTAATGGGATTTATTAAGTCCGAAACTGATGAGTGTGTGTTCACAAAAAGATCTAACAATACATATGGGATAATTCTTGTTTATGTTGATGATATTGTTTATATTGGTCCAAATAAGAAAATGAGTGAGATTTTTGCTAAAGCTTTGCAGAGGTACTTCACATTAAAATATTTAGATCATATTAACACTTACTTAGGTGTTCAGATTGACAAAACACAGAAGGGGTTTAGTCTTTCACAAGAAGATAAAATAGAACACATTTTGCATCAATGTAATATGAAGGATGCTAACACAACAACCATTACGGTAATCAGTTGAACTCTGTACAGAGTCTTCCAGCAGCCAGCCTACTACCATAGAGCACACTCCTAGAGCGGCTGCTGCTGGAAGACTCGGCAGCCGAGTTTGGGAGTTTGGAACCGGAGAAGACGTTATGCTCTAAACGCAGCGACGGCTGCTGTAGGGATAGCTGGGCAACTCCCCCTTCTGGCCAGGCAGAATGCCATTCCCCAAACTAGCGGTATCCTGAAGGCGGCAAGAAAGAGCAATGGATGTGGTTCCGAGTATAAAAATAATAATAGTTTATGTCACGATGAAGGATTAAGTGCAGATTAGAAATAAATATTAATTGAATTTCAATATACAAAGAGCAGATATTAAAACAAACACGAGGGAAATAGCAGAACATACAATCAAAAAATCCTCTTTCACAGCCATGTGGACAATACCTGTTTTTTTCATTCACAAAAGCTATTTGATGCCTTTTTTTAGAAATGCAATGTTTTCCACCATATAGTATCTTTTTCACAGCTCCAACACCAAGGCAGTTTATATTTTATTTATTTTACTTATTTGATTTGTCAACTGGTTACAAGATAATAGGTATAAGAATAAACATGAGCATGAATGAAATGGGTACGAATAAATGGGGACAGTAGGACAGGGATGATGGGCACAATGGTGCGCTTATGCACGCCCCATACAGAATCCTTAGGAATGGAGTGAGGTCAATAGTAGGCAGTTTAAGGTTAAAGTTATGGGGATTTCAAGATGTAACAAATTTGCAGCAAAGAAGAGGCATCTTGGTGCTGCTACCACTAGGGTAACAAGCAGGCACCTCCAAGAAGACAAGATCACAGCAGGGGTTGTTCAGGAACCTAAGAACCCAGTACTCAAAACCAGAATGTTTTTTCTTCTTGAGCTACAACCTCTGTGCATATTTTTTTAACATGTATTTTTTAAAAGCTTCAGCAACTTGCTGGGGCCACTCAGAAATTCTGCTTATGACTCACAAATATTTTCTGCAAAGGAGATGCTGGCTAGGAAATTTTGGGCTCAAAATCCGGAAGACTTTCAGGATGCAGAAGGAGGAAACTGAATGTTGCGTTTCTCTAAGACACATTAAAATTAACATGAGGAAAATAGCAGAATATATAAAAAACAATCCTCTGTACAATAAAAAGATAAATAGACACTGGGGGGAGGGGGAAAATTTCTTCTACCATATACAGGCAATCATGCCATCTTTCTTAGGCTCCATTTTCTAGGCCCTGCTGCATATGTTTCTCTATGTGACCTAATGGGAGATTTCAGTGCAAATAAATTTACAGAATTTACACCTGGCATTTAGCAGATATAAAATTTCCTCCTCCAAGAATGAAGCTTGGTGGTTGATGTTCTTTGGATGCAGCCCTGGCCAGCAGGAGTGAAGCTCGTTCCCTTGGAGTGTCTGGCCTGATGCTGCTTCCATGCCCTAAAATCCTGGGAGCCACAGGAAATCAGTCATAAAGTTTTGGGGTATTAGAGAGGTTTTGATCTCCATTGAGAGTCACCCCTAAGAAAGCTGATTGTGTAATTCTGTAAAACCTTCATGAACGTTTAGGGCACAACACATTGCTAATCTTCACAAGGTTAAGTAACATCACATTTCACTATTTCACTAGGCTCAGCTGCAAAGTCGGTCAAAAACGACTTGATAGCATTTAATCAGTAGAAACTTGTTGCAATCGCCTTAGGAGAAGGATCTTTTTTTCCTGCCTATCTGGAGATGGTGGTCAAACAGGCCACACCTGTGCCCAGAAAGAGGCTAACCCCTGTGGTTGAGCTTAAAGGAGTTAAAACCATCGAGTACTGTGTTGCTAGAAAGGTTGGAAAGCGACGGGAAAAGTAGAAGAAAGTAAGTCCAGTTGCCTATTGAAAAAAAGCACCTTTGGGGACAGCTGAACTTCCTCTTCCGGATCACTCATGGGAGGAGAGTGGTGTGCAGAGCGGCTTTTGTGCTCTTCCCATGGTCGAAGCAGCAGCTGGAAGGTGAGTTGCGGGCGGGTGGGAGGAGAGTCCTGGAAGCAGAGAAGCAACTGGGCTGAAGCATCTCAGCTGCTGCTGCTGCAGGTTCCTCCCCTCCCCGAATTTAAGCCCACTGGTGCTGCACGCTGTGAAACTGGTGGCTGCAGTTTTCCTTCCGGTGGGAAGATTGGAAAAGTCTCTTCCAAGTGAAGGTGGATTCTTTGGGAATGGCTTCCCTCCAGAGGTTGTGGGGGCTCCCATCACTGGAGGGTTTGTGACAGAGCTGGGAGGGACCTTGCAGGTCTTCTATTCAGACGCCCTGATCAAGCAGGAGACCCAACATCATTTCAGAGAAATGGCTGTCCTGTCTCTGATTAAAAGCCACCAGGGATGGAGCCCCCACAACCTCTGAAGGGAAAACCTTCCACTGGTTCACTGTTCTTAGTGTCAGGAAATTTCTCCTTAGTTCGAAGTTGCTTCTCTCCTTGATTAGTTTCCATCCAGTTCCTTGTCCTGCCTTCAAGGGCTTTGGAGAAGAGATTGACACCCCTCCCTCTTTTGTGGCAACTCCTCAAGTATTGGAAGATGGCTATCATGTCTCCCCTAATCCTTCCCTTCACTAGACTAGATATACCTAATTCCTGCAACCCCTTAATTATATTTTAGCCTCCAGCCCCCTAATCCTCTTTGTTGCTCTTTTCTGCATTCTTTCCAGAGTCTCAATAACTTTTTTATGATATGGTGACCAAACTGTCTGCAATTGTCTAAGTGTGGTCTTACTCTTTATAAAGTGGTACTAGTACTTCACATGATCTTGATTCTATCTCTCTGTTAATGCAGCCTAGTATTGTATTGGCTTTTTTGGGGCCAGTGCAATGCACAGCTGGCCCATATCTAAATGATTGTCCACTAGGACTTCAAGGTTCCTCTTATTACTTGAGCCAACCTATTCTATACCAGTACATTTGGTTTCCCCTTCATTGAATTTCATTTTGTTAGGTAGGGCCCAGTGTTGAAATCTATCGAGATTCTCTATCTTGAGCTTATCTTCTGAGGTGTTGGCTATTCCTGCCAACTTGGAGTCATTTACAAATTTGATGTGTTCCTGTTGGACTCCCTCATCGAAGGGATTTACAAAGATATTAAAAGAGTACTAAAACAGAACCTTGGGATACCCACTGCTTACTTCTCTCCATATAGGTATAGTCCCATTAAGGAATACACTTTGAGTGTGGTTTGTCAGCCAGTTATGAATCCATCTGTGTGGAAGGATGTACCTATCCCATATTTTTCTAATTTACCAAGAAGTAGGTTATGGTCTACTTTGTCAACTGCCTTACTGAAATCCAACTATACAATGTATTAGATTGGTCCGTTAATTTAGTCACTTTGTGTAAGAATGAAATAACATGTTGACTTCCGGTTATATATTTGCTCGCTTCTAGATGTTTGCAGATCTTTTGTTTCATTATCTTTTCCAAGATCTTCCCAGGTAGTGATGTCAGGTTAATTGGCCTTCAGTTTTATGAATCCATTTTTCTCCCCTTTTTTGAAGATGGGAACCATATCCGGTCTTTTTCAAACCACCAGTAGTTCCTTGGTGCATTTTTTTAATTTGTATTCCTAGTCTGCCTTTTACAGTTCTGTTCTCCAGTGCACTGCTCAGAGAGCCCAAATGCTGGGTTAACACAGCCTATCTGCCCTTGGACTGAGTGATGATTTTCTTGACCACGCCTCCCTTTGCCTGCACATGCCCAATTCGAAAACTCAGTCCGCCCGAGTTAGGGCTGTTTTGGGAGAGCTCCAGTCTTAAGAGCAGAAAGGCTGGAAAAAGTTTCCCAATTTGGACCACGTTTAAATTCTCAGATAGAGGAAATCACGCTTCTACATCAGGTCTGTCTATTTGCCTCCAGTGAGGCTTCCGTCGCTTTAAGAGAAGGGCTGCCTTCTCTTAAAGCGACGGAAGGTTTTTCCCTGCTGTTGCTAATTGCAAGCACTGCAGGGGGTTGAAAAGGCTTGCACAGCGGGGGCTGGCTAGCAAGGGAGCAATTAGTGGGATAAACCAAGTTCCCTGTTGGAACAGGGGCGTCCCAGGGGGGGGGAAAAGTCCAGCAAGGCTCTGAGAAGGCTCTAAAGCAGGTGAGCCGGATTGCTAGGATTCCCTCGCCTGCTCCATTTTGTCCGGCAACAGCAGCGACGGCTGGAGCCTTCGCACACCTTCAGGGCTGGAAAGAGCGGGAAGCGGCTGCGTGCGCACCCCCCGCCATTTTGGATCGCTCCGACTCACTGGGCAGAGCGGCAGAGCTCAGAGCGTGCGAGGAACAAGGCAGCAAGAAGAGCCCAGCCAGCCAACGGAGCTTCAGCGAGCCCTCAACGACTGCAGAACGCCGCGGGGAGGCTGGGGGCTAGTCTGGGAAGCCAGCTAGCCTCTCCCTCCGGAAAATAAGCTAAGTCTCGGGGAACCGAGGGCGGTGGGAGGAAGGAAATCCGACCCCAAGGCGGCCCTTCCCTCCTGGAGATTCTGCCAGCGCTTTTGGACTGCAAAGGCCAGCGCGTGCCCATCCCAGCTCCAGCTATCTCCCAGGCCTCGTGGGGACCTGAAATGGCTGAGGAATGCAGGGAGGCCTTAGGGGATCAGGTGGGGCCCTCCAGCAAGCGCTGCAAGCTGGATCCCTCTGTAAATAAAGGCAAAGGGCACAAAGGCTCACTTGAAAGGTCTTCTCCAAGAGCCACAGTGGATCCCAGGGAGGTTTCAAGGCCCCTTCAGCCAGAACCTAGCCCAGACCGTCGCAGCAGGGAGTCAGCTTCCCCTGATCGTGAGGCCCAATCCCCCGGGGACAGTGAATTCTTGTCTGGGGATAACTATGCATCCAGGGATCCATCTCCTGAAGCATCTTGGGGGTACCCCGACTCCCCTAGCTCCTCCATCGGAGAGGAACGAGATTCTGTCCAGAATTCCCCCTTTGGGAAGGGTGGATCCAGCTCAGGCAGGCCTAGCCAGCGCAGGCCCAGTAAGCAAAAGAAAAAAAGGGGAAAAAGTTCTGCTCTCTCGGATGAAATGAGGGAGGTAATTGCCTTAGCCATCTCCCAAGGGATAGCTGAAGGCATTAAGCGCAAGGGCTCTAGCAAGGGCAAGGCCCCAAAGGAGAAACGCAAACCTAGGGCCTCCACCTCTAAGGAGCCTGTATCCTCCTCCCCATCTTCAAGCCCCTCTCACTCTGGGTTATCAAGTTCTGAGCAGGAAGAAGGGGAGATTTTCGCCCTTTCTGAAGACGAAAACCCCACCCCTGACAAGCCAAAATTCTCTGGCTTGTTTCAACCGTCATTATTCAAGTCTATCTTGCACAAAGCCATGACGGCCACAGAGTTAGGCCCCACTTCCAGACCTGAGGCCTCTCAGGCTTCCACTTCCAAGGATCTTAAGCATGGGTTGTTCAAAGAGACAGTAGAAACCCCCGAAGTTATTCCTGTGCCAGACCTATTTATGGACGCGGTACAGCGCCAGTGGCTACAGCCAGGCACCCTGACCAACCCCAGTGGGGGGGATAGAACTCTATATGCAGTAGAAGATAAAATGGAGGAAATCCTCAAATTCCCAGAAGTAGATGCCCCAGTCGTGTCTCTGACTTCCAATTCCAACCTGCCAGCTGAGCTCCTAGAGGGACTTAAGGCAGAAGATAAGAGGTCAGAAAAGGCATGTCAGAAAACACACATGGCGTCTGCCTGGGCCATCAAGGCATCCACCTCTGCCTCCTTTTTTATTAGGGCCACCCTATTCTGGCTGCGCCAACTCAGGTCCAGACCCCCGCCCAGGAAATCTAGGTGGCGCCATGAGCTAACCAAGATTATTACCGCTGTCGAGTATTCGGCGGATGCCACCTTGACAGCAGCAAAATTCTCTTCCAGAGCTCTAGCTTCCGATATCACCTCCCGCCGCCTCCTATGGCTCAGGCACTGGCAGGCCGAAATGAAGGCTAAATGGAAGCTGGCATCGGCCCCATTTAAAGGGGGCTTTCTGTTTGGAGAGGCCCTGGACAAGTTTGTCACCGAAACCAAGGACAAACGCAAGATCCTTCCGGCAACCTTTAAAAGGGGTGACCGGAAAGGGGCGGGGTCCTTTCGTAAGAGACCCTACAGGAGCCAGGAAACAGGGCAATCTTCTCACCCTTCCTCCTATCAGAGGCCCTTTCAGGCAGGGGGGGATAGGCACCAAGACAGATCCTTCGGGGCTCGTGCCAACCAATCCTAGTCTTCCTTTCGGAGACCATTCCGAGGAGGAGGAAACAACAGTGGTGGATCCCGGCCCTTTCGTAAGGGAAAGTGACGGTCACAGGGATCCCCCCATCGGGGGTCGGCTACGGCTGTATGCCGACAGGTGGGAGGAGATAACATCGGACAAGTGGGTCCTCAACACCATTCGCAGGGGCCTTCTCCTGGACTTCCTATCCTTTCCCCAAAGAAAGTTTATCCGCTGTCCTACCCCCAGGAACCCAGAAAAGAGGGAACGCATGAGGGCAGAAATCTGCCATCTCCTAGAGATAGAGGCGATAGAGCCAGTCCCCAGGGATCAGCAGGGGAGGGGCTTCTATTCGATCCTCTTCCTAGTGCCCAAAAGTTCAGGGGGGTGGAGGGCCATCTTGGACCTCAAGAGCCTAAATCAGCATCTGGCTTACAAGAGGTTCAAGATGCAGTCACTCCACTCCATCCTGGGCTGTGTGAGGGAGGGGGACCTATTGACATCAATAGATCTCAAAGAGGCCTACCTGCATGTCCCCATCCATGTGGCCCACAGGCGGTTCCTGAGGTTCTACGCGGAAGGGAAGCATTTCCAGTACAGGGCTCTTCCCTTCGGGCTATCATCTGCGCCCAGAACATTCACCAAAATTCTGGCAGTGCTAGCGGCTCATCTCCGCAACCATCCGGTTCGTCTGGAATGTTATTTAGACGACATAATCATTCACTCTCTCACCACCAAGCAGGCACACCGCGATGTTTCTCTAACTGTGCAGACCCTGCAGTACCATGGCTTCTCTGTCAACATGGAGAAGAGCCAGTTCCGACCATCCACCTGTATACAGCACCTGGGTGCGGTCATCAACTCCACCTCCTGCCAGGTATTTCTTTCGCCAGACCGGCTGTCGAACCTGAGACGCAGAGTGAAGCACTGCAGCCTTGCCAGGTCGGTACCCATCATTCAGCTGTCCCAGCTCCTAGGGATAATGATCTCGTGCCTGGGGGTGGTTCCCTGGGCTCGCCTTCACGCCAGGGAGCTGCAGTGGTTTCTGCTGCCAGTGCAGAGGGCCAGGAACAGCAACTCACTCAGGCGGGTTCGGCTCCCACGAAAGGTGATCCGGTCTCTAGCATGGTGGAGGTCCAAGGCAGTCAGGAAGGGCTGCCTGTTCAGGGAGCCGGAGAGACTAGTTGTCACCACGGATGCCAGCCTCCTGGGGTGGGGCGCCCACTGTCAGGGCCACCTAGCCCAAGGCCGATGGACTCAGAGGGAGGCCGCCCACAGCATCAATTGGCTGGAACTGAGGGCAGCTCGCCTAGCGCTGAGAAAGTTCGCATCTCTAGTAAGAGGGGCTCATGTACTGTTGATGACAGACAATGTGGTGACAAAAGCGCACATAAACCGGCAAGGGGGCACTCGATCAAAGGCCCTCATGCTCGAGGCAGAAGCGCTGGGCAGGTGGGCGGAACGTCATCTGGCTTCTCTCAGTGCAGATCACATCTCCGGCGTAAGCAACCGGGAAGCAGACTGGCTGAGCCGCCAACACATCGACCACTCGGAGTGGCGCCTGCACCCGGACCTGTTCCAGCAGATCGTGAGGAGGTTCGGCAAGCCACAGGTAGACCTGTTTGCCACACACAACAACACACAGCTCCCACGCTTCTTCAGTCGCTACCACTCGCCCCAGGCGGAGGGAACAAATGCTCTGAGGTCAGCGTGGCCTCAGGGACTTCTGTATGCCTTCCCTCCACTTCAGCTCATCCCTCAAGTGGTGAACAAGCTCCTGACCGAAAAGGCAGACCTCATTCTGGTGGCTCCCTTCTGGCCCAGAAGGCCCTGGTACGCAGACCTGGTCAGCCTCTCAGTTCAAAGACCTTGGAGAATCCCCCGGGACAAGATTGCCCTCAGCCAGGGGGCCATCACCCATCCGGAGCCCCAGTGGCTGCAGCTAGCCGTTTGGCACTTGAAGGGGAGCTCCTGAGAAAGCAAAAATTCTCTGACCAGGTCATTCGAACAATCCAAGCGTCCAGGAAGCCCTCTACGACTAGAATCTACGATGCCACCTGGGCTGCCTTCTCACGGTGGTGCAAGACTAGGAACATAGAGGCCTCCTCAGCCTCGATCCCCCAGACCCTAGACTTTTTGCAAGAGGGTCTGGATAAGGGCCTTGCAGTCAGCACCCTCAGACGCCAGGTTGCAGCGTTGTCTACCATCCTGGCAAAGGGCTCCTCTCGCTCGCTGAGTCAGCTTCCCCAGATCAAGAGCTTTCTCAAGGGAGCAGCGAACATCAGCCCTCCAACTGTTCACCGGTATCCGTCATGGGATCTTCCATTTGTGCTTAAGGCCCTGACCAAAGCCCCATTTGAGCCTTTGAAAAAGACCAGTCTGCGCTACCTCACCATCAAAACCGCTTTCCTGGTGGCCATTACATCCGCTCGCAGGGTAGCCGAGCTTGCTGCGCTCTCTGTCAGGGAGGATTTGTGCGTAGTTCACCCGGACAGAGTAATATTGAGACTTGATCCGTCATTTGCTCCGAAAATTAACTCCCTGTTTCACAGGACTCAAGAACTTATTTTGCCCAACTTCTGTCCCCATCCTTCTCACCCTAAGGAGCGTGAGTGGCACAAGCTGGACGTGAGACGGGCCGTGCGCACGTATGTAAAGAGAACAAAGGACTACCGCCGGTCAGAGGCTTTCTTTGTCTCCTTCCTCCCTGCGTCCCTGGGCCGCAAGGTCTCCTCTCACACTGTGGGATGTTGGCTACGTGCTTGCATTAAACTGGCATATGAGCACCAGGGCAAGACGGCTCCGAGAAGAATCACCGCTCACTCCACCAGGAGCGCTGCAACGTCTGCAGCCTGGGCAACCCAGGCCTCTATCCTAGACATTTGTAGAGCGGCCACCTGGGCTTCCCCCACGGCCTTTATTAGAAACTATAAGATTGACACCTTTGCCTCAGCCGAAGCCTCCTTTGGCAGAAGAGTATTACAAAGAGTGGCTGAAATGCCAGAGGCTTCGGCGCTTCCCCACCCTGGGACTCAATAGCTTGGGCATGTCCCAGCATTTGGGCTCTCTGAGCAGTGCACTGGAGAAAGACCGTTGGCTTACCTGAACGGTCGTTCTCGGGGCACTGCAAAGAGAGCCCAAACCCACCCGGGTGTTTGTATTTGAACGATGTGGCTGTATTGACTGTAATTGATTACAGGACGGTTCCTTCGTTTTCGAATTGAGCATGTGCAGGCAAAGGGAGGCGTGGTCAAGAAAATCATCACTCAGTCCAAGGGCAGATAGGCTGTGTTAACCCAGCATTTGAGAACGACCGTTCAGGTAAGCCAACGGTCTTTTTGGTAGGTTTGGCTATTTTTTTTATTTTTGCTAAAGATAGATGCAAATGATGAATTAAGTAGCTCTGCTGTGCCTCTACTGCTCATCACTTCCTTGCCATCATCTCCCATTAGTGCACTGACTGTTTCCTTGAGTTTTTCTCTTGTTTTATACATGTTTTAAAATGATTTTTAAAGGTCATTCTCACCCTGACCTTGATTTCATCTTTGCAGACTCGGGCTATATGTTATTATTCTGCCTTAGTTATGTGTCCTCTTTCCATTTTTTATACTGAGCCTTTTTTTCATTCAGTTTATCAGATAAATCTTTATGCAATCAAGCTGGATTGTTCTTGAATATCTTGTTTTCCCTTTCCAGTAATATTGTGTTGGGCTGGGCTTATATGATCATACTAGTAAGTTGGGTACTCGTGCTTCGCCACAGAAATGTAACAGCAATAGGTAGCATTCATTACCATCACCCTCCATTATCCTGTAGCCGTAAAAGGCAGCAGCAGACACGGTCTTCTTGAGAGGAACTTTGGTGTTTGGTTCACACTGAGGTATATTGATGTAATAGCCATCTTCTCCATGGCAGAACATCAGAAACTACTGGAGAGCTTCATAGGCACCGTACAGCTCACTGATTCTTAACAACCAATTTTCTCTGCTGTGGAGAATGATATCTCTTTTCTCAAAATCCTGGGCGACAATGAGACAGCCACTTCTCTAGTCATGGGGCATTGAAACAACCTTGGTGCCCTCCAGAAGGTTTCCTATCAGCATTAATCACCACTTGGAAGTCCTTGGAAGTATGGCTGAAGGGGAGAGAAGTGCACCACCATTATAGCACATCCCGGGACCTTCAATCTGCCATTCCTAAACACAGCACGGCTACCTGCGCAAGGCGGCAAACCAACATAGCTTGTGGCTTGGCTAGGACCGTTGTGAGCATGCATGGGCAGTGGGTGGAGTCACGAGAAGGTTTAAACGGTGGAGGGGAGCGCTGGGCTTCAGACTTGACTTCATCTCATTATATCTTACCACTGGGTGTTTCTCAGATCGTGCCAAAGCGTGGAAGATAAAACAATACTGAAAATTGTGTAGTTTATTGTTTATTTCTGAGGTTCAAATTTAAAACTAGAGAAATACTTATTAGTCCAAGTCATTGATCTCATTTGTGACTGATTAGCATAAAGGTTATTAGATGTATACTTTTTTACAGCCATTCTACTGACTTGGGGATGAGTTTGACGATACTTGCATGCAGCTTCCCTTACTTGTGTTTTCCTAATCCCATCTGTAAATCCTTTTCAGCATTTTTGCCTCTTTTCCCTATAACTGACGTTACACTAGAAGGAACAGATTCGTCTGAACTGGGGAGTAAAATAAGGGGGGTGGAATCTGCCTCTGCCTACCAACATCCATTAGTATTCATCTGGCTAGCATCCTGTCAGTGTGTGAGAGAGTTGAGGGGTGTTTGGAAACTCAAACAATATTTACTGTGTGAGCAAGAAGGAGAGAGGAAGGAGCCTGGATGTGGCTTAGCTCAACAGTTCTGTAGTAAAGCTGCTTGCTGCTGTGAAAGTGAAATTCCTCTTTTGAGGTGAGGAGGGGGAGTAGAACCTTTTAGCATCAGAGTTTGGAATTGATTTCTTTTCAGGTGGGGCGGAGGAGTAGAACTCCTTAGTATGAGAGGGCTAGTTTGAAAGTGAAACAGTATTTGCTGTGTGAGCAATGAGACAGGAAGGAGCATGGCTATTGGTTAACTCAACTGTTCTGTAGTACAGCTGCTTCCTGCCGTGAAAGTAAAACGGAAACTGAATCTCCTCTCCTTTGCTTGTGTTTTGCATTTGGAACAGATTTCTTCTCTGATTAGGGGAGGGAGTGGAACTAGTTAGCCTGAGAGCATGTTAATAATTATATAGGAAATACTAATGCTCTGATGGTCATTTCGAAAAATCTTTTCTTAGTGAGCACCTAGAAGCCAAGAGGAACATACGTGGAAAATTTAGATTTCTAGGCTTTATGGTTCTGGAGATTTTGTGATAATGCATGAGTGGTATTTTGGTTTTATATATATAGATTTTTCCAATATTTCCCACACTCCTTGCATTGTTTTCTCCTTTAAGATTTTTATCCATGAAATTTTGCTTACACTATGAATTTCTTAAAATCAGCTCTTCTAAAGTTTAAGACACTTGTTGGATTATATTCTATTGGTTGTGTTTGCATTATATTGAATTCCAGTAAGATATGGTCACTCGTCCAAGGTTTCAACGACTTCAACTCCTTCTATCGCTTCTCTGTTAGTAAGAATTAGGTTGAGTATAGGTTTTCCTCTAATTCCCTCCTCTACTTTTTGGATGACAAAGTTGTCAGCTAAGTTGTTTAGGAATCTATTCAATCTCTACTTGCTGTATACTTTGTCTCCCAGTTCATATCAGGGCAGTTAAAGTCTCCCATTATATCTTGAGGTTGCCCTCTTCATGTAGTTTGTAATCCACACGTGTATTGAAAATGACAGATGAATAAAATTTACGAGTTTTTTTACTTCCATGTCTTGCTAATAAGTATCGTATTTCCTGTCTCGTCCATGTATTAACCAGGTTCATTTGTGCTTAATCTATCTTTGGTTGCACTGGTCCTCACTTACTAATTCTTCTCTGAGCCTTCAAAGTTACTATGGCACATTAGAAGCAGACGTCCACCTGGTTCACAAAATTTGTGTTAATCCCAGGTCTTGTTCCTTGACCGCATGTCAGCAGTGACTGTGGTTTTGAAGGTGCAGGAAAAGGACTTGCACCATGTTGGGTTCTGCCAAGAGTTGCACATTTATGATGGCGGCGGCATCCCATATTCATGATCTTCATTTTTATGTTCCCACCTAGCTTCTGACAAGCAACATCAGTGGATATACTGGCAGGAAATTGTAAGTCACCAGGGGGACGCAAATATCAATTCCAATTGTGGTAGGTTAACTGAGGACTATTTGAACAAGGAAGTCACCAGAGGGGTTGTAGACAGTATTTTCTGCCCTTATTTGTAGCTGAGAACTTTAATGAGCAAAAGTGGTGTATAATTTTCTTCTTTTTTCACCTCATCTCTAACCATTTTATAAACAATTACATTTTTCTTTGAATCTTACAGATGAATAGGATGGCAATAAGAGCAATCGGGACAACTATAAACAACAATCAGTGTTGAAAAGGGAAGAAAATCAAGCCAAAAATCAAAATATTTTCCATTTCCTGCAGAAAACCATACAAATCTTCTCCTCCTCCAGCATCTGTTTGAAAAAAGAGAGAAAATTAAGAAAGAATAAGCAGATTATGCAGAGCTCAAGGATAAATTAAATGAGAAGGGATGGGAGATTATTTATAATTCAGCAAAAGAAGGAAATATCTGGAAGTCTATTCGAAGGAAAAGATCAATAGTAAAGCCACGTAGAAGGAACAGGAATGCAGGACTCTCCCTGAGAGGAAGAAGACGGCTTGAATGAAAGCACCCTTAAACAAGGCATTGTCCATATTTTTTACCTCCTCAAGAATATCAGTGGTGCAAAAGCTTCATAAATTTGCTTATTGTTGGAAAAGCACACTTTGCAAATCACAGCTGATTATGCACAAGAGGAGACAGAAAACCACACAAATTACCTGAATGTGGCAAAAACTATGGTCACAAAAGATCCCTTGTCATGGAAGCACCTCCACAAAGGAGGGAAGCCACAAAAGTGCTCCCAATGCGGTAAATGCTTTAGTGAGCATGGCAACATGGTGCTACATCAGATAACTCACAGGAGGGAGAAAACATATGACTGTGCAGATTGTGTGAAAGTTTCATTAGAAATTCCCAGGTCTTGAGACACTAAAGGATGCACACAAAGTAATAAAACATTTGAACATCCTTTCAGTGGGAAAAGGTTCAGTGAGAATTCCTTCCTGGTGAAGCACCTGAGGACTCCCACAAAAGGGAAACCCTTTGAATGTCCCGATTGTGGAAAAAAATATAGTCACAATATAGGTCTGGTGATGCATCAGTAGATTGATTCCAGGGAGAAATTCTATGAGTACCTAGATTGTGGGGAAATCATAATTAGAAATTTCCATCTCAAGAGACCCCAGAGAACTCACACAGAAGAAAAACCCTTTGAATGTCCTGATTATGGGAAACTCACAATTCTGGTGATACACCAGAACACTCCCATAGGAGAGAAATGCTTTGTATGTCCTATTTGTTGGAAAACTTTCAGTTATGATTCCAATTTGTGAAACACCAGAGGAATCATAAAGGAGAAAAACCCATTCAATGTCCAGACTTTGGGAGAAGTTTCAGTTGTAATTCCCACCTGGTAACACATCAGAGGATTCACTCCATGGAGAAACCTTATAAGTGTAGAGATTGTGGGAAAAGTTTCATTAGAAAATCCCACCTCTTGAGACATAAGGCCACGCACACAGGAGAGAAACCCTTTGAATGTCCTGATTGTGGGAAAGGTTTTAGTCAGAGTTCCAACCTGGTGGCACACCAGAGGACTCACACAGGAGAGAAACCCTTTGAATGTCCTGATTGTGGGAAAGGTTTTAGTCGGAGTTCCAACCTGGTGAAACACCAGAGGACTCACACAGGAGAGAAACCCTTTGAATGTCCTTACTGTGGGAAAGGTTTTAGGTGGAGTTCCAACCTGGTGATACATCAGAGGACACACACAGGAGAGAAATCCTTTGAATGTCCTCAATGTGGGAAAAATTTCAGTCGAAATGACCACCTGATGATACATCTGCGAACTCACACAGGAGAGAAACCCTTCGAATGTCCTATCTGTGGGAAAAGCTTTAGTACTCATTCCAATCTGGTGAAACACCAGATGACTCACACAGGAGAAAAACCCTTTGAATGTCCTATCTGTGGGAAAAGCTTTATTACGAATTCGATCCTGGTGGAACACCAGAGGACTCACACAGGAGAGAAACCCTTTGAATGTCCTGATTGTGGGAAAAGTTTCAGTCAGAATTCCAGTCTGGTGAGACACCAGAGGACTCACACAGGGGAGAAACCCTTTGAATGTCACTATTGTGGGAAATGTTTTAGTCAGAGTTCCAGCCTGGTGATACACCAGAAGATTCACACAGGAGAGAAACCCTTTGAATGTACTGATTGTGGAAACTGTTTTATTAAGAATTCCATCCTGTTGGAACACCAGAGGACTCACACAGGAGAGAAACCCTTTGAGTGTCCTATCTGTGGGAAAAGCTTTAGTCAGAATTCTAATCTGGTGAAACACAAGAAGACACACAGGAGTGAAACCCTTTGAATGTCTTGATTGTGGGAAAGGTTTTAGTCTCAGTTCCAGCCTGATGAGACACCAGAGGACCCACACAGGAGAGAAACCCTTTGAATGTTCTATCTGTGGGAAAAGCTTTAATTATAATTCCAATATGGTGGGACACCAGAGGATTCACACAGGAGAGAAACCCTTTGAATCTCTTGATTGTGGGAAAGGTTTGTCTGAGTTCCACCCTGGTGAGACACCAGAGGACTCAGACCGTGGAGAAATCTTTCAAATGTCCAGTCTGCGGACATTACTTCAAGCATGAATCATACCTTATTGCACACAAGGTAATCCATATGAAGAAAGGTAGATGAGTTTAGAGAATGCTTGAATTTAATTTGATATCTCCCATTGAAAGTCTATGTGAGAATTGATTGTTTGAATTTTGGCCTGATTTATTTTGCTCAAACATTTCTCAAGATTAAATTTGTAAGTGGAGTGAAAAGGAAATTGGAAAATGGTTAACTACTGGTTTCTGGTAGTCAGCAGAACCTTCTGAATATTTCATTTTCCGGAATTAATGGAATTACTCAAAATGGAATTATGGGTGGAGCTGTTGTCTGTTGAGTATGGAATTCTCACATGTGGAGTTTCACCTACCTTGGTTTCACCCGATTTTCAGCCCAGAATTCCACAGCCTGCGTAAAAGTAGTCCTCAAGATATAACTATTATGGGCCTTGAATTAGGGTTTCATGTTCCAATGGCTGTTAATTGAAATTGCTTTCCTTAACTACCTCAATCCTCCTCCTCTCCCTGATGCAGCCATTAATCAAATGTGCAACTCACTAGGCAGAACACTGTCTACTCAGAGCTGGGGAAAAGTCTTGGAGGCCTAGCGTAGAGCCAGGCTTGCCTGCCGTAGGCATCTATACACACACACCCCACCCTCCAAGACACCCTTGTGCTCTGTATCCTAACCCTTGAGTCCCCTTGGCCATTCACTCCCCCGTTACCCCTGACTCCCACCCTACCTGACTTCACACCCTCCTCCTTCTTACCTTTCAAGATCTCTGAACCTCATGTTGGAGAGAGAGGGAAGGACATATATCAATGCTGGCTAGCATGTGCGGGTTTGGAATCGCGACCGGGCTCTTTCGCTCCGTTCAAACTTGGCGAAAGAGCGCTGGGAAGCCTTCCAAACGGACCGCAGAACTTTTGGAAAGGGTCCCTAGGATAACTTAAGATCTGCGGGACCGAAGGAATCCAGATAGCTGGGGGCTATCACTCTCGGAGGCTTTCAGCCCTCACAACGTTTAGCAGCCTTGAAGCACCCGCTGCGTGAGGGCGGCGACGCACTGACGGTCAGCGTTTTTCACCATTCTTGGATGCCTGGGTGTCCCTGATGCTGCCCACCCGACCTGGAGAGCCCCCTGAGGATTCGTTTGTTCATCTGTTGGCGCCCGGTTCCTGGCAGTCGTCTCCTGAGCAGCAGAACAGCAGCGGCTGAAATCGGAGGAAAAGCGTGGAGGGAAAGATGGCGGCGCCAAACAGCTGATCCGCAGCATTTTGCATCTTGGACGCCTCTTCCCTGGCCAGCCTGCTTGAGCTTGCTTGCGCCGAGTGACTGGTGAGCCTTGGTGACTGGTGAGCCTGGAGGGTTTGATTTCAACTTAACTTTCCATTTAAAAAAGGGGGGGGTTGTCGGAAGCTGTACTGAGACCGCGGAGCAGCGGATTGAATGACTGTGTTGGCCGCCACCCCAGACGCCCCCCCCCCTCGGTTCTATTTCTGCTCACCCTGTTATCCATTGCCTTGCTCCTACGGCCCTTAGGAAAAGATCTGGCCGTCCTTGACTGACTGGTGTGCTTGCTCGGGCGGGGAAGAGGATGACGCCCTGAACCGAGCCCTGGGTCATTGTGGCCTCCTCCGGACATTGCTCCTTGCCTTCCGCTCTAGCCATTAGGAGGAGTAGGATTGTGGCTGAGTTGGCGTGGGAGCAATAGAGGATGGTGGCCGCAGTGGCGAGGACTGGGCTTCGAAAACATCAGCACTCCCCTCCTCCTCTGCCAGAGTGGCTCAGGTCAATTCCAAACTTTGGCCCCCCAGATTGGGGCCCTTATCCATCTTTAGGAAGGAGATTTCTAGGCATACAGCCTGCTGACCTTCATTGGAAGGGTGAGACTGAACGGTTGCCGCCTATGAACATTAGACTTTTACATCTTATCCTGCCTGCATATGGCCGCCTTATATACCACGCACTTTTGATCTGGTGGCCAAGGATGTCTCCCCAGGACATAGGAAGGGAGAGGAGCGGAGTACCTCTCCCCCCCTCCTTTTCATATTGTTACACATTACAACTGCGCAATTTTTAACTGGTATGGTGAGTGTATGGGATTTGCTTGTGATTGAATGAATGGCCCACTTTTTATTATTCCATTATTGTTGTATTTTATGTGTTTTAACTATTACGTGGGGATTGTCTGAGTGAACAAATGAGTGTGTTTGATTCGGAGGGCCTGCCGGGGAACACGGGAGCCATAGGGGTGGTTGAGGGAACCACGGACATGGGAGTGGGCCGGAGCATCATGATCGTAACAGGGAGGGGCAGATATGGCGGGGACTTTAGGGCTGGCCATTACTGGGGAAGGAGGGCTCGCTACGTCACAGAGATCCCTCCTTCCGGCCCTATGAGTCCCACTCCAAGGCCAGATGGCGCGAGTAATCAGGACCCTGGTCTCAGGCTGTTGTCGCTAAATGCCAGGTCTGTAGTTCACAAGGCTCCCCTCATCCGGGACTTAATTTTAGACGAGAGGGCAGACCTGGCATGTATTACTGAAACCTGGCTGGGCCCGGAGGGAGGAGTCCCCCTCGTAGAGATGTGCCCAGAAGGTTTTCAGGTGCTCCATCAGCCGAGAGCCCAGGGAAGGGGTGGAGGTGTGGCTATTGTTATCCGAGAGTCTCTAGTACCTCGTAGGATCCCTGCTCCGGAGCTTGTCGGGTGTGAGTCCCTGCTGGTGAAGTTGGACCTCAAGGGTCAAGTGGGTTTGCTGTTAACGTACCTGCCTCCCAACAGCGTTGCAGCAGCCCTCCCCTCGCTCCTCGAGTCGGTAGCCGAGCTGGCAATTGAGTTCCCCAGGCTTATGGTTCTGGGGGATTTCAATTTGCCTTCGCTCGGTGAACACTCTGATGGAGCGCAGGAGTTCATGGCTTCCATGACAGCCATGGGCTTGACCCAGGTAATTCGGGGCCCAACCCATTCAGCGGGTCACACGCTCGACCTCATATTTCTCTCGGAGCAGTGGACTTGTGATCTTGGTCTGAGGGGTAGTGAGACCATACCCCTGTCGTGGTCAGACCATTGCCTACTGAGGCTTGACTTTCGGAGGCCAAACCTCCATTGTAGGGGGGAGGAACCGACCAGGTGGTTCCGCCCCAGGCGACTTATGGACCCCTTGAGGTTCCAGACGGAGCTTGGGGTTATTCCTGATACTCTCGCCCACAGTCCGGTGGAGACCCTGGTTGCTGCCTGGAATTCGGCAGCGACGGAGTCTCTTGACCGGATTGCGCCACTACGGCCGCTCTGAGGCTGTGGATCCAGGAGGCCCCCTTGGTTCACCGAGGAACTCCGGGAGAGGAAGCGCCGGAAGAGATGCCTAGAGCACTTGTGGAGATCCAACAAATCCGAATCGAGCTGAGCGCTTTTAACATCGTGCATCAAGGATTACATCAGGGCAATTAGGACGGCAAAAAGATCTTATATTGCCACCTTGATTGCCTCCGCTGAGTCGCGCCCAGCCGCCCTGTTTAGGATAACCCGTTCCCTCCTAAATAGGAGGGATACGGGGGACCCCCTGCAGGGTAGGGCTGAAGACTACGTCCAGTTCTTGGCAGACAAAGTTGCTCGGTTTCGGTCGGAGTTGGACTCCGATTCTGCAGATCCAGCCGAGGCACAAGGGGATAATCTGGTAGACCATCGCTGGGTTGAGTTTCAGGATGTTGCCCCTGGGGACGTGGACAAGGCCATGAGAGCTGTGAGTGCCTCCACCTGTGTACTGGACCCGTGCCCCTCCTAGCTGGTTGTCAACAGCAGGGAGGTGACACGGGGCTGGATCCAGGCGGTTGTTACCGCCTCCCTTCGGGAGGGGGTCTTTCCCCCCGCACTTAAAGCGGCGGTGGTGAGACCCCTCCTGAAGAAACCATCTTTGGATCCAGCTGTTCTTAACCATTACCGTCCAGTCTCCAACCTCCCCTTTGTGGGGAAGGTTGTTGAGAAGGTGGTGGCCTTTCAGCTCCAGCGGGCCTTGGAGAAAGCTAGCTATCTCGACCCATTCCAGTCCGGCTTCAGGCCTGGCTACAGCACAGAAACCACTTTGGTCGCATTGACCGATGACCTCTGGAGAGCCAGGGATGGAGGCTATGCCTCCATCCTGGTTCTCCTTGACCTCTCAGCGGCTTTCGATACCATCGACCATGGTATCCTTCTGCGACGACTGCGAGAGGTGGGGGTGGGAGGCACTGTTTTGCAGTGGTTCTCCTCTTACCTCTCGGACAGGTCACAGTCGGTGTTAGTTGGGGGGCAGAGATCGACCCCTAGGCCCCTAACATATGGGGTGCCGCAGGGTTCGGTCTTGTCTCCCCTACTTTTCAACATCTACATGAAACCGCTGGGCGAGATCATTCGGTGGCACGGGATAAAATACCACCAGTATGCGGATGATACCCAGCTGTATCTGTCCGCCCCGTGCCAACTCAATGAAGCGGTGGACGTGATGAACCAGGGACTTGAAGCCGTTAGGGACTGGATGAGGGCTAACAAACTCGTGCTCAACCCGGATAAGACCGAGTGGCTGTTGTGTTTCCCTCCCGCCAATTTGGCAAGTATTCCATCGCTCAGGCTGGGGGGGTCAGACATTACACCCCTCAGACAGGGTCCGCAACTTGGGAGTCCTCCTGGACCCACAGCTGACTTTCGAACACCATTTGTCAGCTGTGACCAGGGGGGCATTTGCCCAGGTTCGCCTGGTACACCAGTTGCGCCCCTACCTGAACCGGGAGGCTCTCACAACAGTCACTCGTGCCCTTGTGACCTCTAGGCTGGAGTACTGCAACGTGCTCTACATGGGGCTGCCCTTGAGGAGTATTCGGCGACTTCAGCTAGTCCAGAATGCAGCCGCGCGAGCGATTGTGGGTGCACCTCGCTTCACACACGTAACACCTATCCTCCGCGAGCTGCACTGGCTACCTGTCGATCTCCGGATACGCTTCAAGGTGCTACTTGCCACCCATAAAGCCCTCCATGGTAGTGGATCTGGGTACTTGAGAGACCGCCTACTGCCAATCACCTCCACACGACCTATTAGATCTCATCGATTAGGCCTCCTCCGAGTTCCATCTGCTGGTCAATGCCGACTGGCAACCACGCGGAGGAGAGCCTTCTCGGTGGCAGCTCCGACCCAATGGAACGATCTCCCCGTGGAGATTCGTACCCTCACCACCCTCCAGACCTTCCGCACAGCCCTCAGAATCTGGCTATGCCGTCAGGCCTGGGGCTAAAGATTGTAACCCGCCCGAATGGTATGAATGTTGTGTTTTAATCATGTATTGTCTTATATGTAAAAGTCTGTTTTCCCCCCTTCCTTTGGATTGTGAACCGCCCTGAGTCCCCCCAGGGAAAAGGGCGGCATATAAATAAACATCTAATCTAATCTAATCTAATCTAACATTTTTGGATCATGTGCCAAAAGTGGGGAGGAGAGCAGGTAGGGCAAGCTTGGGCGTGCCCACACCCATAATACTAGGCGTGGGACCCCAGCGTGCATGTGTGTACGACTTGTGGTCCCCCCACTTTTGGCATGGTTTTGGTGCCCTCCTCATGCTCCAGATGCTTTCTAGGAACCCAGAGGCTTTCCCCGAAGCCTCCGGAGAGCGAAAAATAGCCCTACGGGCAACCCGGAAGTTTGGGAATGGTGACTATGCTCCATCCAACAAGGAATTGAGAGTATTTTTTATGTCCTTGAGAATGCAATAATGTCAGTGGTGGAAAAGATCCACAAAGCTGTCTATTGTGGGAAAAGCAAAGATTGTAGAATTAAGCTCGAGAGGATCCACACTGGAGAAAAGCCATATCAGTGTTCCCAATGCAGCAAAAGCTTTAGTCAGAATGGTTTCCCAGTTGTTCATGGAGAAGCTCATCCCAGAAAAAAGCCCTACCAGTTGTCCCAATGTGGCAAAAGCTATAGCAAGCAGAGAATATATCAGAGAACTCACACAAGAGAGAAACAATATGAATGTCTAGATTGCAAGAAAAATTTCAGTCGAAATTCCAGTTTGGCAATAGAGCTGATAGTTCACACAGGAGAGAAGCCTTTTGAATGTCCTGACTTTGGGGAAAGGAATGGTATTTGGGAGTGGTTGGCACAGCAAGTCAATATTCTTTTTGTGCGTGAAGATTTTGCTCTAGGGTTGTTGTTTTTTTTAATGGGGGCAGAGGTTGGCAATGTCTGGGGAAGGAAAGGCATGCTTTCCACAAAGCAAAAGCTGATTATGCAAACAGGGTGGCCTAAAATAATTGGGCTGGAGATGTTAACCGTGCTCAAACATTGGCCGGGCTTCTCATACTTATTGCAGCAGCCACAATGCGAGGAGCTGCTCTTAGGGTACACGCCCTGCAATTGTCAGCAGCTGCACCGCTTTCTTTAGGGAAGCAGCCTCATCATGAGCGCTTCTTTCGTAGCCCCTTCACAGATCACCCGTTTATGTGGTCCCCTACCAATGACCACCCCACCCACCTCCAGGGCTTTCGTCAGGGTGGCCAGGCCCATCCTGCCAGTGGTGCCGAACATGCTGATTTTTTTGAAAGCGCTGGGAGCAGTTTACGCAGTGGGCAACCGCAAACAGTAAAATGTAAACTGAAGCTTTTTGTATTTTGAAGCTTTTGAATGCTAGTAAAAGTTAAAAGTTTATTTTAACCGCAGTAAAATGTAAAATGCAGCTTTTGAATGTTTTGAAACAGTGAAATGTAAAATGTACTATTATTTTGTATTGAAGCTTTTGAATGCTAGTAAAAGTTTATTTTGTGGCATCAAATGGAATAAAGATATTGATTACAGACAGTAAAATGTAGTACTAAAAGTTTATTTTGTTGCATCAAATCAGTTTTGTTGACTAGTTTTATTATTTATTTATTTATTATTATTAAGTTTATTATGTCACTAAATAAGTTAGGGTTAGGTTTAGGGTGAGGGTTAGGGTTAGGTTCAGGGTTAGGGTTTAGGGTTAGGGTTAGGTTCAGGGTTAGGGTTAGGGTTAGGTTCAGGGTTAGGGCTAGGGTTAGGTTCAGGGTTAGGGTTAGGGGTTAGAGTTAGGGTTAGCTTTTGAATGCTAGTAAAATTTTATTTTGTTGCATCAAATGGAATAAAGATATTGATTACAGACAGTAAAATGTAGCACTAAAAGTTTATTTTGTTGCATCAAATGGAATAAAGATATCGATTACAGAATCAAACAGTTTATTATGTCACTAAATAAGATAAAAAGTCAGCAGTAAAAGTTTATTATGTCACTAAATAAGATAAAAAGTCAGCAGTAAAAGCTTATTATTTTGAGTTTCGAGTTTAATAGAATTTGTATGCCGCCCACTCCCATTGGAACTCTGGGCAGCTCACAAGCAAGATTAAAAAACATTTAAAAAATTTAAGAAAAGATACAATTTTAAAATAATACACCATCCATTCAGTGTAAGTGGGGCTGGATGTAATCAACAGCCCCAGGCCTGCTGGAACAGCCAGATCTTGGTCGCTTTCCAGAAGGCTGGGAGAGTGGTAAGGGTCCGGATCTCTATGGGTAGATCGTCCCATAGGGCCAGTGCCGCTACAGAGAAGGCCCTCCCTCGGGGGGGCCGGCAGCCGGCATTGTTGGGTCGACGGCACCCGAAGGAGGCCCAACCGTGCGATCTTATTGGTTGTTGGGAGGTGAATGGCAGGAGACGGCCTCTCAGGTAGCCAGGTTCAATAGCATGTAGGGCTTTAAAAGTAACGACTAGCAATAGCAATAGCAATAGCAGTTAGATTTATATACCGCTTCATAGGGCTTTCAGCCCTCTCTAAGCGGTTTACAGAGTCAGCATATCGCCCCCAACAATCTGGGTCCTCATTTTACCCACCTCGGAAGGATGGAAGGCTGAGTCAACCTTGAGCCTGGTGAGATTTGAACAGCCTAACTGCAGAACTGCAGTCAGCTGAAGTAGCCTGCAGTGCTGCATTTAACCACTGCGCCACCTTGGCTCATGTCCACCTTGAAGCGTGTCCAGAGACCAATGGGGAGCCAGTGCAGCTCGCGGAGGATAGGTGTAACATGGGTGTATCTAGATACACCCATTATCACTCGCACGGCTGCATTCTGGACCAACTGTAGTCTTCGAACACTCTTCAGGGACAGCCCCATGTAGAGCGCGTTACAGTAATCCAGTCTTGAGGTGACGAGGGCATGAGTGACCATTCAAAGTGCCTCCCGGTCCAGATAGGGCCGCAACTGGTGCACCAGGCGAACCTGGGCAAAGGCCCCCCTGGTTACAGCCGACAGATGGTGTTCTAACGTCAGCTGTGGATCCAGGAGGACACCCAAATTGCGGACCCTCTCCGAGGGGTGTATAATTTCACCCCCCAGGCTAAGAGGTGGAATGTCTGGACCATACTTGGGAGGGAGCATCAATAGCCACTCGGTCTTGTCTGGATTGAGTGCAAGCTTGTTCGCTCCCATCCAGACCCTGACAGCCTCCAGGCACTGGCACATCACTTCAACTGCTTCGCTGAGTTGGCACGGGGCGGACAGATACAATTGAGTATCGTCCGCATATTGATGATATTTGATCCCGTGCCGGTGTATGATCTCACCCAGCGGTAGATATTAAATAGGAGGGGGGACAGGGCTGAACCCTGCGGCATCCCATATTTGAGGGGTCTAGGGGTCGATCTCTCCCCCAACCAACAGCGACTGCGACCTGTCCGAGAGGTAGGAGGAGAACCACCTTAAGACGGTGCCTCCCACTCCCACCTCCCGTAACCATCGCAGAAGGATACCATGGTCGAAGGTATTGAAGGCCGCTGAGAGGTCAAGAAGCACTAGGGTAGAGGAATGTCCTCTATGCCTGGCCCGCCAGAGATCATCTATCAGCGCGACCAAAGCAGTTTCGGTGCTGTAACCAGGCCTGAAACCCAACTGAAAGGGATTTAGATAATCTGTTTCATCCAAGGTCCATTGGAGTTGAAAGGCCACCACCTTCTCAACAACCTTCCCAACGAATGAGACGTTGGAGACTGGGCGAGGTCCAACTTCACCAGAAGGGACTCACACCTGACAATCTCTGGAGCAGGGATCCTACGAGGGACTAATGACCTTCGGATGATGACTGCCACTCCTCCACCCCTTCTCTGGTGTCGCGACTGGTGGAGCACCTGAAACCCTTCTGGGCACATTTCAGTGAGGGGGACTCCTCCCTCATGGCCCAGCCAGGTTTCAGTAATACATGCCAGGTCTGCCCCCTCGTCTAATATTAGGTCCCGGACGAGGGGAGCTTTGTGAACCACAGACCTGGCATTTAGCAACAGCAGCCTGAGACCAGGGCCCTGGCAACTCTCGCCATCTACTCCTGGAGTGGAGCTAATAGGGCCGGAAGGGGGGGATCGCTGTAACGTAGCGAGCCCTCCTTCCCCGGTAATGGCTAGCCCTACAACTCCCGTCAAGCCTGCCTCTCCCAACTATGACCGGGATGTACCAGCCCATCCCCCTACCCATAGGCCCCACTTCCCCTCCCGAAGCCTCCGTTCTCCCTGGCAGGCCGTTCATACCACACATTCTGGGATGAGAGGCAGAACCGGGTCCACATCCACTTCGGCTAGGGCACTCAGTGGTGGGGGCTCCAGGCTGCACTCTCAGTCCTCCCATTCATACTGGCCAAGCATTCTGCACATACATATCCCACTAATAAAATACAATACAATAAATACAATACAATAGTTATTGGGCAGTTGGAAGTCTGGGCAGTTGAAATAGTGTCTCTAAGGTAATAGTGGCGGCAGTAGTCGTGGCAGTAGTCGTATCAGGGAAACCAGGTCGTAAGTCTGGGAGTCCAGAAGTCCACAGGCTATAGGTAATCCGGAGTTCGTAAGCCAGGAGAGCCAGATGGAAAAGATAACGGAGAGCAAGAGGCCCTACAGCCACAAAAGGGCAAAGGAGAGGCCACAGCACAGAGAGAATCCAGTCAAATGGAGGGGGGGTGTCCGAAGGGGCTAAGATGATGATAAGCACAGTCACATGACCACCTTCATCCAGCACCACACAGATCAATCACCCCCCTTCTTGAAGACAAACAGCGAACCAACACCCCTCCGGAAGGTCCAGGGGTTCTCCCAGGTACAAAAGCACGAACAGGACTGCCATAAGTCAGGCACTATGAAAGCAAGGAGGAAGGGGGGCGGCTGGAAGGGCTGTGACGGCAGCAAAGGCAGCCGCCCGATCTTAATTGGCCCCATCTGAGCCAGCCACCCCCTCGCTGACAGGTAGAACGGTCTCAGAAAGTTCTCCCAGGTTTCCTCAAACCTTTCCTTATGTCACTAAATAAGATAAAAAGTCAGCAGTAGAAGCTTATTATGTCACTAAGATAAAAAGTCGGCAGTAGAAGCTTATTATGTCATTAAATAAGAAAAAGTCAGCAGTAGAAGCTTATTATGTCACTAAATAAGATAAAAAGTGAGCAGTAGAAGCTTATTATGTCACTAAATAAGATAAAAATCCATTACGTTTTAAATTATTAAAAATTATGTCAATAAATTAATTAATTTAGATGTTAATATTATGACATATTGCACGTAGATAGTCTGTACGTTCACGGCCCTGCATATGTTGGAAGAATTGCAGCAAGACGTCTTGAAAGTTGCACGTATCTAGATTTGTTGTCTGCTTGACTGTTGGTGATTCCGCTCTGTATATGCCTGATGGTTTGTTCTGTCATGTCTTGTTTATGACGGAAATGATGAACCAATGTGTAAATGGTTGGATGGTGGCATGCTACAGATGACTGGAACGCGTGATGGCAACCCTCGACTGAGTTATTTGTTCATGGCAAGCCATTAGCAACACGTTCTCGCATGTTCCACATGGTGATAGGAAACAACTGATTAGCTCGTCGATTGCGTCTCCAACGGCCAATGTAATTGTCTTCCCAGTAATCATAAATATTTTGTAGATTGTCTTGTTTAGTATCGTTCAGTTCATCGAAGGCGGAGCCAACATCTTGCAGAAGAACAAAACTCAGTGCAATTAGCATTTTTGAGTACATTTTAATGTTATCGTTGTCACAATATAAATTAGATAAGCCTTCGTTTTGTATATGATGCCATAAGGACTGACTAAGGTGAAACAGGCAACCAAGTACGGTAGCATGTGGAAATAGTTGCCAGTGTATTCATAGTTCCTTGTTCAAAATCAATTAGAATGCTGTTAGGCGTGACAGAAGGTCACAGTTCAATCACTTTGCGGAAACCCCTCTCATAGTCAGCCTGTGTTTTTGTTCTCATGAGCACATATATTAATGGAATTGAGCGATTGTCAATTAAAGCATGTATTGTAAATACCTGTAGAAATATTTCGGGAGCTACCTTGAATGTTCCGTCCATAAACCAGTGTGGATATTGCTCCAACAATTGCAAATTTGCTACAGTCCCAAACATGAACATTCTGTTTGTGTCTTGATCACCCGAATCCCACAGAAGAAAATTTTCTGAATGTGTTGTCACCTTCATAGTGTCCGGAAGAATAATGTCTTGAACAGATTGTGGTCTAGGATTGGTGACATCAGGCCTCTTCCGTTTTCGCTATATAGTCCGTTGGCAAAAGATGGGCTGCTTCCAGCGAGACTCCTGCTGTGCTATTCAGAATAATTTGGCGTGGTTTTTCAACACTATTTTCAGCTCGTTCGCGTATAGTTGCTTTTATTTTCTCACTTTCATTTTTGGCAGTATCTGGAGCGTGCATGTGTTCAGTAGTTGTTTGTAATGTCCCATCTGTTTTCATCTTAAGTCTGCCTGCACACTCTTTTTTAATGCACCTCTATGAAGAAGACCTATCTAAATTTAATTTGTCCTGTCGATATCTATACCCTTCATAGAGCAATTGTTGTTTGCCTGTCTGTGACTTTATCATATCCATGGAGTCACTTTAAATTAAAGTAATATTGAGAGTTAATTTTAGTGGCACAGTGCAGTTAATTATACAGGTTTTATCTTTCTTTTCTCCTTTGCACAGTGTGAGATTCTTTCAGCGTTTTAACATTTTAAGCAGTTGACACTTGACAGCCTTTTGAACTGCAACCTGTGCGCGCGACGGTACCTGCATTTTAACGTTTCAGCCATTTGACAGTTGACAGCTTTGACAGTTGACAGCGTTTTGAATCGCAACATGTGCGCGCGATGGTTTGACAGTTGACACCTTTGACAGTTGCAACGTGCACATGATGGTTTGACAGTTGACAACATGTGCACGTGATTGCACCGGCATGCTGATGTCGGCGCACTAGGGTCACATTTTGCTGAGCGCTTCGGACGGCACGGATTTGCCATCCGCAGTTTTGTCGGCGGGTTAGGGTGACATTTTGCTGAGCACTTTGGACGTTGCAGGTTTGCCCTCCGCGGTTTTGTCGGCGTGGAAAAGGGTTTTGCGCTTTTGTTGGTGAACCTATATCAGCTTATGCCACCATTGGTTTTCTTGGATCAGACTTCACGGTTCAAATTTATAATCCACTAGGTGTCACTCTCTACTCAGTATCACTGTTAGTGTCAATCAGTTAATACAACAAGTCCAGCAGGAAAGGGAAATAAAGGGGGGTGAGTAAAGACGCCCACTTATCGTTTCAAAACAGTCCCCTCTCTACCGTCTCTGGCACCATTCCAAGTTCCGAGGTGAATAAATACCAAATACTTGTAAGTTCAACTATTCTTTGGGAAAAACAAAGCAGTAGAAGGAAGAGCAAGAAGAAAAAAGTCAACCACCAACCCGACTGTTAAACAATCCTTTCTGTGCCTTCCAAGTCTTCTCGGCAGTTACTATGTTCTACACCTGTTGTCCATGCCAGGTTTTCGTTCTCACTGTGGCCAATTCCTTCAAGTTATTCAGGCTGTCAATTCCAACTCAGTGCCTATGCTTTCACTTCTTTTCGGCAAAATTCTGAACTGCAAAAACAGTCTCCTTCCCAGAGCCTCTTTCTTTCCAGCTCTCCCTCTCTGCCAATTTCCTCCTCTTCTTTGGGTTGTCAATAATAGTAACAGATGTCTCGATTTCAACTGCTTTCTCTCTCTGCTTCCTTCTTATGCGGTCACCATCGCTCCGGTCCTAACCAAATGGCAGGATAGATCCTTGTCTCTTTAGTGGGTTTCTCCTAACCGCTGGGGGATTTGCCTTATCACCCCAGCGTCTTCAGAGTTTCCCCCTTAATCAGCTGGTCCCTTCAGGATCCATAGCACTCAGAAATGAGACCAAATGAAGAAGTTAGAGTTAGAGGTTAGGAGAGCTCCCATTCCTCAGCTCCGAGCACAATGACGTCACCACAGGAAGTCCAGTTCTTCTAAAGTTTAAGGCACTTGTTGGATTATATTCTATTGCTTGTTTGCATTATATTGAATTCCAGTAAGACGTGGTCACTCACCCAAGGTCCCAACAACTTCAACTCCTTCTATCGGTTCTCTGTTAGTAAGAATTAGGTTGAGTATAGTATTTCTTCTAGTTCCCTCCTCTACTTTTTGGATAACAAAGTTGTCAGCTAAGTTGTTTAGGAATCTATTCAATCTCCTACTTGCTGTAGACTTTGTCTCCCAGTTGATATCAGGGTAGTTAAAGTCTCCCCTATCTTGAAGTTGCCCTCTTAATATAGTTTGTAATCCACACATATTGAAAATGACAGAAGAATAAAATTTACAAGTTTTTTTTAAATTTCCATGTCTTTCCAATAAGTATGGCATTTCCTGTCCCATCCATGTATTAGCCAGGTTCAATTGTGCTTAATCCATCTTTGGTTGCACAGGGAGTCCTCACTTACCACTTCTTCCTTGAGCCTTCAAAGTTACTATGGCACAGTAGAAGCAGACGTGCACCTGGTTCACAAAATTTGTGTTAATCCCAGCACTTGTTCCGTGACCGCATGTCAGCAGTGACTGTGGTTTTGAAGATGCAGGAAAAGGAGTTGCACCAATTCAGGGTCTGCCAATAGTTGCACATATATGATGTGACCTTCCCAAATAGCTTCTGACAAGCAACATCAGTGGTTATACTGGCAGGAAATTGCAAATCGCTGTCATATGAAATTGCCTTTAACAACCCACAGTAATTAGCTTAAAAACTACAGAGGAACAGATGTAAGTTGGCACTCTCATGTGACATGGTGCTTAATGATTGAGCTGCTTAGTGATGCAAATATCAATTCCAATTGTGGTAGGTTAACTGAGGACTATTTGAACAAGGAAGTCACCAGAGGGGTTGTAGACAGTATTTTCTGCCCTTATTTGTAGCTGAGGACTTTCATGAGCAAAAGTGGTGTATAATTTTCTTCTTTTTTCACCTCATCTCTAACCATTTTATAAACAATTACATTTTTTTTAAAACTTACAGATGAACAGGATGGCAATAAGAGCACTCTGGACAACTATAAACAACAATCAGTGTTGAAAAGGGAAGAAAATCAAGCCAAAAATCAAAATATTTTCCATTTCCTGCAGAAAACCATACAAATCTTCTCCTCCTCCAGCAGCTGTTTGACAAAAGAGCAAAAATAAAGAAAGAATAAGCAGATTATGCAGAGCTCAAGGATAAATTAAATGAGAGTGGAAGGGAGATTATTCATAATTCAGCAAAAGAAGGAAATATCTGGAAGTCTGTTCGAAGGAAAAGATCAATAGTAAAGCCACGTAGAAGGGACAGGAATGCAGGGCTCTCCCTGAGAGGAAGAAGATGGCTTGAATGAAAGCACCCTTAAACAAGGCATTGTCCATATTTTTTTACCTCTTCAAGAATATCAGTGGTGCAAAAGCTTCATAAATTTGCCTATTGTGGGAAAAGCACAGATTGCAAATCACAGCTGATTATGCACAAGAGGAGATGGAAAGCCATACAAATTACCTGAATGTGGCAAAAACTATGGTCACAAAAGCTCCCTTGTTCATGGAAGCACCTCCACAAAAGAGGGAAGCCACAAAAGTGCTCCCAATGCGGTAAATGCTTTACTGAGCATGGCAACATGGTGCTATATCAGATAACTCACAGGAGGGAGAAAACATATGACTGTGCAGATTGTGTGAAAGTTTCATTAGAAATTCCCAGGTCTTGAGACACTAAAGGATGCACACAAAGGAATAAAACCATTTGAAAATCCTTTCAGTGGGAAAAGGTTCAGTGAGAATTCCTTCCTGGTGAAGCACCTGAGGACTCCCACAAAAGAGAAACCATTTGACTGTCCTGATTGTGTGGGGAAAAAATAGTCACAATTTAGGTCTGGTGATGATGCACCAGTAGATTGACTCCAGGGAGAAACTCTATGAGTATCTAGATTGTGGGGAAAACATCATTAGAAATTTCCATCTCAAGAGACACCAGAGAACTCGCACAGAAGAAACACCCTTTGAATGTCCTGATTATGGGAAACTCACAATTCTAGCATGGTGATACACCGGAAGACTCACATACATTTAATGCCCTGGTTGTCGGAAAACCTTCAGTTATGATTTCATCTTGGTGATCCACCAGGGGACTCATAATTGAGAAAAACCCATTCAGTGTCCAGACTTTGGGAGAAGTTTCAATTGTAATTTCCGCCTGGTAACACATCAGAGGATTCACTCCATGGAGAAACCTTGTAAGTGTAGAGATTGTGGGAAAAGTTTCATTAGTAATTCCCACCTCTTGAGACATAAGACCACGCACACAGGAGAGAAACCCTTTGAATGTCCTGAATGTGGGAAAAGATGTAGTGATAATTCTAATCTGGTAAAACACCGGAAGACTCACAAAAGAGAGAAACCCATTGAACGTCCTTACTGTGGGAAAGGTTTTAATCTGAGTTCCAGGTTGGTTAGCCACCAAAGGATTCACACAGGAGAGAAATCCTTTGAATGTCCTGAGTGTGGGAAAAGTTTCAGTCGAAATGCGCACCTGGTGATACACCAGAGGACTCATACAGGAGAGAAACCCTTCGAATGTCCTATCTGTGGGAAAAGCTTTAGTGATAATTCCAGCCTGGTGAAACACCAGAGGACTCACACAGGAGAGAAACCCTTTGAATGTCGTGATTGTGGGAAATGTTTTAGTCGGAGTTCCAACCTGGTGACACATCAGAGGACTCACACAGGAGAGAAGCCCTTTGAATGTCATGATTGTGGGAAATGTTTTAGTCGGAGTTCCATCCTGGTGACACACCAGAGGACTCACACAGGAGAGAAACACTTTGAATGTCGTGATTGTGGGAAATGTTTTAGTCGGAGTTCCATCCTGGTGACACACCAGAGGACTCACACAGGAGAGAAACCCTTTGAATGTCGTGATTGTGGGAAATGTTTTAGTCAGAGTTCCATCCTGGTGACACACCAGAGGACTCACACAGGGGGAAAACCCTTTGAATGTCCTGATTGTGGGAAAGATTTTAGTCAGAGTTCCATCCTGGTGAAACACCAGTGGACTCACACAGGAGAGAAATCCTTTGAATGTCGTGATTGTGGGAAAAGTTTCAGTCGAAATGCCCACCTGGTGATACACCAGAGGACTCACACAGGAGAAAAACCCTTTGAATGTCCTATCTGTGGGAAAAGCTTTAGTGATAATTCCACTCTGGTGACACACCAGAGGACTCACACACGAGAGAAACCCTTTGTATGTTCTGATTGTGGGAAACGTTTCAGTCAGAATTCCAACCTGGTGACACATCAGAGGACTCACACAGGAGAGAAACCCTTTGAATGTCATGATTGTGGGAAATGTTTTAGTCAGAATTCCATCCTGGTGACACACCAGAGGACTCACACAGGAGAAAAACCCTTTGAATGTCCTGATTGTGGGAAAGGTTTTAGTCAGAGTTCTATTCTGGTGATACACCAGAGGACTCACACAGGAGAAAAACCCTTTGAATGTCCTATCTGTGGGAAAAGCTTTAGTGATAATTCCACTCTGGTGAAACACCAGTGGACTCATACAGGAGAGAAACCCTTTGAATGTCCTGATTGTGGGAAACGTTTCAGTCAGAATTCCAACCTGGTGACACATCAGCGGACTCACACAGGAGAGAAACCCTTTCAATGTCCTGATTGTGGGAAATGTTTTATTCGGAGTTCCAGCCTGGTGATGCACCAGAGGACTCACACAGGAGAAAAACCCTTTGAATGTCCTATCTGTGGGAAAAGCTTTAGTGCTGATTCTAATCTGGTGAGACACAAGAGGACTCACACAGGAGAGAAACCCTTTGAATGTCCTATCTGTGGGGAACGTTTTAGTGATATTTCCAGGCTGGTGACCCACCAGAGGACTCACACAGGAGAGAAGCCCTTTGGATGTCCTGATTGAGGGAGAGGTTTTAGTCTGAGTTCCACCCTGGTGAAACACCAAAGGACTCACACCTTGGATAAATCTTTGAAACGTCCAGTTTGCAGACATTACTTCAAGTATAAATCATCCCTTATTACACACGGTAATCTATATGAAGAAAGGTAGATGAGTTTAGAGAATGCTTGAATTTCATTTGTGATCTCCCATTGAAAATGTAGGTAAGAATTTATTGTTTGAATTTTTGCCTGATTCATTTTGCTCAAACATTTCTCAGGATTAAAGTTGTAAGTAGAGTGAAAAGGAAATTGGAAAACGGCTAACTACTAGTTTCTGGTTATCAACAGAACCTTCTGTATATTTCCTTTTCTGGAATTAGTGTAATTCCTCAAAAAGGAATTTGGGGTGGAGCTTTTGTTTGTTGATTATGGAATTCTCACATGTGGAGTTTCAGTCTTCTACCTTGGTTTAACCTGATTTTCAGCCCCAGAATTCCACAGCCCGCATAAAAGTAGTCCTCAAGATATAACTATTATGTGCCTTGAATTATGGTTGCATGTTCCAATGGCTGTTAAGTGGAATTTCTTTCCTTAATTACCCGAATTCTCCTGCTCTCCCTGATGCCATTAATCAAATGTGCGATTCGCTAGGTAGAACACTGTCTACTCAGAGCTGGGGGAAAGTCTTGGAGGCCTAGCGCAAAACCAGGCTTGCTTGCCATAGGCATCCATACGCCTCCCCCACTCTCCAAGACACCCTTGTGCTCTTTATCCTAACCCTTGAGTTCCCTTGGCCATTCACTCCCCCCTTACATCTGACTCCCACCCCACCCGACTTCACACCCTCCTCCTTCTTACCTTTGATGATCTCTGAACCTCAAGTTGGGGACAGAGGAAAGGACGTATATCAATGATGGCTAACATTTTTTGGATCGTGTGCCAAAAGCGGGGAGGAGAGCAGGTGGGGCGTGCTGTGGAGTACCCACACCCATAATACCATGTGCACGACCCCAGCGTGCAGATATGTACGACCAGAAGTACGACCAGCATTCCCCACACTTTTGGCATGCTTTTTTTCCCTCCCCATGCTCCAGACGCTTTCTAGGAACCCCGGGAGGGCAAAAACAGCCTATACCATCTGCCCAGAGGCTTCAGGAGCTTCCCTGAAGGCTCTGGAGAGCGAAAAACGGCCCTACAGGCAACCCAGAAGTTCGGGAATGGTGACTATGCTCCTTCCAACAAGGAATTGAGAGTATTTTTTATGTCCTTGAGAATGCAATAATGTCAGTGGTGGAAAAGATCCACAAACCTGTCTATTGTGGGAAAAGCAAAGATTGTAGAATTATGCTCGAGAGGATCCACACTGGAGAAAAGCCATATCAGTGTTCCCAATGCAGCAAAAGCTTTAGTCAGAATGGCTTCCCAGTTGTTCATGGAAAAGCTGAAAACCCGATGGTTCACACAGGAGGGAGGCCTTTTGAATGTCCTAACTTAGGGGAAAGGAGTGGTATTTGGGAGTGGTTGGCACAGCAATTCAATATTCTTTTTATGCGTGAAGATTTTGCTCTACGGTTGTTGCTTTTAATGGGGGCAGAGGTTGGCAATGCTTGGAGAAGGAAAGGCATGCTTTCCACAAAGCAAAGGCTGGTTATGAGAACAGAGAGGCCTAAACTCATTGGGCTGGAGATGTTAACCGTGCTCAAAACATTGGCTGGGCTTCTCATACTTATTGCAGCAGCCACAATGCGAGGAGCTGCTCTTTTGGTACACGCCCTGCCATTATCAGTAGCTGCACCGCTTTCTCCGGGGAAGCAGCCTCATCCTGAGCGCTTCCTTTCACAGCCCCTTCACGGGTCACCCGCATGTTTTGTCTCCTGCCAATGACCACCAGGCTGCCCCACCCACCTCGAGGGCTTTCATCAGGGTGGCCAGGCCCATCCTGCCAGTAGTGCCAAACATGCTGATTTTTTTCCAGGCTCTGGTGGCTGCGTGTCCAGTCACGGGGCTTCCCTTCATGCCGTTGCCATTGCCTCCTTGCTGCTCCAGCTCAGGGCCAAAGTAATCCCTTCTGCCTGGAGCTGCACCGACAAGCAATCGAAGCTTGTTCCTCCACCGGCGCGTCTGCTTCCCCTTCCCCCGGGTTCTCAGAAAAGCTGCTTGTTGGGCCTAAGTGGGCAAGAGCCGAGGTGGCACAGTGGTTAGGGTGCAGTATTGCAGGCCATTTCAGCTGACTGTTATCTGCAGTTCAGCGGTTCTAATCTCACTGGCTCAAGGTTGAGACAGCCTTCCATACTTCCGAGATGGGTGAAATGAGGACCCAGACTGTGGGGGCGATATGCTGACTCTGTAAACCGCTTAGAGAGGGCTGAAAGCCCTATGAAGCGGTATATAAGTCTAACTGCTATTGCTATTGCTAGGCACCCGAGAGAAGTGCTGGGTGGCTGTTTTGAAACAGAGGGGAGCAGTTTATGCAGTGGGCAAGCCACAAGCTACAGTCTGAGCTTCCTCGGTCAGGAACCTCCTTGGAATTGCTCCCTGGCCTGAGTGTTTAGACAGGACACTGTGGAAAGGGGAAGGGAAGAGGAGGAGGAGCCTTATCCAGAGGCCATATGGCAGATAAAAGCTGCAAGGCTCTGCCATAGTCTTTTCAGGCAAGTCATCCTCGCCAAGCTCTCTGGCCCCTGCCCAAACTGGTCTGGAAGTGGTGTGTGATCCCCACGTGCTCCCCTCGCAGGCAAGACCGGTTTCAGGAAACACCCCAGAAGGGCTCCGATGCCACGGTCTCCCACATGCTCCCCCACTACCTGTCAGTAAACCCACCACCAGTCTCACCCATCTGCCAGCTCCCCCTCCCCCACCCACCCTCCGGCCCGTGCCCTTCGTCCTTACCTTTGTGAACAGCGATGAACAGAAGCACACAGCTCAGCTGCTGGATTCTGCAAGGTATATATAAGGCCAATGGCTGGAAGAGGAATGGTAAGGCTGGCGGGAAAAGCCAGCCATACAAGGAGTGCCTGTAAGTCAAGGGCAGGGCTCAATCCTACCACTGCAGGCTTGATACATTGTGTTGGCGGGCCATATCCAGCCCACAAGCTGTAGTTTGAGGATTCCTGACATAAAGCTTTCCTTGGTTGGTTTTTTTAAAGAGACTTCCAAACCCAACTTCTGATTGTGACTCACAAATGATGGTGCCCAGTTGCCCATTGAAGCAGAATATGTTGCACTGGTTTTCCACTGCATTACTAGGAGTTCCAGGGCTCCTTGTGTGCAATTTCAAAAATGTTCATAGCCTGGCTTGTATACTGGTTAATCTAAATTTGGCCTCACAAATCCTGGATGCAATAAACTAAGGCAGCTTCAGGAAGCAATCATTGGAAATGAGCAGTCTTTGATTATCTACTAAGGCACAATCATGACTGCAAACAATTTTGGGAAATGTGCTTGCTTCAAACCTGACTGAAAGCTCATAGAAAATGACCTATCTAAAAGAATTGGCACAGAAAATTGCACACTATACATTTATTTTCTATTTTACAAAATTTCTGCCCTGGCTGCTAGACCTTCCTGGGTTGAAAACTCTCCTTTTGGGGGCCTTATTGTTCTTGTTTCTATCACTCTATCTCCCTCTCTTTTTTAAAAGAAAGTTTTTATTTTTAGACAGACATAGACAAACAAAACATACAACATAAAGCCATCTTCAATTACATACAGTGTGTCGGTTGGTTACAAGGTTTTTGTGCATCCTTTCCATAGAGGTTTAGAGGTTTATTGGGATTTATATGCCGCCCTTTTCCCTGAGGGGACTCAGGGCGGCTTACAACCACAGGGGAGGGGGGTGCAAGGTCAAAAACAAAACAATATGTGCACAAAGAAAAAATAATAAAACACAACTTTCATTCAGCAATCAAACACTCGGGCGGGTAATTGGAAGCCTATCCCCAGGCCTGCTGGGAGAGCCAGATCTTGAGGGCTGCGCGGAAGGTCTGGATAGTGGTGAGGGTACGGATCTCCATGGGGAGCTCGTTCCACAGGGTCGGGGCAGCAACAGAAAAGGCTCTCCTCCGTGTGGTCGCCAGTCGACATTGACTGGCAGATGGGATTCGGAGGAGGCCCAGTCTGTGCGATCTGATTGGTCGATTTAGGGAGGTAATCGGCAGAAGGCGGTCTCTCAAGTACCCAGATCCACTACCATGGAGTGCTTTAAAGATGGTCATCAGTATCCTGAAGCGCACCCGGAGACCAACAGGTAGCCAGTGCAGCTCGCGGAGGACAGGTGTAACGTGGGCGAACCGCGGTGCGCCCACTATCACTCGCGCGGCTGCATTTTGGACTAGCTGTAGTCGCCGGATGCACCTCAAGGGCAACCCCATGTAGAGCCCATTGCAGTATTCCAGTCTAGAGATCACAAGGGCTCGAGTGACTGTTGTGAGAGCCCCCCGGTCTAGGTAGGGCCGCAACTGGCGGACCAGGCGAACCTGGGCAAAGTGATAGCCATCACTTACAATTTATATGAAATCACATATTATCAAATCAAATATATTTGTATACATTATTATCATTGTACCTCATTTATTTGACTATCACTATTATTCCTTCATTTTAAATGAGATATTCTAGGTATTGGATTCATTTATATTATAACAATTCATTACATCATTTTAAATCTATCCCATAATAATATATCTTTATGTTATATTCTGTATCATTCTATTATTCTTGTATTTATAACATTCTCTGACATCTTTCATTTCCACGTTTTTTTTATCTAACCACTTTTTAAAAAGATCCTGTATCTCGTAAAATTGTTTATCTTCCTGTTCTCTCATTTCAAATGTCAATTTACTCATTTCAGCACATTCCATATTTTTGTGAATAAGTTCCTCCTGCATTGGTATTTATTCATTTTTCCAATTTTTAGCAAATACAATTCTAGCTGCTGTTAACACATTTACAGTCAAATATTTCAATTCTCTGTTGTATGTTTCCAGTATGATTCCTAATAAATAGATCTCTGGTTTAAAATCTATATGTTTTTGTATCATTTTTTCCAACCAAGTGTGGATTTTAGCCCAATATCTTTTAGCTTCTACGCACGTCCACCATATATGGTAATATGAACCCGATATCTGGTTCCATTTCCAACACTTTTCCGATTTATTCTTGAACATTCTTGCTATTCTCGTCGGGGATAGGTGCCACCTGTAAAATATCTTATACAAATTTTCTTTATATGCTGTTGACATAGTCATTTTATAATTTTGAGACCACAATTTCTGCCAATTCTCTAAGTCAATCCCACATCCAAATTCCCCCCCCATGCAATAATAGATTCTTTAAATTGTTTTTCTTCTAACTTAACCTCTAATAAGTATCCATACAGTTTTTTGATCACCTTTTCATCAGTACCTATCAAAATTTTATCCAACTCAGTCATTTTATCATGGAAACCTTCCATTTTAAGATCTTTATCATATCTAGAATGTATTTGCACATATGAAACCCAGTTCATCTTTATACCTTGTTGTTCCAGTTCTTGCATAGATTTAAGTTCATCCTTTGCGTTCAATATTTCACCATATCTAACTATTTGTTCCTTTTTGTATGTTATTGGATATGAAAATGCTTCAATAGTTGATAACCAGACTGGAATTTTTAGATAATGCTGCCTTTTAATCTCCCAATTTAATAGCAAAGCCTCACGTATGTAATGTCTTCTAAAATACCCCTGCGTTTTAGTTCCCTGGTACCGTAAGAAAGTGTGCCATCCCAACAGCAAATCATGTCCTTCTATAGTCAATAATCTAGAATTTCTTAATGTTATCCATTCATTAACTCACATCAAACTTGTTGCCTGATAATATAACTCCCAGTTAGGTAGACCAAATCCTCCTCTTATTCTAGCATCTTGTAACAATTTTAATTTTATTCTCGCTTTCTTTCCCTGTCAAATATATTTCAATACTATTTTGTTAAATCTTCAAAATAATATTTCCCTAATCTAATTGGAATTGTCTGGAACAAATATAAAATCCTGGGTAGTATATTCATCTTGATTGTTGATATTCTCTCTATTATTGATAGTTGTAAATTTTCCCATTTTGCCAAATCTGTCGCAAATCTGTTCTTTGAGTTTATGGTAATTGTTCTCTTTAAGTGTACTGCATCTTGCTGTCAAATATATCCCCAAATACTTGACCTTATTCATGACTTGGATCTTCAAAGTTTCCCCAAATTCTTCCTTTTGTCTTAATAACATGTTGTCAAAATCTTCGTTTTGTCTTTATTTTTAAACCTGCTATTTTTCCATATTCCTCTATTTTTTCTATCAATTTAGGTGCGGTTTCTAGTGGGTCCTCTAAGATGAAGACCAGGTCATCTGCAAATGCCTGCAATTTGTATTCTTCCTTTTTAATTTTCATTCCTTTTATGTCTTTTTCTTCTCTAATATTTCTATTTAGGACTTCTAATCTTAAGACGAACAACAGATAGTGGACAACTTTGTCTCGTCCCTTTCTTTAGTTCAATAGAGTCTATCAGTTCTCCATTTATCATTATCTTTGCTGTTTGTTTGTGGTATATAGTTTGTATAGCTTGGGTGAATTTCTTACTAAAGCCCATCTGTTCCAGCTGTAACAACATAAATCACCAGTTCACATTGTCAAAGGCTTTCTGTGCATCTAAGAACATCAAAGCTATTTGTTTTTCAGGATGTGCCTCATAATATTCCAAAATGTCCAGAATTATTCTCATATTATCTTTGGTAGAAGCCCATTTTGATCAGGGGAAATAAAATTGTTTAAATATTTTTTGACTCGTTCTGCCAGTATTGAAGCAAATATTTTATAGTCTGAGTTTAGCAGAGAAATAGGTCTATAATTATTAATTTGAAGTGGGTCGGCCTCCTCTTTTAGCACAAGTGTAATATATGCTTCTGACCACGATTTGAGTACCCTCATCTTTGACATAACCTCATTCATAACGTCTAATAATGGAAGACACAACGATTCCTGCAACGTCTTATAAAATTCCACTGGCAATCCATCTGGACCAGAAGCCTTTCCATTGTTTTGTTTTTTAAGTGCTTCAGTTAACTCCATCATCGTTATATTGCCTTCTAGCATCATTTCAATTTCTTTAGATATCTGGGCTAGATTCACTTTCTGCAAATATTGTTTGGCTCCTCCCTCTTCTATATTCTCTTGTTCATACAATTTTCCATAGTAATCTTGTATAATTTTTTTCCTCTCTTCATTTCTGTAACAAATTTGCCCTTGATCATCTATTAATTGCATTATTTTCACTGATTCTCTCTCTTTTTTCAATTTATATGCTAACCACCTGCCTGGTTTATTTGCATTTCCAAAGTAATTCTGTTTAGCACCTCTAATTTGTTGTGCTAATTCCTCCTTTTCCATTAACCCCATTTTATGTTTGATTATGTCCATTTTTATTTTAATGTCCTTTTTTTGTGGAGATTTCTGTAACTCTTTTTTAAATCTCTTCGTGTAAATATGTTTTATTTTCATTTTCATTTCATACAGTCACATATATACTGTGCATAACCCGGGCCATATAACATTGAACAATAAACACAGCCATTCTTGTCAACAATACCCCCCAAAATACAAACCCAATATACCACTTCAATCTCCATACACCCTTTCTTTCACCCCCCTCCAACTTTCCTTTCTTCCCTCCAACATTCCCCTCTACCCTACTTCCCCTCCCCCTCTATCACTCCTCTCTCCCAAAACACTCCCTCCCTTCCATCTCACCCTCCCTCCAATCCTCTCTCCCACCCTCTCTACCCCTCTTTCTTCTTTCCCTCTGCTCCTCCCTTCGGTGTATGTCTACTATCTATCAATATATTCAGCTTCCTATTTTTACACTAGAATTAAAAAAGCAACAGTATACAAGTGCAATCATATTACTTTGAAATCTAGCACATACTATATTTACCCCCTCCCCCCCTAGGACCCCACCTCCCTTACCCCCCCCCCGACTTCCCAGAGCCCGTACACGGTATAGCTTTTTATCAAACACAGTCTAAAATATATTAAAACCAAGGAAATTTAAAAAAAAGAAAAAAAAAGTCAATAAGATCTCTACGTTGAACTCAGCTCCTTGCCGTTACACAAACTTTAAGCAGTTTACATTATTCCTAATCTTAGTTGTTTGATTACCTGCAGGATTTCCCCAGAGGTTATTGGTTGGTTCAACTTTTGCCTATACTCTTCTCTAACTAGGGGTATTTTCTCTTTATCTAAGTATTTGTCTATATCTAAACCCTTAATTTTGTCCCCTTTGTACAATTCTGTGAAAAAATTCCCGGAATGCCTTTTAAATCTCCTCCTGTTGAAACACCTCCTTCCCTCTATAACCCAATTTGGATACATTTCAAATTTTTCTTTTAATTTCCTCTTCCAATTCTTTTCGTTTTTGCCCTTGTTTATGTCTATGTATTTTGTTTATATTCATCAGTACTCTTCTCATATACACTTTGCTTGCATCCCCTACAAATTCCATGAATGTACCCTTATTCATATTCAGAACAAAGTATTCAAATAGCAATTTTTTACAATCATTAATATACTTTTCATATCTAAATAAGCTCTCATTCAACCTCCAAGACCTTCTTGCCTGCACTACCCTTCCCAATTCCATCCAGACTGGGTTATGATCCAAAAGGACCCTCGCCGCAATCTTTGTCTTCTTCACCCTAGGAAATAAATCATTAATGATTAGTATAAAATCAATCCTTGAAAGAGATTGATGTCCATCAGAAAAAAGGGTGAAGTCATATTCCTCTGCATTTCTTTCTCGCCAAACATTTCTCAATTCGAGGTCGTCCATCATGTCTTTTTCCCTTCTAGAATTAAGTCTAATGCGATATATCTTCCAAAGGGATCTGCTTCAATTAGTTCAGCCTTAATGTCTTTTCTTAAGTATACAACTATACCATTTTTCTTTTCCGTAGCAGAGGTCACAAAATATTGACCAAGTTTGGGGTTAAACAAATATTTTTGATCAGTTGATTTGATATGAGTTTCTTGCAGACAAATTATATCGTTCTTGAACTGTTTGAGATAGTGAAATATTTTCTTTCTCTTCTGTGGAGAGTTCAGTCCACAACTCCTTGATCAATGGCCGGTGATTATTGAGGTTGTTGCATTGTAGCTTGTGTTTCCATTTGTCTGGTAGTCATACGGCTAGATCTTTGTTCCCTGACCCCTTGCCCTTCCGGAAGGAGGGAATGGTGCTTTTTGTCTTGTAGTTGTGTGGTTTGCTGTTTATCTTGTCCTTCTTGTGGTCTCTCTCCAGATCCAGATAATTCAGGGTGTCCCACCTTCAGGATCTTGTGATAGAAATCTCGAGCTTCCCATACAGAATTGAGACGATATTTTTGCTTATCAAATGTAATTATAATACCAAATGGCACATCCCATCTATACTGTATCTGACGGTTTCTGAGTTCTTCCACTAGAAAAGCATAATCTCTCCTGGCTCTTAGCATTTGGGGTGGTATTTCTTTCAAGACAATCAAGTCCTGTCCGCCAATTTGAAGCCTGGTATTATAGGATTCTTGTAGTATCATATTTCTGAGCTCTCTTGTAGCAAAATATATAATTACATCTCGGGGGAGTTGCTTCTGTTTTGCCACCCAAGAATTAACGCGATAAATTTTTTCGATCTGCCAGTCAAAGTTGGACCCCGGTCTTTCCACCAGACGGTCAAAAGCCTCTGAAAAAATCTGCTTCAAGTTCTCCTGTTTGTCTTCGCGCAGCCCCCTGACTCTTAATGCAAGCTCCATCTGTCTGTACTGTATCATAACAATTTGTTTTTCAGCGTTTTCAACTTTTTGTTGCACCACTTCAGTTTTGGAAGTCAAATTAGTGTTGGCTTCATCAAGAACCTCTAGCTTATCTTCCATTCCAGAAACATATGCTGTCAATACAGTTACAAGTCCCAGCATATCATCATTTGTTTTGGCAATCCTAGTAACAAGCTTATCATATAAGTCTGCTTTAAGTTTCTTTATCTCCTCTCTGAAAGTTTCAAAAAAAAGTTCTTTCGTTAGCAAATCTCCAGTAGGGGGCCTAGAGGGTGGAAGCTGCAACTTTGTGCCAAGTATGTGAGATGTACTCTTAGGAAGAGATTTCCCTGGATTTAATTTTGATGCCATTATATCTTTTTTCAAACAATTATTCAAACTCTACTGGCCCGCTGTGTAGTTTACGAGGAAAAAAAGTATTAGGTCCCCCCTTTATTTGTTCTTAGAGGTTTTTCAAAAAGTTTCAGAAAAGAGCATTGTAACAAAGCAGGTTTCAAAAGATTAGCATTGTAACAAAACAGTTCAGCATATTCATCTCTGTTTGGAATGTCTCATTATTAACAAGGGGTCTTTTAAAACTTTTAAAAGTTGGTAGGAAAAAAAGTCTTGTAAGCTCTTCAGAGAAGTGAAACTAATTAGTAAGAAACTGCTGGCTGGCTGTTCCTTTGATCTTTTTTATCACTGTTCATCCGAATATTAGTAGTATGAAAAAGGTTATTAGGTACAAAGATATATGAACAGCACAGGGAGAACTAAAACAGAAGGAAGAATTAGAAGAACAAGGGATTGATATAGGATGGTTTAAACAAATGCAAATATAAACAAGATATGAGAAAGATGTTAAAGAGTATGGTTTTAATATGGAAAACTCAGAATTAGATAGGATACTCATGGGAACAGATGAAAAAATGATTAAAAATTGTAGAGTTATCTACTTAGAATAAATTTCGAAGAAGAAGAGGTTAAAGAAAAATTAATAGGATGGGCAAAAAACTTTGGATATACAATAGAACTGGAAAAATGGCAACAACTATGGGAAAGGAATTATAATTTGACAATGGTGACAGCATATAAAGAGAATTTATATAAAATGTTTTATAGATGGCACATGACACCTGAAAGATTAGCAAAAATGTTTAAGGATAAATCAGCTAAATGTTGGAAATGTCACCAATTGCCAGGAACATATTATCATATGTGATGGATGCTGGTATTCCTACCAGGAAAGGCATTGTTGAAGGATGAGATAGGGAGGTAGAGTGGGGGTGGGTAGGTAGCTTGCAGTCAAGGTTTGAGGAAAAAACAACACATCGGTAACTGCAGTTATTAAACAGATAAAGAAGAAGATTCAACAATATGGAGACACAACAGATGAGGGAGAAAAAACTGGATTCACATGCTTCAGAAAAAGGATGGACAGATGAAATCATTTAAACACAATGAAAAAGCAAGAATAACATTTTTCTTGTAAAAGAACTTAAAAGGTTCTCTCATAAACTGGAGCTGTTCTTAAAAGTACAGAGAGTGAAGGTAACTTCATCCTGTTTTGCTGGACAGGCAAGCTCAGTGTGATGGCATTTTCATTGCTTAATTCAACATTATTCGTAACAATTTAATTATTTCATTTGTTCTAGGGATCAGAGACATTTAACAGTTACATTTACCTCAAAGGAACACAAAGACTTTGACACATATACACAGACACACACACACAAACAAAAACGGAGAAAATGAGCGGAAAAACAAAACTCTCAGGCTCACACACATGACACTGGTCATTCCCACAATAAATCTTGGTTAAATTAGGGAAGGCACAGATCTTAACAAATGTATCACGTGATTGCATGGAAAACAGGGAGAGAAACAATCAACAAAAAAACCAAAAACCCCAACGTTCCTATTTCCCTTTTATTGTATTTTTATTTAGCCAAATTGGTTTTTCTTGCTTCATCCCTGAGCAGAGTCCATTTCTCACATACCTTGGCCCACGTGTGTATTCTTCATTCCTGTCCGGACAGGTAATTTGTTCCAAACCCAGGTCTCCATCAGTCTCCCTTGAGGAGATTTCAGTGGCATCCTAGATTCTGAACTTCCCATTTCCTGGTCTGCTCTTCCCACTGTCTGCGACAAGACTCCAAGGCTCCACTCTTTTCTTTTACTTGGGTCTCTTGCAACCATGGAATACACCACCCCCAACAGGTGAATGTACCTTCTAACCTGTGGTCAGCCCTCAGTTTTTCAGGCAAATGGCCTGGGAGGATTCTGTCTGCAAAATTACTCAGAGTATGGGTACCTCCTTTCCAGAATAGGGATCTGCTCAGTGGTGCTCAGCCAGTCACCCAAGAGTGAACCTCTCATTTGCCTTTTAACCCCTTCCCACGCACTCTCTCCCTTTTACCTACAGAAGGTCCTGTGCTCTGGCAAATCCCCCATGCTCTCAAGACTCTGTTGGTCTTTCTGCGGTTAGGAAATGCACAGAGGGAGCAAGATCCAGAGAAGGGATTTTTTCTCAAGCGCATTCACACACACAGGCATACTCTCTTTAACTTCCTGGGCTTTTAAAGTTAAAATTTAGAGGTGTTGATGTTTATTGGTCTTGTATGCCGCCCACTTCCGAAGGACTCCGGGCGGCTTACAATAAACAAGGGAAGGGGATAAATAAAAAAAACAACACTTTAAAATACACAACAGTCACAGTTTCCGTGGGGCTGGATATTTCGAAAGCCACCCGGCCTGCTGGAGCAGCCAGGACTTAACGGCTTTGCGGAAGGCCGGAAGGGTAGTAAGGGTCCGGATCTCAAAGGGGAGGTCGTTCCAGAGGGCTGGAGCTGTGACAGAAAAGGCTCTCCCCCGGGGAGTTGCCAGCTGACATTGGCTGGCAGATGGAATCCGGAGAAGACCTAACCTGTGAGATCTAATCGGTCTATGGGAGGTAATCGGCAGGAGGCGGTCTCTCAGGTACCCAGGTCCGATGCCATGTAGGGCTTTATAGGTAACAATCAGCACCTTGAAGCGGGTCCGGAGACTAATGGAGTCTCGTGGAGGATAGGTGTGACGTGGGTGTACCTGGGTGCACCCACAATGGTTCGCGCGGCTGCGTTCTGGACCAGCTGAAGTCTTCAAACACTCTTCAAGGGCAGCCCCATGTAGAGCGCGTTACAGTAATCCAGAAAGTACAGAAAGGTACTCACCTTTCCAAGCAGCCTTTGAACTCAACATTCAAAACCGCTTTAAAACCTTTGTTCCAAATGGCCAAGGTCTGGGAAAAATCCACCCACCAACTCAATGGGTCTGTGCCAGCAAGGGAGGCTTACCCAGGCCAGGTCCATTGGTCAGGTTAGTTTGGAGTCCCATCTGGTCGCCAAATTGTTGAAAGAAATGTCCATCTGGATTCAGTTCCAAGTGGGAAAAACACTGGAATCATGGACACTGCTTGGAAAAATGGTTTAATGGTGGACAGGAACATATGGTTTGAAGTCCGGGGCAAAATTAGCACATAGGTGAGAGAGAGAGAGAAAGAAAGATTAATACCCTATCTTGGCCCCCCCTTAGAGCTTCCTGTTCTTGTGTATAAAATGTATTCTGATTGGTTGTCTTGAGTCCCAGGCTTGGTTGAGCCTTGCTGGGTGATGCGATCTCCTCAGGTTGCATGTGGTGAGTTCTGTTGCTAGATGGGTAGAGGGCTAATCCTATTATGTCCTGAGATCTTTTGTGTTATAGATAAGGTGGTACAGTCTTTCTGGGGCTGTTAACAAAGCTGGGGGACTGCTTTCCAAGATCATGTTTCTCCTTTTCCCATGAAGAGAGGTATAATATTCTGCCTTTTTAATATTTCCTAGAAGATTTCATTTTTCGAGAAGAGGGGTGGGAGCTAACTTCCTACAAATACTGAAATACAAAAAGAGCAAGAGATGATGGATAGATATAGAATACTTAAGATAGAAAGTGCTTCATTAAAGATTAGAAAATAGATAGAAAGTAGAAATTGGGAATAGTATGTATATTGATACATAATAGAATACATTAACATTACTATATATAGGTATAAGAATAAACATGAGTATGAATGAAATGGGTACAAATAAATGGGGACAATAGGACAGTGATGATGGGCACAATGGTGCGCTTATGGACGCCCCTTACAGAACCCTCAGGAATGGAGTGAGGTCAATAGTAGGCAGTTTAAGGTTAAAGTAATGGGGATTTGAAGATGTAGCAATTTTGCAACGAATAAGAGGCATCTTGGTGCTGCTGCCACCAGGGTAACAAGCAGGCACCTCCAAGAAGACAAGATCACAGCAGGGGTTGTTCAGGAACCTAAGAACCCACAACTCAAAACCACAATGCTTTTTCTTCTTGAGCTACAACCTTTATGCATATTTTTTAGCATATATATTTTTAGAAGCTTCAGCAACTTGCTGGGGCCTCTCAGAAATTCTGCTTATGACTCACAAATATTTTGTGCAAAGGAGATGCTGGCTAGGAAATTCTGGCCTCAAAATCTGGAACACATTCAGGATGCAGGAGGAGGAAACTGAACGTTACGTTTCTCTGAGACACATTAAAATTAACATGAGAGAAATACCAGAATATATAAAAACAACCCTCTGTACAATAAAAAGATAAATAGACATTGGGGAAGGGGGAAATTTCTTCTACCATATATAGGCAATCAGGTCCTCTTTCTTAGGCTCCATTTCTAGGCCCTGCTGCATATGTTTCTCTGTGTGACCTAATGGGAGACTTCAGTGAAAGCAAATTTACAGAATTTACATCTGGCATTTAGCAGATAATAAAATTTCCTCCTTCAAGAATGAAGCTTGATGGTTGATGCTCTTGGATGCAGCCCTGGCCAGCAGGAGTGAAGCTTGTTCCCCTGGAGTGTCTGGCCTGATGCTGCTGCCATGCCCCAAAATCCTGGGAGCTACAGGAAATCAGTCATAAAGTTTTGGGGTATTAGAGAGGTTTTGATCTCCACTGAGAATCACTCCTAAGAAAGCTGATTGTGTAATTCTGTAAAACCTTCATGAACGTTTAGGGCTTGGCACATAGTTAATCTTCACAAAGCTAAGTAACATCACATTTCACTATTTTACTACGCTCAGCTGCAAAGTCGATCAAAAACGACTTGATAGCATTTAATCAATGGAAACTTGTTGCAAACGCCTTAGGTAGAAACTGGAGAAGGATGTTTTTTTCTGCCTCCTATCCGGAGATGGTGCTCAAACAGGCAACACTTGTGCCTAGAAAGAGGCTAATACCTGGGGTTGAGCTTAAAGGAGTTAAAACCATCGAGTACTGTGTTGCTAGAAAGGTTGGAAAGAGACGAGAAGAGTAGAAGAAAGTAAGTCCAGTTGCCTTTTGAAAAAAGCGCCTTTGGGAAGAGCTGAACTTCCTCTTCCGGATCACTCATTGGAGGAGAGTGGTGTGCAGAGCGGCTTTTGTGCTCTTTCCAGGGTCGAAGCAGCAGCTGGAAGGTGAGTTGAGGGCGGGTGGGAGGAGAGTCCTGGAAGCAGAGAAGCAACTGGGCTGAAGCATCTCAGCTGCTGCTAATGCAGGTTCCTTCCCTCCCCGAATTTAAGCCCACTGGTGCTGCACGCTGCGAAACTGGTGGCTGCAATTTTCCTTCTGGTGGGAAGATTGGAAAAGTCTCTTCCAAGTGAAGGTGGATTGTTTGGGAATGGCTTCGCTCCAGAGGTTGTGGGGGCTCCCATCACTGGAGGGTTTGTGACAGAGCTGGGAGGGACCTTGCAGGGCTTCTATTCCGACGCCCTGATCAAGCAGGAGACCCAACATCATTTCAGACAAATGGCTGTCCTGTCTCTGATTAAAAGCACCAGGAATGGAGCCCCCACAACCTCTGAAGGGAAAACCTTCCACTGGTTCACTGTTCTTAGTGTCAGGAAGTTTCTCCTTAGTTCAAAGTTGCTTCTCTCCTTGATTAGTTTCCATCCAGTTCCTTGTCCTGCCTTCAGGGGCTTTGGGGAATAGGTTGACACCCCTCCCTCTTTTGTGGCAACTCCTCAAGTATTGGAAGATGGCTATCATGTCTCCCCTAGTCCTTCCTTTCACGACCAGACATACCCAATTTCTGCAACCCTTCTTTATATTTTAGCATCCGGGGCCCTAATCCTCTTTTTGCTCTTTTCTGCATTCTTTCCAGAGTCTCAACATCTTTTTTTATGAAATGGTGACCAAGCTGTGTGCAATTATCTAAGTGTGGTCTTACTCTTTATAAAGTGGTACTAGTACTTCACATGATCTTGATTCTATCTCTCTGTTAATGCAGCCTACTATTGTATTGGCTTTTTTTGCCACTGCAATACACAGCTGGCCCATATCTAAATGATTGTCCACTAAGACTTCAAGTTTCCTCTTATTACTTGTACCAGTTCATTTGGTTTTCCTTGCATAAGTGTAAAACCTTTTTCCCCTTCATTGAATTTCATTTTGTTAAGTAGAGCCCAGTGTTCAAATCTATCAAGATTCTCTATCTTGAGCCTATCTTCTGAGGTGTTGGCTATTCCTGTCATTTACAAATTTGATGTGTTCCTGTTGGACTCCCTCATGGAAGGCATTTAGAAGGATATTAAAGAGTATTAAAGCAGAACCTTGGGGTATCCACTGCTTACTTCCCTCAATATAGATTTGGTCCCATTAAGGAATACACTTTGAGTGTGGTTTGTCAGCCAGTTATGAATCCATCTGTGTGGAAGGATGTGCCTATCCCACATTTTTCTAATTTACCAAGAAGTATGGTCTACTTTGTCAACTGCCTTACTGAAATCCAGTTATACAATATATTAGATTGGTTGGTTAATTTAGTCACTTTGTGTAAGAATGAAATAACATGTTGACTTCCCATGTTGACTTCTGGTTATATATTTGCTTGCTTCTAGGTGTTTGCAGTTCTTTTGTTTCATTATCTTTTCCAAGATCTTTCCAGGTAGTGATGTCAGGCTAATTGGCCTGTAATTTTATGGATTCATTTTTCTCCCCTTTTTTGAAGATGGGAACTATATCCGATCTTTTCCAATCCACTAGTCATTCATTGGTGCAAGAAGATCTTTGAAAGATATGGTTGAATGGTTCTTAGATCATGTCTGCTGGATCCTCCTTTAGAATTCTGGGATGTAATCAATCTGATCCCGATGATTAGAACTCTTCTAGAATGGACAGGGGTTCTCTTACCATTTTCTTGCCCGTTGTAATTTGTGTTCCTAGTCTGCCTTTTACAGTTCGGTATTTAGTAGGTTTGGCTATTTTTTCTTTTGCCTGAAGATAGATGCAAATAATGAATTAAGTAGCTCTGCTGTGCCTCTACTGCCCATCATCTCCCATTAGTGGACTGACTGTTTCCTTGAGTTTTTTCTTGTTTTATACATGTTTTAAAATGATTTTTGATATTTGTTGCAAGTTTTAGTTCATTCTCAGCATGACGTTGATTTCAACTTTGCAGATTTGGGGTAAATGCTGCTATTCTGCCTTAGTTATGTGTCCTCTTTCCATTTTTTATACTGATCCTTTTTTTCATTCAGTTTATCAGATAAATCTTTATGCAACCATGCTGGATTCTTCTTGGATATCTTGTTTTCCCTTTTCAGTAATATTGTATTGGGCTGGGCTTTTATGATCATATTAGTAAGTTGGGTACTCGTGCTTCGCTACAGAAATGGAACAGCAATAGGTAGCATTCTTTACCATCACCCTCCATTATCCTGTAGCTGTAAAAGGCAGCAGCAGACACAGTCTTCTTGAGGGGAACTTTGGTGTTTGGTTCACACTGAGGTATATTGATGTAATAGCCATCTTCTCCATGGCAGAACATCAGAAGCTACTGGAGAGCTTCATAGGCACCGTACATCTCACTGATTCTTAACAACCAATTTTCTCTGCTGTGGAGAACGATATCTCTTTTCTCAAAATCCTGGGTGACAATGAGAACAGCCACTTCTCTAGTCATGGGGCATTGAAACGACCTTGGTGCCCTCCAGAAGGTTTCCTATCAGCATTAATCACCCCTTGGAAGTCCTTGGAAGTATGGCTGAAGGGGAGAGAGGTGCACCACCACTGTAGCTCATCCCAGGACCCTCAATCTGCCATTCCTAAACATAGCACGGCTACCTGTGCAAGGCTGCAAACCAACATAGCTTGTGGCTTGGCTAGAACCGTTGTGAGCATGGTTGGGCATTGGGTGGAGGCACAGGAAGGTTTAAACGGTGGAGGGGAGCGCTGGGCTTCAGCCTTGACTTCATCTCACTATATCTTATCACTGGATGTTTTTCGGATCATGCTGAAGCATGGAAAATAAAACAATACTGAGAATTGTGTAGTTTATTGTTTATTTCTGAGGTTCAAATTTAAAACTAGAGAAATACTTATTAGTCCAAGGCATTGATCGCATTTGTGACTGATTAGCATAGGGGTTATTAGATGTATATCTTTTTTACAGCCTTTCTACTGACTTGGGGATGAGTTTGACGATACTTGTGTGCAGCTTCCCTTACTTGTGTTTTCCTAATCCCATCTGTAAATCTTTTTCTGCATTTTTGGCTCTTTTCCCGATAACTGGTGTTACACTAGAAGGAACAGATTCCTCTGAACTAGGGAGTAAAATAAGGTGGGGGGTGGAAATCTGCCTCTGCTTACCAGCATCCATTAGTATTCATCTGGCTAGCGTCCTGTCACTGTGTGAGAGAGTTGAGGGGTGTTTGGAAACTCAAACAGTATTTGCTGTGTGAACAAGAAGGAGAGAGGAAGGAGCCTGGATGTGGCTTAGCTCAACTGTTCTGTAGTAAAGCTGCTTGCTGCTGTGAAAGTGAAACTCCTCTTTTGAGGTGAGGAGGGGGAGTAGAACCTCTTAGCATCAGAGTTTGGAATTGATTTCTTTTCAGATGGGGAGGGGAAGTAGAACTCCTTAGCATCAGAGGGCTAGTTTGAAAGTAAAACAGTATTTGCTTAGTGAGCAAGGAGACAGGAAGGAGCCTGGCTATTGGTTAGCTCAACTGTTCTGTAGTACAGCTGCTTCCTGCTGTGAAAGTAAAACCAAAACTGAATCTCCTCTTCTATGTTTGTGTTTTGCATTTGGAACAGATTTCTTCTCTGATTAGGGGAGGGAGTAGAACTAGTTAGCATGATGGCATGTTAATAATAATATGGGAAATACTAATGCTCTGATGGTCTTTTCGAAAAATCTTTTCTTAGTGAGTACCTAGAAGCCAAGAGGAACATACGTGGAAAATTTGAGGTTTGTAGGCTTTATGGTTCTGGAGATTTTGTGATAATGCATGAGTGGTATTTCTTTTAAATATAGATATAGATTTCCCAATATTTCCCACAGTCCTTGCATTGTTTTCTCCTTTAGGATTTTTATCCATGAAATTTTGCTTAGGCTCTGAATTTCTTAAAATCAGCTCTTCAAAAGTTTAAGACACTTGTTGGATTATATTCTATCCTTATTTGTAGCTGAGGACTTTCATTAGCAAAAGTGGTGCACACTCTTTCTCCATAGTGAGGGGGGAGGAGTATCCAGGATGGGTGTTGACTTTGTCCTCTCATGATTGGATGAGTCAGATAAGCTCTTTGGGTAACGCCCCCTGGCCAGCAGGACTACCCTTTCTTCTGACTCATCTCCTCAAGGAAAAGTTGCACTACTCAGTAACTCCAGTAATTTACAAAGGAGTAAGGAAAATAAACTTGGATCCGGCGAATCCTGCCTCCCTTCATCGAACACAGCCTCCTCCTGCAAGGACTGGACTGCCACAAGCCCCCTGGGGCGGCACGCTGCCCTGGCCACTGAGTGAGACGGAGTCACTCAGGGAGGACAATTGCCGGGCAGGCAGGAGGAGAGGGCAATATGCTTCCTAGAAGCAGCCCTTGATGCAGAGGCTAATCAGGAGCAGAAGCGCTCCTCTGCTCCCCTCGGGTTGAGCCACGAAGCTGGCTAAAATACCCTGGAACACCTGTGCTGGCAGCCGACAAGGTGAGAGCCGGAAAGGCTTAGAGCTGCGGAAGACAGGGGAGAGAGCTGCAACCATGGCAAGCCTGCAAAGGCAAAAGCCATTTCCATGTGCTCCAGCAAGGAGGAGCCGTTTGAATTTGGAGCCGGGGCCATCTTGAAACCACATGGTCCAAAATGGCTGCCCCCAGCAGCTCAGAGCCTCAAATCTCAGCCCTCCAGCCACAACCGGAGGCTTGTGGAGCCCTTGAAAGGTGAGAAACCATCGCAGAGGCATTAGCCAAGGGCGGGGGATGCAGCAAAGGGCCAACAGGAGGCTTGTTAAGGGAGTTAGAGGCAGGCGGTGGATCTCCCCCCCCCTACTTCCTAGATGAATCAAGACTGCACGAACCCCCCCCCCCCAACCTGAGAACTCCTCACCTCCCAGAGGAGGATTCCCTTCGGCTTGGTGCTTCATAAATCCTGCCTAAAAGCCCGTTCTCTCCCTTTCTAACTGCATAGTAACAGGAAAAGCCCCCCCCCACCCTTAAGGACACTCTCCTTTAAGGAGGAGAAAGAGACTTGGCGAGAATGCCATCAGAAAAAGGCTTCCAGCAAGAGCTGCGTTTTTTGGGGGGGGCTAAGTCTCCTTCACCCTTAAGAAAATTCTCCTTGAGTAGGAGAAGGAGGGGGGAGGGGCGGGAAGTCCCTGAGTAGGAGGCAAAACAAAAGCTGTTTTTTGTGGCTAAGTTCTGAGGGCGGGCGATGGCAATTGCCTTGCAAAACCATTTGGAAAGAAGGGGGGAGGGGCCCCACGTGGCCAAGCCAAGGAAGAGTATTCAGCCCCCAGGGAGAGACAGAAGAACCTCCAATCAGGTTAGAGATTACCCCCCTCCCCCAAGGCTTTCCAAGGGTGGGGGTGAATAGGCAAAGAGCAAATGCTATACAATACAATACTATGCAATACAATAGCAGAGGGGGCAGGAACCTCGTAGGTCTTCTAGCCCAACCCCTTGCCTAAGCAGAAATTCCTACACCATTTCAGACAAATGGCTATCATTACTAGTCAGCCCTGTAGCTCAATGGTTAACAGCTGACTCTGTAAACCACTTAGGGCTGAAAGCCCTATGAAGCAGTATATAATTCTAACTGCTATTGCTATTACCATCCAACAGCTGCTTAAAAAAATCTTCCACTGTTGGGGCATTCACAACGTCCGGAGGCAGGTTGTTCCACTGATTAATTGTCTAACTGTCAGGAAATTTCTCCCCAGTTCTAAGTTGCTTCTCTCCTTATTAGATTCCACCCAGTACTTCTAATTCTGCACTCAGATGCCTTGGAGGATAATCAGGTTGCCTCTTCCCTGTGGCAACCCCTGAGATATTGGAACACTGCTATCACGTCTCCACTAGTCTTTCCTTCAGTAAACTAGACCTGCCCAATTCCTGCAACCGTTCTTCATAGGCTTTAGCCTCCAGCCTGATCCCTCTGTTGCTCTTCTCTGCACTCTCCCTAGAACCCCCACATCCTTTCTACATCATGGTGACCAAATTGAATGCAGAATTCCAATCTGGCCTTTCCAAGGCCTTATAAGGTGGAATGAACACTTCACGGGAGCTTGATTCTATTCCTCTGTTTATGCAGCCAAAAACTGTGTTAGGTTTTCTGGCAGCTATTGCACACCGCTGGCTCATATTAAAGGGTGGTCCACCAGGACTCCAAGATCCCCTTCACAGTTACTACTGTGGAGCAAGGTATTCTGTACCTGTGCACTTCACCTTCGTTGCCTAAAGGTAGAACCTTACCTCTTTGAATCCCATTTCCCTAGGTAGTGCCCAATGTTCAAGGGTACCAAGATCCTTCTGTATCTTTAGCCTGTATTCTGAAGTGTTGGCTATTCCTGCCAGCTTGGGGTCACCTGCTAACCTGATGACCCCCCCCCCCCATCAGCATTTAACAAACAGAGAGCTAACAGTCATTCTGGCTCCTTCTCATGACCGCTTAAAGAAACAGTACTACTATCATGGCATTTATTTTGCTATCCCAAATGTTAGCTTACACACCTAACACCCTCATTCAAATCACTGATGAAGATGTTGAAGAGTACTGGGCTCAACACTCAGCCTTGGGGGACTCACTGCACTCTTCCTTCCATGAAGAGGCAGTCCCATTGAGGAGTACAGGTGTGTACACCAGTTACCAAGGCACCTGGTGTGACTAGGTCTAATCCTCAGTCTTCTACTTTATCTAGTAGTAGATAAAGTAGTAGTAGGTTATGGTCTACCTTATCAGGACTTGCTGAAGTCCAAGTTAACTATATCAATGGCATTCCTATGGTCCACTAGGGTTGTCACCGTAATCTAAGAAGATTTGTAGATTTAGATTTATTGAACATTTATAGACCGCCCTTTTCCCTGAGGGGACTCAGGGCGGCTTACAACAATGGGGGAAGGGAGTGCAAAACAAGACATAAAAGAAACGTGAATAAAAAATTAACTATAAAACACAACATTCATTATGGCTAATCTAGTATGATCTGTTTTTGACAAACCCATGTTGGCTTTGGGCTCTCGAGCCGGTTTTCTCACTTTCTGAAGGGGGGGAATCACATCAGCAATTCTATAGTGGTTCTCCGGTACTCCAGGAGCTCTGATAGATATAGTTTCAGTTGTTTGGAGATCTCATCCGCCAGCTCCTTCAGATCCCTGGGGTGTAACCCGGTCCTGGGAATTGGACCTTGCCTAAGATAGACAGGCTACCATTTCTTCCCTATCTCATCTTGGGTCCCTAATCTGAATTTGGGGTGCTGTTTTTGATAGGTTGGATAGTTTATCCCTGCTGGTAAAGACAGATGCCAAGCACGAGTTAAATAGTTCGGCTCTACCCCTGCTGCCTGTCACCTTCGGGCCACTTTCTCCCAGCAAGGGACCAATTGTTTCCTTAAGCTTTCTTGGTTTTATCAGGCGGGAAGATGCCCCCCTTTTTGTATTTTATTTTATTATTATTATTGTTGTTGTGATTCTTGTTATTATTATTATTTTACCTTTGTGGCAGGCCTTTATTGTGAGCCTTAGCTTCCCTCTCTTCATCGTTACACACACTCTAGTGGCCGCCCATTAAACTCCATCGGTGTTTACATTCAGAATATCTCTGCGCTAATCCTAGCCATAGAATCATAGCACCCTTATGGCCGGGGGGAAAAAAGGGTCAGATAGGCTGGTCCCCATGCCAGAACCCACCACAAACTCAGAATGGGATGCCCGACTATGAGAGATCGCAGAAGCACCTCAGATAGCCTATGAATTTAGACAACTTTCGCTGAGGGCAGAACATATAGCAGGGGTGGGATACATCAGAGCCGACTGGCTCAGCCGGACCAAGGGGACAGTTTGGAGCGGAAGCTGCAGCCAGCAATCTTCAAGGAAATGGCAGAGTGCTTCGGACACCCGGAGATCGACTTATCCGCCACGCCCTCAATGCTCAGCCCCTGAGGGTCATCTCCAGGTACCAGACATGGGGGGGGGGGCAGAAGGGGCGGACGATCTGCGAAGCCCCTGGACCAGGGGTTGTCGGTATGCCTTCCGCCCTTACCCCTGATCCCCAGGGTCATATGGGAAACCCTTCGGGAGGGGGCAGAAGGGGTTCTCTTGGCGCCTCTCTGGCCCCGGAGACTGTGGTTGCAGAGCTCCAGTCGCCTTCAACGGAGAGGCCATGGAGATTCCCCCTGGAGGGAATATCCCTTAACCAGGGGTCGCTGGAGCACCCAGACCGTCAATGGCTCCAGCTGACCGCTTAGCTCTTGGAACGGAGCATCCTGGGGAAAGACCCTCCCCCCCCCCAGGGTGATGCAGACTATCCAGACTGCCCGCACACCTTCCACAGAGCGTATATATGGCTCCATGTGGCAGGCCTCTGCCTCATGGTGTAATTCCCTGGGGCACAATCCTAGCCAGGCCTCAGTGCCTCAGATTCTGGACCTCTTCCAGGCAGGCCGGGACAGAGGGTTAGCTTCTTACACAATTAGGAGACAGGTCCCAGACTTCTCGCCAGTTGTCCTGCGTGGCAGGAACCAGAGCTTGACTCACCTTCCTGTGGTCAGACAATTCCTCAAGGGGGCTTCCAACCCCAAACCGCACGCAGCGTTCAAGTACCATTCCCGGGACTTACACAGGGTAGGGGACGCTCCAATAGGTGCTCCATCTGAGCCTTTACGAACAGCTTCCCTTAAGTTCCTGATTCTCACGGTGGCCTTTCTGGTGGCCATCCCCCCCGCCAGGCAGATATATGAACTGCAAGCTCTCCACCGGGGAGGGTCTCTGCTTCCCCCACTAAGACAGAGTGGGGTTACGCCCTTCATCCCAAGGTGGGCTTCTGCTTCCATCAAACCCAGGAACTGATTTGCCCAACTTCTGTCCAGACGGGGGGAAAGAAGGGGCTCACTCTGGGCATAAGGAGGGCCCTGAGGATTCTCTCAGGAGAACCAGGCCAGTCAGGAAATCCGAAGCTCTGTTTGTTTCCTTCCAAATAGGGGCCTGGGTAACAGGGTGACTTCCACCACAATAGGTAGGTGGTTGCAAACCTGCGTTGCCACTGCATACCAATCACAGGGCTTACAGACACCAATCATATCACAGCTCACTCCACGCGGAGCGCAGCCACATCCAGGGCCTGGGCCACGCAGACAGCCCTGGCCGGAATCTGCAGGGCAGCCACGTGGGCTTCCCCCTCTCCCTTTGCTAGGAACCATAAACTGGACTCTTTACCCCGCAGGGCAAAAGCCTCTTGGACGCAGGGCCTCTTGGACGCAGGGCGTTGCAGGTGGTTCACAGGGCGGAGCCCACGCCTCAACTGGCACAAGCGGGGGACATGGGGCCTCTGGGGTCTCCCTCCCTAGGGACGTGCAGGCTTTGGTACGTCCCATCCTGGATACTCCTCCCCCCTCACTATGGAGAAAGGGCGTTGGTACTTACCTGATACGCCTCTTCTCATAGTGGGGGGAGGAGTATCCAGTCCCTCCCTGACTATGTTTGTACGACTAAGTTTTATGTTCACAGTTTTATGAAGTTATATAAATATTGATGTTGAAGACGATAAAAGCTAAGAACTGAATTAAGAGTCTGGAATGAATGGTGCAACGAGTCGGATGGAGCTCTTCGTCAAAAGAATGGGTAGTCCTGCTGGCCAGGGGGCGTTACCCAAAGAGCTTATCTGACTCATCCAATCATGAGAGGACAAAGTCAACACCCATCCTGGATACTCCTCCCCCCACTATGAGAAGAGGCGTATCAGGTAAGTACCAACGCCCTTTTTCTTTTTTCACCTCATCTCTAACCATTTTATAAACAAAGTTACATTTTTCTTTGAATCTTACAGATGAACAGGATGGCAATAAGAGCACTCGGGACAACTGTAAACAACAATCAGTGTTGAAAAGGGAAGAAAATCAAGCCAGGAATCAAAATATTTTCCATTTCCTGCAGAAAACCTTACAAATCTGTTCCTCCTCCAGCAGCTGTTTGACAAAAGAGAAAATTAAGAAAGAATAAGTAGATTATGCAGAATTCAAAGATAAATTAAATGAGAGTGGAAGGGAAATTATTTATAATTCAGCAAAAGAGGGAAATATCTGGAAGCCTGTTGGAAGGAAAAGATCAATAGTAAAGCAATGTAGAAGAGACAGGAATGCAGGCCTCTCCCTTAGAGGAAGAAGACGGCTTGAATGAAAGCACCCTTCAACAGGCATTGTCCATATTTTTTACCTTCTCAAGAATATCAGTGGTGCAAAAGTTTCATAAATTTGCCTATTGTGGGAAAAGCACAGATTGCAAATCACAGCTGATTATGCACAAGAGGAGATGGAAAGCCACACAAATTACCTGAATGTGACAAAAACTATGGTCACAAAAGCTCCCTTGTTGTTCATGGAAGCACCTCCACAAAGGAGGGAAGCCACAAAAGTGCTCCCAATGTGGTAAATGCTTTAGTGAGCATGGCAACATGGTGCTATATCAGATAACTCACAGGAGGGAGAAACATATGACTGTGCAGATTGTGTGAAAGTTTCATTAGAAATTCCCAGGTCTTGAGATACTAAAGGATGCACACAAAGGAATAAAACCATTTTAACATCCTTTCTGTGGGAAATGTTTCAGTGAGGCACCTGAGGACTTCCGCAAAAGAGAAACCCTTTGAATGTCCCGATTGTGGAAAAAAATATAGTCACAATTTAGGTCTCGTGATGCATCAGTAGATTGACTCCAGGGAGAAACTCTATGAGTATCTAGATTGTGGGGAAAACGTCATTAGAAATTTCCATCTCAAGAGACACCAAAGAACTCACACAGACGAAAAACCCTTTGAATGTCCTGATTATGGGAAACTCACAAGTCTGGTGATACACCAGAACACTCCCATAGGAGAGAAATGCTTTGTATGTCCTGATTGTTGGGAAACTTTCAGTTATGATTCCAATTTGTGAAACACCAGAGAAATCATAAAAGAGCAAAACCCATTCAATATCCTGACTGTGGGAGAAGTTTCAATTGTAATTTCACCTGGTAATACATCAGACGATTCACTCCATGGAGAAACCTTATAAGTGTAGAGATTGTGGGAAAAGTTTCATTAGAAATTCCCACCTCTTAAGACATAAGACCATGCACACAGGAGAGAAACCCTTTGAATGTCCTGACTGTGGGGAAAGCTTTAGTGATAATTCCAGCCTGGTGAAACACCAGAAAACTCACACAAGAGAGAAACCCTTTGAATGTTCTGACTGTGGGAAAAGTTTCAGTCGCAATGCCCACCTGGTGATACATCAGCGAACTCACACAGGAGAGAAACCCTTCGAATGTCCTATCTGTGGGAAAAGCTGTAGTGATAATTCTAATCTGGTGAAACACCGGAAGACTCACACAAGAGAGAAACCCTTTGAATGTTCTGATTGTGGGAGAGGTTTCAGTCAGAATTTCCACCTGGTGAAACACCAGAGGACTCACACAGGAGAGAAACCCTTTGAATGTCCTGACTGTGGGAAAGGTTTTAATCTGAGTTCCAGGTTGGTTAGCCACCAAAGGATTCACACAGGAGAAAGGCCCTTTGAATGTCCTGATTGTGGGAAATGTTTTAGTCGGAGTTCCAGCCTGGTGATACACCAGAGGACTCACACAGGAGAGAAACCCTTTGAATGTCCTATCTGTGGGAAAAGCTGTAGTGTTAATAATAATCTGCTAAGACATCAGAGGACTCACACAGGAGAGAAACCCTTTCAATGTTCTGATTGTGGGAGAGGTTTCAGTCAGAATTCCCACCTGGTGAAACACCAGTGGACTCACACAGGAGAGAAACCCTTTGAATGTTCCATCTGTGGGAAAACCTGTAGTGATAATTCTAATCTGGTGAGACACCAGAGGACTCACACAGGAGAGAAACCCTTTGAATGTCCTCATTGTGGGAAATGTTTTAGTCGGAATTCCAGCCTGGTGACACACCAGTGGACTCACACAGGAGAGAAACCCTTTGAATGTTCTATCTGTGGGAAAAGCTGTTGTGATAATTCTAGTCTGGTGAGACACCAGAGGACTCACACAGGAGAGAAACCCTTTGAATGTCCTATTTGTGGGAAAAGTTTTAGTGATAATTTCAGGCTGGTGACCCACCAGAGGACTCACACGGGAGAGAAACCCTTTGAATGCCCTATCTGTGGGAAAAGCTTTAGTAATAATTCCAATCTGGTGAAACACCAGAGGACCCACACAGGAGAGAAACCCTTTGAATGTCCTGATTGTGGGAAATGTTTTAGTCGGAGTTCCAGTCTGGTGACACACCAGAGGACTCACACAGGAGAGAAACCATTTGAATGTCCTATTTGTGGGAAAAGTTTTAGTAATGATTCTAATCTGGTGAGACACCAGAGGATTCACACAGGAGAGAAACCTTTTGAATGTCCTGATTGTAGAAAATGTTTTAGTCGGAGTTCCAGCCTGGTGAAACATCAGAGGACTCACACAGGAGAGAAACTCTTTAAATGTCTTGATTGTGGGAAAGGTTTTATTAATAATTCCATCCTGGTGGAACACCAGAGGACTCACACAGGAGAGAAACCCTTTGAATGTCCTATCTGTGGGAAAGGTTTCAGTCAGAATTCCTACCTGGTGAAACACCAGAGGACTCACACAGGAGAGAAACCCTTTAAATGTCCTATCTGTGAGGAAACCTTTAGTTATAATTCTAATCTGGTGAGACACAAGAGGACTCATACAGGAGTGAAACCCTTTGAATGTCTTGATTGTGGGAAACGTTTTAGTGATAATTCCAGCCTGGTGAGACACCAGAAGACCCACACAGGAGAGAAACTCTTTGAATGTCCTATCTGTGGGAAAGATTTCAGTCAGAATTCCCAGCTGGTGAAACACCAGAGGACTCACACAGGAGAGAAACCCTTTAAATGTTCTATCTGTGGGGAAAGCTTTAGTTATAATTCTAAACTGGTGAGACACAAGAGGACTCATACAGGAGTGAAACCCTTTGAATGTCTTGTTTGTGGGAAAAGTTTTAGTGATAATTCCAGCCTGGTGAGACACCAGAGGACTCACACAGGAGAGAAACTCTTTGAATGTCCTATCTGTGGGAAAGGTTTCAGTCAGAATTCCCACCTGGTTGAACACCAGAGTACTCACACAGGAGAGAAACCCTTTAAATGTCCTATCTGTGGGAAAAACTTTAGTTATAATTCTAATCTGGTGAGACACATGAGGACACACACAGGAGAGAAACCCTTTGAATGTCCTGATTGTGGGAAAAGATTTAGTCTCAGTTCCAGCCTGCTGAGACACCAGAGGACTCACACAGGAGAAAAACCCTTTGAATGTCCTATCTGTGGGAAAAGCTTTAATGATAATTCCAATATGGTGGCACACCAGAGGACTCACACAGGAGAGAAACCCTTTGAATTGCCTGATTGAGGGAGAGGTTTTGTCAGGGCTGCTTCACTCAGTAACCAAGAAAGAAAGAGGTTTCAGTCAGAATTCCCAGCTGGTGATACACCAGAGGACTCACACAGGAGAGAAACCCTTTGAATGTCCTAACTGTGGGAAAAGTTTTAGTCTGAGTTCCACCCTGGTGAGACATCAGAGGACTCACACTGTGGAGAAATCTTTGAAATGTCCAGTCTGCGGACATTACTTCAAGCATGAATCATACCTTATTGCACACAAGGTAATCCATATGATGAAATATAGATGAGTTTAAAGAATGCTTGGATTTCATTTGTGATCTCCCATTTAAAATGTAGGTGAGAATTGATTGTTTGAATTTTGGCCTGGTTCATTTTGCTCAAACATTTCTCAGGATTAAATTTGTAAGTGGAGTGAAAAGTAAATTGGAAAATGGTTAACTACTAGTTTCTGATTATCAGCAGAACCTTCTGTATATTTCCTTTTCTGGAATTAATGAAATTCCTCAAAAAGGAATTTTGGGTGGAGCTTTTGTCTGTTGAGTATGGCATTGCCACATGTGGAGTTTCAGCTACCTTGGTTTCACCCGATTTTCAGCTCCAGAATTCCACAGCTCGCCTAAAAGTAGTCCTCAAGATATAACCCTTTTGGGCCTTGAATTACGGTTGCATGTTCCAATGGCTGTTAAGTGAAATTGCTTTCCTTAATTACCCAAATTCTCCTGCTCTCCCTGATGCAGCCATTAATCAAATGTGCGAGTCGCTAGGTAGAACACTGTCTACTCAGAGCTGGGGAAAAGTCTTGGAGGCCTAGCGCAGAGCCAGGCTTGCTTGCCATAGGCATCTATACGCCTCCCCCGCTCTCCAAGACACCCTTGTGCTCTGTATCCTAACCCTTGAGTTCTCCAACTTTCCTTTCTCCCTCTAACACTCCCCTCCTACTTCCCTTTCCCCTCAAACCTTCCTTCTCCCCTTACTCCCCACACGCCCTCCTTACATTCCCCTTACTCCTTCCTTACTCCTCCCTCTTCTTTCCCTCTACCTCCCTCCTTGGTGTATGCCTTTATTCGGGTGTTGTTTAATCTGATAAAAGTAAAATAAACCAAGGAAAAAAAAATATATATAAAGAAAGAAAAAAAGCCATGTCAATTCTTGATAGGGACTGATGGGGATTTGAATAAAAGGCATATTGCTTTCTTGTTTTGTGCCTTTCCCTCCAAATATCATTTAGTTTATATTCCATTGCCATCTCAAAAAAGGATTTGGGTAATGTATTTTATTTTGTTTTATTTTTCTTTTTGCTTTCATAGTCCATTTTTTTTATCCACTATTGCATTATAATCCCCAATTAAGCAAATGTTTTCATATTCTAATCTGTTTATTTTGTTGTGTAATTTCCTATAGAATTCCTCTTGTTTCTGATTTGGTGCATATATGACTATTAATAATATCATTTTTCTGTTGTCTCTAATTCAGTCATTAGCATCCTGCCTTCCTCATCAGAGTAGACTTTTTTGGAGTTTATTTTTTCGTTTATATAGGTTGCTATCCCTCTTTTTTTTTAATCTGCCAGTGCTGTATATAATTTCCTTGTTTTTTGTTTTCCAGTAAGTTTCTATGTTCCCTTTTAATATGCACTTCCTGTATACCGGTTATATATACCTTCAGTTTCTTAAGTTTATTAAACATCTGCGCTCTTTTTTTTTGGTGCGTTCAGTCCATTCAAGTTTATCGAAATAATTGTTATTTCCTGGTCCATCTTTAGATGGGGTGTTTTTTGTTGCTTCTGGTTTGTATCTGACTTTTCCCTCTCGCGCCTTCCTTTTCTGCTCTCTCTCTTTCTTGCCTCTGTTCTTCTCTCCTGTTTCTTTCCTTGTCTCCTGAGGTTTCCTTTTGACTTCTACTTTCTAGTTCCTCTTGACTTCCTTGTTCTTCTTCCCCTTTGCAGTATTCTTCATAGAATTTCTGTGCTTCTTCTATATTCTCTATCTTATATCTTTTTCCTTGCCAAGATACCAGTACCCCTTCTGGTACCAACCATCTGTACATTATTCTGTTTTTATTTAACTGATTTGTTAAAAATTGGTATTGCCTATGTTGTTCCCAAATTCTCCGTGGAATCTGTTTAAGCATGATCAACTCTTTCCCCTGTAATGTAATGGTCCCTTCTCTGGTTTTTTTGTACACTTCATCTCTAGTTGTTTTTTTAGCAAATCTTACATGCACTTCTCTTGGGAGCCTATGTCTTCTGGCATAGTTAATATGCACACAGAAAGCTTTATCGATGTTCCCTCTCAACTCTTGTTCTTTTCTCTGTAAAATTTCGGTGAAGATTTTGATCATTTTTCCTTTCAGGTCTTCCTCCTTCTCTTCCGGTATGTTTTAGAATCTTTGGTAGAATGCAGCTCTTTCATTTTCAAGTCAGATTATTGATCTCTAATTTTTTATTAACTTGTCTACATTCCAGCTCCATTTTTTCCATCTTCTGATCTGTTTGTTCTATTTTTTTTAGATGTTCTGGATTTTCTGTTCATTCATTGCTAAGGCATTCTGTATCCTTTCAATTTTGTCATCTACGTTTTTGATATTTCCTTTCAATTCTCCTTAACCTTCCTTAATATCATGTTTCAATATCTAAATGTTCCTATGTATTATTCTAATCTTTTTTTGATCCTTAATTATTATATATCATAGATTTATATATCACACCGTTATCTTATTCAAATAGATGTCTCTCAATTGTATCAGTTATACAGTTATTCAATGCTAGTAATTAATTTCTCCCTATGTATATATTTTCTTGCATCAGACTTCACGGTTTAAATTTATAATCCACTAGATGTCACCCTCTCCTCAGTATCACTGTTCGTTAATAAAAGTCCAGCAGGAAAGGAAAATAAAGTGGGTTGAATAAAGACGCCCACTAATCATTCAAAAGCAGTCCTCTCTCTACTGTCTCTGGCACCATTCCAAATTCCGAGGCAAATAAATACCAAATACTTGTAAGTTCAACTATTCTTTGGGATAAACAAAGCAGTAGAAGGAAGAGCAAGAAAAAAAAAGTCAACCACCAACTCGACTGTTAAACAATCATTTCTGTGCCTTCCAAGTCTTCTCGGCAGTTACTATGTTCTACTCCTGTTGTCCATGCCGGGTTTTCGTTCTCACTATGGTCAATTCCTTCAAGTTATTCAGGCTGTCAATTCCAACTCAGTGCCTATGCTTTCACTTCTTTTCGGCAAAATTCTGAACTGCAAAAACAGTCTCCTTCCCAGAGCCTCTTTCTTTCCAACTCACCCTCTCTGCCAATTTCACGTTGTCCTCCACTTCTTTGGGTTGTCAATAATAGTAACAGATGTCTCGATTTGAACTGCTTTCTCTCTCTGCTTCCTTCTTATGCGGTCGCCATTGCTACGGTCCTAACCAAATGGCAGGATAGATCCTCGTCCGTTTAGTGGGTTTCTCCTACTCGCTGGGGGATTTGCCTTATCACCCCAGCGTCTTCAGAGTTTTCCCTGTAATCTGCTGGTCCCTTCAGGATCCATAGCGCTCACAAATGAACCCAAACAAAGAAGTTAGAGTTAGAGGTTAGGAGAGCTCCCATTCCTCAGCTCCAAGCATGATGATGTCACCACAGGAAGTCCAGCTCTTCTAAATTTTAAGGCACTCATTGGATTATATTCTATTGCTTGTGTTTGCATTATATTGAATTCCAGTAAGACGTGGTCACTCACCCAAGGTCCCAACAATTTCAACTCCTATCGGTTCTCTGTTAGTAAGAATTAGGTTGAGTATAGTTTTTCCTCTAGTTCCCTCCTCTTCTTTTTGGATAACAAAGTTGTCAGCTAAGTTGTTTAGGAATCTATTCAATCTCCTACTTGCTGTAGACTTTGTCTCCCAGTTGATATCAGGGTAGTTAAAGTCTCCCCTATCTTGAAGTTGCTCTCTTAATACAGTATGTAATCCACACATATTGAAAATGCCAGAAGAATAAAATTTACAATTTTTTTTTATTTCCATGTCTTTCCAATAAGTATGGCATTTCCTGTCCCATCGATGTATTAGCCAGGTTCAATTGTGCTTAATCCATCTTTGGTTGCACAGGGAGTCCTCACTTACCACTTCTTCCGTGACCCTTCAGAGTTACTATGGCACATTAGAAGCAGACGTGCACCTGGTTCACAAAATTTGTGTTAATCCCAGCACTTGTTCCGTGACCACATGTCAGCAGTGACTGTGGTTTTGAAGATGCAGGAAAAGGAGTTGCACCAATTCAGGGTCTGCCAATAGTTGCACATATATGATGTGACCTTCCCAAATAGCTTCTGACAAGCAACATCAGTGGTTATACTGGCAGGAAATTGCAAATCGCTGTCATATGAAATTGCCTTTAACAACCCACAGTAATTAACTTAAAAACTACAGAGGAACAGATGTAAGTTAGCACTTTCATGTGACATGGTGCTTAATGATTGAGCTGCTTAGTGACACAAATATCAATTCCAATTGTGGTTAACTGAGGACTATTTGAGCAAGGATATCACCAGAGGGGTTGTAGACAGTATTTTTTGCCCTTATTTGTAGCTGAGGACTTTCATTAGCAAAAGTGGTGTATACTTTTCTTCTTTTTTCATCTCATCTCTAACCATTTTATAAACAATTAAAGTTACATTTTTTTTAAACTTACAGATGAGCAGGAGAGCAATAAGAGCACTCTGGACAACTATAAACAACAAGCAACATTGAAAAGGGAAGAAAATCAAGCCAGAAATCAAAATATTTTCCATTTCCTGCAGAAAACCATACAAATCTGTTCCTCCTCCAGCAGCTGTTTGACAAAAGAGAGAAAATTAAGAAAGAATAAGATTATGCAGAACTTAAGGATAAATTAAATGAGAGGGGATGGGAGATTATAATTCAGCAAAAGAAGGAAACATCTGGAACTCTGTTGGGAGGAAAAGATCAATAGTAAAGCCACATAGAAGAGACAGTAATTCAGGCCTCTCCATCTGAGGAAGAAAATGGCTTGAATGAAAGTACCCTTAAACAAGGCATTGTTCATATTTTTTACTTCCTCAAGAATATCAGTGGTGCAAAAGCTTCATAAATTTGCCTATTGTGGGAAAAGCACACATTGCAAATCACAGCTGATTATGCACAAGAGGAGACGGAAAGCCACACAAATTACCTGAATGTGACAAAAACTAGGGTCACAAAAGCTCCCTTGTTGTTCATGGAAGCACCTCCACAAAGGAGGGAAGCCACAAAAGTGCTCCCAATGTGGTAAATGCTTTAGTGAGCATGGCAACATGGTGCTACATCAGATAACTCACAGGAGGGAGAAAACATATGACTGTGCAGATTGTGTGAAAGTTTCATTAGAAATTCCCAGGTCTTGAGACACTAAAGGACGCAAACAAAGGAATAAAACCATTTGAACATCCTTTGTGTGGGAAAAGTTTCAGTGAATTCCTTCCTGGTGAAGCACCTGAGGACTCCCACAAAAGAGAAACCCTTTGAATGTCCTGATTGTGGAAAAAATATAGTCACAATTTGGGTCTCGTGATGCATCAGTAGATTGACTCCAGGGAGAAACTTTATGAGTATCTAGATTGTGGGGAAATCATAATTAGAAATTTCCATCTCAAGAGACACCAAAGAACTCACACAGAAGAAAAACCATTTGAATGTCCTGATTATGGGAAAGTCACAATTCTAGCATGGTGATACACCCGAAGACTCACATACGTTGAATGCCCTGATTGTTGGAAAACTTTCAGTTATGATTCCAATTTGTGAAATACTAGAGGAATCATAATTGAGAAAAAACCCATTCAATATCCTGACTGGGAAAAGTTTCAATCGTAATTCCCACCTGGTAATACATCAGAGGATTCACTCCATGGAGAAACCTTGTAAGTGTAGAGATTGTGGGAAAAGTTTCATTAGAAATTCCCACCTCTTGAGACATAAGACCACGCACACAGAAGAGGGACCCTTTGAATGTCCTGAGTGTGAGAAAAGCTTTAGTGATAATTCCAACCTGGTGAAACACCAGAAGACTCACACAAGAGAGAAACCCTTTGAATGTTCTGACTGTGGGAAATGTTACAGTCAGAATTCCCAACTGGTCATACACCAGAGGACTCACACAGGAGAAAAACCCTTTGAATGTCCTATTTGTGGAAAAGGTTTTAGTGATAATTCCAACCTGGTGAAACACCAGTGGACTCACACAGGAGACAAACCCTTTAACTGTCCTGATTGTGGGAGAGGTTTCAGTCAGAATTCCCACCTGGTGACACATCAGAGGATTCACACAGGAGAGAAACCCTTTGAATGTCCTGATTGTGGGAAATGTTTTAGTCAGAGTTCCATCCTGGTGACACACCGGAGGACTCACACAGGAGAGAAACCCTTTCAATGTCCTATCTGTGGGAAAAGCTTTAGTCGGAATTCCCACCTGGTGATACACCAGAGGACTCACACAGGAGAGAAACCCTTTGAATGTCCTATCTGTGGGAAAAGCTTTAGTTATAATACCAATCTGTTGTCACACCAGATGACTCACACAAGAGAGAAACCCTTTGTATGTCCTGATTGTGGGAAACATTTCAGTCAGAATTCCAATCTGGTGACACACCAGAGGACTCACACAAGAGAGAAACCCTTTGTATGTCCTGATTGTGGGAAACGTTTCAGTCAGAATACCAACCTGGTGACACACCAGAGGACTCACACAGGAGAAAAACCCTTTGAATGTCCTATCTGTGGGAAAAGCTTTAGTGCTGATTCTAATCTGGTGAGACACAAGAGGACTCACACAGGAGAGAAACTCTTTGAATGTCCTGATTGAGGGAGAGGTTTCAGTGATATTTCCAGGCTGGTGACCCACCAGAGGACTCACACAGGAGAGAAACCCTTTGGATGTCCTGATTGAGGGAGAGGTTTTAGTCTGAGTTCCACCTTGGTGAAACACCAAAGGACTCACACCTTGGATAAATCTTTGAAATGTCCAGTTTGCGGACATTACTTCAAGTATAAATCATCCCTTATTACACACAAGGTAATCTATATGAAGAAAGGTAGAGGCGTTTAGAGAATGCTTGAATTTCATTTGTGATCTCCCATTGAAAATGTAGGTGAGAATTGATTGTTTGAATTTTCGCCTGATTCATTTTGCTCAAACATTTCTCAGGATTAAATTTGTAAGTAGAGTGAAAAGGAAATTGGAAAACGGCTAACTACTAGTTTCTGGTTATCAACAGAACCTTCTGTATATTTCCTTTTCTGGAATTAGTGTAATTCCTCAAAAAGGAATTTTGGGTGGAGCTTTTGTGTGTTGATTATGGAATTCCCACATGTGGAGTTTCAGTCTTCTACCTTGTTTTCACCTGATTTTTAGCCCCAGAATTCCACAGCCCGCATAATTTTTTTTTTTTGTTATTTATTGCACATTTATAGGCCGCCCTTTTCCCTGAGGGGACTCAGGGCGGCTTACAATCAAAGGGGAAAGGGGGTGTAAGACAATACAAAAAGAAATGTGAACAAAAGTAAATTAAACAGTAAAACTCAACATTCACTCGGCATTCGGGAGGGGCAAAAGCAGTCCCCTGGGGGGACTCAGGGCGGTTCACAATCCAAAGGAAGGGGGGAAAAAGACTTTTACATATAAGACAATACATGATTAAAACACAACATTCATACCATTCGGGCGGGTTACAATCTTTAGCCCCAGGCCTGACGGGCTAGCCAGTTCTTGAGGGCTGTGCGGAAGGCCTGGACAGTGGTGAGGGTACGAATCTCCACGGGGAGATTGTTCCATAGTGTCGGAGCCACAACAGAGAAGGCTCTCCTCCGAGTAGTCATAGGTGAGAGGGAGAGAGAAAGAAAGATTAATACCCTATCTTGGCCCCCGTCTTAGAGCTTCCTGTTCTTGTGTATGAAATGTATTCTGATTGGTTGTCTTGAGTCCCAGGCTTGGTTGAGCCTTGCTGGGTGATGCGATCTCCTCAGGTTGCATGTGGTGAGTTCTGTTGCTAGATGGGTAGAGGGCTAATCCTATTATGTCCTGTGGGTGAAGATCTTTTGTGTTATAGATAAGGTGGTACAGTCTTTCTGGGGCTGTTAACAAAGCTGGAGGACTGCTTTCCAAGATCATGTTTCTCCTTTTCCCATGAAGAGAGGTATAATATTCTGCCTTTTTAATATTTCCTAGAAGATTTCATTTTTCGAGAAAATGAAATACTGAAATACAAAAAGAGCAAGAGATGATGGATAGATATAGAATACTTAAGATAGAAGTTGCTTCATTAAAGATTAGAAAATAGGTAGAAAGTAGAAATAGGGAATAGTATGTATATTGATACATAATAGAATACATTAACATTACTATATATAGATATAAGAATAAACATGAGTATGAATGAAATGGGTATGAATAAATGGGGGCAGTAGGACAGGGATGGTGGGCACAATGGTGCGCTTATGCACGCCCCTTACAGAACCCTCAGGAATGGAGTGAGGTCAATAGTAGGCAGTTTAAGGTTAAAGTTAGGGGATTTCAAGATGTAACAAATTTGCAACAAAGAAGAGGCATCTTGGTGCTGCTACCACCAGGGTAACAAGCAGGCACCTCCAAGAAGACAAGATCACAGCAGGGGTTGTTCAGGAACCTAAGAACCCAGGACTCAAAACCACAATGCTTTTTCTTCTTGAGCTACAACCTCTGTGCATATTTTTTTACCATATATATTTTTAGAAACTTCAGCAACTTATTGAGGCCACTCAGAAACTCTGCTTATGACTCACAAATATTTTGTGCAAAGGAGATGCTGGCTAGGAAATTTTGGCCTAAAAATCCAGAAGATTTTCAGGATGCAGAAGGAGGAAACTGAACGTTGAGTTTCTCTAACACACATTATAATTAACATGAGAGAAATACCAGAATATATAAAAACAACCCTCTGTAGAATAAAAAGATAAATAGACATTGGGGAAGGGGGGAAATTTCTTCTGCCATGTATAGGCAATCAGGCCTTCTTTCTTAGGCTGCATTTCTAAGCCCTGCTGCATATGTTTCTCTGTGTGACCTAATGGGAAACTTCAGTGCAAGCAAATTTACAGAATTTACACCTGGCATTTAGCAGATAATAAAATTTCCTCCTCCAAGAATGAAGCTTGATGGTTGATGCTCTTGGATGCAGCCCTGGCCAGCAGGAGTGAAGCTCGTTCCCTTGGAGTGTCTGGCCTGATGCTGCTGCCATGCCCTAAACTCCTGGGAGCCACAGGAAATCAGTCATAAAGTTTTGGGGTATTAGAGAGGTTTTGATCTCCACTGAGAATCACCCCTAAGAAAGCTGATTGTGTAATTCTGTAAAACCTTCATGAACGTTTAGGGCTTGGCCTATAGTTAATCTTCACAAGGCTAAGTAACATCACATTTCACTATTTCACTAGGCTCAGCTGCAAAGTCGGTCAAAAAACGACTTGATAGCATTTAATCAGTGGAAACTTGTTGCAAACGCCTTAGGTAGAAACTGGAGAAGGATGTTTTTTTCTGCCTCCTATCTGGAGATGGTGCTCAAACAGGCAACACTTGTACCTAGAAAGAGGCTAATACCTATGGTTGAGCTTAAAGGAGTTAAAACCATCGAGTACTGTGTTGCTAGAAAGGTTGGAAAGAGACGAGAAGAGTAGAAGAAAGTCAGTCCAGTTGCCTTTTGAAAAAAGCGCCTTTGGGAAGAGCTGAACTTCCTCTTCCGGATCACTCATTGGAGGAGAGTGGTGTGCAGAGCGGCTTTTGTGCTCTTTCCAGGGTCGAAGCAGAAGCTGGAAGGTGAGTTGCGGGCGGGTGGGAGGAGAGTCCTGGAAGCAGAGAAGCAACTGGGCTGAAGCATCTCAGCTGCTGCTGCTGCAGGTTCCTTCCCTCCCCGAATTTAAGCCCACTGGGGCTGCACGCTGTGAAACTGGTGGCTGCAATTTTCCTTCCGGTGGGAAGATTGGAAAAGTCTCTTCCGAGTGAAGGTGGATCCTTTGGGAATGGCTTCCCTCCAGAGGTTGTGGGGGCTCCCATCACTGGAGGGTTTGTGACAGAGCTGGGAGGGACCTTGCAGGGCTTCTATTCCGACGCCCTGATCAAGCAGGAGACCCAACATCATTTCAGACAAATGGCTGTCCTGCCTCTGATTAAAAGCCACCAGGGATGGAGCCCCCACAACCTCTGAAGGGAAAACCTTCCACTGGTTCACTGTTCTTAGTGTCAGGAAGTTTCTCCTTAGTTCGAAGTTGCTTCTCTCCTTGATTAGTTTCCATCCAGTTCCTTGTCCTGTCTTCAGGGGCTTTGGAGAATAGGTTGACACCCCTCCCTCTTTTGTGGCAACTCCTCAAGTATTGGAAGATGGCTATCATGTCTCCCCTAGTCCTTCCTTTCACTAGACTAGACATACCCAATTCTTGCAACCTCTTAATTATATTTTAGCCTCCAGCCCCCTAATCCTCTTTGTTGCTCTTTTCTGCATTCTTTCCAGAGTCTCAATAACTTTTTTATGATATGGTGACCAAACTGTCTGCAATTGTCTAAGTGTGGTCTTACTCTTTATAAAGTGGTACTAGTAATTCACATGATCTTGATTCTATCTCTCTGTTAATGCAGCCTAGTATTGTATTGGCTTTTTGGGGCCAGTGCAATGCACAGCTGGCCCATATCTAAATGATTGTCCACTAGGACTTCAAGGTTCCTCTTATTACTTGAGCCAACCTATTCTATACCAGTACATTTGGTTTCCCCTTCATTGAATTTCATTTTGTTAGGTAGGGCCCAGTGTTGAAATCTATCAAGATTCTCTATCTTGAGCTTATCTTCTGAGGTGTTGGCTATTCCTGCCAACTTGGAGTCATTTACAAATTTGATGTGTTCCTGTTGGACTCCCTCATCGAAGGGATTTACAAAGATATTAAAAGAGTACTAAAACAGAACCTTGGGATACCCACTGCTTACTTCTCTCCATATAGGTATAGTCCCATTAAGGAATACACTTTGAGTGTGGTTTGTCAGCCAGTTATGAATCCATCTGTGTGGAAGGATGTACCTATCCCATATTTTTCTAATTTACCAAGAAGTAGGTTATGGTCTACTTTGTCAACTGCCTTACTGAAATCCAACTATACAATGTATTAGATTGGTCCGTTAATTTAGTCACTTTGTGTAAGAATGAAATAACATGTTGACTTCTGGTTATATATTTGCTTGCTTCTAGATGTTTGCAGATCTTTTGTTTCATTATCTTTTCCAAGATCTTCCCAGGTAGTGATGTCAGGCTAATTGGCCTTCAGTTTTATGAATCCATTTTTCTCCCCTTTTTTGAAGATGGGAACCATATCCGGTCTTTTTCAAACCATCAGTAGTTCCTTGGTGCATTTTTTTAATTTGTATTCCTAGTCTGCCTTTTACAGTTCTGTTTTGGTAGGTTTGGCTATTTTTTTTATTTTTGCTAAAGATAGATGCAAATGATGAATTAAGTAGCTCTGCTGTGCCTCTACTGCTCATCACTTCCTTGCCGTCATCTCCCATTAGTGCACTGACTGTTTCCTTGAGTTTTTTCTTGTTTTATACATGTTTTAAAATGATTTTTGATATTTGTTGCAAGTTTTAGTTCATTCTCAGCATGACGTTGATTTCAACATTGCAGATTTGGGGTAAATGCTGCTATTCTGCCTTAGTTATGTGTCCTCTTTCCATTTTTTATACTGATCCTTTTTTTCATTCAGTTTATCAGATAAATCTTTATGCAACCATGCTGGATTCTTCTTGGATATCTTGTTTTCCCTTTTCAGTAATATTGTATTGGGCTGGGCTTTTATGATCATACTAGTAAGTTGGGTACTCGTGCTTCGCTACAGAAATGGAACAGCAATAGGTAGCATTCTTTACCATCACCCTCCATTATCCTGTAGCTGTAAAAGGCAGCAGCAGACACAGTCTTCTTGAGAGGAACTTTGGTGTTGGTTCACACTGAGGTATATTGATGTAATAGCCATCTTCTCCATGGCAGAACATCAGAAGCTACTGGAGAGCTTCATAGGCACCGTACAGCTCACTGATTCTTAACAACCAATTTTCTCTGCTGTGGAGAACAATATCTCTTTTCTCAAAATCCTGGGTGACAATGAGAACAGCCACTTCTCTAGTCATGGGGCATTGAAACGATCTTGGTGCCCTCCAGAAGGCTTCCTATCAGCATTAATCACCACTTGGAAATCCTTGGAAGTATGGCTGAAGGGGAGAGAGGTGCACCACCACTGTAGCTCATCCCAGGACCCTCAATCTGCCATTCCTAAACACAGCACAGCTACCTGTGCAAGGCGGCAAACCAACATAGCTTGTGGCTTGGCTAGGACCGTTGTGAGCATGGTTGGGCATTGGGTGGAGTCACGGGAAGGTTTAAACGGTGGAGGGGAGCGCTGGGCTTCAGCCTTGACTTCATCTCACTATATCTTATCACTGGATGTTTTTCGGATCATGCTGAAGCATGGAAAATAAAACAATACTGAGAATTGTGTAGTTTATTGTTTATTTCTGAGGTTCAAATTTAAAACTAGAGAAATACTTATTAGTCCAAGGCATTGATCTCATTTGTGACTGATTAGCATAGGGGTTATTAGATGTATATCTTTTTTACAGCCTTTCTACTGACTTGGGGATGAGTTTGATGATACTTGTGTGCAGCTTCCCTTACTTGTGTTTTCCTAATCCCATCTGTAAATCTTTTTCTGCATTTTTGCCTCTTTTCCCGATAACCGGTGTTACACTAGAAGGAACAGATTCCTCTGAACTGGGGAGTAAAATAAGGGGGGGGGAATCTGCCTCTGCCTACCAGCATCCATTAGTATTCATCTGGCTAGCGTCCTGTCAGTGTGTGAGAGAGTTGATGGGTGTTTGGAAACAAACAGTATTTGCTGTGTGAACAAGAAGGAGAGAGGAAGGAGCCTGGATGTGGCTTAGCTCAACTGTTCTGTAGTAAAGCTGCTTGCTGCTGTGAAAGTGAAACTCCTCTTTTGAGGTGAAGAGGGGGAGTAGAACCTCTTAGCATCAGAGTTTGGAATTGATTTCTTTTCAGGTGGGGAGGGGAAGTAGAACTCCTTAGCATCAGAGGGCTAGTTTGAAAGTGAAACAGTATTTGCTTAGTGAGCAAGGAGATAGGAAGGAGCCTGGCTATTGGTTAGCTCAACTGTTCTGTAGTACAGCTGCTTCCTGCTGTGAAAGTAAAACCAAAACTGAATCTCCTCTTCTATGTTTGTGTTTTGCATTTGGAACAGATTTCTTCTCTGATTAGGGGAGGGAGTAGAACTAGTTAGCATGATGGCATGTTAATAATAATATGGGAAATACTAATGCTCTGATGGTAATTTCGAAAAATCTTTTCTTAGTGAGCACCTAGAAGCCAAGAGGAACATACGTGGAAAATTTGAGGTTTGTAGGCTTTATGGTTCTGGAGATTTTGTGATAATGCATGAGTGGTATTTCTTTTAAATATAGATATAGATTTCCCAATATTTCCCACAGTCCTTGCATTGTTTTCTCCTTTAGGATTTTTATCCATGAAATTTTGCTTAGGCTCTGAATTTCTTAAAATCAGCTCTTCTAAAGTTTAAGACACTTGTTGGATTATATTCTATCCTTATTTGTAGCTGAGGACTTTCATTAGCAAAAGTGGTGTACACTCTTTTTCTTTTTTCACCTCATCTCTAACCATTTTATAAACAAAGTTACATTTTTCTTTGAATCTTACAGATGAACAGGATGGCAATAAGAGCACTCGGGACAACTGTAAACAACAATCAGTGTTGAAAAGGGAAGAAAATCAAGCCAGAAATCAAAATATTTTCCATTTCCTGCAGAAAACCTTACAAATCTGTTCCTCCTCCAGCAGCTGTTTGACAAAAGAGAAAATTAAGAAAGAATAAGTACATTATGCAGAATTCAAAGATAAATTAAATGAGAGTGGAAGGGAGATTATTTATAATTCAGCAAAAGAGGGAAATATCTGGAAGCCTGTTGGAAGGAAAAGATCAATAGTAAAGCAATGTAGAAGAGACAGGAATGCAGGCCTCTCCCTTAGAGAAAGAAGACGGCTTGAATGAAAGCACCCTTAAACAAGGCATTGTCCATATTTTTTACCTTCTCAAGAATATCAGTGGTGCAAAAGTTTCATAAATTTGCCTATTGTGGGAAAAGCACACATTGCAAATCACAGCTGATTATGCACAAGAGGAGATGGAAAGCCACACAAATTACCTGAATGTGACAAAAACTATGGTCACAAAAGCTCCCTTGTTGTTCATGGAAGCACCTCCACAAAGGAGGGAAGCCACAAAAGTGCTCCCAATGTGGTAAATGCTTTAGTGAGCATGGCAACATGGTGCTATATCAGATAACTCACAGGAGGGAGAAACATATGACTGTGCAGATTGTGTGAAAGTTTCATTAGAAATTCCCAGGTCTTGAGATACTAAAGGATGCACACAAAGGAATAAAACCATTTTAACATCCTTTCTGTGGGAAATGTTTCAGTGAGGCACCTGAGGACTTCCGCAAAAGAGAAACCTTTTGAATGTCCCGATCGTGGAAAAAAATATAGTCACAATTTAGGTCTCGTGATGCATCAGTAGATTGACTCCAGGGAGAAACTCTATGAGTATCTAGATTGTGGGGAAAACGTCATAGGGAAATTTCCATCTCAAGAGACACC